>NW_027121846.1:0-2400000 GCF_030686945.1 Centruroides vittatus | reverse complement strand
TTGTGATACAGAGTTTTGATTTTTTTTTTTAAATAAAAATAAAAATTATATATATATGAATCATATCAGAAATTTTTACTATAATTTACCATATACGTGGTACGATCCAAAAGTTCGGGGAATGCAGTAATCTACAACAACAAAAGCATGTATTTGAAGTTACAGCGTATGAAATGGATTCTACCAAACCACCTCTACGTGTTCAGGTTAATTTCACCCATGTCATGTGATTAAACCGCGAGCGCTGCTGTTTTTTTCCGGAGATAGTTACCTTTGTCCTGCGACGTAATCAAAGTGGAGTTTCAAGAACAACCTCCAACATTAAATTTTGTCAGCGTTTAGGTAAAACACCTATGGAGATTTTAAAATTGCTAAGAAAGGTGTACAGTGATTCTACGGTGAAAGGTCACGGTGAAGTCGAAATGTTGGAGGTTGTTCTTGAAACTCCACTTTGATTATGTCACAGGACAAAGGTAACTATCTCCGGAAAAAAACAGCAGCGCTTGCAGTTTAATCACATGACATGGGTGAAATTAACCTGAACACGTAGAGGTGGTTTGGTACAATCCATTCCATACGCTGTAACTTCAAATACATGCTTTTGTTGTCATAGATTACTGCATTCCCCGAACTTTTGGATTGTACTACGTATTATTGATTTCTAAATAAAAAAATTTCTATTATTGATTTCTAAATAAATAAATAAAATTACTTATATAGGAAAGACAACTTTTATAAAATCAGTTTATTATATAGTAAAATATTATTATTTAAAAAAAACGGAAAAAAAAGCATCCTAATATATAAAGTATTTTCTTAATAGAAACAATTTTAATAAATCTTTATAAAAATTTTTAATAAGATATTTATTGGTTCTCATCCTACAATCGTCAATTGAAATGTGTCAAACATATCCAGTTTGTAAACAAGCTGATTTAAGAGAAATGAATCAATTTAATAATTCTTGCAAAGAAAAAGCTCTTGTTTACATTAGTAAAAAACAAAGAAAAGTTTAATTTTTTCAAGTTAAATTTGAAAATTTTATTTTTTTTTATATTAGTAAAATTTATCAACTTATTATTATAGCATAAAAAATTACTTTTTTATGCTATTAAATGTCAAGAGATGATATACAGAACTAAAGCTATATTTTGTCATTATAGTGTAAGTCACATGCAAAAAAAATACTATGTAATTTATAGTAAAGAGATGTCTAAACATTTCTTTACTACAAATTTTTAATTATTATCCTGAACGTCTATTTTATTTTTATATCTATTTTGAAATACTTGATTTTATTTTTTATTGCACAAAGCAAATAAGAACATAAATATGCTTAAAAACTTTTCAAGTTTACATTTGTTCTTGTTCTTCATTCAAACTGTATATTTTACTGTATTTGAATCTGAAGATGAAACATTGAAGTTTATTTAATCTTAATAAATAAACTTGGTTTTTATATTCTTAATTTTATAGCTACAGTAGAGAGTCGTTTATCGGAACACCGGTTATCCGAACGCTTTCCAGTCGGACTGTGTCGTGCTGAATTGAACTTTTTTGATACTAGATTTACTTCTAAAGTATAATTTTTATGTTTTTATATTCTTCAATATATTTATTTTGTTTGTACAAAATAAAGAAATAATTTTTAATGATACAATAGCCTCGATTATTATTATAAAAATTTTCGTCAGGTTTAAAATCAACGAAAATTCAACACAAAGCGACATGCAATGGAGAAAAATTTCAACATCGGACAGGTTAATACATTTTTTCATACATAATCGGTTATCTGAAAAATCAGTTATCCGAACAACCCCAGTCCCCAACTGATTCGGATAAACGACTCTCTACTGTATTAGAAAATAATTATTAACTGCATATAATATTTTCTCCTTTGAAGCATCTATTTCATAGATAGCATAAATTCAGATATAAAAACTTAAAACTTATCAATATGCAGATTCATTGCAAACATAAACTAAACAATTTCATAGCATTTTAATATTTTTAGCATCTTTAAATTTTTTTCTGAAGTTTTATTATTTTATATCTCTGAAAACAAATGATATTAGAATGATTTTAACTTTGGTATTTTAGGTTATAAATAGGTCTGTATTAATAATTAATTCTATTGTCTATTGTTAGTTTTTAAGTTTTATTTTTTTGATAGAAAATATTAAACTTTTTTCAATAATTTTTTCAAGAAATGTATTATTAATAAGTATTCTTATATTGATCCAAATTATTACTGCATTGACTTATATTTCTGATACATAGAGATGTAGAGTTTTGATTATTCAAGTAATGTGTACCACAAAAGGTACTTCAGATAATCAGAAAATCAAATAATGTAGAATATTCGACATAAAGTGATTGATTTTTAACAATATTTTTGCATTTTGTCGAAGTTTTATGATTATTACAATTAAAATTTTTTTAAAACTTCTAGAACCCTTTTCAATTATTATGCATTGCTCAGTTGAGATTCATGAAATGCACTATATTGTACTAAATTCTCTTGTCTGTTTACAAAGTATGTGGGAAATCCAGAAAGTAACTTATGTTTTTGGCCACTAGGGGCATGGGTTTGGGCTAGAGCTGCCATTTTGGTGTTAAAGCATCTCCTCACTCATTACACATTCAGCTGTGTTAGCGTGTGGTTTGTGTTGCTTCTGTATTGTGTGCTGCAATTGAAAATCCAGTTAGTTGTGAAGTGCAATCAGTGATTAAGTTTTTGTTGGAAAAAACCACATACTAATTGAAATTCATTGGCAACTTTGTGAGGTGTATGGACACAATGTAATGAGTGAAGGCAGAGTGAGGCAATGGGGCATTATGTTTAAAAATGACTCCACTAATGTTCACAATGAAAAGTGGTGGCTGATTGAGCATTTTGACTAAACTGGTGATGAAAGTCAATGGAAAGATTCATGAAAACCATTGCTTCAGAATTATGGAGCTCATGTTTGAGGTTACACAAATTTCACGAAGTTCATTGCATGAAGTTGTAATGCACAAGCTAAGCTACCATAAATTTTTTGCCAGGTGGATACTGAAAATCATGTCAGATGACCACAAAAAAAACAGTGCTTGGCAGCATCGTTGACATTTCTAGAAGTCATCACAGAGATGGTGACTCACTTCTCGATCATGTCATAACTGGGGATGAGACTTAGATAAAAACCTTGACTTGTGAAACGAAAAACCAGTCTATGGTGTGGAACACACAAGTTCTCCCACAAAACCAAGGAAATGTTTACAAACATTGTCAGCAAGAAAGATAATGACAACTGTTTTTTGGAACAGAATGTGCTTCTGGTGGATTTCCTTGAATGTGGTTCAACAATAAGCTCTGAGAGATATTGTGAAACATTAAAAAAGTTAAGAAGAGCAATTCAAAACAAACATTAGGGAAAATTGAGTTCCAAGATTTTTTTTTTATGACTGCCTGCATAAGGCCAATTGCACTCGGTGGCTCTTGGATGGTTTCATATTGGAGATCTTTGTTCATGTACTATACAGTCCAGATCTTGCGCCAAGCAACTACCATTTGTTTCCACGCATAAAATTGTGGCTTGCAACAAGGCGCTTTGATAACAATGTGGAACTGGCAGGCCTGAATGAGTGGTTAGTCTCAAGTGACAAAATTCTATAATTATGAAATTAATAAACTGGTGATGATAAGTGCCTCAATTTGAATGGTGACAATGTTGAAAAATAGTTTAAGAGTATGGCTTTCAAATGTATATAATAAAACTTAGGTTTTTTTTATATTCTAAAACATAAGTTACTTTCTGGATTGCCCCCGTACTATTACACACTTCACCTTGGATAATTAAGAGTCTTAGTTAGTTAGGTATAGTTTAAAGCAGGGGTGTCCAACCCACAACCCACTGGCCACATGTAGCCAAGGCAAGTTCCAAAGTGGCCCAATAAACATGTAAACAAAACTGACAAATTTTTTAAAATTATTTATTTATTTATTTCAATGACATAAAAATAAAATATGTATAAACCTTTATACATATTTTATTTTTGAGTGAAAAAGAAATATTTTCAAATACTTTGAAATGTGTGAATGCGGAAGGAATACTTAATAAAGCTGGAGTTGTGACTCAAAGGATTATAGACCCAAATTCAAGGAAATGAGAGAAAGACCAAAAGATAAAAAGTAGTGAGAAAGATTAAATAGACCTTCTGTTATGCAAATATTGACTCTTAATTTTCCAACCTTCCTCACTTCTTTATCTTTTGTTCTTTCTCTCCTTTCCCCGCATTTGGGTCTATAATCTTTTGAGTCCCAACTCCAGTTTTATTTAGTATTCCTTCTAGCGTTGCAAGATTTGGCTACCCTTTTTTAGTTTGGCATAAAAAATAGCATTTGGTGCATAGGCTACTTTTTGGGCTACATATTATTTATAAATATATTAGTCGAATAATAATGCACTTTAAAATGGTGTTTCCTCGTTTTTTATTAATAGAGACCCAAATAAAACAAATATTTGTGTTTTTCAAATAAATTTTTGTTTGTCTCCTTTATAATAAATGAATCTTGGAAATCTATCTATTTCTAAGTAAAAATTGAAAGTGTCTGTAGAAATAATTTTTTAAAATACCCTTTTTTGTGATAAAGTTTTAATACTTATTACTATAATCTAGACATGTTAATCCTTAAATATACAAGTATATTTAAGGATTAACACGTCTAGATTATAGTAGTAAGGATTGGGCCACAAGTGTATATAATATACTTGTGGCCCAAAACTCCATGACTTGTTCCAATGTGGCCCAGAAAAAGGTTGGATACCCCTGGTTTAAAGTATTCCAAGATGCAATACATTAATTTTTTAAAAGAATCAACAGACAAACACCTTTTAAGCAATTTCGTGTTAGAATATCAATACAGCCAATCTTTTTAAATATATATTTTCTAAGCATGTATATTTTGCATAGAGAAGAAATGACCTATCTATGAATTATCGTATGTATATTTTAAAAAATTGAAGTTTATGTGCATTATTATGGTACTCATTTTCTACAAACTTTCAGTGAGGCATTTTATTTCATTTAAAAACCTAAATGTTTAAAAAAATTTTTCAAAGTACTTATATTCAATCAAATATAAAATTACTTTTTTTTTAGTTACCTAGCATCTAGTTACTATTATGGAAATATATTGGAGTTCCATTAATTGAGACAACTCTAATTTGATATCCATCTAAAGAAGATTCTATTATTTTCAAGAGCTTTCTTAGCAGTAAAAATGTTTTCAACAAAAATTAAGTTAAATGTTCTTACTTTTTTAATATTTCCTGCCAAATCTATGTAATATTGTTCTCCTTTCATCAGTGGTTCACTAGGCAAAGTATTGAGCTTGATAGGAGGAAATACATCTGGATTTGGAAACATATGGCATCCATATGGGCTCTGTTGTTTTTTGTATCTTTGATATTCCATGTCACTCCTTTCAAAATTCCATTTATTTTCCTAAAATGATAGTTTATCAGCTTAAAAGAATGGAGCATTAATTTTTTAAAAATTCTTACCTTCCAAAATTGTTCAGCATTATCAGTACTATCTCTGCTTCCTTGAGATGCCTCACTGAATCTTCCCTGCAAATTTCCCAGTCTTCCCTGCAAATTTCTCTCTCTTATATGTCTTAATAAAATGTGTTCAATTTCTGTGTATTTCTTTCTTCTTGCAATATCCAACGGCTTTTCTTTTTGCTGCAAATATTACCTTATTTTATCGACCACATTCATTCTTAATTAGAATGATTTCACTTACTTTATTTTTGATAAACTGACTACATCCTGCATTAAGAAATATTTGAGATAACTTCTTTCTTCCCATAGCAACTGATATATGTAAAGCAGTATCTCCATTCTGAAAATAAGTAAATATACATACAGTATATGTTTAAAATATCTTACTGTTGAAAATCCATTATACAATCAAGTAATTTTTCCATTTAAGACTAATATTTCAACCTTAACTAATACATATATTTGAGTCAAGAGACTCCTTATGCACTTCATTAGACAAAAATCTTTGATATAATTTATTATTAATACATTGAAAGTCATAAATTGAATTTATATATTTAAATAATAATTGGTTTTCTTAACTTATTAAACATCTTAAAAATAACTTCTAATTAAATGATATAAAAATAACATTTTTTAATAATTTATTATTAAATTCTTTGTTTTATATTCTAAAAACTGAGATGAAAATTGCTTATCTATGAATTATTGTAATTAGTCAATAATTTCATATTTTATATGCAAGTAAATTATAAGTTATTTTGTTTATTGTCTTACACAGTCAAAAAGGCTACTAATTTCATCACTTTCATCAGACAGTAAAATTTTCCACCATAAAAGATCATAAATGTAACATCTACAATATATTTCAGTTAATAATTAAAAGCTCTCAATCTGACAATATCAAAATTGTAAAAGTTGAACTAAGTGTTTGGAAATGCAATTCATCATTTTGATTAGCATTTTCATCATTATTTTAGGTTGACATTCCATCAGTTATACTGAAGGAAGTGTTAGATTTACTTGTCAGTAATATCTTATCTAATTCTTATTTAATTACTTTCACATCAGATAAGTATGAAATTTTGTTTCCTCAATCCTAAATATCATTTTTTATTAGCAAACTGTAATTAAGATTTTATTCATAAGTTAAACTTATTTGTTAGTTATGAAACAATATAAGATATTAGTTGTGTAATGAGAGAATTAATAATTTCTCGTGTCATTTCAAAGTATTTAACGTAAATTAAAATTACTCTGGATTTGAAATTTGTCACAATTTTTTCTTCTATTTTCTTTATATTGTAATATATATATATTGATAAGTTGCGTGTTAAATAATAACTTCTATAGTTTTAAACAGATATACCTTATTTGTTTCATTTATGTTGCAATGAGCGCTGATGAGAATTCTAGCTACTCCTGCATGACCATATCTTGCTGCAGTGTGAAGAGGGGTGTCACCATACTGAAAATAAAATATTTCGTTTAGAACAAACAAATACTTCTCTCGTTTACTTCCTTAATTTTCTACTTACACTGTTTTTTATATCAGGCTTGCATCCTGCCAAGAGCAAAATACGACAGCTCTGATTGTGCCCGTTCTGACAGGTCAGATGGAGTGCCGAAAATCCTGCCTAACAGTTATTAAAATTAAGAAACTGGTTAAAGTAACCGAGATTTTACAACATTGACAACACTAACTTTATTTTTTGCATAAACATCAGCTCCCTTCTTGCATAAAATTTCAATGGTTTGACTGAATCCATTCCAGGCTGCTTGATGCAAAGCGGTGTTTCCATGCTATATCAATATAGAAATAAATATATTGTTGTTGTTGTTGTTGTCAACTTTACGTTAAATAGTATGGGTTTTATTTATATAAAAAAAAGGAACATTTAAAACAAACTGTCGAATTTGTTCATCATCGTCAAGAACCAGCTGCACAGAACAGGTTGACAAAATGCTGTAGGCTATCTACTTTGTCTCCCGAAACATTACTTGACTTCCGTCTCTCATCTACAGCACGTTCTTACAAGTCTATCATTATGTACCAGTCGTTGACCTTGCTTTCTTTACTAACCTCACTGGCACGTTTGCCTCCCCTCTAATGGTAGCCTGCCACTATCGTTGGGACGCCCGGCATTTTCATCTATCTATTTCAAAATTTCGAAATCTTACGGGAAAATAATTAGCACGGAAAAAAAAACAAGAACAAACGACACGCGCTTTACTTACGCCATCATTTGTCGTTCACTCTAAAAGAAAAACGGGATCAACTTTGCGTGACGTAGTGAAAACTCAAGTGTGTAATGAGGCTTTTGTTTTTTAAATCGCTCGTAAAATATTTTATGCCATTGGAGTAAATTTTTGTTGAAATGGCGCTTGTTTGGCAGGTGCTTCTGATAATTTACATAGCAACAAAAGCTGGGATTCGTGGAGATGTAAATTATCAGAACTCGCAATTATCATTTGACAATGGCGAAACAAAAACTAACCTTAGGTATGCGTGCTATAGAAAGTTTTTCGGTCTGTTATCTCGTGTATCTGACATTTAACAATTCGACAGTTATCTGCCAGTAAATTTACAAAGTTTTGTATATTACTCGGTTGTATTAGTAAACAGGTTTTTTTGCCTGCCGATACGTGTAGTGTTTTATAAAAATTTATCAATAATTTGTTGCGTGCTACACAATTAGTCTTATTAGTAACGCTATCGTTAGGTACTAGAAAGGTTCTGAAACAATAGTAGATACGATCTTACAAGACAGAACCACTTTTTTTTGTAGCTTTTTCATATAAAAAGTATTAATTGAGACGATAGTATTAAGTGATAGTAGAACAGAACCGTTTGTAATAGCAGTTGTGAGAATTTTTATAAATGTTTTATGTATGAATCGATTATAGAAGTATTCGTTTGTTACAAGATAACGCCGAATTAGTAAAGGAATGGGTTCTACAGAGTTAGACAAGTAGCTAATTCCTGCGAGATAACTTTAATATTAACTATTTAACCGAGCACTCGGAAGACAATACAGCTTGCTTACATAGCAAATATATCGTGACTCTAGTACAGCGGTCTTGACCCGTCACGAAGGAAAAAGTAAGAAAAATCTCACCTCGTTAATCACATTAACGCGAACACCGAAATCCAAAAGTTCTCTAATTCTGTCCACGTTCCCCGTCGAAGCGGCAGAATGCAGAGATTCGCCTTCTTCCTGAAATTAATCGTACACGTAATCGATTTTTAATCACCAAAAAAATAAATAAGAGGGGAAACGTGTACAGTACTTACGCAAAAGTCGTTGGAAGAGCGATTCCTTTGTCGAAATTTTGGCAATCTGAAACTCCGCAGCATGAGTTAACATCCCAAACTCAGAAATAATAGTAACCTGTAGTTTCGAGATGACGGCAAATAAAATAAAAATTACGAAAAGTTTTAAAGTTTTTCTGCCGGTTTTTTTTAGCCCGGATGCTTTATTCTTCTCGGCGTTCTCGAACAAACTGGCATTTTTTAACCCCGGGCTCAAGAAGCCGCCGCATCGTGAACTTGAATCACGACCAGACATTGCACGACAACGAAACTACTACGTCACTTTGTTGCCATATTAATAATAAACGTGCGCGACGTCGCTAACATATAAATTAAGCCCGGAAACACGATCCGAAAAATTTATTATATAGATTATAAATTCTTCGAGAAAGGATTTACGGCAGATGCAGGCTCACCGCGAAGAAAATGACGTGATTTAAGAATCGCGTTGCTTTTGTCGTCATCCGGATTCCACGCGATATTTTTCGCTAGGGTTTGGCCCTTTTAAACATAATAATAAAGGAGTCGGGAGCAAAATTTTTTCTAGAATTTTTTCTCTCCGAGAATATGTATTTTTTTTTTTATACACTCCATTAACTATTTAAAGAATGGTATGCTACTTACTGCGATGAAAGTTTAATTGTCTCGTTCGAGTCGTCGTCCAATTATGTGGATGGTCTGTTGACACATCGCGTGCCTTTCAGCCAATGTAAAAAAGTTACCTCCATTTTTAAACGCTCCACCAATCACGTAACAGGTTTTTATTTCGAATGAAAAAAACACGGAAAATATAATAATTCTGCGAAGGTTGCGCCATCTCGTTATAGAAACAAAAAATTGGTAGACCCACCATTCCTTTATTTTTCTTCCAATCTTTCATAAAATTCGGGAATTTAGTATAATTTTTGTTCTCAAAATTAAAAGCCGTTTTAACCATCGCAATTGTGTTCCAGTTTTAGTTACGAAACGTTTCGTTTATACAGCATTAAATGTAATATTAAACATTCCGTATATATATTCGGTAAACTTAAATTTATGAATATTTTTTTTCTAAACTGAAAACTTCAGATTTGTTACACACCCAGCGTTAGCCCACTGCCAAAGGTGTCTTCCGATTATGTAAATGCCAATAATACCTACTCGAGTAGAAAGATGGACGCACCCGTTAAACCAGTAACCCATCCCACTACTCGTCACCTGTAAAAATTTCATAAAATTTAATATTGAAGATCTTTCATCGGCATTCTTCTTTCTCCAATGTTATGCAGATTGCGGCGTTAAATCATTTTTAATGTTTTTCCTATACCAAACCGGTTATCTTCTAGAAAAAGTCTAAATATTGCCGTCAAATATTTGGGAAAATGGTCTTGGCAGCCAATATTAAAGCGCTAATGTTAGTAAAATGTGCGGTCGAGCATCCTTCTCCAACGTTTAAACGTAATGGTTTCGATACTAAATTTAATTCTTAGAAGTTTGTTTGTCCGAAAACTTTTCGGATAAATTGAATAAATCGATGTTTAAAAATGATATTTACCTTTAACATAAAGTTTCACTCTGTGTAAGGTTACGATATATTTCTGTTATCGATTTGTGTGAATTATCGAAAAGTTAAAAAAGAAAGAAATGGTTGATTTCGTTGAAAGATTTCACCACAATTCTTGGAATTTAATTTATAATTATTGGTAGATTTAAGTCTAGAGTCGGCTGTAAGAATGGATGTTCTAATAGCAATCGGGAATGAAATCGATTTTTCGTGTATAATAATAATAAATTTAGCTCTATAAAAATAGATCCCTACGTGTATAAACAAGTAAAGTTTATTTAGTTTATTGTAAAGTTTGTAAGGAGCTATTTACAAATTCGGGTGTGCCGTTTACTGCATTTTATAACAAATGTTAATTACAAGCCGTAAACACAATTGGCATAAACTCTCCCATTCACGTTCATACAAGAGTTGAAACTATATGTAGAAGCTTAGTTTTTAAAAATATTTATTATTATTATTGTTCGACTGAAAATATTCAGTTATAAATAATAAATATATTCTATTATTATTGTAGTTTCTTTCTTGGAACATTCTTAATTAATTTTTTTTTCCGATAAACTAATTGAAAAGCCACCAGAGATTAAAATTTTCTGCAAGTAAATAACTCGAAGCAATAATCCATTTCTAATTATTTATCGAAAAATATATTCTTAAAAACCATGTTATTTTTATTTAAAAGATAAAGTGTAAACTATTCTTGTCACGGATGGTAACATCTTATACATAAGTCTCCATTGTCGCATTTATCGCGTGACATTATAAACAAGTTTTATGTCACTCCGATAATAAAATATATATATAAAGAAAAGAAAACTAGAATATCAATAACGGGAGACAGGAAGACCGCGTATTTTGAATTTCAGATTTATAAGGCGTCGATCGTAAAATACTGAATCACTCGTTCACTCGACTGGAAAGTTGCTTGGTATTTATCATTTAGATTACTATTAGCGGAAGGCCTTTTAATTATGAATTAAGATAAGCTATAAATAGCCTAAGTATGTCTTGTCGAAGCAAGATTAATAAATAAAGAATGGTGTGAAAGTAAAAAATAAAATGCTACTTTTAAGATCTATATTTAACTTTATAGTCCTTGCTAGAAAATTATTTAAAATACAGGAATTATAATTTTATATTCGTCTATTCCAAATCATAGAAGTATTCGTGTCATATCGAATAATAATAGATGACGAAATTCGAATCTGAAGATCTTCAATTACAGTTCATGTAAAATTATCAATGTAGTTTAGATCGGTAGTGTAGCGAGGGGGGTGTATCATGCACCGGGCGCCACTCGCAGAGGGGCGCCCAAATGGTCTCCAAGACAAACTATATGTGTTTCTGGAGGGGGAAAGGGGCGCCAGTTATGTTCGCTACGCCACTGGTTTAGATATATGGTTCTAATTACTGAGCGATTAATTAGAAAGTTGTTGCATCTTCGAAATCAAACCGTGAAATTTTCAATGTATTTAATTCTTTATAATCATTTATAAACTCACTCTCTTGCCAGTTAATTTGATTACAGTAGTGAACCGAAAATCGGAATCAATTGGGGACTGGGGTTGTTCAGATTAGGGATTTGTTCCGATTACGGATTATGTACGAAAAAATATATTAAACTGTCCGATGTTCAAATTTTTCTCCGTTGCGTGTCGCTTTGTGTTGAATTTTCGTCGATTTTAAGCCTAACGAAAATTTTTATAATAATAATCGAGGCTATCGTATCGTTAAAAATTATTTCTGCATTTTGTACAAACAAAATAAATATATTGAAGAATATAAAAACATGAAAATTATACTTTAGAAGTAAATTTACTATCAAAAACGTTCGATTCAGCACGACGCAGTCCGACTGAAAATCGTGCCGATTACCGAGGTTCTGATTTACGAGTCTCTACTGTAATTTTTAAAAAAGTTTAGTTAAATATTAACACGAATATCCGCAATATTATTTTAACTAATTTTCTCAAATGGGGTGAATAGAAACACCTTTTTAAATGATTACGTAACGCCAGTAATGTAAATAATGTGGCTTCGTAAGTTGTCTTAAAAATTGGTCTTATCCTCTAATAACTTCAATAGGTGATATACGAAGTAATCAAATTACTCGTTTTCTTTTTACTGTATGTTTCTTTTCATCCCATAAGTCGGGGTGTTCAGCGACTTAAAAATCATGTTTGTTTCTAGTTTAGAACTAGAGGATTGAAAGTAAATGTTTATTCTTTGCAAAAGCTGTTTATTAATTATATAGGTCTTACATTACGCGCATTAAAACTACAGAAAGAAAACAGAACTTTTAAAAAATACTTAAGTCACTGAGATCATTAGAAAATATGGTTTTGAAGCACATTGAAGAGATAGCAATGGGAGCAGAGAGTTTCCTAACAACAGCCCCGTATGTCCAATTCTTCAGTTTGACAAACTTTGGCAACAGCTGCTGCAGTCCTTTTACTTTCCATATCTTTACTGGAGAGGAGTCGCTAAGTTTAAGAGAATTGTCTTCACTAAAATAAATCAAGATCAATGTAGAAGCATACAAATAATTCAGTTTAGCTATTTTTCAGAGCTAGGTCTTAGATTTCTTCAAATTTTAAACCACTAGTGTTGAAAAAAGTTGCATGGGACAAATAGAAACGGCCATTTTTGCTGTTTCTGTCCACTCCACGAACTCAAAATCATTTCATTAAATTTTCATTGTGATGACATTAGGATAATACCCTCACACAATTTTTTTTAAATAAAGTCGGATAATACGACAACAAAACAAAGTTTGTCAAACATCAAAATAATTTAGCCAACTATCATAACATACAAACAGACCTGGCATATACAACAATGTTGCAGCCCAAGAAAATATAACGTCTAGAAATAGAAACTAACCAAAAAATGAGGAATTGCTCTTTGTCCGACACTTACAAAATTTTCTTGGATTTGTTTCTATTCATACGTGAATACGAATTAAAGCTAAAACTATAGATAAAATGATTTTTATTAAACTCATTTCATACACTTTTTTTTACGTTAATATCAGTGACGTAGCTAGAGGGTGCGGTAGGTGCGGTCCGCACCGGGCCCCTGGAAAACGATAGGCCCATGGGAGCCCCAAAATCACGAAAAAAGTACCGAAAATTTTTTTCGGGGGCCCACAAATCTGGTTTCGCACCGGGCCGGAGAATCCTAGTTACGCCACTGGTTAATATGCATTTTAACTTATATGAAGACTATATATATAATTGTATTTTGTATAAGGTTAAGCAGAGCTTATAGTTGATATCACAAATTTGAAGTGGTGTTGAGTTTTACATATAAAAAAAAAACCCTGTCATTAATTTCAAAAATATCAGAATTGATGTGATAAACTTGTTTGTATACACAAGTGGCTTAGGTAACTTTTTATTCTACCGGAGTAAGTCCAGTTTTGTGGCGCCATGCAAGTGCTTGTAAATACGCCACAGTGCATTAGTCGATGTTTCTTAACAGGTCATCATCAGGTGTAGAAAGCTGAGTCCGAACGTTTTACAAAAAACAAAAAACATTGAACATTCGAACAAATACAGCTTAAGACGTAAAATCTAAATACTAAAATAATAAATATGGTAACATTAACATAAATAAACAAATAAATAAATTGTATGTACTTAATGAAGATGGTAGCAAACTAAGATTCTACAATGTAATACTTTTTTATGCTGAATTTTCACGCTAAAGGTATTCTGCATCTTTGCCATTATTGGCAGAGATGCAGATGAACCAATTAATTTGTTTTTATAAGTTTCAATTTTTTTACTGATCATTGCTAATGTAGAAAAACGTAGATATTTAAGAATATGCGCTTCATTCATTACATTTCACTCATCTTTTCGTAACATCATTGGTAGTTTGTCGTGGGCAGCGCCGGATCCAATAGGTGCGAGGCCCGATTGAATTTTTTTTTTTTGCGGAGCCCCTCAAACTTTAAATAACAAAATTAATTAACAGTTAATTTACATATTGAAATATGTTGTTTTATTTTTAATATTATACCTAGATATTTATTTTTGTAACGTACTGTTTTTAAAAATATAAATTTTGACGTGATGCGGGGTCCCTTCAAGCGCGGGGCCCGATTGGCACCAATCGCCTAAAATCCGGCCCTGGTCGTGGGTTCGCGCGTCGCCAACGGCTACGTGGAGTTTTCCGGGTTTCCTTCACGTTTGTAACACCTAAATGAACCAATTTCTCACAGAATGTCCTCCCGGGAACATCTCCCTCCGCAGATCACCCATGTGTCTCGTTTCCACGTACAAACCAAACCATGTTACAATTTGACTCCTTTTTTGGCATTTCCTCAAAAAATTGGTTACTTCGTTAAAAAAAATTACCCGAAAACGCTGAAGACATTAAACATGTCCCTGGCGGAAAAACTGTGACAGCCACAATATTACAGTAATCACAAAAATACGAAAAAACGGGAACTGTCCCCGGAAATCGGTGACGAATGGACACCCTACCTATATCTTGACTAGTGTGTGACTGACTCTCCCTTTCCCAGTAGGCAAACCTGACATGAACTCTAACTGTAAAGGATTTGGTCTCTATTACAGATAATAATGAAATATACATTTTATATTTAGAAGGCAGTTTCCTTAGTCCCCAACAACGAAATCGGCGTGGCTTAATTTTAGGAGGCCAATAAACGAGAAAAAGTTGGCGGCGTACAGTATGTCTATTGTTTTCGGGATCTAATCCGGACAAACAATTCCCCGAGAATTTCCTATGGACGGCCTGTCCCGACTCACTATGAGTATGATTCAGTACCCACAGGCATAAAGAACCAACAATGAAAGAACAATAGTTTTTAAAAGGCAAATTTATTTGAACATGTTAGATGAAAACAAATTGTGGAAAAAGGAATTTTGGCCCTGTAAAAACAAATTTCGAATCTTTGGATAAAGTGTCTCGATTCGTACAAAACGTGTATAATTAACAGGTATTTTAAAAAATTTCTTTCCAGGTGAGATAGCTTTGGATATATTCTTTCCTATAGTCTAAATAGGAGAAAAAAGAACGTTGACATTAACACAGGAGTGGAAATTTTTTTGGGTGGCACGAAGTTTAAAATTGTTTTCCGACAGTCACTGGTTCATTGTATGCAATTATGCAACCGCGGAGGACATTTTGAGGCGCAACGTTGACTGGAAAACCGTTAGTACTCTGGTGGAAAAAGTAGAATTAAACTTTAAATCCTATATTGAATTTAATGTTTTATATTTTAAAAATCCAGCAACGAGTTGTGTATATTTTTTGGTAGGGGTCATCTCGAAAACGATGCTAATTTTAAAAAGCCTTTAGATTTTAAGCTTTTCTTTGCCAATATTTTAGGGATAGATTCTAGGGTCAGAGTTCAGTTACATCCAGTATCAGCAACCGTAGACTGACCGTGTAATGTTTCATCCTGTTTACACAGCATTCTATTGCTGAAATCGAAACTATTTTGATTGATTCGCTTGCCGCAACATTAAAATTAACGTAAAAATCCGTTCATATTAACGTTTATATTATTTTAAATTTTATATGAGTAACTTTCATGTCAAAAAACGGAAGTACAATAAATCTTTGCTTAGTGAATGAACAAAAACAAAATTCCATTACCTCATTGAATGCCCTACCATTATGATTTCCTGTTCGACGGTCATTTTGTATTTTCGACATTAGAGTTTAGGCGGTTGTCTCAAATATTCTGTTTTATAATTACATCTACAACTGTTAACGTAAATAAAACTAAAGAAAGAAACGTTTGAATATCTTAAATTGCACTGGTTAAGTCCAATGTTTTCATTGCAAATTCAAAACTGGTGGTGCAGATAGGCATGAAATTACAGTAATGAAAATTAAATCAAGTTACTATAAGTGATCATGAATGTTACTATTTTGGAATCTCATCAAATAAATAACATTAAAATCATTTAAAATCATAGTGACACTATCTGTTTTGATATTTTATTTAAACTTTGTATAATCATAAAATGGCAAGAAGCTTAACTTTGAGGGTAGAGACTGAGTTTTACACAAAAAAAATATTGTAAATGTTAATGAGTAAATTTTGACCCCTCATCAATGTTTACCAAAATTTAACAGCATTAATACCCTAATATACAAACCTCCCTGAAAAATTTCAGAAATTTTTGACAAAAGACAGGAGTTATTAAGCTTCAAAATGGGTGAACAAAACTGTGCTCCCCCACAAACATCCATATATACAGGAAAAAAAAACCCTAAATTTTTTGTTTTTCTCGATGTTTCAAGATTCCTAGTCCAAAAAATGTAAAAATCTTGGTAGTCATTTTATGACCAATCGCCAACTTTCCCTGTTAGATATAACAGTCAAGGGAAAAAAATTTAGCTTCTTAATGGCAAGCCAATATAAGCTTCAAGTATATTATTTCTTTGAATTTCCTTCAAAAAACAAAATGAAAACTCTTATATTTAAAAATAAGAATAAAAACGATGTTTTGAAATTAAATTTATTCTTACTGCACAACAAATTCACAAAATGTTTTCTACTTCAAAAATCACAACTTCCTATTCTCCATTTATGATACAGCTTCTTAATTTTTTAAAGGAATACTCTTCCTAATAGTAGTTGAGCCTGCATCAGAGATGGATCCAACATACACGAGGTATACAAAAATACAAATGTTTGTGTCATGTAATCGTTATCTTCCAGATGTTTTGTACCAAAAAACTCTCCAGGTGTGTGATAGAATGGAAAAATTGGTTGTTTTCCCATTTGTAAAATGAAAAAATTAGGTTGTTAAAAAATGTTTTAAAGCTTTATGATACATAACTTTTCAAATGCCTTAGGCAGAATAGTTTTGTTAAAGAATGGACGTGTGGAATGTATTTTCTTTTTATCGCGCATGACTTTAATCTTTGTTTGAAAAAATAATCATTTATATAAATGCATGTTTTGGTTGTTTTATGCCAAAAAATTAAATATAAAATTTAATGTCTTTTGATGTGTAACCTCTTCTACTGACTTCTGAGCAACTGAGAAATGATTCAGAATAAAAATGCTAAATGCAAGATTTTTTGAAAATTTAAATCATGTAGCAGAACTTTCTAATTCTGTAGCTGTTGTTTCTGGTTCTTCATCATTATAAATATTTTCAGCCTAAAATGTGAAAAAAATGCTTAGATTTTGTAATGTCTATAAATGTATCAATATATAATAATAATAATAATAATAATAATCTTGGCACAGACAGATTATTTACATAGGCATAATCAAGTAGCAAATATAATACACCAAGAGCTTGCAAAGAAACACAAATTAGTAGACATCCACGAACCATACTACAAATACATTCCACAGACAGTATTGGAAAACAACACGCACAAAATGTACTACGACAGAGCCATAATCACAGATAAAACAATTTACCACAACAGACCAGACATCACACTCATTGACAAACACAATAAAATCACATACATTATAGACATATCCATTCCAAACACTCACAATATACAAAACGCATGCACTGAAAAAATTAGCAAGTACACAGAACTCGCCCAGGAAATAAGGCATCTGTGGAGGATGGATAGGGTGCTTATTGTACCTGTTGTTCTCTCCTCTACAGGTGTCATACCACACACACTACACAAAAGCCTGGGCACATTAGAATTGAATAGAAACACATACATCACTCTACAGAAGGCCACTATATTGAATACATGTCATATTGTGAGAAAATTCCTGAATACAGACACACACACTGATACACTTCTTTAATTTCTGTTTTGGTTACTATGCCTTGACTTTGGTCCGGCATAGTACTTAGCCACCGGTGTTAACCGAGTATATCTAACTTAACCCAACATAATAATAATAATAATAATAGCTATACCATTTGCCACACATGTAAAATATTATCTTCAGATACAGAGCATATCACCCACGGCTCATTAGGATTCCAAGAGAAATCAGAAATTTTAGCAGTATGTCCTCCATGAATAAACTGTAAATAAAGAAACTTATGATGAATTTGACTCAGATCTGTAATAAACAAAAACTAAATAAAACTTGCCAAAAGTTCGGGTGGCCCATCTTCTGCGTCTTCGGGAGTTTGCTCTTCGCCAATTTTACTCAAATCCCACACGTGGAGCCTCCTGTCTGTCCCGCTTGAAGCCAGAATTGTCTCATTGTGTGGTGACCACTGAACTTGAAATATTTCATCTTTATGCGATTCAAATGAGTGAAGCTTCAACTTTAAATTACGAAGATCCCAAAGAGCTACAGTCTACAAATTATTGTCATATTAAGTCTACAAATTATATTCATTTATATAAAAAACAAAGAAATAATTGTATTTACAAATAGTTAAAAAAAATGAGAATTACTTTGTCTGCAGAGCCTGTGGCCAATATAAATTCACTATAAGGATTAAAAGACAAACAGTTCACTTCTGCTGCATGTGCATCTACAATATGACTGGGTTTGTTAGTTACATTACACCTTGTATCCCATCTGAAAATGCATTCATAAAAAAATCTATAACTTACAAGATATTATTTATAATAATTCTTTAAATTATTATTCTGTTATAATTAGTCATAAAACAATTATTTTAGACAATTTTTCTATAATTTTATTATAAATACACTCAGTGAAATTGAAACTGCAACACCAAGAAGGGAAAATGCAATTTGCCTGAAAGTTATGGTCAAGACTGGTAAAGCAAGTTAATAAGATATGATAGTTTCTTCTGCACTGGAAATTTTATCTATTGAGCACAAAAATGGCTGTAATAGTATGGCTATTCCTTTTTTTAGAGATGCATTTCACTGTTATGGCAGCGATTTCATTGTGTCTTGGATTACTGCTTGCCGTGCTTTCTCAATCTATTGGAGAAGAGTTTCAGTTATCTGTACTCATGGATGCACAAGTCTGTAGATTATGTCCAAAACATCATCTATTAGGATAAATCTGAAAATGACAGGCCATGGTAACATGTTGATACCTCAAACATTCCATGAGATGTTTGCTGTAAGTGGATGAGTGTTTTCTTGTTGAAATAAGGTACTGTATTTTCCACATCAGTTACAAAGGGGAGTGCTTCAGATTCTAGGCTTTCATTAACAATATACTGAAAATTGGATATAATAGAAAAGAAAAATAATATGCACTTTTACAATCAAATCCCAGATTTTTCTCCAGGATTTGATTGTAAAAGTGTATATTATTTTTCTTTTTATTTGGTATAATGTTTCAGTCAATCCTTCACAGGCATCAATTAACTCTATGGCTGGCTTGGTTATAGAAAACACGAATAAGAACTTATTTGTATAGCACTTGTGATATATAACTCTGGTTTCTTAACTGCGATGTCTTCTTCATTATTTCGGCCTTTTAATATAACTTTTATGTATTTTTATCTTGTGAGTTTAATTGAAACACCAACTGAATTGTATTTGTATTTGAAAGACTATTTTAGTCAAAATGCATTTTGGATGTATTATATTAGTACATATTAGTTTTAAGTATTGTAAAATCTCTTTGTTTTGTAAACTTAAATATACTATAAATTTAAGAAATTTCGTTTTTATGAACGCCCAACCACACCGCCAGAGGGCGGGTGAGCGAGCGAGCGTCGAGACGTGAAAAATTTGTTTTGGCTGTTATTTTTTGAATACTGTAATTATTGAGCACTTTTATAGAATCACTATAAAATTTATTTCCTTTCTCCATATTTTCAATCGATAATCAATACGAAGAGTTTAATTAAATCTCTTTATTTTCGTTTAAACGTAAAAGTTGGATGAAAGTAGCGTTTATACAAGAATTAAAACAAAGTTGAAATTTGGAAAATCAACGAGGTCAAAACCCTTCATAACCCTTCTACAAAAGCAGATTAAATCATGTCTACTGAAAATATTCCTAAGAAAAGGATTTGTGTTGTTGTTCTTGATGATTTTGGAAGAAGCCCAAGAATGCAGTTTCATGCACTTTCATTGGCTGACAATAATTTCATTGTTGATGTTGTATGTTACAGAGATTCTATTCCTCATGAGCAAGTAATGAATAATTCAAATATTCATCAGCACATCCTTAAAGAACCTCCAAAGTTTGGACAATGCATTCCACAGTTTTTTGTATATATGCTGAAAGTTTTATGGCAGGTCCTTGTACTTTTGAATATGCTAATTTCATTACCAAAACCATAATGTGTTTTTATTCAGAATCCTCCATCAATACCAACCCTACCAGTAGTTTGGCTTTATTGTTGCTTTTTTGAAATAAAATGGATTATTGATTGGCATAACTATGGACATACTACAGTGGCGTGCCGTCATTGGAAGCGATGGAAGCGCCGATTCCACCTTCCAATGACCTTCCCTTGAATTTTATAAAATATAAATTTTCATATTTTAACGTACTTTGCATTAATTAAAATTAATATTTTATTATAACTGCATTATGTATCTTTTACAAATTTCTATACTACATGTGAAAAAAAAACGATAAGATTGCTATTGTATATTCGAATAATTCAATGGCGGAAGGAATGTCGAAACCGGGTCAGTCTCCAATCAGCCAGATTATATAGACATTAGCACATGCGGTTTACAGTGCACCAACCTCACCCGGTTTAGCTGGTAGAAGCGACACACTCGTAAAGAGTACAGCTTTATATCCCGGAGCGGTTGTGGGCTGTTATCCGCCTGCCTGTCAACTTCCAAGCAGCCAGATTATAGGCATTGGCGCATGCGCTTTACATAGCACAAACGTCACGGTTTAGCTGGTAGAAGCGACACACGCGTAAAGAGTACGCGACTTTATATCCCGGAGCGGTTGTGGGCTGTTAGCCGCCTGCTAGATATTCGGCCACCCTCGCTCGATTATGTGAATCACGAGCAGACTAGATCAACGGCGGGCAACCCGCGGGCCAGCTACGGCTGGCGAAAAGTTTCTATCCGGCCCGCGAGATCTTTAATAGATTATTAAATTGGAAAAATAACTAATTAATAGTTATTTTTCCAATTCTTTGTAATTTTCGAAAACGATAAGAGAAATAAATGTAGTAATTAACTTTTTATATATTTATTTCATATTTGCAGACTAAAAAAATTACGAGTCACAAGAAGGCGTCAATTAACTACTACGGCGCGGAAAAAAACGTAAAATTTATTCTGGCCCATGTTATAAAAAGGGTTGCCCACCCTAGACTAGATTTATAACAACCCAACCGATAGGAGTTTACTGACACGTTTTTATGATAGTTCTGTATAGTTGACAGGAGTTTAAAAAAACTCCATTAAAATATTTGATATATTTATTCTGCGTTTATTCCGTTCTCCCATCTTATATTACTTACGGATTTCGATGTTAAACCGGTGATATTACGATTTAGTATGTCTCATCTGTAAGGGGATGCAGAAAAAACGTGTACAATTCTAGTACAGTGTTAAAAATTAACTGTTATTTTGGCAGCATCATTTACAACCAAATTTAATGAATGAAACGTACAGTACATACAATGGTACAAAAAAAAGCTCTAGAATTTATTTTCCTTAAATTTACGATTTATATATCCGTTGTCATAAAAATTTGTCTTTCCACTGTTTTCCCAAGACTACAGATATTCAGGTACAAAGTAACTGGTTTCGACTTATTTCTACTTAAGAAGTAACTAAATAATTAAGAGATTAGGGAATGGGGACATAAATAAAACCCTGTTGAAAGAGCCAGAATTTTACTTCAACAAAAGCTTAACAGAACCAATCACTCGCTCAGTACAGTGGGAAACTGATTTCCGTGTACACCTGGTATTAAAACGAATTAGTTAGAAAACGAATGACTATTAAGTTTAACATAGTTAGATTTTTACAGCTACGGTGAGAAACGTTTAAAATTTACAACAGCCCTGTGGCGTCCTTTGAGATATACTAGTGATGCAACAAAAGAGGCATTTGACATTGACCGGTATCGGCACCCTCGGGATTTGGCACGCACACGCTCACTACACACCTACCTGGACCGGCACTAGTTCCATCCATTAGCTACTCGTATCAAGATATTTGACTAAGTGGATTGTTTTAAGATTTAAAAAGTAAAGACTATTTTATGTTATTTTTATGTACGTTTCTTTACAAAGCTATATTTTAATTATAATTTTCTTTAAAAGTATATTTAATACAATCGAACAATACATTGTACCAGGTATGTATATCCACCGCACATTTTATTTCACCAAGTAAGTTTTTATAATTTATTTTTAATTTTAGCCCTTATATCGTGGCTAGCGATTCAGAATGTAATTGTGATATTAAAAATACATTTAGAGAAGTCTACAGTTTTTACTGGCTTATCGAACAAATGAATACGAATGGACCCTAGACCAGTGATTCTTAACAGGGGGCCGCGGCCCCTGGGGGTCCATAAGAAGTTTGCCGGGGGCCGCCAAATTATGCAAAATTTCCTTCAGAATATAATAAAAAGAAAATTGATGTATAATCCGAATATCGTATCGAAAAGTGAAATAAGAAAGATAAAGTTTTCCTATTTAGTTTTTATTTATTTATTTTGTATTTCTTCCTACATACAACTTTGTTAGTACAGAAGAAATAAATGTAAATATGCTACTTACACCGCAGTATTTACTTCTTTTATTCCAAAGCAATTTTAAGAAACTATTAATGCTTGGAATTTTAAAAATAATTAGGAAAAATAGTAGGCTTTGAAAATTTAAATATTTTTGCAAAAGATATGCAAAATCCTTACGACAAGTGGGCGTTTTAGTTTTAGTTTAGTTTTAGCATCGACATTGGATCGATTTATCGACATGTTTCTTATTTTATTTTCTGTTAAAAATTAATGAGTTTTCATGTTTAATTGTGAAGTTTTCATGTTATTTAAATAGATAATGAAATAATAAAGTTATGATTTACATTTATTATATAAAAAATAAAGCAATAATAAAAAAATCAATTTATTATAGATAAATTATCAAATATAAATTATTATTAAAAAATGGGGGTCACAAAAAAATTATGAAATATTTGGTGGGCGGCGAGTATAAAAAGGTTAAGAACCACTGCCCTAGACCATCACTGACGCGCAATTAACTGATTGCCCCTGGAAGTCGGCTTCTTACAGAAACACAGCTTCCCTGTCATCAAATGTCACGGCACGCCACTGACATACTATATTGAGATTAAAACATTGACCTGATCATATTGTAGTAAAAATTTATTGTTGGGCTGAATTTTATTTTGGAAGAAAAGCCACATACAATTTTTATGTTACTGAAGCTATGAAAAATGATTTGCTTCAGAACTGGAATATAAGAGCTGAGGTAGACCAGCTCCAATGTTTCAACCAACCAATTTACAAGACAAACATTCCTTACTGCTCAAACTAGAGAATGACTATCCAATCTTAAAATCATGGGGAATTACTACAACAAATGAACAAACTAATTTTACAGAAATTATTGATGGAACTGTGAATGAAAAATCTAATAGGCCAGCACTTATTATCAGTAGTACAAGTTGGACAGAAGATGAAGATTTTGGTATTCTTCTAGAAGCACTACAAGAATATGAAAGTGCTGCAGTTCAAAGTAACAGTTTACCAAACATTGTGTGTATTGTGACAGGCAAGGGTCCTCTTCAATTTCAGTTTTTAAGTCTAATTACCAAAAAGAATTTTCAGCATGTTGTTATTATAACACCATGGTTGGCAGCTGAGGATTATCCAAAATTGTTAGGAAGAGCGGATCTGGGTGTGTGTTTACATATCTCATCAAGTGGTTTAGATCTTCCAATGAAGATTGTTGATATGTTTGGATGTAAATTACCTGTTTGTGCTGTTAGCTATAAGTGCCTAGATGAATTAGTGAAAGTTGGAGAAAATGGACTAATGTTCAAAGATGCCAAAGAATTAGCTTTTCAACTTCAGGATTTACTGAAAAATCCTAGAAATCATTCCAAACTGGAAACATTACGGGATAATCTCTGTCAGAGGGACCAGAGATGTGAAAGTTGCTGAAACACGACGGCCCTAACATTTTTCCAATAGGAGAAAATGCAATAATGAAAGGATAAAAGTATTGATAAAAGAAATTTTGCTTTTATATTCACTGGTATGATAAGTCCTAATATAAATAACCAGTTTAAGTTAGTAGAAACACTCAATGAAATTACTGGCAAAAAGCAAAAACACAACAACAATATACTACACTAGAATGACTATCACAGCAGACTAATCCCCAGACCATTTACACCCTGAGTTGTTTGGCAATGTAGTGTTAATTGTCTCATTTGTCACATCATCATCTTGTTTTATCAGGTTGTCATTGGCTCTAAGCAAAGTAGGATTAGTCACTGATGGTGACATGACATCATTCCAAATTCCATAAAATTAAGAGAAATAACTGTTTTTGGTATTACTTTACCATAACTTTAATAAAATTAAGAAACTAGAATGTTTCTGACAGTTATATAATGCCATCATCAAAAACTGGTTTGGAACGATAATGATGTAAATTGAATTAAACAAAATTCTCAGATGACAATAAATTAATTCAAACAACTAGGTAAGGGAGGGTTTCATCGTACATTAATGAATGTTAGAATATTCACAAAATAATTAAACAAAAACAATTACATGAAAGCTCTATAGATAAAAGAAAATGTTAACTCAGTAAATTGTGCTAATAGTCTGGTGGATATATAGTGGGCTAGTTGATGGGTTTTAGTTATTTAATCATTAATGTCTCCCATATGAAAATTTGTTTAGGATCAGAGACACTTAAATCTACAACTTTCCAATGCAGAGTATAAGAAGCATTTTGTCAGCTCTGTATGCGGCAAGCCTTTGCTGATGGAGATTTGGTGCTCATGTAAATGAGTTTTTATCTTTCTACAAATAGCATTAACATAACTATGGGAGGGAGATGTGTGGGCAAGTTAGGAGATAGGAATCACGTAAATGCCAGATTGTTCTCAAACTGTACAAGGTAACCTATCAATAATTACCAATCTTCTTAAAGATGGAGTGGGGGCTATTGGTAGAATCTCCTTAAACAGTGCAATGAACTTTACAGATAACCCAGGGATAAAATGTGTAAACAATGTGCAAAACTTTTATCTCGGCTTGGTATAAAAAATAGTCAGCGATTCTCAACCTTCTTAGCTCCGTGACCCCCCAAATAGTAAATATAAATAAAGTTAATATTTTGTGACCCCCCACCCAAAGGAATAATAACAGTAAGCCTTACTATTACTAACTGAATTTTGACTGTAATTATAAATGTAAATTATTTTAAATACAGCGCTAAAAGCTAAATACAGGAATCGTCTTTTATCACTTGAAAACAATTTGCTTTTGTGTGTTTCTAACGTAGATCCACTTATAGAGAAAATTTTAAATGAAAAACAAATGCAACCATCACATTAATTTCTTTTCTTTACATGTGTACTTGTAAGTTGTTCTTTACATGATTTCTAACATGCTTGCACCCTACTTTTATAAGATGATTGGAAACTGTTCCACAGGTGATGGATCAACAAATGGCACTTATCACTGAATTAACTAATCATCACATCCATTAGTGACCCTATGAGATCCAGTTCAACTTTATAAGTATATTTCAACCATTTGTATCTACATTGTTGGACTATACTATAACTCCAGCAGACATATGTATCCATACACTGAGTTGACCACTCAGCCATATGAAGATCAGTACTTGTCCTTTCTCAAAGTCTGTTGGTTAGTTGGTTCTAATTTGTGTAAGCATGGGTTCTAGGCATTCTGAACAAGCTAATCTCTTAGGGACAAGTTTCCACAAAAGTAGTGATTCAACAGAAATGCATGATCATCACATTTTGGCTTACATATATTACAACTAAAGCCTGTGAATTAGATAAAGCTAGGATTAACAGGCTAATGCTAACTTTATTGAAGTCTTTGTGTTAAAACAAGTAACAATCCATTAATTTTGAATGTTATCCATATAAAGCATGCTTTATCCAAGTCACAAGCAAATAAAACTGACATTTCTATTGCCAAGAGGGTCTCTGGTAAACTTTAAAAGGTTTACTAGAGACCTTATTCCTTTTCAATTGCATTTATCACTATGATAAACCATTAGCATATGCCATTAAAGATTTACATACATATTGGTATTTTGTATATTGACATATTTCTTACTGTTGAAGCCAAATCTGGTAAGAGTTTTGGAAATAACTGGTAACATTTATTTTTGTTTACAGCATTTTTATGCAGTAAAGAAATAATAAATTCTAGTTAATTTAAAAACAAAATTCTTTCTTCATCCAATCAACCTGCATTGGAATGATTGCAGATTATCTGGCTAAAGTAAAATCCTAAATTTTCTCTTCCCTTTACTTAAAATGAAGTGAATAAAACCTAAATTTTTTGTTCTTGCTTCATCCAACTGCTTTTGGATAAAGTTAGCATTAGCTGGTTAATCCTAGCTTTATCTGATTCATGGCCTTTAGCCACAACATGTATAAACTTTTATTTCTGTAGGATTGCTATAATAATTTGACATTTATATAAGTCATCTCACTGGTTTTTGTTTATTGAATATTTAATATTACCATAATCAAAAATTTGAGTTTTGCTGGATATCTGTGAGAATCAAATGAATTAAAAGAAAACAAACCTGATGATGACCTTATCAGAAGGTAGTTTATGACTTGAGTGTGTGTCAACTTACTCTTTCTCAGAGTGACACTTTATGATACCCTTTTCTTGACTTTTAGTCACCTCTAGGGAATTTGCATCTTTGAATATGACAAAGAATGGCTGATTTTGCTCAGTTGTTGCCTGTTCTTCGTCCTTTTAAGATCTGCACCTGTGTGCTATTACATCTGCAATTTCACTCGTGCTGCTACTCTCAAGAACTATTAAATTGACATCAGGGTCTATTTCCTGTTCTCCTCACATAGAATTTCTAATTTCAGACCCGTAAGGTGCCAAAATTTGTGAACTCACTCTCTGCATAATGATAACACAAATAAACATGCAAATGTTACATTTTACTTAGCCATGTAACATACTGCACAAATATTTATGCCATCTAATAAATGTTTAAGTGTAATTAATTGTGTTGAGTGACTCCTTCCAACTGAATCTCATCATTACTTACACCATCTCTTACCCCTATTCTCACATATGAGACCATATTATTGCCATCCACAAAAACACCCAAAATCCCGAGTAGTAGGTGTAACCTACTTGGTGTCAGAAATTTGAGCATAATTACTTACACTCAGTGATAAGAAAGTTATAAAAGCCATATATAAAACTCCACATTGGGAAACTGGTGTCAATTAGACCACAGCTGGAAACTCTCATATCTAATTATTACAGATTAACTTACATTAAATATATCAGGTTTCACAACACAAAATCTACTAATAAACTTTTAATGAACATTACTGCAGTGAATATATTAAATTAATAAAATTTACTCTTCAATTAGCTAACTTATTTTTCTAATAATATTTAATTTAAATTCACAAGAAAAACATTTCATTGAATGATTATTAAAATAGTACAAAACTATGCACATATATCACTTACATCATTAATTTCTGATCATCTGCTACAGAACCAAATAAACTAACATGAAGCAAATGCCAAGCTACATCCTAAAATAAATTAAATTTTAGTTTTCTTTTAAAAATATTTATTATTATTGATTCAATTTGTAAAATTTTACCTCAACAACAGCAGTGTGACCAGTAAATATAGATTTTGCATCAACTACTTTATTTTCTTTAGGAACTGCATTAATATCCCAAAGACAAATGGTCTAGAGAAACAATTATTACAAATAAAAAACATATATAAATTATTTAACATTTATTATTATATTATAGTAACTTACATGATCATCAGAAGCACTGAGAAGGTTTCCATTTAAATTTGGATTCCACGACAATCCATAACTATAAGATTTTTTATAATATTACAACATACAATATGAACAATATACATTTTACTATAAACTGTAAATTTTACCCTTCTTTCTGATGACCTCTTAACCTAAGATCTGGATTACATTCTCCATTTGGATCTAAAAAAATTTGGGTAAAAAAATTATCATTTACAACAAGCAATACCAAAATGTAGGAGAATAACTCGTCTAAAAAACAACAGACCTGGTTTTGATGGATGTTTTGTATAATCGAATACAAGAACGTCACTGGAAGGAGTTTTGGTGGCAATTATGCAGGGATTCTGTGGCATATACCGAGCTCTGTTGACCTCTCCTTCATGATTAATCTTGATCTCTATCTCAATTTTACCGCTAACCGAGCCAAAACCACCAAATTCTAAACATAAAGAAAACAGCTTTTATTTTATTAAAACTGCTTATACAATAGAACTAGATAAAATTTTTCAATAGAAACATTTACTTTAATTGACAATAAAAACTTAGAAAAAACAAATTTGACACTTTCAGATTATTGCATCTGTCTTCAGAAAATTTTTATAATGTGGAATATTAATTTGGTTTTATTTGTGCATCTTTAATGAAATTTTGTATTTAGAATTCCAAGTAATAAATATTTTTTTTAATCTTCTTTAATAATACAATTGTATGTAATGTAATGTATTATCAATGTATTCCATATTCTAAGCATTACCTGAAGACAGATAAGAATCCTTAAGTGCTCAAATTTGTGTTTGTGTTTCTTAAGTTATTATACTCCATTAAAGCAAATATTTTTTATAATATTTTAAATTATGGAGTCATTTTATATACTTTAAAATCTTTTAGTATAATTACCTCCTTTTTCACTGTCATAATGAGATGCATCAAACTGTGTGTCATCGCTCGGTAACTGTACACTGGCAATCAGCAGATGATTCTGTTCGTCTGACCTAATGATGTATGGCTACAGATTAAGCACTGACAACGAATAACAGAGTGTTAAAAGTGAAAACGAATTTTTAAAAAAGTTATAATTTTAATTTTATTAGAAAAATTTTGAAGTGCTTTAAGCTTTCAATAAAAAAAAAAAAAAGATATTAAAATTGCCAATCTTTTCGTAAAACTAACTTTAAAAATTTTAAAAGACAATTCAAATTAATAGCTTATCAAACAAACCAAATTTCAAAATTATTAATCTTAAAGATATTAACAACAATCAAAATATATTCAATTCTTATATTTAGAAAGAATTTATCATCACACATAATAATGCATAAAATCTATATCAATGAATTATTAGAAAAATAATACATTGATTACTTAAAGTGGTTTGCATAGTGTATAGAATATACTTTTTACTTAAGTCTAAGCAATATCCAAAGTCAAATTTTCTTAATTGGGATACATAGTTGTCTCACAAATACTTTGAAGGAATTCTAACATACAAACAATTTAATTTTTTAAGAATAGGTCAAAAATTGAAGATGGAGTACTTAAATTGTACAATAAGAGTAAAATTTGTCTGCTGAAAAATAGTTATAATATACTTCTAAATGCATTCACAAACCTATTTCAATGTACAAAACACTCCTTAAAGTTTTCTAGAATTAAACAGCTTATTTGAAATACATAAATGAAAGAAAATTATACAAAAATATTTCTATGCAGTAAATATGATTAGAACTGTTTAAAATTCTTTTGCTTTTAAGCACTAGAAAAAAGGGGAAAACAATTTAAGAATAGCAGCAGTAGGAATAAAATACTCAAGACACCACAAAACATTGTTCTGTCTGATACTAAATATTTTTTTTTTACAAGAAAATTTATTCACATTTATCCCTAAATTTATATGGTAGTCTGGTCCTGTATCAAATTGAATTCATGTAAACAGAGATGTCCTTTTAATGTCAGTGTCAATAAAATCAGAATTTCTACTATCTGTAGTCTGAACATTAAGAAAAAGTAAGTAATTAAAGCATCAGTTATTGTTATAAGTACTGTACATCCCAAAGTGATTGCAATTAGTAGTTCCTACTGTATCTAAAAAAAGGAAAAAAATAATGAAAATAAGATACATATAGAGATAATACATTTCTTTGTAATAAAAAAATATTTTGACAGGAAGCATTTTACATGTTGAATGATGAGAGCTGAGATTTCATTTTGAGACTGCAATATAGCCTATTTACTTGTATAACTTCTATATCTACAATATTTAGATAATTAAAGATTTAAGTTTTATTAAAGTATTTTAGATTTTGTCAAACTGGCTGAAATTAAATAATGCATTATGCAAATATGCAAGCAAAGGCACTACATAAAATTCTTCTTCTATAATGTAATTTAATATTAGATTTGTATGATGTGAAATCTAAGAAACAAAATTTTTGAGGTTGGTTTTATATTTAAATAAGTAAAAGAATTCTGGAAATTCTGGATTTAGGAAAAACAATAGAACAATTTTCAAGTGTTTGAGGAATAGCAAATCTTCAAAATATTAAGAAAGATTAATATTCCATTCCATTTTCTAATAATAACACATTAACATAATCTATAGAATATTGAGACAGATGGTTAAAGAAACTATATAGACTAATAAGACATGAAACTATACAGTTGACAACAAAAAGTATCTATAATCTGGATCTCAAATAAGAGATGTATCTTTGAAGATCCTGATTTGCATATGATGATGTAGCAATGAATAAAAAGAATACGAATGAAAAAGTTTATCAAGAACATGGAAGAGGTTATGTGACAAAGCTAAAATGAACCACAAACTGAATTTTCTATTTTGATATAAAATACAAAAATATTTCTTAAACTTTCAGAAAACCTTTTTTCTGCCTAATGTTTTCAACAAAATTTATGTCAAGATTTATACAAAGACAGAAGTTTACTGATCTAATGCAATAAATATTCTAAAGCCTGAGTTACAGTTATTTTATTTGGTTAAGATTAATTTTCAATTTGCAGAAGTATACAAATTCTAAACATTAAAAATTTTTTGTAACTTTGTGAATTTAAATTCATATCAATGGAAAAATAATAAAGATTATTATTTTTGTTTTATTGATATAAGCATGATGATTTATGTACAGTATATTGCATGCTCTGTTTTATTTTAGATATTGTGTATTTTATTATTATTTTTATGTTTTGTAATTTTAACTTTATTATTTTAAGTTCCATCGCTTCACTGGAAGCAGCTGAATCAGGCAACTGTTTCAAATTAATTTTAACTGTTTTTAAGACATGTCTTAGTTACTGACTTTTAAACCATGCTATATTTACAACAATTTGTGATTCACTGCATATTTTACTATTCATATTATTTATTTTAAGGTGCTTTTTGGATCCAATATATTTTTGTAATTGTAAAACTTCTGACTGTAATCAAATCAATTTTTCATGACACATTTTAAAAATAATTTTCCAGTGAATGTAATATAATTTATTTTTAAATAACAACACTGTATGTGATATTATTCAAGATTAATTAAATATCATTGTTAGAACTCCTCTTGCCTTTTAAAAAATAAAAGTCATAATGTTAACAGGCTTTCTTCAAGAAATGAAAACAACCTTTCTTTAAAAATTAAGGTAGCAACTTTTAAAAATTAAACACTTTCAAAGAATATTCCTTTTAAACAAAGATAGCAGACACTTCGAAGAAAGTTAGATTATGGAAATTTTAATATATTTGCAAGTAAACATTTTTCAAAATTTTCTAAAATCTTTTAAACTTAATCCAACTTTTAATAATTTTAACACACAACATAATTTAACACTTAAAAAAAGATTTAACTTCAAAATTCTTTATAATGCAAACAAAGTTACACATTATATAGTCCCCTGATTTTACAACTGGTTTAAATTTTGTTACAATTGTTTGAAATGTGATATTTAAAAAAATTGTTTGTTGACCATTTTGAGTATGTTGCTGTATAGTTTAAAGTTTATATTTCCAGAAAGAGCCTCAATTTATGACAGTGAGCTTATGAAAAATTAGACTTTGATTTACAATAGCTTGCTTAGTAATGATTTTTTTCCAGGAAACCAGGTCAATTTGGTCATAAAACCAGGGGTCTACTGTAAGCAAAAAAATGTCAAACATTATTAAAAAATGATCTCTTACATCTATCATTATCATACAATTTTTTTTATTTGTATAAATATAAATGTATATATATTATATGATTTGAAATAAATACAAACATTAGTTACAAAATTTTTAGATAATGTATGCAGTAAATTAAAGAATAGTAGATCACTCCAATATTTAGTAAGAGAAAGAAATTATTTACTTAGAAACATACTTAAAATAATATTAATAAATGTGTAATAAAATAACTGCAATTATTTGCAATTTCATGTGATAAAAGTGAAAAGTAGAAACTTAGTATTTTTTAAAATTTCATAGTGATGTATTTAATTAGACTTAAATTAAATTTTCCATATCTTTAAAAAAAAAGTAAATATATTTATAGATATATGACTAACTGGAGCAATTTATGGAATATTTAATATTTTACGTACCATTCTTTTTTGCAACTTTAATAAAAGATCCAAATTTGCTTTGGTTGTATTGCTCCAGATAAAATTCCAATGTTAGAAAAGGATAATATACAATAGAAACACAAGTTATCAATAGTATTAAAAATTATATTTAAGTTTAAAATAATATAACTTGGTTAAAATAAATATCTAAATTAATTAATTTATTATTAATTAGTTTTAATTAAAATGTTTAATTTAATAAACTTAAATCAACTAAAGTTTATTAAATTTTTTTTATAAATCAAAATAATTAAAATAAAATTTTATATAATTAACTAGAATAGAAAAAATAAATAAATAAAAATTAAGTTAGGTTCTTTATTTAACTGCAGCCAATTTTCAATTTTGTATTTATTTCTGCATACAGAATAACCAAACTTCTCATAAAATGATTAAAAATGCACTTTAAACATTTTTATAAGTTGTAAATATTATTCAGTTATGAATATTCTTTTCAGGATATCAATTATGTAAGTTCAATTTTTTATTAAAAATTATCAGTGGTATTTTGAGAGAGTGAAATAATCGGTTATAATTAAATTATTAAGCATCTTTAAATATAAATTATTGGTAGCCTCTAGAGATACCTGTGAGCGATAAGACTCTTTCATCATACAGATGTAAATATTAATATAATTCACATGATTATATAACTTATTTAAATAAATATAGTATTGTGAATGTATACAGTATAATGTAAATGAAAAATTTGTATTTTAAAGCAAAGTCTATAAAATCTAATTAAAGCATCTTCCTGAAGATTTAAGTTCTTTAATGGTATAAATTTTTTCAATATAAACTGAAAAGTTTGGCCATAAAAAATATATCATCAGCATCTGAAAAATAATATATATGATCAATTACTCTCCATGAATTAAATATATACAAAAATATCAATTTATTGTTTGCAATATAAGCAATTTAAGAAAAAGTATTGTAATTGTTGGAATAATGTAAATATTTCTATTGAAAACAAAGAATGAAAATTTTATTACTTTAATTATGTATATTAAATCAGAAGACACTGCTTATAGAATAAGGATATTTTCAATTCTAACTTTCTAATTTTAATAATGTGCAATGAGAATTATACTTTCCTTTACTCAGCTGCTTACAAGTTTTAGTAGTAATAGATAACAATAGAGATATCTGACTACGACAACAAGAAAAAAAGGCATTCACAAATAGATTTTTAAGAATATCCAAGAACAATAATTAATAAATTTATATTTTCTACAGCAGTTAAAGTCCTCTATATATATATGACAAAACCAATAATCCTACTTTTTAAAATATCATAATTCAATATCATTTACAAAGTCTTAATTTTTTAATTAGTTACAAGAAACTTAACAAGAAAAATATTAAAAACTGAAAATATTTTTTGATTATTAATAGTATATGATTAAGATGTAAATTAGCATATTCAGAAAGCAAAAATCATAACATTAGTAATAGATTTTTATAAAAATATTCAAAATGGATTGGCTTGCATATTAATTGTTTATTCATTATTTAAATTAAACTTCCATTATTTTATAAACAAGAATAAAATCCTTTCATCAAATATTTTAATCATACTAGAAAATATATATTAAATATTATTCAAATTCTGATAAAAATACAAAATACCATTAGAATAAATAAAGTAAAAGATTGGAAAATAATTTCCAGTACAAACAATATGTAGATTTACTATAATATCTGTTTTATCTATTTACAAATATTGCATATTATTAAATGCTACAATTAGGACCAGTTCTGAAAGAGATATTTAAAAAAAATCTACATTAATAATGATAAGTATTAATAGCAGCTAATTAGATTATATTGTGACTTAAAATGTTAATCTGATATTGCATGGGTGTATTAAACCAATTTTCTCCATTATTAATATATTTGTTTATTCAATTATTCTTTGTAAATAATTGTACAGAGGATAAAAACTTATAGGTAAGAAGTACTTAAGAATTTTATTACTATAAAGAACTGTCTTTAAATTAAAAAGTGAATACAAAAGACAAATTGTACTTTCATATCAGTCAGTCAAATATTTACAACTTCTAAAAAGTTTCAAGTATATTAAATGGCTATTATTTCTGCCTAATACATAAATTGTTTGATATCAGATAAATTTTTCTTTAATATTCAAAACTAACTTATTTTAGAAAAAAACCAAACTTTTATTTACATCAGAAACATTTTTAACCTCAGTTCTTTATCAGCTGCATCAAACTAGTTATTATTTGACAACAAACTATTAATTCAAAAAACTTCTGAAATAAATAAAACTGTTTTAGCTCTCAAGTTAGTTGGTTTTGGATTTTTTTATTACAAAGTTGTTGTTCTTTCTCTAAATAATTTTTAAAGATTTTACATGAAATGTATTAAAATAATGTTTATAACGTCTTCTTTTTCATTTCTGCAGCAGTCAAGTTGAACTTGTTATACAAATTTTAAATTTGTTTAAAAGAACTTTTCTCAATATATTTATTACAATATTCTTGAACTTCTCATGTTTGCAATATATTTTTTAAAAGTTTTGTGCAAATCATTCATGTTTATACAATTACTTATGAATAAAATATAATAAAAATTTGAATTTATTAAAAAATTTTAGTGATTGCATGCAAAATAATTCACTTATATATAAAGATTAAAAATATTAATTAAGACTGTTTTTAATGAAAAAATATTTAATTCAAACATTTAAAATAGTAATAAATTATACTAACGTGTGTGTTCCTAAAATAAGTCGATGTACAGAGTAATCTTTTCCTTCTGGCCTATAATAAAAATATGAAAAATATTTGTAATTATATTAGTAACTTATAAATTTTCCCATCAAGAATAACAGACTATATTAATATAGTAAAACTTAATAAAATAACTACTAAGAACAATATTTTATTGAAGAAAAATTTAGTGTACACCACAAAATTTTTTAAAAACAATATTTTTGATATTTTAAGTATAATTTTATTAACATTAGTCCATTGGAATTATTATCTATTAATAGGACTTATTATACCAATTTAACTTTCATCCACAAGTTAAATCAGTATAGTAAGTCCTATTAACAGATAGTCACAATAGACTACTATTAATAAAATATTTCTGGTAGATTAATTTTATAAGTATTTTTATCATAAGTATCTTCACGAAAAATATTATTGGCTGAATTCAATGCAATTTTAAAAATTTTTTATCCAGATTAGCTCTGTTAATGGCTTGTCTAAAATCTTTAAAATTATTACAGGTTGACAAATTAATATAGAAGAAAGATGACAACTTTTTGGACACTCACTGGACATGATAACCAATGCTTGTTATAAGCAAAGAAAGTAATAACTTACTAACCTTGAATTTAAAATTGCTATTTTATATTTGATGCTTTATATTGTTTATAAAATATACATGTTAAGATGATTAATAATTTAAGTTACAAATTTGACTTTAATATAAATTATTATACAGTGCAAAAATTATAACAGGTCATGAGACTGGTTGGAAATAAAATTAATAATTGAATAAACTTTAAATTTATTCAATTTTTATAGTTTTATAAAACATCTGGAAGTCCCGAGATTTAATTTGAGCCTCATGATAAATTTGATCAGAGAAAATTGTATGAACTAAGTAACTGTTTGTTCTTAAATATATAATTATCATATTAGAATTAAGATATAAAGAAATAGGGCAATTGTATTTTTTGATAAAAAAACAAGTAAATGTAGTTATTAGGAAAAACAAATTTCAATATATCATTTCAGTTTATTAAATAACATCATGTTGTAAAGTCTGCACTGTTTTAGCAGTGCAGACTTTACAACAAGAGAGAAAAAATAATAAATTTACTAAAATAATCTTTTAGGATTATTTTAGTAAATTTTATTATTTTCTCTATCTTCCATACAATTAATGTTTTAATAATTATTACAAGTTTTCAAAATTAATAAACCTTTTAAATACAAAATGAAAATATACTTACTTTGTCACATCAGGAAGCCATTGTGTTGTCAAACTTGGCCATTCTAATGCATGAGTCATTACCAAATCATAAAGAAATGGCGTATTCTTTTTCCATATTCTATACTCTTCATTAATAACACGTTCTTCAACTAAAATAATGACAAAACAAAAATATTCAATAATAATATTGGCTTTTCAATTTAAATTCAAAATTTTACATTTTCAAAAGTTCGAAATACCAAAGTAATCTGAATGGGTTCATGCATGCTCAACTTACAACTTCTGGCATGAGCCAAAAGTTGTAAGGATCAGAGAGTCAAGTTATTGCACATGCACTGTAGCTGAAGCAGTCTATTTTTGTGGTTTACATTTCCAAACAGTATCTTGATCAGACATGTGGATATGCAGTTACCAAAAGGAAACTAAGGCTATTATAATAAAAATCCATCCAAAACTGATCAATTAACTGTGATTCAGTTTCTTGTTGCAGAAGGTTATGAAGAGCTAAAATCCATTAGATCAGTGCTTCTTAAAGGGGCGATATCACCCCATCTCTATTCTGCATACACAGGGGCCCTCGCCTGTGTACATAGAATAGGGGGCATTACTACTAACGGTCATGACCAAGGGTACAGTGATCCAAAAAGTTTGAGAAGCACTGCATTAGATGGATGTCAGCAGTGTACGGTAGATCCTACTTTTTGTAAAGAAAGATGGTATTTAGTGTTCAGAAAAGATTGTGAATACATCACAACCAAATACATTCAGGCTCCAAGTAGTGTTAATAGCTGGCAGCATTAACAGTGAAGAAAGTAGATGACAACAATCAAGAAAATTGATGTGCAAGATTCTGAAGCCTAGAGTACCTATATTATTTCCTTAATTTGTCACCCTAAATCTTAATAAAGACACTTAAAAGAAGTTACTTCATGTTGGACAATCGTTTGATACACATTGTCAAAAAATGGTTTCAAGAACAACTAAAGACTTTCTTCCATAATGATGATATTAAACAATCATGAGGTGAGACACTTGTCTAAAGGTCAATGGCAATTACAATAGAGCATCGATTATCTGACTCAATTGGGGACTGGGCTTGGTCGGATAACTGAAAAGTCGGATAACCGAAAAGTATGAAAAAATACATTATTAGTATAGTGTATTAGGCCTGGTTTAAATACTAGCCTCCCTTTCATGGTTGAGCCAGTGCTGCCAGCTAAAACATGCAAAAATTTAACAAAAATAATATTAAAGTAGCCAAGACATAACCAAATATTGTAGCGCCACATCACTAGCGGACATTTGAATTTGCCGACTAGAACGCGGTCGGTTAATCAGGGGTCAGATAATCGATGTTCTACCGTACTTTTAATTGTATTTATGTTTCCTGAAAATATTGGTAAACTCATAACTTTTGGCTCATACCAATATATTACACAGATAAATCTCATTTTTATAAATTTATGACAAAGATTATTATTTTCATCACAAATTTAAAATTTCAAGAACCAAACAATTTTTAAACATCTCTTTTCATTTTTGGCAACACTAAACAATTTTAGTAATTATATTATGTTTGTCAATGCATATGATAAAAGACCAGTAGATGAGATTTCTGATTTACAAGATAATAATAATATGATTATAATTATCATTCCTTTTTATTACTTTTATTATTAATATTTGCTACTATTGTTATTAACAATAGTCCAGAGTGTATGAGGAAAAGGACATTATTTTATTTTTCACAAATAACAATAGTCCCTTAATCATATGTGCTGACACAAAGTTTAAAATTTATAATCCAAAGTATCATTAGAAAATTTCTTATTATTTATAGTAAAACCTAAAGTTAAAATCCAATAAAATTTAGTTAACTAAATCAACTAACCAGAATTAAAAATAAAAAACAAATAAAAATAACTCATTATACCTTAAAAACTTACCTAATTAATATTTTTACATATTTAAGTTTGTTAATGAGTATTATTGTATGTTCAGTTTGCTTTTTCTATTTTTCATAAATTATTTTATTTAATTGAATTAACTTCTTTTTAATTACAAAAAAAATATTCAAAATAACTCACATAATTTATTGTTATATATTGCCTGCTAAGAACATTAGTGACATAACTCTGAAATTATTAATTTTGAGTTATGTGCACCATGAGACTTCCAATCAATTAGTGTAATGTATATCATGTCATTATGCCATTACAAAATTTTCAAAACTGTAAGCTTCAAATCTTTAAGCTTTAGTGACAACTAAAATTTAAAACATTAACTAACTTGAAAGACATGAAAAACTAATCTTTTTTTGTTTGTATCTAGAACTACAAAAAAATATCAATTGGATAACTCAAATAGTTGAGTACGAATAAAAGATTTAATAAGTTTAATTATGGTGACACCAGCCAATGTTTACAGAGAGAACATCTTAGCCCTAACTAGAGAAAGAGAGAAGTTAAAATTCTCATTGAAATGGAAGTTGAAAAAAGTCTTTCCTATGTCAAAATACAAAAGATTAAAGCTTCAACAAAAACTATAAAAGCAATCATCTCAAAGTAGCATTTCATAGTTAACAGCAGGCAATACGAAGCTTTACTATATGCAACTCAGTTCGCTAATATTTAATTTTATTGTTAAATTTTTAAGTTCAAAATACTTTTGCTCAAGTAATTATGATTTCAACATAAGAAAAACATTTTAGATTAAATAAAAAGAAACTCATACAGATTGTTAATTAAGGAAACCGAAAATAAGAATTTATTAAAAACATGTTTAGTCTACTGTTTAGCCAGCTTCAACTAACTCTACGTAACTAAAATAAAAACACATCAGTATTTATTTATAGTAATTGAAATGTCCAAATTGTAAAACAGGTTCCCAACCTTTTTCATGTATTGACTGACCCCTTTTCCAGTCGGCCCATTCAATTTTATATATTACTAGCTGACCCAACCGCGTGTTGTTGTGGCTCAAAATGTATCTATTATAAATGTATAACACTTCCTCCGTGGGGGGAATTTCAAAAAATCCGTTCTTAGTGTACATTCTCTTGACGTAACCTATTAAAACGCAATTAAAAACGCAAAAAACCGCATGCAAAATAGATATAATAGAAGTCGAGTTCTTCACAGTAAGCCTTAATCCTGTCCCTCTCCCCGCTGGGGAATATCAAAAAATCCCTTTTTAGTGTATATTCTGTTGACGTAATCTATTAAAACACAATTAAAAACACAAAAAACCGCATGCAAAATAGTATAAATAGAAGCCAAGTTCTTCACGGTAATCCATAATCCTGTCCATCTCCCCCCCAGTGGGGGGAATTTCGACATGTATATTATATAAAAACACGTACGTATTCGAATGCAACGTGGTGTCAAAATTTCAAAGGAATCGGTAGGAACAAACGAACGTTATATTTTATTTATATAGATAGATAGAAAATGATCTGCTTTAGTCCATTCTCACAGAAAAACATAATGCCTCACAGAAAAGCAAACTTAGGTCGTCGGAAGTTAGCGCCATCTGTTGGACATAAAAGCCTTAATCCATATATAAATATATTTTTGAAAGGGGGGAAATGGTGGTCTTCACATATGCCAGAAACCTTCGCGGGAATGTATTAAACAACTTCCCAAAGTTTCATGGCAATCGGATAAATGGTATAGTAATGCATGAAGGACAAACAGACAACAGACAGACAAACATACATTCGTTTTTATATATATAGATATATTATACAATATTATTTTATATATAATATATATGCCATAACCAGGGCTTAAAGCAGTCATGGCAATAAAAAAAAGTGAGAAAAGAGAGTTCACACTGAAAAAAAGCTAATAGTGTTAAAATGAATGAAAACAGGCATTATTAAAAAAAAACACACAAACGAACACATATTTTGTATCAATAACATTGCATGTGATATTAGATTGATTATTAAATGGACTGATAAGATTAAATATGAAAATAGTTAGGCTGAGTTTATACTCCAGAAAAGTGACCAGTAAGACTGCATTAAGCCAGAACATGCCCGCATTAAGTTTTCATGTGCCCCGTACAGAATTCCCACCGTTACACAGCAAAGCAAATGGAATAGTAACATAACTACCAGAATGTGTTTCCATATAACATGCCAAATTTCAAATGCCATTTATTTCAAGGTACATTTTTTGATTTCTTCATAAAAAAAATGTAATTAAAGAAGAAAAAAAACAACTTCTGGCAGAATCAGTGGGTTGCATGTTCATTATATAGCAGGGGTGGGCAAGCAAAAGTTCAGTGGGAGCCGAAATGTAGGTTTTGTAAAATGCATGGGAGCCGCAGTTCTGTACTTTTTTATTCTGTACTGCAGTTCTGTACCTGGATTTTATTATATAATATAGAACAAGTATTGAATTTTTTTAATAAACATATTTTCACAAAATTGCAGAAGAGGTTGGAATCTAAATAGGGTTGTGCCATGATATTTTAACAGAAAAATTGAACATACATCAAGTTGCAGCAAAATTTGTGCCTTGAAAAAGGAAAATCTGTGGAAATAAAACTGTAAAAATAATAATAAAAAGCAGAAATTAACACTTTCAGCAAGAGCCACATAAAATTCAAACAGAGCTGCATGCGGCTCTCGGAGTCTCATTTGCCCACGTCTGTTATATAGCAATACCACTAGTAATTGTGACCCAATCATTTATTTGGTAATTTTATCAATATTTTTTAAATGATTAAAAATAAAATTACAGCATTCATTACTGGTAATACTAGTCTCCAAATCTATTCCCCTGAATACAATAAAACAATTTGTTAGTCATTTGACCCACAACTGACAGAGAAGAGTTTATGAAAACAATGTAATTAAACATTTAGCAGTTTGTTGTCCTTCACCGTGAAGAACCGGCAGAGTTTATTACTTTCACGGGAGAAAATATACAAAGCTTTCTACTACCCTCAAGTTGAAAAATATACAATCCCATGAAATTTAACAAATCTGACGTTAATAAGCAAATGATGAAATTATTTACAGAGAGTTGATATTTCATAAGTTTAGTTTTTTGCTCTTATAGATCAAATTACAGAAATTATAAATAAAAATCTCATTTTTTAAAAATTAAAATCATGAAATTTCGCTCACGAAAGATCGAGATGGAACGTACACTTTTCATTTTTATAATCGCTTTGTTTTATTAGACACAGATATTATTCCTATATAGATTTATTAATTACTAGCTGACCCGGGCCACGCGTTGTTGTGGCTCAAAATGTATATTATAAATGTGTAACACTTCCCCCATAAAGGGGATTTCAAAAAATCCCTTTTTAGTGTATATTCTGTTGACGTCACCTATTAAAACGCAATTAAAAACGCAAAAAACCGCATGTAAAATAGAATAAATAGAAGCAGAGTTCTTCACAGTAAGCCTTAATCCTGTCCCTTTCCCCGCTGGGGAATATCAAAAAATCCCTTTTTAGTGTATATTCTGTTGACGTCACCTATTAAAACGCAATTAAAAACGCAAAAAAACCGCATGTAAAATAGTATAAATAGAAGCCAAGTTCTTCACAGTAAGCCTTAATCCTGTCCCTTTCCCCCGTAGGGAGAATTTCGACATGTATATTATATAAAAGCACGTGCATATTCGAATGCAACGTTGTGTCAAAATTTCAAAGGAATCGGTAGGAACAAACAAACGTTATATTTTATTTATATAGATAGATAGAAAATGATCTTCTTTAGTCCATTCTCACAGAAAAGCATAATGCCTCACAGAAAAGCAAACTTAAGTCGTCAGAAGTTAGCGCCATCTGTTGGACACGAAAGCCTTAATCCATATATAAATATATTTTTGAAAGGGGGGAAATGGTGATCTTCACATATGCCACAAACCTTCGCGGGAATGTATTAAACAACTTCCCAAAGTTTCATGGCAATCGGATAAATGGTGTGGTAATGCATGAAGGACAAACACACACACACACACAGACATACATTCGTTTTTATATATATAGATAATAAACATACATTATGTATAAAATTACATTAAAATAACACTGTAATTAATGTCTGAAATGAAAAAGTAATTGAATCGAGTCTCGCCTCCATATATTAACGCGTTGTTATGGGGGGCTTAGTAGAAGCTGTAATTTTCTGGGGAGGGCACCAAGTTAACTGCGTGGGGGCCAAGCTGTAATTTTCTGGGGAGGGGCACCAGGTTAACTGAGGGGGTGTGCCCACCCATGCCCGTTCCTGGCTACGCCCATGTTAACGCGCCACAGTAATTAATTGATTACGTTGCATCAAATTAAATAATTTATAAAAATTGAAATAATAAATATGTTTATAAAATAATTGGCTGTATCTGTTCACAATGATAATGTAAAACACACTGTACTTATAGTTTAGCATTTCCGATATTTAATTTATTTTTGAATTTTAAAATATAAGAAAAACAATTTTTTAAATAAAGTTTTACGCATTTATATCTGCAACTTTAGATAATACAACGATATAAGAATCCATCAAAAAAGTTAATTAATAATAATTAAAATCAAGAAAAAGTATAAGTTTCTTTCGAGGTAAGGAAACTTGTAAAAAGTCAGGTACGCGATCACATGATGCCCGTCTCCCCACTTTGCGTAACCAAATGGTCGAGGTTGAAATAAAACCCCAGCAGAAGTAAAAACAAACATCGGCGCATGTATAGGACAATAAACTTGAACGGGAGCAAAGATGAGACATGACACCATGTAATTTATGCTAATTACTTTCTAATATTAAAATATTAAAATCTTCAATAAATTATAATTAAATTAATTTTTTGACTGAGTTCGACTAGAAGCATATCGAAAAGCTAGATTAAAGTGAAAATAGCGGTTTTTCGACGCTAAATATTTACAAATTAATTTTTTAATTTGGTGCCGGATTGACCGCAGCTGTTCGAATGCGCACGTGCATGAAGAGTTTTATAGTTTGTCGAAATGGAAAATGAAGGACACCGTTAGAATGCAGAAAACCATGGTGCATGCCAAATATATAAGCACCCACTTAAAACCAAACTTTTGTCTTTGTCTAAAGATTGTCTCTACAGAAGTTATTAATATTTAGGATATTAGTTTAAAATCTTGTATTTCCTGGCACGAGATTCGCTCGATCTTTAATTTTACAGAGTGCTAGAAAGATACAAGCTTTGAAACGAGTGTCCTACAACATTTTATTTAATAATAACAGTAGAAATCAAATTTATTATTGCTCAACAATTATTTTTTCGGTTTTTCTACGGTAGTCAAAAACGAGTAAATGTCATCGTTTAAGCTAAAGAATAGCAGGCGGTTGGGAAGAAGTTTGCTTAGCAACTTACTTCAGAAAGTATTGGGTTCTATACGATTTTCCGTTGCTAAAACATGAGTTTCTACTGTTAGTATTAAATAAAATCTATTTCTTTCTTTTGTCCACTGCGCTTAAATAAATACAAATGCTAAAAATAATGCTGTATAAAAATCACTCTTAACGCCGAACTAGAAGTGTACTTGACTTAATGCAGCGTGATTATATCGAAGCGCTGCGGAGATCGGTATTTCACAAGGATACAAGCAAGGAGAACCCACGTGCAAATTCCTACAGCATGTGCAGAGTATCAAGCTTTCGGAAGCTCCTCGTTTTGTTAGTCTATATAAATGTAGTACACTACATGCGTGTACGACAGTGCCTTAACATGTTGCGCACAGTCCGTAAGGCATATGGGAAAGTGCTGGTTGATATTTCGCTCCTGAGCGCATTTACAAAAAAAAAATTTCACATGGGAAGTGAAAAAAGCTAAAAAAGTGAGTTTTTCTCAGAAAAAGCTAAAAAAGAGAGGAGCTATGAAAAAAAAGCTAAAAAAGCGAGTCACTTTAAGCCCTGCATAACCTCTTACTAATTTTTAAAAGATATCTTCAAACTTTCATTTAAAAGCAAAAAAAAAAAAAAAAACGTGTAAAATATTTAATATCTTTAAAATAATTTTTTAACATTTGGAAATTATTACTGAGCTCAAACTTTCATTGCCCCTTAGTAAAACAAAATGCTTTGACTCAAAGTTTATATTTAGTTACAACAAAAAATAATGTAAGTTTTAGGTAATAAAGAAATTACGACTTTTACAAAAATGTCTGCCTAGAATAACAAAACTCAAGAAAATTTGTCAATTACTATAGAATTTAAATAGAGTGATACTCAATTAGCATATTCTAATCATCTTGAGCTAAATTTTGGAATTTTTAACTTCTCTATCAAAACAAGACTATATTTCCTATCTATTAATTTGATGTAATGGTTTGTACAAAAATAAATTTAGGCCTACTTATTTTACAGAAGAAAATGGTTTTCCACTATGACTTATCCATAATCTATCCAATAATGTAAGACACCAAACATTATCATAGAAAACAATTTAAGAAAAGTTAGAATAACAATGATTTGACTACATGACCTTAATTTAAAAGAAAAGAAAAAAATTGCTGTCAAAGGAACATAGCAAAATTTACAGAATTTCAATAGAACTAAATATGAAGCATATACAGTAAAACATGTTAATGTGACTACTGAAGGGACCAGTAATCTTACATAGGTGGTCAACCTTAAGAGAATGCAAGTGTTCTTGAATGAACACCAGCTCAAAGTGGTCCCCTTATGCAGGCAATCACACTAGCAGATTTCACTATAGTTGATTTTTATATTGGAAATATGTACCACACTCTTGAAACTAGAATACAACACAAAGATCTGAATAAAAGAAGGACATTAGCAGCACTAGCTCAGAAATGTCTCACAAGCAAGCAGAAAACACCCAACTGACAATATTCTAATAATAATAATAATAATAATAAATCTGTAAGATTATGTCTTGTTAATTGATTTGTTTAGAGTAAGAATCCATTGGATTTTTGACTCTAGATCAGTGTTTCTCAATGCCTTCTAATCATTATACTACACAGCTTCCTATCAATCTATTGCAGCACTGGCTATTGCAACCTCCATCATCCCTCTTTTAAATAAACGAAAAGAAAATAGTGTCTAAGTGATCTGAACTCTTGAATATGCTTGATATTCTCACTTTAGCAAAAGAACTACACTTGACCATCCTATCTTCACAGAGACCAAACTTTTTAGAATCAATGATCTAGAGCAGTGTTTCTCAACCTCTAACGAATCGTTTCCCCCTTTGATAAAACCGTTACGTAGTATTGCCCCCTTCACTTCAAAAAAAAATTTTGTCAATTGGCTAATCAGGACCCCTGAATATTATAATTCCTGCCACGTGACAGAAAAGGGTTAAAAGTGGAAGGAAGAAGGATTACAGAAATGCTATTTGTTTAATTATTGTATGATATAGTGAATAAAATATTTAATTATTCTTAATATAATGTTTTACTATATCTCCCCTAGAAAATTGTTTTTCACCACCCAAAATATAAATTGTTGCTAATCATCCCCCAACATGGAAAAATTGCCCACCTGAGGCGATATCGCCCCCATTGAGAAACACTGATCTAGAGTCAAAAATCCAATGGATTCTTACTCTAAACAAATCAATTAATAAGACATAATCTTACAGGTCATTCACCATACCTACAGGAATGACTATGCACCTAAGGCCTTCTATGGCATTCACCAGACTTAAAATTTTATCCCAGCACAAGGCACATGTATGTGAAACTAAGCCCAAATTATAGAAATAATCAAATGATATAACTAGATTAATTATCAGATTATAAGTTGGCTAATGAACTTTATAAATAAAATAATAAATAAATAATGAACAAAAAACACTAATACTTATAAAAAGCTTCAAGGGTCAAAACTTTAAGAGTTAAATCTTGAAGCTTTGTAGCATTTTTGTCTTCTAGTCATGTCTTGTTTTTCTCTCCTAATGTCACATGGAATCAGTATACTCAGAAACATACCTAATTAATGGACTATAAATAAAACTACATAACTTCTTTATAAACTACTGTGAACTTTAATACACTTCCTCCAACAATTTCTCCAACTTATAAAACATTTAGGAAAAAATTTAACTTCTTTCAGAGATGCAAATTTTTCAATTTATCTAGTGAGTTTTGACTTACTAGAAAAAATGAAGAATTAGACCTCTTTCCTTATAAAGGTTTTTTTCTCAACTTCAGGTAACGAAAAAATTATTGGGAGCTAGATTGGGAGAAATAGAATAGTTGCAGAAAAATAGAAGTTTCATGTTTTTGCTAGACAAGTAATGATTGAAACAGCTAAATGTGGCCTAGTATGATGCTGTATCTAATTTTTGTCATCACCATTTCTCAGGTTTCAAACTGATTCATGTAATCATCACAAAATGTCAAGATAAATATGTTTATTGATTCTTTAGCTTTCTGGAATAAATTATAATGAACAATCCCCTTAATATCAAAAATTCAGCAACAAAATCTTAGTATTAGTCTTTTTGGTCTAAGCTAATCTCTCACTATTCATTTAATTGTTTATCTCTTGACTTCACTCTCAAAGGTGCATATCCAAGTTTCATTGTCAATAAAAACATTCTTAATTCAATCTAAGTCAGTATTGAATATCTTTAACATGGAGTAATGTTCAAAATAACCACTCAGTCGGTTTGACAAAACACAAAATTTATATTTACAGTAAAATGTACAAAATAATACAAAGTAGAGTCACAATTAAATATGCACAAACACTAATCCAACAACAACCGACTATTCCCATACACATTCGTCAAAAGAAACTCCTTACGACCGCCACAAACAGACTTGTAATTAACACCACCTCCGGGTCAGGAACAAGTTCGTACTAAACCCTGGGGACTACTTTATCCAGATTTCCGTAACGTCCGATGAGAGAGTTAGTTAGCACTTCGATAACGACGATCTCAATCCGATCCGATCTTCCCGATCCAAACTCAGCCGATCCCAATACAAACTTACGATATGACCTCCCGTTCCCGCCGAAACTACTGCTTAAATAGTCCCAACGTTCGAATCGTCCGCCAATCAAATTTGACTTCTTCCACAACAGCCACCAACGGTCATTTCCCGCCGGCCAATCGTCCGTCTGTTGTCGATTTGAAACACAACGGATCTTCTAACGGTCGTTGCTAACGGCCGATCCTAACGGCTTTTCCGTTATGAAAATTCGTTATAATAAAACAGGGCGGAAATCGCTCGCCTAGCGATTCCGAACCCTACACATGGCCTATTAATTAAAGACAAAGTTGATTTTGCATGTTAGTTCATGAGAAAATGAATAAGCTTTGCACTTCATATCTCAGCTTAAGTTGCAATTTACATAATATATTAAGTCAGCCATAATTTTGACTCATTATTAGTTTTATTTAATTATTATAATAATTGGTGCTATGCATAAATGTATTGTTATCTATTGATAAATTTAATGACTATAATTTAGAATAATTAAATTTAGAAAAGTAAACTCAAAAAATAATCTATTAAAGGATTTGATCTTATCATTCTTGCTTAACTACAATGCTAATAATGTTATCCAAACAACTCTTTTGTAAAAGTTCTTTATGATGCCTTTTCTTTTTGTGAATGAAAAAAAAAGGTAATAAATAACCATTATAATTATATACTAATGTAAAATTAATATAATCCTAGAAAGATTCTGACTAGATGTTCATATATGACTGGCATTTACAAATGAAGAGTATGTCAGTTTGAAACCATTATTTTTCCAGATTTTGCTAATTACAATTATAATTATTCCAATTTTTCTAATCACTAGAGTTATCAACAGTTAGCAAATATAAAAATATTAATAGCAAAAAGTAACTCATTAATATTAGATGAGATTAGATACACTAACATATACTCTTAAATTTATGCATGTGACTACAAGTTATAACCAATCAAGTATCACAAGAAAGTAACTAACTAAAGCCAGTAAGAAAGTATTTATAAGCAACCAGCTATAACCATCAGTAAAACAATAAATAACTAGCACAATAGATTCCTCATTTTTATGACTTAATTGGTTCCTAAAAGCATTTGTTAAGTAACTTGTAAAATTTTACTTCTCTTAGGCTCTGCATCATGAATTAAGGTTTGGAAATATTTGAATTATAGCTCTATCTTAATCTACAAATAAAACCTTACAACTGAACATTTCCCTTATTTAGAATATCTTAAAAATCACATTATATAAAAATATCAAAATTCTATATAAACCAGATAAATAAAACTTCAGATATATCTTTATAAATAGAAAGTTGTTACTGTATATTTTTGGCAGTGAAAATTATCCTAAATTGCATGATATAGTTTTCACGAGTTGGACAGAGTTCATACACAGAAGATATATTAATATAAGCATAACTACATCATTTAAATCAGTATTACTCAAAATAATAGTCTACATCAAGCTTAAGAAAGATCTTTTGCCTGAGATGAAAAAAATGTACTATATCCATTCTTCCTTTCAGGGTTCATATGGAGATTCTAGCTGTGCCTTGACTTTTTCTCCGATGCGCACCACTGCGTGACTAGGCAAAACAACCTGTATGATGTATGTAGTTTTCGAGGAGTTTCAATGGTTGCGTTTGACCAGTATATCGGAGTTAGAGTCCTTACTAAGTTTAAGTCTAGTGAGAGGGCATGGCTGAGGTCCTTGTGAGCCTCTGCGTATTTTGGGCATTCCAACTAATAGTGGTTCGTCGTTTCTTCCGTGCCGTAGTGTTGGCAATTCGGTGTACAGTGCAATTTCTGTGAGTAGAGAAAACTGTTTAGAGAGGCTGCACTGGTTCTCAGCCTGGCCAATAGCATCTCCGCTTGATGTGATGAGGCGAGGTTGTATGGCCAAATAGCAAAAGGACAGAGATGATCTCTCCTCTAATTCCTATGGAATTCTGTCCAGGTATCAGTGAGTATCCGAAATATTTTGTCTTGGTAGAGATGATGGATCTCTCTAGGTATGAGGGAATGTCTCCATGTGCTGGTTATATGATTGTGGCTCGCTGCCCTATCGGCCTCCTCGTTAATGGGTATGCCAGAGTGACCTGGGGTCCATATGATTTCCAGTGGTGCTGGGAAGGAGCTGACTGCCACAGCTAGGTCTAGAATGATTGGCAATGATGTAAAGGACATGTTAGCTATGGCCAGTAGCAGTGCACGGCTATCCGTGAAGATGGCTGTGGGTAGATCTAGTGGGGCACTTAGGCTCTGGATACCAATTGCCTCGGCATTGAAGATACTATTGTTTCCATGTAAACATCCTTTCCTTTATCCTATTTGGGCGCAAGGAGTGGAGGTTTACATGGAATAGTCATCCCACAAGAAAGCACCCAGGAGACCTGGCTGCTTTCTGGTGGGATGACTATACCTATCTGCATTTGAAGGTTTGTCTTGGATGCATCTGTCCCAATATGAGTCCAGTCTCACCAGTGAGTATCCATTAGATCGTGAAGCGACTATTCATGCCTGCTGGGTGGGCTGTGTTAGACATGGAGAATTCGTTGAGGCAGATCTTGGGCTGGACCTGGTCCACTCGTGGCAGATTGTGCTGTTGGCGATAGGTGTGGGTGAGTGGTAAACTTTCTTTCCAGATGTGTGAGAGGACCCACATAATGTAGCGGTCCTGGTGGTGGCACTGCCAGTGATAAAACTCAAAGCTTGACACTGTTTGGAATGTACGGAAGAGGGGGCTGTATGGGCCCCAAGAGATATGGGTGGCTGCGTGGGTGATCGCCCTTTGGCTTAGCCAAGTCTGGAGGGGAATATAGCCAGTTTCAGTATATACCAAGAGCAGGGGGGTCATTTTGGCACACCCAGTGCTGTCTGAAGTGCTTCATGGATAGGCTACTCAATGCATTGAATGGTGGTGGGTGGGGCACCCACAAGGAGTGGAGCTTCGAATTCTACCATTGGGCGAAGAACAGTATGGATGAGGCAGAGAAGGTCGACAGTGCAAGCACCATTCCAGCGGGAGGCAAAGTATTTTAAGAAGGATCCCATTCTAGTTAGTTTGTTCCAAAGGAACTGTACATGAGTGTTCCACTTGAAGGTGTGGGAGAACTGTACCCCCAAAACATGTATCATAGGGCACTGGGGGATAACTCCAGAGAACAGGGAGAAAGTGAGTGGATGACGATGGCACTTCAGAGAAAAATCTATTGAGACACTCTTGGTGGCTGAGAAGGACATGCTCCAGGTTGCCACCCAGTGTTCTAAATGGTCAAGCACTCTGGGCGCAAGCGTGAGCCTGGGTAAGGCTGGAGCTAGTTGCAATGATATAAAGATTGTCTGCATATATGATTGCCATTACATCAGGTGGAAGCACTGACGATATGTCTGCCATGTAAAAAGTAAATAAGAGAGGGGCCAGTATGGTCCCCTGCTGTATACCTTGTGAAAAATCTTGTGTTCGGCCAGTGAATATGGAACTTACAGCTGAGTAAAAAGGACGATAGCCAAGTGAGGGACCTGCCTGCTATGCCGTATGACTGCAGTTGGCTGTAAGACCTGGCTGACAGAGTCATAGGCCCCTCAAGGTCTAGGCTGACCATGTAGACCCACTTCTTTTGGGCTCTGGCCACTGCAATGTGTTGGTGGATTAAGATCAGTGCTTCATCAACACCATAATAGGGCAGAAATTCGAGGTGGTGGAGACGAAAGATGTTGGAGTTGATAGTGAAATTATGAAGACGGTACAGAATTGTTCGTTCAAAAAGTTCAACCATGTGAAACGTTAGTGAGATTGGATGATATGAGGCACAGGACGTTGCTGGGCGGCCCGGTTTTAGGGTTGAGATGATGTGAACTACTTTCCACTCAGGGGGACAGACCCCCCATGGTCCAGACATGGTTCATTGTGTTCAGGAGGGCTACATGGCCCACTGGAGGGAGCACCCAAATGGCATTTGCTTGTATGCCACAGAGCTCGTAGGAGTTCAGACAACTGGAAGAGACTTTCTTTGAGATGTGCTTTCACGCAGTGTTGCTCCTGGAGGGAGGCAAATACGCCTGTCAGGCGAGGACGTCCAAAGTAGTTGGCCAGAGCATCTGCCTGTCAGATTGGTGATATTAGCGTGTCCATAGACTGAATGATATGTTGTGTCGTCGGGGTGTCAGGTGTTCAAAGTGTGCAAAAGATCCGGTAAATTGTGGACCGGGTGAATGGGGTGGTGCACAGTCGTCCCCACCACTCACATCTTGCCTGGCGAGTCTTCTGTTGGAGGAGTGCTCCGAGGTACTTATATTGGTCCCATAGGAGCATTGATGCTGTCTGTCGGGCTCTGCGAAAGGCCCTCCATTTCCTGGCCTGGATATGGCTACATTCGGGGGTCCACCACGGAGATTTCCCTGAAGAGGGGAGTACGTGATGCTCTGTGTTATCCTTTTCTGCTTCCTTGATCTGGCAAATGAGCAAATTGTACAAAGGGGAATAGCCTTCTGTCGTAGATAATAGTTGTGTAAGCTGTGATGTATAGCCACTCCAGTTGGTTGACCGGCATATGCATAACGACCGCATCCTACAAACTGTTGGTAAGATGAGGGTGATTAGAATCAGGGCATGATCACTTGTGAGGATGTCTAGGCTTGTCCTTCATGTGGCTGAGCCCAGCAGGTCAAATGTACAGAAGGTCAGGTCTATTGCAGAGGATCCAGTGGTGCTGAAGTGGGTGGATTCACCAGTGTTCCAACAGCTAAGATCGGCTGTTGAGAACCATTCAAAGAAGGCTTGACCTGCCTTGTCAGGTCAGTTGCAGCCAACATCCCAATAGGGGTGGTGTGAGTTCCAGTCTCCACATATTATCCTGGGCCGGAAGTCGTCTTATTAGAATGTTGAGTTGAGTCTCTGTCTGTATGCCGTGCAAAGTGTAGACGTTTATGAGAGAAAAGGGGAGTCCTGAAATGTATAGTCGGAGCTCCTGTGTTTCCATTCCCTTGACATTTGGTCTGACCAGAATTAACTGTGCTGGCCAGTGCATTGCCACCACTGCTAGGAGCCCACCACCCTGGGTAGAGGTCCTGTCCGCTCAGAATACTGTGAATCCAGGGAGAGTAAATGGGATATCTGGTGCTAGCCATGTCTCTTGAATCAAAATTGTGTCAACTGCTTGGAACCATGATTTTGCCACTAGGAATTCTTTTTTTGGATCGAAGTCCATGGGCGTTCCAATGAGCAATTCAAAATGCCAACTGCCACTGGCAGTGTTAGGCATTGTGGGTGGAAGATGTAGATGAGTGTCGTCAGAGTTTTACTTTCTCTGCTGGGTTTGCTGTATATATGGTCTTCTAACAAGACCACAAAAGTTGGGCAGGACAGGGAAGTGTGATCTGTGTCGAAGGTCGGCCTGTCTGTGTCTGATGTCACCATTTGGAGGGCCTTACACTGTTTATACCCCTTCTTTCTTTTTTGGCGGGCCAGTGACTGAAGTTCGTTCTTCCAATTGAGGCAGGCGGTGTGGGCATCGGCCAGTCCTGGGTGGAGTCATGAGCTGGCTGGGGGACCCCTATATCTGGGGGGAGGTGTTGGGCTATTGTTGTTCCGTCTGTAGTTGGCGGATTTCAAAGCATAGCATTTCAATTATAGTTGAGTCGGGTTAGTCATCGGGATAATTCTTCAATGTCCACTGTCTGTTCGCAGATTGGTTGGGTGGTAGCATGCTCCTTCCTGGGAGGCTGATCCTTTGCTTCTCCTGCCGGTGTCTGTTTGGGGGTTGCCGTCACCTGTGCATAGAATGAGGGCGCGTCATGCAGCTGACTTTTTGCCTCAGCATAAGAACAGTGATGGGTTATGCTCAACTTGAGTAAGCGTGCCTCCTTTAGATATACTGGACAACGAGGTGAGTCCACCCGGTGTTCTCCCTCACAGCGAATGCAGCTGGTCAGCTGGACAGCCGTCATTGTGCATCCCGCAGGGTTGTGATCCGCACCGCTGTTTATACATCGTCGACAATCTCGGCAAAAAGCCAGCGCGTGACCAAAAGCGAGGCAGTGACTGCAAATTCTGGGTTTTGGGAGAAAGCATTTGCATCTAAAATGTTGATAGTAAAGTTTGACCATCTCTAGCAATGATACACTGGCAACTAAGAAGTAAACCATTATGCCAGGGATAGTGTCATCGCGGTCTTTTCTTGTGAATTGGCGAACCTCTATTATGGGTATTCACAACATTTGTTCAATGTGCAATCCATTTGCATCAATTACATGTTCAAAATGCCTTACAATGCATTCGCATCAGTCACATGTTCAGAATGCCTTACAGCATTGTAAGGCATTTTGAACATGTAATTGGTGCAAATGGATTGCACATTGAACAAATGTTGTGAATAAAAACCTTTTGCATGTTTCCATTTTGTGTTTCTTGTTCTTCATGTGCCATTTTTTCACCTAGTGGTAAAAATTCAAACTAAATATTGTTTTGCATTTTCCTTTTCCCCCATGGTCCATATAACATATATCCCAAGTTTCATCAAAATACGTCCACGAGAATGAACTCTAGACAAATCTGAGTAAGGCAACTTTAATTATAACCACCGTGTATGTCTAAATTCTGCTTGTGTTACTACTAATCAACAGTGTTACATACTTGCTGTTTAATTCAATTATATTATTGAACACCCATACTGCTGTAAATAATCAGGCTATAATTTAGAAATAATAATTATGAATTATAATTAATATTTCCAAATTATAGCCCTATTATATTCATTTGCTATGCATTGGATTGCTGTTGGTGTTTATATAATTATCTTATTATAAATAAACTGTAACTCAAATTTTTTTCCACAAATTACTCTTTTTAACTATATTTTTTGTTGTTTTTAAGCTGTAAATGATAAGCTAGAATTACATAGGACAACTTTTCAACATTCTTCTCTCATCTCATACAATACTTAGCTAAAATATATTTAATGTAATAAAGCTACATTAGCCACACATGAAATATTTGAGCAGAAACAGACTTCTTGGATAATGTTAGTTAATAAAAAACATCAACTATACCATTCTGATAGCAGAAAAATATGAAATCTCTAAATAGTGGAACATTTTATGCTCTACATGTTGAAGTTCAAGTTGATACCTCAGAGTACTCCAGAATCTGTGTGAGCAATTAATTTAAGCACCATCTTCCTATTTTAAAGATGTTTATTATTAATTTGCTCTGCATTATTTTAAATTAAATTTTTTTTAGTGTTGATTGTTTTAATTAAAACATTTTAATGATTAAATAATATGTAAAATTAATATGGTTTATAAAGAACTGTTTTAAATTACAAAACAATACAAAAAGGGTTACAAAGTGACAGAAAACATCAGGATTGAACCACCAAAAGCGGAAATCCTGGAATCGCTCTACTCTGATCACTTAGTACAAATATAAAACAACCAAAAATTAGAAGATAACTTCTAAAGTTTTATTTCTAACACTTTGTGTTTAAGAACAAAATTCCTGTCATAAAATGACATTTTTTGAAATAATAAATGAATTAAAAATTCTGTCAATATTTTCATCCAAACAAAACAAATATCCATTAAAAACAAAAATCTATTAAACTTCCATTTATTTTATAACATATAAATAAATTAACTTATGATGATCAGACTTCATTTTAATTTTTCCACAAGAAAGACAAATTCAAATACCAAACTTTACTTTCAGTATTGCCGCATTGTCTATTCACCACTAGCCGTGCCATCTACTGTTATAAAATGTATTAATTTAAGCAATGCCAATTTTAAATTGATTAATCTAGAATGTAAATATCAAACAAGGTTGGCCAAGCCAATCTGATAGCAAGCTCCACAAAAGTGAAACAAATATTAATTTTGTTTAAAATAATTTTTATAAATTCTTGAAATCAAGTAGTTTCAAGGAATTTTTCACTGACTATACGGTAAGGCAGGAATGGGCAACCTGCGGCTTGCATTCATATATTTTGCGGCCTGCAACGCATAAAATGTGAATAAATATATCAATTTCCCAGCTTAAGAAAGTATGCAACAAAAATTCAAACGTTATTTTCTACAACTTATATATGGGAATAGTTTTTCCTGCAATGAATTTAGTAAAAATTAAAACAAGAAACCAGCTAACAGACACAATAAAACTAATTTAAAACTAGCAGTGACGAATATTTAACCAAATATTTCCAATATATTACGTTTACATCAGTTCTAGAAGGTAAATTAAGTATACCTATGCTAGTTTATAATTATATATGAATAAATAATTCTGATTTACCAACATTTTTTTTTCTCTTTCTCTTGTATGCGGCCCGCATCAGTTCAAAAGTCTTAAAATGCGGCCCTTACATAGAAAAAGCTTGCCCATCCCTGCAGTAAGGGGATTGCAGTAGTTGGATTGCATCCCTGCAGTAGTTTATAAATTCCAGAGGAACCAGGTAGTTTTTACTATAGCTTACAGTGACTGTAAACAAAAATGTTCAGTTCCTTTTTGTGCATGCGCAATGAATGGATTGAATGGAACATAACTTGGGTAAAAAAGTAAACAGAGTCATTGCGCACATGTGTGGACATGCACAATAAATACACTTGCTGTCTTGAATATATAATGTCTGATAGACACACAAAAGTCCTAACATAAGCACTTTACTACTATAGTGGAGCATGATAAAACCTTACATCCAGTAAAAATAGAATGTTTATTATTGGAACAAACATTTTCAACTGCATACAAGGGCTATCTTCGGGTTCTAAAAATATATAATCTGTATATGAAGATTCAAAAATAAACGTTATAAAAATGATCAGATACAGTTTCACAAAATCACAATTGCAATGTTCAAAACAAATTTGTTTTATGAATAAAATATTATTAAAGAATTTTTCTTACAGGCTTATATAATTTGGCTACATCTTAAACAAATTAATTAAATTAAATGGTTTTTATTTTAATCATATTTAAATGTTGTTTGTAAATACAATTGTACCAGTTACAAAATAATTATATATTTTTTATTCAATTAGAATTTTCCATGGTAAATCAACAAGTTATTAATTTATAATACAGCATGAAAAAATAAAATAATAGAAATATATATATAAATAGTAAATCATTAAAAAATTCATTACTTTAAGAAAAATGATTTTATATTATTAATATTACACATCTCTAAGAGAGAAAAAAATTAATAATTTTCAAAGTAAATGTTAAATGTTTTAATTAGTAAGAGAATCTTGTTACGATCAAACGTCAGGAGGAGAAAAGCACAAAGAAATTCGCTGGAATAAGTCTCTTAAAAATCTTTATATAACTACACTCACCGCCATCCTTGTCAGTCATTCTCGTATGTACACGAATAAGATTACTCGAACGCAAATATATTGATTTTTCAAAAAAAAAAAAATTAATAAACAGTTAAATGGGCAAACTCGTCTTTCAAATGATAACAAAAGCGTCTTGTTGAAGCCGCCAAGCCGGTTGCCGGATTTCGCCGGTTGAAAGTTTAAAACTAGCCAAATAACCGTTATTTACGAAAAAATAGCCCAATAATTTAGAAATTTTAATACATTATTGATAAATGTAGGAAACTATATGTAAAATCTTAGTTAAATTTTAGAAATAATTATATATATTATATGAAAATTGTAGTTATTTTCAATTTTATTTTCGCTGAATAGTGTCGGTACAAAAAAATAAGAGTTTATTCTCTGTACACTTCTTTTGATTAAATGTTATTTTATTTTTACGTCTTTTGTTTCATAATATATCAGGATTGTTACCGATATACAATTCTATTAACAGCCGATTATCTCTTTTAACAGTTTGCCGGATGGCCGAGCGGCCGAAGCGGCAGCCTACCGCTCTGGGAACCCGAAATCGAATCCTGACGGGTCAAAAATTAAACAAACAAAAATTTTCTGTTAACATTTAGGCTGGTATTGTGGGCAGAATTTGATTATATACTCGTTTGTCTGTTCCTATTTATCTCCAGTTATTGCAAAATATTTTGCCCGAACTTTTCAAAAATGTGCCTTTGAATGTTAGACTAGATGAAAAACATATTTCGCACTATTTTTCAATACGAATTACCAATATCTATCACGTTGGCCTTAATTTTAATTGTTCATAATAAGGTATCTAATCCTGTTTAGTGTAAAATTTTCGAAATTTAAATCTGAAACGAAAAACATTTTTGAATTTCGCCTCAACCACTATGAGGATACTTCACGAATTTTCGTGGATGCTGTGAGTTAGAGCATCTTTTTTCATTTCCCACTCATGTTGATCTACTTCATTGTAAATCAATTCATACTGTAGTTCTTAATATATGATTTGTTAGTTTTCTCTAGTTTTTTCAAGTTAATTTTTTGATAATTGTAATAATGTGGGAACATTATTACAATTACGTTGTTTCATGATATATTTGAAAATTAAATTTCAACGAATAGAAAAACTTTTTGTAATTTTATGCTATTGTTCGTAATGATATTATTTATGAATTTATAGTTTATAAATTCAACATAAAACTGGTAGAAATACCAATGCTCAATTGATTTATATATAATTGAAAATATATACTAATTATTGTAATGTGTGAAAGTAGTTTCATTTAGAACGTTTATAAGTTAAAGTTGAGACCAGTCACATGAACGCTGCATGCCATTATTTTTTTTTTTTTAACATTCTCTACAGACATTTTCTGTGCGCAAATGCAGTAAAATCCTTTTTATTCTAATAAAATTTATATTCTATTTTGGATGCTATATGTGCCTATCTAAAACATATAACTTGTTGAAAAAAAGCAATTACAAAACTTACTGCAGAATTTCTACATACCGTTATATGTACTTTATATTCATTTGGTGTATTTTTAAGCAAAAACAGTCTAGAAGCGTACTTGTCTCTAGTATCGAGAACCACGGCAGTAACATCGCACAAAATAAAACGTCACTGAATGACATGGCGCTTTAAAGTCAAATGTAAAATAATAATAATAATAATAATAATCTTGTGGGTACCGCTTTAAAGCGCCGAACTTACTTTTATCAAAAAAAAAAAAAAATCTGACTCATCTAAATTATCAATTTTTTGCTTGGCGCAATATTTTTATACACTTACAGCTTCAGCCGATTATTTCGAAAACAAATAGTATATATATTTTTTAAAACTCTGCCCTGTGAGCATTTAAGAGGGCCTTTTTTATTTATCAAGCCCATTATGGGTTCAAATGATCGAAAAACCCAAGCAATTTTTCGAGAGGTGGTACAGGCAGACCACTTCTCGAAAAATTGATAGGTTTTTCGACCGTCTGGTTTCGATTCCGGCAGTGGCGTAGCGTGGGTGTCAGCCGCCCGGGGCGGAGGAAAATTTCGCCGCCCCCTTATTTAGGTATTTTTACGAGATATTATTATTTATTGTGAAATTTTGCCGCCCCCTATAAGTGCCGCCCAGGGCGGGCCGCCCCTGCCGCCCCCACTACGCTACGCCACTGGATTCCGGGTCTCCCAGAAAGGCAAGTTACCACCTTAAGCACTCGGCCATCCAGTCGTCATAAATACAATACGTACATTATATCAGGTGGTTCTATCCTGATTGTACAAATGACACATTTAGTTCCTTCCGCATTGCATCCATATTATGCAGTGATGCATTTGGGGCAATTTTACAGCCTATTTCCGGCTTTGGTTTGATATTTCAGAATGGAAGGAAAAGCTGAAATGATATATTTTGTCGTTCCATACAAGTTTGTAATTGACATCAATTCTGTTTCCATTAGAAAAGAGAGAGCTCTGTTCCCCACGACTTAAAGGGAAGGGACGATGTGGTATCATTGTTTTCGCACGCTTGATTTAGTACACATTGGTTATGTTATTCATCTTCGAAGGATGGTGACAAGTCTTCTAGGAGACTTGTCACCATCTTGTATATTTTACATTCAACTAGTAAGTTAGTTATTGAATTTACTGTATAAAAATGAGCAATACTGACTGACATTTGGATTAAAAAATTAATAAATATGCAAAGTGCTTCAAAAACATCGACAAACTTTGTTTTGGTGTCTTCTATAATTTCCCAATCACTTTTTGTTAATATTAATAAACCCATGTCCGCAAATGAGTCATTTAAGAATAGTCTTAATTTCGAGCCATCGCGCACTGGCAGCCAGTGAGAATCCAAGCATTTTTTCTCTTGCTTTTCTCGTTATGTTGTGATAAAAAAACAATAAAAATATCTAGCCTACATCAGTACCTTTAGGGAGACACTAACAAAAATTTTCTGTTAACATTTGGGCTAAAGGAACTTGACGAGGTACTCGGTTTGTCTGTTCCAATTTATCTCCAGTTATTGCAAAATATTTTGCCCAAACTTTTCAAAAATGTGCCTTTGAATATTAGACTAGACATGTGTTGTTCCAACATGACGCGGCACCTCCACCCTTCAGTTCGAATTTGCACCAGTATTTGGATCAGCGTTTTCCAAACAGATGAATTGGAAAAAACAGTTCTGTAGCTTGGCTTGCACGATCTCCCGATCTTAATCCCCTCGACTTCTTCCTTTGGGGTTGTGTAAATTTTCTGATATATGAGACTCCTATATTTGGAGAGGAATATCTGGCAAGAGTCGTGGCCACTTGCGCATACGTGCAAGCTATTCCAGGAATGTTCCATAGGATCTGTGAATCCATGAACCAACGATGTAGTCTCTGTATTGAAGTAAATGGTCGCCCATTTACACTATCTGCTGTAAATTCAAATATTTGTTCTATTGCCAAAACGGCTCACTTGCGAATACAGGTTTATTAATAAAAAGTGATTATTTTGGTGTTCTCTATATAAAACTAAGATAAGATAAAAGTAATCAGAAATTGACGTATTGACGTTGTTATGAGGTTCTTTTTTTTTAAATAACTTTTTGCAAACTGATATTAAACGATTTTATTTCGAAAATTTCAAAAATATATTAATATTCATATTCTGTTAAGACTTTCTTCATTAAAATTTTAAGCACGCAATACATAAAAATTATGATCAGGCACACACATACTATAATTAGCAAAACTGAAACTAGACATGGAACTATCAGACACCAATTCTAAAAAGTACCACAAGTTTGAACTCAAATTTTGAGTTTTTTTAAGGAAGTTCATAAATAATTTTATTATATAAGTTTTTGTCAAATAGCAATAAGTAATAAAAACAATATACAGTAAATGCTATAAAATATGCAATATTTGGCAACTATTTTTATGCACTTCTTTTAATGATGCATCACAATGCTGTCTTGTTGGCATTTTAAATGTTAAAAAGCAGCAATTTAAAGTAATTGTTCATTACCAGGAAAGCTTATTTGTACTGATGTGACTGTTGAGTAATATAGATTAAAACATATTTTCATTTAATTAGGTTTCCATTACTGGTTTTTTGTAGACTTTAGAGAATTAAAAGCTAGTGGCGTTTAATTCTTTAAAAAACATATTTTATTGATGTATAAGAAAACAGTGCATGTGGTCTCAAAAAACTTCTAATTGTAATTTTGGGCTGTGAAAGTTAAGTCACCATCAATTGTAAGATACATTTCTAAGTAAAAACATGCATCTTGTTTGAAAATATCTTAAAAGTTGTTCTTTAAATGCATGTTTTTTAATTCTTTTTTTTCAAAATTTTATGCTTATTGAAAATATATTTCTAAAAGCATCTACTTCTGTGTGTAAAAATATTCAGGATTTTTTTTATTTATTAAATTATATCTTTAGCCAACAGCAGATCCAGAAATCAGGGGGTTTAGGAAGGAAATATGCCTTGCAACATTTTTTATTACCTGAGATACCTAGCAGACCCAAGAGCTCAAGAAAACCCCCAGAAATGTGGAGCACCTGCACCCTACATGCCCGTAAATCTGCTCATCCATATCTATTCTACTCATTCCAGTAATATAAAGTTTTTGATAATTAAGAACTTTAAATAATTTTCTATCAGAATTAGCTATTATACAGGGTGTACAGTACATAAAATAATTCAACATTTGTTTTATTAATGAAATCTTTATTTAAATTGCAATAGCAGATAGTAAACTATAAAAAGAAAGACCATCACATGCAACAACTTCAACAAATTGTTGTTCACTTGATGACATATCCTTAGTTCTCTTTTTAGAAACCTGAATGAACAAAATCAGACATTTTGTTTATTAATCACATCATCCAAGTGAAAATGTGCTTCATCAGAAAACCAAACTTTACTAATCATTACCTCATTATTCTGAGTCCATTCAATTAATACCTTTCTTTAATCTTTGTTTTAAAACGTAAGTTTCAGAAATACAATAGTTTTGTATGAATACAACTTCAAGACACTTCTCAATATTCATTGTACCATTATCTGGATATCCCTAATTCTGCTGCAGCCTTCCTTGTTGATTTATTTGGGAGTCTGTGTCAGTGTTAGCAAAGAAAAAAAAAAAAATGTGTTGATTATACATTTTACAATTTTAAGGTTTCAATCAGTTAAAATGTAGGAAGTTTAAAAGAATCATATGAATATGAAGAAGTTAATCAATCTCATGGCTCAATGCTAATGAACTTTGGAAGTGGCAACAAATTGCATTTATTTGTTATTTAACTTAACTTATTGACAGTTAAACCATTTCAAACAGATTTTCTTGGATTCCTGCTCATTTAACATTCGAAACTTATGTTTTTAATTGGTGGGCAAAACAGTATAAATAGATGGTTTTCATTTAGTATCTTTACTTTCTGATGAGCTTTTGTACCTTTTTATCATATTGCAATATTTTATAATTTTTTCATCTTTTAAATAGAGTAAAAAAAACCATAGCTGCAATCCTCTAATCATCATTAGACCACCAGTGTATAGCTATTTAGTAAATTAGTCTAAACAATTATACGTCAGTGATGAAATGGTAGATAATATAAATAAATACTAAGGAGTCAGTATCAGAATTGGCAAGTGAAAAACATCAACTGCAGAGTAAGAGTCAGGAAAAAAAATTGCCAACTTCCCAGCTCTGATTTACTGGGATTCCTTCGTAGCACCACTCTGGCAGCATCAATATTCTTCAGTGTACAAACAGATACAGGCTGGCTATATTTTATATCCAACACTGAACCATAAGCATTAAACTGTTTATAAAGTTTATATTATTTTATAGGAAGGTGCACTCATGTTTGAAAACAGCTATGAAACTGCCTCTATTAGCCATGACACTTATTTCATTAAAAAATAATACTATTTTTGTGTTGTTCTACAGTCAGTATTCCTTTGTCTGCCATGGTTTATAAATCAGCACATGCTCAAGAACATTATATTAGTATGCTAGTGAACATTACACTAGTAAACTCAGGAAGAGTAGGAATTAATCTCCATGATCTAGTGTAAATATTATCATAACACAAAACTTTATTCATAGTGTGCTTGAATATTTATTAATAAACAAATGTTAAATCATTTTGTGCACCACTGTATAGTTTGAAATATGTTGATTTTTTTTTATAAATTAGAAAATGCTTATGTAATCAAATCATTATCAATATTTTTTTTTTCCCCATGTATAAAGTTCTCATTTGAAACTCTGAACAAAATAAGAATCTATTGCAAATGTAACAATTACTGAATAAATATAATACACAAATTTTTTGACAAATGTCAGTTAAAATGGCTTTCGTTTAATTAAGACATTAATTTAATGTTATTTGCAAGTAATTTTTAGGGTATCAATAATCAGCATTTCAAATAGTAAGTTATATTTTGTTTTATAAATATAAAATTGATGATAATACACTGTTATCTTCTTAAGCAATTCATAGAACATAAAAATATTGATTGCATCAACTTTTTAATTAAGACTTCAATATGTAAAAAGGCAAAGAAAATAGCAAAATAATTTTTGTGTGTTAATCTTTACTAAATATATTTATGAAATTGGAAACAACAATCGAGTGTTAATCATATATTACTCTATTATTTCATATACTGTTCTGGAAAGTGAAGATTGTCAGACTTGTAAATATGTTCCTACTTGTATGTTGAGTACAATTGTGTCAAATTTCTATGCTAAGAATGACATCAATGTTAAATGGAATAGGTAATTTAAAATTACTAGGTACATATTAAAGCTATATAACACTTTCCATAAAATAAATAAATATTACAGAAATGCATTTTTGTCACAATGCCATAAATATATGATCTCAACAATAACAACAACATTTCACAGTGAAATATTTATTTGATATTTGATCAAAAAAAAATTATTACCTTACGATTAAAGACAGTAAAACCCTAATTATCCGAGGTTCACATTACCTCAGATAACTGAGATAAAACAGACAGACAATTTAGATTTAAAATTACAAATAAAGATTTATATGGTATCACTTTTTAAGTCTTTTTTTAAACCTTAGTGAATTTAATCATACATAAGAACACTTTTTACATCATTTATTATACAAATATGTACAATAGTTTTAAGAATATAAATGTGTATTATTACAGTTACATTTTAATATAAATGGTTTGTTTCACATTGAAGTTAAAAAGGAAAAGGTAACTGAAACAAATCATTTTGTAATACATGTTATCATTTTAAACTTTCTTTAACATGTTCTTTATAATTTTTCTTCATAATGGATCTTTTTTCTTTGCCACAATGTTCCAAGTCATTTCAACATCATTTTTCATAGATGGTCAGTCCCAGATATAAAGGACATTATTCCATCTTAAATTTATCTTTGTATACTAAGTACATTTATTAATTAACAGGACTTATTATACTGGAAATTATGGATGCAGATATTTAGTCTTACTGATCAGAAATAATATTTTTTATTTATTTCACCTGTGAAATAAATAAAAAATGGTGAAACAAATAAAAAATATTATTTCTGATCAGTAAGACTAAATATCTGCATCCATAATTTCCAGTATAATAAGTCCTGTTAATTAATAAATGTACTTAGTATACAAAGATAAATTTAAGCTATAATTAAGGACACAAAGGCATAATAATTGGACATTATTCCATCCCTCACCCATTCAGAGAATGCTTCATTACAGGTCTGGCTGAATCCACAAGGGGCATGGGAAAAAACCCTTTTAGTACTCACAGGACAAACAGTTTTAAATAAAAGCACCTCAGCATCAGTTAGTCACTCAGTACAGTCAAGGTTAAAAGTAATACAATATTTACAAGCTTGATGCATTCATTGCAAAGCTTTTTTGATTATAAGAAAAATAGTGTACTCATTTACAAGCTTGCCTTAGATAATGCAAAATCTCATTTAATTTAAGTTCTACTGTAGTTTTATTGATTTCTGCAATATCTTTTCTATAACTGCTTTGTACCTTTGCATATAAAACAATAACAATGAGCAATTATTTATTGGGACATCATCACAATGCCGTGCTGCAATTTTTAATCATATTTTTAATTTATTTCATTTAAAATATATGCTCTCCACCTCAAATTAGTCCTGTAGTGTCTTTCCCCTGTATATCATACTTTCCCTTTAACAATAGAGTCATGCCAGTCATTGCTCTAACACTTTTCAGGGGAAAATTTCTGAATTGAAATAACATGACTTCTAGTTTGCATTGGAAGTTCATATGTAATTAATTGGGGCCTCCTGCCCCTAAGGTTTCCATATCTGATCTCATCTTTCATCTATCTAACTCTGTTCTTGAGATTAAGGAGAGAGATGATTGGATGGACAGACATACAACAGTGGGAATTTATAGGTCTATAATTTTTTTTCAAATTGGCTTCATATAAATTTAAACTTTATTCATGATACATATTTTTTGCATCCTAAACTGAATTATTTTCAAATTTATGAAGGAATTTTTTGTACTGTTTAATCTTTTCTTCAATCAAGGAAGTTACTTCTTAATCCTTCAAGCAGACTAGATAGTTGTTTTCTATATTTTAGCTTTAAAGCTATATTGCAATAGGCAATAACAATTTTCACTAAAAGACATTTTTCAATTATACAGAATGTTTACAGATTGATACAATGGAAAATTAATATTTAAACAAAATTTTTCCAAATTAAAACTGACAGTAATACAGTAGAGCGTCGATAAGTGGAACGTCGGTAAGTGGAATGGCCGGAAAGTGGAACGATTTTCAGTCGGACTGTGTCGTGCTGAATCGAATGTTTTTGATACTAAATTTACTTCTAAAGTATAATTTTCATGTTTTTTATATTCTTTAATATATTTATTTTGTTTGTACAAAATGCAGAAATAATTTTTAACGATACGATAGCCTCGATGATTATTATAAAAATTTTCGTTAGGCTTAAAATCGACGAAAATTCAACACGAAGCGACACGCAACGGAGAAAAATTCAACAGGAAGCGATACGCAACGGAGAAAAATTTGAACATCGGACAGGTTAATGTATTTTTTCGTACAAAGTCGGAAACTGGAACAAATTATTAACTGGAAGGACCCCAGTCCCCAATTGGTTCCACTTATCGACGCTCTACTGTAATTACATTATTCTTTCAGCTATAAAATTATAGTAATAAATCAAAATACTTCCAATTATATGTTTTCTTCTCAATAAAAATGAATTACTTTCATGTCAGACAACAGATGAAAGCAAAAATATTCTCTGCAAAAAATAATTTATTCTGAAATTATATAATATATAAAAATTCAGTAAATTATACGTACTGTAGTCTTAACTTACCAGTATTCTTCATCAAACTTGAAATTAATTTCTTCCAAAAACATTTCTTTAACATAAGCTTTTCACTATTATCATCACCTTCAAATATTATTAGATAAATTATTATTGTAGAATTCATATCTGTAAGACATAAATTCTACAATAATTGCAGTTGGTAACTAAATTGACATTAGCATTGATATGAAGGTTGATTAACTCTAAGCTCTGGAAACTTTCTCCTATTATGTAGCTGCAGACTAAATTGTTTTTACTCCTCAGGCTACAAGAGGAGCTTGTATAGCAAAACCAACCAAACAACTTTTCCATCCACTGATTTCGTTTTGAACAGATAAGGCTGATTTTAGCCAATTTCGTGTTTAAAGAGTTAATAAACAAAATTTCCAGTCATTTGTATTGAAGCATTATGGTGTCTTCACTCTGTACAGAAGTTAGTGATTGAACTTTTAGCATTGAAATTGCACATCTATCAAAATTTACAGATATTTGCAGCTGTTTCAAACAATGGCAAGAGACGTATTTTTAGATAAAGGCCGAAAATCCCAGCCTTGTTTTTTTGTACTATGATAATGCACGATTGCACTTTAGTAAGGAAACAACAAAGATGCTTAAAATCAGAGATATAGTTATTCTGTATACTCCTTACAGCTCAGATCTGGCACCATCAGAGTTCTAATGTTCCAGAAAGTAAAACATGTTGAAAGAGCAATGCTTTCTGTCAGATGCCTAAATTCAAACTGCTATATAGGAACAGATCAAAAACTTAAAGTTTTTTCATGCAGAAAAAACAAAAATGAATTGAATATTTCAAAAAAATGTGATGCTTTAAATGATAAGTTAAAAATGAATATATGCAATTTAAGAAGAGAAGAAAAAAATTTACCTTAAACTGGTTACATTATTTTATCTCTTCCTAAATTCACTTTATAAAAATATAAACCTTATCCATCAATTAATCCATGTACAACATTAAAACGATTAAAAAAAATCTTTCCAATTTTATTCATATCATCAAAGCCTTTGTTTATAAACATTGTCTTGTTTGACAATTAATTATTATATTGAATTCTTGTGCTCAATTCAATGAAAAGTTTTTAACATGAATACAAATGATTTATTTAGTGCATGTATTACTTCAAAGAAAGCTTCAAAGTTAATAAATTTATATTGAATTTTATACTTGATATCAATAAAATTTTAATATCAATCATAAAATAAATTGCTATAATATTCTACCAAATATGCTGAAGTGAAATTAACAATAAAGTCAGTTTATGCTGAAATAAAACTGACTTTATTTAAAATTTTGTTTGACAAAATGGTCTTCACACAAGTTTCATTAGTTTCAATTTACAAAAATTATGTTTGTAATACAAACAATACAATTTGTCAATAAAATTTTAGAGTTATGTATAAGTTTGTCAATAATATTTCTAAATTGTTTTCACTTAAATACTGTAAACATCCTAAATAGGCCCCAGAATCTGAATATAGTGCCATCTATTTAATTTGTGTGACTCTTTTTTAAACCAAAAATTCAAAAATGCTTTACACCAAAGTTAACGTTTGTTGAGTTATGTTGGTTTTGTTCAGTAACACTTCAGGTTGACAGAGTATTTTTTAATGTTAAGATATTAGAACAGACAACCTTTACATGTTCTTAAAATAAAGTAAATAAAATAAATTTGTGCTAGTGAAAAAATTCTCTCTTCTTAATATTGAATATAACCAATTGTTAATGCAAGTTCTAAAATATTTTCTTGTTTCTCAGAGAAATGAAATTTTCTGAAATTGCCTCTCTATGAGTTCATTTTCTATCTGCAGTTATGAATGAGTGTTTATTATTTTGCAATGTTAACAATGTTAATTTTTATCTCTCTACTCTACACAGAAATTACAACAATTGACATGTCAAAGTTTTATGTTGTCATTTTTGTGTAAAATTTAGTTAACTAAAGAATGCATTTATTTTGTCAAGTATTAAATTCACTACAATGAGAAAACAATTAAGAAAGTTAAAGGAATAATTAACAAGCAATTATTTATTGTGACATTGTCACAATATCAGGTTGTAATTTTTCATCACAATGCTCTCAATTTTATTAGTGTCTTGTCCCTGTACATTATACTTTTCTTGTTAACTATGAAATCATGCCAGTCATCTATCTGTGTTCTGGAGAAAATTTTTGAATCAAAATAACATGACTTCCAGTTCAAACTGGAAGTTTGTATATAGTTAATTGGGCCTTCAGTCCCTACACTTTCCATATCCAGTCTCGACTTTCATCTATCTAACTCTGTTCTCAAGATTAAAGAAGGATAAACAGACACCAGTGAAATTTGTAAGCCTACAATTTTTGAAAATTGCAGCCCAAAAACAGTGACTGAATTCCTGCTACATTCCTGGGTTTTACTGATATAGGCCTGGATTATTATTAAATATTTCATCAAAAACTTTTTACCATGTATGATACATTGAAAAAGAGTTCTTTGACAAAAAAGGCACCACTGTAATTTTGCATCCCAGACAACTGTCAGTATTGCCTGCTCAAATACATATAATATACAAGAAGAAATAAAAGCTAAATTATCTTGACAGAATAATTATTAACAATCTTTTTTTTTATCGTAACTTATGCTAAAAAAGAATTGTTGGTAATGCAGTCAATTTTGCTTCTTTTATAAGATGCAAAATAGAATTTAAATTATTATCTCAAGATATTCAACTAAACTATTTTTATGCTTATTATAAGAACTTAAAAATAATTTAAATTTTCAGTCTTTGTAAATTTATAACTTAAACATTTTTCATACCTTAATTCAATCTATAAAGGCCTATAATTCAAACTTTTATAAGTTCGAATTATAGGCCTTTATAGGCTGAAAATTCAAATTGTTTTTATCTTCTGTAACAACATACAATCAGCAGTAAAAAGTATTTTTTAACATCTCATCTTTACACATAAATTAACTTATAGATTATCATGAATATCAGATGTTTGTACACAGTTTATGAATAAATTTATTTTTAGAAATTTAAAGTCAATCCACACAGTAGGGTATATAACCAAAATAATTGACTTACGTGAACCTTTAACCACTGCGTAATACAGATCCTGCTTGTTTTTTCTGAGGAAGAACCCGAAAAGGGTTGAGTAAATGTTTGATTTCTAAGTGAGAATACATATTACGCAGCGGTAAAGGTTCACATAAGTTAATTATTTTGGTTTAGAAATTTATCTTATATTATAACTTCAATAGAAAATCAAAAGTTGCATTTGATATTTTAATTTTTGAAATATCATACCTCTTAATGGAACTTCTATAGATACTTCTTTATATATTATTTCTTCTGACAATTCCTCTGTATAAGTTTTTTTTCTACATTAAAAGAAATTACATATTAAATCATTTTTTAATTAGCAAAAAATGCATAAATTACTTCAATTTTAATAATTTACATGTGAATGGAACATTATGATTTCATGCTTTCATGATATTTATAAAGTACAGTAGACCCCCCTATAACACGGGTTCGTATAACACAAATTCGTATAACACGGCAAAAAAATTGCGATTGTGTTCCTATAACACGCTAAAAGAGACTCGTATAACACGGTAAAACGTCATCGCCGACTCGTGTCGCAACAGGATTGGCCGAATCTGGACCAATAGCAGATATTGTACAAACTGTTGAGTTTAAACGAGCACTGGACCTACTAAAAAACATTCATTATTCAACAGCCTATAAAAATTATATTTTTATTAATGTCTCCAAAGTTAAGTTATTTTTTTGTGAAAAATTCGCTGATCAGGAAACACGCGTCCGCCCTTCGATGAGCCACTCTACGACAAAAACAAGCTTAAGCAATGGCATCGTCAAACGGTGCGCACTCAATAAGTAATCCTACAATTTTTTGTTTATAGCATAATTTATATGGATTATACCCAAAAAATTATACATGATTTGGAAATATTGAGTCAAATTAGTCTAGAATCAATTAATTTTATGGAAGAAAACCTTTCAAACAGCCGTAGCCCCTAAACTGCACACATGCCAGGCAGTGATTGGCTCACATATTTAAGTGACTCATACAACACGGATTCATATAACACGGAACGTATCTACCGTGTTATAGGGGGGGTCTACTGTAGTGCAAATAAAATTTTTTCAGTTACTATATATTCTATTACTATTTGTAAAGAGTGTTCAATAAATAACTAGCCAAATGCAACAGCATGAAATAGAAACAATTTATTTCGACAATAATTGCCCTGATTGTTAAGGCACTTATCCCATTGCGACACCAGCCGAGTTATGTCTCGTTCAAGACACTGGAAGAGCCAATGTCAGACAGCATCTTGTACTTCAGTGTCTGAGGAAAATCATCTACCTTTAAGTGTCCTTTTGAGTTCCCCAAAAACATGGAAGTTGCAGGATGAAAGGTCAGGACTATAGGGAGGATGGTCAAGTACCTCCCAACAAAACTGCTGCAGCAGGTCCTCTGTCATGTTGGCTGTATGTGGACATGCATTGTCATATAGCACAATGACCCCATTCTTGAGTTTTCCTGGATGCCTGCATTGAATTTGTGTGCATAATGCACACAAGGTGTTGCAGTAGGCTGTTGCATTGATGGTGCTGCCATGATGCATAAATTGAACAAGCAGAGGCCCCTGATGGTCAAAAAACAGGGTGAGCATCACCACCCACATTCACCTCCACCCAAAAAGAGCAAAAGCCAGCAACCATTGGCAGAGAATGCCAATGATCGCTGGCTCTTGCTCTTTTTGGGTGGAGGTGAATGTGGGTGTTTCCACTGCATGCTGGTACATTTTGGCTCCAGATAATAATGGAAACACTACGTCTCATATCCCATCACAATGAGATGAAGAAAACCATTACCATGTGAACAAAACACATCAGATGCTCCAATGACAAGCTCATCCGGTTGCTGGTCAGTTCTTCAGTGAGTGAATATGGCACCCACTGTACACACACCTTCCTGAAATGCAACATTTTGTGCACAACACTGTGCACAGTACCAACACTCAGGTCCACTGTAGCTGCAATGTCACAGACCATTATCTGTCTGTTCACTAGCACCAAGTCTTTCACCATTTGTACATTCTGCAGTATGGCTGCATCCCAGTCATTGGTTGTCTTTCACAATTGAACATCCTGAAATTTTTTGGCCCACACTTTCACCTGGGCAAGGCTTAGGCTATGGACCATACACCTGATGCATTCATTCATGAATTGCAGTGGGTCCACAACCTTCTGCAACAAGGAATCTGATCATTCCATGCTGTTCAATTTTGTAGGCTTCCATTGTCCAACAAAATCACTCGAACAAATGATTAAGACTATGGATGTTCACCTTATATGGGGGTGCACTTCGGTGTACTGCACATTCACATCCAAGTTTTTTGCTTAGAGCTATGCTCATCAGCTGGTTATTTATTGAACACCCCTTATATTATTACACTGAGTCATTGTTTTTCTACATTATATGTATTATGGGATCATTGAAAAGTCCAAATATTTCTTGAAACGGATGATTATTCTAAATTGTTGTAAAAAAAATCAAATTTTGCTCCTAGTAGTCTCTGTAAAATTCTAAAAGATTTTGAGTAACAACAAACAAAAGATTTTTTCCAAACATAGTTGAAGCAGAATATAAATTATAATAGTTCTCTATTATAAATAATTCTCTGCAAAATATATGGGTAGAAATATTATCATTACTTTAATAAGAAAAAATTTGTAAATACAGTAAACTCTCATTAGTGCCACCTATTAGTTAGTATTGCAAGTTTTTGATATCTCAGCAAAAACCTAGATTTTAGTTTACATTGAACTCCATTTAACAGAATTCCTGATTAACTTTTTTATAGTACAAAGTGCAAATGAGATATACTATTGATTAATACCACCATCTCTTCTGCTTACCTGCCATAATTATCATTATTGCTTTCGGAAAGTTTCAAAAAAGTATAAACAAATTTCACCAATTTCTGTACTCAGAATTTCAAAACACTATAAAGAGGTTTAAAAAAATTTCATCTGAAAACATACATATTATATGAAAAACTGTTCTTACATTGTATAGCTGTACTAAGGATTTTTGTTTTAAAAAGTCAAAATCTAAATAAGTATTATCTTTTGCTTTATATTCAAAAAAGTAAGCAATAGATAATGGAAAATTCTGATGATGCTTCATTCTCAATTGGCTGAAAAGCACAAGATTCATAAAAATTTATCATTTATTGCAACTGAAAATTTTTTGCATTTATTGAAAATTAATTGTAGTCTTAAATGAAATATACTGTTTAATATTACCATATCTATGCAATATAACTTTCTTTGAAGCCAAAATTACATAATACTTCTTGAGTATTATGTAATTTACTTATTATGAGGTCAAGAACTGACTAACATTAACCCTTAAGGCAATCCCAGGAGTTTATGCTAACATGAAACTATTGTATTTTTTATTTTTTTCCTTATCTCAGTAGTAAACACACAATACTTTAAATTTAAAATATTGTACACTGAAAATAATTTTTAATATATAAATTAAATTTTATTATTTAAAATTATTTTCAACTTAAATCTAGAATTTCTATGTAACATCTTATATGTTTCAATTAAATACATAGGCTGTTTTTTTTCAAGCTCAGATAATCCATAAAAAAAAAAACAAGTGTAAATAACAAAATGAATTCATTACCAAAAGTTAGATACAAACATGGTTACTTTTTGACATAATCATCATAAAGATTGAGGCATTTTTCATATCTGTGGACAAGCTTTTCCATCCCCTTGTCATAGAATGTTGCCGCCAATGATGCAAGATGGGCCCTAATCTTGTTTTGAAGATCGTCATTAGTCTTGAACCTCTGTCTTCCTAGCCACTTTTTCTGTTCAGGAAAGAGGTGGAAGTCGCTTGGTGCTAAATCGGGGCTATATGCTGGGTGTTTAAAGTGGTGAAGACTTCCACTTTTCAGATTTCCATCCAGCTTGGAACTTTTTAATGTGTGAAGACTTCCACCTCTTTCCTGAACTGAAAAATGTGACTAGCAGGGCAGAGGTTTGAGACTAATGACGATCTTCAAAACAACATTGTTAAGGCCATCTCAATTCACTGGCGGCAACATTCTATGACAAGAGGATGGAAAGCTCGTCCACAGATATGATAAATGCCTCAATCTTCACATTATTATGTTGAGAAGTAACAATGTTTGTACCTGGTTTATTACCACTTTTGGTAATAAATTCATTTTGTTACTTACACTTGTCTTTGTTTTATGGACCATTAGAGCTTGAAAAAAAAACTGCCCTCTTATTTACATTAAATTTTACTTTCACAATTTAATTTTTGATAGCTGATATTCCTTCTACCATGACTGATAAACATTAATCATCATCTGTAAATTAAATAATTCAGAATTATTTAATTATAAACAAATTATGCACCAATAATAAAAATTACTATAAAGTTTCAAACTGTTCAATATGAATCCAAATTTATATTTTTATTCAAATTTGTTGTGAAAATGCTATTTTAAAACAATCTAAGAGTAATTTTAAATAATAAATTAAATCAAGTTCTATTGTGGGCTACTATTATTATCTGCTTTAAATACTAGACATTACAGTAGTACTTAAGATAGATAATAATATATTACAAATTTTATTGTGGGCTAACTAGACATGAAGCAATTGCAAGAAAGTAAATTAAATAAACTTGCTAGTATTATAATACAATAATACTTAAATTTTATCATTGCCATTAAAAATAGTCAAATAAAAATTTTAGTTAGAAATAAATTCACACATCTTGATATACACTCATTGACAAAACAGCTGCACACCAAGAAAGAGGTGTTGGATCAAATAAAGCTATTAATGTGAATGTAATGACAATGGTAATAGGTGATTACAATAACATAGCAAAGAGAAAATTTCCTATACAACACCAACATAATTTAAAGGAACCTTTAGTACCTTGTAGGACCTCCCCTTGTCTGGATACATGCAGAATATGGTATGGTCAGATATGCAAGCATACAGGTACAATATGATATTCTTAAACAGATTTGCTCACAGATATTACAATTGCCACTCCATATCCCCCATACTAGCATATGGCTAAAGCTGGCATCCCATCTGGTCCCACAAATGTTCAATGGACAACAAATTTGGAGTTGCCAGGACAAAGAAGTGTGAAATGTTTCAAAGATATTTATGGAAAACTTTACTGTGTACTCAAGCATTATCTTGCTTGAAAATGATTGTTTACAGTCCTGCTGTAAAAAGTCATACACAAGGTGTAGGATTTCCTAAATTGCTACCAATGTCAGTTAGACATTTAAAAGGGTGACCAATGTGCTATGAAGTGGCTTCCCAGACCAGCATGCCAGTAGTGGAAGCAATATTGTTGCTTAACAGTAAAGACAGAATTGAACTGAAAATTTACCTATTCTAGTTACTTGCCAGTAGTGTAAAAGACAGAATTATGTAGATTTCCACTTGTCTCCAGATGATGGATAAAGACACCATTGCAACTGTTTATGCTTGTTTCACAATCACATAATTTCTCCTGGTGGTCCATCTGAGATATCCAGAGCCTAGCTGCCATGTATGTATGCCCTAACTCATCCATTTCCCCTAACACTCCTCAGTCAAATCAGAATGGGCCAGATGGCAGACAATTCAGTAAAATGACCATCCTGCTTCCATCATCCCAATGATGTAGCCTTTCTCTACTGGCTTCTACTGCATTACATAAATACACCTTGTGCCCCAAGACCTCCAAACAACAGGTACAGTGTACCTGTTGTTTGGAGATTCAACTCCTGAACTGTGTTCAGAATTTTCAGTGTACCCGTTGTTTGGAGAATTTTCAGGAAACACCTCTGCAAGCCTTTGTAGGCTACTAGGGTAGCAACTTTAAGGCACTCCAGTGGCATTAGGGTCCATTTAAACACAACAGTGACGTGCCGGCACAGTGACCGTTTGATGACAGTGATGTCGAGCACGGCACAGTAATGAGTATTTAACACAACAGTGATGTGACCATGCTATCAGTGAGTGGTCATGGACTTTTCTGAGGATGAATTGGCTACGATAGCTACATGTTTGGATGAAGAAGAAAAAGAAATGCAACCAAGAAAGCACCGCAAGTGGGTACATCAAGCATGGACAAAAAAGATCAACAGAATGGGAGTTTCATATCTTTATAAAAAATTGAGATGACAAATTATATTTTTTGAATATTTTCGAATGTCCCAACATGCATTTCATATTTTATTTAAAACAAAGAAAATATTCATTTTGTACCCAATGTCAATATATTTCAAACGAAATAAATCAAATAGAACAGAGTGTTGATGCACGATTTCAATTAAATTATTCATCATCCATTGGAAAACAAAATTTACTGTCAGTGAAAATATCGTTCCCGTCCAATGTACTTTCATGGTACGGTCATGCCACTATCATTGCATGGCACAACACTGTGACGAACGAGTCTGGACAGGGTGGTTTAAAACTAGGTCAATGATTTCCCACAGGCAAATATTCACTGCACTGTGCTGGCATGTCACTGTTGTGTGTAAATGGACCTTTAACAGACATGCAATCAGACCACCACTGTAATTATTTCTATACCTGTCTGATACATAACTGTATGCTGAGTTTTGCAGCAATCAGACAATTCTATCTGGATGTGAAACTTCTTTGCCAATTAGGATGTGAAACTTCTTTGCCAATTAGTATATATATATATATTTTTTTTAATTCTTTAAATGTACATGTCAGAATAAAAATTTACATATACAAACTATATTCAGATCCTATTGATGTAACATATATTTAACTACATACTTGTGTTTATGCAACTGTACAGAAATATGGTACAATTAGGAAAAAAAAATCTACATTTCAAGATTTAATAAATAAAGATAAAATGCTAATTGTCACTTTAACTGAATATTTTATAACTGTATAAATTCAAAAACTAAGCATAAAATTTAGTTTCTTACCTTTGTTGTTTGGAAGCAATTATATTCAATTCATTTTTATTTCTATTGAATATAGTAGGGCCATTATCTTTTATCCCATCTTTAAAATGACAACTACACAAGCGATCGTTTTTATTGGGAGGACGGTCGCCACGTCTACAAAAACAAAGAAGAAATTAATAAAATAATACTTTGACTACAAAACTGATATGCTATTTACTTTTGATTTCTTGATTCAAAAAATAGCTATAAATCAAACTTTAAAGTTTGTATATTTGAGAAACGTTAAATCATAATCAGTTTGTATTATCCATATTCAGAAATATAAAGTTAATTATGTATTTGCTCTTCTCTTCATATCTTATTCTTTTGAATAACAGCAATATTTTTTTACAATTTTACTGGATATGTATAATCAACCACTGACAAAAACAATATTTAAATAATCATATCTCCAAAACACTAAGTAATTGGCTTATATTTCTAGTCAATCAAGATACCAAATAAAAGGAAAAGTATTACATATTAAAAAATTTTCAATTTTGATGTTTTATAATTAAAATTAAAAAATAAACTCAAACTGCTTATTTACAAAGCCAAAAATAAGGAATTATTAGAAATAATAGGCTAAAATATAAACCCAAGTTTCATTCATTTCTCATGTAGTTTTCAATAAAACAACAATGAAAATTACTGTCTCAAAGTTTTGGATGCAAGAGAAAGATATTTTAAATAAATTTATCTAACGTCTTATGGAAAACTCATCTTAATTTTCTGTTTAAAATAAAATGATTTGTTTTGCATTCATAGAAATTTTTGTCTATTTTTAAACCATCTTAACATATGCATTATATTCTAATCATTGAAAACACACACACTGATGTTTTTAATATTCATTTCTTACTTTTCTTTCATATGTTTTAAATTTAGTGTGAATAAATGCTAGAAAATTGTCAAAAGTCAATATCATAGAAATAGAACTTTGGATTTCTAGTAAATGTTGAAAATATCCATAATTAGTTAAATATAAATATGAAAATTTATATGACTTATTTTCCCTATTATAAAATTTCGTTTACTTGTTTTACTTTGCTCTGACATAGTATTAATCGAAGAATAATCATTACAATGGAATGAAAACAATGAAAATTCAAAATTAAATTAAAACATGGAATGTTAATTGCTTCGATATTAAAAATTTTATTACAATGAAAACAAATTTATTGTCTTCTTGATATAAAACATTGTACTAAGGGATGGATGCAATTTAAATTGTGCACTTATACACACACACACACACACACACACACATAAAGGGAGAGAGAGAGAGATTTATACATTTTAAAAACATTTTTATTTAAATAATAATAGAAACTTCTAAATTAACTGATATAATAAAAAGATGCAAACCTGCAGATTTTCGCCCAATCGTTAAATTTAGCTTCGTCTTTGGGAAATGTAAAAAACCGACAACTGTCTCTCAAAGAAACATGATTACAGTCTGGGGCATAGCATCCAGGCATAATGTCAGTGTAGAAGGTAGAATGAATATAAAGATCAAGCATGTAACCAATACATGATGCAAAACTTTGTTTGCACCGCTATAGTACATGTGCACTTGAGCGAGAAACATGTACTTTACAATGATGTCATCAATGACGTCATACAACAATGCTAATACAAGGCAATTTCATTGTTTAAAATGTGTTAGAAATTTAAGATATATTTTTTATTTTGTATCATTTTGTATACATTAAAATGTTCTTATAATAAGAAAATTATAAATAAAATAACATATATTAAAAATCCTTTAAAAAATAAAAATTTAAATGCTTTTAATTATAAAGTTAAAATTTGTAATTATTTTATACGTTTTATTTTAAATTAAATAATTAAGATAATTTTAAAATTATTTTTAAATAGATTAAAATTAAATTAATTAATAGTATAATTATTTACATATAGACGTATTAGCAACAAGAAGATAACTGATTATTTCGTATAGTAATTCTGTTAACATTAATATAATAAATATTTTAAACAAAAATCTACATTAAAAATTAATCAAGGTTTTATTTCAAAAATATCGATTTTAATTCTAAAAATTCCCAACAGATGGTGCGATTATCGATTCAATCTTTGCAGCTATATTATTTCTTTTTGCGTTCATTCAAAAGGTAGAACATTAAACCGTAATTTATAAGGAATTAAAAACAAATAAAATTCCGAAATAAATATATAAATTTTTCTTTATTAAAAATTCATTTGTTTTAAATACAGAAATTATTTTTCAATCAAATTTATTACGTACTTGTATTTCAATATATTAAATATTGTGGGAAAGATTGTAATAATTTTTGTAAATATTACTGAAATTAGGCAATAGATGGCACATGGGGGATAAAACTTAAAAAAAAAGAAAAAAAGGTAAAAAAAAAGTGGACGGTCCAGCAAAGAGTCTATAGTTAGAGGGGCTTGAACGGTGAGCCAGTAGAGCAGAATGGAGACTTATAATTAGAGTGTCAAGAAAGATATGATAACATGTTTTATCCTCGTATTTACTCAGCACTCCATGTCTGAAAGAAAATTGCAGACATGATCAAGCAGGGCCCACAGGCAGATGTTGCGTGATCCATACATGTGTATTTTATAAATGTTGGTTTTTGTATTTTTCTTTCTTTATCTTCCATTTTGTTTTATTGTTATAACTAAAATGTCATAGTCCTATATTCCTATATACGCACACACACGAAATCATACAGTTTATTTCTTTTAAACTCTTTTTTACGCCTAAGATGTCATTAACATAAATATATATATTTTTACATTTAAATATTTGCGGTTTGATTTTATTATAGATTTTGATTGTGATAAATGACTGTTATTATAATTTTTTGTTACTTTCTGTACATTTTTAAAGTTGTTTTTATTACTTATAAATAAATATATACATATATACGGATTATTTTGCGGTATATAAAAGTATATTTGTATGAGTTTTATTTTTTTCTAACTGTAAAAAATAGCAGAAATATTTACATAAATATATATGTGTGCATGCTAATATTTTTAGTATTTATTTTAAGAATTCTTCGATTTTTTATATGAAAAAGTTATCAATGTCCATATTAAAATAAATAAATATTCTAACATTAAAAAATACATTAATATTAAAGTATGTTACTTAAATATATATATATATATATATTGCATTAGAAAGGTATAATTTCTTTATTAAAGCAGTTGTTTTATGATGTTTTTTTCTCAAATTAATTAAATTTAATTATAAAAATAAATAAGAGGGGGAAAATTTACACTTTACTGCTCTTAGTTGTTTGTATATATTATTTATAAAGTAAGATTGTACACTAAAAATTAAAAAAAACTTCTTAGTAAAGTTAAAATACTGCAATACTCTGTGATCTTTTTACGTGGAAAAATACAATCTTTTTCTTATTGTCACCAAAACCTGATCATATCCTGTTTAAAAAAAGTTTAAAAAAATAAATCAAATCTCGGTTTTTTGTATTAAAATTGGCCAATTTCTTCAATCGTGACAGTTTACATTCAAAAATTAATTAACAACAAAAGTAAATAATTGTTTTCTTTAATTAAACTTGCTAATTAAACAACATTAAACACGATGTTTTATTAATAGAAATCTGTTACTTCCTCCTATTTATATAAAATACTTGTCGCTTCTTTCTAATGTTAAAAGATCTGCATGAGTAATTTTTAATATAGTATAAATAAAATAATAAAGTTTAATTAATTAATTTATTTATTTATTCTGTTGTGACATTACGAAAACGCTCGAATTTATAATATATAAATCAACGTCACATTAAAATTATTTGTTTAAATTATTCTTAGAAATTCGTATTTTGTATCTGTTATGCAAAACTATCAAAGCAATCTTCGTGCACTGATTTGTATTTTGAATACATTTTCCTGCAAAAGAAAACATAAACATTAGACCGTGCACGGATGGTAGTTAAGCAACTTTTGCCTGCCTGTCAACATGATGAATCTCCTTAGAAAATCTGATACATCAACCCTTGTTAACCTCGACCAATCCGGTCGCCTATAACAACCGTCTGAGAAGGCGTGGTACGAAAGCTTAACGTCTGCTCTCATTGGTCGAGTGTCGACAACTTTAACCAGGTGAGGAAGCGGATGAGTCAAAACTTGGAGAGTGACTCGGAGGCACTCTATAGGTAAGTGGCAGTCAACATGGCAACGAGGCGATGGATTGTCGGCATGGCGCTTTACGTGGTGAGTGTAAACTGTCTCGAAATGCAAAGAACGTGCGAGCCGATATGGATAGAAACATGTAAAGATATCGGTTACAATGTAACGGGGATGCCCAATTTAGTCGGGCACGACCTACAACAAGATGCCCAACTACAGCTGCAAACATTTCGTCCTCTGATACAATACGGCTGTTCTTCCAGGTTAAAATTCTTTTTGTGTTCTGTGTACGTCCCGATGTGTACAGAGAAAGTGGCACAACCCATCGGACCGTGTCGGTCGTTGTGTAAAGCTGTTAAATCGAGATGTCAACCTGTCTTACAGGAATTCGGATTTCCTTGGCCGTCCGGATTGTCGTGTAACAACTTCCCACCCGAAAATAATGAGAAGCATATGTGTATGGAAGGCCCGGAACCTGACGAATTAGAGAAGGAGCCTTATGTGGGTCGAACTAAAGAAACTAAAGTGGCAACAATTGAGCGTAAAAATGCCAACAAGAGACATTTCGGTTTATGCAATGGCTACAGGAAATCGGATGTATTCTATTACGTTAATCGTACGAGTCAATGTTCTCAACTCTGCACAGCCGATGTCCTGTTTAACCAAGAAGATAAGAATTTCGTAGAAATTTGGATAACTGTTTGGGCCGTGTTTTGTTTCATTTCGACTCTCTTCACAGCCATCACCTTTGTGGTTGATAGGTGCAGCTATAAATATCCTGAATTCGCCATCATCATCTTGAGTATTACGTATAATGTTTACAGCATTGCGTACATTATACGGATTAATTTAGGGAGGACTGCCGTGGCCTGTAGTAGAGACAGTCAACACAATGTTACCTTGCTAACTGTAGAGAGTTTAGACAATATATACTGCACCATCGTTTTTATGCTGCTTTATTACTTCGGCATGGCCAGTATGATATGGTGGGTCATATTAACTATCACATGGTATCTTTCAGAAGGCCTTGGTTGGACTCAGGATAAAATACAACAATATTACACATTCTTCCACTTGGCAGCGTGGTTTCTGCCAGCTGCTAAAACTATTGCCATATTGGTGCTGCGTCTAGTAGATGCTGACGAACTTACAGGCATATGCTATGTTGGAAATAGAAACAATCAAGCACTGTTAGGCTTTGTTATCGCTCCTAATCTTATATATCTCTTCATTGGTACCATGTTTCTAATTGCGGGTGTCATCGTCATTTATAGGATGAAAAGGGTGCCGAACCAGTCGTTCAACAAGAGGAAGAAGCTCAAGATACGTATAGGTATATTCGCTCTGTTATACATCATCCCGTCCTCTTGTGTGTTAGCAGCAAACTTATACGAATATTCATTAAGAGATCAGTGGTTAACCGCTAAAACTCCTCTTAAACTTAAATTTGAAGTGTTCACCCTTAAAATATTTATGTCTTTCATCATCGGTATCACTACCGGCTTGTGGATTTGGTCGAGTAAATCGCCAATATGCACATGGAATAATATGAAAAAAAGGTTTAAATTTCAAAAATCTTCAAATTCCCAATTAGTAGCAAATAATAAGATATGTCAGAGATATCTAATTATTCAAGAGAATTCCAAGAGGCATCAAAGAAAGCCCGGTAATGAAACCGCAGTTTGAACTCTTAATTACAGGGCACCACTGATGTATAAAAAAGAGACTATCGACAAACAATGCCAATCTGTAAAAGATTGACGGACGTTTTATATGTAAATATTTGTAAATATTGTATTTTGTATATTAATATTGTTTAAATCGAGTTTGTTAAATAGCTTTTTTATGTTGATGAATCGACCATGTTTATTGTTCCGATTTTATAATTTCAAGTGATTTGTTAATTTTTTTGATGTTGTAATTATTATTGAAATTAGTAAAAATTCGTGTTTTGTATAATTTTTAAATATTTATTTTCTCTTTCCGACATAAAAATCTCCATGTTACTTTTTTTAATATTCGCACCGCGCGTAAATATAAAGTAACTTACATAATAGTTTATAAGTATTGATTCACTTAAATTTCTCCTGTTGTATAAAGTGTACAATATATAAAATAATTTTAGTGGCTTTAATCATTTAAGAAATGATAAATCTATTTAGAATCTTAGCGGATTCGTTTCATACATACAGAAAAGGTTAAGTTTGTCGGTTAAAAATGGCCTTTCTGTTTATTTAAAATAGTAAAAATAGATCTAAAAACTTTAGAAAGCTATCAGTATTTTTTTAATGGTGTAAAAGCTAGAAGATGTATTACAAGAGTAGGCGGAGAATAGAGAACAATGGAACGTTTACGAGACTAGCTTAAATTGTTGTTGAAGAGAACGGATATCGTTTGGTACAACAATTCGCTTTCTATCTTTCAACAAACCGGTTGAGATCGCAGACCTGCCCAACTTGTAGGCAGAAAGCATTTACAGATTTCTTATCTTATCTGATGATGCAAAACCGCTCTCCAAATCTCACACCGCCCCTATCGGAAAAAATTAGAATTAACAATTTTTCAAAAATTTAAATTCAAAAATTCAAATAGCGCTCCCTATCGTAAATTATTGTCATTTAAAAAAATTTTTTTTTCTTTATATTTATTTTTCGGTTCGTAGAGGAGAAAATGACGTCAACCGCTGTTACATAAAAACAAAGAAAAATATACGATAAATATGTCAACTTAATGGAGAGATAACTTGTCATAATTTATCGTCGTTGTCAACCTTAATATCTCGGAAGATATAAATACATAGAGAGACCATTAAGAACAATAATTTATTGTGGTAGTAAAGGGTTAAAGAGGAAGGGGAGGAATGGAAAAACACGTTTGGTTATAAAATAGAAAGAAACACCTCTAGAAAATTTTAATTACTTAATAATCAAACTTGTTGATTAGATTATAACATATTTATTAATAAATTTAAGCGTTTAAATGATAGATGAGCTCGTTATTGTTGACAAAAGACACGCAAATGTGAATTTTCTGATCTACGGAAAATCTTTTTGGAAAAAATTTATTGAAATTACGCCATTTTGAATCCTACAAATTTACAATAAATATAAATTTATAAATTTTAAACTAAAGCTTTTTTTTTCTTTCTTTCTTATTATCTTTAAATCGCTTTGCAACGCTCTTCGCATCGCCAATTTTTAAAAATCAGGGTATTCACAGTAAGCATTGCTTTATCGACAAGATTGAATCACGCGATTTACTATAAAAAAAAAAAAAAAAAAAGTAGAAGATAGCGTGATTAGTAGCAGTATTTTTTGTAATAATCTTACTTTTTAAAATCCAACGCAAATTTAGATTTTAACCTAATTCAGAAGTTTAATCGAAATTTTGATGGGGGTGCAAAGTGAAAAAAATAAAATAGAAAATCGGATGTAAACCGAAACTCATTAAACCCAATGAGTTACTGTCGTAGTTGAAAACAGTCAATTTTCATATCTTTGTGTGCATAACCTCATTTTTCATCTTCCATCATTCCCATTGACAGAAGTACATTAGCGAAATGTTCGTCGACTCTGGCGTTAATAACCGGTTAGTACACGTAGGGAGAAAACCAGAAACATTTAAAAATCGTATAAATATTATCTATAAAAATAAACAAGGTTGTTTATTTTCTATAACAGTTTACACACACTTTAAGTAAATAATTTCCATTCCAGACAGATTTGTATACTTATCTACAATGTGGAGAATGTTTCTACCAATTACACATTCCACTCGTTTTTCGCGACTAATAAATAAAGATAGTAAGAGTGACAGAAATGATCGGGATAGGAAATATCTCTCGTCACATTGTCACCATCCGAGTCATAAAATACTGTTTCAGACAGATAACGTCTGAAGGGAATGACAGCGTTTGTCAGGGTGTGTTACAGGTGACTGCCTCGCTTACTGATCAAGATTAAAACCTTTCCTTACGACTACTGAATATTTTTTTAATTAATTAATTTTTTCCATAATATAATCGATCGTATTAAATTATTATTATTATTATTATAAATTTTAATGCTTAAATTATTTTCCTTTAAAGCTTAAGTTTTCGATATCGAGTAGAAAACCTTGACTTCATTTCACGTTGTCAAATCACTAAAACAAAATTTTTTAAATACAGTTATTTAGATTTTTATATAATTCTATTTTTTGAAGAGAACTCGAAAAATAATAATCCACTTAATCTCTAAATCGTTTAGGGTTTCGGGATTTAAACTAGAAACTCGATCCTTATCGTTTTATAACTTCGTTGAGAGATTTACACATTGGGTAGTCAAATTTTAGGGATTTCTTGAGACTGAATGTATAGCTGCTCTCAACAAATTAATCATGTTTTTTTTTATTTTTTTATTATACAGCTGTAATCTTAGTCGAACAGCTGCACCTATTAATATCTTAAGAATAAAACTTTTATGAATGAAACATGCACTCAGTATGACATAAATGTTCCATTACTACATCCTCGAAATAAATTTTCCCCAAATGCCGAATAATTCCTAAACTTTATAAATTTATAGAAAAAATTCCCCCATTATTTGACGAAATTTCTATCTAAAAATGTATTTATTTGTAAAATTTAACATTTCTTTCTGTAGAAATAAAATTTATATATGAAATATCCTGCAACTTTTTCGCATACAATACTTTAAATAGATAGAAATTGTTACACTCTTTAGAGATTATTTTCTAATATCAATTTGCATTTTATTATATTATTCAGCTCCCATTTAAAAGGAAAAAATAATAATAATAGAAATTTCTCTACAGAATCTTCAGTTACCAAATGATTTAATAACTAAAGATTCTGCGGGGAAATTTCTATAAGAAATGGAGTTCGAGAACCCAACAGGGATTTTTAGAGTGAAGCTCCAATACGTAGGTCGATTGAAGTGTCAAGTATGTTAATTAAAAATAAAAGAATAAATAGCGTAGCGGGCAATAAAAAGCATGTATCAATCGATAGTTTATACTTCGGTACAGTGACAAGCATGCAGCTGAGCAAACATTTCTTTCGCACGCCCTAAGGATTGTAATAGCATCTGGCGAGCAGAGAGAAGTTAGAAAGCGCTGACAGCAATTTCCTGTTGAGTGAACTGGATATCATCTATGGCTTCTAGGCGACTGTCAATTTGTCTTTTACTCAGCGATCTAAAAACGTTTTATTAAGCGATAACACGCCACATTTTTAAATATTTGTATTCGTGACATATTTCAAATGGCGACTGAATACTTTCTAACATTATTTTTACGGTTTATTTTTGTACGCGAGTAGGAAGAGGAAAATGTCACTGAGTGAAATTAGTTTCTTGATGAATCGAGATTGAATCTTCCGTATATATACATTTTTTTTTTTCTTTCTTTAAGTCTTTCCTGTAATTCCATTTATAGAATTTGCGAACTTTTTATATTCGTAATTTTAATAGCAATTAAATCTAAAATACAGTTTTTTTTAATAGTAAATTGTTGATTAAATAATTTTATAATATTTAACTGGCAACAGTGCAAGCAATAATTAAGGCCTGTGTGGATTAATTACTTCGTCAACAGGCACGCGCAATTGTCATTTGGTTCTCCACTATTTACAAAAATTTAATCTTGATTTATTTCTAAAATGGGGCGTGAAAATGAATTCTCGTTTTGATTACCTTGTTTAAAATTCGCACATTCAAAATGCATATTATTCGCATCAATCGCTTAGCGGTTTTAAATCACGTAACCGCATGTTTAGTCTATAATTATGCCTTAAGTTAATACACGAAGAAGCAAAAGAGGGAAGACCAATTTGTCTAAGTCAACGAGTTACATAATACATATTTCGCACACATTTAGAAAAGAATCACGTCAGAGGACGACATTCCTGCTTCTGCTCTTCCAAAATCTATTCGACCGTTTCACAGCGGGATGTGACAAGTAGAAATAACGAAGACGACACTTCACCCACGTTGATGTTCGAAATGTGATCTCCCGCACCGGGAGGTAGCATTTTTTAAATTACACATTCCCCCGAAAAGCACGTAGAAGAGAGGAGGAAAAAAAATCTACGTTTGCATACATTCCACAAAATATAGAACTTCCAATTCACGGAAATATAACTGTTAAAGGAAACGTTTTCAAAAGAAGAATTCTATTTAACGACTTGACAGCTCTCCAATTGACCTCTGACCCTCGAACGCCACCGCAAATCGCATTGGCATGCTGAGTGCAAATCGTATGTGTGATATAACACTTGGCAGAATTCCTAACCATCCCGGTTTGCAAATTGAATCTTATCCGATTGGTTATTTAAGTATTCAATTACTTAGCGAATTTGAATTTAGAAGAGTAAATAAAAAATAAAAATTTTAATCTATTATTCCATTTGAATCGTGCCGATTATTTATGTACAGTACTATAATCACAACATGATAGCAAAAGCACGTGATTTATAACTTTTCATTAATTGGTTACTTTAAAAATATTACTTTTCTTGATTTTTAATGAGTTAAAAGCGCGGAAAATGGCAAATATATTAAATCTTCTACTGTTTACATTGAAAAAAAAAATGTTAAACCTGTCGATTATGTAAAATCCTATTAATTTAAAATACGATCTTTGATATTGGAATTAACTTTGTAATTAAAATAAATTACATTTTAAAACAGTCCCGTGGTTTCTGTTTTAAAACACAGTTAGATAAATAGCAGCAACAACTTCTTGTTAATAACTGCTAAGAGATTTCATGGGAAAAATTGCGAAATGATTTTTAAGACTGCAAAATGAATCCTCGTTGGGGGTTTAAATTTATTTGCAAAAGAACAGGTTCCCGAAAGCATAGTGGAAATCTGTCACGAACGCCCAACGAATACCGACGCCGACAATTAAGTGGAAATTTCAACAAACCATTAGGGAAGAATGCTGCTCTCATGCTGATTATAGTTATTAGTGTCTAGTTGGAGACATTGATGTCTGTCTAGTCAGATGAGATCGCTGCAACGCTCATTTTTTTCTATAATAGAGGAGCGGAATGCAAAAAGGGCAAACACGCGCCATATTTGAATTATTTTTACTGGGCGAATACTTTCGACGCTATAAATTATCTACCGTGTTTATATAAGATGTTGATTTAAGGGGGCAACCGGAGTCCGCTATATGATAGATACGAACAGGAGAGTGCACTGTTTGCTTTCGATAGCGGCATCCCCATTTCGGTTGCTGAGCCTTACGGGCCCATCCCTACTAATCAAGGATTGTTATTTACCTTTGTGGTCTGGCGGTTCAAGGGTTAAGTCGGTTCCCAGAATACTACCTCCGAGAGCGATTGGAACGAAGGCAGGATCGCTCCTTCCCAGTAATAACAAGTTTGCCATCCGGATAAACCTCATCTATTAAAACGTCTAATGGGATATTACGAATAATGGGCCTCCAGGCTCTACCAATGTCAAAAACATTTCTTATATGAGCTAATTTCCAGAGAATAAAGGTTTTGTTTAAGTTCGCGCCTCTTTTTCTAATTGTTTCATTTCAACTCGTTACCTATTCGTTGGGATGTGACAATGCGAAGTACTTAGCAAGATAATAGATCTAATTTCAGACTCTAGTTAACCAGTCTACTGAACTTCAAAAGAATTAAACGTGATCTATACCACCTTCTCCGTATCTCACGAACTTTCAAGGTTAAAATGTCGAAAAGAAAGAGCAGATAAATGAAATCTTTTAATTTTTTTGTTTTTTAAGTCCACTGACCTTTTCTAAAATGGATACCATCTCAATTTGGAACACGTCAAGAGATCCACTTAAGATCACCAAAAACTCTCTCCCTCCGAAGGTCAGTGGGCCATGAAACATACCGCCTGTTGAACAAAAAGATACAAGAGATTACAAGAACTACAAGCAGATTGGACGATAACTGTCATTGTTATTTTGTTCGTGTAGATGATTAATCGTTCATGTAATATAAAGGAGGAACCATTGGAATAACTGCATATTCTATGCGTGTCCAGCACCAATCTAATATATTGTCAATTTGACTGACATAACATAAACTAGTTTGTATCATTAATATCGTTTTGTTTTTTAAATATTTCACTAACGTTCTATAATATAATAATAATGAAAATAATAATAATAAAAGTACTTTAAGCGTTTTGCTTTGGAAACTTGGATTGTAATAGTTTATGTCAAGCATTAATGATTGATTAAAATAAATGATTCTCAGATCACAAAGATGTATGACTGAATGAATGTCATTCCAGCACATTAACATTTAGTTTTCAATTTTTAAAAGTTTTTTTATTTTTTTTATCCCATTTAAAATATTTTAAAATTGAAGTTTCAATTATTAAAAACAAAAATAAAATTTCATTAACTTCATATTGTTATAACTGTTTGATATACACTGGCCAGTACACATTATTTATTACTTAGCCCATCATGTACCACCACTTTTTATGGATACATTTAACTGTCAATTTTCCTTCTAGCCACTTTTTACATCTTCCAACTAGTTTACCATCAATCTTAGAGTAAAAATGGACTACAGATTCTGGGAACTGTTTCATTTTTCCTCATCTTTATCTTTGATAAACAACTTTTCAAAAAATGTAGTGGCTCCATAGCAGTGCAATATCAATACTATTTTATCTACTTGTAGTACTTTTAAGGTTATATTTATTGTTTGCTCAAGCCCATGTAAAGTGGAGGTTTGATTCTTTTGCTTATCAAAATCTTTGAAAGTAGCCGACTGCCGATTCTCCTTTGTCGGCATCTTCCGTCTCAAAGGGAAATAACTACGTGCTTTACTAATCACTTCACAATGGCCTACATCATCTTAATTAATTGCTTTCAAATTTTAAAAGTAAACTTATATTTTCTTGCTTATCTAAATCAGACTATGGACTTACCAGTCTTAGATAATATTTGATTTGCTAAAGATAAATCATGACAGTTTTGTTTATGAAAGTATCGAGAGCAGCGCTGATAAGAAAAATATCGTGCATTATCTTCCACCTTAATAAAATTTAACAGGAAACTATTTTAAAATTCCAAGACAAACTATTTTTCAGCATTTTGTTTATTTTAAACATCCTCTTTTAAAAAAGTAACAATGTGAATGGACATGACACACCAATTTATTTCATTCCAAATCTTTGTGTTTACAAATGTTTTTCTTAATACCTTTCAGAGATAATTTAATTTCTGGAAAAATATTTTCTATGTTGACGGTTTGATAGTTGCTCCACGACGAATTTCACCCCATCCGATCAATCTGAAATTTAAAAACTTTTTTATAAATAAAATGTTCAAAAATATCTAAATTATAGCAGTAAAAAATCTAAACAAAATATTTTAAATAAGTTGATTTTAATGCATTTGACCCAATAAATATTGACTTCATCAAATAGATTTGTCCGAAGAAACATTTGACTTCTCTTAACAATGATCATAACTTATAATTTGATATGTATCATGATTTCATCTATAATGATAGCCTGATCAAAATTATGTTAATGAAGTTATATTTTTTTGCTATTATTCATTTCTCATGATTGATATAACTTTCATCATTGTCTCTACTGCTGCATTAACATCAAAAAAAACTTTTAAACTTTCAAATTTTAAATAATCCATACATTATTTTAACTATATTTATTTTAAAAAATACAAGAGATAATAGTGATTAAATAAATTTCTTTGTTATTTTTTCTTTCATTTTAATTGGAATAAGCTGATAGGATCATGTGTATTAAGATGTGATCTATTCACTTGAAGGCAACTTTGCTTTTTTCCTATGAATGATAGATTGTATTTAAGACGATAAGCTTCATGAATTTGAAACTATAAAAGTAATTTGCACAAGGAGAAAGAATTATTGATGACTGTAAATGATAATTACATTACTTTTTACATTTAAACTATCAAACTAATTGATATTTTGTTAAATATTACTAAATAAAATTATTTTATATTTTTAGTGTTAAATTTTATATTTCGACAGGAGACGTAATTACAGAAAGAATTAAAGATTCTGCGTGTTAGAAAATATTCATTAATGAAAGAATAAATTAAAGTATATTAGATAGCATTTAAAATAAGTGCATTAAAAAGTGACTTATAAATTTTAAATATTGGTTTTAATATTAAAAGTAGTAATCTGTTTGGTTAAATTAATGCAACCTGTCAAAATAATCATATTCATTAATGCCATACAAAGTCAGATGAAAATTAAAACATATTCTCGTAGCCTTAAGTTACCTTTCGGAGAAAATCAACAACTGATTTTATGCATTTATAAAAAGAATTATTATTACTAAAATATATATTTAACTAAAAATTTGTTTGTTAGGAAGATATCAAAAGTATTTTTTTTTTTAACTTTATTGAGAAAAACCAGAATAAAACAAAATATTTGCAATGCTGATAACATTTGTCAAATATGAACATTATTAAAAATCATAAAAGATGAAATTAATTTAGGTTTGCCTTTTTGTAATTCAAATGATTTGTAATTACAGAGAAGCAGTATTGTGATAAATTGGAACTTCTTTTTAGGTGGCTCCCTCTGGTTTTGAATATAGTAATTAAAAAATAGAAGACCAAAAACATTTATAACAAGAATAAACATTTGAACAGTTATAACTAATCTTAATTAATTACAAATCATTATTTAGCAATTTAATTATTCTGATATACATTTTACATTTTAAAGAATTAAAAATTACTTGTGACAAATCTGAAATTCAAATAAAGCCAGTTAAAACTACTACTGTATTTAAACACATTCCAAATATATGCTGCATTTTCTTGGAAAATTAATTATATTACACAAATTAAAGCTGCAGTCAAACTGTTCCTTGGATCAATTTAAGGGAGAATTTTAAAAAACTAGCATTACTCAATATATATGGAAAAGATTAATGTATATGAAATGGGGTATATAAATCTGCCAAAGTTCATGGGAGTCATGATCTGTGGATCAGAATTCCTGGGTAAATTATTTGATATTCCTGAGCAAACCAGTCTTCTAACACTGGATTTCCAATTAAAAAAAAAAGAATTAAATATATTTATCTTGTATTTGGTTTCAACTTTCATACATTGATAATTAGGAAGACAAGTTTTAAACCAGAAATGATATGAATAATAAATTATCGTGACATTTATTAATGTATTCGACCAGTTATATCCTATGTCATATATAAATGACATAGTTTCCTAAATAAAAAAGTAATTGTATGTACAGAATACAGTAAATAATATTGCCAATTCAATACTCAATTATTGTGATCATCATCAATATTAAATCAAAATCTAAATTAAAAACTTACAAAGCAAGTTTATATAATGATTATAAATTATATTTATAATTTTAAATAATTTTTTTTATATTAAAAGATTAAAAAACAATCAAAAAGCATTATAAATCAATATAATAATCTTGTTATCATCATTTTATTTTAGCAAAGTTTGACATTAATTATTCAAAATTTAGGATGTGTATTATATATTTAAAAAAAAATGATTAATGGAATGATTCATCACCATCTTAATGATGATCTTGTTGTCAATTAATCACCAAGCACTCAATTATATGCAAATTACTTCAGAAACAACAAAATGCATGCAAATTGCTAATATAACAATTGATTACAAACAAATTATTTGCCAAACACTTTATCTAATGGATGACTGATCACATAGCAATAGATTTATTATCAGTAACTCCTAGACAATTTTAGGTTGTAATTTTTTTTTACATATTTAAATATAATCATTATTTATTTATTTTTATTAAATTGTGATTGAAATACAAGCTAATTGTAAGTCAAGAGTGTATTTAATTTTCATTCAAAATTACTTAAAAATATAAACAAGACAAATATGAAAATCATTTGGAGTCTTTTTAATATATCATTCTCATACCTACGGACAGAATCCATTGACCTGAAATTTTTACTGTTATTATAATTTTTACAAGATTCTGACACCCAACTGCCATGCTTGTTTTCCCGAAACATTGCACGAAACTACAGTTTCGTGCTGGAAAAAATCAACTCTTCTAATGTTTTTTATTGTGTTTCAATGTAGATAAAAAGGATATATTAAGAAGACTACAAATTATTTTTGTTCTTGTCTTTAAATTATATATAGTTTAAGATAATTAGATAAGAATTGAAGCTAGAATTAAATTTAAAATGTATTTCCCAAAAGAATATATTTCTAAATAGTTTAATTCAAATTAAAAAAAAAAAAGAAAATTAAATATTTTATCAGTTTTTTCATTCAAATAACAGAACCAGATGTACAACTTGATTAGTATTTTCTCTATCATCAGGTCACAATTTATATTGATAACATCACTCTCTTATAGTGTGCTAAATGGGGTTACCAACATTGTCCTAGATTAATTATTTCCTTAAGAATATTTTCTGGTATAGAGAGAGAAAGAGAGAGAGTTGAATTTTTATATCCATATAAATATCAGATTATATATCAAATTTATTGAAAATATACTTATAATCAAAGTTATAAATTAGAAAATTAATTTTTCTATTAAAAATTCAAAAATGTAAATACTATTTATAGCTTACATACAGTAAGTCTCATTTAACATCATTTTGTTATAATGTCATTTGTAATCATTTACAATTATTACTGTTGAATTTCTTTTAGAAACAGTAAAACTGATTCTTCAAGGTGGAAAATAAATGTTGGAAGATACAAACATAAACACAATTCACTAAGAATAAATATTAACTGAATTATATCTTGCTTATATCAATTAGCCTGGATTAAAATTAGTTTTATATGTTGTTTTGCTTAATGTCGCAGTTTCTTAAAACCTATTGATGATATTAAGTGAGGATTTGCTGTGGTTTGTATTGATAATCTGATTTAGTATGCTATTAACCTATTATTAGTTTAACTCCAACATCAAATATTTCCAGTTTCAGTCAGTATTATAAAAAAAAAAATTTAACTTACATATTTATTATGATTAGGTTATGATGCAATGCTTTTAAAGAAAATATATTTAAATTAAAAATCAGTTTGATATGTACATAAAACCTTCATAAACACTTTTCATACATGAAATACATTTTCATGTATTTATTTTCCAACTTTTTCTATTGTATATTAAGTGTACTTCGGATAATTGGAGTTTTACTGTATAAAATACAGTAAAACGCCAATTATCTGAAGTAATGTGAACTGATGATTCTATCTCTGACAACTGAAAACTGAAATAAAATGAATGGCCAATGCCATTTTGGATTAAAAATTACAAATATAAAAGATTTATATAGATCACTTTAAATCTCTTTATATATATTCAGTGAATTTAATCATACATTAGTAAAACCTTTCTTTTACATCATATACTATACAGCTAACACATATGTACAATAGATTTAAGAATAAAAATGTGTATTACTGTAGTTACATTTTAACAAATGATTTGTCTCACATTGAAGTTAAATGATAAAAGATAACAGAAACAAATTAGTTTGTGATACATGTTATGTTTTAAACTCTTCCTTAAAAAATCCTTTCAAGTTTGTTTTATAAAGACTCTTCTTCCTTTGTTGCAATATTCTGCAATCATATCAGCAACATTATGAAAAATGATGCTGATATGACTGCATCATTATGGAAAATGAATTGGGTGGCTTGTCCCAAATATGCTGTGCTATGTTCTTTATCACTTTTCTGCCCTCATTGTGGGCCTTGCCATGGTGGGATTGGAAAAAATCCTCTTAGTAATCATAGAACCAAAAAAACAACAACATAACTTTAGGATCTGCCATTTGCTTGGTACAGTCAAGGGTAAAAGTACTACAGTACAGTCAAACATCGGGTTTCAAATACCTTGCTTTTCAAACAATTTGGTTTACAAACAAAAATTTTGAATGCTATATTTGCCCTGGTTGCCAAACAAGCTATTCAGAGCCAACCACTGATGGTCAACTCCCTACATTTCCTGTGTTAAAGAAAGTCGATGACCTGACCAATCAACAACAGACTACCGGTTCAAAAGTTACTGACACCAAGATCACCTCGCATCATGTAATGAATCATCTATGACATTGCTATTTAAATTACATTTCAATGTTCATATGGGAAAGATATTATTTCCATTTTTCGGTATGCTCCACAGTTGAATTTAAATCGAATTACTTAATAAAAACTGGGTTAGTTGATATTCAATAATATAAATGGCATTCAAGAATTCATGTTTAAATATGCTTAAGTTAAATTAAACAACAAAAATTTATTATAATAATATTTATTAATACTAGGTAGCCAGTTAAACTAAAACTAATAATTAAATTTAAAAATAAAATAATTAAAACTGGCCTTTACACCAAAACTGAAAAATAAAATAAAATTAAACTTTCTGTGAATCCACACATTCCGTGTTTCAACTGATTTGATTATATTTCACCTTGGCAACCAGAGTTGAGTTACTAATTTACAGCACTTCTTTGTAAATTGTTAGAAACTAACAATTTACAAAGAAGTGCTGTAAATTAGTAACTCAACTCTGGTTGCCAAGGTGAAATATAATCGATTTCAGTTGGCAGTGATGAAACATTTTGCTTTTAATATATATACATATATTAAAAGCAAAATGTTATATATATAATATATATATATATAGGTATAGATATAGATAAAGTAATATTATAATGCCTTTTTTGGCATTTTATGCATGTAATACATCTAAAAAGATTTTTAAAAAGTTTTGTTTTAGAGGATCAGGAATGGATAATTCCATTTTCCATTATTTCTTATGAGAAAATTTGTTTTGGTTTTAAAACAAATTGGTTTTCAAACAACTTTTAGGAACAAATTAAGTTTTAAGCCAGAGATTTGCCTATTTACATGCTCAATGCATTCACAGTAAAACTTTTATACTCTCTCTCGACTTACAAATGGAAATTACGTCCTGAAAAATGTCATATGTCAAAAACAAATACAGTAAATAAATAAATAAAAAGGCTATATGAAAGGTTATACAGCACATAGCATTGCATATTGTATCATAAAGTGTACAGAAAAAAAGAAAGAATGAATGAATAAAATCAGAAAATGTACACAAGTATACTATGATAATGTTAAATACACAGTAATCTTTCAAATATTGTGACATCTACCAGAAAAGTATGCATTGAAATTTTATTATAAAACATTAAAAAAAAATTAAAGGAGATGGTGAAATATTAGTTGCTGGATGAAGGAGATGCTATAAGGTGCAAACTGCTTGAATTCAAATTCTAATAGTTTTTATGCTTCTGATTCACTCACATTGGTCATCATATGTTGAAACATCATAAGTTGAGGAGTGTCTGTATATTATAAAAAAAGTAACTTATTCACTTCCAGGTTTACCTTGAATAATGAAGAATCATGGTTAATTGAGAGGGGTTTTACTGCATATATTTTTAAAATAAAACATCTATTATTATTTGAGCATCAGTCACTATATTCCCTCAGCTCATTTCTTTCATTCAAATATCATTAGATTTAAATAACTTCCCCAAAACTGTTTGACTGATCTTGACCAAATTTGGTATGGACATCAAGTCCAAATCAGTGAATGTTGTAAGCTATTTTAAATTCTGATCAAATTGTATCCTTGAGGAATATCATGGAAAAACTGCCATAGACTTAAGCTGGGATTTTGGGTGCTTACAAAGTGCATGCAGCAGTTCAGTTCCATTTACAAGCATGAATAAACACACACTACTGTATAAATGCGATCAAACATCTCTACATTACATGAACTGTAGTAGGCTTACAGTGAGTGAGTGTTGCTACAATGGTGGCATCAACATTAGTGAACTTATTAAGGTTGATTTAGTGTAAAAGTAAAGCATAATGGACATCATATCTCTAACATGCAAATCCTATTGAGATAAAATCTACATGTATGTAGAGCATGCAAATTATAAAAGTAGAAAGAAATGCAATTGTCAACAACATGTAGTCTATCAAAAACGTCTATTTGACTGCAGTTGCTTTATTGATTCTAACCACAAGTTCTTCAAATATACAATTTGTTTGGGATATTGTTAATCCTGTAGACCAACTGTAGTCACACTTTCTGCAGATTGTATTTTTGAATGGTTTGTGTCAATAAAATAAAATACCATAAGCAAAGCTCAATTTATTGACAAGAGGAGATGAAATTTTATGACTCTCAACATTTTGCATTTACTTGAATAAAATATTCAAGTAAATGCAAAATGCAAATTCGTTAACAATGGCTATCAAGAAGTTCATGAGTACAAATCTGATCAAATATACTAAAAATATTTTAAAACTTTTTCTTTGAATAAAAAGTATTAGCAATTTTAAGTTGCTCCTATACTATGTTTCATATATATATATATATTTTACATATTTATTAAATACATTTAATGGCTATATATATAGCCATTAAATATTTAATTCACAATGTAAAATAATTTAGATATTTTTTCTTAATTTACAAAAAATAATTATTTACTAAAATTATTTTGTCATAATCGAAATAATATAAATTTATTAAAAAGATTTACTTTTAACAAATAATTCAAATTTAGAAAAGTTACAACATATAAACTGTTAGACATTACAGGAAATACATAGTTTTTTGGACAGATGCTGAAATATAAACCTATTTCAACATCTGCAGAAACCAGGTTAGCATTTCAAGAAGTGACCAGAAAAACCAGACAGATTCTGAAACATATGTCTATTACTGAATGTGCTAGTACTCAAAATGCAAATTTCAACATATGGTTACAACATATACATTTTTCCCTCTATTTTCTTATCAAAAATAGTGTTTAAATTAATTTTCTTGTAAATTTTGTATTTCATCATTATTATATAAATATCTTACCTCCAATGTTTTTCAACTCTTCTACTAAGGGCTATTTTTTCAGCTATTTCTGTGCAAACTGGAGTTGTTAAAGTAATTTTAGCTAAATCAGCTTTTACAGCCACTACTCTTCCTCCTGTTGATAAAGAACCAATGTTAACCATCAGCACTTCTCCTTTGGATAATTTCTGAACCTGCAAAAGAAAAGGAAAAAAAAAATTGACAATCTTAAACTGCAATAAACTCTGCATGATAAAAAAATTGGTTTTTTTAAACATATATTATAGATATCCAAAATGTTTAAGATAGTCAACTTGATAGCAAATCAAAAATTTGAGTAATTTTAAATGATATTTTAATAAAATAAATAATAAATTATTGAAATACTAAATACTCTTAATATTAAACACACACAGATGCTTTTACTTACACTGTTACTTCCAACAACAATGTTTAATAGATAAATAGAAGAAAACAAACATTTTCAGTTGGTTTAGTAGCCTTCCTCAGGTTACAAAAATTTTTTTACATCATTGCTGGAAGTAACAAGTAAAAACATCTGAGTGTATTTATTGAACTGTTCCAGCTTTTAGAAGTTAACTACTCTTTTAACATTATTATTATTATTATAAATTTGTCATTATCTACAAAACTAAAAATGATAGACTATTATGAAGGTAATAAATGCAGAAATCTTTCCTACAAGATATATTTTTCTAAAATATTACAATATAACAAAACATCTTATGATATCTGTAATTTATACTGAATGAATAAACATTACTGAAAGCATTCTATGGTTTTGATAAAATAAAATCATTTTTGTAAATATATTTGAAAAAAAATGAATATTTTTAGCAAAATTAAATCATTTCTTTGTCATAATCATGATCTAATAAATGTGTTAGTTATCTATTAGCTTTTACGAACTGTTAATTACAAAACAATCATCAATGAAGTTTGTTTTATATTTAAGAATATTTTTAAAGTAAATGTTTTTTTATTTTTTTTATTTTTACTTCATTTTAAGGCAAAACAACAACTGTACAAGAAGTTTTATAAATATAATTCACTAAACTAAATTCATTAAAAAAGGATCAAAATATTATTATACCTTATACTTTTAAAAAAAATCTAACAAAGTTTTCATTCATTTGTAAACTGATTAATAATAGTCAGTTTACAGAATATGTACAGAAATTACATGGTTTTTTTTAAATCTCAATTATTAAATATAGTATGTTTGTAAACAATATAATTAATTGTGAAAATTTAATTAAAGGATAAAATTTATTTTATGGAAATGTATAAAAATTTATTCCAACATTTTATGAAAATTTCATTTGTAATTTTTATTTACTTTGAATTTATTAATATGATACTTCAAGCATATTTATTATGTAAAAAAATAATTAAGTTTCTCAACAAATAAGAAATTTCTGAATTTTCATTTCTCTGAACATATTAAAAGTAATTGAGTAATTTTGCATAAAAAACAAAAAGATATTTTAAACATATAATGGCAAAGATGTATAAAAGACATATGTGACATTTATTTGTCAATTTTTTAATTTTTATTCTATTTAAATAATCTTATTTTTAAGTTGTTAAAGCTATACTGTATACATTAAATGGTTAATGTTACCCTAGGTCACAAAATGGCGGCGGCTGGATTTTTTCCCTACGTTGGAGACTGCGACGGGGAAAAAATTTTCCCCTAGAGTCGTGACGTCGACGCCTTGGAGAATTGTTCAGTTTCATACCTGAGTTCGACGTTGGCGAGTGTCCTGTAACCTCGAAACGGCGACTTTCGTGTGTGTAAATTTGGGACGGTAGAGGGAGCCTTTTCGTGACGTCGTGCGAGAGTAATATCGGCGGGTAATTCGTAGTGGTTTTACGAACGAATATGCAAAAGCTTGATCTGTGACGTGAATTTTGTTCATTTCGATTCAATTTTATGCAAATTGCCTATACCAGTTGGAAACGCCTGCTGCTGTGTTACAGTTCGGTTGAACAGTCGTATTTCTTTTCATAACGATTTATCGGTTTCGCATTAACTATTAGCGGTTAATATTTGTTATTATTACTTCCTGTATTTGTAAGTATTCCTATTTCTTTTATTGCAATATTTCGCTAAGCGTTAGAAAAACCTGTAATTAGAAATTAAGGAAAGGATTTGTTTTTTTTTTACCTACATTCCAACCTCCCCTCTTTTAGTTTATTACAAATTGTTCGGAAATGAGTGATTTAGTCGATTTGCTTTCCAACGACGAATTTTGGTCGAAATGCACTTGCCGTGATTTTTACAAGTTGATGGAAGGCGAATTTTTGGAGTTAGGTGTACCTCCTCTTATCGATAGCGCATTTAAATTTGCTGCGAAATTAGGAATACAGCCGACCGAGGCCATTTGCATTTATTGTGATTCCCTATGCAAATTATACTACCGGAGTAATAGAGAAAGCTGTTTCCTGCGATGCACGAAGTGCCGTACAATGACTTCAGCCTTCGAAGGTACATTTAAAAGTAAATTTGGTCGCATTTCCTGGGGTAGCATTCTGTCGTTTATATGGAACTATCTTTGTCTGGAATGTACTGCGATGACCTCTGCGATTGCGGCAGGCATATCTAGAAAGGCGGGTGTCGATTGGTCCAATCACATACAGGGTTCCTACTCAAATTCTTGTTTTGAATTCCCTGACTTTCCCTGATTTTCCCTGACCAACTTTGTCCAAATTCCCTGACCCTCACATTTCTTACAGTGTGGAATATCGACATAATGAAACAGCATTTTATTTACCGTGAACATTGATTGAGTATACAGATATGAAGAATTTTTGCTAGATCAAGATGAGTGTCTGAAAGGCCATTGAGAAATGCAGAGAGAAGATCATCTGCTGTAGTATGATCCAGAAAGACGCTATTTAAATATCTGGTCATAACCTTATCTTTACTCTCATCCCAGTATTTTATCACAAGATCCATTTGAGTTCTTTGAGCAACTTTGTTTAGTGATTCGTCAAAGGAGATAGTAATATTATCACAACTTGTAACAGCATCAATCAATTTTTCTCTGAAATAATGGGCTAGGCCATAATTTATTATATAGGAAGCTTTATCTGGACCCAATTGAAATTGTGTGGCTATAGCACTGTCAGGAAACATTTTTTTGAAAATGTTTTTAATATCAGAGCATGAATTGAGTGACATCTTTTTCTTTACAACTGCCAATGCCCAAGTTATCTCTGCTTTTATTACATCATCTTTTATCACAAAAGGTGTCAATGTGCTGCTAAGAAATGTTGATTTGGTGAGAGACTGTTCATTAATGATCTTAGATCTATCTTCCACAACAGAAGCCGTTTCACACACATTTTGTTGACTATTAGAAGAGTTTGAATTTGTTGGGGTTAAAAACCTTACCAGCGAAGTTTGTTCCGACTTCAATCTTTTTATTTCAACATGACTAGAACTATTTGCATGGGATATTAATGCACGCTTTCCCATATTGCTTAACGAGAAAACTTTACAACAAATGCAGCAAAATGCTTTTGTATCATCATCTTTTACAGTTCCTAACCAGGAATTGAATTCTGGATGAATAGCTGGATCTAGCCATTGGAGATTAAACCTCGTTTGTTTCCGTGCCATTATAATTTAAAAATGTAGAAAAACACAAACCTCGAACATTATTATTAAAAGACAGATGAACCAGATCAGATAGCAATGTGTAAGACTTGTTTTGTCACAATACTAAGTACAACATTCAAACGACATCCAATCCGCATCTGCATATATATTAATTAAAAGTAGTGTTGCCAACCAACTCAAAATTCAAATTTACAGCTAGACATTTTTTAATAAAAATACTCAAATCATACTGTTTCCATTAGAACTGTTTGGTTTTTTTAGCTAGATTGTTCATAAATCCACTAAATTAGCTGAATTGGCAACTCATTAAAAGAAAAAAAAATGTTCTGTTGCCGCCATTTTGATTTCGGTTTCGATGTAAAGCCAGAGTTTTAATAATTATTTTTAATAATTTTTATTCATTATTTATTTAATTTTGCATTAAATTTCATCTTTTCATAAAATTTTCTTAATAATTCAGACAAAATTTATTTATTTTAACCCTTAATTACAATTCTTATAATTATTGCAAATCATATCACAAACCATCTTTCTCACTTTTATAGCAAATTTTAATTAAACGAACTAATGTTATAGAATTTAAATAAAATAAAATAAATACAGAAATAAACATCAAACGAAATTACAATTATACATTAATAAAATATAGAAGTTCAGCGCATAGAATCGTAACTATAAAATCTCGTTCTTTTGCAACATAACTATAAAAATAGTTTTGGTGTTGTTTCGCACTAAGATACTAAAAAGTTAAAATACATTTGATTAATTTTTTAAAAAATTTATCAGCTTTTTAAATTATATAGCAAGTTAACATTGGTTAAACTATTGGATTATCTAGTTCACTGTTTCTCAACCACCGGTCCGTGGAGATTCTTGATCGGTCCGCAGAGAATTTTTACCGCTCTGCATTAAAAATTTTCTTATTGAAAAAAATAGTGATAATTTAATAAATAAAAATTTTATAATGTATAAATGTTGATGATAATTTTACAATTTACTTCTGTAGTAATTCTTTAATATATAGTAAAGTTTTTTGTTAAAACACCACCGGTCCGCAAAATTTTTTTCACAAATTTTATCGGTCCGCAGGCCAAAAAAGGTTGAGAAACGCTGATCCAGTTGATTTTCAAAACTATAACTACAGTATATCTATTACAGGTATGATCCCTAAATTTGCCAAAATCAGTGGCTATGTTACCCAACATCATTTCTGTTAAACTAATTATTAAATTAGTTTAACAGAAATGAATTATTAAACTATGTATCGAAGTTGCAGAAATTAATGGGAGAGGGGGGAAAATATGCTTGCAGTACAGTACTTTCAAGGAAAATTGTAACAACAAATGTAAAAAACTACTAATCAGCACCAGCATTTTACTGTAAATGTCGGGTAGCTATTTATAGTTTTTTTTATGTTGTACACTAATGTTTTAAATGTGAAAAACAATTAAATTACCGATTTTTACTGATCTATTTAGCTATTTTGAAGTGAATATTCTAATAAATTACGATCTCAAGTTTTAAAAGTTTGTAAACTAATTTTAATTAGTTATTTTTATTCTAATTAACAAATTTATCTTTTTATAATCGCTGAATTATTAAAATTAAAAACTATTACATAATAGTAGTTTATCCTGTTATTAATCCACAACTGTAAAATTATATGGCTTCAGAACGGTGAAAAAGCCATTTCGGATTCTGGTATATTTTCTTATTAAAGATTGCAGCATTACTTCTTGCCACCTGCAGATGGCTACGCTTGGTCAGCCATATTCAGCAAACGAAATCAACGAGGCAGCTAAGGAGACAAATTCCTTGACTTTTTGACAATTTTCGATAAATTCCCTGACTTTTTGACAATTTTTGACAAATTCCCTGACATTCCATGACTTTTTCCGAAACCAATGAAAATCCCTGACTTTCCTGATTTTCCCTGACTTTCCAGGTGCGTAGGAACCCTGCACATAAGGTTGGTAATGCTTATTGCTATGAGTAATATGTCATCATTTAAAATCGGAGGGCCAAATAAAACAGTGGAGATTGACGAGACTGTCATATGTAAGAGAAAGTACGAGAGACGGCATATATTAAAGAGCACGAAATGGGTGGTTGGCGGAATCTGCCGGGAAGACAAGAATTGCTTCGTATGTCAGGTTAACGACAGATCAGAAAATACTTTGAATTGGATCGTGTATAAATACGTAAATTCAGGCAGCACTATAATAATGGACGAATGGAAAGGATACATGCATATTGACGACATCGTAGGGGTAGCAGTCGAACATAGAACAGTAAATCATTCGAAAAATTACGTCGATCCCAAAACAGGAGATCATACTCAGAATATCGAACACCTCTGGGGCTATTTAAAAAACAAGAAACACCTGCCAAAACACTATACTAGTGATCTATCTGACTCGTACATGTACTTGTTTATGTATAAGAAATTCTTGAACTGGCCCTCCAGGAAACCAGGTGAGAGATTTCAAATTTTTGCTCAACACTTACGCAACATATATCCTGGCAGTGGAAAAGTGCCGATTTGGCGCGAGCCCAAAACCGTTCCTTCGGCACCCGCGGCTAGTACGAAGCAGAAAGGAAACAAGAAACAAGAAGAAGGGAAAGATGTCAAAAAGCAAGAAAGTGCTTCCACATCAAAAGAAGGAAAATGTCAATCGACCAATAAAACAGTGGCCGAAGGAAAAAGAACAGGGAAGAAAAGAAATGCACCGAAAGAAAATCTGGAGGTTAGCGAAACCGGGAAAAACTTGGATCGGACAGGAAAGAAACAAAGGAAGAAGTAGCCAACGTTCATCGGAAAGTAAGTAAAAAATTACTTTTTCGCTTTTTTTAATTTGTTACATTTCGGTTAAAATCCGCGTATATTGTCGAGCTATTCAAGATGGCGGCCAGTCACGTGGCCGTCTTGAATCGAGGGAAAAATTTTTCCCCGTCGCAGTCTCCAACGTAGGGAAAAAATCCAGCCGCCGCCATTTTGTGACCTAGGGTAACATTAACCCATTAAATTTATGACAAATTCATAATTTATCTTTTACCTATGAGTATTCAAACAGAACTCATAGTTTTCCATTTGAACACTTATTCATAAAGACATTTTTAACTGTACTAAAAATATTAAACTTATTTTTTAGAAGATGCACTATAATAAAAATCATAAACCTTTCCAGAAATGTATAAAATTATTACTTTTGTTTACCTACCTTAGCTCCCTTTTTATCTCCTTCAGTACGAACTCCAAGAAGCCTTCTCAGAAGAAAATAAGCAATTTCTAAGTCAGTAAATATTTCTGGTAATGCTCCAACTGCTCCCAACACTTGACCAACCATTCTGTCTGCTCTTGATAACGTGGGATCTATTTTTGTTCCTACACCTGTCAAAAATATTAAAATACATTAGTTCTAATTAATTATGAATTGATAGAATAATAATATAACAACAACAATTGAACCCATACTCAGAAAAAAGAATAATTACTAAAATTATCAGTGAGAAAATATTAGTGTATAAGCAAATAAATACTGAGGCACATTTATTTGCTTATACACTAACATTTTCAGCCTAATGCATAGGCCATCCTCAAATGACTGATTTTGGAACAACAGTTACAAACTGTTCCAAAATAGAATACAATAAATATAGAATATTAGAACATTAAATTTTAAATATTTGACTATAAATGTAACATTCCAATAATTTCAACATATAGTAAATTAAAATTCTAACATAAAAATGAAGTAAAATAAAATATAAAAGTAGAACTAGAGTTTAAATTTTAAATACAAAAATATATCTTAGTAAATGTGGTAACTAGTAGTTTCTATAAAGAAGCTTCTTTTTCACTGTAAGGAACTGAGTCCGAGCGTTATTTTTATTTTATTATTATTTTTCCTTTTATTATATTTTGTTTGGGGCTTATGTTTAGTTAGGATGAAGGTTCCCCACCACTCTCTTATTAGTAACCAAAAAAAGAAGATAATAAACCAACTCACGAAAAAAAAACGAGCGCCGTAGGAAAAATTCTCGCGCACTTGCGCTGCCCAGCAGAAATAAACAGTCCGCAGAAAAAAAAAAATCGAGGGGGGAATCCCCATACTCACTAGAAAAGAAATACTTACTAAACCGTCATAACATCCCAGAAAATTGTGCTAAATACTTTATAAACGGTTTGTAAGATTTTGTCAGAAAATTAAAGCTGCCAGAAAGAAACTTAATGTTAGAAAACTAAGTATGTAAATAAGGGGAGTAACCCAGCTGAATTGTGACGTCACCTCACAGCATAAAACCAGCACGCCAACCGAAGAAGGACGAGGTGATTTCCAGAGCAAGGTCCTGGTCGAAGTCCAGCTTGAAAATTAAGCGATCCAAGGTGTTAAAGAGGAATTCGATTTGACGATAGCAAAAAGATTGAGGAAACAGGTTCCTAGTATAGTGAGGTGATGGACAGACGTTTAGTTCGTAAGAGATTCTGTTCATAGTTCCTAAGAATTCCTGATTTGTCGAATTTTCAAAGGGGAATTAAGATTAAGTTAAGCTAAGTAGCTTAGTTTTATTGTTGCGTTGACTTGTTGATTTTCATTAATAAATTTTGTTTTGGATTATAGACAATTGTACATAGTTAAATTTGACTTACTAATTAAATATATTTGAAACTTTTGCTTTGACTTGATATTTGTCGTTATTCTTACTAATATTTTCAGTGCACGCGTAAAAGCCCAGGCCTGGCAAACTAATCTCGAATCCATGTAAAGTACCCGTTAGGTTAACGGAAGTTTTACCGGCCGCAGTTAGTGTTGGTTTCCTAAGATACTAAAAATAGTACTTTACATCACAACAAACTTCCATGCTGATGGTAAACTGGCCACATTTCTTGCTTTAATACATTTGTCCTTCAACCTGCTCTTATATATTTCAATTGTTTCAGCATTCAGCACCAATATTGGGGAGTGTAAAAAGTCTCAATTTCATCTCATTTTAATTTTTAATCTAACTTTTATGTTAGAATTTTAATTTATTGTATGTTGGAATTATTGAAATGTTACATTTATATTCAAATATTTAAAATTTAATGTTTTAATATTCTATATTTATTGTCTTCTATTTTGGAACAGTTTATAACTGTTGTTTCAAAATCAGTCACCTGAGGTTGGCCTAGGCATTAGGTTGAAAACCTTAGTGTGTAAGCAAATATATATGTCTCAGCAGCCAAAGGTGTTTAGTAATAATTTTAGTAAATATAATAATAATATCTTACCAATTAGACCTCCTGGTACTGCATATTGTAAGTCATTTTGTTCAGCAAATAGTGAAACAATGCAAGAAAATATAGGTTTACAAGTTAATTTTCCTTCTTGATCTTTAGATACAATTCCAGGTCTTACTTCAATTTCTTGTCCTACCTTAACATAAAATTTACAGTTTTAAAATCTATTTTATATTATTATTATTTATCTATTATTTACTTATATATATAATATATACCTTTAAGACACCTCTTAAAATACTTCCACCAGCAACACCACCTTTTAAATCTTTAACTTCACACCCAGGTTTATTCACATCAAATGAACGAATTACTTTAAACCAAAAAAAGTTATTTAGTTTTATTTCATTTTTAAATATTGTTTAATAAATTAGAAGTTTACTACCTATTAATCTTGGTTCTGACGTAAAATCTCTTACTGGAACAGGAATCTTTTTAACGATATATTCACATATAACCTCAATATTATACTTTAATTGAGCAGATATTGGTATTACTGGTGCTCCTTCAGCAACAGTTCCTATAAAATTGTAATTTTATTAAATATATTATGTAATTACTTCTAATTAGTTAATACACAATACAAAAAATAAAATAATTTGTTTTTGTAAATATAAAAATAATTCAATAAAAAATTATTAATTACAACACAAATGCTAAAGTGGTCTTGTATAATGTCAAACCAATAAATAAATAAATGCATCCCATATGCTAGAATATATTTGTTTTATTTGTTATTTGTTGTCAATGTTCATGATATAAATATGAAAAATAAAATACATTTCAAAAATACACTGTCAAAAGTTACAAAATTACAGAAGTAAACAGCATATTTCTTGCAACTGTATTTTTTCTAATAATGAAGATAAAAATTCCTAAATCCTTAATTACAAAATAATTGAGTTTTTGATATAAAAATTACAGAAAATATACTTTTAAAATGTCTTTCATCTTTTTTAAAATTTGTGCTGTCATAACAAGTAATCAAAATAAATTTTGTTTAAAATTTCTAGAGCCTCTTTTGAGTACTGTGCATCATCCCATCATTTGCGAGATAAACTATATTGCACAATATTTCCTAGTCTTTTCCAATAAAGTATTTTTTTTAATATTTTGCCACAAATAATATAGAACCTTGGTTAAACAGATATCAGTTAATTGGTCTCAACTGTTGTTAGTTTGAAATAAATTTATATTTATGATAAAACATCATATTAAAAATATTGTTTCTGAATAATGATCTTAATCTGAAAAACATTATTTTAATATACAAATAATTTTATAATTAAGATTAAAGATTGAGATGTTATAATTTATATACAAAAATATAAATAAAATTGTTTATGCCATTTACGTAATTGCAGTTTTTGGAAATCCTCTTTAGATTCATGTTGTTTTAGTCACATTCCCGAGTTTTAGTTTTAGCATTATATGAGTATATGTAGTTTTAGTTTTGGTATACTAAAAGTTTTCCTACTTGACTATGTTCCTGTTTATAAATTATTGTTTTAGACTTCTCATGCCTTTTCTCAATATACTAACTGCAATATTATATTAAATATTATCTCAGTTAAAAATAGATTTCTTACTTTTTCATAAGTAATAATTTGTATTTTAATTATATTTCAAACCAGAAAATGTGATTTTATAATAATTTAATGTATCATATAATAAACATTCAAACATTACATTAATTATATATTTTAAATCTGTTAAATTATATTAAGTAATTGACTGTTATGTCAATTACAAAAACTAATCATTTACAATATCAATTTTATTAAGTTTCAGTAATACTTGATTAACTAATCCAATTCTCTCAACATCAAGTTTATATCCTATCCACACTAAAAACTTTAAGTGGAATTAATATTTAAGTGTATTTAAAAATGTTTTTAACCATAACTCAAATAAAAGGTTTATCACTGTAAGTAAAAACTGTTTTTTTGGATTGTCACTGGTGATTGAAACAACAGATTCTTGAAGATAAATTTTTGTATTCTTCAATATACTTTTAATAAATTAAAATCACTTTTTCTTATAACAAAATGGTGTTATCAAAGAAATTCTAAAACTGAATTATTTTTAATTACATATGCTACAATATATTTGTTTTATATAGCATTATACAATTATTAATAAAAATAGTATAATTACAACTTTATCATTCTCTATTTATCATACAGAAAAGTTCGTATTACATATATTGCAATAAATTTATTATTTCATAATATATACAAAACAGACAGAAATGAAATATTCTTAATTATATTAATTTTCAATATTTTTTTAATGGCTTCAACATCAAAACTTATTAGGATTCTATTCAACTACTCAAACAGAAAAAATTATATAAATTACAATAATTAGTTTAATTTATTTTTAATTGTTAAATTCAAAACAAAATAGTGATTAATCTTTAATCAAAATTGTATAACATCTTTATAATTAATTAGCCATATTGTAGCAAAATTAAAATTCAGTGGTTTCATAAAACATTATATAAAATCTTATAAATTAAAAATTTTTTTTTTCATTTGTTATATGAATTCTTCAAAAATGTTTTTAGAATATTTTAAAATTAATTTATAAAGTATGTTTAAAAAAAGTATACTTTTTTAAACATACTTTATAAAAAGTATACCTTTTTTAACCTAAATTTTGAAAATTCAGTTAAAATTTGATATAAATATATACATAAAAATGATGTTAAGAAAATTTAAGAAATACATCCAAATATAATTAATTGTAACTTATCATATAAAAATTGTAAATATGCTATATATAAAATATGGAAATGTCTATATTGTATTTTCTATTTCTGTATATATTTTCAAACAGAAAAACTGTTACTTATATGGATAACTTGTGATAATTTAGCAATTCTAGATAGAAGACAAAACTGAAAAATTCTGTTATATTACTTTTTAATAAGCTTTTATAGTTTCTACACCAAACCATGTTTAAAACCTTTATTTAAATATAATATCATAATAAAAAATAACCATTTTTATTGTAGTTAATTAAATATTTAAAAACATACCTTGAACAAATTTTAATATTTGTTGATATTGTTCTTTTGCTTGTGATTCCTTTACAAGATCAATTTTATTTTGTAAAATTAAAATATGTTTCAATTTCATAATTTCTATTGCTGCTAAATGCTCTGAGGTTTGAGGTTGTGGACAAGATTCATTTCCAGCTAAAATATTTAAAATTACTTAGTTAATAATGTCTAAAAAGTAAATTCAAATATAAAATTTTAGAAAACAAAACTAATTAGTCATTACATATATAAAACTTAGATTTTTAACTTAATGATAATGTTAAGATTATAGAATAGGACTAGAATATTACAATTAAAAAAAAAAAACACTTTACTGAAGGCATACAAATGATTTAAAAACAAAAAGTTAAATACAGAAGCATCTTAGTTGTTCATATCTTTCAAACTCAACTTTATACATGCTAACAAAAATATGTTAAACATAGTTGCAACAAAAGACAAGTGACCAAAATGAATCAACTGATAGATACAAACATAATAATATAATGTGCAAGATATTACGCAAAATGTTAAATAATTACATATAAGAATGTAATAAATAACTTATTAACAAAAGAAATACAAATAATTAGATAGTTATAAATGGGAAGACATTGTTTTAATTTGTGACAATTTAACTTATATTTGTTAAATTTCCCAATCCTTTTATATAAAAAAAAATTTAATTACTTAAAACTTCTACAATAAGAAACAGCAAAATAAAATGAAATCTCTAAAAATAAACGCAAAAAAATTTGACAACATTAAAATAGAGAGGTTGCGGCTGACGTTTTCATCATGAAAACATGATCGTCAGACATTCAGCCCTGCCTTCCTGTAAGCCTAGAAGTTTGACAATGGCATTTGGAACGTCGAGCATGATTCCACTGATGTTCCAAACACCATTGTCAAATTTTTAGGCTTACAGGAAGGCAGCACTGAATATCCAATGTTCATGTTTTGCAATGAAAACATCAGCCTCCTCTCTAATGACTTGACAGTCAAACTGCTGAGGTAATTAAAATGTCAGCCTACCACTCTGGGGAGATAGGATAATATCCAAATAATCAAAAACCCCAAAAAATTTTTTCAAAAGTGATGTGTCCCAGATATGTCAAACCCCATTCTTCACAACCCAGCTTATTCTAACATGGGTCTAGCCAAACCCTTGATGGATATGATTATAAGGTTCCCTATTAAGGGACAGAAATATTTTTCCTATTTTCTATTCATTCTGCCCACAGGACAAGAATAATAAAAAAAAACTAAAATGACTTTGTATTTATAGTTTTTCTGAGTTTTATTATTTATATTCTTCCATTAAAGCATTGCTTTTGACTTCATTAACTAGTGGAATACTTCTTTACTTTTCTTGAGTAATACGTTTTTTTTTTTTTCCCCATAGTCATATAAAGATATCAATATCAATAAAAAGTATGATTCTCTTTTAATGAAATGATCATAATTGGTATAAAGTCTTGTATGTTAGATAATTTGAAAAATTTCTCAAAAAAGATTTAAAAAATAATCAAAATTACAATTTAAAAAATGATTAATATGATAATGATGATAAAAAATTTGATCTATTTTAGAAAACTAAATATGAAGAAATCTTAATGTTTTATTATTATTATTATTTTTATAATTTAAATACAGTAGAGCATCGATTATCCGACCCCCGATTAACTGACTTATCGGTTAACCGACCGCATTCTAGTCGGCAAATTCAAATGTCCACTAGTGATGTGGCACTACAATATTTGGTTATGTCTTGGCTACTTTAATATTATTTTTGTTAAATTTTTGCATGTTTTAGCTGGCAGCACTGGCTCGACCATGAAAGGGAAGCTAGTATTTAAACCAGGTCTAATACACTATACTAATAATGTATTTTTTCATACTTTTCGGTTATCCAGCTTTTCAGTTATCCGACCAACCCCAGTCCCCAATTAAGTCGGATAATCGATGCTCTACTGTAGTTATACTCAGTTGATACCAGTGGCTGTGTACTATGCTGGACCAGAGTCAAGGCATATTAACCAAAACAAGACAAATTAAATAAGTATGCCAGTGTGTGTGTCTGTATTCAGGAATTTCTAACAATATGACCTGTTTATTATATATGCTGTTACTAAATTAGATGCTGATAATATATTACTTATCTTTAAGAGAATTTATAGTAAAAAATTAACAATACGAAGAAAAATATGCTAGTTTGTTTATTAGACACCTGTCTTTTACAAGAAAAAACATAGCCTTTGAAATTTGATCAATGTGTATACAAACAGACAAAATAGAACTAAACACTATTTTTAAATTATAATTTATATCACAAGCTTTTCAATTTTATAATATGATTAAAATTTATATTATCATTAAAAATAACATATCAAGATATAATTTCATTTCAAACTCTTACCAATTAATAACAATGCAGCATCCATAACAGCTGCTCCATTCAACATAGTAGCCATAAGAATGTCGTGACCAGGACAATCCACAAATGAAACATGTCTACAGATAATTATTATTATTTTAATTGTAAATAATCTGCAAAATTTTCTCCTTAAACTATCAAAAAATTTTAATATATAAGTTAAATTTTTCATAAACTGATAATATCATATTATATTAACTTGTGTTTCCTGGATAAGTCTACTTTCAAAATTATATGTGTAAAACTTTATAGCAAATCCAATTAAAGAATAGTTTTTATAGAAATAAATATAGCTTTTCTTTGATGAACAGATAATAAGACTATTAATTTAAATATTAAAAAATTAAGGAAGCTATATTTTGGTATTTTTCAACATAATTCTTAAAAACAAATTTTAGTTTTAAAATATTTTGAATTTTAAATAATTTTGTCCTAATTTAGTAGACATGTAAAGCCCATAAAATTCAATATGTAAAGCTATTTCTGCTAATAATAATTATTAATAAAATAGCTCATAATATACTTAGATAAATAATGTTAAACAAACATAACATGTATCTATATCATTTTAAAAACTCTGATTTCACATTATAAAGTGCTATTATAATAATAATTGTCACCATGAAGAAAAAGAATTAGAATTTTTTTAATGCTCAAGAATTATACTTATATAATAGAAAGGAATTGATCAAATAGGCTATCATTGCATAGATAACAATGCACAAACATACTTATATGAAGTATCAATAGCTCTGTACAGAGTGAAATCTTTTAAAAATACTAGAATATTCATAAAAACGAATAAAAATAAGTTTTATATTAAGAATATTGTATTGAATCAGATATTCAAAAAGTAATATGTAAAAATTATAAATTGATTTAAAATAAATAATGTGAATTTTAAATTAATTTATTTCTCAATTTTGAAAGTAATTTTTAAAAAATCTTTAATCTTTTCACAACTGAATTTTATAAAGTTAAAAAAAGAAGAGATGAATAGTATTTATAAAAATATTTAGAGGTTTATTCAGTATAAATGCAATTCAAAATTCTAATGGCTCCACCATTGAACTGGTTAGCAAGTTATATTTTTTTTTTATATCACACTGGTTATAGATTCTTAGAGTGCAGTATTTTACACATCCCGGTGTTCTCCAGTGTAGTGTAATATTTAATTAATAGGTTCTGGCTGGTATATGTAATATATAAAACTATTCATTTGTTTATGAAAATGCTATAATAAATTTTTTTCTTCATCTTACAATTCTGCAGTTTAAATATTTTAGTCCCTTGTTTTAAGTAATTTTCAAAATTTAATTTTGAAATACAAGGTTAAAGAAACATATTAAAGAAAACAATAGTAATACCTTAGAAGTCTAAAGCGACCACTGCAATTTGGTCTATCACATGCAAAATCATCTTCTTTACTACTGCCAAAAGATCGGTAACAAGCAGGTCTTGGGCAAGCTTCATTATCACATCTGTAAATCTAAAAATATTAGAATATTAATTTTATAATCTAATAATTTTAAATGATAAAATTTATTTATTAATAGTTTGTTAAACATAAACAAACTAGTTGAAATACAATTTCATGAATTCTATAATCTAATACCTTAATGTTTCTAAATTTTTATCCTTTATCTTCTCAATTTTCCTTTCTTAAGTCATACTAAATTTAACATATTAAAAGTTACAGACAAACTAAAACAGCAGGAAAGGTAAGAAAACATTGTTTATTTTCATTTCCCTATCTATATTCATTTTAATTAATAATATTTCTAGTATTAAATAAAATAATAAGCAAGTTTATTATAACTAATGAATGCAAAAATTTTAAGTGATACTCAATTTGAAACAATTTACAATTTCAGTTAATGCCAATTCCTACTCTATGGAAAAAAAAACATATAAAATACTAAAACAGCTTATTATACAACACTTCATATTATTCTTAATATATTTCCGTTCTCTTCTGGTTCAAAGGAAAAGCGAAAGATTCTACTGGTATATGCTTCATATCCTACATTACTTTGCATTGTTAAAAAAAGATGCTGATGAAAAAGAACCTTTAAACCTTTTGAATAATTTATTATTCAAAATACATAGATAATGTAGAGATTTGCAGCATTTCATAAAGACTATACTAAAAATATTTTATTACATTTAAAGTTTAATACAGAAGACATGTGGAAACATACTTTTAATTTAAATTAAGAAATAATAAATTGCTTCTATTTCTATTATTTTTGTACATATAAGTTAAATATTAAATTTCATATTGTAGATCAGTGGTTCCCAATGAGTGGTTCAAGACCCTTAGGGGATCAAAAGGTTTAGGGGAGCTGCATTTGTGAATGGAACATTATAAAAATATACTAAACTATACATTTTATTTAAAAAATAAGAGAATAATGTATTGTAAAAATGCACACAATTGAACCTTAAACATAAAATTTCAGAAAAGTTTAATGCACATAAAACACAAACATTTTTGTTCTACATAAGAGATCTTCAGATTAAAGCGTTCTATGTAGATCGAAAATGTTTGTTTTATATGCATTAAACTTTTCTGGAATTTTATTTTTAAGGTTCAATTGTGTGTGCTTTTATGATATAATATATTCCAGACTTACAGTGTTTGAACTAAAGAATAATGTATTTTAAAAAAATCTGTAATAGTAAATTTAATAATATCCTGTTCTAAGCATTCCGTACTTAGAACAGGGTATTCAAATAGCTTAGAACATTTGGAAGCTCAGTAGAACTATTACTCTTGTTATTTCACATAAATAGGGCCTATAAACAACGCCAAAAACTTTTGTGATTGATACTCAATGTGCTGGAAGTTGCATGATAAATAAACTAGTTAACATATAAAAGAATAAAAATTAATACTAGTTATTTAAATAAATAACTACTAAATAAATAAAAATAAATTACCTTTGCATTAGCATATCCCAACTTGATAGTGATATTTCTTTCTAATTCATTTTTAAATCGAACAGTCTAGATAAAAATAGTAATTATTTTTGATGTAATGAATAATAAATTATGTGAAGTCTACATATAATATTTTAAAAGTAATTTTACCTGTACACCAGATATAGCCTTTACAACTGTAGATTTTCCATGAGCTACATGACCAATTGTACCTAGATATATTTTAAACATTAATTAATAAACAAATTTAAACAGACTATAGAAATATTTAATATTTTCAATAAAATTCTGTAAATGAATTTAGTTTAAAGCTTTTACAAAAGTTACAGATTATAAAACGTAGCATAAAAATGAAGAATGTATTAATTCATTTTTACAAATTTTGAGAACAGAAATTAATAGATGATATAATAATCTACTAAGAAATTAATAGATGATATATACATAATCTACTAAGTGAAAATTACAGATTCATGTCATAAATTTTATTTTATTTAAAATTTCTAACAAAAATTTCAACTTGATTTCAATTTACAATATATAATCATTTTGTTAGCAAGATTTATATCAAAGTTTTTAAAATTAAAATTACCTTCTATCTTATAATTAAGCTAATTAATCAAACTACATAATTTTGCCTAAATTATAACAGGACTTATACTTACTCAGGTTTGATGCATAAACTGACAAGTTTTTACTCAACTTGGCTTGGTATTTCTAACACTGTGAGTCAATTTTGACTCGCAGAAAATTTCCAATAAAACTGACTTTTATTTGTTTCTACTATCATTTTAATTTTGTTTTGATGAATTTTTTTAACCAACACAACAGTTACTTTATTCCAATTTATCATAAAAAAAGCTTATTTTTTAAGCTAAATTTGTCATAAAAAAAGCTTATTGGTCTAAAACAAAACTAATCAATTGCGTTATACAAATCGGTTCTGTCATATAAAGCACTACAAACTGAAGTTAGGTTAATATTACATTAATATCGGAAGAAGACAAGTCAATCCTTTGATAAAAAAAATGGAGGCAAAAAAAAATAGTCCTGCTCTCTGATGAATTAAATTCAAATGTTGATTGGAAAGATTTCTCTAAATTAAATTTAACAGAAGATATAATAAGACGACTTCAAGACAGAGTTGATTGGGATGTTATTTCTGAAAAAAATCTTAGTAATGATTTTGTTCATGAGTTCCAGGATAAATTAAACTGGAATAAAATGTCGAAAAGCAGACATTACTCTCCCAATTTTTTAAACAAGTATGTTCATCGAATTAATTGGGATGATGTTTGTCGTTATCAAAAGTTAACAGAAGACTTTTTGAATGAACATAATGATCGTCTAAATTGGGATCTTGTGTCTCAATATCAAAAACCGACTCAACATTTCATTATAAGTTTTAAACATTTACTCAATATGGCACTTGTTTGTAAACATCAACGATTGGATGAAGACACTATTAAAGAACTTGAAAACCATGTGGATTGGGAGATTATTTCAGAATGTCAAGATTTATCCGAAAAATTTATGGAAGATTTCAAGCATAAATTGGATTGGTGTAGTCTCATTAGTAATCAGAAACAATTAACAACCAAATTTATAACAGATAATTATCAATTTGCATTAGTTCGTGTTTTAGCAAAAATATGTGAAAGACTTTAATTTTTTAAAATATAATTAATATATTTATATACTTATGTTTTTTGTATACTTACTGCTTATTCCCGAATTGATGTAAATGTTCTTTTTATTTCAATAAACAAAAGATAGAGTATCATCGCTGTCAATTATTTTTTAAAAAAATACATATATATATAGAGTAAAAGAATAGATAATTTTGAAATAGTGAATAGCGTGTTCTGATTCGTGACGGTATGCATTATTCGTTATTTTGTTTGATATCTAAATCACTGATGGAAAAAATTATAAAATAATATTTAAAAAATACAAAAAAAAAAAAAAAAATGATGTTTAATATTTTGCCAACAGATGGAGTCAGCAAGGAGAAATGTTTAAATCATCGCCTGTTAACAAAACTTATATATAAATCTCTTAAATATATAAGTATATATAGAGAACAAAACTTATATATCTCTTATATATAAAACTTTAAAAATATTCTTATATTAAAAATAAAATATACATAAAACTTTCGAATATCAATTCTCCTACACATAAATATATTAAAAAATATTATTTCTCTTATATCTATATAAAACAACAATTTATTGCAAAAACGCTCATTCAAATCGCACTGGAAAGTATATCCGAAGGGACACCTAAAATGGGTGTGGTTTTGATGTCTAGGAGAGCTTTTGGGATACTAATTATTTCAAAAATGCTCGAGCAATTTACCAATTATCGTAAAAATTGCCGTGTTTTTCCCCTGCTTGACGTGTTTCCTGCAAAATCATGAGCGATACTACAATAAAAGTTATAAAATGCTAAAAGTTTAACAAATTATCTCAGAGTCTCTCAATCCTATACTACTAATAATAAATTAAAACAATAAATAAAATATATAAATATTGTATGTAATAATAAAAATTGCATTTACTGGTTGCACACCATTGACTGACATCTTAAACATGGCTGCCAGATTTGCAACATGTGTATCACTTCCATGCTTCATGATAAAGTTCCTTTTTATCTTAGCCTTTTTCAAGACTTCCTCTTACTAGTTAGACTTCATTGCTTCCACACACTTCTTGAATACCATGATTAATAAGTAAAGGCGATATTGGGTTGAACAGACAGTTTTTGTGTTTTTAACAGTTGTTCTTACTTAACATAAATATGTGATTTAATTATAACAGTTGTGAATTTTAACACATTATTCTAATTTGAGATTATATTCTTTGTTCAGAAGTTTATTTTACTGTTAAGTGCATTTTTCATTCTGCACCATGCTCAAACTCCGAAGCAAATTTTTGTCGATTTTGGCATTTGAACTCTGAAGCATTCGAAGTATAAGGTATCACTGTATTTATAAAATTCCTTTATTACATTAATAATTTAATAGTACCATCATCTATAAATATTTATAATTTATATATCTATTCAATTAAAAATATATTTTTACTAACTCACCAATATTAATTGTTGCTTGTCGACTTATAACTTCTGGTGTAAGAGGAGATAATTCACCTACTTTCTATAATAAAAAAAATGCATTTTAAATTATAGTTAAAATAAAAAATTATTACCAACCATAATTCAATAATAGACAATGAAAATCCATATTATATCAATCATGATGTTAAGCAGCACTAACTTCTGCACATTTGTATTTGTATTCTCATAATCATATTATAAAAAAAAATTTAATTTCGATAAAAGGAGAAGTTACTGCTAAAGTTATTGGAAACTACATGCATTTATGTTTGAACTGTGATCTTACTGAACTGAAATGTTTCAGCTGAATGAGAGCATTTGGTTTGTAAAAAATTTATCAGTAACTTATTTCTCCTTTACCAAACTAACACGGCACCACATTTTATAAATTTTTATAACTAAGTTTGATGTAGATAATCTATTTTAACACATATTTTTAAATACAGAGTTCATCTTTAGCTAATATTTTTAATGCTGTTGAAGAACAGATAGTTGTTTATAAATACTTTTGACTAAACATTGTATTATTTGTGTAAAGAATTATTATAAATTGTAATATGAATCTGTATAGATGCATGAAGCAAGACAAAACACAACATAAAAAGTAAACAAAAGACTTTCTAGTTTTCAAATAAAGTTCAAATTATTCTAAACTTTGGTATAATTTTAGTAATAGAATTATAGGGTTTAACAATTTCAAATTTACTCATCAAGTTAACTTATTCAGTTTAATGTTTTATTTAGCCATTGAAAATCAGTATCATCTCAGGGAACGAGATTTGTATTATTTATTTACTAAATTACTCAATTAACAAAATTCATTCTATTAAATTTAACTAATTATAGTCATTTCAATTATGTTAAAGTTTTATAATTGTGTTCAGTGTATAATTTAGTATAGTCAAGCAAAAGATCATTTACATAAAGTGTAGGGGTACAAATTTACTGGCATTTTTTATTTCCAGTAAAAAAGTAAATTTTCTAAATATTGCTGACTTATCAGTGAGTCAACAACTAACCAATCATTAGTAAATTATGTGCAGTTGAACTCCCTTTATTCTATCCTAAAAGGTAACAGTTTTGTGCCTGGAAAAAAAAGCACGCTATAATTTTTTAGTTGCTATGATTAAAAAGTAACCGGTATGAATGCTCACATTCAAATAAATGTGAGCACTCACACTGGCAACTAAAGAGTTGCTCTATATGTTACAACTGAAACTGCTAATGAGTTATAGGTGATACAGTAAAGAAACAAATTGCTAAACTCTCCAGTATAGTACTGTAATATGATATTTTAAAATAGTAAAGAATTATAATAATTTAAAAGACAAATAATGTAAATTGTTTTACAGTTTAAATAAAAATATTTGACACTTCATTATCCTTAATATACAAGAATGTAAATATACATGAAAGTGTATATAAATAAATATTTGGCTTGAAAAATATTATTGTGTGTCTACCTATTTTTATCCAATTTACTAGTAAAAAAATTAAATTAGTAGTATATTTACATATACATATTTAATGATTACCAGTAACATGGTTTACTAGTAATGCAATCTTTAGTATAGTGTTCTCTATTTTTCCTTATTAATTTATTGATTCCAAGAAAGATTAACATGTACTATTGAAACCAAAATATTCATGTACAGAGAGGGATTTCCTACAAAAAACATTCCAAAATGAAATTGAAAATAAAGGAAATTATTATTGGCATTAAATATCAATAATAAATAATTTAAAATTAATATTAATAAAATTCACTAATTTCTTCAACTAATAAAATAAATCAGCAATGAGTTATTCAACTTTCCCAGCAACATTTAAAATTTTGGTGTGGCATCTGTTATAATATTTTATTTTAAAACTTTTTATATTTTAAGCTATTATAAAATGGTAAAAAGCTTAGTTTTGAGTGTAGAAACGGGCTTTATATAAAAAAAAACATTGTGAATGCCAATAACCAGTAAAATTGTTATAAGTCTGACTCTACTGGAGATACACATGACCCCCATTATCTTCCCACTCATTTGACCTTTAACCACCAAAATTTAATAGCATCCTAATAAACAAACCTCCATGCAAAAAATCAGAAATTTTCAACAAGAAGCACAGGATTTATTAATCTTCAAATAGAATGAACAAAATGGTGTTTCTCCACACACAAACATCCATACATATAGAAATTACCACTGAATTTTTTTCCATTTCTCAATGTTTCAAGGTGTTCAAGTTTAAAGATGTAAAAATCTGAAGAATCATTTTCTGCTAGATCTGAATCTCTCTGTTATAACAGCCAGAAAAGTAATATATTTTATTGATTGTTCAAAAAATCAAAAATTGAAAATCTGTGATAATTTTTTTTTGTAATTGTCAGATTGCTCTAAAAATTTCAGAAAATGTTTAAATTGATGTTGTAAACAATATATTAATATAATAAATACATTACAATTGTTAATGTTTTTGTTATTGAAAAAAGTTGGGTATGTTTATAATTTTGAAATGGACTGTATGTAATAACAGATTGCTACTTTCTAAAAATCATAATATACACTAATTAATCCATTAGAAAATCTTTTCTTAATCCAACAAATGTCAGCAATAATATATAATAATAATGGCTACTTTGTTATAACAAAGAATATGAGGAGTGTAATGTAGATACAGAGATTCAGATTACTAATCAATTAAAAACAATTTTTATTGTAGTATTTATGAAACTGTGCCGGTACTTATTCTGCAACTTGAACACTAACTATATAGTGTATTTACTCGGACACATGGCAAATTTCATCACTAATTTTTATTCAGTTGAACTGAATAAAAATTAGTGATTAGTGTTCAGGTTGTAAAAACAATTTTATTATTATATGAATAAATCTAGTGTAAATATCAGCAATATATTTACACTGATTTTGAAGAAAGTTATGTAAACTTTTATTTGATTTGACAATTTTTTTAAAATTATACAATGCTTTCCAAATGTTGATTAACTGTAAAATTTAGATATAAATTTTGTAAATTAAACAAATATTATTTCAAAAAAATTACATTTAATTTACTTTTATGGCAAATGTAATTTTCAAAATTTTATCATCTGGAAATAATTTTTCGTACAATAAATTGGTATAGATTCCAAATTATTGATGTTAAAAAATTACTTTTTCATAACATTAATAGTATTGATTGTCATGTTATAACATTTACAATATTTACAATGTTACGAAAAAGCTAAAAATCAAATCTAACAACTCGTCTTTTTATATCTTTGATGGTGAAACTTAACTTTGTATTTTACAAGGTGTTTGATTATATAATACATAATCTGTATATATATGTACAAGTAGACACGACCGCCGTAGAACGTTCGTCTGAAAAAATCTGAGGCTTTGGGCATCTTGGGTAATTTCAAGAGATTGTCCGTCAGTGAAATTTCTTCCGACGCCGTCTTCTTGAGTCTTTCGCTGCTGACGGGAGTGCTTCTGAAAGAAATAGTTGGCGATGGTGTGTGCAGAGGAGTCTTCTCTCTGGAGGAACTATGGATGGGGGAAGGACTGTAACTCACTCGTAGTGCCTTGTCGATGCCACAATTTATGCCAAGTTTGGAACACACCAACTGTTGTGCGGCGGGAGACATAGAATTTAATCTTTCTATGAGCGATTTTGGAATATTTGTTTGGAAATTTGAAGGGCTTAAAAGAGTAGAATGTACTCTCTGCATGGCTTCTCGTTTCTTTGTTCTATGCTGTTTAGCAACTTTATCTGCTAAAGATAAGGCTATTCTTTCATAAGCTGGCAAGCCTGGAATTTTAAATTGTGGGTCCTACTACATTTTGAGGTAAAGGAGTGTTGCTGCCATCTAGACGAAATGGAGTACCTTCAATTTCTCCCCAAGTCATTAGAGGAGACTCACAAACACCTGGTGCTGGGGAAGGAGTTGCTACAAAACTATAACCATTTATTTTAGGAGATTCATCAGGTAATATTTATTTTCCGTCTATTCCAACTTTTCCTTCTTTCATTTTAGCCTGGACTGATGCTGCTTCTGCAATTTCTGACATATTATTATTGTCAGAAATTTTATTAATATTAATTAAAACACCTGTTAGATTATTAAATCTGCAAAGAGTAAGTTATTCAAAGTTTTCATAAGGCATAAGTTGAAACTTTTAAGAGTTGTTAAAAATAGATTGCTGATTGATAGTTTATGAACATATTTTTAATTTAAGAACTAAAAAACACAAAATCTTTAAAAATTTTAAAATACAGTTTTTACTGAAAATAACTTGGAGACATAGATGCAAGCACACCAAAATGTATTAATGCTAAATTAAATTTGTTAATGTTAACTGTGAAAAGTCGGCACTTGTGCAGTTTATGGGGTATGGCTGTTTGAAAGGTTTTCTTCCATAAAATTAATCGATTCTAGACTGATTTGACTTGAACATTTCCAAAATACACACAATTTTTTTAGGAATAATCCATATAAAATATGCTATAAACAAAAAATTGTAGGAATACTTACTGGAAAGCTCAGCAAATTCTTTGCAAAAAAGAGTAAGTTATCAGGAAATTGTCAGAATGAGTAATCATGTGACCGAATAGCACTGACAAATGTCACATGACACACTTTATACGCATCCTCCATCCGATGTGCCATTCTGTGGCAAAAACAAGCTTAAGCAATGGCATCTTCGAACGGTGCACACTCGATAAGTATTCCTATAATTTTTTGTTTATAGCATATTTTATATGTATTATTCCTAAAAAATTATACATGTTTTGGAAATGTTTGAGTCAAATTAGTCTAGAATCGATTAATTTTATGGAAGAAAACCTTTCAAACAGCCATACCCCTAAACTACACAAGTGCTGAAAAGTTAGTGTTTCTTGCCTTTTTTTCCACATATGTACACACAAAAATTTTAAATATGGATAATTGGTCATTTTACGAGCATTTCAAAAATTAGAGTATTCATTTGTTTACCATTATAATTTTACGAAAATGTAAATGGCTTTCTTGCATGTTTTGGAATTATTATTGTGCAATGATTCAAAAACATAAACAATTTGTATTTTATAAGATAATCCAAAAATTACTTGCTAAGTTCAAGTTCCTATTTCAAAAAAATCATTATACAATATAATAAAGCATTCTCTGTTGCACTCCTAATCTTGTTATTTTGATACAGACAATTTACACATAATTTGTCATCATCAAGAAAATAGCAAAATATACTTTAGAACAGCAGCATTCATTTCATTGTTAAGGAATATGAATGAATAAGAGAAAGCCCAAAACATTTCAGAAGAGCCTTTCAAACCAAATTTGAAATTGATTAAAGCAGGATATAATAAACACACTAACAGTTTTTTCAGCAAATATTTTAGCTCTGGCTCCATGTAATATATCATCCAATTACTTCAAAAGATAGTCTTGAATTATGAGGTCAGATTGTGTAAAGTCCGGCAGGACAGTCAACCGGAGGCTTTATTGAAAATATTGTACCATAAATAGCCTATGCCAGGGGTGGCCAACAAGTCGATCGCCAAGCCAATTTTGGTCGATCGCTAGCGATGTCTTGACTTAATGTATTATATTTGTAACCGAACGCAACTGTTTGCATGCAGTTATGACTCGACTCACAAGCAGTGAGTGCACTTCGTACTGAAACAGTGTATAAACATAGTATGTATTTCACACTTTCCCCTCCCCACTTAGACTATGCCTATGACAACAAGTCGATCGCAACACATTTTTACGACAAAAAGTAGATCTTATGTGCACAAAAGTTGGCCACCCCTGGCCTATGCCATGTATAACTTAAAAATTAAACTTCAAATTATTTTTGAAATCATAGAATGTGTCCTAGATAACAAATGTGATAAAATCTTCATTAATTAGCAACGACGTATGAAACTTTGTATGTAATTTTTGGAGCACATTGTACTTGTTTTTCAATGAAAAAGTATTTCGTCCCGAAATCAATCACATTATATTAAATATGATTCATTTCAGACGAACAAAAACCTGTTATTCATTAAATATATTCACAATATCTTAAAACTTTAGTGATTTTAGTAGAAAGTGCTTCCTCAACAAATTCTTTCTTCAATAACTTTTTAACATTAAAAACCTAAACTTTACAACAGATGGATCATACTTTAAAATGTATGACTTTGCAAATTATCTGAGAAAATTCTAATTAATAATCCTAATGTTGGAATATTGAAGACTAATTACATAAATGGTAATTATTTTCGAAATTAAATTAGAAAATGTTTTCTAATTCATTAAATGTAACGTGTGAATTTCATCATATGTAATAACAAAAAAAAAAAATACATTTACATATTTTATACGTGGAATCTACAAATATATAATAACTTTCAAAGCCAAAAAGTAAGACGAAATATGTTGACTTAATATTGACTTACTAATTTGCTCAGATCTTGTTTTTTTAATTGAGGCTGCCCTTGTGATAAAACCACGTCTCCGCCCGCCATCTTGGAAACTTTCGATGCGACCGCCCTCTACTATTTTCAAACTTTAATCGTTATTTATTTATTTTCATAAAATGTTTCTATTTCTAAAAATTAATATAAATTATTCACCTCGTTAATTCAACAATATTTTATTGGATTTTATTTAAATAAAAATATTGAGAAAGTTTAGTGAAATTGACAAAGTAAAACTAAGTTTATGAATCGAAACGCGACCAAAAACTATATTTTTGTTTTGTTTTTTAATGTTGACTCTTTCGATCCTGTAAATACTAAGGCCTTTTTTAATCATATCCATAATAGATCGGCCAGGCTCACAATGGGGGTGACGGGTGGTGAAAGACGGAGCCAGACATATCCAGGATAATCTCCTGTAAAAAGATTCCTGACGCTTCCGACCCAAACCCGAACCCGAGCATCCCAGAGTGGCAGCCTGATACCTTTACCACCTCTACCATCTGACCTTCAATTCTGGTATCTAAAGAGTTCGAATTTAATCGGATTGTCAGAAATTTTTAGGGATGATCTGATTCGCTAAGTCGGACCCCTTCCCTTACCACTCGGCTACCCCAGTGTAACCCTGAACGAATCCTAAGAAACTTATATGGACAGATGGCCGAGCGGTCAAAGTGGCAGCCTACCGCTCTGGAGTACCCGGGATCGAATCTGAACGGGTCGAAAGTGCCTCAGTAATTTTTCAGATGGTAGTTCGTCCGAATATGTCGGGCCTCGTCCCTCACTACCCGGCCGCCCCACTGTGGGCCTGGTCGAACCCATAATAGACCTGCTAAAATAGGCTCTCTTAGTGCCCACAGGGCAAAGAGTTAAAAAAAACTCTGAGAAACATGCAAAAATAATCTTAATGCCTACAAGTTGGAACGAGATTTTTAGTGAGTTTAAGAACGTTCCAGTTTTTTCTAGAAAGTTCTAGAACCTAGAGATGAAATTTGGTACACAGTTAGGGCACGTCATGAAAACGTACACTAAGAAGGGATTTTTCGAAATTCCCCACACAGGGGGAGAGGGAGAGCATTAACCTGAAGAGCGGCTTCTACTGTACTATTTTAGATGCGATTTTTTGTTTTTAATTACGTCTATTCTTCATTGAGTACTTAGGGGTATTAAATTGATAACATTTTAGACATTGTTATAAATATTTTTTATATATTTCGATTTTTTAACCAAATGTTTGAACCGTTTTAAATTCGAATTTCTTTTTGCATATTGGTTCGATTATAGAACGATTGTAAACGTTCTAGAAAATTTATCAAATTAAAAACGGTTTGTGTGATTCTCAGCAATTCTCATCATTCTCAGCGGTAGGTGTTAAATAACAATTAAGCCCTACTATGGTTGTTGAAATATTGAATGTAAATAGGTTTGCTTGCAAAATCTGCGCGAGCAAAGCCGCGGGTAACAGCTAGTTGTAAATATTTTCACAAGTTGAAATAAAAATTTTCACAAACTATAACTAAAATAAAAAACAAAAACACTACTCATAAATTTCAAAAAAAAGGGGATACTATAGATACTATCTATGGAATTTCGGGACTTTGAGTATATATCTGAACTGAGGGGACCAAGACGAGTTCAACGATACCCTACTTTTGGACCGGAGACGAAAAATAAAAAAGTTATCATACTTTTTTTGGCGATCGCGCGATGATAGGAAGTCGCGTCGCTCTCCGCTAAGTAGCCTCGCTATCGCGATCGGGAGTCCCGTCGCTTGCCCCTTAAAATTGTCTTTAGTAGACGTTTCCCCCTTTTTTTATTTTGTTCAAAAACTACCGTATCGATCACTAGTTTAGCACATGGCGGCGTGTGGTGGCGCCCATACGAGAGGTCGTTCGGGCCGCCATGTTCGCTGCCATAAGTAACATTAACCGAAATGGAGATCGCGCGATGATCGGAAGTCGCGTCGCTCTCTCCGCTCTCGTATCGCGTGTTTAACCCTACTGGAGATGACCGTAGTCCGACGTCATAGTTTGCAGACTTTACCGAAAGATGGCAGTACTAGCAACTATGGTGCCGTCTTCATGAGAGCATTAAAAAAGTATGGTAAGTAAAAAAGTATGATAACTTTTTTATTTTTCGTCTCCGGTCCAAAAGTAGAGTATCGTCGAACTCGTCTCGGTCCCCTCAGTTCAGATATATACTCAAAGTCCCGAAATTCCATAGATAGTAATCTATAGTACACCCAAAAAAAAACTGTCCGAAAAGAATCAACAACGTACCGAGTATGGTACGGATCAGACTGATTTGGGTACACGATAAATAAACAATCATGGCTGAGAGTACAGCCCTTCAATACCTGGCTCCTACGTAGATTATAAAAATATTGTTATATTGAGGGTTAAGTACTCAGCTTACTAGTTAAACACTGATCTTACCTTCTTTATAAGAATTAAATAAATCTAGAAAATAGCTAAATTCGAGATGAAACAATCTAGATTTATATCACTTACCTAATTGTCTAAATCTCAAATCTAGGTCGCAACAAAACAATCTAGATTTAGATGAAAAAAAAAAAAAAAAAAAAAAAAAAATAGAAATCCTTCCAGACACGAGGTAACGGACTTCAATGTTTTGACTTAGTGTAAAATGGCGGTCGATAGCACTTGTAGTTGCCTCCAAGAGCGCTGTAACCACGGTCACAGCCACTCTAGTATATTCTAGCTCGTTGGTTTGAGCAGTAATTTTTCAACTATTCAATATGCGTGAAAAGCATTTTAAAGATTTAAAGAGAAAACGATCGCATTTTACTGGATTATTTCGTTGGATAAAGGGAAGCAGAATCGATGAGAAATTTCAGAAAAGTAACAAGGAATGGCTGCATCATCGATTTCTTTCTTTCGACTTATGGAGAATAAACGTGGGCGCCCAGATATTTAATTTGAATTATGTTCCGAGGAAACAAAACAATTAACAACGAAAGCGTTAAGAAATTCTAAAGACAAGTACAAGCCCGAAACATTCTGAAAGAGATAACGACAGGAAGTCGAAAGCGAGAGGACAAGTATATGAAAGCATGCAAAAAAGCATTGGAACCATCACAGCTAATGTCAGGTAAAGATGCTCTGGTTATTTTGGTGGATGCTAAACTGTCTTGTCACCAATATGATATTATAAGAATAAGTGCTCTAGAATGCAATGTCGAAGAAATAATTTTGAGGAATACCTTTTGGTATTATATGCCATTTACATTACACAAGTATTTTATACACGGACCTTAAATTATAGAACTGCTTCTATTGCTGACGGAAGAGGCTCGAAAAGCTCACGATAAATATTTTAAAATGTACATAGAGCATTGCGCCAGAAAACGAATACAAATATTTTAAACTTTTATTTATTGAGTTCGTATCCCGTAACCGTAGTAAGCGAAGATTCAAAAGAATAAATGGCAAAATTTTGCAAAAGAAGCGGTAGACTTATTAAAATCTCCACTCACACATGCCTCTATTCATCGGAATATTCGTAATGATAATAGAGTTAATAAATAGGTGCATTTGCATTCTCTCTATTGTATTTTATTACATATCTTCGACAATATAATGAGAAAACGATAGCTTATCCTCTGATGCACTTATACAACTATATAAAGGCAAACTTTCTTTCTTTCTTTTTAAAAATAATTCATTAGCTTTAACAGTAAATAAAGTACGCTATACAATTTTACAGTGAGAAATATTACTTGGGGTGAAATAGTTTCTTATTTTTGACATAGGAAAATATATTTCTTATGACATTTACATTAACTCTACGAATTTTAACTTATAAGCATATTCTGTACAATGTGAATGAAGATTTATTGATGGCCTGCTGACAACTGTCTTTTGTTTATATAGGTATATGGCACGATTTTGTACACCCACTTTGAAGCATATTAATTTTCTAAAAGTTTTTCTTTCGGTAATTATTATACATTCGTGACATTACATGCAAATTAAAGATTCGTGAAGGATAATTCTAGAATAAATCACATTTGTAAGTAGCCTACATAACATGCACTGAACGAATATCGTCTGTCAATACAACTCGTCGATGCAAAAGAAAATGGAAGTCTGAGCCCTTCTGCGTGCTTTGAATCTCTTTCTAAAGCCTTAATAATAAACATTTAAATGCTTTATCTGAAAAACTTTCTACTTCCAAATATTATAGAAGCTTTTCAAAAAAAAAAAAAAAAAAAAACAAACAAAAACCCGAATTATTAAATCGTATAATTGACTTAAAATACTTTTCTACAGAATTTAATAATTAAAACGTCATCATTCAAACTATGATTTTTCTGGCTATTGTTAAACAGCACTTCTAACAAACGATAAAAATCTATAATGTACAGTATTGTAACAGAAGTTTTAGAATTGTATTGTAACAGAATTTCATCCCGGGAACACGCATCGGTGTATTTGGCGTGGGACCCGGGGACGAAATCTGAAGACAACATTATCAACGGGAAGATTCGACACTCGAGTTCTGAGGACAACATTATCAACAGGAAGATTCGACACTTGAGTTCCCGGGTACACGCATCGGTGTATTTCGCGCGGGATCCGGGGACGAAATCTGAAGACGACCTTACCAACGGGAAGATTACAGGCTCAGTGTAGAAGCTTTAACGATCGGATAAGCTCGCGGTTTCACTACAACACATCCTTACATACATCCCTCACGATAACATTCACAATTGAAGCATTATCTCATTTATTCACCGCACTCATTCATTTACGTATCACGCTTCGTCGCTGTACACAACACCGTCACATATAGGGATTGCAATCCAGCATTGTTTTGAATCCAGCTAGATTTTTGCTGGATTGAAATCATTCCAGCTGAATCCAGCGCCGATCCAGCGTGGATGTATTTTTGCTGCAATAAAGTGTTATCTGTCTATCTATCCTGCAATTTATGTTTTTTTTTAATGAAATAAAACATTTTTAAAAAATACTTAAGAAGCTTTTATTATTTAGACTGGTCACTATAAATCAGTAAAACTTCTTACACATTTAGGTAGTAAACTTAAGTTTGGTTCGGTTTAACACTTGAGATAGAGATAATTAACTTTAAATGTTTAGTTAGATTATAATTATAATGTAATCTTTAAGTTAAATAATAGCAAAGGTAATTCTACTGATTAATTTATATTAATATATTATAATAATGTAAAGACGGATAATCAGTGGCTAAGTGACTATCAGTCTTACCAGTTTTCATTTATAGGCTCTACATATTTGTCTGTAGTTATTTATAAGTACAGTATATAAAACTATGTACTGAAAGTAGAATAAGTTAAATAAACTACACCTTTATCAATCCAGCAAAATTTAATAAAATAATAACGTTTTCAATCGTTTTTAACGATCTTCCTCGGTTACAAAAAAAATAGAACATTAAATATAGAACATAAAATGTGTTCGGAATAAATATAAAAATTAACGGAAAACGCCCAAACGGACAAAATATAGATAAATAAACAAAATAAATAGCGGAAAAAATATATACAGGGTGTTTTTTTTAAACTGACGGTACTCAGAAACGTCTGTAGAGCAATCTAACAGCCGGACTGTCGCCAAATTTGGGAGAGTGACTAAGGATGACATGGAAAAGAGATAGAATTTAGGTATTACTTTTTTTCTTCGCGGAAGATTCCGCGAAGAAAAAAGTAGTATCTAAATTCGCCGGTAGAGGAGGATTTGGCGTTGTTGTAGCGAAAAAGCTACCAGCACTTCACTGAAGAAAGGGTCATCAGTCGCTTTTTTCCACTTGCATGGCCGCCTCGCTCCTCGGATCTAACCCCATGTTACTTTTTCCTGTGGGGTTACTTAAAGTCCAAGGTCTATCTTGGTAGTGTCCCAAACTTGATGACTTTGAAGGACAATATTTCTCGAACTGTGATGAACATTCCTGCGGACATGTTACGTTCGGCCATAGAGAACACGGTGTTCAGGATGCAATGAGTTGTCCAGCAGGACGGTGATCACATTGAAGAAGGGAGAAGGTTATTTGCTGATTAATTAAACTTTCGTTATTACACTGAAACCGCTGTCCGATTATTCATTCGTGTGTTTGTTAATTGCAGCTGGATTTCATGCAGATTCTTAGCTGTTTTGCTACAACAGCGCCAAATCCACCCCTACCGGCAAATTTGGGTACTACTTTTTTCTTCGCGGAATCTCTTTCCCATGTCGTCCTTAGTCACTCTCCCAAATTTGGCGACAGTCAGGCTGTTAGATTGCTCTACAGATGTCTCTGAGTACCGTCAGTTTAAAAAAAAACACCCTGTATATAAAATCCAACGAAACCAGCATTGTCCGTTAATAACAGCATCTCTATGGTTTATACAACCAGTTGTCATGTGCGCCTTGCAGATTTCCAATCTCTAAAGATGTTTGACCGTTTGCCTATTCGTCGTCGTTTTTATAATTGCCGCTTGATCCCATTGGACGTTAACATCCTTCTGTCTTGCGTATGATGCCAGCGCAGTGTTGTCAAGGTTCTTACTGATTGTATATTTGTGCTCTTGAGCCTTTGTTTTAAACTGCGCATCGTTGCACCCACATAAACAAGCTTGGAATTGAAACGTTGGTTGTGTAAAGGCACCGAATATATACCTGTTGTTGAATTCCGATCCTCTTTCTTTTTATCGTTTCTTAAAAGTTTGAAAACAGTGGAATTACGATCGGTATACAATACGAAAATTATCAGACCTGGCAGTACATCTATGTATCTTGTTTTAAAAAAATGGGATGTAATTAAGCACTATTATTTTTATATTTATTCCAAACACATTTTATGTTCTATAGTTAATGTTGTATTTTTTTGTAACTGAAGAAGATCGTTAAAAGCGAATACGTTAATATTTTATTAAATTTTGCTGGATTGATTAAGGTATAGTTTATTTATAAGTACAGTAGAGCGTCGAAAATTGGAACGTCGGTAATTGAAATGGCCGGAAATTGGAACGATTTTCAGTCGGACTGTGTCGTGCTGAATCGAACGTTTTTGATACTAAATTTACTTCTAAAGTATAATTTTCATGTTTTTTTATATTCTTCAATATATTTATTTTGTTTGTACAAAATAAAGAAATAATTTTTAACGATACGATAGCCTCGATTATTATTATAAAAATTTTCGTTAGGCTTAAAATCGACGAAAATTCAACACGAAGCGACACGCAACGGAGAAAAATTCAACACTAAGCGATACGCAACGGAGAAAAATTTGAACATCGGACAGGTTAATATATTTTTTCGTACAAAGTCGGAAATTGGAACAAATGACTAATTGGAACAACCCCAGTCCCCAATTGACGCCAATTTTCGACGCTCTACTGTAATTTAATTATTAGTGTTAGTAAAGTAGTGAGTAAGTAATTAGTAGCAGTCTAGTAGTTAGCAAAGCGGCAACGCGACGACGTAGACTTTTGCGCAATTATTTAGAAAGTTAATTGAGTATTTGCGGATCTGCAGCGCTGGATCTAGCACCAAGTGCTGGATCCAGCAGGCCGAAGAATGTGCTGGGTCCAGCTGAATTGCTGGATGAGGGATCCAGCAATTGCAATCCCTAGTCACATAACACCTACACTGCTTCCCAAAATCCAACCCCTAGGTCCTCGTCCTGGGAAGTGGAAATGTCACTCGATGATTTCGAGTGGCAGCTAAAGGGGCTCTCGTACACTAAGTATTCACACTCGCGTTTTCATAAGTTCTTTTTGTAAAATTTTCTGACAACTGATATAGGGAATATTTTATAGAACTGCTGAAACTTAATATAGATACTTTTTAATTATGCATTAAAAATCATTGATATTTTATTTTAACTGTCTGACAAAGACAAGGAATTTGTACTTATCAATTAATTGACATCTAATAATTAATAATTTATCTCATTTTACCTAAACATTTTTATTTACTGACGTAACCGATACCGATATAAGAAGTCTATCAATTTTCACGGTATACAGTATCCGTACGTTCTACAAATTCATCTTTTTTTATTTATATATTTATTTTCCATGCTTCTGCTTAAAATTCTTTTGCCACGACGGGTACTGTGCTGTAAAACGAACTTGTGAGTAAGGCCATCCTGTATAGACTATATACAGGGTGGGCCAGCGAAAACGAAACGGCAGAGTGTTCGTGTTCGTCCAAGCAAAGCGCTCGGACAGGTCGATTTTACTCTCGAGGGAACATCTTTTGCAATAAAGTTTTGGCGATTCTGAATATTGATTAAACAAACATTTTTTTTCGAAATAAATGTTTGTTTAGTTAATACAAAATAAATGAGTTTTTAAATTTTTTTGTTGTCTGTTGTATTCAAAATCGCCAAAACTTTATTGCAAAAGATGTTCCCTCGAGAGTAAAATCGACCTGTCCGAGCAATTTGCTTGGATGAACACGAACACTCTGCCGTTTCGTTTTCGTTGGCCCACCCTGTATATTGCGATAACTTGCTCTTATAATATTTTCTAGATTATTTTCTATTTTCGGAGCCATTATTTATTAAAAATGCAGATTCTGTAATAATCATTATGCTTAAATTCTTAATATAACGAATATTTAATTCGGCGTTGAATCCAATACAGCAGTTAGATTGTTAGGATGAGCCATTTTGCACGTGCCGAGAGAGGCAAAACAAATTATACAAGCCAGATGTTCATACCCGAATGGCTCATAACGTTCGCATCCAGGCACAACATATGGAAGAGGTCTGACACCAAATTTCTTTATAGATTTCGCAGACGCCATGTTACTTTTCCGGCTCTGTTATATATAACAGAGGGAAAGTTTGACGATTAATTAAAAAATAATCCTAAGAGTTTTACATGAATGGACTCGGTCAACCTTAATACGTTGATAAATGCAAAAAAAAAAAAAAAAAAAAAAAAAAAAAAAAAACGGAGTTTTCGTTTCTGTGTGTGTGTGACTAAAAATCCAGTAACATATCTTTCTTTTAGACTCCATATCATGGCTATCATTGTCAATATTTAATAATACTATTTGAATGCTTGCCATCCTACATCTACCTATTCTGTATGTCAACTTCTAACTCATTACCTCTAAGTCATTATCTGCCTGTAAATATGATCCTAAATATTAATTTTTTTTACTCTATGTCTTTAATGTTTTACTTTTTTGTTTCTATATTGTCTACTTGGACGATGTTTATAAATAGAACTTAATAAATATAAATAAAAAATTAAAATAAAAAAAAATCTAGCAGAGTTGTGTAACTTTCCCGGCTTTTATGAGATTTTATTTTAAAAATAACATTTTGTATTATTAATGGAGTTAAATGTACGATATTGCAATTGAAATTATCTGTTTCTATTATGAAACTATCGGAACCAAGATAATTTTTTAAAAATTTCCACCCTGTGAGCGGTAAGAGGGCCTGCTTTTTAGCAAACCCATTATGGCTTCTGCCAGGCAGGCAATGGAGCGGGTGTTGAGAGACGGAGCTGACTTAACGAACAATGAAAAATTTTTGAGGTTTTTCGACTCGTCCGGATTAATTTCGGGTACTGAGCGGTAAAATGCCACTTTAATCGCTTGGCCATTCGGCCAATCACAATAGTTTGACACTTGCCAATTTAATAAGTACAGTATTATAAACTCATGATTATATTTTTCACATATTTTTATATACTCTTTCTCTAGTAAAATTCTAAGGAAAATTGCAGTTAGATATATACGAAGATCAATTAATAAATAATGACAACTATTTCTTATTTCATAACTACAAAACCAATATGTACGATGAAACGTCTATTTTAATCCTCAATATATTATAAACAGTTTGACATAATTGAAACTTGTAGGCTCAGTAATCTAGTTGCAGTATGATCGTAAAGAAGACTGTGACGAAGAAGCCTCCCGCTGATATGTGACTTGCAAGAATAGTGGGAAAATATCAATGTTACCATTACACATCACAGTTCAGTGGCGTGTTATCCTATAGGCAAAATGGGCAATTTCCTGGATCCATCAACAGGCCTGGTCAAACCAATCTTTTATAAATTCATTACTGTAATAAGAATATTGAAATTTAAATTTGGTCCATATGCGGGACCCTAGATTGCCAGTGTAGCGCAGGCGCAGTGCAGAACTTAAATATTTCATTTATTTAAATTTAGTGATTCTAGGTGGCAAGCGGATAAGTCGGCAAACCAATGACAGTCCGTTTAATACGAAACAAATTATGTCATTGGTTTGTTTACTTATCTGCTTTCTCCGGATTGGTGCGTCTTTGTGGCAAGCCGCTAGGTAAGCGAGCCAATAACATTCTTCGCTTTATATAAAACGGAGTCTGTCACTACTTAGCTGCTCGCCACCTACATGACTAGTTTAAAGGTAAGTACTGTACATCTATAATTAAGCTGTTGTTTAGTTTGATAGATACTAGTTTATCGTAAATCGATTATCGAATCGAAATAATGAAAGCGTTTTTAAATAAAATAAATATTTAATTTATCCAAAAAGGCTGTTTATTAAATCAATAAAATATTGTATTAAATTTGAATGTATTCTATAGGTATAATTATTTATATTTTTGTTTTATAAAAATAATTATTTGAATCAATAATATAAGGCATTTATTAAGTTCATTGCTTCGATAAAACGCGTTTTATAATAATATATTTGAATAATTGAACTGAATAAAATTTCAAAATCAAGAATTATAAAATTGTTTTTAATGACTATTTGTGGTTTGCTGAAATATTTGTTATTATAAAATACATATATAACTTTCGTTAACTAGACACTAACAATAAAAACACAATAAAAACACTAGACTTTCGTTACGTTCACAGGTACGAAAAATATTATGTGTAAGCCATAAATATTTTTTATGTCCATTGACAGAATATAATTTTGAAGTTTTGTTAATTACGGTTTTAGCTTATTTAGAACAAGGATAAATCTTTATTTTTTTAAAAATATTATTTTATAGTTTACATTGTTTAATTTGAGTTATGTGCGTGCCTGTTCCAGAATGTCTAACGGTCAAAGAAAACTGTCTGGTTACAAGTACAAAAAAAGAAGGCTGGAAAAGAAAGCCGAAAGGCAAAAACTAGCTGGCACGTTAAAAAATTATATCCAGAGTTGTACCAAAACAAATGACAACTCTGAGAATCCAACATCAAGTCCGATTATAAAAGAAAATACAAAATCGTCAGAGGATGATGATGATGATGATGATGACGACAAACAAATGGACCAAGTTTCTAAATCAATTGGAACTGATGACACTGTGACTCGATCATCACCAGATGAAAGCATTGAAAAAATTGACACCAAGTGACTCCCACAGAAAGCGTTCTACAATCTTTGATTACAGATCCAGCATTGTGGCCAAGAATTTTAGGAGACGCCGAAAGAAGTTTTCTAGTAAGACAAGGTCCACCTAAACCATTGCATAATTACAAATTTCCTTCCAATGACACTGGTCGACATTTTAGCGTAAATTATTATACACGAATTTTAAGCAATGGAGAACAAGTTTTACGAGACTGGCTAGTGTACTCTCTTTGACAAAACTGCGTTTACTGCTTCTGTTGCAAAATTTTCGGTTGTATAGTTAGTTCTCTTTCAAAGGAGGGTTTTAAAAGTTGGAAGCACCTTGGCGAAACTTTAAAAAAGCATGAAATTTCCAAAAATCATATTCAGGCCCAAAAATAATGGCTAGAAATGAACCTAAGGTTAAAGTGTTGTAAAACTATAGATGCGGCCTCTCAAAGAATTATTAATGCCGAAACAAATCATTGGAACGAGGTGCTTCTAAGAATCGTAGCAATTACTAAAATGCTTGGTAAAAGTGGTCTGGCTTTTCGAGGTACAAGCGACAAGTTGTTTGAGTATAAAAACGGTAGTTTCTTAAAAATAGTTGAGTTGCAATCTCAATTTGATCCCATTATGAAAGAGCACGTCCGTAGAGTGCTAAAAAAAGAAGAGACTAGAGCTCACTATCTCGGGAAAAATATACAAAACGAGATAATAGATCTGCTGCATCAAAGTGTAAAGTCTCATATTATTGATAAAATAAAAAAATCAGAATATTTTTCCATAATTTTAGACTGTACTCCTGACATTAGTAAGGTAGAGCAAATGACTCTTGTAATCAGATATGTTTCAATCAATAAATTTGATGCTGATATTGAAATTAAAATTAATGAAAGCTTTTTAGGCTTCTTGCCAGTCGAAAGATCCACAGGAAAATAAATGTCTGATATTATAACTGGAAAACTTAATGACTTGGGTTTAAATTTGCAGGATATCAGAGGGCAGGGATACGACAACGGGTCCAATATGAGGGGCGATAAAGCAGGAGTGCAATCTAGAATTAAACAATATGATTCGCGAGCATTCTATGTTCCATGTAGTAGCCACTCTCTCAGTCTTGTTAATAATATGACAAAAAGCATTCTTGGAAGCCGCTAATTTCTTCAACACGGTCCAAAAAATATATTTATTTTTTTCGGCATCTACTTTTCGATGGGCAATACTTTTAAAACATGTTCAAGGTTTAACTTTGAAACCATTGAGTGACACTAGATGGGAGAGTAGGAGCCTTTGAGATTTCATTTGGGAGATATATACGACGCCTTGCTAAGTATTTACGAAAATCAAGAAATTGATAATTTAATAAAAGACGAGGCCTCGGGTTTATTAAATTGTATTAAACAATTTAAGTTTTTGTGTTCATTAGTTATTTGGCATAAAATACTAAATTTCATTAATCCAATAAGCAAGTTGATGAAAACAAAAGATTTTGATCTAGCCTTTGCACTTGATCTTTTGCAAAACTGCAAAATATTTTTTTAGAATCTTCGATCGGATTCGTCCTTCGATGAAACTATTATTGATGCAAAAGAACTTGCTACCGAAATTGGATCAACAATAACACGACACCAGATTAGAAGAAGGAAAAGGAACTTCTTATACGAAGCACGAGATGAACCCATCAAAGATCCAAAAGAAAAATATAAAATAGATTTTTTAAAATTTTACGATCGATCAAGCACTAAATGCACTAGATGCTAGATTTAAACAACTTAGTAATCGTAGTAACTATTTTCAATTCTTATATAATATATACGATTTAAATATCATGTCCAAAGAAATGCTACTAAAACACTAAGAATTTAGAATGCATTTTAACTGATGGTGATTCTGTTGACGTAAATGGGGTAGGATTAGCAGAGGAAATTTCAGCAGTATCTGCGCTTTTGGGCAAAATAGAAAGCCTAAGCAATTTACTGAGCTTAATTACAAAGTTAAATTTTGCCCCAAATCTTATTATTGCTTTAAGAATACGTAACTGCTAGAGCGGGCCCTGAATACGGCTTTGCCGTTTTACTTGTTTATGTATATGTTACATTAAAATAATTTTATTTTAAAAACTGCGTAATTAGAAAAACAATTGAATTGAAACAATGCTTCAGAAATTAATAAATAACAAAGAATTCATTTGTTAGAATTATATTATTATGAAAAATGCATCTTCAGGTTTAATGACACCCTTCATCCGATAATTATTCCTCCAAGAAACGTACCTTTTCTGTTGTTAATTCCATCGAGGTGTATTTCATCCGCCGTGTAATATGTACTGCATATAATATGTAAATATAACACATAGTATGTACATTGTTTCCAAAAAAAACCTGCCATAGGAGATTGTGTGGAAAAGCTTGTAAGTAAACCATCAGAAGCAAGTGTATAGTGCGTTGGTCGTATGATGTATCATTCGAATCTACAATAATTATTTTAAACAAATTTTCAAATACATTATCTATTAAAATAAAAAAATAATAATTTTAAAAATTTGGATATAAGCCTCTTGGTAACATTGCGAGTAAGGATCACGTGGTTGTTATGTAATATAGACGGTTAATAAAAAACTTAAAAAAAGATTAAATGCTGTCTGGTCGATCCTTGAAACCTTAACATTATCAACATCTTTGTTTTGTAAATGGCGCGATTCTAGTTTTTCTGGTAATGTCGATTCTGCCTAGTTATTATTGGGTTTCTGGACAGACAAAAACCACAGAGGAGGGTAAGACCTCGACGATGGTTCCGTGGCTTCAAATTGAATTTATTTTCTGTCACTAACTTCACCTGGCAGAAGAAATCAGAAATATAAAATGCATTTCTTTCTCACATTTATTCTCTTTGGGCCCACAAGTGATCGAGTGAATAAAACAATAAACGCTAGTATTTGGTCGTGGGTTCGCACCGAGTTAACGGGCTGACTCTCCGGGTTTTCTTAACGTTAGTAAAACCTAAATAGAGACCATTTCCCAGAATTTGTTTGTAGTTAGTGCAGGTTAACTTTAATAGTACGGTCACAGCCACCTTTACGAAGTTATTATAATTATTATTTAGTTTCCTCTGTAATTTATATTTATTTTGTTTTTATGACGAGTTCAAACCATTATGAATAGACCGAAAACGTTTGGGTTTTTTTAACTCTCTGCCCTGTGGGCACTAAGAGGGCCTCTTTTAGCAGGCCTATTATGAGTTCGGCCAGGCCCACAATGGGGCAGCCGAGTGGTGAGGGATGGGACCAACATATCCGGTCGGACCACTCCGGATTCGATCCCGGGTCCCCCAGAGCGGGAGGTTGCCGCCTTGACCGGCTCGGCCATCCGACTGCGGAGAACGTTTGGGTTAAAAACGAAGATGTAAAAATAAATTGATTTTTTTCATTATTGAAAATTTAAGACTATACAAACAATGTTTGAGTCCTTTTTCCTATTTACATCTTTTTTAATTTCAATCCAAGAACCACAAACAGCAGGCGACTTGAAGTAAAACTTCTAAAAACAGACAAATACTATCAAAAAATTCACACACAATTAAAAATGATCTCGACGTCGACCCTTTTATTTAATAATCCTGGGCTAATATGCACAATTATGTAAAAATAAAATACGATAGAGTCTCTTTAATTCGACATATATCGAACTGGCGGTGTCGGATTACTATATTTTACATGCATGTACAGTACGTGCTCACTACTTGGTTCAGATTAGTATATCCGATTAATCACGATTGTTACTGTTTTGACAACTTGCAACAAACAACTAGCGACCGGCAGTATACACGTACTGTACTGTACTTCAGTCTCTCTTACCTACTGTACATCAATAAGCGGTAACACGAAAATTTCAAGTGCGCTGTCGTGCGGAGTCTCGGATTACTGGACAAATCGGATTGGCGAGTGGCCAATCCGATTTGTCCAGCAATAAAGACTCCACGGTAGTTCATTGTTATAGAGCTAACTCAAAACCATTTTTAAAAAAACGAACAATTATTTATTCTGACATTGTCACAATGTCACAATGCTGCAATTTTTAATCATATTTTTAATTTATTTAATTTAAAATATATGCTCTCCACCGAAATTAGTAGTGTCTTGCCCCTGTACATTATACTTTTCCTTTAACAATAGAGTTGTGCCTGTTATCTATCTAACGTCTTTCAGGAGCGAATTTTTGAATTGAAATAAAGTGACTTCGGAAGTTCGTATATAGTTAATCGGGACCTCCTGTACCTTGTGTATTCTGTTATCTTTATAACTCCGTTCTCCGTATTAACAGATGGACGACAGTGAGAATTTATTGGTGTACAAGATTTTCAAATTGCAGTCCACTTATATATTTATATACTTTCAATATATTTCTCTCTTCTGTTTTCAACATCTAAAACGTAGATAAGTATATCGTATGTAATATACTGTATATTATTTTTTTTTAACGTTGTAATTTGTTCCTTGTTCCTTGTGGGAGAATGGAGTTTATAGCACCTTAGGCTTTATACTCCGGAAGAACAGGAGAATGATCGCACTGCGACCGAAGAGTCGGCCTTATAGAAGACAGCCAATCCGAGAAGACAGAGGAGAGGTCACGGAGGCGACCAAAGTCGGCCTTATAGGAGACGGCCACCGCGAGAAGGGGAGATAGAAATGCCTTCCGGGAAGACTTGGGGGAAAGCTGGCCCCTATTCAGGCGTCATTGGCAAGGAGGAAAACCCGGAAAAAACTCCCGCTGCCAGCTCGTCCGAGTGAGGCGTGAACCTCCGATCGAACTCCGGTGTTTAGGGTCTGGTCTCCGCCAGTATGAGCGGAGACGGAGTCCACTCGCCCACCTTAACGTTGTAAATACAGTCAAATCCCATTTATATGCTTTTCGAGGGAAATTAAGAAATTACTGTGTAAGTGAAAAAATGATGCAAGTAAAACTGCTCCTCAAGTGGAGAGAGACAATAATTAATACTGTATAATACTCGTGAATGGAAAAATGAAACAGCAAAATTGCGTTTCATTTTTTATTTCACGATAGAGGCGCAACTTTGCAAACAGCAAAGTTGCGTCTCCATCTTTACCGAAAATTTTTAAACGTTTTAAAATTTCATTTAAATGCCGTTTTTTATTAATTATATTTTTTCCATGGAATATTTTATATTGACAGTAAAATTTAAATCGGTTAGGCTAATTTGAAATATTTTATAACGTAAAACCAATTATAGTTATTTCAGTTTATTTTTATTATCAGAAAAATAATTTTAGAAATTAATTTCAATTTATTATATTAAACATACTCGTTATAAATTATTAATAATACTAATTCATTATTAATCAGCTAATAACCAGAGGAAAAAAAAAAAAAAAAAAAAATGTTACTGGTTAGAATCAACTGGTGGCTGGCAACACGACATGTAGTTGTTGCTGTCATGTGACGAGTTGGGTGTATGGTCTTTCCGAAGTTCTTTTCAAACATTTTCAATTTATTATGCTTCTTGTATTTTTATTTTTTCTTTAAAAAAAGTGCTTCTTATTAATATCGTACTTAATATTTAACGGAAATCTGTTTTGCCTTCTTTCCAGTAAGAAATAGGTAAGCTGCACGTGAAAGTAATCATCATCGTAACTATTACAGATAAATATCTTGTGATATTTAGTAAGTCCAGGTCGCATCTCACATTACAGCATGTGTAATTGAGTATATCCTTTAAAGTTTAAAAATTTAAATAAAATTCGGGTATGATTTCTATCTTCAGATAAAGAATTTCTATTTTTTAAGTTAAGGTGTACAAATAGTAAATTTCATTATTTTATACTAAACAAAATAATTTACTTTTCATTTAGTTACTTTATATAGAGCTTACAATGCTACATTTTATTATCAATTTTGCATTAAATTCAGTTATTGAATTTTTAATATAAAATTTTGTATCTTAGTACATTAAATTGCTACATTGCATCTAATTTTAATATATTAGCAAGGTTGTGGCCGAAGTTTTCATCTCTAAAACGTGAACACCGAGCGCCGCTATCTTGTAAGCGGCACTCGACGTTCACGTTTTAGAGATGAAAACTTCGGCCACGGCCTTGCTATTATTACATAATTAAAATATAATGACTTTACAATGCTGATGGCATTTCACTTTGCAGGTGATATAGTATGAATCAGCAAGATAAAGCATTATGTATTGTTATCAAATTTTTTCAATTTAAAAAAGATGGAGAATATAGCTGTAATTAAACATGTAGGCTATATATATATATTTAATGTATTACTTCTACTTGCTGCTTTTCGATTGGTATAACAGCATCATTATAAATATCTGATAAATTTTAATCAGTTTCAAACTATTGTAATTCTAGTATATTTCTGAAGCTTTCACAAACTTAAACACATATGATTAACTAATGTTAACAGTAACTGGATGACATTGACATGAGAAACTAAATCTTTAGTATTTAGACATTTTTAGCTAATTAAATTAGTAAAAAAAATGTTTGCTTGTGTAAGAAATTACATGCTTTATATTAAAGGTTTAGTTTCTTAGTATTTATTTAGTAATATCTAAACTTTCAGCTGTATTAAAGTGGCTTTAATACAGCTGAATAAGCAAGCCAGTGACAATTTCTAATAAAATGGGCTCTTTCACTGGCTTGCTTATCCAGCTGTGTCAAATTTTCTTTACTAGATAGCATGCTCAATATATCAAAGTGATGTCATTAATGGCATCTAGGTATATCAAAGTTATTAACAAAGACCATTGAATAAGAAGTGATTTATATGACTGATTTTGCCTATATTTTCTTATAAAAAAAATAATCATTAAGATATTTTATGCATCAGTATCTTTATTAACAGAGCACAAATTTGAATATAGTTATTATAAAGAATATATATATATATATATCTCAAAATTTAATTTTGAAAGAAGTATTCTCTAAATACCAAATAAATGTATTTCTTTTTAAATTTTATTTAAAAAAAATAAATGTAAAGAATCCATTAGATTTTTGTTTACACTAAATGTTTTCAGACCTAATCTGAAAATAGTTTGTAGAAATGTGAACTTGAAATAGTGTTTTTTTTATTGATATAATAATCCATTTTTTAAATTTTTTATATAATATAATATAATATATAATATAATTTTTTATATAATTTTTTTATATAAAACAAAACATTATTGTAAGTAGTAATGTTATTTTTTGAATATTTTTACAATTAAATTAAAACATGAGCGTTAAACCATAATTAATTACATTTCTGCATTAAATACATAATAATTAAAAAATATTTAAAGGAGAAAAATAATTTATTAATTATTAATCATTATTAGCTTAAAGGATGGACACCCTGTTGTTTGGGGGGTAAGTAATTACAAATATTAAAATATACATTTGTGAACAATATACTATTAATTTTACATCTTTAGTTATTTCCTGGAGTTTAGGCTTTTAAATAAGGTGATTGAATTAGTTATTTCCATATAAATTCTTAAATTTTGTTGATTATTTGAGTTATATCATCCTTTACAATTTTAAGTACAAAATTATATAAATTGTACAATTCCTCCTTTGAAAAGTTTATTTAAATTATCTGTGAAGTCTTGGATTAAGCTTTGCTTGATTATATGAGTTATTCCAGAAAAAATAATTTATTTTAATCATTGAAAATATATATAAATAAAATTATATTCCAAACAATTTATTTTGATTTTTAAATTGTTTATATTGATAAAGCTTATGAGTTTAGATTGAGAAAATTGATTTGCCTGTTATGCAGAGATTACATTTTATATAATTTAATTTTCAGAAGAAAATTAAATTATAAAAACTAGTTTTAGGATTCTTAAACTTAAATAATCTGCCTAGTAACGGTCAATACTTAGTTGATATTTGTTCGTAGATTAAAATTCTGGATTATTTTGTTTTGACCTAACCTCATAATTTATCTGATTTTTTTATTTCGATTATCATCAATTTATAACATTAAATCATATTGATTTTAGTGTAGTTTAAACTATTTGTTTAATACAGCGGTTCCCAACCAGTGGTCCGCAAGAGCTAAAATATGGTCCGCGAAAGATTTAAAACTTTTATTCATTTTAAATTATTATTCCCACATTGATACAAACTGAATTCAATTTTTACTAAAAATGTTATGTTTTCTATTATAATAGTACTGTTAAAGCATGTTATTTTTGAGTCTAACGATTACTTATGTTAACAGTTTTGATTAAAGTTTATTTTTAGATTGACACAGTTTATTTTTCTTAAACCTTGTGGTCCCTGCTAACAACAATGAAATCAAAGTGGTCCCTGGTCAAAAAAAGGTTGGGAACCGCTGGTTTAATACTATTGGATGTGTGTTTTATATATCTAGCATTTAGCTAATTTTATGGCACTTTTTTGATAAGTATCTAAATTAGTATTAACAGAGATAAACAGAAAATAAAATAAGAATTACTTAATTATTTGTCTACATTTTAGTTGTAAAATTTTGAAAGTTTTAATAAATTACAAAAAATAAACAAACATGCAATGAACTATCAAAACCACTTTCTGTTGCTGAGAAACATTTTATTAAACAAACACAAATATTTTTAATCTAATGCAATAGGCCATTTTCAGGTGTAACCAAATTTGAATGCCTTTTCAAAATGGAACATTTTAACGGAGGAACGAGGAACATTTTGAACTCTCATATTTAATAAAACATTTCTCAGCAACATAAAGTTGTTTTGATAGTTCATTAAGTATAAAAATCTGAGTTTGGTTAGTGGTTTTTGGCAAACATGCAATTTTTGATCTAGTCAATATCAAATATCAAAATTTTTAAAATATATTATACAAAAATTTTAAACTATGACTTAAATTAACTAATAACTATACTTTGCATGAGTTTGTTGTATTGCAATAGAATTGAGGCAGAACCGGAAAGAGAGGCTATCCTTGTACTTGCTGGGCCTGTCCATACCCAGCAAGTTTAAGGATTGTCAAAAGAAACAGTGCACCTGGTAACTCCATCAGAATATTTAATAAATCATATTTTTGGCCTAATATCATATACCTTTCTTAGTGAAGTACACCATTTAAAATAATTGGTTAAGTGTTTGTTTTATTTTAAATGGTGTACTTCACTGAGCGTATGAGGTTATTTGGATTATTAGGATTATTAAGTTGAAAATGTTATGATTTATTAAATATGCTGCTGGAGTTACAAGGTGTGCACTCTTAACATGTGTATCAAGAAGAATCATTATTCTATCCAAAAGGTCCTGTTGATTACAGAATTAGCAATATTTGCAACCAAAAATGATGTACAAGTATGTATTAATGAAGCAAGTCTAATACCTCAATAATTAAGAACTGGACCAATCAAACATCTTGAGAAACTAAATTTACAAAGCTGTTTTTCAGAACACTACAATAAATTTGAGATGCTGAGACATTCTCTAAAGCATGGAGATCCATATTTCAAGTATATCTATATAATTTCAAGTCTTATCGTTAAAAAATATCTGCTTTTGTTATTGACATCTGCACTTTCTGTCAATGAAATAATTATTTCATTTTGTTTAGAGTTACATTTGAATTTTCATATATATGTTTGACTGCTATTTTAAGTTATAGAGAATATAATTTTCTGCTTGTGTATTAAGTTCCATACAAGTCTGATCAGTAATTCCTGAGTTATAGGCTAAATTAATGGTTATGCTTTTTTAAAATCTGGATTGATGATAATGGCAATATATTAAATATATTTATCTCTGCCTATAAAAAAATTCTTTTAGTATACTCTTAAGAATCTGGAATGCTTTAACAATAAGCAACTCAATCCCTTAGATACTCTTTCCAGCAAAAAATTTTAATGAAACAAGTGTTTTCATTCTCTTTAAGGAGCCTCAGGTTTGACTGAAAAGAGTATTAAAGAGGTAAAGAGGTTGAGTTGCTGTTTTGAAAGGTTTTCAGTATCTCTTAGTTAATAAGCAGATGACATTTAAAAGTAGTAATCCAATTAATATTTTTGCAATACATTTTTAATGCTACAAATGTTGAATTTAATTTTTTTGTATTAATGATTAATCCTTTGATTTAGAGTTTCCTTATGTATCTATAATTGCTTAATTAACTAATTTCACACCTAAATAAAATTTAAATTTTCAAATAAAGTCAAAAGTAAATGTAAATAAAATGAAATGATTTAATTCCTGTAGTTGTAATTATAAACTAGGTGTAATAGAGAATGCAGTGGACTTTCAGGTGGAGCTGTGTTTGGCCTGCCAGTCCACACCTGTACAATAAGTGTAATAAAACAGCATGATAATGTTATATCACGTGTTAGATGATATTGTTGATGAGTCATTAGAAAAAATAATATAAACATAGCTCAGAAATGTTTAATTTATAATTTTATACATTTATGTGTAATTATACACTGTGTATGTTAGTATATTTAATATTATAATTATTATATATATATTATGTTCAGTACAGTGTTTTTCACATGCCATAGGAGATTGTGCAGAGAAGCATCAGTTGATTATAGGCAAAGCATCATAGGCAAGTGTATAGTGTATTGGTTATGATACAACATTTCAGGTCTACAATACTACCAAATGGAAATTAGTTGCACAAAATTCATAAGCATGGTCAAATCACTTTCAACCCATGTAGGCCCAGCTGCATAGTTCTATAACATACAAGTATGTAGGTTGTGAGGATTGAACTTGTTCTGTTCAATGCACAAAACATTACTGATTTTTCATTATTGTTGAGTTTAATTTTGTTTAAATAAAACTGAAAATAACATTAAAAACTGCTGTCATCTGAGTATCTAATATTAAAAAAAGTTGAATTCTTGCAGTATATCTAGTTTTGAGTTACAGAACTATCAGCTGGGCTTACATTAATTGAAAGTTATTTGACCACACACACAAATTTTGTGCAGTTAGTTTCCATTTGACAGTATTGTAGATGCATTATATAATTTGTACATTGCTCTTGATGCTTTGCCTACAATCACCTGATGCTTTCTCTCCACAATCTCCTGGCATGTGACTTATGGGCAAAATCATCTAATGTGCATGTGTGTGTACTTGAGTTTATTTGAAGTTTATAGAACATATGATTAAAACCTTTGCAGAAATATGGTATATCTAAAATAATACACCATATTTCTGCAAAGGTTTTAATCATATATTCTATAAATCTCAAATAAATTCAAGTACACACACACACACACACACACACACACACACACATTTTAGGGGGAAAAAATCTTAAAACTTTATTACTTTTCGAGTATTTTATCTTCATTTTGCAGTCTGTATATAAAACAGGATTTTATTTTATTAACACTTTTTTTTAATATACTTTTTGTAGTAGTCATTTTGTAATCTGAACATTTAATTTGAAATAAAAATTTAATTTTGTATGTTTTTTGCAATTGTCTGTTAAAAAAAAATATATTCAAAAATTTGTATACTATATGATATTATGTGATAACAAAATGTAAAATTTTATGAAATACCTTGCAACTCAAATATTTTATTGCAAATATTGTTTGCAAATGACAATTTTATTAAAAATGTTTTTTATATTTTGCATTTGCACAGCTGTTAAGTTCATTTGTTGTTATGATATATGGTGCTTAATGTTAATATCTTATTAGAGAATTTTCCATTGTAATTTCTTTATTAATTAACAGTTTCATATTAGTATGCTGATAATAGTAATTTGTATAATGTTATAATTATTATTTATTGACTTCTTTTTGGTTTATATTTACAGTGATAATTTAAAGGACTTAAAATAAATGACTAAATTGCAAAAATGAATCCAACTCACTACTATTGTCTGAGCAATAATTATTAACAAATTTAGAATATTTGAGAGTAAAAAATTTCATTTTAAATTCTTCTAATTGATTATTTAATTTGTCAGATATAATTCATTTCTTTTGTTTTAAATGTTTAGATGTTATGTGAAACATTAATAAAATTTTAAATGAATTATATCAAGTTGGAAGTTACTCAAAATTTAGGTTCTTTTTTAGATATGAGCATATTTGAATGTAATAAAATTATTAATATAAGTTTTTAGATATCAGTATTATTTAAAAATCTACTTTTTGAATAATGAATTTTATTATAATTATTTTATCTAACATTGAAATTTTTCACTCGTTTCAAAACTTTTAGTGTATCATAAAAAATGTTGTACATGTGTGTCTACATGTAAAATAATTTTTTATGGAAACAGAAGGTTTTTAAAACAGATGAAAATACATAATATACATTTATCATGAATTTATATCTTTAAGAAGCAGTATATATACTTCTCAAATGGATTCAAAAATTCAGAATTTAATTTTATGCACCTGCATTACTTGTTTATCTTCAACTGTTTGAGTTCTTGTGTCTACTTTTTTGTAGTTTCTTCCTGGGAGGTAAAAAAAAATTCAATTTTTATTCCATTAAATTGTGTGTGTTATCTATACATTCAAAACTTATAAAATTTAACTATGTAGTTAATATATATGCCATTATCCATATATACTATTTTACAATTTATATTTGGGATGGAGATAAGGAAAATAAATTTTCTTTATTTCGTTATATATTGACTTCTTTTCATTTACACTAAATTATAAATGAAAACAGAAATTATTGCTGTTTTATTGTTTATAGTATTTAAAGTTATTTGTGTAAATTTATTTATGACAGGATCATACCCAAAACTATTGCAAATAAGGAGAATTGAGTGTATAATATTTTTTGTATTATATTCACCAGAAGTTGGTTCTGTGTCTTTTATTCATATATCTTGGTGTGGAGTGGTGTGTATATTAGTGTATAATGTGGTTTGTAAATTTTTATTCAGTAGAGGAGATTGATAATTTTATCTATATAAAATTTATAATAAAAATAATTGGGGAAACATTTTTTTAATGTAGAATTTATACTTGTTTAAATTTTGTTTATTTATATGAATGGTTGCAAGTATATACAGTACAAGTGTCCCCTGATTAATGTGGGATTTGATCAACATGCAAAATTAATTGTAGCAATCCCTTTATATATCTGGCAGAAGTTTTAATTTACACAGCTTTACCAGTTGTCTTTACTTAACATAGATACTGTATTTTGATTAACATGATTTTGATATATGCGGTAGGATTAAGGGCTTAATTAACTGTGTTAATCAAGGAATACCTGTATTAATTTTTGCTACAAATTCATGATATATATTTTTTGATTATACAATACATAAAAAAATATATAATTTTATTATGTCAGTTGTTATATAAAAAATAAATTAAAATAATTAATATTTAGATTAACTTCAATATCTTTATTAAGCTATATGAATAAATTAATAATATATGTACAGTACATCCATTCAAAAAAGTATTTTTTCTTGTAATATCATATAATTGCTACATCTGCATTTATGAGAATTTTATGAGAACATATTGTTCAAGTTCAGCAGTAATTGTCTTCTAAATTATTGATGTAATTTAGATGAAAATTTCAAGTAAATATTACAAATGAGAAATTTATAAGTTGTTTTTTTTACGCATTCAGTATATTTAAAATTAAAATTGTTAACAATTTTAATAATTAAATTAATTTTAATTTTTAAAAATATTTTTTCAAAAAATTCAAAAAAATGAAGTGTTTTGTTAAATTTAATTGTGCTATAGATTATAAATTACTTAATCATATGAAGTTATAAATCTATCAGGCTGCAGTTAATGAACATAATCCATTTCAAGACTTTGTTCGCTATCCAAATTGTTCGTTAACTGATTATCAATTTACCATAGGGTTTTATGGGAATTTGATTAATTCGTTCTGGAGACTCCAAAAAATAAAAAATATAAATAAACGTAGTAAGAAAGTATATATGTAATAATAAAAATACATATATACATAGTCTTGCATTTTTATTAGATGTTTTTTCCATTTGTGGGGGTTAAAGAATTTGTTCAATGTTAATTACTTTTCTCTCTTCTTCAGGATTTTTCGGAAGTAATAAATAGCATTGTAATTGTAGAGATCTCCAAGCCTATTAACCTCATTCTGGTTTGGATGCCATTTGGATGCTGTTGTTCTGACATCCTCCCACTTCCTCAAAAGATCTTTAATTGTTTGAGACTTCTTGCTAAGATTGTGTTTACTGTAGACCTGTTTAAGCCATACAGCCTAGCAACATCAGACATCATCTGTCCACTCTCTACCTTGGCTATTATCTCTTGCTTGGTTTCTACAATGAGCACAGTTCTAATAATATTATGGAGTATAAAAAGAGTGGAGTGTGACACTCCACTCTTTTTATACTCCATAATATTATTAGTTTATTTTTTTAAATAATAAGTTCCAAAAAGCACTTACAAAAATTCAGAGAACAGAAATCAACTAGTGCACAAAAAATTATTTAAATCCAAGGCCTGGATGAAAATTGAAATTTGGTATTAAAATGTTAGTGAATATCTGATGGAACAGTTAAACTCTCACCTTTTTTCAATAAAAACCAGCACAAAACTTAAGGAGTATCCGCCCAACAGTCTTGCAAAGACTATAAGAAATTATTTGTCAGAAAGGTAAACAAAAAGCTGGAATTAAAGGGAGAGTTTCAAAATTTGGAGGAATACTATCTGATCAGTATCAGGTTGATGTTTAACGTAATTCTTTGCAAAGATGATATTATTTCTACCATAAATAGAAACAATTTTTATTTTATTTTTTTAATCTATATATATGTATAAATGGACATGTTTATGCCTATATTTCACTTTGCAGCCAAAACTACACATTGCACATGAATGGTGTTTGTGTGGTAGTAGCCCCAAGTCTCCCATCGTGCCCTATGGTGGTTGTGTCTCGATAGCTATAAGGTTGTGGGAGATATGGGGGTTGAAAGTGGTTGACTTCGAAAATGTGTGACGCTTTAATGAGAATGTTCCAGTTTTTTCTAGAAAGTTCCAGAACCTAGAGGTGAAATTTGGTACATGGTACTTCATGAAAAGGCACACTAAGAAGGGATTTTTCGATATTCCCCTCACTGGGGGAGAGGGAGAGCATTAAGTTTTAACCTGAAGAATGGCTTCTACTGTACTATTTTAGATGCGATTTTTTGTTTTTAATTATGTTTAGTCTTCATTAAGTACTTAGGGGTATTAAATTGATAATATTTCAGACATTGTTATAAATATTTTTTATATATTTTGATTTTTTAACTAAATGTTTGAACTGTTTTAAATTTGAATTCCTTTTTGCATATTGGTTCGATTTTAGAACAAAGTGGGTATTTGCAGCTAGAAGTCAAATACAGTATAGTTTTAGCTGCAAGTGCATGCTTTGGGTACTTGCAGCTAAAAGTCAAATTAAAAACAGTTCATTTGATTCTCAGCAATTCTCATCATTTTCAGTGGTTAAATAACAATTACTATGGTTGTTGAAATATTGAATGTAAATAGGGTTTGTTTGCAAAATCTGCACGAGCGAAGCCACGGGTAACAGCTAGTTTTGTATAAATTTTAAAATTTATATGAAATTTATATAAAAAATGTATATACTTAAGATACTGTACATAATCTTTATTTAAATACTTTTGTATGGACATTTGATAGTTATGAATCTACTTGAAATTAGATTAATTAAATATTGAAAAAATGAACAGGAGATAAAACTGTAGATGGTATGTAAAATTCTATAGGGTTTTGTAGTGACTTAGATATATCAAAATATACAAAATAACTAGTCTGTTTGTGGGGTAATGAATTGAGGACTAGAAAACAAAGGAAACATATTGATGGAACCAAATTTAATATTAATAAAAACATGACAAATCAGCTCAATCAGATAATAACAAATAATTGTTTTCTATAAATCTTGATGCAATAAACTTCATTTATATGACATGACAAAATGTATCAATACAAACAGTAAATTGTTTTCGACATGCTAGCTTTCTTCAAACTAATGAAGAAGAGTTAAATTCAGATGATGGTATTCTGATTAATGAACTTTTGAAAAATGAACTTACAAATGATGAAACAAAAGGTGTTCAAGATGTTCCCTCTGCAATTACTGGATGCATTTTCTGACTACAATTTTGAAGAATATGTTAGGGTTGATGACAGTGTTATTAGTAGGGAACTTTTGACCATTGATGGCAATATAGCTTCAGTGTCTTCCAAAAATAATGAAATTATTGAGAATGAAGATGACAATACAACATATGCAGATAGTGTCAACATTCCGATAATGTCAGTTTCTGAAGTTTTGCAAAACATTATTGTTATTACAAGAGTTTATACAAGCACTTAATACTCCGCAAAATATTTTAAATAGTTTTGCTGAGGTGGAACTATATATTACAGAATGCTATGCAACAAGCAAAAATCAACAAACAGAAATAAGAGAGATTTTAAGTAACAATGTGCATTTATATTGTTTTAATGGGCAACTTCCTATGCAATAATTCATTACATTTTATCTTTCAGACATTAGACTTTAGTTTTCCAAAATTATACTTTGTTTTAGTTATTATCCCATATGACAAACAGTGGTCACAACAAACCAGTTTTGAAGGTCCGTACAGGTTCGTTATAAGTGGATACTAATGTATATTAAAAAATATTATTTAAATTAGTGTTTCATGAATATTTTAATAATTTTCAAATATTAATTTTTAATATTTAATAATTGTAGTAGTATTTAAAAAGGATCAAAAATTTTTTCAAATTGTTTACTTCTAAATGTTAGCAGACTTTTCAGTAAAAAACAAAATAGAAAGTACTAATTTTGTATACTTGAAGAAACATAAAAAAAAAATTAAAACAGCATCTTCATAAACTACCCTTTTTCACAAATGTCTGGAACAAAACAGTGAAATGGCAGAGTTGATCATGATGCCACTGCCAAAGTGATGATTTTAAGAAGTTTTACATGCTGAGGCAGAGAAGAGCCTCAAAATAAAGACTCACTTTGTTGTCTTCCTGACATGTGTGTAAAAGAACAGATTATATGAAGATGATCTTTTAATTCTTCTTTCTGTTGTTATACAGAATATTTAATTCTATATTTGAAGCCATCGGGGACATATAGTGCTAACTCTCAGTTCATGGCATTCTGAGGTATTTAATTATGAATAATGCAACCTAACCTTAGCACACATCCATATTAACTGGAGAAAAAGTACACTGGAACATTGCTGATTGCAAAAAAATAAAGTGAATATTATGTCCTTGATGAGGGGTTCCTGAAGCATCAAGCTTTTTATTACCAGATCAAGGTGACCAGATGACATTGTTATTGATGTGAAAAACATTGATGAATAATACCAAGAAACACAAAATAATGTAAACAAAACTATTTTCTAGATGATAGTGTTTGATTTTTAATAAGCAATGCTGTTCAGACATAGTGTTATTTCACATTACTTTGATCTACAAAATCTTTCTTGTGGGATTTTTTTATCAGATAATTGTAATCTTTTCTGTCTTGAGCTTGAAATGACAGTTGTATCTACAGTTTGCCTATAGATATGACTGTCATTTCAAGCTCGAGACAGAAAAGATTACAATTATCTGATAAAAAGTTCTGATGCAAAGTTCGGAGAGTAAAAATATTAACACACACACCCATTCATACAATTTTAGAATTCTTTCAAACATTCAAACTCAATTATCTACTTCAAAAATGTGATTCTGAGGGTTAGCACTATATGTCCCCAAGTTTCATTTGTCCCCTGTATTTTTTTAATCATAGAAAGTACTGACATTTATAAGGTGCAAAATATTTGACTTCCATATTAAAAGGTCTCAATAAATCTTGAAAATGAATGTAAGTCAAGCTATAAATATATTTGAAAATATTTTGTTGTTGGTCATTAAATTAATTAAAAAGGAATATTAATATAATTAAGGAGAAATATAATTCTCTAAATATTTTTTATTAAAAATTAATAATTTATCATAATTTCTAAATTCATTAATAACTTTTCAAAAATTTTTCACTGTGTAATGAAACACTTATATGCAAAATAAATAATTTATTTGTATTTTCTTATAGCCCGATGGATCCATTAGGAATTGTTCCAGAAATAGTTGATATCTACACTTTAAAAAAATGGGGTGAAATTTCACCTAGAGAGATTCCTGAGGCTGGTTTGTTTGGAAATCAAGAGAAAGTTCATAGTTCTTCCCCATTTCCATGCAATGAACAAATTAATAAAAAAATTGCCTTATGGTAAGTAATATTATGTTAGTTATAAAAAAATTAATAAGACTGTACTCTAACTTTCATTATATTTATTGTATTGATAAAGTAATTGTGATCTTGCTTTTGAAATCAAAACAATTTCATTAAGAGCTTAAATGTTTTCAGATTATAATTCATCTTTAAAAAAATTAATTTGAATAAAAGAATGAACTGTTTGAAAAAGTTTAATGTAGCACTAAAGAACAACTTATTTAAAATATTCTGAAGTATACTATTTAATGTAGATGAATTTTTCTATGTAACGTTAAAAAAAATAGAACGTACAAATTAAAAGCAAATATATTGTTTTTTTGTCATTAATGTTGGAGTGAAAACTTAGAAAAATCCAAAATTTATATGCCCATTATCAGATGTCAACAGTAGTAAATTTTTTTCTTGCTGATCCCTGATGATGATCATTGACAAAATGACAACCTGAAAATATTTAGGTTTTTTTAAAAAGATATTTTTTTAACAAAAATTTAAATTTATTACAAGATGCTATTTAATACTTAAACTAAATTTTAAAAACTTTTTCATGTTTGTTGGTATTCAGAGATTTAGTATATGATTTCTCATTTTAAAAACTCCTTTTTAAAATAATCTACTGAATGCATTGTCATTTTAAAATTAATATTAGCAATATCTAATATTGTCTATTTTTAATGATTTTGAAATGATTATAAAATTAAATTTATGATAGGGTTGGTGATATATCCAGTTTGAATGCTCAAGCTATTGTTAATTCAACTAATGAAGTTCTTACTGACAAGAATGCACTTAGTGAAAGAATTTTAATGCGAGCTGGTCCACAGTTACAGGAGGATCTTCAAAACAATATTAAAGGTCAGTTGGTTATATGGAATGATTTGTGAGCTTCCAAAACTTAAAAAAATTTAATTATCATATTTTTGCATATAACATGATACAGTATATTTTCCACAAAAAATTGTCAGAATGAAAATAAAACATTTGTGCATAGCTCACCTTAAGCCCACTTCTGTGCATAAGGAGTAACAGTTTCTCCATAGGACAGAGTTTGTAATTGCAATTTGAAAGGGGATGCAATCTGCTTTCAAATTCTTTTAAATAGATAAGTCATGAATAATAAGAATGAAAATATGATTTAATAAACTATAACTTTATAATGGAAGTTCTAATATAGTTAAAGAACTCCAGCAAATCTCTCATAACATTATATTTGAATTTTTGTATGGGAAAAATCCTGTCCTGATAATGTGCAGATGTTCTTTTTTTAACATACCCTTTTTTTTTTTTCAATGCCCCTGTTTATTTGCAAGATGTTAGAAGAAAAAAATTGGAAAATCTCCATATTTTGTTGGAAGCTTTTTGTTAGGTTCTATGCTGCTAAACTTATGCTTGTTTAAGACTATTAAAAAACTATGTATTCACATTGATTATGATTTTATTAAGGCTATTCTGGTTTTTATTCGATTGGTTGTTAAGTTTTTACCAGGTTTGTGTCACAACTTTGTTCTTAAGAATAGTACTGGAGTAATTTTTTTATGAATTAAATTTCTAAATTATGCCCAGTAAAAGCAAAAAAAAAAAAAAAGTTAAAAGAAACTTTATTTCTGTAGAATCAAAGTTTTAGATTGTCTTAAAAATATAAAAAGATATAACAGCTTATAAAAAAGTTTAAATTTTAGTGAATTAAAAACATGGATTACAAAAAAGAATGAGCAGGTAATTAGAACTGTAATTTCTACAGAATCTTCTATTTCTGCAAATTTGACAGTTTCATTAGCTTTTGTAATATAGCCCCTTTTTGGTTACTAGTCCTATTTAACATGGTTTTACACAACATGAGATTATATATATTACACTGGGTTGTTCGGAAAGTTCGTAGCGATTTTTAAGAGAAATAAAAGAAATTGTTTTAATACTAAAAATATACTTTTATTCCACTATGTATGCGCCATTGTTTTTAATGACGTGTTGCCATCTATGGGGCAGCTTCATGATACCCTCTTCGTAGAACTTTCCAGTTTTTTCCGCGAAAAACTGATCCACGTGGTTTTTGCAAGCTTCCAAACTATCAAAGTTTTTATCATGAAGGGAATTTTGTAGAGAACGGAACAAATGGTAGTCCGACGGGGCAAGGTCGGGTGAGTAAGGGGGGTGGGGTAAAACATCCCAGCCTAGTTCCAATAATTTTTGGCGTGTTCGTAAAGACGTGTGAGGTCTGGCATTATCTTGGTGAAACACAATGCCTTTTCTATTGGCCAGTTCCGGACGTTTTTCTTTAATTGCCATGTTCAGCTTATCCAATTGGGAACAATACTTATCAGAATCAATTGTTTGATTCTGTGGAAGCAGCTCATAGTACAGGATTCCTTTCCAATCCCACCAGACAGTGAGCATGACCTTCTTTGGATGAAGACCGGCCTTTGGAGTTTTTAATGGTGATTCATTTTTCTTACCCCACGATCGTTTTCGGCTGATGTTGTTATAAATGATCCACTTTTCATCACCTGTCACTAAACGCTTCAAAAAAGGGTCATTTTCATTTCGTTTTTCAAGAGAATCACAAATGGAGATGCGATCCAGTAAGTTTTTTTCCGTTAAGTCGTGAGGTATCCAAATGTCATAACGATTCACGTATCCGAGCTTCTTTAGATGTTGAAATACAGTACTGTTTGATGACTTCACTATGTCTGCAATCTCTCGAGTTGTGTAATGAGGGTTTTCATCCAATAATGCTTTGATTTGGTCCTCTTCAATAACAGGAGGTCTTCCTGAGCGAGGAGCATCTTCAAGGCTGAAATTACCCGTTTTAAATTTTGCAAACCACTTTCGAACAGTTGATTCTGATACAGCACTCTCACCATAAACATCACATATCTTTTTTGCTGTTTGTACAGCATTTTTGCGTTTACGAAAAAAGAAAAGAAACAAGTGTCGATAATGCACGTTGTTCGCATCCATTTTTGCAATGAGCCAAATTAAACGCTATTTGAATAATCTTAACGGTTTTTTTGTAACGGACGCGTCTCAAGGTCATTTATCGTAATATTCATTGGTTTGTACAATTCTAATCATTTTCGCGTCAATCGGTGTCTCAACTGTCGGCTATCACAAGTCCTATTTAACATGGTTTTACACAACATGAGATTATATATATTACACTGTGTTATATGAAGTTATATGTATTTAAAATTGGGTTTGAAGTTTTGAATGAATTAATTTGGTCTGAATTTGCTTGGTGAATTATTGGAATAATTTATTGTAAAAATGATTACCATGTACAATAGTACAATATTAAAATATTTATTATAAATTTTTATAAAGCATAATGTTTATATCATCTGTCAATGCAGGACTTGTTCAATTTAAGTATCAATAAAATGTTTTATTGGGAGGAGAATTATTTTCATTTAGAAATTATACAAGGATAATGTCTTATTCAGTCTACTTGATGAATAACAATAATCTTTTGAGCCTTTTTGGTCTTTATAAGTTTTTAAAAACAGTTTTGTCCTTCTGCCTTGTTTGTATTAATTTCAATTTTTGATGTGCAAAGGAATCAGTCTGTCTTGAATTGCAAATTACATACAATTACATGTCTAACTGAGAATGGTATTAGGAACATTTCATCCAAGGACATAGTGGCAGTGAATATGCTAAGTAAGTTTTATAACTTATTTACCATGTTGAGTTATTTCAAATTTTAAAAATAATCAAATTGCCATAATTAAAAGTTTATTGTGTTCAAAAGAGTAAATAGTGACAACTGTTAAAGTTTTAAACTAAAAGTGATGAACAAAACTGGGACTATACTTAACCTGAAAATCTCAACACCATTTTTGCATTTCCATGAAACACAAACATTTTCACTTATTTCATAAGCATATGTTGGGTTTCCAATTTAACTTCATTTTGATAATGTTTGAAATTGGAATGTTACTTGATAAGTGATATTTAATTTTTTAAGATATAATGTTCTATATTTCTTGTTTGTAATTAAAAATGTAACTTAAAAAAGTAAATTTGTATATATGAATAATTATGATAAATAAAATATAACATTAAATAATTATAAGACAAAGATATATATTTCTATATGTTATGGTTGACTTGCAGATATTGCAGGTTCCCTCACATATTGTGCTAAAATAGTTACTGGATTACTGCTATCAATATTGTTTACGTTCCACCTGTCTGCTTGTTAAAGATCTATTTGTAGAACTAATAGAACTGTATACACTAATTGTTGGTTAAATCTTTCATCTTTCACAGGATTGGAGCATATTCTGGGCACTCTTTTGCTGTTTACTTTATCTTTTGTTATTCCTTAATAATTTGTAAATGTAGTATATGTAGTATGGTAGTATTTCTCTGATATCATATGTGGGTATTTGAATATTTGGTTATTTGTTTGTAAATTGAATTAGTCTTCAATTGTACTTGACTATTCTAGGCTTAGGTGTTGGGAGATGAGGTTGTACAGTCTGATCTTCACTGTGGGATTGACTTATGTTGTTCTGCTTGAATTTTTTTGACTAGGTTTTTTTTATCTTTTTGTTGTACCCACGTATGCTATTTTTTAAAAATGTATTTAATTTCTTTTATGGTGTCTTTCTTATCTGTACAATGTGTGTATGTCCTTTTGACTAATGCTGTGAAAGCAGCTATTTTAGTGTATTGGTCATTAGATTGCAAAAGGATAAAGAATGGGTGATCATTGGTTTGTAGTAAACTTTTATGTGAATGGACCCATTTTGGAAAACTATATTTTTTTCTAAAAATGAGCTTTGGTGTTGATTTATTGGTCCAGGTGTAATGTTAAGCCATAAGGGTTATTAAATTCTGCCAGAAATTTATATGTATTAGGTTTAGTCCTCCATAAAATAAGTATATTGTCCACATATCAGATCTAAATGATGATATCAGGGAGAATTTTTTATGGTGGTTTTTGTGCCTGTACTAACAACTTACATAAGTCTTGAAAGGGGAGTGCTTATAGCTCCCCATTTTTGGATATATATGTTATTGTTATAAGCAAAGAAACATATATAGCACAAAATATAAGCCAATTCCAAGAATTTATTGATAGTATGAATGAACAGTCTATGCTATTAAAATAAAAATCTTGGAGTATGCAGAAGAAAGGTGGTAAACATATGGAAATAAATAATAGTGAAATGAAATCAAGTACAATAATGTGTTCTTTGCCTACTAACCTGATCTCTTTCTGCTTGAAAAGTAATTTCTGTGGATTCTGTGCTGAGTATTTATACTTTTTCAGATGTTTGACTAGCATTCCATGTACTTTTTTCTCCAGTAAGTCTGTGATCTGACTTTGTTGGATGGATCTGCATTTCTGATTTGAGTTTTAGTGAAAGCAAAGAGTCTTCCACACGACAATCTTTGTGATAATTCACGGAAGAACGTTTCACGACAAGATGCAACTCAATCATAATGTGTAGAAATATAATTATATCTTTGTCTTATAATCATTTAATATTATATTTTATTTATCATAATTATATATATATATATATATATATATATATAATTTTAAAAATTAAATAACATCTCTTATTGAGTACCAATTTTGAACATTATCAAATTGAAGCTAGATTGGAAACCTGACATAGGCTTATAGGTTAAAATGTTTGTTTTTAATAAATGCATTTGTTGGAAATGCAAGGATGGTGTTGAGGTTTGTAGGTTTTTAAACTAAATGATAAGTGAGAAACTTGTTTGAAAAATTACATTTAGTAATAAACTAATATTTTAAATAAATAATTTTTAAAAAATTGATCAAACTAAAGTTTCTGATCAAATAAAAAAATTTGAATAGTTTTACTTTCCTGGATTTCTTTTATCCAAGAAAAATATTTTGGGAAGTCAAAATTTTGTTTCATTTATTTTTAACTTTGTTTATTATAATTTAAAAATATTTTACTTCTAGGTTTATAATCCTCTTAAAAACTAGTCTATGCTATTAAAATAATATAAACAGAATACTGTTATACAATTAAAATAACTTATTTATTTTTACCAAATTATTTAAATTGACTATACTGTGTTAAATTGGATTGTGTGATTGTTATTCTTTGTATTAACTTAATAACTTGTAGATATTATTATTATGAACTAACATTGTATGTTGTTGTTGTATTAATGTATCACCATTATAGATTCAATTGTTGATTGGTTATAAATTAACATAATGTTTATTCTGTATTTATTACTAATGTTTATAATAATGTGGTATACCTGAAAAGTGGTATACCACATTAATTACCCTTAGCATATTCTTTTTCATGCGTGTCAATATATTATCTTCTAACTTTTAATTAATTATTTTTTAGATATTTAAAAAAAACATATCAATATTAATATGAAAATGATATATTTATGTAATAAATCACTTATGAGCTATTAAAACCTCTTGAATTTTAATGATTAAATTAATGTATTAGCTAATAATCAAATTTAAAAATACTAATATATAAAATAAGTGACTTCATTTAATTTTTTGTATGTAATTAAAGATTTTTCTTCTATATTTAAATTGTATAATTTTTATATTAAAATATATAAATTATATAAACTATTTATTAACACGTATAATTTACTTTCAGTTTGCAGGACTGGTGAAGCAAAATTGACAAAAGGATATAACTTACCTGCAAGATATGTAATTCACACAGTTGGTCCTAAATATAATGTAAAATATCAAACAGCTGCTGAAAGTGCTTTGTTCTCCTGTTATTTTAAAGTGTTGCAAATAGCAAGGTTGGTAAATTTAAACTAATTTTTTTTTACTTTGAAATGTTGAAATTTATTAATATTTGATTATTGAAGCATTATAGTAGCATAGTGTCATTTCGTAACTGATTTATAAATGTATTTTGTTCATTAATAAAAGTGCTCCTAAAATCTATGTGCAATTTTATATGCCAATAACTAATGATGTACAAAAGTTAAAATAATAATAAATATTCATGAATAATATTTATTCATAAAAATAAACAAAAAGCATTTTTGACATTGTTAATGCTTTTTTCATTTAAAATATGATGTTTAATATATAATATCAGTAGATGATGATTCAAATGATGTGTGTTCAAAAATAATTATCTATATCCATTTCAATCATACAGAAAGCATTAAAAAACTGGAAAAGCTTTCTAATTTATTTTGTAATGACATCATTTATTGAACTTAATGTTGCACATAACCAGCTTTTATAGGATGTAGGGTGGACTTTTTACAAATAAAATGGAAAGCTTATTTTTGAATATTATATTTAAAAGATTTTCTCTGTGTTGATTTTAATACATTCATATATTAATTATGAAAGTATTTAAGTTAGGAAATGGGAAATTATGGACATTTTAAAATTTGTTTTATATTCACAGAATTTGTGGTGGTGATAATTTTTTTTTTAATTTTTAGCATTTTATTTTAAAAGTATATATCATTTCACTGTTACATTGTGCGTCTATTGTTTTACAAAGAAATGATAGAATTATTTGCTATAGATGCCATTAAATATGAATATTATCATATAAAATATAAACAATAATAAATTCTTCATTATATCATTGTCTTCGTTGGACTTTGTATATTAATTGGTGTTGTTTCCATTTTAGCAAATAGAGGAGATCTTATTCAGAAATACAAAATATCTTTACTTTTCACCTGTGAAAAATAAAGATTTTTTACTATTACTTAATGGACTTTTAACAGTGAGATTTGTAAAAAGCAGTAATGTTTTCAATTTGGTTAATGGGCCATCCTCAGGCATGTATAGTCAAGTGGGAAGTGTTGGAAGACTAGTGTTGGAAGGAAGAATGAAGGGACAGCCTCAGATTGGAGACTGTCTATTTGTTCTTTCTTCTGATGCTAGCCCTCATTTCTCAACTGTCTACATCTCCTGAGATTAGAGCTGTACTAAGCTAAAATTTAAATGCCAATATTGGGATTGATATCAAGTTTCCTTTTAATATTTTGATATATTGATATCAAGTACTGAAACATTTTATACAAGATTTCACAAGAAACACAAGATTTTAGAATATTGATATTGAAATTTTGGTTTGCTATATTGCTTATCAGCATTGCAGTACTGAAGATGGCCTGTTAACTGGGTTGGAAGCATTAACACTCTTTTTTAAAAAAATTCCACTGTTAAAAGGTGCATTAAGTAATTCATCTGAAAAAGTTAAAGGAATTTTGAACATTTGTTGAGTGGAAAATTAGTACAGCTGCAGCTTGAATTTTGCAATACTTACTATATTTTTGATTTTTCAAGTTATTATATTAAAATGGAATGTTAGATACAAATGTATTCTAAAAATGGTTTTAAAACTAAACATTTACTTAAAATTGGCATTCAGTAAAGTTTATTTGTTTATTACATTGAACATATCAAATCATTGATCATATATCTGTCTGGGCATGGTATTAATTATGACAGATTTTGGAAAACTCCATGCGGTCAGCCCATCCTGATGAGGTGCAAACCCGTTACCGAACTCCCAGTGTTCAGGGAACATAACTGCTTGGCCACATATTCCAGGTTTAGACTTTGAAACAATAATAGTAATTTGGATAATAATATAAATTAATTGAAACTTCAATACTGATTTAATAAACATTTAAGTCTGGCTTTATACTGATTAAACTATAACTTTCTGTATTAATATTTTGTAAATATTTTAAGAAATTAGCAAATTTAACTCATATCAAAATCTGTGATCAGCTTAAACTTAATCATCTTATGTTGACAATACTAATGATTCTTGTTGTCTGTACATAATGTAACTAAGTTTTTGATTTTCTTTGATAGTTTTACTATTGAAATTATTAACATTTCTAAATTATAATAATTATTATTTTATGATATTAAATTTTTAGCAATTTTATATATTCAGTTATGTTTGTTATAATTTCATTGATTGGTGTATATGTATTATTCATGTTTGAATTAAAAAAAGATTTCTTTTACTATAACAAACGTAACTGAATACAGTAGAGTCGCACTAGTCCGAACACCACTAATCTATACATCTGCCTAAACTGAACATCTTTCGGTCGGCGAAGAGGAAATTTTCTCTAACAAGAGGTTCACTTAGGGGTGTCCCCTTTCTCTTTCCTAAGTGAACCACATGAATAAGGCTTCATCAAGCTTGTTAAATGTTGAGGGCCTTGCTGTTTGTCGATTTTCAACTGATTTTTCTGAAGTAGAGGCACAAAACTGCTCAATCTTTGCATGGTTTTTTCCAGTTGGTGATTGTAGGCTTGCCCACTGCTAACTCTACTGCCAATTTCGTTGCACTTTCACCCTTGTCCAGCCTTTTCAAAACATCCAGCTTATCTTTCAACATACATGTGTGTTTCCGTTTCATGGCTATTGTAGCAGCACACTAAATTAAACTAAAATAATGTAGAGTGAAGAGTACATTCAACATCCACAATTAAGCATGCTAACTCACACAGTAGCGTCAGTCAACTGATTGGAATCCTGGACTATGTATTAAAAACGTTTTTTACAGTTAAAATAATTTTAAGGTAAACAACAAAGGCAGGTTTCCATTTCAAGATTATAAAACTTGTTCTTGTTAACTGTTTGCACCCTGTATTGAGTACAAGTCAGATGAAATAAAGGATGGGGTGCTGATGTCATTGGTTTTGCTGGATCTATATAACCAAATCTGTTTTACTGCTTGCTTCAGCATTATTTCAATTATTCAGCTAATCCAAACAGGGCTTGGTCCCAATTAGTTCAGACTAGCAGGACTCTACTGTATATAAAATTGTTAAAAATTTAATATCATAAAATAATAATTATAATTTAGAGATGTAAGTTGTTTCAATAGTAACAAGATCATATTAGATCAGTGGTTTTCAATTTTTTTGAAATCAGGGAACACTAAACTTTGACATTTATTTTCCGTGAAACACTTATAATACATCAGCTTTAAAGCAGGGATGGCAAACCATTTTGAAATCAAGTGCACTCAGTCTAGTAGATGACAACATTGCTGTTTACCAATTACATTCCCATACAAAAATTATTTTACATTGTATTGATTTTTCTTTTGCAACAATTTTTAATTGTATATTTATTTTTTTGTGGAACACTTGAAGTGTCTTCACGGAGCACCCATGTTCCATGAACCATGGATTGAGAACCTCTGTATTAGATAATCGGTTTATTAAGTTATGGCAATACAACACTTAGGCAATCTGCTTAGGGGTAATGCCTTCCTGGGAGGACTTTTTAAGGGTACCTAGTCCCTACTCAGGCATTACAGATGCGGAGAAAACTTGGAAAACTCCTGTCCTGATGAGCCTGTCCTGACGAGGTGCGAACCCATGACCGAACTCCCAGTGTTCAGGGAACATAACCGCTTGGCCACTAGTGGACCCTATTAGATAATCAAGATTTTATTTTTTTTTGTGGATGAAATATGATTGTCACTAACATATTTAATTATATTTGAGGAAAGCTGCTTTTAAAATGTTAATATATATGTATTTAGTAAATATTTAAAAAAAGTTTAGTTAAAATGTTTTAATTAATATGCACTCTTCTTGTTTCATGTGATATGATGAAACATAAGTATTAAATATAAGTGAAAAGAAAATTTTAAGTTTTTATTAGAAATAAGCTTAAATTATCATTATTGATGTTTAGCCTCTCTTTTTTTGTACAATAATTATCACTTAACAATACACTTGAAACTGGAAATAAATGAAACAATATAAATACATCAGTTATTGCTGGATTTTATTTTGAAAATAAACTTATTGATTGTCTTAATTATATATATACACACTACTAATTACTTCAAGGAAAAAATTTCTATAATGTACGTTAAACATTCAACATATTTTAAATATTTTACTAATTTAAAAGTTTATTTTTTATTACATGATGTCTTAAATGTACTGTACATTAGTAAATTTTTTACTAGTTACTTTTCTAAAATATGTAAGTTTATTTTTGTATTTTTATTAAATTTTGTTTCTATTTTACCTATAAATGTTTGTAATATGATATTCATGTAATTAAATTATATTTATTTATATAGAGAACATCAGCTTAAATCTTTAGCACTGTGTGCAATTAATTCTGTGAGAAGAGGATATCCTCCACATGAAGGTGCACATATAGCTCTAAGTAAGTTTATTTTGGCTATTCAATAAATTTTGAATATTTGTTAAACATTAATAGGGATATAAAAACTAAATTATAATGAAAATCAAAAATATATAATTATTATTATTTATTCCTTTTTTTCTGTTATAAAGGACTCATAAAAAACTTTTGAGAGATTATAATTAGATTGTTAGTATTCACTTATTCTAATTTTATAAGTAGTTTATTTCTAACAATATCTTTGTATTTTATTTTAATGCAGATTTGCAAATATTATATGAGGAGAGTCCAATATTAAAGGTACAGGCCAAAATCACACTAACATTTATAAATAAAGAAAATATTTAATACATTCCATAAAGACTACATACAATTGTTTATTTCTCAACATAATCACCATAAATATTGAGCCATTCATCCTAGCATGACACTAGTTTGAACATCCCTTCACTGTACTGTTGTGTCAAGTTGCTTGAAGTAGTCCAGAACACTGTCTTCTAATTCCTCTTGATCTGCAAAGTGTTTCCCCACCAAAAATTTCTTTAAAGGTCCAAATAAATGAAAATCCAATGAGAAGGCTAAATTTGGATTATACGGAGGATGTTGCATGACTTCCCAATTCTGCTGTGCCAACCACAGTTTGGTTTGATTTGACATGGGGAGTATAGTCCAGATTTAGCCCCCTTGGATTTTCATTTATTTGGACCTTTAAAGAAATTTTTGGTGGGGAAATGCTTTACAGATCAGGAGGAATTGGAAGACATCATTCTGTACTACTACAAGCAACTTGTCACCCAACATCATCATGAAGGGGATGTTCAAACTAGTGTCATGCTGGGATAAATGGCTTAATGTTTATGGCAATTTTTGTAAAGAAATAAACAAAAGTATGTAGTTTTTGTGGAATGTATTAAATATATTTTTTTAATTGTAAATGTTAGTATAATTTTGGCTTGTACCTTTAGTATTGAACTCTTCTCATGTATAAAACTTTTATTACATTCATTTATAAGTATAATACAGTGGTGCCTCATTTAACATACTTAATCTGTTTCAGGTGCAAGTCTGTTAAGTGAATAGTCTATTATACGAAACACATTAGAAATAATGTTAGAAATAGAAATAAATGTTAAAACATCTAATTCGTTCCGCTGCATAAAATAACCGTACTGTACCATAAATAAAAAATGAAAATGGAGCAGTCACCAATTATGGCGGGTAGTCAGATGTTGTGAGGAGGAGGTGGAAGAACACTTTTTTCACACATTCATACAGACACACACTTTTTACACATTGCAGCAGGTCTCTTTTTTTATTGTTTTTTAATTGGAGTCAGATTCAAGAGAGGCTACCGGGGCTTGCAGGGTCAACTTTTCTTGTTCCATCCTTTGTATTTTGGCTGCTGGCTTCTTGAAAAACATGTCCAAGGTGGTCTGTTTCTCTCTCTTCTTCAACACCTGTCGGAAATGACGGGCAAGGGTGTCATTGTAGAGATCATTGATCCTGTTGGCCTCAGCTGTGTTTGGATAGTGAGTGTTGGTAAACTCCTGAACCTCTCCTCATTTGACAAGGAAGTCCTTGATGGCAGCAGTTGAAATTAGTTGATTGGATTGCTCCTCCTCGTCGTCAGATGAAACTTCCCTTTGAGCTTCATTATGTTCCTAGGCCAGAAGTGCTTGGAGCTCTTCAGTTGTCAGCTCTTCTTGGTGTTCTTCAATGAGCTCCTCCACATCCTCCATTTCCACCTCCAATTCCAACTCTCAGGCTGTCGAGATGTTTTTTACCACTTCTGTATCCTCAGCTGGTTCTTCGTGGGTCCATTCAGGAACAAGCCTCTTCCAGGCTGAATTGAGGGTCTTCTGTGTGACTTCTCCCCAGGACTTCTGGATGAGTCTGATTGCCACAAGAACATCAAACTTCTCTTTCCAGAACTTTCGGACGGTCATGTCTCCACAAAGCTGGCATTCTTTAAACACCTTCATGAAGAGAGCTCTGGTGTACAGTTTTTTGAAGTTGACAATGATTGCTGATCCATTGGCTGAAGGATGGCAGTGGCTAATACTGCACTTTGATGAAAGGATAGCTTTCTTCCAGGATCTCCTCCAGGTCTTTTGGGTGACCAAGGGCATTGTCCAGTATCAGTAGGGCTTTGAGCGACAGTTTTTTGTCCAGGTATTTCTTTACAGCAGGAGCAAAGATTTCCAGGATCCATTCCTTGAAGACAACCTGGGTCACCCAAGCTTTTTGGTTAGACTTCCAATGGACAGGCAGGTTGGACAAAGAAGGAAAAAAAAAACAGCATACTCTTCTGCAGCTAAAGAACAACTGTTTTCAAAGGCTCCCAAAATACCTACATCAAGAAGCTATTCTGGGAGGCTAAAAAGGGGAAAACATCTAAAAAAAGCAGATTGTCATTGGTAACGGCAAAAGAGTGGAAACATCATTCGCACCTGTTCGCAGAAAGTTTGTTGTTCGCCTCACATATCTGCCAAACGGAAAGTCCATTGCTTGAGTCACGTAACGGCCAAACAGAAAGTCCGTTGCTTGCAGCGTCCATTATTTGAGGCGTATGTTATATGAGGCACCACTGTATTGTACTTATTTGTTAGATGTGCAGCAGTTTTGGCTATTTAGAGTTCATACGCCTTGGAAATCATTTATTCTGGTTGTACAAATGTGCATATTGATCAGCATATTACATTTGTTGCAGTAAATGAAAATATGACAGTTTTGACTCAAATGCTTATTTTTTTTACATAATACACAGTAATATGTAACAATAACATTTGACATTCAGTATTATTTGTCATAAATGATTTCTATGCAACATCTTTTTCTCCTAATTGTTTTGACCAATGTATACAATGATTAAAAGCTTGAATGTGTTTTCTACAATATTTTATTTTTTATTTTGAGATCTGCATCATTTAAAATCCTTCTCTTTTTGCTTTTGTCATATCTAAATCTTTTGAAAATAATGACTTAGATCATGAATTAATTGCAATTATTTTCATGTTGAACTAGGTTTGAAATTTCACAGAAAAGTTGAAGCTATCATTTTGTTCTATATGAAATTTATATTCTAAATGACATCATTTGAAATTATGAACAGTCTTGTGTATATCTAGTATTCATATTATAAATTTCAAATTTTTTTTTCTCCTAGAACCAAATTAACTATGTTTAGCTGAGCATTATAGGTTTCTTCAAAGAGGTAATATTTTATTTACAATAGTCTTTTCAAACAGATGGCCTGATGGCTGAGATAGTTAACCTTTTGATGAGTAGTTCCATAAATATACAAATATACATGGTATGATACATATGGTGGGCTCTACAGAGTGAGTATGTATGCGTGTGCACACACACACACACACACACACACACACACAGTCTCCTTGTATATGCTCATATATTTATGGACAAATGTGAAACTACATACAGCTAGAGACATCTGTTAGCAGGTGTAGAAAAACTTTTTACACATAATTTTGTTTGTAAGTTTTTGACAAGATTTAATCTATAATTCCTAGCATAAAGACAAACATGACATATAATCTTCATTTACACTCACTGTCTCCTGGATTGTTGGAGTTAGTCAACACAATCAAATCAGAAAAAGAAAATATTGTTTAGTTTATTAAAAAAAAAATGAATTAGAAGATGAGCTATTAAATTATTTTATAAATGTTACAATTTTTAAAAACTGTGGGAGAAGAGGGAGCCACCAGTAAACCCACTCATCAAAGGGCATCAGCCACTGCTTTGGTGACCTGAGATTGGAACCAGGCAAGCAATACCAGAAATTTTTCTTGGATGATTGCTCCTGGATATGTCAAGCCTCATATCTCACTGTCTGTCCACCTCTATTGTGAACCTGACTGAACTTATAACACTTTTTGAATTACCTACATATTTTTTTTTAAATAATGGTAATATACATCAACAATTGCCATAAATGATCGGGCTAAATTTTGGATAAATGATTATAAATTAGAAATAAATTTGGCACTAGAGTTAGGCATTAGGCACCATCTCTTATTAAAATTAATAATTATAATATTTAATTAATTAATTTAGATTAAACTGGAAGAAAAGAATCGGCCGGAAGCGGGACTTGAACCCGCAACTCCCACTTACCATGCTGATGCGTTGCCAGTTACGCTACTTGGACCTTTGGTCTGATTGGTAATATTTTGATGTGTGTAAAGAGTTTATTTAAAGAAGGTGTTTGTGTGTATAAATACATATACATATGTAATTTTGAAACCTACAAAAAAGTAGTTTTTAAAAAAATAATATTACTTCAATCTTATCACCAGTCCTTTTTATTTACATTAGATGTATTTTAAACTGTGTGTGTTTTAAGAATAATGACTGACGTTACTCGCTTAGGGTCTGCCTTAGGTGAAAGGTTATGACCCTTGCTTTGTCTCCAGTTTGTCAGGATGATGCAAGAAAGCTTTTTGATGTATGGGGGTAGTGGTTGCAGAATGCAAAGAGACCCATACAGAGACCAAAATGACAAAATTAATGTGTTCATTTGAACAAAGACGACATGCTTACAGAAGAGGCTAAAGGTCATTCAGGTAAAGGTTGTACTGTAGTTTCTACAGAGGAAAGTTTGTTTCCACTTTATTACTGGTCCGTAGAGTGTTCTGCTGAGGTCAGAGAGGTTCTGTCCCTCTCTGGTTGGTCGAGAAGTTTGCATTGAAATACAAATTGCTTGCATTTGCTTTATGTATGAATATAAAAATGAAATATTAACCACTTTATACACTAAAACTGTGATAATCAATATTGAATTGCCAAATGAATGCAGTATGCAGTTGTCCTCTTAACTAGTTACAAATAAAATAAAATACAGTATGCACACCTATATAGTACTTTATTTGAAAGATACATACAATAAATGAAAAAATATTTATACAATAAAAAACAAAATTTTACAATACTGTACCTCAATTAATATTGAAGTATTGAAGTAGCCAGTTATTTGCTGCTATTTACTGTTCTAATGAATATTTTAATATATGTATACCTACTTTTACATTCCCCCTATATATATATACATGGGGGTGTAAAAGTAGGTATACAGATGTTGTTATGGAAAAAACATACAGGGAGAAAATAGGCAGAAAAAACATTTACTTTTATTTTTTATGTACAAATTAAATCACAAATAAGAAATATAAACTAATAAAAGACGATAAAAATAATAATAATGAACACCAAATATTTGTATTTCTCAGATTCTCAACTGTATACCTACCTTACACTCCCCTGTATATCCTTTCCAATAGTGTAATTTTGCCATACTTAATCCTACATTATCCATTAACCTAAACATAACTTATGAAAACATGGAGATAATAAATTTTAATCCTAGCATATAGATACAGTCAAACCTGTTTTTATGCAGTGGATAGGGACCGCATAAAAAAAAAACGCATAAAAAAAATCGCACGAAACTTCACGAGTGGCTATAAAAAATAGTTTTCGCAACACAATTAAAAAATATATTTTTTTATGCGGTGAATAGGGACCGCATAAAAAAAGTCTCACATAGAAAATAACTCAAAACCGTACGAAATAGAATTTATTGACAACAGATGTCAGCACTTGACTGCATCGTCTTGTCTATCGTCTGTTTTACATATTTTTGTCCAGGTGGTGTTTTGTTGACTTAAAAAATAAATTATTTCATTTTTTGCATATTCATGCAATAATATTACTATAATAAGTGCATTTATGCTATAATAAGTTTATTTAGCTATAATAAGTCAACGTGAGACATGACAAATCGCACGAGACTAGTCGCCAACTATACCACACAAAAAAAAAATCGCACAAAAAAAAGACTGCATAAAAACAGGTTTGACTGTATTTAATTCTAGCATATAGATATTTTCAATTTAAAGTTATGTTTAAATTGAAAATATCTGATAATTCATTTTATTTGCTTATCTGACACTATAAAAATGTTGATAATGCTGGATTGTTGAAATAATAATTTACTAACAATTTACAGCAAAAATGATTTTCATATACAATAATTTTGTACAGATAACCTGTGAATTTTCTTTATTTAATCAGTTAAGTCAATTTGAAAGAATTTCTCTTTGTCTAAAATTACAAGAGGATTTTTAAAAATTGTGAACAATCCATTGCATTCCACAGACATATTCATCTGCTATTTAATTTTTTCCCAAAATAACCTATATGTATGCCCAAATTAATTTAAAATTTGCCAAATTCTTATTTGTGAGGAAAGAAAGATTAGAGTAAATAATAAATCATTTCTACAGTTTATAAGTCATTGTCTATATTTATTCTTCATATAGTAAAAAAAAATTTATTTCTTCAGTTTATTTATAAATTTATTTTCTGCTCATAATTGAATAACAATGAAAAGAAGAAATGAAACACTTATTAAGCAATAGTTTCATTTAGTTGTAAAATTTACAGAGAAGTTATGTTGTAATTTAAAATTGTTTGATATTGATAATTACAGGAACTGTGAGGAGGTTTTTAGAAAATTATGAAGATAGTATTGACATTATTATATTTACGGTTGAAGATGTTGATATAGGAATATATGAATTACTGTTGCCACTCTATTATCCAAGAAATAAACAGGAAGAGGAATATGGTCTTTATTATTTACCTGTTGATACTGGTGGAAAGGATGGAGAACCTTACATTCCAGAGCGTCAAATACGAATTGTGGATAAACCAATAACTACCAATGCAGGTGAGAACTAATTTTTCAAGCAAATAAAAAAATTAATCTAATAATTACTATATGCTTTTTGTTGCAAGCATAATTAATGAATTACAGCATGTTGTTTTTAAGCATTGCAGATTATGCTTGTCTTTATTTAACAATGCATAAAAAATTGAAATTTTATCTTCATTAATATTATAGACCTTTTGGGAAGTCAAATAATAATAAGCTTAATTATTTGATTTCCCAAAATTAGTTCTTCAGTCTGTCTAATTTACTACACTCACTCAAGAAAATCTATAAATATATATTTTAACAAGTAAAACGGCAAAGCCGTATTTGGAACAAGACTAAGTCTCGGAGACTCACTACTAAGCGGGATCACTTTGACGCTCAAGGCAGGTCTCTTTCTCATTCTCCGATCTTTTTTGGTATCGCTGGTATTGAGTGCAATGGTTCAAACTTCACTGGTCACGGCCATGAACACGAGGCCGTCCATGAGGCATTTTCAGTGAAATTAACCTATTCAATGTCAAAATTTCTCTCTTGTGTGTCGTTCTGGGTTGAATTTTTGTTGATGTCTAACAAAAATTTCCCGTTTTTGAAAAAAATAATGGTGATATTGGATTGTCTGAAATTATTTTTTTATTTTGCACAAACAACATATATATTAATAAATGTAAAAAGAAAAAAAAATTATATTTCAGAAGTTAGTTTTAATATAAAATTGTAATGACGTGCCATCTAGTTTCAAAAACATTCGGATGATGAAACGAGTTATCTCGGGTCAACAGGTCAAGGTCAGCGTGTGGCAATCAGAGATATGTGGGGAATAACATGGGACAGGAAAATGGGTTTTTTCAAAGATTTGTTATTCAAAATTTGATTTAGCAACTTCCATTTCCAACTTCCCAACAAGCAACGCATGTGCAAATCTAGCACTACTGTCTGTTTGTAGCGAGTGTTGCCATTTTGTATTTTATTTTGACTTGGTTCTCGGTCTCCTGACTACCTACAAGTCTGGTTTTTTTTATGTGCACATGATTTGGGAACTTTATACTCTGCCAAATTGCAACTCCTGACATGTATTCCATCATACCTCTATTCTGGTAACACAGCAGGCAGTACGATTTTATAAACAAGATATAGTCTTGTCAAAAATATGTAATAAATAATAATCTCTTTTATTGGACTATTTTAATAATAAGTTTATCCATAGACAAACATCACAAAACATGATAAATTTGTATCATTCGTCTTTGCTATTTAATTATATTCTTGTCAAAGTCCTTTTATATATTCATGCCTTCTCCACAATCTCCAAACTTCTTGTTTTCCTTATTTCCTCTAACATTTTGGTTACACCCACTGCATCTTGCTTTCTTTATTAAGAGTTTCTTGACAAAATGATAGTGTTTTTATTCTGTGATTTCTGTACTCCTCTTTTTTTTATGCCTTACCCTTATTTCCTTTCTTACAATATTCCTCAGTGGCTAACAAAACATTTAGTTAGCCCATAATTGTGTGTTATCTTATCTGGGGTTTATAATTCTTTTATCTAGCATTACTAGGTACATTGATAGCTTTTTCAATTAGTGACCTAAACACTGCATGTTCTGTTTATCTCCATAGTATCCATGTAGAAAGTAATCAAGAGGTAGGAACAAATTGTGATGGAACACTGTTTTGCTTAAACCAAATTTCTCTTCTAAGATTTAGTGGCCCATCTTTTATAATTGGTTACATAATCAGAGGGGAACTGAACAATTTCAATTAACTCAGTTTCATCTCTTTTAATAGATGCATACCACGAAAAGTGCATTAGATAGACGTTTCTTGTATTTTTCTTTTGTAAAATGTAAAATACACTCTTATGTAGGATTTCATTTGAAATTTCAAAGTTGTTTCCTGTCCACCTAAGAAAGAGGGCAAGGAGTGACATAAATTAAGTCATTGTTATGAAGCCCCTTCTGAAACCATAAAAAATGAAAAACGTTTGTATTGGTCAAGTTGTTCTTGAGATATTAGCTTGTGACACTTTACATGACATTCTGTATATTGATAAAGTGATAAATCAAAATCATGATAAAATTGAAGTTACTATTTGAAAAATATCTTTATTAAAAATAAGTTGAATGATATATATCGGGTGGCCAACAAGTTGATCGCGATCGACCGGTCGATCGCGAAGCCAATTTTGGTCGACCGCTCGCGATGTCTTTACTTTATGTGTTACACTTGTAACTGAACGCAACGCCTGAACATAACAAGCAAACGCAACAGTATCAGGGTTCCTACGCGCCTGGAAAGTCAGGGATTTTCATTAGTTTCGGAAAAAGTCATGGAAAGTCAGGGAATTTGTCTCCTTAACTGCCTTGTTGATTTCGTTTGCTGAATATGGCTGACTAAGCATAGCCATCTGCAGGCGGCAAGAAGTAATGCTGCAATCTTTAATAAGAAAATATACCAGAATCCGTTTTTAATCTGAAATGGCTCTTTTCACCGTTCTGAAGCCATATAATTTTACACTTGTGGATTAATAACAGGATAAACTATTATTATGTAATAGTGTTTAATTTTTAATTTTAATAATTCAGCGATTATAAAAAGATGAATTTGTTAATTAGAATAAAAAATAACTAATTAAAAATTAGTTTACAAACTTTTAAAATTTGAAATCGTAATTTATTAGATTGTTCACTTCAAAATAGCTAAATAGATCAGTAAAAATCCGTGATTTAATTGTTTTTCACGTTTAAAACATTACTATACAACATAAAAAATTATAAATAGCTACCCGACATTTACAGTAAAATGCTGGCGCCGACTAGTAGTTTTTTACATTTGTTGTTACAACTTTCCTTGAAAAGAACTGTACTGCAAGCGTATTTCCCCCCTCTCCTGTTAATTTCCGCAACTTCGATACATAGTTTAATAATTATTATAGTTTAACAGAAATGATGTTGGGTAACAAATATCCACTGATTTTGGCAAATTTAGGCATCATACTTGTAATAGATATACTGTAGTTATCGTTTTGAAAATCAACTAGGTAATCCGATAGTTTAACCAATGTTAACTTGCTTATAATTAATTACAAATTTAAAAAGCTGGTAAATTTTTAAAAAATTAATTAAATTACTAAAAAATTAAAATAAATTTGATTATTTTTTGTGCGAAACAACAACAAAACAATTTTTATAGTTATGTTGCAAAAAAAAGGTTTGTAGTTATGATTCTATGCGCTGAACTTCTATATTTTATTAACATATAATTTTAATTTCGTTTGATGTTTATTTCTGTACACTCAAACCTGTTTTTGTGCGGTATATGAAAATTTCAATCAAATTGGAACATAATTGACTTCTGTAAAATTTTTTAAAACTCTATTGGATGTTTTCTATGAAATCAAGTTTTTTTCATTTTTTATTAAGTAAAATTTTTTCTCTTACCTTTTTTTTCGGTCCCCTCCTATTTTAATAGCATAAAAATCAGAAATATCGTGTTAAATGTAGATTGTGGGTGTGAAATTTCAGGCCTTGTTAAATGAAAGAATAACACTTCCTGCAGCTATATTTATCAAATAAAAGTATTTTTTAACAATTACTTTTAACTTTTTATATAGTTTTTCTGTAAAACCACTTTTTGGGAGGGTGTTTATTTCGCGGGAATTATTTCCCGGCAAATTTTTTTAATGTTAGATTCGTATTTAAGTGGAAATAATTAATATAAAAAATAAACTTCTTAGAGGATTTTTCCCCCATTAGGGGTTGCAGAAAAAGGCCCAAGGAGTTAATAAAGCAATTCCTAGTTATTTCGTACGATTTTGAGTTATTTTCCACGTGAGATTTTTTTTTTATGTGGTCCCCATTCACCGCATAAAAAAAATACTTTTTGTGTTGCGAAAACTATTTTTTATAGCCACTCATGAAGTTTCCTGCAATTTTTTTTTTTTTTGTTATGCGTTTTCTTTTATGTGGCCCCTATCCACCGCACAAAAACAGGTTTGAGTGTATTTATTTTATTTTATTTAAATTCTATACATTTTAAGAATCCTAATTTTCGTAATACTATGACATCATAGGAATACAAGTCTCACTAAAATAGAAAAACGTAAAAAAATTAAATTATTAGATGAAAAAAAAGGAATGAGTAAAAATTTTTTTATAGAAACTTGAGAAATAGTCAAGACAGCGCAGCTCTCAAGATCGATCATTTGGATTGGAGTTGAATTTTTCATTGTTTGAAAAGACAATTTTTAAGTACAGTACAGTACTATTTGTATATCAAAGAATACTGTTTGTTGATTTTATGCTATCTTGTATTTACTAGATTTACATACAAATAATATTGATAAATGATGATAAAATAAAAAGCTCATGTTTCATTTGTAAATTGCTTATTTTTTCATTACATTAAAGTTGTGGATTCTATCATACATTTTTCTACAGGATGTATGCATACTGTATTTTTTTAATGTGGCAGTCTTTGAAACACACAACTAGGCAAAAAGAGGGATAGATATACTCAATGTTTGCAGTAAATAAAATGCTGTTTTATTATGTTGATATTCCACACTGTAAGAAATGTGAGGGTCAGGGAATTTGGACAAAGTTGGTCAGGGAAAATCAGGAAAAGTCAGGGAATTCAAAACAAAAATTTGAGTACGAACCCTGCAGTATGCATGCAGTTATGACTCGACTCATAGAAAAACACAGCCATTTAGCTTGAATATTTGGTACTGTCATATGGCAGCTTCTTTTCTTTAGTACATGTATTAACAATATTATTACTATTTCTCTCATTATTATTATTAAGGTAATAAAATAGATTCCAAATCTGTCTTTATCTGTAGCTAATTCGAATTAATAAATATTGTTAATAATTACTCATGTTGTTTTAATTCCCCTGAATGTGAGTCTTTTGGCCCGTTAAATAATTATGTTGTTTTTTACGTAGGTAGATATACAGTGTTTCAGTATGACGTGCACTCCCGCGATCGATAGATTAACAAAGAATAAATCTAAAAATCTTATATCATTCTTCCATGATAGTCTTCAATCAAATTATCAGTCATACTGTACTTTTTCATATTTCCGAACAAATAGTACCACAACTTATACATTGCAATTGATAAAAAAATTAAATTATATTGTAAGTTACTAAAAATCTATCTTGAAAGATTTTTTTAGGTACCGCCTGTACGGAATGAACTGGTAGCTGCAAATATCAAAAGTTGAGTCTGGAAATTTATTTTTTATGAGCCTTATATCTCGAAAACTTAATAAGTGGTTTAAAAAATAGAAAAAATAGTTTTGAATATATTTTGCTTATCTACCCATAGCTCGCGGGAGTGTACCTCGTACTGAAATACAGTGTATAAACATAGTATGTATTACACACCTCCCCCTCTTCACTTAGACTATGCCTATGACAACAAGTCGATCGCGACACATTTTTAAGATAAAAAGTAGATCTTATGTACACAAAAGTTGGCCACCCCTGATATATATTAATCACTAGAACCAGGAACAGAATAATAAATATTAAATTGTATGGATAAAACATCTTAAAATTCAATATTTTGAAAAAATTCAAATGACCATAATAATTTAATGAATTTGGCATTCTTGATTTAATTTTTTGAAACTGCATTAAAATTATTAATCTGAGATTTTTTTTAATATTATAACTACATTTTTTTATATTCTTATTATTGTAATTAGATTTAGGGGAAAGTGTTGATTTGGCTGCCCAACTTGACAGTTCTGTATCTGTTGGTCGTTCGGCATTTGCAAAAATGCACGGAGATTTAGATAAACGTCGAGGTAGTCAACATAGAAATAGTATACCTTCTGACAATTTAACTTGGGAAGTACAAAAGAAGAACAAGTAAATGAATCAAATTTTAGAAATATTTATTGATAATTTTAAATCATAAATGACTATATTTTATTTATTGATTTATTTAGATATGAGAGACTTCTGCGGAAAGCTAGATTAGAAGATTTACGATCTATTGCAAATTTAAAATGCTTATATCAGAGCGGAGAGGACAAATTCGGAAGACCTGTCATTGTGTTTATTGGTCAAAGATTTAAAGCTTGTCAAGTTGATTTAGAAAAGGTAAATAACTAGTAGATAGATAAGATCATGTATCTGGTAGATGATGATAATGTTTTGTTTAGAAATTAGTTATTCATAAAAGGTTGTTCTGAAAGCCAACAGTTAAAAAAAAAATTAAGTAATTTATATAATGTTGCTTTTTTATATTTAATTGAAACAAAACAAAAATTAAGATTTTACATTAGGAAAAAATAATTAGAATAAACTATCAGTTATCAAATAAACAAGAAAATAATTCATTTTTGTTTTATACAATTAAATTCAAATTATGTTATCACAATCTAATTCAAATATAGATAGATTAATTACAATAAAAATTCATATTGATAATTTTTCATATTTTTTTAAGTTTCTTAAATTAAAAAAAATTATGAAAGAATTATTAAGAAAATTATGGAAAATTATCAATATGAATTTTTATTGTAATTAATCTATCTATACACTTGAATTAGATTGTGATATCATAATTTGAATTTAATTGTATAAAACAAAAATGAATTATTTTCTTATCTATTTGGGAACTGATAATTGAAAAACAAATAATTAGGAAGTTTATTATTTTTTTTCTAATATAAAACCTTAGTTTTGTTTTAACTAAATATAAAAAAGTAACATTATATAAAATACTTAATATTTTTTTAATAATAATTTACAATGTCTTAATAATGTAGACCAGGGCTTCTTAAACTATGGGTCGTGACCCCATTTGGGGTCACGAGATTTTAATGCAAAATATTGAAAATAATTTGTGAGAGTTTGAAAATGGCATGCTTTGTGTCGTAGGTTTCGTGAGTTGCACTTTGTGTCACTTCTGGTGCAGCGAGACAACGATTCAGCAATGCTGATTGTAGTGTGAACTAGTGTAGTGTTGTTGCTTTTCGGTGTATTCAGTTGTCTCTGTTCCATTGTAACACAAGAGTGAACTGTGGTAGTACACCATTATTGTTTTTGTAAATTTGTATATATCTTCAATATATATGTATATTTTCATTGTATTTCATATGTATATTGCAAAATATTTATATGAAGCGTGCAATGCCATAAGGTTGTAAATGCCATTTTTCTCAAAATACGTTTTATTGAAGAAATGAATTTTAAATGCAATGTTTTTTCCTACAAAAAAACATTGTGGCGATAGTGGCACTCTAAGTGGCTATATTTCGAAGATGAATTTATGTGCAAGTCATAACGTTTTAAGTGCCAAAGTGCAAGCCACATGACTTTTGGCATGTAAAATATTACGGTTTACATTTACATCATCTTGTTGTTCCAATTTGTAATGCAGTGAGTTTTTTATCCAGAACTGGATAACTGAATGCCAGTTTATTAATAGTTAACCTGTATCACCTTATTATTTGATATTTCAAAATGATATTTGGACTTCCATTAATCTTTCAAATTTGAAGTTTTTAAATACATTTTAACTTTTATTACACTAAATTAATACCTTATTGTTTATATTTTCCTTTATTTATCATAATTATATTACAATTGATAAAGATCACAGCCCAGTTCAAGTACCAAAACTGTGGGCCCAACATTGTTGAAGCCAGGAAGCAGTCACTAATAGATTATTGCTAGTTTTTAATGTTAAAATTGATATTGAATTCGTAAATTGTGTTTAATAATTTAAATGTAAGTTTTTGGTATTTAAAACTGTTTTTCAGCTGTAGAAACATTACTTTTATGATTGCAATTGGTTTTGCCATTTACAACTTTATGCACTTGCACAATTTTGGCATTTACAACGTTATGGCTCTAACCCTGTTTTTAAACTTTTTTTGTTTCCTTACCATCATACTTAGGTGTTTGAAATTAAACCCAATGTTTTATTCCAAAGTGTAAATTGTTAAAATAATTTTTCTAGCATTTGATTAAAGTTTGTTCATTAGAAAAATGTTTTTTCTCTCTCCTGAAAAGTTTGTTTTTTGGCATTTACAACATTATGGCATTGCACGCTTCATATATCTTTATTTTATAAATTTTTTTTGGGTTGCAAAAAAAATCACCATTATAAATGGGGTCGTGAATAAAAAAAGTTTAAGAAGCCCTGATGTAGACAATACTTTTTAAATTAAATTTTTATATATATAAAATAAACATGCATTCACATAAATAAAAGAAAATCAGCTGTTTGGTAGATTATTTTAATTTTTCTTATATAGATTAAAAAGTTAAATGAAGTACAATTTGTAAGCATTTTTGTTTACTATTATTATTTAAATTAAATATTTGACCTGTGATTTAGGAGTTACTAAATTTTGAATTTAATTTTTGATCCACTTTTAGAAAAAGGTTTGCCATTCTATGTTGTCAATTTGTTTTGAAATATTTTCTTTAAAAAAAATGAAATATTAGACAAATTTGAAAGCACAGGATGCCCACCAACAGGAAAACCTTGAAAACTGGGAATTACTAGAAATTTTGATTGCTAGAAAATAGACTGAAATTTTGTTATTGATTTCAACTTTTTGCTTTGTAACAAAAATGGTTTAGATTGAATTATTAAATATAAAGATTTATTTTGAAATAGAATATATATATATATATATATATACATACAAAGAGCACAAAGTGGGGAAGCTTCATCTATTAAATTAGTGACCATTAAGCATTTTTGTTGTTTTTAAAATGTTTCAACATCAGATTTTCCAGAACTTGCTGTTTACTGCTTGGTTGACTACTTATTATTCATGAGCATTTTAATTTTTTATTAAGTATTTTGTGTTTGCTTACTTGAATGAAGTAAACAAACTGTAGTAATTCTAGGCTTAAAAACAGATCTTTCGATGATATATCTCATTGTGTGGTTATTCTCAGATACATTGATTTTGGGATGCACCTAAATTACCAGGAAAAATCCTTTTTGTTAGATAACTGAGCATATCTATTTTTATTGGTAGTGAAAATTTCTATTGGTTGGTGTTAGAGTAGACAATAAGGCATGCTTGTGTACTACTATTTATTTTTTGGAAACACTGCAACTAACATTTAGATATTGAACAATAGTTTTATGCTATAAAGGAGTTCTGTTCTCAGAGACCTAACTTATTGTAATTTTCCATTGCATGGTTATGTAATAAGTAAAAATAAATTAATTACAAGAATGTGTAAATAAACAGATTTTGAAATTATTTTAATTACTGAAAATAATGAAGAAATGTTGACTTGGGAACTATAGAGTTTTGTTCATTAAATATGAAAGTCCTTCAAATTGAGATGTGTTAAATTGAAGATTTAGTGTAATATTAATACTACTACTATTGATTATAGCTTTTCATTTAATTTTTACAGAAACGAAATTCAAAATTAGTTTTTTAGTATTGTTTATTTTGTAATTAAATGATTTATAAAATCATAAAAGTTCTTGTACTGGGGTGAAACATAAACTGGAAAATTTTTTTATATTGAGTAGTCATTCTAAAGCAGATGAACTTGGTTTCATATAATTAGCATAATTTAGTAGCTATTTATATTTCAATCAGAGGTTATGCCAAATTTTTATTTTGAAAAATTAACTTCTCACATATTTTTGGAAATTATGAAGGCTCTTGAAACAATAGAAAATGATAGACAAAAATAATTTTTGTGGATATACAAAATTATGGATAACAAATTTAAAGATGCATTACAAAATTCAAAATAATTATTAAATAAATAGCTACCAACTGTTATTATAATTTTGGATAAAATACATAATTTAAAAAAATTCCACCCAAAGTATTTATAATCCATTAACGTATTACTAAATGTAAGACATCTAGGCACAAAAAATCATTTTATTTATATGATTTTTAATGCTAAGATGGCCTAGCCTTACATATTGTTCAAATGTGAATTTGATTTATTTATTTATTTATTTAAATTATTAACTCTCAACTTTAATCAATAAATAAAACTATGCTATGTTTTAATATTTGTTAAAATTATCATTACCTTACTCGAACACTCATACAAGTCAATTTCATTCAACAAATACACACTATAATATATTCAATATTCATGTGATAATTTTTTTTTAATACTTTGAAGAAACAAGATAAATATAAAATGTTGAATAACATTATGAATTGGCTGTGTTAATTAAGATATTTCCAATTAAGAATATTTAACTATAGATTCAAGTAATGACAGGAAAAACTTTTTTCCTTCAGAATGGCTGGAAAACTGTGTCAATAATCAACATTATAATTGAAACTGTTTTACTTTAAGTTAGATTAAAAAATTTGTAGTTTCATTAAATCTAATATATAAAAATTTCTAAAAGTTAAGATATATTAGTAGCATAGATAGGAGATGAGACTTACCTGTATATCTTCCTTAAATGATATCAAATTTAAATTTGACAAAAAGTTAATTTTTTCTAATTTCTTTGAATTTAATTTTAATAATTGTTTTCAGTTATTCTATTTTATTAAAATTATTTTAAATGCAATTTTTACTTGAGATAAATATATGAATAATTTTGTTAATCTACAAAGTGTTATCAGTTATTTGTTGATTCTGCCATTTATCACATGTGTTACAGATAAGAGAACAATAATTACTTTACAAAAGATCATATGACATTAAAGAAGTAAATTATAGCTTATTTAATTTACAATTTTAGTTTATTTATTTATTTCATAACCTATTACTTTCTATGCATTTGATAAATTCAATATTTCAGTGATCTTCAGTAATTACATGTCAATTTTAAATGACTTTCTTAAATCTATCATTCTTATGTCATTTATCTTTTATTTATGTAAAAATTAATTTTTTTAATAATATAAAATGAAAACTTATAATTTTCTAAATTTTATTTATTTATTTAATATATTTAATATGAATTTTCTCTCTGCTGAAGAATCGATATAAACTTTTAGCCAATTAAGAAGCTGAATGATCAGATTATCGCTGATAGTTTGATTTCTTTTAGTTAGATATTCAAATCAATTTGGAAATATTTTAACCTGTAAAAAATTCAGTAATGAATTGTATTGCAATTGAAAGTTGAAAACTTCTTACATTATTCTGGAAAAATTTTGAAATTTTTTCTTAAGTTAATAAAAAATTTGAATATTTAAAATTATTAGTACTTTACGGAATTATCCTTATAAGGAATAAAGTTGTAAAGTTAAATAATTAAAAACAATTAAATTGTTTAACTTTACACTTTTTAACTTTTAATGAATGTAATTAACAAAACATATAATTAATAATTGATTAAATGGAAATAATATTTAATTAAATATGAGATCCTCTTGAAGAAAAACAGTCACTCAAAAACTTTAGACTGTATTTTTGTCTTAGTTCCTTACATTTAGAACATTACAAAACAGATAAAGCTGATGTCAGTTTACCATCCTGACATACACATTTATTCAATCACAAACTTTCATTATTTACAAAATAAGACTATTTAATTTCAATTCTGTGATATTCTTCATTTTAAATGGAGTTCAAAAAACATGTAAGATGTCATTGAAGGGACTGATGTCTTCATACCAGATGATGTAACTCAAATTGGCTGCAAATTTTCTTCCTGTATTATAATAAAGTAAAATTATTATAGTTTTATATGTTTGCCATATGTTGCCTTTCAGTATAAATTTGCATAACTTGGATTTTTTGCTTGAAGGTGAAAAATTGACATTTATTGTGATGTTCATATTTAAAAATTGTAATCAGCATTCAGCCATTATAATTTTTAGGCATAAAATTTAGTAATTTGCAACTGATTATATTATAGAATATTTTTTGTTAACTGTATTGATTCTTATTTTATTGCAATGTAATGTTTTTATCTTTAAAAACTATTTTCCGTTCACTGCAAATATAGTAAAAATTAATTTTTAATTGAGAATATTTTGAACATAAATATAAAATTTTTATTTCTAGGCAGTGTTATATCTGATACATACATTGGACCCAATAGTGCAGCAAGATTATGTTGTTGTTTACTTTCATTCAAATACTGGGAGAGAACACCATCCTTCACTTAGTTTTATTAGAGAAGTTTATGGTTGTCTTGACTACAAATATAAGAAAAACCTTAGAGCTCTGTACATAGTTCATCCAACATTTTGGAGTAGGGTAAATATTACTGCTTTTAAATTATTATTTAAATGTTAAACTTAAGATAATTCAAAAATTTATTTAAATGAAATTTTAATTCTGTACGAGCAGTGGTGACAATGATTTTCTATAGTGCTCAGAGTTGATTATTTTTTACAGAAATTCTTAATGCATATTATTGAATAATTGTATTTTGCTTTAGAAATGATTTTGAATTTTTTAATATGAAGGAAAAGATAAGATGATAACTCTGAATTGGTAAAAATTAAAACATTTTTAATATAGTTTTTTTATTATAAAGGCATATTGTTATTATTGAATAAACCATAGACAGACAACTTTCCAAAATCATTCACCAAATATTTCTGAAGTATTCGTCTGCACTTGCATTTCAAGAGAGAGAAACATTTTATCCAAATTTTCTTTTGTATAAATAATGGTTGCTTAATGAATTTACACAAATACTGGCATGTTAGAAGTAAATAATAAATATATGTTTTTTATTTTTTAAGTAAAAATAAACTTTACCATATGCATGCAGAGTGTATGTGTGGATAAGTTTTGTCCAATCTTCATGCAGTTTCATTTCTAGTTTTCCCGGTTTTCCGGTTCTGGTCACCTTGGCAGAGTGACCACCCTCCTCCTTTTGCAGACAGGCTTGGGACCTTCCATAGCAGAGTTAGAGGCTGAACAAGTCTCTCAGAAGATCATTTGACTGTTCCAAGCTTCAGTTTGGATTTGTAAAGCCTCAGTTTGGATCTGTACCAAGCTTGTCAAGCTTGGTACAGATCCAAACTGAGCTTTTAGAGGAACTTTCCATCCATTCTGGTGTCTGCCAGGATGATGATGTCTCTCCCCTGCTCTTCAACACAGTGATCGATACAGTTATAAAAAAAAAGCATTCGAGGGCAGAAATGGAGTATGGTATGCTGAAAACAGCTTTGTGACTGACCTGATGTTTGCCGATGACAGCATTCTATTTGCCAACACTTACATTGAGGCCACCAATACTCTCTCTGACATTGCTTGTATTGCCCAGTTGTATGGCCTAAAAATCAATGTAGATGAAATCAAAGTTCTGGTCACAGATGGATCAAAAGCCTATGTTCACCTAAATGGAGTCTTAGTTGGACAAGTGCAAGAATTCAAATATTTGGAATCATCGGTTCAAGAGAGGAAAGTGTCATCTACCTCTGATGTCAATAGCCGTATTGGTCAGGCAACCTTGGCATTTGCCTCACTAAAATGGTGTTTATGGCAGAAAACTAACATTGCACTTAAAACTAAAATTCTCTTATTTTGGATGTTAATCTTACTGATTATTTTCTATGGATCCGAAACATGGACTTTATTCAAACTAGATCTGAAAAAACTTGAAGTTTTCCAAATGCAATGTCTGTGACAGATCCTGGGTGTTACCCTTTGCGATCACCTACAAAATGAAATTATTTGACCTACTGCGACAATCGGCCAACCATCAAAGAGACCATCCAACTGAAAAGATTGATATGGTTTGGCCACATCTGTAGAATAGATGCCAGCCAGATGCCATATAAGATGCTCTAGTGGAAATGCCCAGTGGGCTGGAAAGTGCAGAGAGAAGCACCTAAAAAGGTGTGGTCCAATCAAATTGAGAAGGATCTGCAAAATATGCAACTAAGCCTCAATGATGCCAAAGCTATAACCATGGACCGAAAAGCGTAGTGGGCCGTTATTAGTGCTGTCTGAATTCCTGCAGCACCTACAGCTGTATATAGGCTCTGGAGCAAATCCCATCCCAATGCTAGCTAAAGGATGGATGATGATGATGATGCATGTGTAGTAAAGAATAAAAGTAGAAGGCTACTTTACAATACATATTTATAACACTTGTTATGGATATATTGTAATATAGAAGCTCTTTTATGTGAAAACATTAAATTTTGGTCTGTTTCATCAACCTTAGATAAGTTTAAGACATTATTAAATTTTAAATAACAGCTGAAAGTATTTTATCAAACTTTGCTAAACTAATGTTTTGTCAGCTTTTCATTATTTTAAGTCTAATTTTGGAGCCATGATGTTTCAGCTCATTGAGTTAAATTCAAGATAGCAGATTATGGTAAGTTTGATATAGAACTGTTGTATATTGAATGTGTTGTAAATATTTACTGTTCAGACAGAAGAATTTTAAATTTTTGGATGATGATTGCTTCACTATGTTTTAATAACATAAGAGAATGAGTTAAAATCAAATTAAATTTTTCCCATATTATTTTTTGTATATAATTGTAATATGACTAGTTTACATACTTTTAGTTATATGCTATTGTTTTTAGTAAAATTGATAAAACACACTTCTCTACATTTTTTATAATTTGAAGCAATTACACAATTTGATTTTGGTTCAGCTGTATGTGTTCAACTAATAAAGCAAATATATTTGAATGTTTGACATCAAGGAGCTATAACAAAATTTTTAATAGGTCAGTCGCATCAAATACAATAGTGAACTGTTTACAAAATAACTTGTAATAATATATAATTGTAATATAATTGGTTTATATACAGTATTACAAGTTATTTTGTATATATATATATAATAAACAGTTTGGATATAAGATATTTATTTCTTTAATTAATAATCACTTAAAATATATCACAATTTTATATACTTTAAGAAGAAAATGAAACTTGTGTTAGAAATTTTTAAAAATCTCAGGATGGTATGAGCTTGCCTGTCGTCGTCCTCTGTATTTGCTACTTGTCATAGTTTGACCAGTAGAAATACAGTGCTATATAACTATTAAAATTTGCAAAATGAGAACAAATTCCTTAATAGAAATTAAGAAAGGAATCAAGAAGGAAAAGAAAAAAAACTGTAGTCAACCAAAAGGTGTGTAAGAGGTATAAAAAGAGATAAGTGTAATATTAGGATGAAAAATAAATCTGTATTGAACTTGGATATAGTTAAGATAATCTTGATAGAAACAAAATGAAGTAATACATAAAAAATGCTGAAATGCTTTCTGAGGGTTTAGAAACTACTTTATAAAACAATGTTTATTGAAAGGAGAACAGCAGTTTGAAATGGGTGAATATTCTGATTGTGTGAATAATGATATAATAGGAAATTACACTATAAAAATATATGAAAACTGTTAAGACAATATCAATAATGAAAAATGTATGTTTTTGGAAAGTAATTATGAACATAATTATGATTATTTGGATATGAGAAAAAGGTTGGATGAGTGAGTTAAATTATAAAATTATAAGTTAATTAAATATTACATTAATTTCAATATAAAATTAAAGAAATAATGAATAAATTAAATATGATTCATATATAGTTATTTATGATAATTACATTTAAATAATTGTTGTTTAAATTAAAATTTATATTCAATTACATTATTTAAATATTACATTATGTTAATTTAATCTTTTAATTTAAATGGTATATATAACTCATACAAATTATCTATATCGATTGTTATGTAATGAATGAAGATGGGCAATTATTGTTGAAAACAAAACAATATTTATTTAAGAAATATTAATTTAAGAATAATGGATTTTTTTAGGAAAAAATCTAATTAGTGAATTTCAGAGGACTAAATTCTCAATAGTTTGTTAGACATTTTAAGATTAAGGCTAAGATTAAAATTAATTAACATAAGAAATTAATGCTTCACAGCTTTCCTTTATATAGATATGATCTGAATTCCTATATGCTGTTTGGAATACTACAAATTCTTGGCAAAAAATTCAGTTATATTTGCTTGCCTTATTTTTAAGTTATTTAAATGCTACCGATTTCATTTCAAGAAATTATATTTTTATATCTTTATCAGTTTCTTCTGATGCTTGAATGAAGGTCAGCATTTACCTGAGATCTTTTCAGTAGCTTTACTGGCAGTTCTTCATTTTCCTCTTCCACAGTGTCTTTAACTTGAGATAATTTAGCTCCATGTTCTGCCATTTTATTATCAGCTTCTGATGATACAACACAACTGTCATCAAATTGAACAAAATCATCAAATGTCATAACTTTTAAATGTAACATGTTGATTCACTTCTGTCCAATCACTGGTAAAGTCATCACTAATTCTTTCATAGTTTTCATTAAATTATCTTTACAAAAGACCAGCTTTTTTTCTGAAACAACTTGGTTGGTTCACTGGAGTTCCAAACTGAATACAGTCTCTGCATGAACTGCAAAACATTCCATTTTACTAATACCAATTTATTTCCATCTTCCATTTGATGATTCATATGCTGAAGAAGCTATTGTTTGTCACAGTTCTTCACTAATGCAATCACACCTTGATCTGTTGGTTGGAGTTTTCTGGTGCAGGAAATATATGGAAATAAATGTACTTATTCATTTTACATACAAATAACAAAATGATACCTATAATATCCAGCAAATAATACATACAACTAAATAATAACAAAAACAAACGTTTTTGACGATTTTTGTTTTTTGTTGTTTAATAAAGTATATTATTTGCTGGATATTATTGGTATCATGATGTTATTTGTATTTAAATCCAGTTTCAAGTATTGCATAGTTATTGATATTCATTTTAATTTCAAAACAAGTTATTACTATTTTCATTTTCTACTGATGCAAAATGGTAATGAAGGGTAATTAAATACATACAGTATATAGAATTGATTAATTGTTAACATTAATTATTTTTACATTCTATGATGGTTTAACAGTTTTTTATTTTGAATTGTGATTTTGATTACTTTACATCAAAACTTTTCAAACAATTGAATGCCAAACTTTTTTACTCACAATAAAATTTATTTTTATTTTGTAGATATTAACATGGTGGTTTACTACATTTACTGCTTCCAGTATCAAAAATAAAGTCCAGTCTTTAGGTGGTGTAGAATATTTGTATTATCTAATTCCACCTAATCAGCTTGAGATACCAAGTTTTATTATGGATTATGATTTTAGAGTAAGTCATTTCTTCTTGAATAAGTTACAAATATTTTTTACATTAAATAATTTAATATTTAAAAGTACAAGCACAATTATGCTTTAAGTCAAATATTAACCAAACTGTTGGATTTTATAAATATGATGATGATTATTATTATTTGCTTCTATAGCATAAGTAATCTATTAGTTGTTTTTATATGTTGATATATACTGCATATCCAAGAAAATTTTTGTGATATGTTGGCTACTTATAATAACTAAGAATGTATTTTCATATTTTCTACTCAAAAATACATATGCCAAGTGGTAGGGCACACTACTACTCAAAATTAAATGTACAAATTAAAGTTGAAAATTGCAGAATCACAAAATGGTTTGTTCCCTAAAACTAGTGTTGTCATCTTTTCAAAATTTCTGACCCAGACGGCAGGTTAGGTTTGTTCGAACAGAAGTCCCTGACACATGTGCAATGTTATTTTACCATGCAAAGAATAACGTGCACTCCAGTTCTAAACCAGTTAGGGACTTGTGTAGGAGCAACTTAAATTAAGAAATGAAATAACTTAGCTTTAAAGAGCTGAGAAGCAAAAACGGTCGACAGGTTGCAACGTACAGTATGTTGATGTAAGATGGTGAATTAACTTTCAGTGAGAGTGTGAAGTCGTGAAGTCTTTCGCTGTTAAAATAAAGTAAATTTATAAAAATATTTGTTAGTACTTTGTTTCATCATAATTTTACAATTTCTACGAAATCCCGGACAATGAATTAAAAATCGGACGGGTGGCGACACTACCTAAAACTATAACTTTTACTTTATTCTTGGTATTTTTATATTTATTATATTGTCAGAGAGAAAAACTGATTTATTTTTAGAAAACAACAAACAGGATAGTAAAACAATAAATCACTCATTTCATGCAACAAATCAACATCAAAAGCAATTAACAAATGCTACCTAACAATATTTATTTAAAAACAAAACATTTTCTGTATATTCATGAACAGTATGTACTTACTCTGGCAATAAAGTAATTATTTAACCTAAATATGTCTATAATTGCATCTTTGTTTGCTAAAAAATGAAAAAGATGGCTTCAATATCTCCACTAACATCAACAGCATAGGAATTTGTTCTGCAGAAGAATCACTGCATGACAATATTGCATAATTATGAAGGATGCTTTTATGTATTGCAAAAGATCTAATTGCAGCCAAGTGTTGTTCATCAATTTCAGAAGTTGCAAAGGTGATAAGAGAAAACATTTAAGTTCTCTAATATTTTCAAATGTGATACAGTACACATGATTTTCCTCTAAATTAGTTGATGACAGAGAAGCATTTTTAAATGTTAATCAAGTTTGTTTTTCCCATGACATATATAAGTCATTGGTTGTCTTATTGTAACAATTCTGCATTTTTTTAATGCACACACTGCAGAAATGTTTGTTGTTTCACATGCTTCTATGATAATTATCATCCATAAAATTTTGCTCCCAAGAGCAAACAGATTGAATAATGTTAATAAAAAAGACATTTTTATTAACAAAATTGGTCTTGAATAAAGATAAGTTTGTTTATATCTTATCTTCCCAAATAAATTGTAAATAAATATTATGTACAGTACAAATCCCATATATACATGAATATTCAAAAATAATTTTTAAATAAATATAATAAATTACAAATAGAAAGAATGAAGTGAAAATAACAAATAAAACATATTCACTAATTGATTTTCTTGTGTCGTGTGTTTTATTGTTCTATAGTTTTGGTATTTTCTGCTTACTGCCTAAAGTTGCCTACTGCCTAAAATGAAATGTCCTACTAACCTAAGAGAGTTTATTGAAGAAAGACAGAAAACTAGTATATGTGGACTGTTTATATAAAGTGATATTGTTCACAAAAAAATAGATAAATATGCATAAATCTTATATTGTCATGTTCAAAACAGTATTCTCTTTTATGCTGGCTTGGTGCCAAAAACAAATAACAAAATTGAAGAAGTTTAGTTTTTGTCAAAGTAAAGTAATTTATAACATCAAAAATTTAAGTCATAATTTAACATTTTTTAAAGTAATTTTTACTCTGAACAATTATACACTATTGTGTTGAAAACTACATAAGGTAATAAATATATGTGATTTTTTTTTTTTCTCTCTCTCATAAAAATTCGATTTTTGGTGAATTTTTTAAAATAAAATACATAGAATGACCTTGAGTGACTGCAGTTTGGATCATTTTGAAAAGTAAAGGACAACCAATCACGTTGTAGTAAAAGAGTTATAGTTTTAAAAAAATCATACTGATGCTAATGAGATTTGAAACACCAACCTCCTGGTCATGAAATTAGCAAGCCACCAGTCACACTGTAAATGATAGAAATGCTAAAGATTTTAAGTGATTGTGCAATTTTCAACTTTAATTTTCTTGTTTAATTTTAAGTAGGGTGTTTTACTGCTTGGCATATGTCAGTCATTGAGGGTGCACAATAACCTCACTGGGTTTGTTCAAAATTGTGAACCCAATGTCATGCCATCCTTTCATAACTGCATGATGACTCATCCACACTGTATAGTATGTATGTACAATTATAAACTTTAATTGCAATATTTACAAAACTATTCACTTTTTTTTTGAAAAACTGTCAAAAACTGAACAACAATTTTTTTTTCTCTTTCCAATGACACCTAAATCATCATTACACAACTACTTTCTTTAGAGTTAAAGCATTATGCTCTATCTGCTAAGTGATACATAGACATTGTTCATGTCAAAACTTAGTTATTATATTAGAAAGTTTAGGATGTACATTCTTGTAGTGTACTGCCAACCATTGGTATGGAGATTATGACGTTTCCTATGGATATGATTGTATATGATCAGATAAGAAATAGTGTTGTGTAAAGACTGTTGTATATGATAGCACAGTATAATGTTAAACTATTCCTTGGCATTCAATGAAGGTGGTAATGATTATCTTGCTACCTTGTGGAGCAACTCTTGCCTTCTTTGAAGTAGATGAATGTAATTTCCATACTGTGCAGGTGTTTGCTTTTAGGATCAAAATAATGATGTCAAGTTTCTTTGCCAGTGATGAAAATTGACTTCAGATTATAGTGATTGCAGAAATATCAGTCATCAGACATTGTAACTCTTGGCAGAATTCCATTTGAATGTGTTTCTGTTCGGGTATCAGATGCTGGAGAATCCATAGAGAACAAATGCATTTCACATGCAAATGGTTATGCAGAATTGTATGGACACTCTACTGGAAGTGACATATTGGCAAGTTCATTGATAGTAACTTGTAACTCTTCTTGAATAATAACAAAGCAATGTTAATGAGTTCTTCAGTTGTAATATTACAAATTTTAATAATACAACAATTGAACTAAAAAGAAAGGCGATCACAAGCACAGATGAATTCAACGTTCCTTCCACATATGTCCAGTCTGAAAGGTGGTGACCTTTCTCTCCTCTAACCCCTGACCAAGCTCTTCCTTCCCCTTCGTGACCCCTCAGTTCTCTGAATTCTCGACAATCACAGATGTGGAGTTAATGGGGAGGGGTGCTAATGAGTAGCAGATTTTAAACTCTGCTTACATCAGTTCTTCACAGAAGTCTATTGGTTTATTCTAAGGTTTATTCCTGGCCTTTAGAGAGTGCCATAAACCATCAAAATGCTGTAAGTCATAGAATAGCTTTACTATACTCTGTCTCTACATTCATAAGTTTTTATAGCTGTTTTTCAATTAGAAGAAAAATTTCAGTGCTTCTGCTTACATCACAGTCAAACTCCACTTCATTGTAGAAAGACAGCATTTTCTGTGCACAGTTTAGCTGCTGAATGAAGTGCTGTATTTTGTGCAATTTTGGTTAGATGAATCAATAACTATTTTTTACCCTGATAGAGATACCCTTCTTCTGTTGAAAATATAGCACTGTCTCAGTTTTGACTTTTCTTTGTTATCAAATTACAATGCTGAAAATTACATATTGGAATATTGTACAACATAAATACTGAAAGAATTAGTTTCAATAAATTACAAAGCAATTGGACTTTCTTTTCCAAACTTTTGTTTGGCCAATACATTGTGAGAAACATTGTGTACATTTTTCATGAACATGGGTATATACTAATATATTGTAGATAATCTAGCTGTTAGTTGTTGATTAGTTTGTAGTATACAAATAATAATAATATGTATTTGCCCACTTTGAATATTAAAAGTAATATGTCTGTTCATCTAATGGGATTGTGGATTTTAGTCTTTCTCAAAATGATTGTTTTAGAAAATTTCTTAATAGCAATTGATTTTAAATTATTTAATTATTGAAGATATTAAGAAATAGTCGTTCTACTTACATTTTGTTACATTTGTTTAATAATTTATTTTTATGGTGTTATAAAAACCTGGTAACTTTCTGAAAATTGGTAATGTTGATATTTAAAGGCTTTAAACTCTCTGGAAGATAAATTCATAAAAACATTTTACTTTTAAAATTAATCAATTATTTAAAAAAATATTTTATGGTTTATGTAACTAGTTATAAACAATTTGCTTCTTTACATTACATACATATTTATTGCATACACACTTACTCATACACATATAATATAAAGAAATATAAATGCAAACAAAAAATATATATTTTAGATATATTAAACCTATATCATTAAGCAATGAATAACAGGTTGTGTGACATAAGTCTGTTCATTGATTCTAAACTAGTCATTGTCCTAATCAAAATATGAAATCTTAGTCTTAATAAATAACAAATCAATTAGAAAAAAGAAATTTACATGATTTTCTGAAACTGTCATATAAACAATGAGAAAAAATATTTTGGATTTCAATTCTTTATTTGCAGATATTGTGATCCACACAAAATAAGGATCCATATTGTGTGCCTTTTTCTGAGCTTCATTGAAATGATATTCTCTAGGCATTACAAACAGGCAAAGTTGTTTATACATGGTATCTGAAAAGTTAGTGTTTTAATAAAAGTGAAGTTTTACATATGATATGACAGTTTCTCCTATTAAAAAAAAATGCTGGAAATGCCCAGAGGCCCCAAAATATAAGAAGCAATGTCTAGAGACCTAGCATGCTAGATTCCATGGTAGATTGTGATTAGCAAAGTCTTTCAAAAACTATAGTCCAAAAACCAGAACATTCACAAGCAAGCAGTAATGTCATCTACTTCAAAATGGAAATGTGGGACATATAACTTACAGGTCTCATATACAATTCCCTATGTATAACTTCAATGCCATTACAAATTTCTCATTGCACAGTGACTTTTGGATACTCTTTATATTGCCAGCTTGCAAGAAGATGGCATAACTCAACGTACATTTTTTCAGAAATTTAATTTAAAAAATTTTTGCAGACAATTCTTAATTACTCCATTATTGTGGAATAAAAATGATATGTTTTCTTTTACCTTCTTAGTGAATATTGTTGGAGTTCCTTCAGATTGTAATAAAATGTTGTTTATTTGTATTGATTAGTATTATAAAATGATCAAAATCATCTCTATTTTGATTTACAGCATTGTTCTTAATTTTCATATTTTCTATTACTTACCATCAATCTCACAGAATATTCCATATTTATCATAATTTTATACTATCCTTTTTATGCAAGTAAGAAAACAAATTGATAAAAATACATATTTTAATTCATGAAATAACTATTTTGATTTGGTTAGCAGTTATATAAAGTGAAATTATTATTACAAAGAGAAAAAGTAAGTCATTGTTAAGCTTTCAAGAAGAAGTGCAGAATAATAATTAAAAATATTTTTCTTTCAAATTGAGCAAATTCTTTTGCTTATTGTCAGGTATTCTAGGTTTAGCAGAGAATGCTTTCTTTAACTCACAGGAAGAAAGGACATTGAATGTGTTTTGCTATTCTGCATCACTATACCTTCCTTGAATATTTACTCTTTGTGTTTGGTTTCGTAAAATATTGACTGAGAGGAACACTTGAATTTTAATTACTTTTATATTGGCCATTTAGACCACATAATTATTAGTCTTTTCTTAAATGAAATCTCAATTGCCTATTCAAATTTTTAAATTGAAAGTGTTTTCAAATGACATTTCAGTGACACTGTATGGATTCAACTTTAATCAAAATATTTTCCTATACAACAGGAAAATATATTACAGGCAATATACTAATATAGTATATTGCCTGTAATACTGACATTAATCAAAATGAACCTTATTTTAGTAAAAAGATTTATGGAAACACTAGTTTAATGTAAAATGTGACATTATTACTAAAAATTGTTGAATATTTCCATATCATAGTTTCATAACAATAACTGATGTATCGTTCTTACATAAAACCACTGGAGACATTTGCCCGATAAGAACAGTCACACTTGTACCCTCTAGTGGTGAGTATGAATAGTACAGAAGTGATATACTTCCAGATAAAAAAATTATTGGGTTTAGGGTTAATTTTTGCAGGTATCTCAAATTATTATTATTATTATTATTTTATTTTATTTTGAGATGTGCCATTCTTCTTGTAAACTGATATATATATAAATAAGTGGAGTTTTATAATGAAGTGAAGTGTCAAAAATACAGACTAATTGGGGCTGGACCCATCCAGATTTTTAAATATGTATGTAAATTAGCATTTTAGATATTGTAAACTCCAAATACACTGTAATTCAAGTTTTGATATTCTAAGTTCAATCCAGTATTTTACAATGAATGTACAAGTACTTCCAAAAATTAAAAATATAATTTACAGAATCACTACATTTAAACAAAAAATATGCTAGTCAAAGTTAAAAGTTAAAAATTCTGAATGAACATTAGAACCTCAATAATGCAGGTCAAAGAACACAGGAGAAAAGAACAACAACAATGGAGTTACCAATGAAGAGGTTAATTAAGTAATATACATTTTTTGTATGATTCAAATTTTTAACACACTACTGTAATTAGACATATTGTGAAATAATGTAACTATGAAGTAACAAATTTTATTGATTTGAATTGATGTTTATAAAGTTAAATATTAAATATTTTAGAATTTTTTATATAAAATGTAGAGTTAATAAAAAAAATATCTATTATTTAGAAATGTATATAGTAAACTTTGCTCTGTAAGCTCTTTACAGGTGTGTTGACTTACATAAATCAATTAGCTACTTATATGATGAAAGGATATATTCAAATCAATAAAAGATCCTGCACACATCTTACAGGAAATGAATTCTGGTGGATTTGGCTGAATCTTTGATGTTTTGTAGTAGTTCTAGCAGTCTTGATCAAAAGTTTCCATAGGTCCATAGGATCAAAAGTTTCTGTAGGCAAAATAAAAAAAAATGAACAGATTTTGAGTTACTGAATGCAGTGGCATGCTGTCCATGGAAGCTGTGGAAGCACTGCTTTCCTTGTATTTTCTAAAATATAAATACATACTGTGCGATTATTTTCATATTTTAATGAACTTTGAATTAATTAAAATTAATATTTTATTATAACCACATTATGTATCTTATTACAAATTTCTATACACGTGAAAAACAATGATAAGATTGCTATTGTGTATTTGAATATAAATTTTTATATGCATATTCCCAGTGGAAACACTGTATTGCCAAATACGCGACAGCTTTCATGACAAAAATATTTGAAGTGCATAAAGCAGCCAGAGTATATGCATTTGTGCATGCACTTTACAGAGTACCAATCTCACACAGTTTAGCTGGTGGTGGCTACACACCAAAATATTGTACAAGGTGCATCTGAAAAGTTTGGTGAATGGTCCCATAGTTGAATAACCGTGCTGGTTAGGATGTTGTGCTCACACAGACGTAGTGAGAGACTTGCCAACTAGTACCCCCTAGCATCAAAATCATGACAGTTAAACTGAAGTGCGGGCAGCAAACAATGCAATGCAGTCAGTGTGAGAAAGAGTGTCACTGCAAAATGGAGCAACGCATGAACATTACAGCACTTCCTCGCTACATGCCAGGTGACAGTTCTTCAACACTCTCCATATTCTCCAGATCTGGCACCTGCAGATTTTTTTCTTGTTCCTTGCCTGAAAGGCCTATGCTTTTCCGACATTGCGCAGATCCAACGTGACAACGGTGCTTCGTGTAATACCAAAGGAAGTGTTTGCTCACAGCTTCCAGCAGCTGTACAACCAATGTCAAATGTGTGTTGTCGTTAATGGCGATTACTTTGAATGCCAGCAAAAGTATTTTGTTTGTATCTCTTGTTTCCTTTATTTTATGAGACCATTCACTGAACTTTTCAGACACACCTTGTTTAATGCTTCCAATGATTTTATCCAGGGCCGGTACAGCTTCCCTATGATCAAATGTCACCATACGCCACTGATTGAATGTTAAGATGCAAAAACAATGTAATTTGTGCATGTGTTGCAAAGTGCAAAGTCCTAAATCTTTTTATTTAAAATATAAGATATGTTTTCTTTTAAACAAAATACATTTAGGATTTACAACATGTGCTAATTACTGTTTTTGCATCTTGTACCTTCAATAACTCAAAAATTCTTTTTTCTTGCCTTTGTGCCTATAGAGATTTTTGATCAGAATCACTAAGATAACAAAATAGCAAAGAATGCATACATTTAAATATAAATATATATTAATTCATACATACAGTAAGGGCAAACATACATACATGCACATATGCTGTTTTGTTGCATCTAACAGTTATCCTTCAACTTTATCTTTTATCATCTTGAATAATATAGTTTCTATTTTTCAAACATAAAATTAAAAGTATAAATTATATTTGAAATTAAGTAAATCAGTAAATCTATCTTTAATTTGTTTGTCTGAATTGTTTCATTGAAATAATCTATGGATTCTATTCAATAGATTGTCTGAAGATTTGATAGATTGTCTGTTATAGAGATGAAATGATTCTTGTTTTTAATTTTTTTTCCCTTGTTAATTTCTTGATAAAATATATATTGGTATGGTCACTGTTTTTTTTACAGTTTATTAAAAAAAACTATTTCATAATTTTAAGTAATTTCTTGCATAGTTATCTATGAACCAGAATAAAGTTTTTTTAATTACACTTTTGTTGATTTAGTTATGAATTTGTAAAGTTTCTGAATTAAAAATAGTGAAGATCTTATTTTTAATTTAAATCTCTATTTGCAAGATTTTAGTGTAATAAACTTAAAAAATAATTTAATTTAGTTAATAAAAATTGAATATTAAATTTAGGTAATAATCTATATTAACTTTTTTCATTATATTCTATTATTAATATTAAAATATCTGAATTTAAATTTACTTTCTAAAAGAAATGACTATAATCTAGCTTAAAATATTTATTAATTGGAAATATTTGAAGATTTTAATTTAATTTTTTAATATATCTATTTATTTATATTAATAAGAGAGACACAAGTCAAATCTGATTTTATACTTTAGAAATTTGAAAAGAAAACATTTTTATTATTAAATTTGTCTGCAAACTTTCCGTTGTTTTGAAGTACTTCATTCTAAAAATGTTTTATATATTATTTCTGAAAATCAAAAGATGATTAATGTTTTCAATAATATGAAATTTTCAGTTTTATAATTTATGTTGAAACATTTGAAAATGGCCTTGATAGTTAACTGGTTAAACTTGCTTATAACTTTTCAAGAATATTTAGATATTAAACAGAAATTTTGCAGCAGTTTATTTTAACAATACATTATAAATAAAATTTATTACTACTAAAAATTATATAAAAATGGATGTAATACTGATACTTTGTTTAGATATTGATATTTTTTTATATATACATATAAGATTTAAATTTTTTTTTTAAGGTACATTTTAACAATATTTTATGTTTAAGTAATTTTACCTTAGAGTAATAAATAATGTAATAATAATAAAGTTTATTATAAAAAATTTCTTTTAAAACAGAATTAAATTTGTGAAAAAATAACACCAAAATATGAAAGATATAAATATCTTACAGATTAAAATTGATTATTTTTTTTACTTAACACTATCTACTTAAGATATTAAAGACATTTAATATAAATGTCAAATGATACGCTTGTAAATGTAATAATTTCTTCCACTTTCTCATTATCTTTGTCTGTTTTATTTGTCTGCACAGATATTATATCAGGGGAATTGAAAATTGATATCAAAACTTATTATTAAAGAATATTATATATGAATTATATAAAATTTGAAAAATAGTTGAATATTTTTTTCATTCAAAATTTTAATAGCAAAATGTAAGAATAAATACAGATGACAAAATTATTATTTTATTTATAACAGCTGGGATATATATATATATGTATATATATACACGTATCACTGTGCTTATAATTATTTTATAATGGAGATATTTTGTCAGGTAATATTTAATATTTGAAAATATGTCAAATTTTGCACATTTAAATATTTGATTCATGATTTGAAAATTATGATTAATAAAATTTTGTGATAAATAATAGAACAGTGCCATATATTCTAATGCTTATTGATTTAATCAAGAAGAACACATATGAATCATAATGATTTCTGTGCAACTTGAAAAACTATTATAACAAAATTGCCAAATAATGAAGTGACTTGAATAATTATGATTGTATTGATTATTTATTAATCTTTTAAGTTTAACACCTTGTTTAATTACTCAAATATTCTACTGTTTAAGGTATGACAATGTCAAATTCTAAAGTTTATTTTGTGATTATGTCCCAGATAATTCTACTTTGGACAGTTTTTAACAAATACAGGTACTCCTCACTTTGCGACCGAGTCCCTTTTCAACGACTACGTCGTTAAGCGAATTGGTCAATAAGCGAGAGCTTGTGTTTGGAATATAGGATCATTGCAAAATTATACAGATTATGCAACAAACTTCAAATTTATTCATAAAAAGGCTATTATAGTACGCTACTAGCCTATTATAGTACTATAAGACTATTATAGTATGCTTAGTGCGCATGTCATCATCTGCCACTGACCGACACTCAAACTGAGAAAGGGGATTCCCCGAATTGCAGATCAAAACTCGATTGGTTGTAAGTGTGAGTGGTCGTTAAGCAGATAGATCATAAAGTGAGGAGTGCCTGTACTTCAGTATTCAGTATAAGATGGAATATTAGCTTTTTTAAAATAAAAACTTATACAAAACATTCAATTTTATCAAATATAGCTAGAAGTTGTCTGTTATGTCTATAAATAAATATAAAAATTATATATACTGTATATATGATATAATAATAATAGATATTATTAATCTACAAATTATTTGATTTGATATTAGAGACATTTAGTTATTACATATTATTACATATGGAGTTTTATAGGTCTGGATATGATAAATATGTTTGTTAACATTTAATATAAAATATATATCTCAAAGTAAATTTGTTTTAAAATTGTTATCAGAGTTTTAGCAACGTATTTGAACAGCCATATGGTTCAGTTACACAATAACTTAAAATATAATAAAATTAGTTTTTTTCAATATTTGGGTTGTCTTAATGTAACATGTTTTTTATGTGCACATTTAATGGATTTTTAGAATCAGTCTGATAGATAAAAGTTTCATTTGCAATAAAAGTTTATCATGTATATATTTTTTTCTTACAAAGCATTCCTTGTTAAATGGCCTATTGTGAAAATTGTCATGTGATATATCAACAGTTAAAGTATTTTAGATATATTTTTGATAATCAGTAAAAGAACATGTTTCAGATCTGAAAAACATGTACAGTAAAGAATCTTTTTACATCAATAAAAAGAAAAAAGTTTAGAATTTTTGCCTAATTTAATTGATATACTTGAAGAAAGTCAATTTTGGCATTGTTTTTTATCCATCACTTTTAACAATTATTAGAAATATTTAAATGACAGTATTATTGGTAATTTAATATAAAATCAATTTGTTTGAAATTGCTGATTGTTAAAAATTTTGCAGGTTCATTCTTTTAAATAATCTGCTTGTAATTTAAAATGTCTTAATGATTAATTTTTATAACCTCTTTTTTTACAGAATACGAAATATTATTTTGTAGAAAGCATTCATTGTTTTGAATTTACAAGAGAGATTTAAACTAATTTATTTTTTTTTATTAAATTAATATTTTTTATATTGCTTTACATTTTTAATATTATATTATATTTTTTTTATATATTAAAATAAATATTAGTAAATATTTATCTTAAATCTCCCTTGTGAATTCAAAACAATAAATCTCTAATTGTTTTTGAGTTCAAATTTCAATAGTTTTGAATAAATAGTTTTGTTTTGAAAACGATATATGAAATATATTTAAATTTATTTTAAAAAATCTGGATTATTAAAATTATTTATAAAAGTTTGATTAAATAAGTTATTTGTATAGTATGAGTTGAACATGTAATAACAAATATTAGTATAATTCCTTTTGGATAGAGGGAACCATTTGTGACATTTTGTTAGTCTTTCAATTTCATGAAGAAAATATATATTTTATCCAAAAAGTTAATAATATAAAGTTTTATTCCAAATTAACTATGAATTACAGGATGTGAGAATTATATCTCAATTATTTACCCATGAAATATATTTTTGATAACTTTGCAATTACTGAACAAAGTATTCAACAATTTGAATTTTAAATATATTTAATTTTCTATTATATAATAGTTACTTCATTTTCAATAATATGATGTTTTTCAGGAAATAACTGTTGAATTAATAAATGATTAGGAAACTGTTTTGATTTTGCAAGAATAAAGAGGATAGATAGTTTTCTATAATAGTATATACACTCGTGTGTAAAACTTAAGCAACAATGTAGCTTTTAAGCAGACAGAAAAGAGCTTGTTGCGATCAGTACAATGAACACCCAACTCAGTAGAGTGGTGATTTGTATTCAGGAAGAAGCCGTCACAGGGGCACGTAGAACATGTCAGTAAGCGTGTGCAGTGCAAGACTACAATAAGAAAGAGGCTTTGATTCCATACTGTGTGCATTCTATTCATTTTTGAGCTAGTATGCTTGCTTCATTCTTTAAGTACAAAATACTGTCTCTGTATTCAGAATTTCATGACTCCTAGGTGATTTCTTGCAGAGTTATGGCAAAAAAAGCAATTGTTGCTTAAGTTTTGCACACCAGTGTATATTGGGTTGATGCAAAAAGTTTCTAGAATTTTCTAGAGTTTTATAGCATAGTATTTATTTCAAAAACAAAAAATAGTTTATTCAAGAAAATAAATATCATTACATTTGAGCATCATCTTCCATCAATTGGGTAGGTTACAGATTCCTGCTGAATAAAATTCAGTGAACTACTTAAGTGTTGCTTAGAGTGGAAAAGATGGTAGTTGGATTGTGAATTGTGGCTCTATGGGTTAGGGAGAACCTCCCAGTGGAGATCAAGCAGCTCCTGTTGGATCAACCTTGACATGTGTGATCTTGTTTTGTCATGAAGAAAGCACAGGATGTTCATCTGTGGACAAATTATGTTTTAAATTTGTCCACAACCAAGTATCTTGCTTGTTTCTCATGTGAATGGGTGTGGATTGGCATCCACTAACTGCTGCAGCTCATCATCCAATAGGATGGAAGGCCTTCCTGAACATTCCTTATATACAATTTCATATTGCCCAGCTTTAAATTTACTGGACTGATAGTCATCTCCAAGTCTAAGTTTACAATCTTGCCAAACAACTGTACCATATGGTGGTAAGATTCAGCTGCTGTTATACAAAATTGATAATCATAAAGGACAAATATGTGAATTTGGTTATGAGAAAGTGTTAGCAACTTGATATATTTAAACTTGGTGTCATTCCCCACTCACATTTTTTCACTTATAATTATGCACCTTCATTTACATACCCTACAAGAAACTTCTAGATGCCATCTGTTGGAGAACAATTTTGAATATTTTAAAGAGGTCTAGAAAATTCCAGAAACTTATGCTTCAACCTAATATATTATTATTTATGAGAGAGTTTTTCTGGTACAGAACTTAAATCCAGTGAAAATAAAAATTGTTTTTTTGTAACAAACTTTGAATTCCATGGAAATAAATCACACATTAAAATCAATGAGTTTTATTTTCTGTAACTAATCATGTGATTTTTTTAAATGGTGAATCCTTGTTATAACAATTCTATGAAATAAATAAATAAAATAAAAAAGTTGGTATTCGAGTAATAGTAGATAAGCATAGTGTTTTTTGCTCTGTTTTGTGATAATTTAATTAAGATATACATATAACCACTCAGTTTTAGAATCAAAATGATGATCCTAAAATTTTTATTGTGAAGATTTGCATTAAGGAAGAACTGATTCTACAGACCTATTGTCTATTGAAAATTTAAAACACATTATCCAATAGAATTAGAATTAAATAGAATATTAACAATCATTTAATTGATATTTTAGTCCAGAATTGATGTAATTAAATTCAATGAGAAACAAATAAATATATGAATTAAATATGCAGAACTGGAGAAATTATCTGGCAAACTTGAGACTGGAAGAGGTCTGATTTTTCTGGTTTTCTGGACACAGGCTATATATATATATATATATAATATAAAATAAACAATCAAAAGTAAAGAATGAACCTGTTTTTAACACACTATGCCAGCAATCATGCTGGGACTGGTGTCGAGCAGCAAAACCAACCAGTTTCAAAAATAACTTATTTGTAAATTCTAGATTTGGTAATTCCAGATTTCTGGAAACTGGATATTTGGTCTGACAGCATATTTAGTTTATATGCAGCAATTTAGATTTATGTTGTAGTTTTTGAATGGATTAGAAATTATTGAATTACGTTAAGATTATAAGTTTTACAAGATTTTAAGCAAATTTTCTTCAAATTATATGCCAAAATAAATAGTTAAATAAAATTTATTTAAAAATTTTTAATATTAAAAAATTGAAGTTACTTAATATAGTAAACAATTTATTACAAATTATTTAGAATTTATTTTTTAAACTTTTTATGCTTGTTATAAAAATTGTTTCATGTTGATTATTAAATAATAGTTTTATTTCTATGTTAAATAAACTTTTAGGTCAATGGAGTAGGATATTGTCAACCAAATGCGTCGTATGGAACTGACAGTTTATAGAACAAATTTAACTTTTTGTATAAAACTCCTCTGTGCTATTATGGAAATTTCAGAGGGACCAAATCAATTAGTTTTCTGGAAAAATATGCATCGATTGATCAAATTGAATCTTGTTGATTATTTTTATATTGTAAATAATTGCAATGAGCAAAATCATTATATAAAGGCTTGTCCTACAAGGGCTTTTTTCTATGCTTTGTAAGGGCTTGTAAAGCATTTTGGATTAACTGTACAAAGAGAAGAGGTAAATAAACGTACATAATTTGTGTGCTTTTATAGGAGCTATATTTCTTACTTTTTCAAACAGCAATGTATATTAAATGTAAATATTAATTCAGCAATTACTAATTGCTTTAAAATTTAATGATAAAATTGGAATGAGGATTGTATTTTTGTCCATTATTAATATTATTAATTTTTTTTAAAAATATTTATCAGTTGTTGGAAAAAAAAATGCAATAATAAATGGATTATTAAGGTTGCTGAATTGTGTTTTAATCAGCTGAAGATTAATTACTACAATGATGATAAAAAGTCAGTCATTTCATCAAGTTATTAAATGCATCTAATATAATAAGATTTAAATTTTGTAAAAATTTTGAATGTTTCTGCTGAAATTTTATAGATTCAATATATTTTTGTATCATAAATGTGAATAAACATTTATATAAAAAAAATAGTTTATAAAAAAAAGTAAAATACAAAATCTCATAATTCTTATTTTAATAATAATTAAAAGTATTAACTAAAAAACATTCATTTTACTCTACAGTTATTTTTAATATATTATTAAAATTTACACTTAAAATTACAGAAACTATTGAAATATTGTAATTTAATCATAAAAATTTAATCATATTTCTTCTTAAAACTTACATTAACATTTAGTAATACAATAATATACATTATTAATATAATTAGATATTTAAAACTATGTGATGATTTCAAAGTATCTGCATTGAATGTTTACAAAGTATTAGATTTTTATAAATATAAAAGAAATATTTGATAGATTTCAAAACTTTGCACATGTAATGTGAAAACAGAATCCTAAAGCTGTCTTGAAAAGTCTTAAAGATCACAAATAATGAATGAACCTCACATAAAAAAATTCTCATCAAGTAAATGACAGATTCCTCATTAATTGAAATACTTGTTTCCATCATAATCACATTTTCTTTTCACTTATATACAGGGTAGCTTCAAAAAGTTTCTGGAATTATGCTGGGTTAGTCAATTAAAGGCAATGGAAAAGGGAACGTTTAATACATGTCTCAGCTAAGCATGTCAGGAATAGAGAAATGTGTCCAAACAAATCCATACTTGTTACAAAGATATCAACATCCATTGAAGGTCGTGAGACGATGTGAAACAGAGTCAGGCAAAAATGTCTGTGGAAGAACAACATGTAAATATCAAATTTTGTGTTATTGGGAAAAATATCTCTGAGATCTTAAAGATGATGCAGGATGCCTATGTTGAATCTGCTGTGAAGCATTCTCAAGTTTATGACTGGCAAAAACACTTTTATGAGGGATGAGAACAGTATCGCTAATGATTTGCAAAGTGGTCATCTGTTGACATCAATGTCTGAGGAGAAAGTGTCAATTGTGTGCGAGATTGAGATCAGACAGACAGCAATCAATTGAGCAGATTGTCAAGACAGCAGGTATTTCAGTTGGGAGTTGTCATTCCATCCTGCATGATCACTCAAATACGCACCATATTTGCCAACATGCAGTGCCACGAATGCTCTCAGCAGACCTCATGCAATTTCTACCTCTTCGCCTGGTTGAAAGATGCCATCAAGGGATGCCACTTCAAGAATGAGGTTAGGTTATACAGAGTGCAACATCTGTGTTGCAGGCACTTTTACCAGACTGCTTCCAAGAATGTTTTCAGCTGCTTTTGCCAGTGTTGGCAAAAGTGTGTGGTCGCTGAAGGACAATACTTTGAAGGATACATTGCTTGATTTGTCAATTGTACACATACTTTTGAGTAATAAACCAATTCCAGGAACTTTCCGAAGCTACCTTAAATATTAAAAAGTTAACAAAAATGCTTACAAATCTTTCTTTTTTTTTTAATTACTCAAATATTTGACCCACAATATAGAGTTATTAAATTTCAAATTAATTTTGGCTCACATTTGGAAAAAGGTTTGCCATCACTGAGAATCTAACATACAACAAATTGATCAGAACTGAACAAGAAGAGATCCATAAACATTACAATTTTAAAATAATTGAGGAAATTCAAAACTATAATAATCAATAATTTAATTTGGTTTTCGAATCAAAGTTTTAATATCAAGAAATTTTTCAAAAATCTTACTTGATGTTAAAAATTTAAATGATTAATTCCTGTGATTTATTAATTACCTTATAAGAACAACTTCTTGTATATTCTTTTTTATACATATTCTTCAGATTTAACATTGCTTTATTATAATAGATAGGTAAATGAGATTAAATTACATCATAAATAGCACTAAAAATTTTTAAAGTCTAGTAATTGTTATAGAAATTTTAGTGATTATGTGTTAAATTTGAAGATGGTTGTCATAAATGTCCTCAGTGTGAAACAACATATATATACTTAAATTTCTGAAACATTGGTTGCACTTTTGATCATGAACAAAAATTAACATTACAGAATTAATATGCTTTACTTATATGTATATATTATTTGATATAAAAGGATATGTGTTTAAAGATTATTGAGGGGTTCAGTGGAAAAGTGGTACAAGTAACAAATAGTATAACTGTAATATTTTAGTGACAGAATTTAACATCTGTTAAAGAAATCATATGTTATTAAGTTAAATAAGTAGATATATTTATTTAATTTAATAAATTTACCTACAAGTTACTGATATTTATTTTTATTTTATTTTTAAAGTAATACTTTTTTATATTTTTTAATAAAAAAATTTTTTTGTTACTTTTCCATTCATCCCATCATTTTTTTTTTCAATTATGTAACTGTAAATTATTTTTAAACAGTAAAGTAAAATCAATAAATTTACAATAGTTAGTTTATATATAGAAATTGTATTTAGATACATATCCTTATAGATAGATCATGTTGATAATGTAATAAAATAAAAATACTGTTTCATAATACATAGAAAATTATAGATTGTGAAAGATTAAAAAGTGTTAAAACTATTTTCTGTATTAAGGTAGCTTCATTTTGTATGTGTTTCCTAAATAATAGTATAGAAATTTTATTTATACGTAATTAAAAACTAATTTTTATTATAGAATGAAAAATATTCATGCATGTAAAAATTTACCTAGATAGAAAATTACAGCAAAAAGTCAATAAAATTCAAAAATCAGATCCATCAATTTTATAGATTAATTCTGATAGCAAGTGATGTATAAGCATATTTATAAATTTAAAAACTGCTGCTGTAGTTTTTTATCTTGAAGATTTGATTTTTTTTAAATTCATTATCTAAAAATATTTTTAAAAAAAACTATATTAAATTAGACACTATTATAAATGAAAATTACAAGGAAGAAATATCAAGTTTTTGTAATTGTAATGCTAAATTTAATTATCATGCGATTATTAATTAATATAAGATAATTTATTCAAATCACATTTTTATAAATTATATCATTATGTATTTAAGATTATATTCATGTTAAATGTTTGAGTTGTTAGCCGATGCCACCATTATTCTAATTCTTAATTATATTAAGGAAAATATGCTATAAAACTCCAACCATATGTGCATTACGAAAATTCCATTCTAATGTGTGTTTTTATTACAATGATATTGTAAAACTTCCCATTGAGAGAATCTGGCAAATCGCTTTCCATATGTTTTGGTTTCATTGAAGTTTAATTGAAGGAAAATGTTTCAAAAATTTACGGTATTTATAAATTTAATATGAAATTTGCATAAATAAAAGCATTACCATTTTTAATGTGGATTAAAATGAATTTTTCTAATAATAATTATGTTAATATAAAATGGCGTTGTATTAGAGTAAATAAATCGTGATGTAAGCTTTTAATATTTTGATATTTGCGTGATTTAGCTCTTCTATAGATTATTTATGATGTATTTGCAAGTTATCGTTAATAAAGGCAACATATATGTAGGCAGCAATAATAATATACAACACAGGAAAAGGTAAAATGTCTGTTGTTCTAGATTACAACGGATGTCGGTGAAAAGTTAACTTGTGATATTACGTCACACTAGATAGATGATTTTAATCAACTAAGAAAATGGAAATTTTAACTTTATTTAAAAGATATTTTTATATGTTGATACATTGTATTTTCTACGTTAATTTTGTATTCCTATATAGAAATTCACAGTTGTTTAATTTTACTATATTTTATATTGGTATATTACATAGAAATCTGTTGAAAGTCTGTCTAAAATTAAAGTCATCTTATGTAGAATAAAATTTATTTTAAACACCCGATTTAGAACAAATATAAATGAAAGAGAATTCAATAAAATTTTATCAGGGAAGAAAATATTGGTGTACAGGGAATTATCCCTATAACAGAATTTTTCGATAGTCCTACGGACGAAAACAATGCAGTGGTTGGAGCAGAGGTCGGAAGAAATCAACGCCCCCGCATCCGTAGGATTTAAGCTATTCGCCTACGCATGAGACGACGGAAAAGGTTAACGATGTTTCTTCGCAGTTTTTCTTCCTCCTCCATCGATAACATTGGCTCACGTTTGAAATTGGTTGTCATGGTAACAGTTCTGAGAGATAAAGTTGGGTATTTTTATCTCGGATGAGGTCGGAGCAGACTTAGTTTTTTTATTATTTTTTATTTATAACTGTAAACAGCTAAATATAGTAAAGCTGCGTGTTACTTATTTCATTAAAAATTGTTTGTAACCCATATAACACCGACTGAAGTCTTTAATCCTAGACTCATTTTAATGGGAAAATTTCGAAAGTAGTTTAGCTTGATTGTTTAAATCCATATAAAAACACCTGTTTCGTAAATGTATAGAACAGTTGTAATATATCATCGCTTGTTCTGCTAAATATTCTAATATAAAGCGTCGAAGTCGTTATATAAGAGGAAACTTTAGTTATAACTATTATTTGAGAAGAAGAAATATGAACAACAGTTTATATAGAAAGAAACAATTCGCGATTTACAATACCGTGTGAATCGATAACAAACTGCAGTATATTTTTAAAAAAATACTTTGTTGTTTGTTCGAAATGTATTGTATATGTTCCCTAGGGTGTTTGATATTTATATAACTACTGTAAGAGGCCCTTAATGTCAACAAGCTGAAAACTGCTTCACCTAATCTAAACTGTACTATCTTATTTGTTGGCATTTTATACTGTGTATTCACTGTAAGTTTGTTATTGATGTTCTATATGTTTATTGAGAACTCTGTGTAAAAGTAATTCTTTTTTAACCACGTATTTTTATTTTATTTTTTTTTTAAATAGGAAAATAGTTAAATTCTTAATTTATCAACATACCTGCGTTATCAAACTAATTAAGAAATACGTACCGATAAATACACAGTTTTTATTTTTGTGCTTCATTAAAAAGATAAGATTATCCTGTTGTTTGTCGAAAGTTCGATTAACTTGGTTCCGTATGTCATCTGATAAAATGCAGTCGAATCAGCACAACTAAAAAAAATCAACATCTGGTTATTTCTCTAATATTATACATAGGAAAATCTGAGAGATTGGGAAATAAGTTTGACAAGAAATATTTTTATAAGTATTCCCAATACAATTTACAAAGTTAGTTATATTTGAATTTATCAATAATTTTCCATTTAAAATACAACTAACCTTTTGCTTTTTAGTTTTTGTATAAACCATACATCACGAGTAGAAAATGTACAGTACATACTTAAATTTTACTCGATGAAGTTCGTTTATTTATTACTTTCGATTTGATTTCCTTTACAAAAATATATATCAAAATCAAAACCGGAACGAAAACTATACAAGATCATTAGTTTTTACCGGCTTTTGATTAGATTTGCTTTAATGAATAAAAAATCTGGTTTGTGGTTAAATGGAGATTTCAAAATTTAAATTACGTAAATCTTACGCACTTATTACTGTGAGCCCCTCCCAGAGCTTATAATTTTATGCAGTATCGTTATTATGATAGACCTCATTTCGAATTGCCTCAGGACTCCCGAATAATTGTTTTCTTGATGCAATTTACTTGAAAAAATCCGTTCTTCGGGAACTTACCTTCATTCTCTTTAAAAAAAGCACTTAAAACTTGTTCGACAATTCCAAGTAAAGAAACTTTCGTCATAATGTATTATTTGTGGATAATTCTTTAAAAGTTTGAACGTTTCGACTTATTTACATAAAATAACGCACACGACTTTGTATTTAGAATATATAATGTCTTTTGCACCGCACCATTTACTTTTTACTGGATATTTGTATCATAGCGCGTGCCTTAACAGATAATGACAATGTTATATATTTAACTCGAAAACAAAAATATAATTTGATCATATTATTCTGTAAATCATTATTCAAGTTGATATAATTTAATTTAAACTATTATTAGTAAATTTGCTTATAATGTGTTAAGAAATTTCAAACCATACAAACACAACCATTAGATAATTTTCAAATTACGTCAAAGTAGTGATCAACCAATAACCGCCGAATATTGTTTTTAGAATATATTGTCAATATATTCCCCCTACGCAGTTAATGGCTTCCCTGCTGTGACTCTACGCTAGCAGGAAAACTGCTTTTAACGATGGTTTGATTTATGGGAGCAAATTTTTATGAATGAATGAATATATTAAAAATATATTTTTTAAATAATTTTTAATTGATAAAAATATGTTTTGTTTAATATAAATAAATAAATTAATTAAATAAATTTATTACAAAGATGGAATTTATGAATAGTGTGTAATTAATTTGTTAAAAATAAGGTAAAATGCCAAAAATACTCGGAGGTTGTTGCCTCTGTTGACGTCATAATGTTCCTCATCGATTTTGCTCGCGTCGAATTGACGTCACAATCCAAGTACGTCATCAATACCGACTGTAATCGCCATTCATGTTTCATTAGTTCTTTAACAGCTATTTACACACAATATACTGCGGCGCTACATGGGAAAATTTTAAAATTTATTTTACTATTTTTTATAGATTTTATATTTATAACTTAATAAAAACGCGAAAAATTATTGAACTTAAACACAATAAAAATGATGGCGACTAATTAATAGATAATTAAAAGATGATGACTATTAAATCAATTAATTTTGAATATTGTAATTAAAGGTTATTCTTTTCTATATATTATTTTATATACAGCCGTAAATGTTAATGATTTTTAATATATGTTATTAACTACCGTTTTGAACTGTCAGAACTTGTAAACGTTATATTACGATAAAGAAACCTTATACTTATAGATAAGTATGTTTATTAAATTCGTAGATTTGACAGGAATAAATTATAAATGTATATATATTTTTACTATATCTCCTCTGTCAATCCATTAACAGATTATTTCTGATACAGATAGGATCGATTAATTAATATCTTACCGAAAAACACGAACAATAAAAATTGTGATTTAAAAAAAAAAATAAATAAAAATTGACCTGACAAAACCACATGATTTCTACCCATATATACAAAATAGGGAAATAAGTTGGATAATTGTAATTTATACAATCAAGCAACCAGAACAACACGCCTGTACTGTTAATGCATTTATAAATGAATAGAATTTTCAGAAAATTAATAGATGTTGTTTTTCGTATAATAATATACTACTAAAAGATGCGTAGCATCGACTAAAAATTTCTAGAAGATTCCATTCAGATGGCGGGAAACTTCACCCACGTGATTAAGTACGTCAACAGTTCGGTTGTCACGGGAAACGATGCTACAGAAGAATGGCTATTGGTCAGTTTCGTGTACGAGATGACTGTTAAGGAACAACGTCAGAGATGAAAGCGGATTTGTCAGTTAAGGTACAAGCAACGTTCCATACATTCACGGTTATAAGACACAACACAACTATATAATAATGGAAACTGACTCTATTCCGCTTCCTTACGATGCTCTATGTTCCGAAATTATAGAAGATAACTTAGTGGTAAGTATCTTTTACCGAGATTTTCATCGGAATGTGGTTGTCAAGTGTTAACATATGTAAGTTAGTGCGGAATAATGTTTAAGAGGGTTGTAAAAGAAATGACAGAACATTTCGATATCTTACGCTTTTTTTATCGTTTAACCGATTTTTGTCATTAAACAGTCGATTTTTAACATATACCATATGGACCGACAGGAATCGTATTCTGTGACGTAATACGGATATTGATTCGTTCCTGTATTCCGTTAGATAGCGCTTCTTTACTAACATAAATTCCTCATGTTTATGTTGTTTTTACATAATTACCGTATAATTCCCGCTTATTATTATAATTTTTTCTGCTATAAAGATCAATGATTTATTCAACAACGTACGGTACCCCGTGATTTAGTTTTCTCCGCTTTACCTGTTAGCGTACAGGTGTAGCGTAATTCCCAAAATGCTATATGTCAATCGAAGAAACTTTCCCATATGGCTTATTTTATAAATTGTTTAATCCGGAAAGATTTTTGTTTTGATCAAAAACATGTGTTCCATTTTGTAAAAGTTGTTTTCTAATAATAAAACTAAAATTATTATATTTTTATTTTTATTTTGTAAAATAGATTTCAAAATTCAAGTCATCTAAATAATATTTAAATGATACAAAAACTATTATAATACTACCAAAATATTAACTCTGAAACTATATATGACATATGTTACAATTCTGTATTGGCTATAGAGACCATATTTAAAGATTCTTTCACTATACTCGTTTCCGGCTATTGATAAAGATTTTTCCACTTTGTAATGTAAACTAATTAATTGGGCTTAAACTATATTTATCTCTCTAGACTGTTTGCAAAGTTATCAGTATGGCCGGACTAGATCAACCCACGCAGAGTGCTAGTTAGCCAACAAATCCATTAATAATAATAATACTAATAATGTTATGTATATGTAATTCGCCCCCACGTATTTATTAAGATAAAAATTATGGTGGTTTCGTGCCGATTATTGATCAAGTTAAAATTTGACAGCTTATCATTGATATATCGATTTCAATTACATAAGACAGTCTGTTTTCAAGAATTAAGAACGTACAAATGCACCCTTTCATTATGTTAAACTGTAAGGATGAGATTATGACGTTAAAAAATTTATTGATTAGTACTTAGCGTTTTAAAGCGATAGTTTGACCGTATAGTATCTAAAATCAACAATGACATCAGCCCTTCAAGGACAACTACCAGAACTTAGTTAATGCTGCTGCCATAAGATTTCTTTAATGCTGACTGATCGCTTTTTAGAACTTATTAAATAATGTACATTAAAGTTTGCAAAATTAGTGCTTGCTATTCAAATGTCATTACCGGTGCAGCTGTTTCGATCACGTGATCTAAGCGTAAGGATATTTTACATGCTCTGTTGATTGACAACCTTGAATAGATAGTTCATTAATGAAGTAGCTGTGCGGATTAATTCGCATTGAATTATTAATATGCACGTTAAAATTAACTTTGGTTATTCAATTAAATTCATTACTGACTAAAAATGGATCGATTGGTGGATTTATGTCAGTAGAGAGAGATAGGGATTATTTTCAGCGCGGAGGAAATGCGCGATGTAATTCGTCAGAGTCAGTTGATTAAAGTGTGCTAGTAGTTAAGTGAGTTCTTTACATTGGAGGGAGTAGGGAAGGGGTTAGGATTTGTCACTTACCAACACCTCCAATTGTCGATTTTTTTCTTCTTTTGTTTATTTTCCGTAGATCGACGAGGAAGACATGAAACCAGTCATCGATACGGATACAGAAAAGAACGAGCTAAGGTATGCCGTTTTGACTTACGAGCAAGTGAAAAGATTGGATCAAGTCATGAACGAGATAGTGCCTCTTCACGGCCGTGGAAATTTTCCAACTTTGGAGATCAGACTTCGGGATCTGGTCAAACACGTACGCAGTCAATTACAGAAGGACGGAGTGATTGTGCGTGACTTAAGACTGAATGGAGGAGCTGCAAGTTACATCCTAGCCTCTGAAAAAACTCCCTACAATGACCTGGACTTAATATTTCTGGTTGATCTATCCAATCCGCGTAACTTCGATAAAATCAAAACAGCCGTTTTGGACTCTCTACTCGATTTTCTTCCAGAAGGAGTGAAAAGAATGAGTAGCTGTAGTTTGAAAGAAGCTTATGTACACAAAATGGTGAAAGTTACGGATAGTGACCGATGGAGTTTAATATCACTTAGTAACAAGTGCGGAAGGAATGTGGAATTAAAATTTGTAGACAAGATGAGAAGACAGTTCGAATTCAGCGTCGACTCGTTCCAAATAGTTTTAGACAGTCTGTTGTTGTTTTATGACTGTGCCGAAATGCCAATGACCGAAACTTTCTACCCTACTGTAATAGGAGACAGTGTTTATGGGGACTTTTCGGAGGCCCTATATCATTTACAGAAGAGACTGATTGCCACTCGGAATCCGGAAGAAATAAGAGGTGGAGGACTTTTAAAGTATTGTAACTTACTGGTAAGAGACTACGTAGCCGAAGATGCAGACCAAATCAAAACGTTGGAGAGATATATGTGTTCTCGATTTTTCATCGATTTCGGGGACATTGCTCAACAACGGATAAAACTGGAAAACTATCTAGCAACCCACTTCATCGGTGACGATCATTGTAAGTATGATTACCTTATGATATTACATCAAGTCGTAGACGAGAGTACCGTGTGTCTGATGGGTTACGAAAGGAGACAGACACTGGCCCTAATTGAGGAATTAGCCTATCAAGTATACTTTCAGGAACAACAGCGATTAGCATCTAAACTCAGACCTCGGAAAAAAAATTGTCGTTCAAACCGTTACGTTTTCGGGGAAGGTTACTTTTACACACCTTACATGTCCCCTAACGGATATCCTTCCTGTAATTGCAGCAACAGGTGGATGTCGTGCGCGTGAAGAGTACTCTGAAGATTGCTTTATATGAGAGTACAGATTTTAAATATGATATAACTCACATTTCGAAAAGATTAAAAAAGAAAACATATATACATATATATATATATATGCATTCGACAACGTAGAGCTAAAATGTTTCTACCTTTTCATCCCATTATGCAAAAATCTGCTACGGTCCGGTTCGCCAAAACCCCCAATATTATAGCGAACTGAGTGGTGTCCCGTCCTGTGGTTAAAAAAATACTATAAAAATCCTGGTATAAGGACATAAGGAGCAATAAGTGGAACGATCATGCGAGTGAATAAAATTTTGTTTTGCAATCTTAAAACGCTCTAATTTACGCACAAAACTTAAAAATACGAAGGGAAAAAACAAATACAACTAGGAAAACATTCCTCACATTGAAAGTCACTGCTGGCCGGTGTCGAGTTATCAAAAAGTATCGAGTTCGCGGATAAATCGGAAAGAATTTAAGCAGGGTCAGTATCTTATTACAGTATTCGATTAATCCCCACAAATATAGATATATATCTACACCAATAGTTGCTATGGACTTTAACAGTTCAGTACATGTATCCTTTGATATCTTGTATGGACTGATATGAAGTCAAAGATCAATTTTTGTCAACCGTTGGAAATTGTGTAACCGTTTCATCGGTTTCTGGGCTAATTATTATCATCATTATATATTTTTGTGGGAAGGGTTGATCTCAAAAAAAAATAAAAATTGTAATTCGTGAACTTATTATCCCTTTCACATTCTATTATAGATAGTAGAAGTGAAAGTGTTGTTGTTATATAACTCTGAGAGTTAATATATGTAAATTGTCAGTTCCCAAAATTATAAATGTTAATAGAAATTGTATATGTAAACTATATATTTTTTTTCTGATTCATTTGATGTTTGTTTCGTGTGTAATTTCTACTCTACAATTAAGTGGAGATGTAAAATTAACAAGGAAGTGATTCGATTTCCTTTCCTGCCGGTTTGACGTGCTATAGTCTTGCACTGTGATGTATGAGAAAAATATAACTTACGTATATATATAAGTATATATATATACATATAAAATTGTATGTACAGTACAATATATATATATGTGCACGTATACAACATATGTATATATACTGTATAAGTTTACATGTATATATAGACACACACAATAAAGCTCAGAAAAAAGTCAATAAATTATTTTCTGAATAAATAAATATATAAAAGTTTCAACTTGTATTTACTTTACTAAACGGTACCGTCACTTAAGATATTATTTAAATTTAAAAAAAAAAAAAAATTTAAAAATTGCACGCGCGGTCTCATCGATATCAAAAATTAGCGCGTCTTAAATTTTATTTAAATATTTTCTAAATTGTTTAAGTAACACGTGTAACAGTAGGTATTTAATAACAAATTAAAAACATCGAATTATTAAATCCGTAATAATTGTTTATTTTAAATAAATAAATAGATGAATTTAAAAACAAAATTGAATCACAATCATTTTTTGAGATGACTCTTCAAAAATCGGAAAATCTTATAATTAAAAACATTTACGTATATAAAATTTATTTTTTTTTAAAGCAAAACGAAGTATATAATTCATACAAAATAATTGAATAATATTTAAACTGGCAAATAAAGGAAGATAACAATAAAACGTCAGCTAACGATTATCAGTAATGAACCAGTAGACGTCGACACTTAAATAATTTAAAATTATTTTCAATTGTATCCATGAAATTAACCAATTAATCTGGATAAGAAATTTCAATAAATAAAATTATTAATATTTAACCTTAGAAACTAATTAATAATAATAATAATAAAATTATTGAAAGTAGGTTTATCACGTGGTCTGGCGTCACGGTCACGTTTGTTTTTGAAACGCATCACGTGAACAGACTGCGTGATTTAAAAAAATAGCCAGTCATTCGTGATGTCATTTGTTAGACGTCATAATAGATTTTCTTTTTTTATTTTTTAAATTTTATACTTCGGATTTAAAATCTGATGCCAGCTGTTTAATTTTACAATACGATAGAATTGATGTTTTAAACTGAACTGAAGTTTTTAACAATAGTACACGAAATTCATACGAATTGCCGCTGGGGTGACGTCATTAAAAATGATTGGCGTTTGAAGGTCAAGGCCGCTTTCCCGTTTTTTTAATATTCTTATCATCACTTTTATAACTAAGAGAAGTAAAACCGCGAAACAATGTTTAACGTGAACAAACAATCATTGGAATGATTAATAACTATTATCTTTGTTATTTTAAAGAAGAAAAAAACATCTGAAGACACGATTGGGATGCCCTCTGTTGCGTAAAGTAACAACTACTACACGACGTTTCGAGAATTCAATTCACGAATCTTTAAAACAAGAAAAGTCATCACTACTTTGTTATTTCGAAGGGTTAACGAATTACTTAATGAATAATTCGAAAAAAAAAATAATAATAATAGTTTCCGAATGTGTGCAATTGAATTATAAAAGGGTGGTTTCCGTAATACATTTAATTAATTGGGAAAAAAAACCTACAGTTACATTGATAAATAGATATAATGTGGGAAGCCGTTCTTTATAGACGTTTGCTGGTCCTGTGCCAATTTTAATTAAATGCGGCGTACGGATTCGCGAGTTTAACGAAGCGTTGGTTGTGAAGATTAAAAAAAAAAATGATTGACAGTAATGGCGGCTTGTTTATTAAAATTTACAAGACTGAATTCTATATGAATTAACAATAATTTTTTTTTTTAACAAGCTTGTGAAACTGTATAAATTCTATAGATTTATCTATTAATTTAATGTTATAATTAATAAAAGGGGAAAGTAAATTAAAATTATGACGAAAATTTGATAATTGAATATCGTTCTTCATATTTTTTTAATATAAAGATGATAACAATTTTAAATGGTATTTTTTATATTTATTGAACGTTAAAATCGATAGAAAGCGAGCTAATTTATTTTGATTTTATTATTAATAGTAAAGTGTATGATCGATTATTGGATTATTATAACTAATTGCAAATTTGAATCTTAATAGATATATAATTGAATTTAGAATATCGAATAATATTAATTTTTCCGCTCCATATGTTTCGGGATAAGCTCTCGTTTAATATCAAATATTTATAACTCGAAACAAACGAAAAAAGGTGTGTAAAAAATCAATGCCCTCCTTCCTTACAGGTAAATCGATTATAAAATAAAATAAAATAATATTTTATTTAACTGAAAACTTATATTAAGTCGGGCTTATATGTAATAAACGATACCGCCGGATTTTAATCGGGCGTTATTACTATAATATTTTAACCCGATTAAAACGTTACGGCGGTATCGTTTGTTTATTATATTAAAAAAGAAATCATAATAATTTTCTTGAAAATAATTATAAAAAAAAAATGACGAACGAGTAAAACGAGTTCTCAACCTGGTCATTAGCAATTTCCGAGGTGTCAATCAATTTATCTAAAGGCTGATAAATTACTTGGAGGGGGGTCTATGAACAGATTTTATTATATTTAAAAAATAACGTATAATATTAAATTTTATTAAAGTGAAGCAAACATTTGAATTTTTATTTATGTTTAATTAAAAAAAAAAAAGTAGGTCTATATTATTAATTCCTATTTCATCCAATTTGTAGTTTATTCTTATTCTGTGTCAGTGTCAGTGTCAGCCACTGATTTAAAAGATTTATCATATAAAAGAATTTATATAATGTAATCTCATTTTTCAAACAAGTCTCACTTTTCATGAAACTTTATTTTTCTCTTTAAGCTTCGAAACGTTTTTTTTTTTTTTTTTTTTCTGAGGTTTAACATGATTCTGTGTCATATGTATAACCCTGCGTAACCCTTTAGATAAGATATTTTGTAATGTTTATCTATATATGGATTATTGATATCTGGTTACAGAGGAATTGAACTGTTTTATAATAAAAAAAAAATGTAATGTTTTTATCTTGTTTACACGATTTTCACTTTATAAAGTCGAATCCTTGTTAAAATTGTTAACTTAATGATGATAAATTCGATTTTTGCTTTTATATGCTTTCGCGTACATAATTAATTTTAAAATGATGACTTTTATATAATAGAATAGAAAAAAAAGTTGTGGCCTATAGCTAAAGGCGAGTTTTATAACAAACACAACCTTGATTATGACATATATATTTTGTAAGATGTCTCGTTATTATTTAACCTCCGAAGAACTGATAAATTTAGTTCGTGTTTTGTGTATAATGAATGCATTTTAGATAATTATAAAAATCGATATAAAAACGAAAAGGGAAACTTATAGGTCAAACGAGTTTGGAAATTAGGCTAGTAGTAGTAAAATGGACAGGGGTGTGTGTATGTTATTATTATGTGGAACAGACCGAGGGGGGAGGGGAAAACGACTTTTATGTACCTTGAAGTATAATTGTGACGGGATTTACAGGTGACTTGTGAAATACAGGTAGGAATCACGTCATGTCTGCCCTGCAGTTATACCAACGCCCCCCATTGTATGGGAAAAGGTAAACGACTATCATGATCCGTATTCGGTCAGCCAATGTCCATTTGAGAATAGATAGTGAAAGAGAGGATATACTGATCATTTACGCGAGTAAGAATATGGGGATATACACTACAATAATAAAAATAGCGAAAGTATAATGGAACCAATTGATAAAGTAGGTCAAGTACACTTGGAGCACATGCCCATGACCATCAATGTTTTTAATATTCTATTAACTAGTATTTAATATCCTTTTTTTATTATTTTTTTTGTCACGTATTTTTTCTATTAATGATTTCGTACCGATTTTTTTTTCTATTAAATGTTGTAATAGGTTTTGTTGAAAGTGAATAGTGGCAATTAAACAGCACATACCGTAATTTAAATTAAATTTTATTTTATTTTTTTGCTTTTTATCTCCAAGTAAATAGACTTCGTTTCTCATTATATAAGACGTAACTAATTTATAAATAAAAGCAATTTTATTTAATTGTTCTCGAAACTAAAAACTTAAAAAAAAAAAATATTTAAAAATTTTGTTAGGCTATGCAATATATGATTATTATTAATTGACTGTTATTGAAGACCTGATTGCCTAGATTTTTTTTTATTTGCCTTTTACAAATATACAAAAATGCAATCAAACAAGATTTAACAAAAATGTTATTGCATAAATTTAAAAACGAGTTTATTAAAATTTATAAATATTAAAAGTAGAAATAAAAAGAAATAGAAATGCTACTAAAATGTCTTAAGTATGTAACTTGTCATATAGTCATATAATTAGAAAAGTAATTTTCTAAATTAATTAATTTAAATGTTAGTGAAGTACAGAAATTAACAGAACTTTGTTTTTACATTCATTAAACGTAAAGCACTAAAAATTTGATATCAAAAGTTGAAATGATAAAATGTTAAAAATGTTTTAGGAATATCATTTAGTAGTTTTAGAATTAAAAAAGTTTATTTTCAAAATTAATGGAATGACAAATGATCCATTATTTTTCTTCATTCAGTTTTAAATTGAAATAAGATAAACTATCTAACACTACTGATATTCTTTATTTTGTACTTAATTCAACTGATTTCTTTTGTTGAGAGTTTATTTGGTCTTTTTTTTTTAATTTTTGGCACAAAAAATAAAAATGTGAACAAGATTGTCTTTCTCTCAAAAATTCATAGGTTCCAACTCCAATAAGAGGAAATTTTTTGTTTACTCATCCAAACTGACAATTTCCATTGAGCACTAGATGAAATAACAGAGTTAAAATAAAACATAAAACGTGAAACGAAAATATAAAAGTCCGCAAGACAATAATTCTTTCAGCAAACGTCCTTCAAAGTTCATTATTGCTGATTGTTTCATAAATATAATTAATGCTAAAAAACGCACATATAAATGAGATTTATGTTGGATAAACGTCAGTTTGCATGGTTGTTTTCCTTACCAGATACCAGGAGATGACGCATCACTATCACAATGTCTATAGCTCCTGGCCGTAGCTGAAAGTTTTCCGAATTCAATATATATATATATATATATATATATATTTTTTATTTTTTTTTTTGTTTGTTCGAATTGGCATCGACGTGGAAAAAAGAGCAAATTACATTTCTAGTCTCTTTTGTATAAGTATTTTGTGTTCTAGTTTTTAATCCCTCTCTTCCATTCCACCATTTATTTTCTTATGGTAGGTTAAGAGATTAAAATAAAGGAATAATTAATTAAAGAAACTAAATTGATTAGTTAGAGGTAAAGAATCACGCTTGCTATAATCAGTAGAAGGAATACAGTCGAATTGTTATAGATGTTAGTGATACCTAAAAACAGAATCGGTTAGTAAACAACATAATTATTATTTTTTTTAAAATAATAAACACATGCTTATACTCACGGCCGTGATTTCCGTTAGAAGTGGAAACTCTTTTCACTGTAAACGGGTCTAGAGAAATTAAAATCGAAGTAATTTATTGTTATGCTAAAACGAATTTTATCGACACTAAAACAATACCTTATAAATACTTGCCCATATGTGTTCTAAACTGGTAAAAAGCCTCAAATCCTGTGCCATCGAATTTATCATTGGATTTAAAAGTGACGCGAAAGAAATCTCCATCAGAATCGATCACTTTTGGTTTTTTATGACCGCAATGTCTTGCCAATTTTCTATCCACGGTTTTAAAATTGGAAAATTCCACGTAATCGCTGGCTGAATCGGTAGTGCATCTGAAAAAAGGAAATATTTTGAAATCCGTTAATTTCACAGAACTTATGCAAAATAATAAAAATAATAATAACAATAAAAATATTTAAGAATAAAGTTTAGAAAATCAATTTATTTGTTTAAAAATATTTATATATATAGGCCTACACTTATTAAATTACAAGATAATTTATGTATATTTATACATGGAAATACTGAAATAAAATTTATTTATCATAAATATCTACATATAGTTTTTATATATTCTTATAATAAAATTGTGTAATAATAATTGCATAATAAAGTTTTATTTGCTGACATTAATTATTTCTTTTATTTGCATAAACATCATAAATCAAAAGGACAATATAAAAATCAAATATCCTACAGAAATGATTATATAAAAAAATGCATATCAAGAATTAATTATATATTGTATGCATTATTATTAGAAATTTTATAGAATATGACAAGCAAAGTTTATATTAAAATCAATTAATAAATATAGAATAAGAATATAATAGAAATTTCCATTAATTATTTCATTAAAATTTATAAGAATGCAATTAAAGTAAAAAATTATTTAATTAAATTCAACAATAAAATCATTATTACAAAATATAAATTGATTTCAAAATAATATTTAAAAAATAATATCCTAATTAGTGATTGCATGAATAATAATACTTGCTATACCTGATTAAAGCTAAGCAAGTGACGCCATCTGTTGGTTATAAAACACAATTATAATTGCATAAATTTTAACGTGACTAAAAACTCCAATAATACGAATCCTATTATTCATTTTTTTAAAAAAAATATTTATACAATAATGCATTTTGATAAATGAATAATATTATCGATAAATTCAGTATGAATATTTGAATAAATTTCAGTTGTGTAGCAGAGAACAAAGATGCCAAACCTTTCTCCTAAGGTGGGCTATGGGCTTATGTTTATTTAAATGGTACAAATTTACTACCAAGATTTTGATCAATCAAATTATAATTTATAAAAGCAAATACTGTCATTCCAGTTTTCATATTTTCTATAATACCCATTTTGGTTAATGTTACCTATGATAGCGAACATGGCGGCTCGTCTCTGAAACAGTGGGGACGCACGTTCTAACCTAACCTAACCTAACCTATTCTAATAAATTACCATAATTATTGTTAACCAAATTATTAGAATAAGAGTAATTTATTAGAATAGGTTAGGTTAAGTTAGAACGTGCGTCCCCACTGTTTCAGAGACGAGCCGCCATGTTCGCTACCATAGGTAACATTAACCTTAATTTTTTAATATAAATTTATAATTTTCATATTATATAATGAATTAATCAGGGACGAATTTAATTAATTAATTATTATAAATGCAATATTCGTCCGATCTGATTTATATCAAATAATGTAGGTTTTATTAAACAAATATTAACTAGATTTGTATTTATGTCAAAATAAAAACTGTGCTTTTGCAATATAAATGTCGTATTAGAAGAATATTTAGGCTAAATTATAGCTATAAAATCGTATTCTAGATGAAAAACTCGGGAAAAGGATAAAGGAAACCATTACGAAAGAACTTTAGGCAAAAATTAATTCGTATTTTAATTAGCGGTAATAAGGAAAAATAATATATATTACAGCTAAATTAGGATATCTTCGAAGTTAGTAAGCGCATTACACCGGTAAAGATCAATAATGTTTTCAATAAAGGACATTTACAAGGATGAACACAATGCTTCTAGAATAGGGTATGTTGCAGTTCTATATGTAAAACTTTATTATTTCTGAGTTATACACAGTTCTATAACTGAAATTTAGCGCTGTTTAAAGAAGAAAATTGATATTTAAAATGACTTAAATCATATTTTATAACTCTTTTTTTTATATCTTCAGTATGTTAAGGGAGGTAAAAATTATGATCAATTTAGATATTTTATCCTTAATTATAATTCTTTTACAAAAGAAGGAGATTCTTAGAATGTTTTAATGCCTTTTAGTGTGAAAGGAATTGCGATTTTACCAGGAGAATGACCCGGTTCCAATGACGCTCAGGATGTTTAGATTAGATCTTCATACGGCAACACGAACGTGTTAAGGGTATCAGACGGTACAAAATCGTTCAGTACGACCATTCACTGAATGAGTTCACACTACGTGACGCCCTCAAAACCTTCGTGTAAACTACGAATTAAATGAGACTAAGCAGCCATGGCAGATTCTACCTTTTTGCCTTATAGAAAACATCTTATTGCTGAAAGGGAATATCGAACAATGAACAAAAAGTTTTAGTTATATATTTATATTGATCCGTTTTCATAAAAAAAAACAATATCAATTTTTTATACTCACGGAGGTATGCCATCCACGTCAAAATACGCAAAAGTAATATGAACTTTTTCTTTCGCTTGCCCATAAAAGAAATAATGGCATTCAGTGTCTCTAGGGTAGTATCCTGGCCAATTAGGAGTTGTAAACGTACCGTTAGAGCGTTCTGTACTATTAAAGATGAAACCACACACTAAAAATTTAAACATATTTCTGTTAAACTTTACGAATATATCTTTATAGTTTTCGTATATATAAATATCTTTTTGTTTATACATATATGCAATGGCGTAACTAAGATTTTGCTCGAAGGATAATGCGGAAGAATGATATAAAAAAACTACTATCAGAATAACCGAAGAAAACGTTACGCGTACCATAAAGTACCAATTTTATCATTATTTATTTATTTTCATAATTTTTATTCCTGAAGTTTCTCCAACACTCACAGCATCTGAATAAATACGCCACAGCTTACGGGAAATTAACTATATAAAAATATTTACCAGATTGCGAATCTTGTTTGAAACCTGTTATTCCGAAATCTGTAAAATAAATATTATTTCTCTCTTTATTAATAATTTAAACGGAAGTAATAAATTATACAAAATATATTTTACACGAAAGACATCAAAAACGAATTTTTCTAATAATAAAATATTTAAATTTACTTGTTACAAATCTGTATATTGCTCTAAATCCTTTTACATCCGGAGACGAATGTATGGATCGAAATTCTACAATCATCGAAGCGCCATTAGACATCAACTGGGCAGGAAGATCCTTACCACAGAAATTATCTACTCTTTCTTTTTGTCCATTAATTGTTATAAAGACCATAACTGCATCAACCGAATCGCAACTGAAAGAGAAAAATATATATATATTTTGTAATTAATATAAGTTCTTGTCATAAAATTTCGATATTTAAATTTTATTACAGTCGAATTATAAAGGGCAATTATTTTCAGCTGTTTCAGTTTCTGAAATATTGAATAATTATCTAAAAGACATCTGTTGAGTATTTAGCCAAGAGAGGATGAACGAAAACGTAGATTATTAAAATAAATTCTGTTTTCTAATATTATGAAATACGCCATTTTGTTATGCGTTTAAAAACTTGTCCGTGTGCCAAATATATTAAACCGTATGATTTTAAATCACCTTTAAAAGTATTTAATCTTAGAGAAAAACGAGAGAGAGAGAGAGAGAGAGAGAGAATGCGTGTCTTACATAAATATTAAAGAAAAAAATCTCTTTGAAATTCAATTTTTCAATTCCTTAGAAAGATTACGAGTTAAATTTGATAACGGAGCTGTCAAAAATATTCGTCAAATACTACTAAAGGATTCTGAGATATCTAAAGATATTCCCATAACTGTCCTATTTATGTGAATCATTTTTCACGCCTATATACAACACGCTGCCTATTTCGCCTTTTCGAACTCAATGGGTGATAAATTAAGGGATTTTTCAAGGAGGGTAAAGCGTGGAATGGAAAATTAATTACTATATCAAGTATTAAAGAAGTAATTATCAATTTTACACGATTCAATGAATGATTCTTATTTTAGTTTAAATGTTTTATACAAAATAATTGTTTGGGTGTTTTTATAAAATATCAATTTAATCTATTATTTCGCAAAGTTAATAAATAATATACTAAAATATCATTTTTATCTGATAAATCTATAGGTTAAATTCTGAAAAATATAGCTTACAGTCTATTATCAAATGATTACACTAAGCATTTTAAAACCTGTCATTTATAAATAAAACTGTTTTGTGTACTTTATTTAAGAAAAACTACTGTAATTCCTATTCTAACAGACTAATTCCTAAACCTAAATTAAGAAGAAACTATATATATATATATATATATATAATCCTATATTAAAGGTGTAGTGTATAAATTAATAGGGTTAAATTTCAAATCAAATGTTTAGAGCGATTATAGTGGTTAGAATAATGTCTTAGTAGCTGATTAATGTTATAAAAAATGGTTATTTAATTTTTTCTTCATATTTAATGTGATTTTATAAGATCTTAAAGTATATTATTTGATCATTGAAACGTGAAGGTAGGGTCTTCATTACAGAGTTTGGACTAGTATTTTGAGTACCTGCAATTTCTTTTTTCAATGACTAAGCCATCACCTAGACTTTCTAGATAAGTTATGAATTATATAAAGTATCAATTCAATTATTTTGAACACAGTATATTAATTTTCAGTTTAAAAAATGAACGTTTCAAAAAAATTTTTTCTAATCTTTGTAAGAAGAATAGAGAATAAAATCACAAGTAGATAATAAAAGAAAGTAGAAAGATTTATCGATATAAAATAAATGAACACAATATTACAAAGGGAAGAAAAAAAAGCAAAAAAGATATTTACAGGAAATCAGATTTTTATAAAAGCTTCATTGAGAGAAGTGATATTCTCTGCAACTGTATCAAGTGTCTCTGACCTTTCACAATTTATCTTTGGACTTTAATATTTGAAAATACGTTCATTCTAATGATTATTCTTTTTTAAAAATGTTAAGAATTTTGTCCAAATTCTTAACACTTCATTAATTAATTAAACGATAATTAAAAATACTTCATTAATTAACGAATGATTAAAATATTTCATTAAAATTACTATTTAATTACTTTATTTTTGGAATATAATAATAATAATAATTTTTGAATGTGTACACATTTAATGTGAAATTATTAATGTAAAATGCCAGATATTTCTAAAAATAAACGAAAATAGAAATATAAACAAAGCAATTGAAATTAATTATGATACATTTTTAAAAATCTAAATTCAATTTAAAAGGCAAAACTAAAAGACGAAAAGATTTTAGAAATGCCATTACCTGTTTACTTTAATTGAATGTTTTCGAAGAGTTAAATTCTATAATGGCTTTTATGTAATAGAATTTTAGATAATTTAAGAGTTGTAATTTAATTAAAATAAGATTACAATACCATTAACTTAATTACAGTTTCAAATATTAACAATAGCATAATTGAAAATATATATTGATATTTATTTAGAACTGTAAAGTAATCCTTTATAATTGAATGACATATATATATGTATATGTTCATATATAAAATAAATAGAATAAATGTATACGATAATATCTAATCAAATTTAAATCAAAATATTTAATGTTAAACTGCCTATAAGTGATTTTGGTGTGTTTCTCCCTGTATATAAACTGAAGTTGTTTCCTTCTTGTTATCTATTGACCACCCAAGAGCTTACTTCATGTAATTGAAACTTGATTTTAGGGTCACTGATAAAAATGTTTGTGCTATTATTCCTATTTCTTCTTCAATTATTTATATACTTAGGTGCAATGTTTATGATATATTTAACTTACTAAGCATTTAAATTATTAGGAATATGTTTACTTAGAGGACTTATACTTACTCTTTTGATGGTTCGTGGGACATATGTAAATCGAAATCCGTAAAAAAAATCTGTACTCTTTCTTTTCCTCTTCCCATAAAGTGATAAGTGCAGTGGATGTGCATTGGATATGGCTCGGGATAGTTGGGACTAGTAAAGGTTCCATTTTTAGTAACGTCACTGGTTATACGTTGATCACAGCTGGTTGCTACATAAAAAAAAGTCAAAATATGAGTAGAGTTTAATGATTTATGTCATAAAAAGACATTTTGTCTTGGGAAAAAATCGATTATAAAATATGTAACTAACAAAAGATAATTAATATAAAAATGTACAGAATAATAAATGTTATATTTTATAAAAGATTATCAACTGAACCTTATATAAAATTGATTTATTTTTATTTTTAATTTAGAAATAAATAATTCATTTATGACCTAGCAATGCTGGTTTCCATATTATATATATATTTTTTCGAATTACAATTCAGAAAATCTGATTAATTTATAATCATAGTTAAAATTAAATAAAGAAGAAACAAATTATAAGCAGAAATTGAATTTTATTATTTTTTTCTTTTTAAATCTTAATTTATTTACATATTTTAATATAAAAATCTGCATTGTATTTGGATATTCCCATAGTAACTGAGTATCTGTTCTATTGTTTACAACAACAAAAATTTAGAAACTATAACTTGTTTTTTTTAATTATTATTATAGTAAACCTTCAAATCTATATCAAAATATGTCGAATAGGAATCTCGAAAAGTATATTTTATTTCAACAAGTTTGCAAAACTAACCAATTAAAAGCTTTCTGATGTTATAAGCGATCGATAACTCGCAAGTCGCATGTTTGTAATGAACTACTGGTTATAAATATAACTCATCCGGACTAATTGAATTCCTTAATGAAAGGTAAAAAAAAAAACAATAATAAATTAAATTAAATAATATTGATGAAATTCACATAAACAGAATAATTAAATCAAAAATTGTGCTTATTTATGGGATGCAGAAAAAATAAAATTGCGTGAAAAGTTAGCATAAAATTCATTAAAATAAATAAATGCGATAATAAAAGACGAAGGAACTTGTGAATAAATAAATAAAATCTTTAATCTAAAATACAAACATAGTTATTCTTATTAATGAAATGTTAATTTTATGGGAAGAACATGGCTTTCTTTAACTCCACTTACTTGAATAAAGTTATCTAATTAATTAATTATGTTTCTTTCTTTTAGTTTAATTTAACGAGATTAAATAAAACAATAGATTATTATTTAAATTAAACTTCTTTAAATTCTGTTTTAGTATAAAAAAAATAAAAATAAACGTATTTATCCAACAGAATTTGAATAACAATAGAATTATAAACAGAGAAAAGCGTTTATTTGAAGCTTTTCATTTAGTTTATTGTTAGAAAAATTACACTGTAGTCAAATACAGATGAATAATTTAAAAATAGATGTCCTATAATAAAATCTATTCATTCAAAATTTAATTACTATTAAAAATATTCGAATTAATTGGATTAAACTATGACATGATGTTGATTAAATACTTTTTTTTCCTTATTTCTGTACTTTGATTAATTATGTTTATCGAATATCTATCAAAATTTCTCTTCTTTTGTTTTTCTTTTTTTTATTATTTTATAACCTTTATATTGAAGTTAATCGAGTTTTATAGGTATCAACTCTTCGATAATCATACTGTATTTAAATAAATGATTAATATAATCCTTAACTGTAAAGAAGATTACGAAAATACGATAAAAATAATGCAACTTCTTATCCTGTTATTGTTTTTTAAAACAAAATGTTTTTAAATTTACAAAAATAAAAGAAATATATCTGATAATTCTCCGCTAATCTATCAATTTATCTCTTATAAATACTTTTTTATGGATAGTTTTAATGAGTAAACTGTAAATTAGTTTTGCCTGAAACGTTAAGAATTAACGTAAATAGTAATATATATATATATATTATAACATTAGAGCTTTAATCAATGTAATTTTCGAGCAGTCATTCAGCTTGTCAATATCTGTATCTCAAAAGTTTCATTTTAGGAAAAATACAGTTGACAGATTTTTTTTTTCTTTTATATGAAGGTAACCATAAAAACTATTTTCGTGTTCCTTCGTTATTTAAAAGCAAAATGGCAGCTATTTAAATATACATCGCATCACGACGCGATGTAAAGAGGAGACGAATGAAGAAATGAACGTTATCTCACATTGGTTTTAAGATAAATATCAATTTTAGAATGTAAAGCTCTAATAAAACATCAGAAAACATATATTTTTTAACTTCTATGCAGATATTTGTGTACTGTTTAGTCATATTCCTTTGGAAAATCGCACGCAACAGCGATGAGACGACAGACCAAGAGCCATTCATTACAGAAAATTGCTATTGACAAATATATTTTTGTTTTTCTAGATAAACTGTGGATCAAATATGAAACAAAACTAACGCTTAACCTTGTTATCTTCCGTTTTATATGCCTAAGAAACAGTTGAAGTTAACATATGTTAATTTTAAAATGAATTTATTTGTTTAATCTACAAGTAAAAGATGCTTGGGTGTTATCGATAAACACTGGAATCGTATCAAATTAATTATGTCGATTAGATTATTTTGATGGTTTATTTCGAGGATATAAAAGAAGCGATTGAAGTAAGCAGAAAAATAGATCCGAAGACAGAAGCTGTATTGAGATAGTCATTGGGGAAACGTTAGATGTGTATTTTGAGACTCCCACTAGTCGTTGAGATAAGGAGATAATAGAGCTACAAGACAAAGAAACTGTGGTTATCTGTATAATTGAATTTTACTCGGTTGTTAAAGATATTTTGTTAAATTTTTAATCATAGAAGAAGCCGGTGTTTAATATGAAGCTTAAAAATGCATGATTAGTTTCTTACATTGCGTTATGAAAATTACTAATGTACTTGCATAAAGTATGTCAGAAAAGATTAGAGAATAATAAATGATTTTCTCCAGCTGGAGGACGACATTAGCATTTTTAAAAGATTAATCAAAATCAGAATAATTCAGGAGAGACAAAGCTCAATTAATTTGGTATAATGTCATAGTTCCTGCAAAAAGTTCTCGTATGCATTTTTATTTTTTAATTATGAAACTTTAATATTTATACTAAGTATTTTTTTACACGCTGATTTCTAAGTATATTTTAATTCTTTAAATACAAAATAAATTCTATAGTAATTTATGATTTATCATAATTTAACATAAATAGAATTATATATTTATATAAAAGTAATGAGTAAATATAGCGTAGAAATCATTTTTGAAAGAAATAATTCTTAATGAAGTTTAATAATTAGAAAAAATGAATAAAATTTTATGTAAGTATTGTTGAATTATGAGAATTTGGAGAAAGGAAAAAAAGAAAAATTTTAATTATTTATTAATTCGTGTTGTACTAATCCATCTAATGAACCGGTTAAAGTATTTTAAAATTAGTATCAAAATCCATTTTAGATGACAAGTTAAATAATAATGGCAGTGGCGCTTTATCTTAAGGTAAAAAAGAGCAATTGCCTGAGGCTCCAAACCAATCTTTTATAAGAAAATATTTCCCCAAAAAAATTGTCTGAAGTCAGCACTGTACAGGGAACCCCCTAATTCAAATTTGGTGCCATGAAGCTATAACGCTCCACTGAATAATGGATATTTCACGGTTAGAAACTAGAGAGAAGCAAAATATCAGGAATTATGATTATAAAAATAAGTAGAATATAATAAAAAAAATAAAAAATAAATGCAAGATCGTTGTAAATATGCATAATTTACTCCGATTTTCTTAATACTGTTAAACGATTCGTTTAACTTTGCTTTTATCGAACAGAATGAAATATTTTGTTTTAACGCATTCCCTAAATTCTAATAACTTATTCCACCCTATATAAAAAAAGGGAGGGTAAAAGTATTTGAATTATAGATATTCCCGTAACTTTTGAATGATTATTCCTATAAAAACTATACTAAAAAATTTAGCGAGACATTCAGAGAACTATTTGACTGGTTAAAGCAATTCATTTTCATTTCTTTAAAAGTAAATCTTGTAACAAAAGAAAATTTATTTCGTTTTATTAATCTCTTTCGCTTCGTAAAATAAATTTTTAAAGCTTTCAATGATTTATGTTTCTTTCTTAAAATTTTCTCGTTACAACTAGTCGCATATTATTTATTGCAAAATGCAAAAGTCGCTTAACTTACCGAACATCAAAATCCATTTGGCAAATGAAAAACGTCACTTTTCTCTATGAAAATATTTTAAATATATCGAAAAAAAAGTAATTCATCTAAAAAATATGATAAAGATTCCGTGTACATTAATATATTATTTGAATTAAATATATAAAATGGTTGTATGTAAATAACCTAACCTGGGAGCTTGTGGAGAAGATGAAAATTAGTAGAAAAATTTCTACTAATTTATAAACAGTGTTGACATATTTAATTTTGTCTTCTCTGTCATCTTTCTATTTAACATGTTTACATTACGATATATTATTCTATTAGCGACACTTACTCGTTAACAAATATTAAAACAAATGAAATTTAATTTAGATGGAGATATTATTAATTAACTATAATTGAATGAAATTTTAGAAGACATGTTTAAGCCTTTTATAACCTTCGCGTATCATTAAGATAGCATTTCCTAAACCAATTCACACTTTAAACTCGTCTATCGCTGAGAATCATCTACATTTGTTTACAGTGTTTGTTAATTTCGTCTATTTATCTCCCAAAACGATTATATTTACTCAAAGTTAATAGGCCTATAAATTTTCTAAGATTTATAACAAACAACATCAATGATAAAGACGATAAGAACATTTTTAAGATTAGAAAAAATTAGTTTAATTTATAAAATACACCTGGAAACAAATATAAAATAAAAAATTAATATTAAATCTTTTTCTCTTTTTAAATTTCAAAAAATGCTATCGTCATCACTTTAAAGAGATTTTTATCGATTTATTTTTTTAAAAAAATAGCAAATATTTTAGTCTATAATATTAATAATATTTAACTTAAATAAAGACGTCAACAAATTAATTTCATTAAACATACGGTACATTTGGAAAATGGCCCCAGTATAGTTAACTCAATAACTGGACTTGTAGTAATTAATAAGTTTATTAATGCCACTAATAAATTGATTTATATGCATATTTTAAACTAATAATATTTCCAATTTTTATATATATTTTATCTCATCAAAAATACATAAAATAACTTTATTTTTTTCGATCGATGTTACTCGCAGACTAAGCAATCTACGCTAGAAATAAATTATAGTATGAAAGAAACATTAAAGAAGAAAGTTCAACTCGATTTTTATTGAAATCCATTCTTGACATTTGACATTCTAGAGATCTTATAGTTCAAATTAAATACGGTGAACTATAAATAGCATCACTTCTATGAAAACAATAATCATCCTTTTAAAGAAATTTAATATCGCTGTGTCATTTCGAGATAATTTAAAATAATCATATCGTGAATAAAATAGAAAAAAATATATATATTTTTAAAGAAAGAGGTAATTAAGAATTTACATATTAAGTTAAAAAAAGAATAATGAACTCCTCGCTTCTAAACGTGTTTTGAACTGGCAGGAAAACACTAGAAAGAGACTACATCACAATGGGTTCGAAAACAGTTACTGACTCGCTAGAGTCGTTAGGGAATGGAGAAAAAGAAAAGAAATAGCTAAAAGAAATAAAAATGTCTCCAGATAATGGCGCTGCCGAACTGAAAAGGTTAACCCAATTTACCAAAATGCTGCAGTGTTTTTTTTTTCTTTTCTTACTCACAATATCCGTAATTAATTTAGATGTATGGATACTACAATAGGAATATTGAACTTTTTAAATCATATTTTGTGAATATTGATCGAGTGTAAAAGTAAAATTAAGAAAGCATTCTGAAAACTACTCATCTATTTTTGTCTACGCTTGTGTGTATAGCGTACAAATCTGAATTATAATAGAAATATTTGATGCATCTCCATCAAGAAATGGTAGCAGATGGTGCAAACGTTCAATTGACCCAAAGATAGATGGTCCGAGCCGATAACAATGTTAACATTGTGTTGCCTATTGTCGGAAAAGGCGACAACAGATCGATCGAATCACTTAATTTGCAACAATGTCTGCGCTTTTATCACGAAAAATGCATGCATTATAATCAAAGATTCATCCAGAATTGCAGAAAGACAAGGAGAAAGTCTCCAGAAAGTACGAAAAAAATTGAATAAATATGTTGTTTACCTTCTCATAAAAAAAAAAAAATTAAAATAACTCCTAGTCAGGCAAGCGAGAAGTGAAACAGAATCGATTAATAAACTTTTATTCGAATTTAGAATTTATAAGAAAAGTAATAAAACTCTTTCACGCTGCAGTGAGCGATTAAACCGAGAACAAATCTTAAAAAATTACTCCTTTGTGAGATTAAAAAAAAGCGAAACAAAATTAATTTCTTACTTGATTCTTAAACCTTAGAAATATTTGGATAACTTCAATTTCACTTACAAAATTCGGATAATAGCAAAAGGAAATTTTGAAGAAAAAAAAAGTGGTGAAAATTATAGATCCCAAGAAAATTCAATGACCCAATCACAAATTTAAAGAAAAGTGAAGAAACATCATACCGAGGAAACTCCTAATCTACTTTTCGATATGATATCCGCTGAGTGATTTGATTCAGTCGAAAACTGGGTCGAATCCTTTCTGGATATCCCAGACAAGACGGAAGTCCTCGCAACAAAAAAAGAATAAAAAGAAAAAAAAGAGAATGATTGATCAGAAAATGTTCGATACAAACTTCGGGATGAAATCCGAACGGAAGGACGAATAAAAAAATAATAATAAAAAATACACACGTATTTGGGTTAAAACACAACAAAAATTCAATTTTATCGTCGTTTTTTATTATTTATTTATTTATTACAAGCCCCATTTTTTTCTGTAGAAACTCTAATCTCATTTTTCAAAAATAAAATTTAAAAAAAAAGAAAGAAAAAAAATCAAACTAGATGATTTTCGGTAATATAAACTAAACTAAATGGAATTTTTTTAAAAAAGAAAATTCTAATTCTAGAGAAATTAAATTGTTAATTTTCCTGTTTTGTAAACCGAATTAATATCTGAATTTTTCATTGATGATGTCAGACAGGTGAGGTAGCTATTTGAGTAAATCCACACTCACCAAAATCCGAAGATCTGTCCCAAGCGCTGACGACGAGGGCCAGAAAGAGAAAGCTAAGCAGGATTCTCAGCATGGTCTGGACAGTCAACCAAGTCAGCACCATATTACAGCATCGAGAGTCCCGTCCACTGAAGACTGGCATAGAGATGGGCATGCGTGCTGAACGTTATTGATCCATCTCATCTTTACTTTTTCCATCCGTTTGGAATGTGCTGATTTCGGAACCTCTTTGTCATCCGAGCTTATGTCATTGATTTAATTTTTATTTTATTTTATTATTATTATTATTATTTATATAATCGTATTAAGAATAATCACCATCCCATATCAAATTTTCATTTTGCATTCGATTATTGTGATTAAATTAACGATAATCTCCTTGCAGCAGATAGATTGCCATGCATCCTCTTACGAGTCATTCGTGAGAGAGGAGCATTTATCTTAGATTTTCTTCCATGATAGCATTGCTCTACTTCTAAGAAAGTTATTATCCATTTTCTGCCGAGTAAATTCGGCAAATTATAACAAAAATGACTGCAGGTGGTCCTCGCGCCAGAATAGATTTAAAAGTAAAATAGAAAGAATGATAAATAATAAAATTAAAGCTTGAAAAAACCAAGAACGAAAAAAAAATCTAGGCAAAAGTTCAATCTTATCAGAAAAAAATGGGAGAAAAAAAAATTATTTCAATTATTATGCTGGAGGCATTTAATTTGCAGCGTGAATACGATTTCTTTAAGTAAAGAAATAAAAGTTTTATGAAAATTATTTATTTTTTTAGCATATTTCATTATAACTTATTATTTTAAAATTATATATTAACAGAATATTATCACATATAATAATATAGATTGTTTTTTACAAAAAGTGTGCCTGAATTTGAATGTTGAATCCATAAAACGATAAAATAATGTTTTTTTTTGTTTTTTTTTTGGCTTTAATAATACATCGAAAGATTTTTCTAAATTTTTCTTGACATACTGTCCAATATAAATTTGAGTTTCATTAGTTTTTGATCGATTATCAATATTTCTATGATAAAATCTTGCTTAATATAAAATTTAAATCAAACTATTGAGTGAAAAACTGAATACACTTTAACTTGGCAGAGAAGTTGGAATTATTATGCAAAAAAAAAATATAAAACGTGAAATTTTTTAACATATATATCCGAGAAGTTACGTAAAAGTATTTTTTTTTTAAATGTTGCAAATTATAATTAAACGCGAATATTTTTGAATAAATTCAAACGTTGATAACTCAGGCCATTTCAGTTTTATTCTCTGTGTAATTCTAAATTACGTAAGAAATTTATGAGGCTAACAAGATCATGTGACGTCGGAAAAGAGGAAACGATTAGCAATTCTGCTGCATTAATAAATCTCCGATTTAGAAAAGTACTTATTTGTAATCATTTATAATTAACTTTTATCTTGTAATAAAAGTTAATTATAAAATATTACAAATGAGTCTATTATTTATTATTTTTGTAACCGTGCTACAAAATAATTTGATGTATACTGTACTGTACTGTACTGTACTGTACGTACGAATCGATTCGAATAAAAATGTACTATTGTAGTACATCACTTTGTAAAAGACGTTTTAATTTAAGTAATAATTCATCTTCAAAATAAGATGAAATTTAGTATATCATATTTCAAATATTCTATACATTGATATGCATTTCAAAACCTTGATGTTGTCCAGATGGCTTATTCCATAAATTATATTATGTATATGCGATGCGTTACACAAGGAAGAACGTGACGCGATTGATATTCTAGATGAAAATACGAACAATTTCCATTTCATATTTTGAATCGTTTAAAAAATCAGTTTATGTTATCGCATGAAGATACATTTCTTTTCCATATAAAAACACTTTCTTATACCAAGTTCATCATTTTCAATGAATAAATTAATTGATTAAAAATGCATCTATGTCGGGAGTAGTCTTTGTCGTGTATGATTTAAATACAGTACATAAAAAAAATGATTTAAAAAGTTTTAGTGTAAATCTAAGCACCGATATTTGCTTACAGCGTCAATTTTTCCACATGATTTATGATATACTATACAGACTTTTATACATGAAAATAGGCATTACCTGGTAGTACTGTTGTCGTGTGATACTCCAAAGTTCTTCTTACTGATTCTGCAAGAGAAAAATAAAATAAAATTTAGACAGACAATTTAAAATATACGTGCATGAAGAAATAAGCAAATTTTACCAATGGATGGCACATCGACGTAAGAAACTACGGTACTTTCATCTTCGAAAGTATAAACTCCTTTAAAACCTTGTCCTGGGAAATGACTTCTGCTGAGAAACTCTATAAACATATCCGAACCCGTAGATACATATTCTACAAATGTGTTTGTGTTGCACAATTCCCCTATTACTAGACAATTGTTGTCTTCTCCATCGTATACCATAATGACATCGGGACTGTTCAGACAACTATTTAAAAAAAAAATAAATAAAAATAAACGTCTTGTTATATTATAAATGATGATAAATTATTACGAAGTATCGAATATTATTAATTGATGATTTTAATTGTCTATAATTGTAGATTATTAGTGATCGTGTTATTAACAAATGAATTATTCATGAATAATTCAGAATTTCCATCCAAACTTTTCATAATTATACTTATCATTTGCATAAAACTCGATTCTGAAAATAAACATTATATATGCAGAATGTAATAGTGTCCTATGTTATCATTAGCACAACACAAAGGACTAATTAACTACAATAGCTTTTTCTAAAGCAGTTATTAGATTACGAGCTTATAAGCAATTAATAATATGCATTTTGAATATATCAAAATTAAAATAAATAAATATAAACTTCTTATTCATTTATTTTAACTTTTTACAAATACAAACATACAAAAATATATAAAATTTCATATCTATGTGCATATTATATATGAAATTTTATTTAGTTTTGTTCAGATACTTTAAAAACAAACAAAAGAAAAAGAAAAATTTTTCAAAATTTAATATAAAATCTGTTTAAAAATTACAAATATAACCTAAAAAATAAGTTTCAACTAAAAATTTTAAATTAAGATCAAAAGATACTTCAACTAAAAAATGTATAAATGTGTGGGCTATTCTTAACTATTTAATGATGGCCACTCCACTTGGTAATTACAGTTTTATTTTTGTATTTTTTTCATTCTACAAGTACTAAGAAGACCGGTCCATTATATTTTCAGTCAAATCCACGATGAATCGGACATTTTCTGAGAATTGGGGCAGAAATATCAGATCAGTCTATAAGACAATTCCTTAGCAGAGAGATTCGAACCTGGGGCTGTATTCTGATTGTCTTTGAGTGACAGTTGCCTGATAAAACGGGGCTAAGGTAAGCCTGGATAAGCAAGCCAATGACATATTCCGTTTCAAACGAAGTAGATTGTTGATTAATTATGAATAAAATTTTAGCCTATCAATGATCTACTTGGGACGTAATACTGTCTCGCGAAGACGAAAAACAATACCCAGAATACAATGCCTTGATCTTTCAGTAAAGGCAGGTGTCTTTACTGCCTTGATCATCCGATCTTCTATTTATGTTTTAAATATTATTTTACAACACTACACTCAATTTACTATTAAGGAGCGCAGCCAAAATTTTAGAAAGGAGCAACTAAAAAATCCAGCAACGAGTTGCTTAACTTTCCCGACAACATTTAAAACTGTATGTGTGGTGCCATCTGTTATGATATTTAAAAAAAAAATTTAAAAATATTTTTAATTATTATAAAATGGCAAAAGGCTTAATTTTGAGGCTATGAATAAGTTTTATATATATATATATATAAAATTGTATATGCTAATAACGAGTAAAATTGTCATTAAGTTCGGCCTACTCGAGGCATGACACGCGACCTTCCGTTACTTCTCCACCCCTCGACCTTTAACCATCAAAATTTAATAGCATAAATCCCCGTAACACACAAACCTCCTTGCAAAATTTTGGAAATTTTCGACAAATAGCTTCAAGGTGTGCAAAAACATCGTGCCCCCACACACAAATGTGAAAGGGAAGAATATACTGTACTTTATTACGTTACTAAATATTTGAAAACTACGGGTTATACGGTTTAAATTTATATTTACATGGAATCAATCTAGTACCTTTACACTTACATATAAACAAATCTTAATTATTTTAAAAAATGGATATTAACAGCAATTGCTCCCTTGCATCCCTGGCTGCTCTATTTGGTTCATCGCGCAAAATGGTAAATATGTTTTCCGTTTGTTTTTGTTTATATCTAAATTATTCCAAGTTATGAATACCGAAAGTAAAAATTTGGACTGTTATATTTCCAACAGCAAATACAGAAATTCAAGAAGAATAAGTTACATAAATATGGAATGTATAAATGTGTTTTGCATTTTTACTTATGGAATCAAATGGAACTAAATTTTGTAATGCTATTGTAGACGTATGCTTGAGTAAATTTTACGTATATGAGTTATTTCAGAAGAATTTTAGAAATTCTTGAATAACTTTTGACTTAATAAGAGAGAATTTTCTTAAATTTTGAAATTTATGTCAGTTCAGATAAGTGAAAACTTAATGATTTCAGATCATTTAAGATAGATTCTGACTTTTTTCTTATTGACTTTTGTTATTGCTCACAGATTGCAAAGGGAGATTAACGGATAAAAGCGAAATACCGTCTAACAATAGCGTCAAATAATAGTAGAACATAATAGGAATAACAAATTATTTAACGTCAAAAAAGAAAATTAGAGATTAGAGAATTGGATTTAGGCCACTGCACTGCTAAAAGACAACTTTAAATGGAAAAAAACTAATTTGTTTCAAACTAAGAATTAAATTTAGAAATTGGTAAATATATAATAAACTGCAATTAATGTTACACTTAATTTTTCAGTTTTTAACTTATTTAAAACAAAATTCGAGATTACTGTATTGAAAAATATTAAAATATATCTTTTATTTGTATGCGTAAATGTAATATTATTTCAATAACTACTCACTTTTAAGCTTTTCTTTCTAATAATTTCTGAAGATATAAATTATAGCATTCAAAAATATTTAGGCAAAAAATTATTTAATTCTTATTAAAAATGATCTCATTAATCTTTATTTAATAATAAATTCTTCGACTCTATTTTAATAATACGGGGGCGATTATTTCTAGGAAACCCACACATTCTCAAGAACTATTTTATTGCATTATATTTTTCTATGAAAATTTACGCGCACCTAACTTGAATTTTGTAAAACAAGGTCTTCCTAAAGTAAATGCTGAAAATGGCCCTAAGCACTTTTGTAGGCGAGACTGAAAATTTGCGAAAACATTTGCTAATGTGATGGCATTTGATAATGTAGTGATGGCAGCAAACTCCCACCGTATCGTATCTTTGAGTGCTTCAATTGTTCCAGTTTATTGTAAACTCACCCGTTGAGTAACTTTTGTTTTATAACGAGAGAATCACTGTACACTAATAGAATACAAACATCTCATGTTTAATGAATACTATTAAGAACTTTAATAACACTCTATTATTAAAAGAGATTGCAGCTTCCATTATTTTTGTTAGATTGCAATCCTTAATTAAATTTAGAAATTGGTAAATATATAATGCAACGTATAACAGATAAACATATGTTTATTTAATTTAAAATATATGCTTTCGATCTCAAATTAGTAGTGGCTTGTCCTTGCCCCTGTATATCATACTTTTCCTGATAACAACAGAGTCATGCAAATTATATACGAAAAATAACATGCACAAATTTTCTAATTTGTGCATGTTATTTTTAAAAAATTTAAAATTTATAACTTGAAGTAATGTTCAAAATAACCACTCAGTCGGTTTGACGAAAAACACAAATTTTATATTTACAGTAAATGTACAAAATAATCCAAATTAGAGTTACAATTAATTATGCACAGACCCTAGTCTGAACAACAACCGACTATTCCCGTACAAATTCGTCGAAAGAACTCCTTACGAACAAACAGACTTGTAATTAACAAAACCTCCGAGTCAGGAACAAGTTCATACACAAACACGTAACTTCCAACGAGAGAGTTAGTTAGCACCTCGATAACGACGATCTCCCTTGATCCGATCCGATCCGATCACCTCCGATACGATCACACCATCCCAGCCGATCGCGATACGAACTTAAATAGTCGACGGCGTTCGAACCCTGCTCCAATCAAATTTGAATGTTCCCGCAACGGCCGCCAACGGTCACTTCCCGCCGGCCAATCGTCCGATGGTTGACGATTCGAAACTTAACGGTTCTTCCCACGGAAGTTCCTAACGGTCGTTTCCAACGGCCGATCCTAACGACTTTTCCGTTATGACAGTTCGTTATAACAAACAGGTGGGAATCGCGCGTCTTGGCGATTCCATACCTTACACCTCCGCGGCCAAGGATCAAACTGAGCTTAGCCCAAGCCTGTTTGATCCAACAACACTCAGCAATTTTACAAATGTCCGTTCGTGCGGACTGACCCTTACCTCCGGTACAACCGGGCAAACTCGCTATAACCCGCGCACAGAGATGCCTCGCGATAGTGTAGGACCCCTTGGATCCCCGAGACCTATCCGCGCGGGTCCCCCTACGAGGAGGTCGTCCCCGTCGCCTTCGGCGCGTCATCCGGTTTTGTTGGTCACCAGATGTCGCTCGGCCCTTCTCACGGAATTTGGGTTTCTTACCGCGAGCTCGGTTGTGACCGTTGTCCGTCGTTTTCCGGACCGGCGATATGCCTCCCTCCGGATTTAGCACGTGTGTCGGTGGTTCCGATTGGCCACTGGCCGCGCCCACCGTGGCCCGAGACCTCCGGGTCTCTTCACCGCTGTGTTTTCTTTGAACCCGAGTGACGGTCGCCAAGATCATGTTCGCCTGTTGCCCAATCAATCCGGCCAAGTCCTCCACGGAATGACACTCCTTCGTAGCATCCAGAGACTCATCCCGTGTCGTATTCGGTAACCCCAGCAGCGGTTCGCTAGTTTCCCCGATCGCTCGTCTTTGGTCATCGGCGTGTCGCGCCAACTGAGTCGCGCGTTCCCGGCCGATATCTCCCAGGTCGATTATTTCCCCGACGCCACACTTAATATACTCTGCTCTTCAGCTAATTCCCTTTCTCTTGCCTCGGAATCCGCTTTCTCTCTCGCTTCCACCAGCGCTCGGAAGTCCCTTTCCGTTAAGAGAGCGTCTGTCGCTTTCCCTAACCTATTGGTGATCGCACACGTCACCCGTGCCGATCCCGGCGTTTCTTCGCGTCCTTCCTCCCACAATCCAAGCGGTACTGACGCTAGGCCTGCCTCTACCTGGTGACCGAAGGCTCCAACGAGTTGGCTTCCCTCCTTCGTTCCCGTCACCGCTTTAGAGACCCATGACTCCCTTAACGCCGACGCTTCCGTTCCCGAAACGTCCTTAACTGGGGGACCATTTCTGCTGCTTACTTTCTCAGCTTCCTTCAGCGACCTCCCGACTTCGGGTTGGATATTATGAACTGCCTCCTCTCGTCTTGCCGCGACTCCACTAGACTCCCTAATGTCCCGGTCTACCTGTGAACTGCGCCTACTTTCTACTCTTAGCATGGGGACTTTGGCCACCCTGACCCCAGCGGTTCCCATCCTCGATCCGGCTACGCACGTGGGCCTCCCTTCTCCCCGCATTGCCTTGACCCGATCCTTTGCTTCCCCGCTCCCCGGTGGGCAAGAGAGTTTGGATGCTCTCACCTCCACCCCCACGCGGTCCGCTGCCTTGGGTCGCATGCGTTCGGCCTCGTCCTCTACCCGCCTATCAGGACACCCTCTTTTCTGCCGGTCAGTTTCCCTTGGCCTATCGAATTCCCCCTGCGGCTTGTTTCCCGACAAGCTAATTCTATCCCTGAAGTCGCGGTTCCCCTCGACTTTAAGTCCTTCGGATCGTGTTTGCCGTTCCTGCCGCCTCGTATCGTCTAATTTCCCGGTGATCCCCAGCCGTAACTTAAACCGTTCTAACTCTATCTCTGCCCTCCTCGTCTCAGACTTGATTTTCGCGATTTCGGCCCGTAACCTACGTGCTTCGAGTTCGCGACTCGACCTGCTTGTCCTACGCGCCATTCCCTGCTCGTCATCCTCCCACTCTCTAGCCTCTAGCTGCCGCGATTTCGCGCGTCTAGGCATCTCTGTGTGCTAGCGAGAAACAAATAATTTACCTGGGTCTAATTGCTGGTGATGTTCTGTACGTACGTCTGCTTCTCTGTCGTAGCTCAGTTCTTCCAATTCTTTGAAGTGTAATCCAGGATAATCCAACGTAATCCAAAGTATCCAAAATATCCTGTCGAGACTGCGCCAGTAATGTTCAAAATAACCACTCAGTCGGTTTGACGAAAAACACAAATTTTATATTTACAGTAAATGTACAAAATAATCCAAATTAGAGTTACAATTAATTATGCACAAACACTAGTCTGAACAACAACCGACTATTCCCGTACAAATTCGTCGAAAGAACTCCTTACGAACAAACAGACTTGTAATTAACAAAACCTCCGAGTCAGGAACAAGTTCATACACAAACACGTAACTTCCCACGAGAGAGTTAGTTAGCACCTCGATAACGACGATCTCCCTTGATCCGATCCGATCCGATCACCTCCGATACGATCACACCATCCCAGCCGATCGCGATACGAGCTTAAATAGTCGACGGCGTTCGAACCCTGCTCCAATCAAATTTGAATGTTCCCGCAACGGCCGCCAACGGTCACTTCCCGCCGGCCAATCGTCCGATGGTTGACGATTCGAAACTTAACGGTTCTTCCCACGGAAGTTCCTAACGGTCGTTTCCAACGGCCGATCCTAACGACTTTTCCGTTATGACAGTTCGTTATAACAAACAGGTGGGAATCGCGCGTCTTGGCGATTCCATACCTTACACTTGATAAGGAAATGATCTATGTATAGTGATTATACATTTATATTATTTGCCATATGTATGCATGCTTATATACATATAAATCTATACAGATGCCAATAAACAATGTTTACAGTGTTTAAAACTATATAAAAAGAAATTATTTCTTTATTAAATTTATGTTTAAGAAAATAAGTTAATAACTAATCAATATATGGTTGTAAGTGACCATTAAATTCTAAAAAAAAATAGTTACAAGGTATAGGATAGTTTTTACTCAAAGTTTCTATCGACCGAATTGATTCAGTTAAACAATTTGGAGATGAATGTCTTTATTTTATAAGAGTATTAATGTTTTACTGGAAAGCTTTCTACGAATTGCTTTTGTTTCGAAGTTATGATGAATCTACGGCCATTTACTCACACACCTTTTTTTCCTTTCTTTTATTTTTAGCAAAAGATAGTGAATTAACATTTTACAATGTAGTATAAGCAAGTAGAAATATAATTCTTTCTTTTTCTGGATAAAAATCTATTTTTAATAAATTCAATTACCAAATTATAATTCATATTTGGGAGCAAATCTTCCTGAATGATAAGAAATGCCAAGACAGATTTCAGGAAAATATTAAGGTTTCCATATTCGCTATAATTGGTATGGTTTGATTATTAGGAAAAAATATATATAAGGGAAATGGTTAAAGATCAAAATCAATATTTGAGATGACGTGTTTCTTATCTACTGAATAACAGTCAAAACACATGGATACTCGAGCTTGAGATCCGTACCAAATGGCCCACTTGATCCCTTTTCATGAGATTTGATTGAAAGTTACTTGATTCAATTTAATAGAAGGTGAAAAATTGATGTTAAAATTTTACTATAAAAGAATAATCCAGAATATTATGCAGAAAAGTTGGTTGCCTATTACTCTAGACACGCCCAAGTTTTTAAATGTGACTTTGATTAATTATCAATCGTTATCGCGAATTTGGTTCCCAAATGACAAAGTGATGAAATATCTGCCAAGTAATTGTAGAGAAAATAATAAAATGAAAATAGAAAGCCTTCAAATTTTATTAATTCTATTGAAAATTCCTATTAAAAATAATTAAAAAATTATGAAGAAATGAACACTTTTAGATTGGCTACTGAATCATTAAATCGAATGTTACAAATTTATTTGTTGATTTAAAAAAGACGGTAAATATGTTAAGTCAATTTCTTCACATTTGATCGTATAATGAAATACACCAGAGGCAATAGTAAAGATTTACTGTTTGTACAAGACACTAACGAAGTTTCCTTTTACTATATTTGTTTCATATTATACATTTATTTAGTGTAAAATCATCATATCTAATATAATTTATTACAAAGTGTACTTTTAAGTCTCTGAAATGTGATCAAACTGTTCAATTTTTATGAGTAGTCACGGTATTTGCTTCCAATTCCTCTAACACGACTTTAAGTAATGCTTTCTCTATACGTTGCTCTTGCAGTCGGTTTTAAAGCCATTAACTTGATTATTTTTCTCTATTCTTTTGATTACTGTATCTAATTTAATCTTTCTTAAATTGTTATTAAATAACAAACGATAATAAATAAAGACAACATAATTAAATAATAAAGATTAAATTTAAAAAATTCGATTTTTATTGCATTTTTATTTAACGCGATTGTTATAATTATTATACTTTTTAAAGTATACAAAATTTACTTTATAGACAATTATGCTTGAATATTTGAGTCAAAAATATATAAATTTTAGAAATGTATAAAAATTATACACTATTTTAATGCATTCAAAATTTAGAGTAAAATGTAATGCATACAATGTTAAGTATATTCTAAAGTTACTGACATTACTCGAGATTTGTAGTAAATGGATGATTTATAGTTTAATTTATAAGCCTTTATGTATAAGTTATTCTAAATTTTTAAACGACAATAATAATAATAATAATAATAATAGTTCTGGAATTAAAAAGATATTATTACACATCTCTTTTATATAGGCTACATCGAAAACAAGAAAATATAGCCATGTCTGTTTTATGTATATAACAAATCTATCACTTTTTAATTAATATTTAGCCATTTCACTGGATTGCAATTTTTTTAAAAATTGTAGACCTATAAACTCTCCCTATCGCCTGTTATCTGTCTGTCCTTCCTTAATCTCGAGAATGCTGTTAGATAAATTAAATTCAAGATATATATTGAAATCTTAATGTCAGAAGGTCCCGATTAACTATATACGAACTTCCGATCTGGACCGTAAATCACGTTAATTTAATTCAAAAATTATTTCCTGAATGGAGTTACATAGATGACTGGCATGACTCTGTTGTTATCAGGAAAAGTATGATATACAGAGGCAAGGACAAGCCACTACTAATTTGAGATCGAAAGCATATATTTTAAATTAAATAAACATATGTTTATCTGTTATACGTTGCAAATTTTAGTTTATTTAGGGAAACTAATTCGTGAACGAGCAAGTTTTAATCATATTTTAAATTATTTAATTAAAATATATGCTCTTCATCTCAAATTAGTAGTAGCTTGCCCCTGTACATCATACTTTTCCTTTAACAATAGAGTCATGTCGGTCATCCATTAACTTCTTTCAGGAAAACATTTTTGAATTGAAATGACGTGACCTCCGGTTTGCATTGGAAGTTCATATATAGTTAATCGGGGTCTCCTGACCCTAATATCTGGTCTCGGATTTTTACCTATGTAACTCCGTTCTCTCTCAATATTAAGGAAAGTCAGACGGACAGACAAACGACAGTAAGAATTTATAGGTCTACAATTTTGTCAAATTGTAACCCAATCAATATTTTAGTTCCTCATATTTCATCTTTCATTATATCAAATTTTATTAAAAGTAAAATTTATGAATATATTTATCAACTGAACAAATATGAAGTTCGTATGAATATATTCATAAATTCTATTAAAAATAACGAAATAACCAGCTTTACAACGACTCAATTCTTTTTCGTTATTATGATGTATGATGTGTCATTCCTTTTAAATTTATAATATATAGTTGGTCAAAGCTAACTGATAGGAATATTTCGAAAATAATCAATAAAATTCTCATTTTAAACGTACCAATCAATAAAATTCAAATTATTTAAAGCATTCTTCCTATTTCGTCCGGTAAACCAGTGTGAACTTCTAAAATATTTGTTTGAAAATCAAAATGGCAACTACAACTAACACGAATTAGGCGTTTCAATGAAAGAACCGAATTGTTTCCTTTCCGTGCAAAGCAAAAGATTTAAAAGAACAACTTGTTCGAGAATACATCACCACTTTTTATACGGGAGAAAACAGGATTTAATTCTATAAGAATTTACTTTCCGAAATATACAAACAGCAATACGAAGTACTATACATTATTTCTGTATTATTATTATAAATCTGTAATATGAAAATCAAAGTCAAAAGTTAACAAGCAAATTATTTATTACAATGCCGGGCTGAAATTTTTAATCATATTCTCTTAATTTATTTAATTTAAAATACAGTATAAGTTCTCCATCTCAAATTAGTAGTGACTCGCCCCTGTACATCATACTTTTCCTTTAACAACAGAGTCGTGCCGGTCATCTATCTAATATTTTTCAAGGTAAAATTTTTGAATTGAAATAACGTGACTTCCGGTTTGCATCGTATATAGTTAATTTCTTCACTACCAAATGTTTTAAAATCCTGAGCTCGTTTGAAAAAGTTTTAACTTAATTGTAAAAACAATGATGATGGAATTATGATGTAAAACGTAAGGAATTTCACGAAATTAGTCAATTATTCCGCAAAAATTAATATATGAGATAAATGTAGTAATAAGTATAGCTACATTATCAGAAAACAGATCAGTCTTCAACTTTTTTTCAAACAAACTGAATACCTAATAATAGTAAAATCGATTTAGTTAATACACAAATCAGTGGCGCATTGTAGCTTCATGGGTGCCCAAGCAAGTTTGAATTATGGGGGTCTCGTTAGTGTTGACTTCAGACATTTTTTTCGGGATAATTTTTGTAGGAAATGTAAAAGATTGGTTCGGAGCTCCTGTCGATAGAGGCTCCAGGCAATTGTGTTTTTGCCACCAGGATAATGCGCCACTGAAACAAGTAACAATCAAAATTAAACCTTAACAAATAAATTATGATAAATAAAATGATTGGGTATTTTTTATTAATTAAAATTATTATTTGTCATTACTTGTATAAAATATATAGAATATATTGTTTTCAGAATACTGTAAAATTATGAATTCTCCCCATTCTTTCTTGCCGCACAAAGAGGATCTTTACATGCCCATCATGGATTTGGCCAGTCCACAATGTGTGTTACTGAACGGCGATGAATGGAATTTGACAGCCCTTGGGCCATTCAAAAAAGTTCTTAGGCTCTGACCCTGACTCGAAAACAAATCCCTCAGAGCGGCAAATACGTACTTTGTTGCTTCGGATATTCCGGCAGTCTATTGTAAATCCTATTACAAGAAACAATAAATATATCACGATTCTCGGATGGTTGAAGGAGTTGGCATTTGTAAAAATAGGAGTGCATTCTATTTCCTGTCTACTTTTTTAGTTTCTTTCTTTAGAAAATATATAAGTCATATATATTTACTGATATACATTGCATTTATCGTTATTAAACGATTCTATTCGAAAAATCTTTACACTTCTAATAAAACCGAATGTTTTAATAAATTTCTTGAAACATTTTTTTAAAATTTTCATTCAAGTTTACATGTATAATACTTCTTTACATCATAGTGATGCATGTAAAATTTTTACAATGAGAAATCTTTCTCAGTATATATTTTGAAAATCAGTAAACATTGATTCATCATTGTATCCATATTATAAATAACAATCTAGTATCGAACAGTTCTTGTTTGAGAAATTCTATTTTCTCCTCAATCGACGGCAACAAAAACAGAACGGCAAAGTTATATTTTCTTGACATCGTGTCTAAAATAATTATTGTCTATAGACCCAATTACGCCTACATCATTTCATATATTGTTTATAACGTGCTGGAAAATATATCTTTTCTTTTTCTATTCTAGTTAAACTCACTTTCCATAAAACCGATTTTTTTTCCGAAACTCTATCTGTTATATATAGATGATTCTATCGATCCAACAACAAAAATTTTTTCTTTAAATTATTTGATAGAATTTTATTTTAAAAAGACGGGCATAATCATTAAATTTTTTATATGATTTTCTTATATTTTTTACTGTATTTTTTATTAAAGTAAATAATAAAAAATTGTTAATTTTATCGTTTTTATAGAAAGAGTCGAGATAATGTGACTGATAAATGAAAATTTGACGTTTTCTCTAGAAGAAATTAAAAATTAAAATCATTGTTAAGTGTAAATAAGCATTATTTAAAAGCAATAAAGAATTTATTACAATGCTATTTTTTTACATGTTTTAAAGTTAAATTATAATTAAGAAAATATAATTAATTAATAATGTAGCAAAGGGAGTAGGACATTCTACTGTAGAATCTGTAAATTGTGCTTAAGAGTACTAAATATTTTAAATTATGAAAGAGGCATTAATAAAATAATAATAAAAATATTTAATAGTTATTATTTCTTATAAAATAAAGTAATAAATATAATTTAAACTATTGCTACTTTACGTAAAATTATTCAATTAAAAATCATTCATTGATTTGTAAAAGGGCATTAGCAGTTAAGTGATTTTTTATGTATGAAATTTCGTAATGCTAGATTAATTTTATCTTTTAATAAACGATGGTAGTGCATTTTAATAAAGTCTTATTTTAGCATTTATGATCTTATATCATACCATGCGGTCGTTTTTCCACTTTCAGTAAAATGCCCAGGCAAGCAATTTGTAGTTATCGCCTCTACGTAGATAATCGAAATTTCGTATTAAAATTTCTCGATTCCTATTAAAGATATCATAACTAAATTTGGAGAGTTTAATATATTCTAATCGACTATCACAATGGTTTAAATCGATTATCAATTTTGAATTATAGCTTTTTGCGCTTTTCTAGTTAAAAATCTTTATTCGAATGGGTGATTTAATTGTGTCCTTTGTATATATTTCACGAAATAATTTAATCAAAAATCTATAATTTATTAAATTTTTCTTCGAGACAAAGATAAAACTTCTGCTGCTTCTACAATTGAAATTCTATACTGGCGTTAAAAGGTAATTATATCAAAGAAAAACATAAATGATTCCTGAAAATTACTACGTATGGAAATATGCAAATTAAAAGATAAAAAGCAATTGTTAGGAAAGAGATGCTTAATTATGATTAATAATAATAAATGAAAAATAATGTTTTAATTAATTCGTCCGTGCCAATTGTTTTCTATTTCTAAAATACTAAAAATTAATTGGCAAACGTACGAAGTAAAAACAGCATTCTTAACTGTAATCATTTAGTGGTATTTTAAGAATATAATTATCTACAAAACTTAGAGATAAATATTTATTTATGTTTGATTTGACAAATTAAATACAGGCCAGTTTTTTAAAGTATACAGCAGAAATATAAAAATGTAAATAACTGATTTTTTCTTTTAACTTTGTGAATATTTAGCAGTTTGCCACAGTTATAAACTAACTGAAATGTTTAATGAATTTCAGTTATATTTTTAATTAAACATATTATAAAGTTTTATTAAACTATTATTTTATAAAATAAATAACTATAAATATATTTTACAAATATTATATTCAACAAAAGGAAGAAGAAATGAAGATAGACCAAAAAAAAGTGTTTAGGTTGGAAAAGCCTAATACCATTTTTTTTTTAAATTCTGGTTTCATTTTTAAAGCTAAACAAGGCTTTTACTGATATTTTAAGTCCTATTTGTTTATTGAAATATGATATTTCTTATTTATTTTGGACTAGTTACAATTGTGCAAATATATTTATTCGTACTTTGATCCCAGCAGTATTGATGTTATTTTAATGAATTTACAGTTTAATTATTAAAATATTAACGAATAAAATATTTAATATAAACCATACAGTATACAATATTGCCATTAAAAGAATAATGAATATAAAAGTTACAGTTATGATTAAAAATATTGTGTATTCGTCACAATTAGATGCAAAAGACAGAAATTGTATTTTATCTATTTATATTTCTATTATTTATATTAAAACACACTACAGAAATACTAGAAAAGGTTTTAAAATTATAATATTTAATTTACTCCAGTTAATAAAAAAGTAGCAATAAAGAGCTCTGATCATTTTTCGTTGGAAGATTAATGCTTTTATAATCAATAATTTAAATTAATCTAGATATATTTTTATTCATTCTACTGTTTAATTAAGAACTACTTAAATAAATTAATATTTAATTCATAAAATAATTTATATGTTAACTCTCAACTGTATACTAATTACAATTACTGCTGTCACACTAACAGTCTTAATCTATATAGTCTTTCTGGAACAAAACTTTATATAGCAGGTTGAAGTACAATAAAGTGTTGCAATATATAAATATACAATAATATTAGATAATTGAACTAAATACATTCTCGCATAATTTTGGTTTAGAAGATGTTTTGAAATCAGTATTTATCGTTCGAATTATATGGAATTAAAATATGATAAACACAATAGTTACGATGTTACGACGTTACTTTTAAATTTACCTAATTAAACTGATTTTTCCCAATTATAATATTGTTTTTAATCTCCGCTAAACTTAAGAATCAGAAACATTTTCTTAAAATTACTGATAGAATTTCAAAACATTAACAATACAACACTTCTGCTTATAGAAAGAATGCAAGAATTACTTGAAATATTCGCTTGGGATTAACTTCATAGTCATGGGATAATAAATACTTTTATTTCATAGTTAATAGTTGCTAATGTTCGTAGCATCCTAAAGAAGCTTACGACGTTTACCATCAACGTCATACAGTATGATGTGAATTAAATTTGGTTACCTGTATCACAAAAGTTCATATTGGTTTGGGAAGTAACTTCCACACAAGAGACATTAAATAATCTATATGAGAAGTATTAAGTAGATATAAAACATTTTGGTCAATTTGATTACGATGTAACTGTTTCTGAACACATAAATAAATTCAAATTACAGAAAAAACTTGTTTGAATATGCAAAGTGATATGCATTTCATAAAGACCACTGAGGTGGGAAATATTGTAATTTCCGAAATTAATCTGGGTAAAATAAAGTTGTTGATTGGCTAGTACTTTTGGTATCTATGGATGTTATAATTCCTAAAGAATAACGGTGTTTGAACCGGTTACATATTGATACTCAATTGTTAAATTTAGCTTTTTGGTAATACTCTAAATATGCAATGCTCAAATGTAATCAAATATCTATCTCAAAAATTTCCTAAGTCACGCTTAAAATTATTCAAAAAGTTATTAAGTAAACGCTAGTTAATTTATCTTAAATATCTTATTGCATTCATTACCTCTTTATATATGTATATATAACGAAGTAATTGAATATATATAACTGAATATCTCTTAAAGCAATTTAATTAGCAATAACTGTTTAACAATGTCTACTTGTAAAGATATACGACAAGACAGAATAATAATACGACATTATAATCATAAAATATGTTAGAGAAACCATTTCATTTTATTTTTATTCAAAAATTGGAAGGAAAATGGTATAAAAGAAAGAAAGAAAAAGAAGGAAAAAAATTTAAAAAAAGGACAATATAACCTAAGGTCACAGCTGCTTATAGTGTGCTTAACTTCTCATTCATAGACTAAAATTTTACTTTTTAAACCTTCATCCATTGAGAAAATACAATTTTCTTTTCAATTATGGAACAAAATAGACTATTGAACCATACTTTTTAATTATATTTGTTTTCCTTCGTAATATTTTGATTAATACAATTTTCCTGTATGTGAGAAAATATGGGAAAATTGATTACGTTTTCATAAATTAATGGATACATTTTTGAAATAAGTAAACTTCAAAATAAAACGTTTACAATTTAATTTTGTTCTACCTTAGTTTCTTTACAAACATAAACGAAATTATATAAATTTCGGATAAAATAATAATCATAATGAGATTTATTAAAACAATATTTTCCGTTTCCTTAAAGAGCGTAATCGATCCAAATATGTAAAAAAGTAATAATTTTGTTTGAAGAAACCAGCAAAACAATTTTAAACAACAATGCAAATCATCTTCGTAAGTAACTATATATTATATAGATATATATATATTAAAAACAAACAAAAGAAAATGACTAATTATTATTGCCTTATTGTCCTTTACTTTCTTATTATATATTTTGTCAACGTGGACATTAATTATTAATAGGACAATTATACTGGTTTTAAGCTTTTACGCAAGAATTGAGGAAAAAGTTCTTAAAGAAAACAGACTTTCTTTATTAAGCTACCTGTTATTTTATAGTTAAACATTATCACCATTGTAAACCTGCTGATGAAGGCATGATAGCCCGAAACACAGATGTGAATCGATGTATGTGTAAAGGTAGCTTAATAAAGAAAGTCTGTTTTCTTTAAGAACTTTTTCCTCAATTCTTGCGTAAAAGCTTAAAACCAGTATAATTGTCCTATTAATAATTAATGTCCACTTTGACAAAATATATAATAAGGAATAAAATGACATTTAAGACAATAGAAATTAATTAAAACATCATAATTTTCTTAAAGAGAAATCCACACATGGATTATTCTATTAAAATCACAATACCTTTATTTTTTTTTTTAATTTTTATATCTAAATTTCTCTTAAATCATAATTCTTAGATACAATTTAATAAGATCTTGTGACATTAAAATTAAATGTAATTTCCTAAGTCACAAATAACGATTCACGAAGACGTTAGTTGTAAGAAAGTAATTAAACGAAAAAAAATTCATCCCCGAAAGAACTGTTTGAATTTAATTCGAATATCTTTAAACGATTTTTCGTTTTTGAAGATTGTATGCCTATTATTTACAGTTTTTCGTTCTTTAACGCAGTATAATGAGATCAATATGCACTTATTATCAAGAGTTTAAATAATGTTTGGTATTTATTTAAAAAAACAAATGGATCTGAGTATTATTGTGATAATTTGACTTTATATCACAATATATCATACAGTAAAATATGTTTAATCTCACGTAAAATAAGCAAAAAAGTGTTAATAATATACGTTATAATATAATTATATTTTATAATTCTGATAAATTACTTAAACAAATACGTTGTAAATAAGTGATTAACGAGTAAACTTTCAGGAAAAAAAAACAATAATTTCATTCTTTATCAAGCATTTTCTGTTTGCATTAGAAATGTCTCACCTCAAATCACCTCTTTGCAATCGGATGTGTTCAAACATCACTTTAACCCGTTCGTTATATCTGGCCATGAAGCGATAAGTGCACTTAATGTCTTTCGGATAGGTACTGGGATATTGAGGGGAGTAAAACTTCCCCCTCGAATGATTAGTACTGCCACTGAAGAACTGATAATCACAAAGAGTTCCTGGTTTTAAATTTCCTTGAGTTTCAAACATTTCTACAAGATAATAAGAGAAGAAATTATAAATGAATTTAATGTTATAGAACCGTGATAAAGGTTTTATATTATTTTCTTTTTTTTACCCCCTTCCTTTTTCAGTTATCGATCTCTATCGTTTACACGATTTCGTTTTTCAAAATATATCGAAGAAACGAAAAATCTACTTACTTTGGCTAAGAAATCGATAAGTTCCGCGAAAACCGGTGTTATTTCCTTGCCTCCAATCAGAATGGAATTCAAAAACAAGCGAATAACTTGATGAATAATGTGTCTGATCGATATCACCCAATTTTCCACACATCACTAAATTCCATGGTGTGTGTTCGTTAACGGAACTTTCTTTCAAATGAAGAAATAACTTCACGTAATCTCCATATATACAACTGTAAGAATAATAGAAACTAGAATTTCTTTCTTGATTTTACAACAAAACCTTTTAAATTAATAATCGTTATACGTGAACGGGTTATTGAAAATTTAAATTTAAAAAATATACTCCAAAATTGTGCGAAATTTCTTTACAGATAATCTTAATGAATTATTTACATAATTTACTTTTATATTTTTTATATAATAGCTTCTTGTCCTTTTTTTTCTTAATTTTCTTTTTTAATTTATTCTTTTATGGCTATGCATTTGGCTATTAGTTTAGGACTTATTACGCTACGATTTTTTTTACGAATCTTGACTACTTTTTCTTTTTATTTCTTATTAAATTCTAGCTGCAATACGTAGAACCAAATAAAATGTAAAAAGAAAAGAGATCCGAGTCAATATTCCTAAAAAACGTAACGTGATAAATCCTAAACTAATAGCCAAATACGTAGCTACACAAGAATAAAATAAAAATAAAATTAGTTATATATATATATTTTTAATTTCAATCTAATTTTAACAATTCTTAATCTTCTTCAGTAGAATAATTTTTCGATAAAAATATCGAGGAAATACTTTTATCGAAAAAAACATTTGTTTTTTAATTATAAAGTTAGGAAGATTCGTACAACTAACTCTAAATTTGTTTTTTGTAGATCAAATTCGTCAAACGTGATCTCGACTATTTCGTCTTCTCCAGCTATAAAGGTATACAGGATACAATCTGTGTTATCTTCGTAGGGGACGGGCCAGTTGGGAGATGTAAACACACCATATTCTTTACCGTAAGTATTGTCGTAGGTAATGCATTCACAGCCTTGGAGGAAAGAAAGAAACATTAATTACACTACCTCCTCTAGAGAATGATGAAGATGGAGAAGAGAAGAATACAAAAAAAAAAAAAAAAAAAAAAACTCACCAGCGCCCAGACCTGTGGATGGAATGACGGAAGATAAAACAGCCCACACCATTGCCACCACCTAAAAGACAAAGTTAAATGTTTTCATTAGTTGTAAAGTAATGAAAAAAAAATCGTTAAATTAGTGTTAATTATTTTTATAATAAACTTTTATTACATATATGAAGTACAAAATGTTACTTCCCGTAATTGTTGTAAATGTACGAATTAAGAGTACGCATTCATTCTACACATTGGGTAAACGTTGTTTGTTAATTGCTTCTTTCGTTTACCCAATTCTTCGGGGAATTGAGTATTCAACAATGTAAACTACCGAAAGAGATCAGATGGCTTTTCAACTGCGATTCCATTTTCTTAAAGTGAAAAGAGACGTGAAATGGAACCAAACTAGATGATTTTAAGCGATTTTCAAATAAGTAAAGCCATTTCTAAAGTACAAAGATGAATAAATAAATAAATTCGAACTAAAAGTAAATAAATAATTCATAGAAGTAGAGGACCTTGAGTGCATTTGTTTTCTTAATATCATCATTGTACGCCAAAAAATACTTTATTATAGAATGGAAATCTTGTTTAAAAGGTTTATAAGTTTTCTGACATAAAAAAAGAACAGCTTTCTGCTATTCGCAGTACGATTGGGAACGATGCTTTTCTGAAGCCTTTCTCAAGAGGACGAAGACGACTTAATCTCATAGGGTCGGGCAGCGAGTTAATATATCCCGCTGCAGATACTTGAAGATATCTGATGTTGCCCACGCTAAGCCATATGGAAAAATAATGTTGTAATGGAAACAGTTTTCTGAATACTCTTATTGGCTCGGTTCTCTTTAGCCAAGACGATTTAATATTCTTTCAATATGATATATCGAATAAAGAGCTCATTTATAGCATTTGAAAATTCTCGCATATAATAGCATTCATTAAAATATTTTATTATGTTTATTTGTATTACGTGCAATATATCTAACAGCTGTTATTGTTTCATTTCTTAATATTACATTTTCAGCTGAATAAATTAAAAACGATTTATCAATATAACGAGAAAAAACTGCAATTTTTAATCATATTTTTAATTTATTTAATTTAAAATATATGCTCGCGATCTCAAATTAGTAGTGTCTTGCCCCTGTACATCATACTTTTCCTGCTAGCAATAGAGTTGTGCCAACTTCTTTCAGGGGAAAATGAATTTGAATTGAATTGAAATAACGTGACTTCCGTTCTAGCTCGGAAGTACATATATAACCCCTAAACTTTCCATATCTGGTCTTGACTTTCATCTATCTAACACCGTTCTCTAAATATAGGTCTACAACTATTTCAAATTTCATCCCAATTAAGATCTAAAATATAGATGTAAGTTTAGATTTTAAAAAAATTAAAAAAATATTTATAAATATATAATTTAAAAAAACAGTATTTTAAAATTTACACATTTTTAAATTAAAAATATTAATTTTATTTATAAATTGATAAACATTTTTAAAAATTAATAAAAATAGAAAAATCAAGTTTAAACTCACAGATCTATTCAAATTCCTTAAATTAACACAAAGATATTTGAGAATAATTTAAAAGTCAAGAATTTGTACCGAGGTTAGAAATAACGAATGTCTCGCATATTTTAAAACCCGCGGTATAAATTTTTACAGCATGTTTGCACGATAATTTATAAATCTACCAAAAGTTTGGAAATTGAAATTAAACAAAGCTACAACAAAGCAGTTTATCGACATCAAGTGGCTAGTAAATATTAAGAATCTGGTGATTGATTTAAATATTAATGCCACGACGATATTCAATTAAGTATGCAATTAATTTAACCGTTAATCAATTTCCATAATTGTTATCACATAATTGTATAATAAATCGTTTTGTTCGTTCATAATGACATTTAAAGAACGAAATGCATAAACGAAAAAACGTATACATTTTTGAAATATTTATAAAAAAATGATATTATTAACTCATTTTTAGTCAACATATTTATAAATTTTTAAAATAATTCGTTAATTAAAGTATAAAGAAGAATTATGAGCGGGTTATTACCATTAACAAATGAGCAATTTAGATATGTGTAATTATATTAAGATCTCTTAAATTAGTCATTAAAGAAATTATTTATATAAAACTTCCAAAAGTTTTGTAAACTAGATATTAATCTAATTTAATGAGTTTAATCTAATTTATAAAAGCTGGTAAAGTTTTACAGATTTAATGTAATCTCCTCAATTATAGCAAATAACAATTTGGTGGCTATTGATAGGCCTACCGAAATTATTTGCATAATGTAAATTATTTAATTTATAAATGTAAATTAGTTACTGGTTTATATTAATGCTACACTTCTGTTTACATGTTTATACATTATATAATGCTTAAATATGTTTACTTGCTCCTAGTTTGTTTATATAAAGTTTGTATTGTTACGAGAATATCTTATAAATAAATAAAATATTTCCTATTTACAAGATGCACATATTAACTGAATTATATACAGTCAAATCTCGGTACTGTTATTTAATGATATATTTTTTTACTCGTAAAATACACAATGTTTTCCTTTCACTACAACTCTGTAAATTAAATTTTAATTAATTTTAATGTATTACTCTTTTTTTTTGGAATCAAAATGTGATACTCTGTAAATACAGCATTTCTATCTCACCAACGTTATCTGCAGTTAGTAGGCATTATTACAGACGAGGACAGTTACCAGATTTAGCCTGTTTTTGGTATTTTAGCGCCTAAATTTTTTGTTTAGCGCTTAAAATTAATTATCTTTTTTTCTTTGTTTAGCTGAAACGTTAGCTTTTGAGCAATTTTTTTTTTCATTACACGTAACTCTAAACTTAGGAAGGAAACTAAGTTTTAATTTTTTTTCTAGAGCAGTTTTAACGCTTTTTTTGGCACTTTCAGTTTTTCAGGAAATTATAAATTATAGTAAACTACGTTGCATTCAAAATCCGCCAGAACCTGTTCTTGTATATGCAAATGTAATCGTAACAAAACCTCTTTTACTTTTAGAATTAGTGTAATTTGCAAAACTAAGATAACTTTACATAATTTCTGGAGAATTTTGTTATGTTAATATCATTTAACATAATAGAGTTCTCTTAGAAAGTGCACACAGATGCCTTAGTGTTGCAAATTGCTTTTTGTGGCCTAATCTTTTTAATAAGTATATTTTCCTTAAAAAATTATATTTTGGAATTAGTTTAGGTTTTAGTTTTACTTGTTCATTTTTTCTAGGAAGATTCAGATTCTGACTGGTTTTGGATTTTGATGTTTAACGTGTAAGTTTACTGCAGAAATAATATGCAAGAAAATCATTCAAATCTTAAACTACTGTAGAGGAGACTAATAATACTATACGTTTTTCTGTTCTAACATTGTCTAATTTTGTAAAAATAACCCTATTTACAGTCCCACAATGTTAAATGAGAAGGGAATACTCTTTTAAAAACTCTCACTGTAACAATAAATCTCTCTACAACAATATTTTTCATATTGTTTCGCTTAATATCTCTCTAGAAGGATTTGATTGTATTTAGAAATATGTACATTTACTTTTATTTAACAATAAACAAACTTATTGTTTAAGTATTTAATATATCGATGATCTTGAGGACCCTGAATCAGATCTGAGCGAGCAACTCCGGATATGTCAGACTTCGTCCCTGACCACCAGACCTCAATTGTAGGCCTGGCAGAACTCGTGATAGAAATGATTAAAGAGACTCACTTAGTACCCAGGAGGAAAGAGTAAAAATATATATAGTCTATATATGTAGCAATTAAACTTACCTCATTCATATTCAGCATGGTGTTAGTGTGGAAAGCTTCCTTGTCATGGAGATATCCAATCAGCCAACTTATCGTGCTCAGACTCCATCGTTAATCTATACAACACGGATAACTGATATCAATGAGAACATTTTACAATATTAATATTAAATCATATTTTGTTTTGATGGTTATTTCCAAATAAAATAAAAATCTGTTAAACAGTCAATATTTGCCCTATCATTTCCATTGAACTCGTATGTATTGGATGCCGGCCATATTACTACAATACCAGCTGCTGCTTTAAAATTCTAAATTTTGAAACTGTTCCAGCTGTTGCGAGAGAAAGTTCGATTGCCGATTATAAGTGCTATTTTTTCCCTAACTTCAAACGACAGAATAACGAGATGCCTTCTTTAATGACGTGTGAAAGAATAAATACTTATCATTACAGGTTTGAGGACTTTTCTTCTAAGAGTAACAAAACTATGCAAAACCGACTCATTAAGCTTTCCAACTATTCTAAATGAAGCTGAAATCTGTCAAAAATAGAACTAAAACAGTAGAAAAATAGTAAGAAAAAAGGTCTACTTCTGATTTTACTGGAAACGAGCCCAGAAAATTCCCTAATTGAATGCCTTTCGAATAATGCAATTATATCACGACTTTTTAAAAAATTTTACATAATTAAAATTACCATTTCATCGAAGATTTCGCTTCCTCGTTATCAGGATAATTCTTCCATTGTGATGGACTGAAAAAAAGAAATTAATTATCATATTGATTAATCGAATAATAATAAAAAAAATACATAAATAATTTAAATCTAAAAAATATTGAAGATTTTATGTTTGTATTTTCTCTTATCAGCAAGAAAACTGAATAAATTTTAAAAATAACAACTCGTATATCTGAATTTGGTGGATGTTATGTTAAGGAAAGTCAGTTGAAGTTTTTTAAATGGTTCTTCAAGAAAAATCAATGAGTCGAGTGTTATTTTTAAGCTATAAAAATACAGCAACTTTTCTTTGTGTACCTGATAGAATTTTCTTTCCAGAACTTTTGAGACCAGGAAGATTAATTAAAAATAAAAGTTTATACAACTGTAAAGCTGAAGAAATGTTTAAATCATTTTTAAAATTGGACAGTTTTTTTACAGTTTAAATTAAATTTAACGTAATATATTCATAGATCAATTTTAATCTAAGTTACCAAATTTATTATTATAAAAAACAATAATTAATTTAAATAATAAATAAAAATATACTGTAAATGCTATAAATTTTTAAAGATATGTTTTAATGTAGTAACAGTAAATAATACAAATAAATATTTATTAAAAATCACTTATTTTTTTAAAATAAATTATATAATATATATAATAGATGTAAACGAATTTACAATTTAGTTTATATAGACTATAGAACTATAAGAATAACTCAATATATTTTATGAGGTGCTTCGTTAGCACTGTGAACCTCTGCAGATTTCCTTTGTCTTGTCTTTATGACAAGACTAATGTTCTACCATTTTCTCGAGTGTCCCCTGTTTCCTGATCACCCGCCTCAATGACTAGTGATGATAAATCTCCTGTTCACACTAAAATCACAGTCAAAGGATTTTGATAATTAAAGAATTCCGTTGTTACGAAAAATGTATTTTTATTGTAATGTCCAAAATATCTTTAAATATATCATTTTGGTAGTAGTATAATACGAATATTTTATGAATAAACAGCCAAAGATACCACGAATATAATCCAAAGAAAAATTTAATATAAGAAATTTCATCAGAATAATTTTCATATGAAACATTACAGAATAATGAAAATTATGTAGAACAAATCTTTTTTATAATAATAATAAACTTTTACAGTAGTAGTAATAATTGAATTTATCTGTGATTCATTAAAGTAGTTTTAATTATAATACACGAGATACAATAATATCCGTTTAATGCATTCATTCATGATAAAATCTTCCTCAGTTCATTAAATTGTTTACATTACTTTTAGAAAAAATTGATAAATCACGTCATTTTAAAGAAAATCAAGCGATTGATATAATCTCGTACTAAAATTGCTTATTTCTTTCATAATGGTGATTTGCAAGGACATACTTAATCTACACAAATTTTATAAGAAGAAAAATTGAATTCTTGGAATCCGAGGAATTAGTTGCTCGTTTAAGAAGTCCAATACAAAATTCTTGTTTTAGTAATCGCGATTACCCAAAGTCTATGAGTTAATCATGTGCATTAAAGCCACTTTAATTGATTAAAAATAGAAGAATGCGATAGAATCGAGAGAGACGATGGATTCTCTGGCTTCCAACGGTTAAACATTTAATCGGAATGGACTGAACCGGAAAATGATAGAATGGCGAACTGAACTTGATGAAAGAGAAAATACTGCTGAAATACATTGTTTGTGTGAGACAAAAACGAAACGTAACCTAGAAAAATTGAGCAATGGACTTGTCGAATAAAAATAGATTGCCAAAACGTAACCAATATTAATTCTCGCATTAACAAAAATGTTTTGATGTTGAGTTAATAATGATTTTTTGTGTTAATGCATATTTTGATACTAGAAATGAAGAAAAATTATGGTTAAAATTATTTGTATTTACTAAAGATTCAAATTATTTTTCAGATAAACTTCAGTTTCGTTAGCCCTTATTTACTTAAAATGTAAATTAATAATATTAAATATTACTATTTAATTATCTATAATACAAATTCTTATGTTCTATATATTTCTGTCCTATATAAAGTATATTTTGACGAATTTTCTGTATGCTCTGTATGTTATGTATCAATGTTTCCAAATCCATATAAACTTATAATGAATAATGCGTACAAAATATAATTTGAAAAAGTATTTTCTAATTTATTTTAACTATAAAATGAATTAGAAAATATTTTATTGAAAAAATAATTAATTTCTTAGAAACATGAATTTATGGTTAATGTTACCCTCGGTGCCAAGATGGCGGCTCGTCTCTGATTCCAGCAGGAAACAGTGGGACGCACGTTCTAACCTAACCTAACCTAACCTATTCTAATAAATTACCATAATTATTAGCAACCAAATTATTAGAATAGGTTAGGTTAGGTTAGAATGTGCGTCCCACTGTTTCCTGCTGGAATCCGAGACGAGCCGCCATCTTGGCACCAAGGGTAACGTTAACCGAATTTATAAATATGCATTTAAGTAAAGAAAATATACACATGTATATACAGTAAAAAAGCAAATACGGAAATTTTTTTCCTTACTGATAAAGTCATGTGTACATATATATATATATATATATATATATATATATATATTTTTTTTTTTTTTTTTGAAAAATTTGGCAACATACAAGATCATTTACAAGAAAATTATTATTTGAGAATGGAGAAACAAATCTAACCTATCAAAATTGAGATCTACTGATACCAAAATATTCTTGTCAGTAACTGATACATGCTTGGATTTTCTAAAAATAATAACAGCAATATCGTGTTTCTGGTTTGAGCAATCAAATGCGTATTTAGTATGGGCAAAGAAAGTTATTTTTATTTTATTTATATTTAACAAAGAACTGCATAATAATAATAATAATAACTAGCTAAATATCAAATTGTCATTCTAATTTAATTATCGCTCTCAAAGTTCTCTTTTCACTTCATTAATTATGAATTTATGAATTTATTACTGTTTTTAATGAAGATTTCAAAGCTTAACATCAAATAATAATAATAACAATAATACAAAAGCTATTAAAATGAATTAATATTTAATGGAAATTAAAAATGAATCATGAAAATTGTTAAGTTGTAATGGTTTTAGTTTCTCATTAAAAATTAAAAAACTATTTGAAAATTTATAAGTAAATTAAAAAGATATTTTTATGTAGAAGGATTAAAATAATAAGTATTATTATTATTATTATCATCAAAATTTATTAGATGCATGGATTAATTTTGTATAAACTAATTGATATAGAATCTATACCGAAATCGCTTTTTTAAAATAAATATACGAGAAAAAATAATTTTGATGACACATTTGTTTGCCTTATAAATTTATTAAACCTAAAAAACAAATTCGGAAATTATTGTAATTTTCATATATTAATTACTAAAGAATTATAGATGTAAACGTTAATAACGAAAATATTAAAGCATTATATTATTGGTTGAAAGTCTAGCAGTGTCTAAAACTTTGGAAAAACCGTATTAGAATATAACTTTTATTGCATTTTGAACTTAAAACGACTTTTGTAGCTAATAGAACTGATTCTGTAATTTAAGTAAAAAATTTCAAACAGTAATGTATGTCATAAAAGCGCCTCATATTATAGTAAACAAACAACAAAATTATAGCAAGTTGAAAAAGTGATCAAAACTTATGTTATGTATGTATGTATGTATGTATGTTATGTATGTAATGTTATGTAGTGAACAAAAGTTAAACAATAACTAAAATTAATAAAAATAAATTGATTTTTATTCAGTTTAGTTGTACTGTACAGTACATATCATATTACAGTAGAACATCGATTATCCGACCCCCGATCAACCGTCACATCGGTTAACCCAGTGTTTCTCAAACTTTTTGGTCTGCGACCCCCTTTTGCACTTAAAAATTTCAAAGGACCCCGAAGAATGAGTATGTGTAGAAAAACATCTCGGAGAGAGGGGAGTTAATTTAAATTCAGGACGAGTTAATTTCTTTTGTTTAATTAATCTATTCCATGTTGAAATTTCTCTCCGTTGCTGTTCTCTCCTTTGTGTTGAATTTTTGTCAATGTTAAGACTAACGAAATTTTTTAAAAAATTATTTGTTTATTTTTCACAAACAAAATAAATATATTGAAAAACATAAAAACAAAAACCATTATATTTTGAAAGTTTATCTAGTCTCAAAACGTTCCGATTCAGCACAACACAGTCCTCAGAAAAACAAGCATAACTTACCATTCACGATGGGAAAAAGTCTTGTTCAAATACTGGCGCATCCTTAAGTACCCTCTCATGGTCGTGCCAGGCTGCCAGCTAAAAACGCATATCAACTAAAATAACATCAAAGTATCCCAAGACATAGCCAAATATTGCAGCACCGCAGCACTAGCGGAAATTCAAATTTGCCGACTGAAACGCTTTCGGTTGATCGGTTTTCGGATAATCGACGCTCTACCTAAGTCGACTTGCCTACAGACGCAACGCTGCTAGCGAACATCGTTCCAAATGACAACGCTGTTCTATCATAGTTTAGGCGGAGAGTGGAACTTGGGGGATTCCCCAATAGCGCACAAATTTATGAATATTATATTTAGGTTCGTATTTAAATATATTGTTTTTATTATTTATATGTGCAATTTATTTAAGTAAAAATTATTTTATATATTTTTTATTTCTACTATTTCTAAACATGAATCTATAGTAAATTTATAAAATATTTGAAAAAAAATTGATCTGGCATCAATTTTTCAGCGACCCCCCAAATATTTTTCACGACCCCCTTAGGGGTCGCGACCCCCACTTTGAGAATCACTGGGTTAACTGGCAAATTCAAATGTCCGGTAGTGATGTGGCCCTACAATATTTGGCTATGTCTTGGCTACTTTAATATTATTTTTGTTAAATTTTTGTGTGTTTTAGCTGGCAACACTGGCTCGACCATGAAAGTGAGGCCAGTATTTAAACCAAGCTCGATTTTCTATTTTCCTTTATTTTTGTATTTATTTTGTGCAAAATAAAGAATAATTTAATGATGATTATTATTTTTAAAAAAATTGTCAGGCTTAACATTGATGAAAATTCAACGCGAAGTAGGTTAATAGCGATATACTAATATGCTTATTACATGGGATATACTAATATACTGTACTAATAATGTATTTTTTCATACTTTTCGGTTATCCGTTTTTTTCAGTTATCCGACCAACCTCAGTCCCTAATTGAGTCGGATAATCGATGCTCTACTGTATATGCAAATAAATACAATAGTCCCTCGTTATATCGCGGAGTCGGATATATCGTGCTTTTTTTTGGTCCCTAAATTTCCAAATTTTAAAAGCACTTGTGTTAATAAATTTTAAACTATCAATTTACATTGAATTTCTTTTTACAATGAAATACGGTATTTTTTCCTATCGTTGTCCTTTAAATCACTACTACAGGTGAAACAATAAATTTTTCAAGATCTAAATAAGCAAAAGAAGTGGACAGATCAATTATCATTTGTGTTTCCTTTTGATATTAAAAGTTTTTTAAGTACTGTCCCTTCATTTACAAGTTTCTGTAAATTCGATATTTCACACCTTTATGTGAATTGAGGCAATACCGTCAATTCACATAAAGGTGTGAAATTTCGAATTTGCAGCAAAATGTGTAAGGAAAAGATTTCTTTATTGCTGAACGGAAAGTTCTAAAATTTTTATACAGTAAGGTAACTTTGTTTTGCTTCTTAGAGAATTTTTACTCTTTGTAATTATATAAGTTTTAATGTTCTATGTTCAATATTTATTTTTAAATTTTTAATTACTGTATTTATAATTTTTATTGAAAAATATAAATTACACAAATTTTTAATAAACGATTTATTGTGAAATATAGTACTATATAATAAAATCGTAACTGTTTTTATACCGACAGTATTCGTCTTTAAATGCCATTATTAAAAAAACAATAATGCTAAATGGGCGTTCGTGGTATCGATGTTTACGTAAATATCGATTAATACTATATAACAGAGGTGGGCAAGCAAGAGTTCAATGGGAGCCGAAATGTAGGTTTTGCAAAATGCATGGGAGCCGCAGTTCTGTATTGTCGTGGTGGGTAGTATGGTAAGGCGCACAATTTTATTATATAATATAAATATAATATAAAACAAATATTGAATTTTTTTAATAAACATATTTTCACGAAATTATAAAAATAAAATTGTAAAAATAATAATAAAAAACAAAAATTAACACTTTCAGCAAGAGCCGCATGTAACTCAAAAAGAGCTGCATGCGGCTCTCGGAGCCGCATTTGCACATGTCTGCTATATAAGACCACGAATAAAATTCAGTATTCAAAACTAAGCTTATTTGATATCAGAAACATTTGCTGATGAAAGAATAGAGGATGGAGATTCCATAGCATGTATTATCTGTTTAGTATAAGTTCAGAATTTTTAGTAGCCGGTTATATCGCGCTTTGTCTTCAGGCAAGCACGATATAACGAGGGGCTACTGTATTACTAACACACGATTAATTAGTCAGTTTAATTTATAGTTGGCTACTCGTTTTATTAGGCTAATTGTGGCATAAAATCATCTAGACTTAGAAGCAACTAGTTTTTTTCAGTCCGACAACATTGTCGAATGACATGAAATTTTCTAGTGTGTCAGTGTTTGGAGACTCAAGTGTTTTTACACAGACGTTTTACACAGTGTTTTTTACACAGACATTTTGCACAGACGTTTTCAATGATATTCAAACTTAGTTGTCAAACCAGTCCATTATTTGATCTACTTGTATAGCTGTGTGTAATAAAGTATTGCTTGCTAAAATTGAACTAAATTATATGGACACATATTCAAATTCATAAACATGCATTTATATGAACTTTTAGTAAACACAGTTCTAAGCCAGTAGCCAACATACACCTATACAAACTTTGTTTTTGGAAATTTCACATTGATTTGCAGTACTGGGGGTATACAGCATTCTCTGTGGCCAAAATTGTCATAGAAAGTAACTTTGTCGCTCCATACTATTTTTGTTAATCTTACATTATCCAATGTAAATGCTATCTTCCCTCCATAGAACCCACCTTCTACGTTGAGTGCTTATAAGGTACGATTTAACTTTTGGCATACATGATCGGAACTTCCATTTCCTTCAGGCGACGAGCTGTTTTTGCTCTGGATACAGTTAATTGCAAATCTTCTGCTACATACAATCTTCCTCATTATTCTATTAATATGTACTGTTGTTTTTCTGTCCTTCCAGAACGTTCTTTTCAGTTTTTGATTAATATGCATCTTCTTTAAATCTGAAGCATCTTGATATTTACGATTTCGATATTCGGACGGTTTCTGCTATTTCTTTTAGTGTTTTGTCAGTAGCAATGTATTATTATGCAGCGATTCTTTTGCATTAATTTGCTTAGTTGTATTAAGAGACATTGCTAATATTTTGTTCACTCTTATTATTATTATTATTTATTGAGATTATCCTAATCTCTCACTATCCTGAATATATGAAGAAAATTTCATAGAAATCAGTTTAGACACATAATACTCGAACAAACATTAAAAACATGAATTCAATTTTATATAGATAGGCTACATCGATTAATATTTTAATAAAATTTAGAAACAATTATTTTGCAATATAATTAAGTTCATATTTTAAAATTATTTCAAATAAATGCACAAATAGATCAATATGCAATATATATGAATTATGTATCAATATGTAATAATCAATATGTAATAATCAATATGTAATATATATGAAAAAACTAAATTTAAATTTATTCATATAGTTGTAAGTTACTTTATCAATTTTATGCACAAGTAAAACAGTAGCGATATAAGTAATTGCAAAAGTTGAAAAGGCCCACCAGGCCGTGGATTAAACCAATGAACACTGGTAGTCGGGAGCGAACCCGCGTTGGTTTTCTGAGTTTTCTTCGTATCTAACACCTAAATAAGGGTCAGTTTCTCATAGAAAGTCCTTCCAGGATGAACCCTTCCTTGGCAGATCGCCCATGTTTTCGGTTACCTTATTCCATCAATTCGGTCCAATCCAAAACTTGACAAGAATAAAAGACATAGAAAAGAAATATCGAGAAGAAAATATATAAAAATTTGAATTGTTTAAATTTTAAAGAAATATTAGAAAGCTATCAGATATCTAGAATGTATTTTTCAATCACAGTGAAAACTGACTGGCAGATATATTCTAGATTTATTTCTAGAGAATTTAAAAGATAAATAATGCTATTTGCATGAAGTCGATAAAATTGTCAAGGAAGACAAACAATGGCTTTATTTTTTAATAAAGAAAATAATCGAGTTGAAATTATACTGTATAAACTGATTATTTCGAGTTTGGAGATGCTGATCTTCTCAAATGATTTAGATTAAATGTTTTATATATGAAATGGATTATGTCTTCTGATGAAATGTCATCAATAAACTTTCGGACAATATTGAAGAATCTAAAAAACTCACAGTGATTTATCATTATTTTAACATTAAGCTTTATTAACAGTTTTATAAATCATATAAACTTCTGAAAATAAAATTGTGAATACCAGTAGTTCTTCATTACAGAATAATTCGATCTAAAGCGTGTTTATTCGTATATCAGGTTGTAAAGGTATGACTTAGACATTTTGAAAAAAGAATTTTATTGACAATTACAATTCAGCCTGGTAGGTAATCAACTTCATTATAAATTACACCTTTGGTGCAAACTTTGGATCCGATTAGCATAGACTAACTGAAGTTTTCCTTTGAAGAAAGTCTGGTTGTCATTGAACTGTATATGGGCAATATTGTTTTGCAGGAAGCGATATAAATGGTATTCATTGGCTTCAAGTCTGGGTTTTAAGATGGATGAGGCAGAACCTCCCAGCCCACACTACTAATTTCTCTAAGATCATCTTTGCTCTATGTGCTGGCGCATTGTCGTGGCGGTATCGGACTTTGTCATTATTTGGATCTTGATGTTGAAAAAATCCACAGTAGAGCTTTTTCGTTACAGTGATGTTGAACGGAAGCATCTCTATCATGATGACACCAAACAAACGCAGATCATCGCTTTCTTTTACACTATTGGTTCTTTCATATTTGCAACAGCTAATTCACCTCTGTTCACCCACGAACACTTAAAGTTTTGCAGATGACACCGTAAGCCCTTGTTGCTTTGTGGCCCTTTTCAAAATGATAGAGCAACAAGACATGAATGTGTTCTTTCGAACGTTTCATATTGTCAGACTGATGCGTCTATTTCCAATAAAATATGCGATGAAACGCCATTTGGTTACTCACATATTCATATCGAATATGTGAGTAACCAAATATTTAGAGTAACCAAATATTAGAATATTTTTTTCAGTCGTTTCTGGAAAAAATCGAAATGTCTAGATTTTATCTTTTACGATATGATATTATTAAAATTATCCAAGCCAATTATTTAATTATTCATCGGATGGCTGTTTCAGCAGATACTTAACGAGAGATGTCTTAGCATATTAATTTTAATGAAACAGATTTTGTCAGCATTACCCCGACTTCTTATAACTAGAACATCAGCATTTGTGGAAATTCAACTCGTTGTTAGACAAAATCGCGTTTATTTCTTTATTGCAGTGATTACACAAAAATAAAATACAGGAGTTGAAAATTAACTAGCGCCTTCATTAATCAATACGCAATGTTTACTTATATAATGATATACTCTACTTCTTCATCAGCTTGTCCCGGCTTATATCGGGTTGCTGTATTTGGTGTTGTTTATTCCACTGTATCCGGTTAGCAGTCACACGTTTCATCAATTTCTTCTCCTTCATGTCCGTTTCAACCATATTCATCCACCTCATCTTTGATCTTCCTCTACTTCGCTTTCCTCCAATCTCCCTGTTTATGATTGTTTTCTCAGGTAGCTTTAATTTCTTCTCATAACATGTCCATACCATCGTAGCGTACTCTCTGCAATATCAATTATTTTAACTGCACCTAAAATTTCGTTATTCGTTTTTGAATTGATCAGGTACCTCATACAATGCTCCGTGCTCTATTCTTTGTATAGAGAAAAATGTCGTTTGCATATATGTTGCATGTACATTACCTCCTCCTCTTGTTTTCTAACATATCCAGAACGAACCACCTTGAAAACTTTTCGAATAGCTCATCAGATTTCGATTCGAAGTTCCCCAGAGCGGCAGGCTTCAGTATCCTCGGTCAAAGACTGGGCTTTTTGTAAATTTTTTTTACGTCATATGTTTTTTCACGAAAAGTTTCTTGTAAATGAAAATATTTTAAGAAGTTTTTCTTCTAATTATCTACAACCTGATAAATTTTGCACATAAATACAACTTCAAAGAACATGGTATCGGCAACGTTTTTGTCTAATCATCATAGTTCATAAAACTTCATTTTTCTTTAATTCGGCGCAAACATTTTAATTAAAAGTTTAATAAATGATTTATATTGAACAAATTTCTCGAATTTCATCGAAATTAGAAGAATTATATGAGAGAAAAATCGAATGACGGAAAAACCGAAAATAACAAGATAACAATTTCTAAATTTCAAGATATTTTATTGTGTAATTTGGACACCGATACCAATGTATCATATTAAATTTTTAAACTAAAATCAGATGTAGGGATAATCAAAAAATCACAATTTGTCGGTTTCATTGGATTAAATTAATCTTTTCAATCCGAATAATTAGTGTTAGACATTTATAGCTGTACTGCATGTTCGACATAATATTAAAACTATAGTTAGAAAACGAGCATATTATGCTGCATGACGGTTTAAAATCCCAACATAAACATTTTAAAATGCATGAAATATAAGTAGCAATTTCAATTCACATAGACTGTCTATACCATCATTATCTTAAGAATGTAAAAGATCAATTAGCCTACTTCTGTTGAATATCTATAATTATAACAGCTTACCTAAATTATAAATTATTTTTATTATTTTAGAATTTGAACAGTAAGTTAATATAGAAAATTACAAAACGGAGAAATTAAAATTGTAAATATAAAAAATGAAATACACAAAGTACTTTTCCGTGATTTATTTTATAGATTTTAGATAGTCAAAAAGAATTCTTCATATAAATATATTCGTTTTCTTTAATTTGCATCTTTTATATATTATGTAATGCTAAGACGTTGCTAATTTCTTAAGAAAAATCTTTATCCGTAAAAAATAAATAGAAAATAAGCTGAACAAAGTTCAACTTTAGCAATCGGCAGAGTTTTTTGCCTGACTGTAGTCAATTGTGACAATCCCTATCACGTCGATTGGAAACTGACAAAGGAATTGAAAAGAAAGTGTTTATATAGTAAAATTTTTGTATATGGCGAAAAGAGATAAATATATTTAAAATGTTATCGTTAAAATAAAGATATTGCACATTTTTTCATAATAAACACACAAATTTTGTTACCTATTGTTCTGAGAGGAACACAACACGTTCATCAGTTGTTGATAAATATTTTTCAGAAAAACAAAAAATTCAGAGAAAATTTGATGTTTTATTTTCGTTTTTCGTTTCCGAACGGAATGAAAAAATAAGACTAAGAAAGAGTAAGCTTTGGTAAAAGAACATGGGCCATTTCTTGTCAGTTCAGGCAGAAGTTGACCTTAAAATGCCCGATTTTGCGATTTTCACGGAGTGGATTCGTTTTGCACCCATATGAAGCTTGCCAAATCATTTATAAAAATTTTCATTTTTGACGATTTTATACTAGTTTTCCAGGTTTTAAACTTTTTAGAAAGGCTGTTATTTGAACGTGTGTCTTGAAAAGTGTGATACGGTGATGCGGTTTGTTGCATTTTGTAGGTAAAGAGACAGAGAACTATAATTTATGGTTCGGTTTTTGATTCGACCATTTATATTTTCTAATGTTCAACATTCAAACTTTGAATAGCTCAAAAAGAAACTCCTTAGATTTCATCCGTTTTTACATATTTTTAAAATTCATATTCTTGTTATGCCGAATGAAAAAGATAGGTGGTAATTTTTCATTTACGGGCGAAAAATCTAATCAAAGTTTTGTGTGTCATCTGTGCGGAGCACGTGGCATGTTTTATGTTGGTTTATGGAAAGTGCAAGGCGCTAGGTGTGATAGATATCGCATGTGTAAGTGTGTAATGATAACATGCTTCTACCCCCTTTCAAATTCCCACTCCACTTTGTCCTGTGCTAGGTTCCATATCTACCCCAGGTTATGTAGTCTGGGGTAGTGTAACTTGGCACTTTTTTGCAACATCACACGTCAAGGAATCAAGCAATAGACTGGGCGTAAAGATGCTGTTCATGCAAGTCTCGAGCTTATATTTGATACTCAAATAGAAACTCCAGATCTGTACTCTTTTGTTTTGTATTTAATGATTGAGTGAAACAAATAGATTTAAGGAGGTATCTATCATTAAGGAAATCAGGGTATACCACGCAATATTGTCAATAAATAAATCTAGGTTATTCCAAAATCTTGCATTGTTGTTTATAGTATATTTTTTGTGAAGCGTTTAACACTTATATTTAACTTTAGGCGTTAATTACTTTAATTAAGTTACTAAACACTTCGCGTTAAATATATAAAAACATAAAAAAACCAAGAGAAATCTATCGTAGTGAGTGAAATCTATTGTTTTGTTCAACACTACATTTTGCATACGTTTTATAATAGAAGTAAAGTTGCATATAATACAAAGACGATAAGATAATAATATGGATTTTAAAAATGAAAAAAATGCAAAATAAAAGACAATTAGGCTGAAAAATAGGATGACCGATCATTTCAACGTTAACTAATTATCTATTTTCTTTTTAAAACGGTTTTTTTCCTATTTAGTTTTGAGCTAGTCATTTCGATATAGTCAGCTGCGTGGAAATGATTTTACGTTTTTCTACAAAATCTGGAAATAGTCTGAAACCGTATTTTCCGGCAATTTTTACAGAAGTATCTAAGATCGATTTTCAATTCCCATTCATTACTTCACAGATCAAGTCCAGTACAATTCTGGTCAGCATGTGTCATTTACTGGATCTGCCATTTCATAGGTGAAAGGAAGAAACTAAAATGTTGTTATACGACATTAGTTTTCTTCGATTCTATAGTATAATTTTTTCTATACACAACGTAAATTTATCACCTTTTAATAAGTATCTTTAACGTTTTTTCTAATATTTTCGAATAATTACTTGGAATTTGATCAAAGTAATATATAGAGGGATTTTCCAAATTGTTTTATGATCTATATTTCTAAGCCAGTGTTCAATTTACTGATAGAAAGAGATACTCGATAATAAACTTTTTCATCCACATCAATAATATATATATATATAATAGATTACAGTCTAAAAAAAGTAACACAAAATACAATAATCAATACAAAAATTTATTGCTTAATGCATTTATATCGGTATAAATAATTATTACAGTTAGGATTTTCCTCTAAATATTCAATTTTTGTTGCAAGTATAATGAGTATAAATATTTGTACGCAAGCATCCAAAATTTGTAAATTTCATTCGTTATTGATACTTTACTATATTATAAATATAGTCAAACTTCAATTTAATGCCACCATTTGTTTGGCTTTGAAATTGTCACTAAATCGAGTTCGGCGTTAAACTGAAGACTATTAAATAATAAATAATAATAATTAAAATTGTATAGCCTATAGTAATAAGTTCTACACAAGTTTTTAAGAGTTTGAAAGCCATGGGATTTGATGATAACGTCGTTTGAAATGAAAAATCGTGCATTTAGTAATTCACAGATACTGAAAGTTCTGTGAATTTTATCCAAAATGGATTCCTAATAAAGTGGTAACGTGCAAAAACGGAAAAATAATTCGGTACCAATTAATTCTCATTTATACAGATTTTATTGTGTTTATGATAATGATTTATTAACAAGTGTTTAAGTATTCATGGCGCTTAAGAGTGATGCTATATCGAGATATAACTGTATTTTTCTTCATTTCACATTTATATTAGTCAATTTTTCAACAAAATATTTCTCATAATTAACAGATTAAACTATTTTATTGGCTTGATTTATTAGAGTGGTAAATTTAATTTTTATAAAAAATAATTTATCGTTTATTTATATATATATATATATACAATAAGTAAATCTTTCACACTTATAAAGCACAATTATTTATTTATTTTTTAAGTATTTGTATTGATTCCGACGTAAATATAAGATACTTTTAATCATATTTATTGTTAATTCACTAATTACATAATTATAATCTAAACATTAATTAAATCTCCTATTTTCCATTTCGGATATAACTAAACAATAAAATTTAATTTTAGAATGATGAGAAGCACTTGACATTCATAATACATTTTGTAACTAGTGAAATACTAGCAATAATTTATAATTTGAAATAGTCGAATATTCGGTTTTATTTCTTAATTTTAGATACAAATATTTACTTATTGTTTGATAGAAATTTCAGTAAAAAGAATTGTTTGTTTTCACACATTATTTACTGATATTCAACAACACACCTGGGAAATTATCTTGTCTTCTCTTCAATAAAAGTGAAAGATCAGTTTGTTTACATATCATTTATTTGATTGAAAACATAATTTTATATTGAATGGAAAAAATTAAAGATAAAGATAATATTTTTTTCTACCTAATATAAGCATTTTAATATCAGTATTAAAACAGTAAATTAGGTTTATGTCAAAATGTTTTAAGACTGTAGAAGATACATAGGCTATATATAAATTTACGTCTTGAGATTCAGTTATATCAATGATTTCTTTCTGTTTAGGAAAAATGTTTATAGTTACAGACACGATTATTAATATGTCTGTTACCAGCTGATTATAATAATGACAATGTGTATAACAGAAAAATGGAAATCAACAGGAATTGATCAAGGATTCAGTAGATTTTCTTAATGATACTCTACAGTGAATACTAATTTAACTTGTTAAATTAATAATAGAATTAAATTAAAATAATTATATTATAAATTCGATCATTATTTGCTATTAGTCTTAAGAGATTTCCTCGCATTTATTTATCACTTACACAATATTCTCAAAAGAATGCTTTGCTTTAAATTAGTGCAGTTTAAAATATCAATAAATTGAATTACTTGTACTGAGACAAAAAAGATTCCTAAAATACTAAATAAATGTTAAAGATTAATTTCTAAATTTAAAAGATCGTAAAATGATTCAAGGATTATAAGGATTTAAAGTTTTATAAATACTTTTTAGAATGTAACAACATATTTTTTTTTTATCTGTTACATTTAATTAAGTTCGGAAATAATGAATACTTTTTATCTAAACATTATAAAGCAAATTTCAAAGTATCTACCAGCAAAAGAAATAAAGGATTAGAGAGAAATAACTTTGCTCAAATAATAAAAATGAGTACACAGAATACAGTAATTATGTTCTTTTCTTCCTTCTTCTGTCTTGTTAAAACTGTTTATTTAATTTTTATCGTAGAAACATTTATAATGCTTATATAATATATTTTTAATATCTTTCATGAACATAAATAATTTTAAGCTACTAAAAATAAATTCATTTATAAAGACATTTATAAAATATAAAGCTCAGAAATAGAAAATAAATATTTTAAAATTATCGATTATTCATCGATATAAACAATCCTCACTATATTATATATTACATATAAATTACGATAAATAAAAAAACACGACCACTATTAAGTTTCCTTAGAAGATACAGAGTCTTTCACATCGCTGAACTTCTTTTACTGTCTCGGGAATATTTTGCAATTCAAAATTCTGACATTTACTGAGAAATTTTTACGACAAAATGTTCCATTTTAGCCCTTACTAGATTCTTTTGATTCATATTTTTCTTAAACTATATTCGGTAGCTCTATAAATATGATATAGGGATTTGAATCCATAACAAAAATTAATCTTCGTCTTATTATGCTTAAAACAAAGTATACTTGAATACCATTACACGAGAATATATATAAAACAACGCCAATTAACTTAATGCATCTTTATTTCATATATAACATTATAAAATATCATTCGAACACAAACAGATGACTGATGAAAGCGAAAAGTGTTGTGAATTTTCCTACAAAAAATAGGAAGTTAACTTAAAAATGTGAAATGAAAATATTTGTGAGTTACTGTACACAAAAAAAGTAGAATATCCGACCAGCAAACAGACAAAACAAACAAGAATAAAGTGATGTAAAAATAAAAAGTGAAGAAATTCTCAAATGAAAAATATACAGCCTGCATTAGAAATAAGCGAAGAGTATAAAAATAGTTTTTTAAAAAATAAAAATGTAAAGTAAGAAATTTGCGTAGAACAGAATGCATGCGAGCCTATTTTTGTGTTACATGAACAGAATAATATATGAAAAACGATTCAGTTACAGATAACTTACAGATATCTATGACATTAAATAAATCTAAATCTATGAATACAAATATATATGCAAAAATATGAGCTGTCACTTCAGATTTGTGAGATGAAAATAAGAAAAAATATATATAATCTGCGTGGTTTAAATACAGAGATGTTAAAATATGTGAAAATTTGTGCATTTTAACTATCGAATTTAAAAAAAAAAACAAAATTCAAAAGCAATTTTTACTTATAAGAAGAGCAACAGAAATAATAAACGTAATAAGTATAGACAAAGAGGTTAATGCTACCTTAGGTGCCAAGATGGCGGATCGCCTCTGATTCCAGCAAGGAAACAGTGGGACGCTCGTTCTAACCTAACCTAACCTATCCTAATAAATTACCATAATTATTAGCAACCAAATTATTAGGATAGGTTAGGTTAGGTAGAACGAGCGTTCCACTGTTTCCTTGCTGGAATCAGAGGCGATCCGCCATCTTGGCACCTAAGGTAACATTAACTGACAAAGAAAACAAATCCATGTATAACAATATAAAAGATATATAGATAAAAAAAACACTATAATATGTTTACAAGAAATCATATCTGTCAGTATGAGAAATTACAAAATCTATATCATCAACATAAGTGCGAATATAAAAGAAATGCATGGATAAAATTTTTATTTCTAGAATGGATGTAAAATATTTCGGAAAGTTGTACATCACATCTTTCTCAAATCTATAAATACTGCAAACACTTCTCGTACAGGAAAGTGTTTGCACGATAGGATGGATAGAAGTAGCTTATGGAAAGTGTTGTACTACATGATATTTTCGATGTTTATTCGACTATAAGAAAACAATATATGATACCATCGAAGCCTGTATTCACGCGTTTAAAATAAATATAACTTAAGATTATTGACGTTTTTCTGCATATTGTTCTTTATATACAAACACGTGAAATAAGATTAAATCAGAAATAAAAGTGTCTCGTGTGTATAAATAAGTTATATGTATAGCGTATAATCTTATATATTGTATAGTGTGCATACAAAAGCAAGGGGAGATATGTAAGTTGACTTTATATTCACACGAGGGCATTTCTTATTTTATTTATTCGTGTTTAAACGTAAAGAACAAGAACAGAAACAGAATATACAATTAAACTAAAAGTAGAAGAAATTAATGAATTTCTGTATTCATAACGGGTTTCGCGTGATCAAAGAAAACTAGTAACACAGTGAATACTGAGTTGAAAGTAGTGTGAGTGAAGAAATTCTTGGGAAATGTGGGAAAAGATTGGGTGGGACAACTGCAGGGAAGGTAATTCAGAATTTTCTCATTGTTATGTTGGTTACATCAACACACTGCAACATTTTATCATTGATGTTTTTCAAGAAATAAATATTAATAAAGACTTTTGGAAAACCTGCGTCAGTGTTGAAGATTGGCTACAATATGTGTAATAAATAAAGGGAAACAATTTAAAACTTAGTATAATTTGCTTCTTGTTTATTCTTTAATTACAGGCCTACATAATTTTAAAGTTTTATAGTAACTAAATGCTTCATTTTTCAATAAAAGCATGCTTTAAAACTTTCAAAGGAAAGTGGATACCTACTTTTCGGCCATTTTGTGTTAAAAATTCTCTATTCATTAAGTATTTATGATTATCAATATCATACAAATAATGAACGTGTAGCCTAATATTCTTCAAACTTTTAGAATTTTGTGAGTTCCTCTTTATAAGCAATGGTTTACGGAATGCAAATCATTGCTTAACTTTAAATATGAGTGGAAAGAACGTAAGGAATGGAAAACGTGTGTAAACAACTAAACAGAAATCTTGAAAGGTAAAAGTTAAAGCTGTAAAATTTAGAGAATGCTTCAGGAAAAGAAAGGCTTGACTTCGCAGAAATGTATGTACACATAATTAAAACAAAAGAAAAGTATCTGAACAGTAAAATATGTGAGATTTGTCACACAAATATTATATATAAAATTAAATTAAAAATTTAATTAATTTCTCATCAGTTTTACGTGTTGTGCATCACGTATGTCATGCAGAATATCAATAAAGGCGAATTTAAATATATTATTTTTAACTACAATCAAATATTTACGAGTATTTTCAAGCAGGAAAGCAAATGTATAAAATTTAATAAAACAATTCCGAACTATTATAATCGTGTAACAACTAATAATACAATTAACCTTAATCCTGAACTTTGCTTACTGCATTTAGATAATCACTGCCTATTGATCCTTATTCCTGTATTAAATTCTAAAATTTATGCTGCAAGGCAATTAAATGCAACGTGGCAGCCAGAACGACATTATTGCTGTCTCTATTATTAAATTACGGTATAGAATTACCGATTAATTCCATCACTTCAGCGACATAGTTATCAGGAACGCAAAATACATATAGAATCACGATGGTTACATAAATTCAATTAAGTTTGATATCGTACTTAATCTATAATACGGACCAACTCAGCTCGGCCCGGTTAGTTCAAGTTTACAGTATCGACAAATAAACGATATAGGCCCATAATCTTTTGCCAAATTATCAGTTAAGAAGAACTACAGAAGAAGGTTTAAATTTTAAAACAAAGCTTTCACGTATAATGTCAAAATAAAGTTTGTAGTACCAACAAATTGCATAAAACCAAGTTTCTTTTTCTCGCTAAGAGTGACTTTTCAGGAATCCCTGTTGCATATGGATTAGCTTTTTAGATGCAAGTAAGAAAAGAAACCATCCCATGGGTATACCAGTGAGGCGATGCGAGTGATATTTTAAACAGTCTTCAAACATTTATAAAGCAGATTCCATGTATCTGCTATACAAGTTATTTTACTTTATCCGGTTGTTCACACGTACCTCTTTAAATCGATAGACAGACAAACAAACCCATATTTTTCACTTTAAAAAGTTGAAAGAAATAAACTGCAACGTTATACTGTAAAACACAAAGTAGTTCGTTAGGAAATTTCAATAATAACTTTGTATTCATACTATACATTTCATCTACTGCATATATTGTGTGTATATAATATACACATTATACATGTAGAATATAAAACGTTAAAAATTCATATTTATATTTTCTGTGAATTTTAAAAGAAAACCAAGAAGTAAATTAAAACGTTTTAAGAATGAGCATTCAAAATGTGAACATTTATTGCCATATTGTAGACTTTTGAATATTTATTGAATAATTTATGAAAAAATGGCTTAAATACTAAAATTCATCTCCTAATCTAAGTGTAATACTAGTAAATTTTTTTCTCAATATATTTAATTATCAAAGATAAAATCTTACACCAGTTTGTTTCTGTGTAACATTTTATACACACTTTAATTTTTATGTATTCATAAAGACTACAGTTTGAATCGATATGAATAAAATTTTGATCGAGTATGTTATTTATCATGTTCGTACTGTAATAAATATGCGTATACCGTGAAAAATTTGGTTTAAAAAATAAATAAAAAAAATCTTAATAAATCAATTTTTTTTATTTAGACATAAATTCAAAATAAAAGTAATTTTATTTGTATGTATGTATATATATATTCGTTTTAATATAACGAAATTATATGGTATAAACTTAATTTTTTCCGGCATTTTATTTTCTGAAGAAAATTCTGTCATTAAGTATAAATTCTCTCTTGTAATAAACATTTTACGAGTTAATAACACATAAAAAACTTTTAGAGTTTATTGGAATTAAGTTACAGTTCTTATATTACATTACATTACAATTCTCCATATAACAACTATTTCAATGAAATAGTAAAAACTTAAAAAAAAGATTCAATTAAATATCAATTTTAATATCGTACTGTATTTTGAATTTATCTCTTTCGAATGCTAAATATAAGGTAAGCTTTACAATACCTTATAATGAAATGTGTATTTAATTACTTTGATCGTTCACAGTTTTATAAATTTTTGATTTAATAAATAATAAAATTATTAGATTTATTTATTCCATCAGACAGCAAAAACCTTTATATACAACAGAAGTACTGTACATAAATAACATATGTTGTATATGTTAAAACTCAGTCAAAATTAAGAATTTGAAGTTTCATCTCTTAAAATTCAGCAAATTGTTTTACTTTATTAATTTATTTATATATTGAAATAAATAAAACAAGTTAAATAATAAATAGTAAATAAATTATTAATTAAATAAGGTAATTAAGTTCACCAAGTATTTGCGGTTTGGTTAATATCCGAATTTAAGAAGTGATATTCGCCCGTCTCTAATAGATAATAAAAAAACCTTAAAATTTTTTTTGTGTATTAAACTTGCATAAAAAGTAATGTATTAGTAACTTAGAAAACATTATTATTTTTGCATCAAGCCGTTAAAAACTTGAGTTTTAACATAAACAACATAAATATTAATTCACAAGAAATTAAAATCGATCTGTAATCCTAGGTTAAATAATAAAAAATGAAAGTACGAATAAATACAAAATAATGTAGTATCATGCTATTAATAACGACAGAATATTTTTCAACGAAATCATCTTGTTATAGTTTTATTCTCAATATTTCCTTTCATCACCTCTTTCAGAAGATATTAGACTTAACGACCGTTAAGTCTAATTTACAGGGGATAGTAAGTAATAAACTCGCAATGGGGAAAAATCTCCAAGAGGAAAAAATTAAAGAATAAAAAAAAAATAGCTAAGATAAAAGCTGTGCCGAAAGTGATACAAAGTAATTGATAAAAAGCGAACCATGTTTTTATGCGGTCTTAAAAAGGATACGGTTATCTCTACTAGCATTTGAGAATGTAGTTGAAATATTCTAATATAATATAGCCTTTATTTAGAACGTTTGTAAAAATACTCTTTGAAATTTATCGTTTGTCTGTGAATTTTCAAAATACAATCAAATTATTTTAATAATCTGCCGTACTCTGGATATAATCAAGCCTAACAATATTAATATGAAGCGTCCAAGTATTAGAAATAAATTTAATTTTTAATAATCTGCTAACTTTATAATCTTTCAACAATAATACAGATCAGGACCGGATTTACAAGTAAGCTATTTATGTAAGCTGTAGCTTAGTGCCTCGAGTCCAAGGAACCTCAAAAATTTCTACAAAAAAGAAAATTGAAGTCAACTTTTGTAATAAAGATTTTTTACAAACCATTAATTAATATGTTTAAGTTAATTCTTTTCTTTTTATAATTGACTTCTAAGATTGTAAACAGTTGGTAAGGGGCCTCACACAGTTCAGCTTAGGGCCACGAAATGCCTAAATCCGGTCCTGATACAGATTAACGAAAAGATCAACTAACATTGTACTTCTTTATCTGATTAATACAGACAAGTGACAACTTGATAAATACTGTAATAGACACAAAAACGTACCTATATCACTTTACAAAAGAGAACTTATACCCTTAAGGAAATTCCTAAACCTGAAAAGAAACAACACAACAGTACTTGCTATAGTTACAGTTGGCTTCAATCCAAACAATATCGTCTTTGAAATTCCAGAGAAATTTTTCCCCAAAAAATTGAACTTCATTAAAATTAGAATATCATATTTATATTCTTATTTAAAAAATTAATTAAGTTTAAACATAATAGAGGAAATAATATTTCATTATTTAGTCGTTCTATTTTCTTTTAACATTAATCTTATTACAATCAATAAAGGTATGGAACAACTTTTGACATATTCCAGATTACATCCACAGGTTACAATTATATTCGTCTTTCGTGAGAGCATCGAATCCATCAACTGACAGAATCTGCATCTGGAATGATCAATACTTCACCATCCCACAAGCTCGCTAGTAAGAAACTAAAAATCGATACTTCTATTATTTTATAAATATATAAATTTGCTGATGATCCCTATAGTACGATCGAAGCATTCATTCTTTTTTTTTTTTTTTTTACCTTTTTAATTTTCTTCTGGATTTTCTAGCTTCAATTTTTTCCAATTTCGTCTCGGATTTAATTAAATTTTATTCGTTAAATGGAATTAATAATTGAAACAATTTACATGAAAATTTGGCTAATAATTACATCGTTACCGCTCCAATGACATTAGGTGAAGGAATTATTAATAGTAATGCAATATCTAACCATCATGTACAACTGTTAATCCATTAATTAATACAGAAATGAAATGTTTCTAGTTATGTTTATACTTGTGGCGATTAAAAATTAATTACTCGAATTGATTTTATAACTGAAAATACGTTTAGATCGCTCCAGATTCGTTCGAAAAATCCTGTAAATTTAAGGAGTGGAATAATAATTTGACATTAAGAGGTTTTCCTTAATGAAAACTTTTTCGACGCTATTGAGATCTAAAATAAGATTTTTCCTCTTGAAATTTAATTAGTGCAATTAAAGAGCTGAATTATAATTGCGATTAATGACGAGGTCCTTGTAGTACAACCATTCACTTGAAAATTGTGACACTTCTCTTCACTTTTACAATAAAATGATTTAGTTAGAGAACTTTTCTAAGTCTTCAGACATTAAAAAAATGTATAAAAATCTAATAAATCATTACTTTCAAGTATATGAAGTGCAGTACTAAATATTAGTGCCAAGTATTACGTGCATATCTTCAATGGGATTCATTGCATTAGTCGTTCGACCCTGATAAATGTTGTCTGAAGTAATTTGGAAGAGTAAATAGATAAAACTCCGTTTAAATTTCTAGTTTTAATAGCTAGCTGTTAAAATTTGAAATACAGTGCACGCTACTAAAACCCAGAACGATATAATTAAAAAAGTAATAACTTATAATCATTTGTTAGAAAATAAATTTAGTTAAGGAAAATGGCTTTAAAAACCAAAGATATACTGTATTGAGTAATATATATATATTTTTCTTTAAAAAAAATTGAAAAATCTATTCACATATTGCAATTACAAATTTGTTGTTCTGAAAAGAATGGATAAACTGTAATTCAGTTTATAGTTTATCGGATTAAATATGAACAAATTGACTAATACTCAAGCGCAACATCACTTCAAATTTGATATGTAAATTAAGAAAAGTTTATTAATTTTAGTTTGGATATGATAATGAACAAAAAGTATGGGAGCATAACTATAGGTAAACATAAATCCAATCAAACGAGTAAATTTACAGAATCCCTATTAAGAATTAGTTTTACGTAAAGAGTAAAAGTAATGATGAGAAGAGCGAGAAAATACTTTGATAATCATAACCTTCGATAAAAAGTTCAGTAATGAAATAAGTTTGATAGAGTTTATGACCATAAAATAAACAAAGTAATAGCAAACAAGGAGTGAAAAATGACCAGAAATATTTATATTAATAGTAATAAATTCTTTATAAAATAAAAAGAAAAATTAATTAAAATTACTGAAGAAATCCATTTATTATATCAAAAATTTACCGTTTAAAACTAATATTTTTATAAAACTAAAAGCATTTTGTGTGTTATGTACTTAAATATTAATGAGTACAAAGCAATAATTTATACAAGAGCAATTAAATCTAAACAGAAATTTTATCTTAAATAATAAAAAAAAAGTATTTTGATGTGAAGAACAATAATACTTGATAATATTTTCTCTGGTAATATTTGATAATTCAAACACGAAAAAAAGCTTTTTTTTGTGTCATCCAACTGTCAAATCTCATAAAACAGTTTTATTAATGAATAATCATTACACGAAACAAAAGATTAAATTTGCTTTGTGTTTCAAACCAAAAACTTTTCCCCCCCTACGAAAATACACATATGGAAATCGACCAAAGCAAAATCGATTCTCACGGAATAAATACAAATAATCCGATTTAAAATATTGATAATCCTGCTTTTTACAGTATAATTAAATCAAAACATACCCTTCAGCAACATAACGTCAACGCCAATTTTTCTTCTAAAAAGCACGAAACAAAATTACCGATTTTTAAATGATATCTTAAAAATTAAATGAAGCTTTAAACTAAAAATCTATGTTAAAATTTTCTTCATAAAACTCATTTTTAATTAATTCCATCGTTAATTACGTGTTTTAAAATTTTTTTTCTTACGGTTTATTGTTTATATAAATTAAATCTCAAACGAGTTTTTTTCATTTTATATTAATTTTTGTGCTTTTTTTTAATTCAATTTTTAGCACAATTCTGTAGTTTTTAGATTAGTTTAAGCGGATGTCCAGTATATTAGTTTACCTGTTAAAGTAATTCTTTTACCAGGACGAATCGCAGTGCGACGACAAAGGGCTAAGAAAATAAAATCAATAGATAATAGATGTATTGAATTGTTAGAAACGCATGTTTTCTAAAGATTTGTCAAATCATGGCAATCAGTTCTTGTTAGTGTTAAAGAAAACGACTCCAGTATTTTTCCAAGACTGATTTTCTTTAACCATTTTCACTGTACAGAAAATCAACTATTGTACAATTTAATAAAAATGTTTCTCAAACCGAAATTGGAAAACCTATTTAATTTAAGTACAAAAATAAAGAATAAACTGTAAAGTCAAATGATTTAATTTTTCAAGAATTGCGAGTGTCTATATTTTTTTGAAAAAATAAAATATAATTTATGCGTGATAATGATACTAAACTGAATTTTAGTTCAAATCTCAGCGGCCTTCGTCACTAAAATTCAATCTCAATTATTTAATTGCCTAAATAAGATTTGTTTACTCTATTTATTTTTTGAGTGATTTTTTAAAATATATTTGAAAATTTACAAAATAAAAATAATTAAATTTTATAACGTGTAAATTGTAAAGTTTTATGAAAGAGTCAAGCTAATTAAATTAATATAGAGTTTTCTTAAAATGTATCTTGATTTAAGTAAAGTATAATGCAAAAAATAGCTTTAATCATTCTGTTAGTTCAATTAAAGTGGTTCTTAACGATAAAATATAATTTTTTTTTACGTTCTAAAATTCTATTAAAGACGGAGAATTTCTCTAATATATCATTACGTATTTTTTAAACCTTCATTCATAAATAATGAAGAAAATTTATTTACGAATAATGCTAACAATGATTTTTTTCAGCTCATTTTAAGCATGACTTTCTGATTGAATATTTCGCCAATTATTTTTCTTTAGTAATATATAAAATTTCCGAAAGAAATTTTTTTTGATTATTTTAAAGTCTGCACTTTTAAAAATGAGAGGAAAAAAACTGAAAATGGAAAATGGAACATTCATTCTATACGTGCAGAACACAATCATAAAAAAATAAAATAAAATTTTTTTTTGATACAACAATATTAACATGGGTTTGCAAAAACCCTTTACAATTTTTAGTCGAGCAGTAACATAACTTTTTGTTGAACTTTGAAAAAAAACAAGAGGGTAAAAGAATATATTCTGATATGGAATAAACAAGATTACAAAATTACACTATATTTTCTTTAAGAAAACTTCGATATTCCTCTAAAGATATTATGCAGAAAAATACAAAACGGTTTGTCCATCTGTCACTTTATGGATAACTAAAATCATTTCTTCATCTGAAAGGGGGAGAAACATAAGAAAAAAAATAAAACAAAATTTTCTTCTAGCAAACCTTCTCTTTTTTGTTGACCTGTATAAACAGATCAATAAATAAACAAACTAACAAAACTTAAGCACTTATCATAGGATCATAGGAAAGTGAGAATGATTTTCAACTGAAAAAGTAAGAAATCGTGATTATATATATATACAATGTTTAGGAATAAACTTAGAAACTCATTAAAATGTATATTCGAGTAAGACACAAAATAGAGAAACAGCATTAGCGTTAGAAAACACGAGGAGTAGATCTCACGAATGTGATTACCTGCATTCCTGTTCACAAAAGTTAATCACGAATACTTGTAAGGTCACTAAGAATTTCCTCTTATCTCAAATTCCAATAAAAGATTCATCAATGGAAACCTAATTAGAGAAAACTCCTAAACAACTTTTCTCACATTCTAATCTTGAAAAATCGATTCATTTTTATAAGAATCATCTCCATAATTAAAGAATGCTTCATTTACATTTTTAATCTCTCTTGACGAATAAACTATAAATGAAAATAGAATTTAAAGGGTACGAAACTATCATTATTAAATAGATTGCATTTATAAATTTTAAATCAGTTTTAAAACACAGAAAACATTTTTAATCTTTCTTGATCAAACGAAGTTTGTAATTCAATTTCTACTTATAAATATTAAAATAAATCTTAATAAATCCTTTAGTTAATACGACGAATTTAACAATTCCTAACTTTAATCCATATTTTATATTCTTGTTTGTGTTGGTCTTTTGAATAAATCCAAAAAAATTAGAGTAATGTTTAATATCTGAGTAAATAATTAATAATTATTATATATTTATTTTTTAACTAAAAGCAATGTTACTCCCTGAAGTATCATTAAATTAACTCGATCTTAAGATATTCATCTATCTTCATTTCGACTTTAAAGATACTTTAATAAGCAAAATAATTCTTTCGAATATTATAAAATAGATGAATATATTTTATTGTTTAATTAATTTATACTTTTCTAAAGAGAATTTACTTAAATTTCTCTCTCTTACAGTTTGTTAATTCTGTAACTAATTATAACTTAATGAATACATTTTCATTATTTTCATTCTAAAACTTTTATTCAAATATACTTTAATCAATTCTAATTCATATTTATTTTAGAGGTATTTATTTAAGTAAATTCAATGCTATTACATTACTTTTGATGTAACGCAAAGAAAAATATTAATTAAAAATTTAATGCTTTATCTCAAGATTAAATTTTTCGACTTAGATAAATATTTAATAACGCAACAATTTACTACATTAATGTTTTTTTTGTTTACTTTTTAAAATATAAAATTCAGACTATAAATGATAAAAACGTTAAACTACTTCAATTTTTAGTTTTAAAACTTGATAAAAATCTAATCTTCGGCCATAAAAAGAAAAAAATATTCTGTTTTTCTTTAATTTTGTTACAAAAATAGAAATCTTCCGTTCCGTAGATTGCATTTATCTAGCCAATTTATGAGTAAAAATATATACAAATATAATTTACTTTAGAAACGAATCAGTTTTCACAAAACAATAAATTCAATAGTGATGAAATTTATCGAAGAACTACAGCATATGCAATGAATGTTATAAACTCAAAATCGAACCATATTGATTTTTCGAGAGAAACTTGAAGCATATTCTAATAATAAATAACAAGTGCAGAATATAAATTTCCTCTCAAACTAAAAGATACTCCATTGAATCATCTCTTGCTTCGATAATGCTGATATTCTGAAAAGTTGATAAATGAACCAGTATTCTTATATCTTCAAAAGATTTGCTAGACAGATGCACCATTTCAAGACACAAAAAATTTACTCACAACTTTATTTGTAATGAACTTTTTTTAAAAATTTAATATCTTTATAAAAGCGACAACATCTTCGAGCAAAGTTGTCGCTTTTTCAACAATTTTTTTTAATATTTTTTTTAAAGAATTAATGTATTAAAGCATTGGTATAACGCAAGTCTGAATAGAAAATAAAAGTAAGCACTTAAAAAAAAGAATATTTATATTAGCTATATTAAAACTTAAATAAATAGCAACTTATAAAAAAAAATTGGCAATAAAATTATAAAAACATCCAAAATTAATCATCTAGTGCGGAGAAACATGAATCCATAACGTGTAAACTTCCTAACAATTTTCTACAAAATAAATAATAATAAAAAAGAAAACTTTATCTCATAAAAACCATGCAAAATTAATGAAAGTATGCTTAAAAATAAACAAAATACAAGTTAAAAAAAATTTATAGTCCGAAGTTTTATTAAAATGTAATTCTGATTTGACAACAACAATTTAAACTAAAACACAAAAAAAATAAACAAAAAGTAAGGAGAGAAAGGAAATATATTTAAATAATGTTAATACAAAATATCACCGGCTTAAATAACAATAATAAATAACTTTTTGAATTTCGAGCAATAATTATAATAATAATGATAATAAGAGAATTCAATTATTTGTGATACTTTTAAAACGATTCTGAGATTATCACTAATAAAGTAAATTATATTTAATACATATCAAATTTATATTTTCTAATTAAATTTTAACGATATCATTTAAAGTAAAAAGTTAAAAAAATAAATATTTGTTTAAAAAAAAGAGATTTAACTGCTTGGAAGCGGATATTGCGGTAGTTATATGTCGAGAATTTTTAATTATTATTTTTAATATATCAAATTAAAATTTTTAAAAATTAAAAATTAATATATATATAAACGTAAGGACTCTCTAAATTTTTCATTGGATAGGTTTACTTCCATATATAAACTTAAATACATAATAAAATTAAGTTATAATTCGAGACATTTTTCGTAAAAAATAAATTATAGAATATATTTTTTTAAAAAAAGAAAAATATATATTGAAATTTAAAACATTATTTCTGATTTGTAAACAATATTTTAAATCTTATTTTTAGTATTAAAGTATTTTTCCAAGTAGAGAATTTTTTTCATTATTATTATTATTATTTTTTTTTTATTATAAGTTATTACTACTTATTTTTGTCAATAAAATTTTCATGTAGAGATTTTGGAATTTATTTTCCATGTAGAAATGAAACTAATCCTTCTTGTAACTTAATACATCTGGTAATCCTGAACCACTCTCATTCAAAATGCAAGTAATTAAAAGTGATATCTACGTATCTAAATTAATTATATCAAAACAATGAAACAATGGTCAATGAATTAACTGTTAGACAATAATAGCTTTTTTTTTAGTAAATATTATTTTAGATTAATTACAGTTTTCTATACTTCTAAAGTAATAATTAAGAACATAAAACAAATTTAAACAATAATTAATTATTTAAAAAATAATGTTTATAAGCGTTAGTTACGTATGGTCTATCTAAATTTATCCTTACAAGGGAGAAAGGGGGAAAATATTAATTACTAAAAAGATATTTTCAAATTAAGAATGTATTTAGCTCTAAAAAAGAAGAAATAATATATAGAAATAAAAAGTAATTTTCTTAAAAAAATAACTATCTTATGTCAATAAATATTGAAAACGATATCTAAACATCAATTAACAATTTAAACAAACCTGACAATATAAATTAATTAGGAAAATATGATATATTTTCTTATTAAAATATAATTTAATATTCATAAAAAATGATATTAAATATCATTTTCAATTTTTTAATATTAGATTTGTTAATAAAAAACGACAACTAATTATCAGAAAATGATATTTAAAAAATTGCTGTTAAAAATATTTTCGAATTAAATAAAAGAAAATATTGAAAAATGTAAACGAAGATTTAAAAAAAAATCAAATTCCTTTCGTAAGAGAAAGACACCCATAAATCCTCGATAAATATTTATATAAAAAGGACGTTACCTTCAGAACATCCTGTTGAAATATTATTATTAATAAATACAATAATACTTTACACTTATATTAACAGTCAAGCATGTTTTAAGAGATAAAAAATTATCATATTAAATATGCAGTTAGAAAATAATTTTAGGAAAATAAATCATATCATGGAGTCATGACGTGCATTTTCCAAATGTGGACACAAGCCAAATAATTTAACTATAACGATTTATGAAGTAGCGTTAGAATATATAATATGAATTTTGTAAATATATATGCAGGTACACATAGACACACATATCTTCTTATTTTTTTCAAATATGAAGTCAATAATAATTAAATTAAATATTCTGATTATTATGATAATTTAGTTCTCGATCAAATATTGATTCAACTTTCCTAAAATAGATTTAGGTCCCGTCGATAACATACTAATGGGAGATAATCTTATAAATTTATCTCCAACTTGGTATAAATTTTACTTATAAAATTATTTTTCTTTTTCTTTCTCTAAAAGGAGTATATAGAAGTCCAAAGATGGACTTCTGTACACTCCTTTTACTCTGTATATACTCTATATACTCTGTCTAGCAATAAAAATGATTAAATATATTTTTAAAAAGTAAACTAAAAAAATATTTAATTTGTTTTTTAAACTGAAAACTTAAATATTTAAAAATTTATCAATATTATATTATTATTTCTTTTAGACATATAGATAACAATACAATATTAATTAATAGTATGTCATCTATTGGAAATTCAGATAAGAAAAGTATAAATAATAAATTAAATAAAGCTACTTTTTATAACAATTTTATCCTCGATAAATTTTACAATCCGACTATTGCAAATAAAACTTTACCATTAATAAAAAATGCAACAAATCGCAAATATTACCGCACTGTTTCTAAAATCAGTAATAAAATTTCCTCAAGGATTTTGAAATTAAGTAGTAAAGATTAAATGAGATATAACTATCAATTTTCAACAAGATATATTTTTATACTGTATACATGTATATTAATAGTGTGATAATGAATGTATGCTTTTTACGTCATTATAACGATCAATCTTCATTGTAACTAAGAGCAGAATTTACATCAATTAAATAAAGATAATGAAAATCAAATTTATAAAATGTATACTTTTTTAAAGAGGAGTAAATGCTTTAAATCGACTCGGTCTATAAATTATATACAAATCTTTTGTATTTATATAGAACAAATATACGTTATTGATCGGTAATTTTAATATCAAGTAAAACGTTGTTAAATTAATAAAATATTCGACAAGAATTTATAATTAATTATATTCTGAAAATAGATAAACATAATATATAATGCTGGTTCTCTCCTAAACATAACGACAAGTCTTCGTATCATGCTGGAAGACATACATATATACATATGAAAATGATAATACTGAACCGTATCGTAAAATTATAAAGCTTATGAACAATAGTAAAACACCAGGATGTTCTGTAAGAAGGAATCGTTCTAGCAATTGAATTGATAGCTTCTAGTAGCATTTAACGTGTCTAGACTGGGAAAGCATTCTATCTACACTATTAAAGATTAAAATCGTTAACAATATGTTACATCACTATAAACCACTAACGAAACGAATTTTATCCACATAGTATTATCTTAAACCTAACAAAGCTTAGAAATTTTAGTTTTTAACTATCTAACCAATTCCGAAACAGCACTGTCCTTCGAATTCGCTAACCCGCCGAGGTATTGAAACAACTTACGCTATCTTAAGATGGTATGAAGTGAACATTTTAGATACATACTTACGACAATAAGTCTATCCTTGTACAATCCAGTAGATTCCACCTTAACCACAACACACACAGGCCTACATGTGTCTAAGACAGACCTCCACTGTGTACTCCCTACTTCCAGCAGGACAGACCAGGGCAATCGATAAGACACTGGATTTCATTCGAACATTGAGCTCCAGCAGACACAGTGAGAGAGAATGCTGTTGTCCACGGCGAATCGCTAGTTATCATAAACATGTCCAGTTGATGGCTCATGAGGATGTGGATAGGGTAAGTTATTATTAACATCCTGTACCTCAATTGCTATAGATTTTCTGATAATGCACTGACAAAATGACTTATAATTTTAACCTATACATATATTTCAATTTATCGGTTTTAAAAGCGAATTCTATTGGTAGAAAACGTTTTCTCGTAGTCTTTTATTTCTAAAACAAAATTCTATATATATTTTTTTTAATAATAAAACTAGTAAATAAAAAATGCAGCGAAATAAAAATTTTAAAAGTAAACTTAATAAATTATCAAATATATTTGTAATTGTTTTATTCTATAAAAAGTATTATATATTATGAATATAGAGTAAATTATAGAGTAAATTATAAAGGATTTAACTTTATATTATTTGGTAAAAAAAATTCAATTAATACTAAACTTCAAATAGTCATTAACCATTCTCGAATAGGCCTACAAACCATTTTGACGGGTGCCAACAGCTTAGAAGACGCAAAATTATTTATTAAAATGTCCTTCTACGGTACTTCAGCAAATCTAATCTTGCCATAACTTCTAGATAGGCAAATCAAAGTGAGTAAACTCTTCTTTGAATGAACGAAGTTCTTCAACAAACCTTAAGCTTTTATTATAACTTTAATAATTAAATTTATAATAAAAAAATTATTACGAAAGTTTACAATTTTTTTCAGGTTTATAATGATTCGACATTTTATAATTAAATGACAAGTATTTTTAAACAAAATCATCATCATCATCATGTTATAGATGATTGATGAGGAAAAACACAGAAGGAAGTGTTTGTTAGAAAATCATCCCGAAATCGGAAATAGATCTACAGGGAACGGAAGTTGACTGAAAGACAGGAAATAGATACGAAGAGAGAAAAGGTGAAGCTGAGATTTACCGTTTCTCTTGCCTGCCATTTGGACTGTTCAAGTTAGCAAATTATCCATTGCGTATCTCAGCGACACACTCTCCGGACGAATAATGCTCTACCTTCAAGACGAATGCATTCGTCAAGTAAATAAAACACTTCTATTTCTTGGATAAACAGAATTTCTCAAAATCTCCCAGATCGGGCAGCCTCTAAAATAAAAAAAAAAACAAGGGGAAAAAATCAATTTTTAAACGATCAAGCATTTTATTTTTTATTTTATTTTTTTATTTCTTTCTTTCGAACAAAAGACAAAAACAGCGTATATTTTTCTTAATTAAATATAGGGATGGCAGTTTAAATTTGGAAATTTCCGATGCGAAGTGATTTGTTACCCTGTCTATCGTTACATTGTCTACAAAGAAGAAAACTGTAAAGACGGCGGAAGTAATGAAGCTATTCCTTTACATGCACATCTATAAGGAAAGAAATTAATTGTCGTTGTAGGAGAAAAATCAATAAAGACATTCTCATTAACTTTACTTCTCCAAATTTCATCGATTGTCAATTGGAAAACAAAAACCAAAATATTTCGATAGATTTTAAACAATTGCCTTGATTACTAGCCATTCTCTCGTGATAATTTTTACACCGCTTCTTTGAAAAATGACTTACATCTTTAAGTTTGAATGCGTTTTCTTCTAAAAGATAAGAGTAGTTTTAATTTGTGTTGGTGTTAAACGGAGCACTGACTGTGCAAATAACAGAGGGTCAATCGCTCTGTTTGTTGAGGAACGAAGTGCAAATAGCGCTTCTTGATGAAACTGCTCAATTAAGTAGTTTAGATGTTATTTTTATATATTTCAGAACTTCCATTTTTATTCAAATATATTTTATTTGTTAACTTAAAACGCAAACCGTAACAAATAGTTAAAAAGTCTGAAATACTGATGTATACGTGTTAACGAAATATACTTTATATGTTTTAATTAATTAATTATTATTTTTTAAATGTATAATATTTATCGTGATAGCATCGACAAATAGTCAGAATAGAAAAATTTGTTAAATTAATAGTAAATCAATTCTCGAAAGTATCAAGCTTTAAAATTAGAATATTTTAATTTCGATAATTCAGAAAGTTTGTAAACATTCAGAATTTATTAAAGTTTTATCAGATTAATTATATTTATTTAATTATGATGTAATTTTTTCATACGAAGGAAAATTTTATTTAAATTCTTATGCATATTTTTAATTAATATTTTTGTGAAAACAAAGAAATACGTGCTTATAAAATTCATTTTTTTCCGATTAATTAATATTACGATTTAAACTAATTACTGCCAAGTTATTCATAGAAAATGTTTTTTAAATATACTGTAATCGATTCCGGGAACTAATATATTTCCTGATTTATTTATTTATTTTGGTTTTTGTGATTAAAATAAACAGAGCGCACAAAATTCAAAATTTCTTCTCTAGTTATATAAGTTTAGAAATTTTTCCTATAATAAATTTTATTTTCGAACACAAAACCTCTAATAATTATCCCTTAGAGTTATTTTCATTGGTACAAAAATAAGTTTTGTTTTAAAATAGGCAAAACGTTCCATAAAATTGTCACAGATTTTATTTTTGTAATTGATTTGCGCAACGGGAACCAAACATAAAAATTAAGGAATTGATTGCAATTAACATAAATACAATTTTATTTTAAGTAACCTGTATTATTAAATCTTAATATTTACAGAAAATATTATTTTAGTCATAGAATATCTACTTGGAATCCTTTCATGGAGCCATCTAAAGCCTTGCTATTTCCATCTATTTACATACAGAAATGAATAACTATCGTATATAAAATACTAAGGTTTTAATGTTTGAAATGACCTAACTCTAAACAAAGGTGATAATCTTATCTTTTATTGTCTATCATTTATTTTTGTTTATTTTGAAAACCATCTGAAATAATATGATTGATATCGAGTACTTTACAGAATCCAATTCCAAAGAGAAATATTAAAAAAGAAGAAAAATAAAAAGATGTGCAAATTCGTTCTGCATATTCGTATTTAAAGAAATGTTAGTAATAATAATTTTTTTTTTTTTCATCTTTTAAAATGGTTTTCCGTTTAGGAAGCGATACTTTAAACTTAATACTTTTATAATAAATACTTTTCACTTGAGAAAACAGCACTTATTTTTAGTTTCTAAAAGTAGAACACTTATAGCAAATTGCCATTTTTTCTTTAAAGTCGATTTTCTTAAATTGAATTCCGACTTGTTATTGAAACCAGTTTTTTTTTTTTTTTTTTTTTTTTTTTAATCGTTAACATAAGCACCTATAGCATTCGTCAAACCATTTGACGATTCTACCCTTGACGTAGAACAGCTTATAATGTAAGAGCGTGCGAATCTTGCCTAGTTACATTTGTCTCTCCCTATCATTAACAGAGCCGCACCGGTATACGACAATTAGTTTCTGAAGAATGATTCCGAAGAGAAATAAGGAAAAGTCTGATGTGTCAGACACAATGATATCTCCTTACTTCATCCTCTTCTTTTTGGTAAGATTTTTTGATGATAAATTACTTTTTTCCACTTTCGTTTTCGTCATTTACTTTTCAACAACCGAGATTTATTATAAAATTAAATAGCAAAAACCTTTATTACATTTCGTAAAATAATTGTATTAATTCTATTTACTTTTATATTATTTATTTTCAAAATAACAATTAATATTTAAAAAATATTTTCATTTCGTAATAGAAACAGTAATATGTATTATAAATATTTTTGCCTAAAAAAATATATTTAATTTTGCAATTATTTTTACAAAATTAATTATATTTTTACAATATAATATTCTATCTTTCATATAAATGTATACAGTAAAACCTGTGCAAACTGTTAAAAAATTTTAATTAGTACTATTTTACTTTAGCCAAATAGTTTTTAAAATACATAACACTTATAAACTTTAAATAAATGATTATATATGAAGATTAAGTTTTCATTTTCAGCCTAAGTTCAGAGATGCAATTATTATTTTACAGATTAATGTCTTACCCTCACGCTGTTCTAAAAGCGAGGAAGAAACATATGTAATAATACAAATTCCATATCGTATGTTAAAACGACTGAATAGTAAATCAATTACAATACAAGTTCCAGATACACCAAAAAATTCTCCTGAAGAACCTTCAAAAGGAGCATCGAGTAGTGACTACAGTTTATTGAAAAATAAAGAAAATCAAGAAGAGAAAGAGACTGAAGCTGAACCTGACGATAAAAAAACGAATAAGCATTTCAGGTAAATAATTTCTGTTTGATTCTGAAAAGTAAATATACTTGAAAGTGACGTTTTAATTAGTATTAATTTATTCTGCACGAATTAAGTTTTAATCGTCATTAATAATAACGATGCTAGAGAATAAACATTTTTACAATTAAAATAATTATCTGATAAATATTAGTGTAGCATTTCAAATATGATAATTACTAAATTATATAAAATTAATCATTTTATAAAATAATTAAAATGTTTAAATTATAATTTCCCCATTATAGGTATTTTTAAGGTTTTTAATATGACAATTCTACCGTTCAGTTTAATGATAATAATCTGTAGTAATTATACTTTTAATTTTAATTTTAAAAAACTGATAATTTATCACTTATACTTATAAATGTATAAATGTTTAACACACTCAACATGTAAACACAAGTACTTTTATAAAAAAGAATCATGAATCTGGAATGAATTAGAAATGATTATTGTAAATATAGAGTATATTAAAACATCATTATTAATTTATTGTTATTAAAATTGAATGGAAATAATAATAATAGCACATCAGTAAATACTTCAACACAAATGTAAACAATAATTTGATTTAAAAAAAACAGTAAACATCATAAAAATTTGCTATTATAAGCAGAGTGTTCCTTTCCAGAAATAACACAAACCTCTTTGCTGAATGGAATTCTATTACAGATCTTCTCTAAAAAATTTGATTAATTTGTTTCTATTCGCGAACTATCCTAATGCATTCTCCAGTGACGTGGAAGAACATTTATTGTTTGAAGAGATTTTCCTATCCATGAAATGCCAATGATATCTGATAGGAAAAACACCGCAGCTAAGCATTCCAAACCTAATCGGAGTGTATCCATAGGAAGAAAAATCCATTTAAACAATGCAACTTCTAATGCATCACTATAGGTTGATTGCTAAAGGCAGTCATAAACTGCTGCTACTGAGACTCACTTAATAGCATATTTTTTAAAAATCGCATTAAATATCATCTATCTCTCACTTAAGATAATCATTTTTACAGTTTAATGAGCGTATAGACAAAGCAAAAGATAAGAATATTATTGAATATTTCTTATTGTCAGAAAATTTATTTTATTGCTGCAATTCCTCCTTAATTTCTAAATAATTACGATGTTAATATAAAAAAAAAACATTAAAAATTATTTTTATGATAATTATAATGTTTATACTAAAAATCTCAGTCAGTTTAGCTTTATATATGAAATAAATTTTAACATTTAATTACAGAAAAAGTTAGTAAATATATTAAATGCATAATAGATATGTCAAAAAACAAGAAGAATAAACTAAATAGTATTAAAATGTTTGCTTTCAATTTATAGTAATTTAGGTTTTAATGTATGATCTATCAGATAGTTAAAATCACTTAAATGAACAAGTAGGTGCCACTATAACTGATAGTTGGCACCTAGTTATAGTCCTATATTTAAGTGATTTAACTAGATCAAGCTAATTCAAACGTTAAACGAGTAAAGTCGATTTATACAGTACATTACTGAAGAGGTATGTTCTCAACCATTACGCCAAATAAGATCTAAAATAAGTAAATATTTAATTCATTAAACTAATTTGAAAAAAAAAATATATATATTATTTTACAAATGATAAACAATGTTAAAAATATGTTAATCAAGAATTAATTTAAAGATTTATAAATTATGTAAATATATAAATTATAAGATTGGTAATGAATTAATTTAAAGAACTCATAAGTTATGTATGAGTCATGCATATTAAAGAATACTTGAAAAATTATTTAACGTTTACAATAAATGTTTAATTAAAATTATCATTTCATTTCATTGAATTTGTTACATTAGACAATAACAATAAACATTATTAGATTTAATAAATATCATTAGATGTTGATCAAATTCGTCCGAAATTGTCCGAAAAGCGGCGAATAACAAATGTTTTATAACTAGCGGGCATTGTTAATGTCAATAATGCAAAATATGCATTAAAAATATTAATATAAAAGCAATTTAATACGTAATAACTTACAAATAAAGTCAATTTTTTCAATGAAAATCTAGATTATATATAACTTGATAAGCTCTAAATTCCACTTTCTCTTTACTTTTTACGGTTGAGTACCAATTTCTAGTGACGAAATGCAATATTATCTCGGTTCGACAAAATAAAAATTTATTGTTTTTTTTCTTTCTTTCTTTTCTTAATTCTTATTATTTCAATCTCCACTCATTTATGAAAAGTCAAGTCATTCATAACATAAGAAACTTCACATTAAAAGTTTAAAGTAGTTACAGATGGTGCGGCTTTTATTTCGATATAAATTCAATTAAACCGGTTTTTATTGTTTAAAATTTTAGTTGCTCTTTTTTTTATACGTTTTATTATGTTTTTTAACTTACTTAAATCCAAAACGAATGAGTTTTTTATTTAATTAAATTTCTGAAATTTAATTGTAATTAATTATTTAAAAGTCGCCATTTTCAAATCGAATGGGATTTGTGTTTTCTGATTGGTTAAATAAGAAATAAATAATTTAATTCTTTTAAGTAGATTTAAATTTGAATAAAGAAACAAATTAATTAACTATTTGTTTCTTTGTTCATTATTAACTACTTTGTTTTAAGTACACTTGCTTTTTTTTTATTGACTCTGATTTTTCAAATTTGAAAATTTCCGTTTGTTTACGAAAAGGTTAATTAAAATTAGAATTACTTTGTAAATTATTAATTCAGTTATCATTTGGAATAAATAATAAATAATAAAATAGAATATATATTATTTATTATTTCAATCGTTTATGAGTCATATCAAAAATTAAGTTGTATTTAGTTCTGATGATTGCATTTACTTCAATCCGTATTAAATTATTAAAATTTTATAATAAAATTTTAATAGCATTTAAATTAATTACTGAATTTTTAAAGTATTGTCATTAGAATGTAAATCACGGGATAATTAATTTGATACGAACGTCGTTAATTGGAAGGCAAAAATTCAAAACAACGACTTTTAACCCAAATAAAAGTAAGGAATTATTTATCAGAGATAATAAAATTTTCTTTCTGTTTCTTTATAGCTATCTGAATGTATACGGACCAGAGGTTTACGAGTTTGGTTACCGTCAAGGAAATTCGGGTCATTTTATGGAAAGAAAAGAAGCACGAAAGGGTCCAACATCACGTGTAGCTGTCAGATGGGGAGATCATAAATCTGGTTATGGTGAACATTATTGGGACTTTAATCATGGAGAGAAAGAAAACAAAGACGACTAAAGAAGAGATGCAGTCACAAAAACATTTTTTTTTTCTTTTTTTTTCCTGAAGCTTTAAAATTTTGAATTTTTATTGCCTTCAGGAAAATTGTATTATTGTAAGTTTAAAGTTTTGGATAATTTTTTTATATTCATTTTATAAAATAAAGTAATTGTTAATACAAATATTAAAAGTGTTATAAAATTTTAGAGTCTGCAAAATTGATATTTTTCACTCTGTATAAGATTTACTCCTACGTATTTCGTTCGAAGAAAATCTAATGACAAACAAAAATTTCTGCGTGTAATTAATTGGAACAGAAATTTCAGAGTTAACTCATTAATTAAAACGTAAAAATAAATGCAAGAACTAGCTGTAATGTGATTGAAATCCTAAGTAATACATCTGTTAATGTGAAGAGTACCTCAAGTGCACTACAGTCAGTAATTATCAAATATTTATAAGAGCGAAAGAATAATTTGCTGATGAAGTAGATATAAAAATTTTAATCTAGATTAGAATATATACACACACGTATATCCATATTAAGATTTTTTTTTTTTTTGTAATTGTAAGAAGTTTCAAAATATGTCTACTGCTGTAGATAAACATTATTTCATATTATTTTAATAATAATTTAGTTTAATGTAATACTTTCTATCAACAGCAAAAAATTTATATAAAAATATAAAAGAATTATTATATAACATAAGAATTATTTCAGTTCATAAAAAGATAATTATGAGACCGAATTACAGAATGTTGAGTATAAACCAGAAGCCTATTTAGTTGATCGATGAGGCACAAGAGACGTACGATCAGCTGAGCTCCTGTAAAACTTTTTTTTCTAAGAAATGGAAGATAAAATAATTGAAACAGTTCTTTCCCTTATACCCTTAAGAATGCTTAAAATACATTCTATCCAGAGAGAACTTGCAATAACGTTTCTACTTGTTTCCAACTTAGGAATCGACTGAACAATATCTACATAGTAGAACTAAGAATGCTATTTTTACATTAATTATACAGGTTATATAATTTAATTAATTCGAAAAAACGTACTTACATCAATAAGAATATATCATTTTAATTGCATTTAATTCTGTAGAAATGAGTTTAAAAAAAACGTCGAAATAGCTGTCATTGTTCCATTACTACAAAGGAAAACTTATCATCTCTATTCAAAATTCCGACTTTGCCCATTCAAAATAATTTTTATAGCTATTGCTATGAAGCATTTGGAAACGATTTTTTTTATTATTGTCATAAACTGAAATTTCAGTTACTTCACATCCTTATTAAAATAAGGTCAAGAGAGTCACTAACAAAAGGATCCGTATTTCGCATGCTTTATTATTATTATTTTTGTAAATACGGATATTAATAAATGAATATTCAAATTAAAATAATTGAATTTGAAATTTTTTAATTTTAATTTTATTTTTACATGACGCGTAGTTAAATTTGTTCTTGAAAAACAAAATAAATGAATTTATTCAATTTTTTGTTTCAATAGTTTCTGAAATAAGATTCCAACAGACAGAAATATGGAATAAATTACATATGCATTTTCAAAGGAGAAAAAAACTATCCATATGAAAAACTTTAAAAAGTTTTCTACAAAAAAATTTCCATGTCTCAGATTTAGGATAATAAAACTGCCAAAATGCTGCCAATACGTTCATTTATAGGAACAAGAATTTTATTTATTAATAAAATTTTTGCTCCTATAAATATAAAACTTCGATTAAAAAAAAAATCTATAAAAATTATAGCTGTATGTTAGATATAAATATATATATGTATGCTATAATAACTTAATAAGTTATGTTATAGTTTGTTCAAGCTAGAGGCTAGAGATACAGTATATAAACAACCTGGATCATAATATAATGTTTACTTGAATGATCTTTCTACATCATTCTGCTGTTATTTAAATTTAATAATAAAAATAAATAAATAATACGCGATCCTATAAATCACTAGTCTATTACTTTTTGGGCATAAAATTATTATTAATAATAGGCTAATAGTAATAAATCGGTTTTAAATTTATGAAAAATAAGAAAAATTTTCCATAAATTATAATACAAATTAGTTTTTATTAGACTAAGATAAATTAATTTCATGGAAGAACGATTGCATTTTATTTTTAGCTTTATTACTGATAAATTTCAGTTTTTTAAACTATTTTAAATTTGATTAGTTTTAAATTACAAAACTATAAACGTTCCTTTCGTTATTTAATGGTTGAATCTAAAATAAATCTTAAATTTTAATATTAATTAAACGAACAATTCGAGTAATAAAAAAATATATTTAATTTCTAATTAAATATATTTATTATTGAGATGTTTCTTTTTTATTTTTTACAGTTTTTTTGTATTGTTTTTCATTTCTTTTATGAAATAGTTAATTATGAATTTTTGTTTCAGAAATGTGACAAAAACTAATTATACTTTAATAAAAACTATTTAATTTTAATAATTTTATTTAATTAATGTTAAATAATTGTAACCGTTTATTTATCTAGTAAAAAATTAAATGTTTAAGAAAATTAAATTTTTAATGACTAAAGAAACTTAATTCCTATAAGGCTAACAATTATTAAATTATGGATAAAAGATTTTTTATAAACGTTTTTTTTTTTTTTTTTAGCTAGAAATAATACATTTACTTTTATTATTCTACATTTTCTTCAATATAATCTCAGTAATGGAAATTCTTGAATGATGATGATAAATCTCGGATTTGTCACCTATCAAATCTCTGGGTTTGGACATACATACACATAAATTTATATATATTATATGTGGTGTCTATAGATGGCTGGGCTGGGCGTTAAGAAGCATATGCAGAGCGCAGTTTAAGAAAGAATACGAAGAGCTTCTTATGACATATAATGACGTACATTTTAATACGATACAGAAAACATTACAAAACGAAAAACACTGAACAAATCATCTTAATACTAATTATTAAACGGATATTAACCTTCTTGAAGCTGACACGTTTCGAGCATATAAGAAGAAATTTTAATACAATTATTCTCAAAATAGGTGCTCAGATGCTTCATTAGTCAATTAGAAATTGTTGCATTGTTGCGTGTTTTCGATATTTCACTGTATATAAACACCAAGAGTAATAAAGTTACATCTCTTTATATATATAATGAAATGAATTATTAATAAAATTATGATAAAAAAAACACGTATAATTTTATCACATTAAAAACTCGAAATTTAAAACAAATTTCTTTCGTGAAACTCATTAATTTAACTTATATTTGAGAAAGTTTTATTTAAGATATTAAGAAACAGAAAATTATTATAGATAATATAACTGTGCTTATGTAGAAAGAGGGGGGAAGTAATTACTATGGATTAAGAAATTAGAAAATAATAGACCTAAAACTGATGTATCTGATCTGAACTGAATGGTATTCTTCTTACAGCCTTATGGTAACGATAATAGATGGTCAAAAGGCAACTCAATTTCTCAGAAGCTCACCTGAGACAAATCGATTAGTTAAGCTTCTTGATTAGGTCGTTGGAACTTTTAGCGATATCTATTGTCGTCATAGAGTAGAACACGTTGTTAAACCAGATCTTCTTTTAGAATAGCCTAAAGTGAAGAAATCATTTTTTAAAAAAGTCGACTACTTTAAAATATATTAAAGCATAATATTAGTTAACATACGCTTAAACATTGTTAAAATATTATTTTTCACTTTATAATATTCTTTCCACAAAAAATTCTCATTAACTTAAATCTATAGATCCTTGCAGAAACACAACAGTATAATCTTCACGGATCATTGCTGTTCTGATGACAGAAAAACTCCTTCTTCCATCTCAAATTTTTTCTGTTTGATAATGAAAATAAAAATTAAATTAACATTTAACTAAACATTTCTTTTACTAAATTCTTACAAATTAATTTTTTTAAGTAACAGTTAATGCATATTAATTTAAGTTTTAGCATAAAAATATTTTACAATTTAAAAAAAATAATTTAAAAATTTTGTTAAACGAGTAAGGAAATTTAGTTCATATTATCATTAATAAATGATTACATCAAAATATTATTTTAATACATATCGAAATTTATTTAAAAAATTAATTAATTAATTTTTTTGACACGTTGTGATAGCGTATATTAAATTTTACATAGGATAGTTAAGAATAATTGCTTATGAACTTTTTTTTTCACTTTTCAATTTATTATATTAAAAATTATATCTTGGTAGACTATAATTTAATTTACAAGTTAGTTAAAGCCACACCAGACTTTTTAATGAATGATAAATTGTTGGATCTGCCCAATTTCGTGCTAAGTCAACTCTCGCGACATTTTTTCATTCGTTGTCGTGACAAAGACATACTCTACATATTATCTATCGCCTGTTAGAGTAAGAAAAAAATAATCAAATTTTAATGAAAATCTTCTATCAGAGTTACCCTAGATGACGTAATATTTCAAAGTGTTGGTAACTGGCAATTCTCCCGAATGATGTAATTCGTTAGCATCATCGTTGCCAGTCTGCTTCATTGACGTCATACACCGATGACGTTTTGATATAACGAAGTCATCAGTTTTAAGCGTTGAAAATTCTCCAAAACGTAAATTAAAACTAAAAGATAACAAATAATAAAATATTAAAAACAATTATTATAACCTTTAAAAAATTTTAATTTATTTATTTGAACATCGCTTCGCTGCATGGATATAAGTCTTTATTACCTTATCTATAAATTTATTCGACATCATAAACATTAATCACTTTTGCGATACTAAACATTCATGACGTCTATATAACTTATAAAACGTAATAAAAATTCATTAGCTAAGATTTCTTTTAAAAACGTTACTACGTAATAAATTTTTTAACATAAGGAATATTCTCCAATTAATAATTACTTTACATTGTTACGTCATAACATTAATTACCGTATCATTTAATAATTGCTACAGTTAACAATAATACTATAATTAATGCAGAGATAATAATATTACAATTACGAGTTACACTAAAGTCATTAATTTGCATATATCAGAATTGAAATGGATATTAAAAACACTAAACGAAAGCATATTTTTGCATTGAAATGAAAAGGGATATGAATATTTCTATATAGATATTGTATATATAATTTTTTTATATCTATGATAGTGTTAGTATAGGAAAAAAATGTTGATAAGTAGACCGTGATACAAATTACCAGAGGCTGAACAGATGACTTGATTGGCCAATGTGTTCACCTCGATTGTTAAAACACCAGAGACATCTTTATATCCAGTGATTGATGAAAGAATTCTTGTCTTTGTTTTTCTCTTTCTCTACCATTTTTTTTTTTTCCTTTTTATTTTTCTATTCTTTTCCAGTTGCGGAATTGGCAAGGAGCCATAAAGGTCAAATATGATTGATAACGTATTAATGACAACGGTATAAGAATCACTTTTGATGGTCTTTGATTTTATCTTTTGGTTTTCACACCTAATAAAAACGTAAATTGAATGAAGATATGTCAGTTTTATTTAGCCAATATTTAAACTTTTTATCCTTTGATATAAAAAACGTATTTATATATCAGACTCATATTCTACCTTTAAGATATCAGAACATTTTTACGATATAAACCCATCTACACAGAATATTAAACAATGTTTTGTAAGAAAAACTGTATAAAAATTCCATCCAAATATCCATATTTTTACTATTTTATTGAAACAATATTTACTTGGAACATGTTTATTACGTGAAGTTTTTAATTAGTATATTCTTAAGTATGAACCAAATAATGAGAGATAAATATCTTTTATTATTTGTAAAGTTATATAATTTTATATAAAATATTCTATTTGAAAAATTGTTAGTTAAAAAATAACTGATACGGCAGAAGGTTATTAAGAAGTCTATTTCAGATTTTCGAAAATCCAAATCCCTTCTGGCATTAGATGAGCTCATCTGATTTCGAATCAAATTCAACTATTTAAAAAAAAATAATAATTTTAGTGTTATTTTAAAAATAATGTATTATAAAATATTTAAATTTTATAATTCATTGTTAGAAATTATACTAAAATATTCCTTGAGGTATTCAAATTAATTACTTAAATAGAAAATGCAATGAAAAAGTCATTCCCTACGACTATATTTTCTTTTAATTTAATTTATTTTTTATACTGTTAGAATTTAATATTACTTCTAATGTAGCAGTACAAATAGTATTTTGCTTTACTAAAATAAATTTATGATGACATTTAACAATATATAAGAATAAAAATTAAAAATTTAAAAGTAAGAAATTATTTAAATTTTTTAAAAGTCTTTACAAATTGTATTATTTTCTCTTTGAGATAAAAAAATAATCTAATTTAAAATTCTGTATAATAAAGGTTTTGTCTACTAAAAATTTGCACAAATTTAAAAGTTGTTTAAAATTCAAACTTCAGATCCATTAACCTCCGGAAGTGGTCAGCTTTGAAGTGGCAAAGCTTGGCCTTGATTTCGTCTTCTAACTCTTTCTCCGATCCAGCTTCCTAATCATTTTCATAAGCTTTTTGCTTCAGTTAGTACCAAAATCTCTCAATCGATCTCAGTTTTGTAACGTTTGAAACGTTGGCTCATGGGAAATGTATCAAATTATGTAATGGTCCAACTTGGCAACTATATCGTAAGCATAATGGGTGATGGTCATGTCTGGCCAAGAAGACAAATCCTTGGTCAGGGTAATATTTTTAACCTCTTCTGGATCATTTGTTGCCATACACTTCTTTCGTGATAGAGAGCCATGATGTGAACGTCTCTTTAGACTGATTGCCAGTCAAACTGAAAACGTCGACGAAACTTTGAGTGTCGTTTGAATTTGACTTCAGGATCCACATCTAATCCTTCTTTGCTGAAATAATGATTGTTACTAGCACATTTACTTAAGTCTAAAGTGAAAAAGGACTCATCGTCCCTAACCACGCCTTTAAGACTCCATCATGCAGCTTCTGCAGAAGGGTTTTCAGTAGCAAGTTGCTTCGACGTATATTTCAGAGCAGACTTTCGCTTCTTGAGAGTCACTTTAAGTTCAACCACTGAACACTGTCGTGGGTTCGGTCTTGCTACGTGAAGTTTTCCGGGTTTTCTTTATCTTTGTAACATCTAAATAGGCGCCAATTTCTCTTAGAAATGCCTCCTAGGAGGCATTACCCCTCGTCAGATCGCCCATGTGTCGCGTTGTCGTAAAGAAATAAACCAAACCAAATCATTTGGCATTTTTTTAGAATCCGGCGAACATGTCCGTGTGAAATTTCAAACTGAACTTTCTTCCCAATTTTCTAAGAGTTTGTCAAACTTTTCCCAAGGCTTCTTCCTCCAATTGGTTTCTTTCTTTTCAGTCATTTTCCTCACTTCCCGTTTGTTTTCTGTAGGTTTCCCTTGCTCTACTTTTGAAATGATGCTGAACGATGTACGCCGTGGAACTCCCATTGCAGCTAAATGCTTAACTGTATATTTTCCAGTGACGAGATTTTAATATAAAATCTGCTAATTACATTTTGTCGATCGGATTCATTTAATCCTTCCATTACGTAAGTTACTTACGTAAACATTTTTGATAAATGGAATCGAGAACACTAGAACAATGGTTCTTAACCATGGGTCCATGGATCTCCGTAGAAAGTTTTCAAGAGTCGGAGGCTTGGAAGGGCTTGGAAATCAACTTATTATCTTAATTTTGTATTATTGAGTGAAATTGTTGTGTTAAGAAACACAATTATGTATTTATTTTTATTTTAATAAATTTATTTCTATATAAGTTAACTGGTTTCTTTTGTAATTTTATTTTATTCATTTTAAAACGTTATTCCGAGAAGGGTCCAGGAATCAAAAAAGTTAATAAAGAGCCCATTTTCTAGAACGTATGCTGTCTAGTGTGTATTTGTAACAATTACTATATTTAAATCTGCCATGAAACCTTGTACATTATTACGCCTATTTATTGATACATGAAGTTAATTCATATATATAGAGAGAGACAATATATACAATGATTATTAAAAAAAATTAAACAGTAGTCTACGACAAAATGTTATACATAAAATTACGAAGTGGTTTAATTAAAAATTACACGAATTTCTTAATTATTCAAATTGAAAGTTTTAAATAAATCTACAATAGTAGATAATAATAATTAATATTGATATTATTATAAGGCAATATTTAATCACTCAATTAACAATTTAAACATTTAATGAGTATATTTTAAAAAATGTTTTGTACTCTACAAGTAGCTTATATGAATTTGTAATTAATACAGATCCGGTTATAAATAAAAACGCAAAATATAAAACAATAATTCAAATTATCCTTGAAAATTTTGATGACTCATAAAACCTTGTACATCATTACGTGCGTTTTATGTGAGAGTAAAATATAATACCTCTTTAAACAGTAACATAGTTTCCGTTTAATTATTCTAAAGGCAATTCTGAATCAACTAATGAAATAAAGACATATTGTGTTTAGTTCGTGGTTCAATAATTCCGCTCTTATTTTTTTTATAAGGATTTTTATACAACTTTTAAATGTCATTTTTATCCTTCAATAGATTTGTTTGATGTTACGTGAATAATGTATGGTTCATTGTCAATTTCTCATTACTATTAAAACTTTCTCCTCGAGTAGGGGAGTAAACTACTTAAATCAATTTTTAATAAATTATTATTATTTTTTATTCGTGATTGATTCTACACACCAAAGATAGTTGTATTATATACTTATTTTTATTTTTGGAAAAGTGGACTCACGTGTTGTGTTGTGTTTTAAGTCACTCCCCGAAATAAATAAATTATTTTTTTGTAAATAAATATTTAAAATTCAAAAAATGTTACGGTATTAGGCTAAAACTTGACTCGAATATTCATCTGTAAATATTTAATCAAAGTTCTGATATTCATTTCAGAATTCTTCACTTGTAAATATTTTATTATTTGACTAAATCATTATTCAGTACAGGTGTTTAACTACACTAGTATCTATAATAGCAAGTTTGTAGACTTTTTAATTTAAAAAAAGCTTGATATTAGAGTATAATTTTAATTTAATTTAACTTAATTTTCTCTGATATATGATAAAGCTTATGTAATTCAATTTCTCCTATTATGTATATATAAAAAATTGCGAATTTTTTGCATATTTTTCTATCCTTGCTTTCAAAAGTTAGTCTACCATACAGTACGTGCTATTATAGTAACAGATTACACTCATTCATCACACGCTATATGACGTCAATAGCTAATTACTATTACACAAATTTTTTCACATGCGTAACTAATTTAAATAAATTTAATTAATAATAAGAAGCCAAATGTAATGTTACACTTTTAATATATTTTTCTATAAATAAATTCTGGAAGAATTTGGCTTTATGTATTTTTACAGTTGGTTTTAAAATTTTATTTGAAATTCTTATAACGAAATTTTTATGGTTAAAATTTTATTAATTATACCTGTTTTTTTTAAACATAATTTTTTTATTAAGATGTAACGTATAAAATTTATAATATAAAAATACATTATTTATATTTTTCGAAACATTGTATGCTTGTAAAAATATAAAAAAATAAAAACAAGAAGCAATTCTTATCGATTTTCGTTGAAAGTTTTCCTAAAACAGGATACGAAACACGAAGAATTTCAGGATAGTAGCAGACATTTGGCAAACAAGCTTTTCTCCTCCTTTTCCACCTTGTTTTTGAACACTATTTTTAACTTTTCTTCGTCAACGAGAGTGACAACAACACGTGTCGAAAGTTCTCTCCCTGTTCTTTTTTTTTAAGAAAAATATCTCTTCTGCAAAAAACATAAAACATTAATAGCATTTCTTGTATCAGAAAAGTTTCATGCAGATAAAATTTTGAATGGAAAAGTTGAGATCTTGTAAATAACAATTTTCAAATACTAAATATAAAATGTACGTACGTTAAACTAATCTTACTTCTTGTTTTCGGTTTAAAATTACTTTATAAATTGAATAGAAGTTTATTAAAAAAAACTTATTATTTATAAGATTCATAGATAATGGCCTATATTTCGAATATATTGAGGCTATATATGTAAAACCATATGTTTATATGTGAAGAGTTTTTTTGATGATACATTCAACCGATTTACAGTGTACTAAATTTGGCACAAAAAATCGATTTTTACGAAAGGATGCAGCCACATTTCTATACTCCGTCCCTCAGGGATTTAAAAATAGCAATCATGCCAATTTTTCAAAAAATTCGCAAAAGTTATCTTGGTAGGAAATGTGACTAAATTCGGAAACCAGTTATGACTTGATGGGTTGATGGATATGTTAAATACGAGAACGATCACTCGCTACACACAGAATTTCAAAGATTACAGTTTATTATTAAATCTGTTCGTGTAATCACTATAACTGCTAATTTTTCCTATCGTTTACGTTATTAATAGTCACGTGGCAAACATTAAAAAAAGAGAGAAAACTAAATAAGAATCTTTGAAATTTTACAACGTATTTTACAAGTTTTTTTTTTTTTTAATGTAAGATATTTAAATTTTTGGGTTACAAATAGATAACGAACGTATAAAGTGCCACACTATAAGCACCAGAATAATATTCGTTAAAAATTCTTTTCAAACATTCAGGTGAAAAATGAGACTTTTATCTGGACTGAATATAAAAAATAACATGTTGCTTTCTTTCTTCGTAAAAAAGGGAAGTAAATCATTGTCATATGAATTTAAAAAGTAAAAAAGAAAGGAACTATATACTTTAATGTTAAATCTAAACGATAACATAAATTCTACGATAAAATGATGGCCGAGAAAATGTAGAGATGGACATCTCGTTACTTTTTGATCGATATTTATTCAGTGAACACGTTGGATTAGATAGCATCTGGAGTAAGAAGAAAGCACACTTTTGTCAATAGTGGAAATCGCAGAAAGCTCTAGAGAACTATCTCATTTTACAACTCAAATCAGATTTATTCTAAGAGGATACTCATCTGTTGATCGCAATTGCTTTAAAAGCATCATATCCATAATTCTTTTCCATATTTCGAAAATTTTATGGTCTAACAATACAATTTTGATAAATTTTAATTTTTGCAATAACTTTCTATAGCTGTATCTTAAATTTATTTAAAATAGAAAGGAAAAAATATAGAGATTATAAATAATAATAAAAAACGAAAGATAGTAAATTAACTACTGTCAAGCGTTTATTTCCCGTCTGACTAATAAGTTATGAAATTACTTAAGAATTCACTACGTGAATTTTTTAAAAATATTTATATAAAGTTAACTTTCTTATGCTTTATTTTTTAGTTAAATAGTTAACTTTCTTGAATTTAAAGAAGATTTTATGAGCCGAAAAAACACTAAAGATGCTCGTTGTAATACATTTTTAATAGACAAAGTTTACAGTTAAGTACATAATATTCAATTTACTATCGGCCAAATTTGTTTACTTTATTGAAAATTATAATGATAGCCAGATAATAATTTGAAAAATTTCAATGTAAACATTAATTATTTATTTAATCTATTTAATCGAAACTTTGAATTCGTTGAATATAAATAGTTTAGGTTAAATAAAAAAAGAAGAGGCACTAAACGTTAAGGAAATAGTTAGATTTCTCTTTCATCTAGAATATTAGCCCCTAAATATTGTATAAAAATATTAAAAAGTTTAAATTTTGGCTTAACCAATAAAATATATAACGTAATCAATATCTTCGATCATCACTTTTTGATATAGAATCTGCTTATTTTTGAATGTACATCTACATTATCGGGTCACGATAATGTAAATGATACTAGTCTGGAGTTCTAGACTCAAAGGACACATAAATAAATTAAGAAAGTAATTTATATTTATTTATATAATCGAATTTCTAAATATTCGATCTAACTCATTTAGATTTAGTCACTGTTTATCACTGTAGCTTAATTTGTTTTCGTATCTTACAAGGATCATCTATTTACTATTAGTGGTATTATGGAAGTCCTTTTTTTAATATACGTGTGTAAAAATGAAAATGTAAATAGTCTATATTTACATTACACTGCTAATAGTTTTATATAGGCTATTTTAAATACTAATAGAAAAAATGAAATTATAATCTGTACTTACATTCAAACAAGAGCTATTTTTATATTGATAAATAGGTTTTTATCTTCTGTAGCTGGTTTATGATTAAAATTACGAAAATGCTATTGAATAAACAGTAAAGAGAATTCGAACAAATAATGGTTTTAGATTGTGAGAGGAAAGCCTATACTTACGAAGCCCCTTTATATAAGTTTATATAAAGTTCGTATCACATTGCACATGATCTTATGTACAGTACTTGTTAGTAAGTACTGATTTCCACTCAGTCAATTATTCTAAATTTGATACTTAATAATATCTAAGATTATATAGAATATCAAGCATTAGGGCCTCATACGTAAACAAATATATATTTATGGATGTATGAGGGTCTAAAAGCGTTAAACCCTAAGCAAAAATCAGGTCGTATATGTCTAAAACCGTCATTGATTTTAATCCTTTATAGAAAGAAGTTTGATAGGCATTTATTGTTTCACCCAAGCAATTATAATATCAATTACATGAAAAAATACTTATTCATATTTATTTAGTAATTATAATAGAATAAAAAATTAAGTAAAATTTATAAAGCAATTAAAGCACACACAAAAAAACTCTTGATTTTACTTCCGTATGCAAAATGAAAATGTAATTAATGAAATATAACTTGACTTTTGTGTCAGATATAATTCAAAAGTTGTGCCTGTTCATTTTAATCTAAATCCATAACTTACATTCATTTAAAATTCGTAAGTATAATAAATAATTAAATATTTTGTTTCATTTGTTAAAAATAATTTACAAAATATACCATTACATATATATTTCTGTAATCAATATTTAATTAAAATTGCTAAGGTAAGATTTCCGTCAACGAACACAACAGAATCTGTAACAAAATGCGATATAATATAGATATTTTTTAAAGAAATTCTTTTAATAAGTACTTTAAAAATTTAATCCAAGTTGATTTCAAGATAACATCAACTCAGACATACAGTCAACAGTCATCAGTTCATATGAAAAACAGTACTGTATTAAAGACGAAAACGAACAAAAGTTTAATTAAAGAGCATACTTTTTAAAGCTTATTTTCTATTAATAAAATAAATGCTATATTCTCCGTGCGATATTAATAAATACGTTTTAATTAATTAATTTAATTAATTAATTTTGTAAAACGTATTCATTAAACGTTCAGTTTTAAAGTCAAATTTTATTTAGTCTTTAAATTTAATTACTTACAGCATCTATAAAATTACTATTTGATAATTTTTAAAATATTATATAAATAATATTAGATGAGTAAAACGAGAAGTTCGTATTTATCAGATGAATTCCTCATTTTATCACTGTATACATCGTAAAGCTCCTTTAAGGAAGAATACAGGACAGACGAGAAAAGTAAATAATATGAAATTTTAATTCTAGTTTTATTAATTTATATATATATATATATATATAAAACATTTATTTTATTTTTAGAAATACTAAAGAGAGTAAAGAAACGAGTGTTATTCGGTATAAAATTTCAGCTCTAGTTCTTTCTGTTTACGGGAAGCTTGAAAACAATCAGAGACAAGAGTTTATATTTTCTTAATTGTTATTAGCCTAATCATTATTATCTCTTTGAATAATTGTTATGTTTTCCGAAAAAATTTAAAATGTAGACACAAAAAAATAATCACCATAAAAACTTAAACTAAAAATAAGTTTAATTCAATACAGACGTTATTCGTTCGAAATAAATATGCTATTCAAACTCATTGCTAAATATTTACAGAATAAACAAACGATTAAATTAGATAGAGATGTTTATTCAAGATTAATGATAAATTTGAAAATTTAATGTTGTGTCAAATATTTACTATCCAAACTTTTGTAGCGTGGCATCATCCGAGAAAGAACCAAATTTAAATTGTGAGTTGCGTGACGTCAAACTCGGCTAATTATACATCCCTAAAGACACTCACTACACAGATAACTCATTGTTTTCATTATAAACTTAATCAATCGTTAAACTATCTAGTATCTTGGATCTTCGTATATTATCTACACTTGGATAATCAACTTGATGGATAATCGTAGAGTTAACTTATCTATAACGGAAAAGCATCACATATGAGAAATCAATGCCTGCAGCTGACTAAGATTACTTAGGCTATTTCTTTGAGTGGTCGCCATAACATGAATCAAAATCTCCACATGTTATAACTTAAATGATAAATATGTACATTTTATTCGCTTTATATAAATAAATATATATTTTTTACTTTAGTATCTTATCGTTTAGACTTTATTAAAAATTTAGATGGAGATTTTCTCGAGAATAATTTATCTTTATTTTATTATTATTTTTTTCTTGTACTTGTGTTACATGTTGATGTATTTGTTTTCTTATATTATCATTACTAAATTCTGGGATAATTTCTGTGTGAGCGAAGCCCATAAAGTTTCCTTTTATCTTTTCTTTTTTGCCCAGAGCTTCGTATCATTAATAATTACTCGACCTTGCTTTTTGTATCTAATTCAACGGCCTTAATCAGTTTTCTTCACATTAGTATCATTCATCTCCATTAAAAGCAATGAAATTCATCATACATTCTCTAGTATCTCTGGCATATTTTGCTTTTATATATTAAAAAAAATATATTTTAAGTATAACTTTAAATCATTAGAATTCACGAACATTATTAATTTTATATACAATCACTAGGACCGAAAAATAAACAAATCTATTATTTGTTTTTTGTTGTTTAGATCACTATATGAGATTTAAATGTTGAACTGAAGATTTTAAAAATATTTAAAGGTCAAATAGTATAGTCTAATCTTAGATCATGCCGACAAAAGAAAAATATTAAAAGGCTAAATGTAGTATGTATATTTGTAAAAAAGTATAAAAAGCAAAACTCAAACTGGCACCAGAACAAAGACGTCACGTGAAGGCAATGTCACTAGATTGTCAGAAACAACGTGGTAGAAATAAACTTAGTAGTATTTTCCCTCCGTCTCTCTTTTATATTCGAAAAGAGGGAGAGAAAAAAAAGAAAATATATTAAAAGAAGTTTGAAGAAAATGCAAATTTTAATGTCTCAAAAGTCTCTTTTAAGAGAAATATTCCATGCTAAAGATTTCTTTGGCGAGAGTCGACAAAATAATGCCATCAAGTTCATTTGCAATTCAAAATAAAACTTTAGAACATTAATTGCCGGAACATCTCGCCAAACGATCCATAAAATTTTGTTAAATTAAATAAAGATATATGTATATATATATATATATATATATATATATATACAGTTTTAAAGGTAATTTAACTAAAGTTTATTTGATTTTAATTTATAATCAGGGTAATATTTTCAATTGTATTTCTTGTTTTATCAAATTATAACAACTGATACAATATTTTGAATTGTGTACGCACGCTGATAAGTGTATTAATAATCGCCTGAAAACTTAACACTTAGTTTGTACCTGATAAAATTACACGTTATCATATTTACTGATTAAGTTAAAGTCAGTAAGTATTAGATAAGTAGATAAACTGAGAAGTTAACTAAGTTTAACAGAAACTGTAGAGAATAACGTTTTATGATTAAAGAACTTATTTTTTATTCTTTTCCCATTAAATTTTTTATTAATCATTCACAAAAAGTTAAAAAAATGAACTTTTATGTATGATAATAAAGATAAATTTTATAAGAAAATAGAAATGTAATGATCGACACACAAGCCTACTTTAGATAAATATCTTTTTAAAATAGAAAATTTCGATAAATATTTTGGAAATGGTGAAATTTTGTCCTTTGCCATTTTTTTACTGTAATTCTAGACAGGGACATAAAGTGACGTCAAAACTGGCAAAGTCACCAACGTTTATCCAGACTTGACTAATGCATAGAGTTATAACACTAGTAAGACTTGAACTCTTTCCAAACTTAAGTTTGAACATTTCTAAAAATTTCCTTTCATTTGGAAAAATATTCTATTCGATTGTATACATTTATTTTCATAGTTTTGTCAAACTATAATAATAATAATAATAACAACAAGAAATCAAATTGTTCTCATAAATATTTAAACTAAAAACATTAAAAAAAATTATATATAGGCTATAATTTAACTAAGTAGTATAGAAAGAATATATAAAATGTTAATATAAACAAGAATATATTTTATTTGCTTAATATAAAGTTATAATTTATGTAAAAATTACTTTAAACTAACTTCATGGATATAATTATATTAAATTTTCACATTCAAATCTAATTTAAAATTGTCTTACAGAATATAAGTTTCAACTTAGTTTAAATTTTAAAAAAATAATAATAATGCCTATGATATATTTAGACTGTAATTTTCTAATTTTATCGATTTAAAATTTTAAATGAAAAATAATAATGACCCGAACTTCTAAAAAGTAGGTTAATGCAGTGATATATTTTCATCCAACTTGGCCATTTTGAAGAGATATATAACTATGGAAACTTTTTTGTTTTGAAAATTTTCAATTGCATATTTCGGTTTAGTTATAATAACCTAGATCTAAAAGAATCGTTAGTTGACCAGAGAAGTTCATAGCGATTTCGAAGGATGAGGATCAACAGAAATCGTTTCTGGATTTTTCTGATAATGTGATCCGAACACTATCACTTGGCTAGTAGATTAGGTGGATAAAGAATAAATCTAGCATTCTTCAACATAAAGAACGATTAGAACAAATCAAGCATTAGATTCTTATATTGATACGGAACAGGAAAAACAAATTTCGAGATAAAGAAATCAATAATAAAGTTATACAAATTATTAACGATTCTAAAAGTTTACGATTTTAGTGATATATATTTGCTATAATTACTTACTTTCACACCTTTTCCCTTGAGGAATTGGAAATAATCCAAAAAGACTGAATTAATTTAGCCCTAACATCTATAAGTTTACTGTATCCGTTTCCATATAACTACACTTATTCAAGCAACACAATTTTTGCTCCAGCCACATCAATAATTCTCTTTACACAAGCCGATTCCTTTTATTCAACATTTATCTTATTCTCGAGTATGGTACTTGGTCTTACTCCACTATTCTTAGCGCTCTTTTCCCCGATTACTTTTGATTTGTCCTATGATATAACCTTTTAATCAAATTCAATTCAATCGTTCTATGTGTCCAAACCAACACAAAGCTCTTTCAAATCATTTTCTGTACCACATTCATTAAATAAAGATAGATTTCTCCGGTTGCTTTTTTTCTTATTTTGAATTAGGAGCAGGTAGACGAATAGCTTAGGCTATAACGAACATTATTGACGTTTATTCCACGTTAAAAAATAAATAAAAATGAATTAAACTTGTTTAATATTCACTTAGCTTTTACAATAATTGAGTTTAGAATAAAATAAACAAATTTTAAAGTTGATAAATTCATGAAAATTATATGATATGAAAATAGCTTAAAGCCGAAGCTGTAAATATATAAAATAAGAATTATAGCGAGAAGAAAAATAAAATCGTGGATATAGAAATGAAATAATAATTAGATTTTTATTGAATTTTATATGAAGACATCATCAACTTATGATATAAGCCCATTACTTATATATAAAATTCGGATACATTTAATAAATGATAAATGATTCAAGTTTTCTGTCATAATCATTTTTATTTTGATCATACTGAATTAGGCTACATCTACTTTTAACAGATATTTCACGATTTCAGAATTTCATATATAAAATATGATAATATCCCAAAGGGAGATATTAAATCTACTCGTACTATCGATCTAAATAAACCGCATTCAACACTATAGTGTAGCCATATTTTTGAGAAGCGATTTTAGAAAATATTCGCATCATAAATTGATGACATAGGGCATACATCATCGTTGAAGATTTAACTTTAGATCTATATTTAAATCAAAATATATGAAACGTGAAATAAATGACTAAAATAAGTCTTAAAATGCCGATTATAAATTTAGAAAAAGCCAACTCTACAACGTTATAGCTTGTTTTTAATATAGTTTTCAGCATGTTTTTACACAGATCTGAATATAATTGTGGTTTAAATAATAATCTCTGTACTATCAACTGTTTTAAACACTCTATACTACAAAAATCATGATTATTAAGCATACTTAGTTGTTTAATTATTACAATTAATATAAATCAAATAAACATTTGGCATTAGTTACACACACATATATGCATGCACTATTATTTATAAAGTATTCATACTCACAATCAATAAAACAAAAACATAAACCGGTGTATCATTTATCATTGAAGATATGAAGGAGTAGATAAACTACTGTTGTATAGCTATATCTAAACTAACATAAAGGAAATATAACAGACACAAAACAATGATATTAATAACTAATGAGCAAATATTTAAACAAAGATAAAATCAGTCATTAATATTAATAATTCTGTGCAACTGTCAAATAAATCCGATAATTTGAATGATTAACAAAAAGATGAAAAAACTCTTGTCAAATTCATTGATTAGAAAAATGCAAAAATTAATAATTTTTCTATAAAAGATATATGATTTTCCTAGAAAAAAAAAAAAAAAAAAAAAAAATGGAAACTTTACCATTAACAACAGTAATGAGTTTAATAACTTCCACAACATAAATCTTGATGTGATTATTAAACATTACAAATTATCAGATTATATTAGAATATACAGAGAAGTTTCAGCGTAAAATGATAATTCATGGGATAATTTCTCTTTTCTATGAGTAACAGTTAATTTATGTTCAGTTTTAAACATTCATCAGCTAATAAAACTGACGCGGAAGAAATTTTAAATTAACGATTCGTTAATACACATTTAGGCACGTTTAGTGTAAAATCACGTTTAAAATGCCGTCTCTTATTAAAAAAAAAAAAAAAAAAAAAGGGAAGAAAAAATGATAAAACAGTTTAGGAAACTGGAAGACAAAGTTTGTAATTAAAAGTTTAAATAATAAAAACGGTTTTTATCCGATGAATTATTATTAGCGGTTTTCTTTGTAATGAAACCTATATATATGTATAAAAAAAAAATCATAAAATTTTTAATCCGTTTTGTTAAAGACAATATGTTTTAATCGGTTAGAGTAAAAATACTTTTAATTATGAAAACAAGCCAGGAATTTTTTGCTTGTTTTTTAATTTTAAAACGTAGAAGATTGCCTTGCTTAACTCGCCACAACCCAGGGGGTCTATAAAATAGAAAAATTACCTCCTATAAAGCCGAGTATACTTTGTGGGAGTGAGTGAGAAATTCCGGTTTATCAGTAATTAAATTTTTTAAAAACGTTAAAAATGCATAAAATAACTTAATTATTTATTTTTTTCCTATCCGAAACGCTTCTAATGATGCACTTGATAATCAAGAAACTTTTTTCCAGTAAAAAAAAATCGATGTTATAAATTACGTATTATTTTTTTTAAATATAATTCAGCTTAATTAAATGCAGTCTTTTTTAAAAAATTAATAATAATAATAATATATTTACGACGAAAAATCATTTAAAATTAAATTAAATTTAAAAAGTGAATTTTAATCGATACTTATTTACTTAAAAATATAAAAATTAAAATGTTTATAAATTCGGACAACTTTGGCGCTATGATCGCTAGTTATTTCTTCAGCCAGGAGCCATTTAATGGAGTCAATGTTCTGACAAGACAAAATTCTTTTTTTCTCTTTATAAGTGTTTAATATTAATTTAAAATCGTATAAGACTTAACTGTAAGTACGTACAAGAACTTAAAGATGACGGAAATGCTTACTACGTCTGCTAATAAAGCAGATTACTTGGCACAGTTATTGAAAGATAAGAAACAAATTTCAGCCTTTCCTAATGTCTTTATGCATTTGGAAAGAATTCTTGATGAAGGTAAATTCCAGTCTTCTTTTTTCCCTTTACATTAAAAAAGAAAAAGGAAATTTCCTTAACAAAATTGCTTTGTCCTATTACAGATTTGCATCATCATACATTTATAATTTATAATTTGATTTATATTAACATTAAAAAAAAAAAACTTTTTAAGCTTTTATACTATAAGGAAAAAGCATGATAATTTGAAATAAAAAAAGAAAACATAACAAAACAAATGGGAAAGTAATAAGACAATTTTTTCCTTTACTCCTTAATGTTATAAGCATGTCAATTTTCTTTGTTTTTAGCTCATACTGTTACTGAAAGGGACATTTGAGAATTTTCTAATTTCTCTTAAATAAATTGAAAAGTTTTAACTAATATATATTTACTTTAATAGCATTATTGATAATATATTATCTTTTTTTATGTTTTGGTTAGATTTAATAAGTATTTAAAACATTTTTCAAAGTAATTGTCGAACTTTTCGTAATCGGGCGTGGAAAAGTATCTTTTATGGTGTTAACGTCGAAAGAAGTAATTTTGAATTATTATTTTAAACTTTATTGTGGAATTTTAATACTAGCCACAAAAATAACTAAATGAAATCTGTCGTATACAATAGATCTATAAGCAAGTTTGAGATGTAGAATTTGCACGCTTAATGATATAAATGTTTTCGAATAACTACGGTATCGATTTTGATGTAAATGACATAAAATTAATGCTGTGTGATATTTTTATTTGAATAATTCTTCATTAATAAAGTTTTTTTTTAAGTTTTTCAAATATAAATTGATATTTTATTATATTATGTGCTGGATTTAAAATGTAAATGTTTAAGCTTAAATAATTTTATACAATTGTATTTGTTTTGAAATATTTTTGTGATATGTTCATAGAACAAAAATGTGAAGAGGATAAAATGAAAATTTAACATAACAGTAAATTACTGACAAAGTTAAATTTGTAATATCTCGTGCAATAAATTGTTCTTGGCAAAAATTTTTAATTCAAAGAAAATTATAGATGCTAAGAAATATATTACGGTAAAATCATATTTACAAATAATTCAATAGTTACACTTCTGAAAGGTTATCAGTTATTCTTACTTTGTCTATTTATCTAGAAATTTTATCCAGTTTTATTTAATCTAAAACTAATTTTTATGATATGCTTTAGGTAGCAGAGATAAATGTTATTTAAAACTTTGTTTTACATGATAGTTATTTCACTTTCATGTTGACGAAAAAAGCGAAGATCTTGAGTAGTTTGAGTGAAATTTTGGGTTTGATATGAAGTTTTTTGATTATGTCATCTGTTATAAAAATGTTGCATGGCAGCTTTTTAATATTAACATAGTTAAAAGTTTAAATTGATGGGAATTCATTTCTCAATATATTTTATTAAAGTCATATTTCATAGCATTATAATAAATTGTTTTTTTTTAAACAAAAAATTTAAAACTTTTGGTATTAGATGTAAATTTGTAAACATTTTGTATATTATATACTTGTTATTTTTTAATTTTTTAGAATTTCTAACATTGTATAATTAAAAATGGAAAGAAGTGCAAATGTTGAAACTGCATTGCAGTATTTTATTTTTAAAATTATATTTTAGTATATTATTTACATGAAATATCTAGTTCTAGCATGTGAAGATATTTATTAAAAACTATTTATTTTTAATAATCCTCTTTATTAAATGAAATGAATCATGTGAAAATGATTTTGTTTGTTTATTTTCTCTGTTGCTATGAACTGTTTTTTAAACAAAATTGTTATTTTTTAATTAAAATTTTTTGTACATAATATGGTTTATTAATTCTATAATAAAACATTTTGTAGTTGAAGTAATAAGAATAATAATATAACTCTTTTTTATGTTCAATAGTTTTTATATATAAATAAAAATACAAATTATGATTGATTTAAAATTTTATATATGCTACAGCTAATGCCTGTGAATTGGATAAAGCTAGGATTAGCTGGCTAATACTAACTTTATCCTAAGGTTTTGGTTAAAGCAAGTAAGAGTTTATTAATTTTCTACTTTAACTGTAGAAAGCATGTTTTATCCAAATGAAAAGCAGATAAGCTGACATTATTCAAAAATAGGTGGTTGAAGCAAGAATGAAACTTAAACTCTAAATTATCCAAATAAAGCTTGAAATTATCCAAATAAAGCCATATTTTATCTACCTGTTGTTTAGATAGAGCTTTAAATTTACTATTTTTAGCTAAATTTAATATTTTATTGAAAAATGGCAAATTTATTTTTGCGCACATCATTTTTTTATCCATTGGAGAAATAAATTTTTGTTGTGTTAAACAAAATTCGTTTTTTATCCATCTGACTGTCATTGGAAAGATTACAGATTATCCAGATAAAGTGGAATCCTAAATCTCATTTATCCCAGGATCAGGGCTGGATTAACCCTCTTTGGGGCCTAGACATTTTCTTCTTACCAGACCCCCTCTCTCTCCCACAAGAAATAGACAGCACAAAAAATATAAAACAATAAATAAAACAAAACTAAATAAAGTGAAAAACTAAAACAAATCTTAGATTTTTATTAATAAAAAATATTTAATATCTATAAATATAATTGAGATTGTTGATGATAATAATAATAAGTGCAGAGCCCAAACGGTTAGGAGTTGAAAGTTGAAATTTGGTACACAATTACGATACGTCACGAGAACGTACGCTAAGAAGGGATTTTTCGAAATTTCCCCCTGTGGGGGAGAGGTTGTTAACACTTCCCCCGCGGTGGAAGTGTTAACAATGGAAGTGTTAAGAGAAAGCGTCATGCAAGATTTGCAGGCGCAGATGCAGTTTTAAGCATTTCAGCAGGAAATCAAACATACTTTTTAGATCCATTTAAAAATTCTCTAATCAGTCTGGAAACGAGGACCTAATTCATGCATTCAGTGAAAACGGTTAAGATTGGCTATAATGTAATAATCTTAATTAATCTTTGCTATCGTTACTTACAATGCCTGGCTTATCTGCTAGTACGACAATAAATTTTAGTTTATCTAGAAAAGTTCGAACAGTTTGTTTATAAATTTAAAAAAATTGAAATTTATTTTATTAAATGTCTAACAAAAGTTGTTATACAATAACAATATTACCTTAAAATATTAATTGTTTAATTTAACCATTTTGGTTAATATTTAAATAAAATAATATTTTACCCATGAAAGGTAAATTGAATAATGAAAAAGATAGTTTAAAAAAAGTAAGTATATAAATATGAATAAACTTTATTTACTTTACTTTTCTGAATTTTTATCTTATTTACAAATCTTTTCAAAATAGATAGTTTGACCGGGCCCTAGATGTTTGTCTCATTTGTCTATGCAATGATCCAGCCCTGTCCAGGATGGAGTAGATAAAGCTCAAATTTTAAGTTTTGTTCTTGCTTCTTTATCCATCTATTTTTGGATAATGTGTCAGCTTTATCTGCTTATGTTTGGGTTAAGCATGCTTTATATGCTCAAAGTTCAAAATTGTTACTTGCTTTAATTAAAAGATTTGGATAAAGTTGGCATTATCTGGTTAATTCTAGCTTTATCTGATTCACAAACTTTAACCATGACACACACACACACACACTATATATATAATATGTAAGGATGTAGCTAGAAATTTGATTGTGAGTCACCTGCAAGGCAAGGTTGATGGCTTTAGTAGACTTAGCATAAGTTGAAAGGCTACTGTAAAAATGCAATATTCCATGATCACTAGCAACACATTGTGTAAGGAGCTGCTATATGTAAACAGTAGTAATTTACACACATCAATGCTCAATAAAAAAGAAAGAGCTGAACAGTAAGAAGTATTAAATTTTATTTTTCTTTACCTTATGGCTATTCATATAGTATTTGAGTCTGGTTTTCTGTTTCATCTGGTGGTTGTGACATTCTTTTTTTCTTTTTCCATGCTGTTTACTTTTGTAACTTTAGTGAATCAACAGTAGTGGCTGGCAAAGAGTGAGGGCAGAAGAGCATTAGTTTGGGAAATGCTAACCTGTATAGCTACATCCCTTATATAAATACACTATTAAAGGAATAAATAAATAAATGAAATATATATATTTTTTTCTTCGAATAAAAGTTGTATTTAACCTTTGGTATTAGAAATTTAAATTGGAATAAATTATTTACAACTATATATTATGTATATACAGTATATGTTTCACATCAAAAAGTGTAAAGAGCTAGTAAAAGTGATAGTTATTTCTTGGGGTTATGAAGTAATTTATAGTTCAGTTTAACAAATTCTGGTAAAATTTTTGTACACTTTATCATGTGAAAGTTAATGTTATGACGATGGCATTTTGCCAGGGCAATGGAGAACTTTTATAGTTTGTGTTCATTTCCAGGTGAATTGACTGTAGTAGTATATTGATTTCAGTAAATATCTATTTGAATACATTTCCTTATTCAAAGGTTGTGCATTAAATAATTTAAATACGAAAACATTTATTTAACAAATTTTAATTGTATCAAAGCATTTTAATGTTTTTATAATTTTTGGAATTCTGAATTACAATAAATTGTTTAATTGTATAAATTAAAATCCATTTAAAAAATAGAATTTTAAGTAGAAACTATTAGATGTATCTTTAAGAATATATTATACTTACATAGTAAAACAAAAAGTAGGATATTCTGGTTAAAAATATATATTCTTCAAACAATAAACCTGTATTAAGAGCACTAAAGTGATATATACAATAGGAAGATTTATGGAGTATTAAAACAGCCAAAAGAGTATTCAAATACCCAAATGTGTAAGTGTGGTACTTTTTGGCCTACCTAGGCTCTTATACCAAACACCTCAAATTTGACTAATCAAATATCTAGTTGCCGAATGTAAGATATGAAAACTAAATTATTGTGAAAATTATTTACACATGTGACATACTCTTTTCCAAGTAATTTCATTAAAATTCTAACTTATTTCTAACTAAAATTCTAATATTTTCATTAATTTAAATTCTGGTTAGTAATTACATAAATGTGTGTTCTTTTGATTAATATATTGTATATCAATGACAGAAATAAATAATTTTCAACAATATGGGAGTATATAAATTTTCAGCAACCTTAAAAATTTTTCCAGTACCTTATGACTCTCTTATTTCATAACATTTTCCTGTTTAATATAAATATTTATTAGTTTCATTCGTAAGTTTTTAGTGTATTTTTTAATGATGAAATAATATATTAATAAAAATTTACTTAGAATTTAAATGTGTGGAAATTTAAAATAGGAAATATCAATAATTATATTTTAAAAACAATGAAAAAAATCTCTAGTTTTTTAGTTTATTAGCAAATATTAGTGAAAATCTTAAAAATAAACTTAAAAAATGTAAAATCTTTATTTTTATTTCATTGTATGAAATTTTTGATAATATAAAAAATTTTAAAAGAATATAATTCAGATAAAATAGATTTTAAAGAAAGAAAATTAAAATATTTTATAAAATTATAAGATACAAATGTTCTATTTATAAAATCCAACATAGGCAAACATGTATAATTTAAAACAATTTATTATAATACTTTCATTAGAATTTTATAACTGTCTTTTGCTACTTTAGATAGCAATATTAATAATAAATTTAAACTATTAATAATGTGTTTTAAATGTTTTAAAACTATAATTATATGTTTTAGATTTTTGTTATAGTTACATAATCCAAAAACAAACACTTGAAAGATTATAGGAGTCAGAAATTTTAGGAGTTAAAATTAGAAACTGAAATGAAAGGTTTTGAAAAACATTTCATTTTTGCATAAGTCTTTCTGACTCCTATAGTTTTTCCAGAATTTGTTTTTTTGGGCTATATATACCATCTAAAATAGAGGTATATAAAAACAAATTTAATAGTTGTTATAAGAAATATATATAGAAATATCCCAAAGCCTGACATATTAATACTAAACCAAATTATTGTTATAATTAATCTGTGATTGTTTTAGTGTTATTTTAATAGCAAATTATTAATAGTAGCAAAAAGTAGCCCGATTACTTATGGCAATCGTTTGGTTTAGTATTATGAGAAATCACCACGATACTAAAAATTCCAGCAAAAAAAGGCAATTTTTTACTTATTCAGTTCCTATGTTGTTTTATAGTTATGTTGATATAAAGTATTTACTGAAATGATTTAAATAGATATTTAAACATTTTGTATTTTGTGGCTTATCTTATTAAATGGACAGACTTTCATTTAAAATTTAAAGTTTTGTTTTTAATAATTTATTTTCCAAGTAGAAACACAAGGTCTTAACATTTGTTCTTCTATATTACTTTTTAGAATAGGAGTTCATTGGAATGATTTTTATATTTGTATAATTTAAAGTTTGTGTGTGATATAAATTTGAATTTAATTCTGTGTTATTCACCTGCTCCATTTTTGTTTTATTTTATAAACTTTAATGGGAATTTCTTTGAAGGAAGCCACACACTAACTAAATTAGCAAGCTTGTGGCTGAAGTTTATATCTCTAAAACGTGAATGTCGAGCGTCGTTATCTTGTAAGCAATGTTCACGTTTTAGAGATGAAAACTTCAGCTGCAACCTCGCTATTATATTCTTTTTATTCTGGGAAGTGCATTTCAGACAGCTTTTTTGCTCTTCTTCAGTCCCTCTTTACACTAAAATTAATTTATAATAATTATAAATACAGTTTATTTAGACAAACTGTAAATAATTATTTCTTCTCTAAATTCTCTTTTATCAGTTGTCATTTTTTGTGTTACATTCAGAGTAATTTCTATTTTAAATATTTAATTTTTCTTTTTTTTCTTTTCATAATTAATAAGACTATTGAATATAACTTTCTACATAATTTAAAAAAATAATGTTAAAAACTATTATAGTATTTAAATATATTACAGTATAATAATTTTAATGCTTTATTTTTCTTTTAATTTCTTGCTATAAAAGTTAACAAGTATAATCTTCAATTATAAATGACAATATAATTTAAAAATTATTAAAACTTATTACAATATTGAAATGTTTAAAATATATCACTTAATCATTTTCTGTAATTAGTTTTCACATTCAGTTCCTTGTTTTTATAAACAGCCGATTTTATACTGCATCTTGTCATAAAACTTCTTGTCCATTTTACACTACAGACTCTCTTGCCTAATGGAGGATTTGATTAACTCACAAAATTAATTGTGGCAATCCATTTTTGTATGCAGCAGAAATTTTAATCAATGCCACTTTAACAGCTGTGTTTACTTAACATAGATATGTTTTACTCAGCAAATAAGGTGTTGGTGAATTTGCTATTTTTGTTTATTAAAAATAAAAGTTTTTGTTGTTAACCGAAAATTTGTTCTAGTGGATTGGTCAAGTACTGAGGTACCTCTGTATTCAATTAACACAATTTTGATATATGCATAGCATCAAGGGATTAATTAACCACCTTAATCAATGGATACCTGTATTAAAATAAAAACAAATTCAAATATTTACAAAGGTTGTTATCTCACAGTGATTTAACATTTTATCTTGTATGCTCATCCTTCATATGTTTGTTACATCATTATGGTGTCTTCAATTAAGTTTTCCAAATTTTATTTAGTTCTAATTCGTTTATTAGCAGTATTTAAGTCTTATAAGAGAAGCTAATTTATATAAATTTTTATATAAAGAAATTATATTTTTCATGTTTATTTTGCAATCATTAGTATTAGTGATAGGCTATTATGGCATTTTCATAACTATATATTATAGCTTTAATATGTTCTTTTAATCTGTGTTATAGTTTTCTACTAGTTTTACATATACAGTACAACTTTTTTCATTATTATTACATGGGCATGTTATTTTGTATACATGTTTTATCTTTTAATATTTGTTGTGTTATCTATTATCTTAATTTTTATTTTTATTGTATGGAGTTTCATATTTTATTAAGTTTTGTTGTTAATATTATGATTTAATTTATAATCAAATTTTTATATTACAAAAATAATCATCAATTATATGGGAAAGGGATATATTGTGTGTGTATATATATATATATTTTTTTTTTTCTATTATTTCTATCATTGCATTGTATTTTTCTACCATTTATTTAATATATTTATAGGGTGGTTATTTAATTCTAATATTTTACATACTACTATATTTTATTTAATCTGCTGTTATGAATTAATTTTATCGGTGTATCATACTGTACATTTTAAAAATATTGTATTTCATATTTAAAGCATTTCATTGAAAATGTAATGCTATATTTATATTGGCTGGTTTTTTATATCTCTGTACAGTTAATTTGTTTTTAGATCTTCATTATAGTAATGTCTAGATAGTTTTTTCTTTCTCTACTCCAAATTGTATTTCTTTATATAGTGTGGCCAAAGTCACTTGCCAAATGAGGATAATGACTGTTCTTATTATTTCAGGTGCAGTAATGACCAGAAGTGATCATGCTGACTCCTGATCTATAAATGGAACTTGTTTTATTGTGAGAAGAAGTTGTATCCATTGTCACAATCCACACCTTCCAAAGCCTTCACATCAAGCTGTTGGCAATATCCTAGCAAAGTTTAAGAAAACATTTAATTTCCTGGATAAAAACAAGCTCCACTTGTAGTTTAGAGGTCAGCATGATTACTTCTGGTCATTATTGCACCTACATCAATAAGAACAGTGATTACCTCCATTTGGCAAGTGATTTTTGGATATGTTGTATCATTAATTTGATTTAAGATTGTCTGTCAGTAGTACTGCTGTCAAAAAGAACAATCCTATCATATACATAGCTTTTATACATCATAATCCCTTTAATATTGATGAAGTAATAAATAACATAAATTATCATGTTTTGCTAATTTTGGAACTGTAGAACTGTGTTTGAGTTTTCATATATACTTAATTTTAATAAAATTTTTCAAGTTGTGCATCACTGTATATTTAGTATCAGTTAAAGCAGTGTTTCTCAAACTTTTTGGACCGCGACCCCCCTTCTGCACTTAAAAATTTCAAAGGACCCCCGAAGAATAAGTGTGTGTCAAAAAACATCTTGAAGGGAGGGGGTTAGGCTCGTATTTAAATATTTATATTATTTTTATTATTTATATGTGCAATTTATTTAAGTAAAAATTATTTTATATATTTTTTATTTCTATTATTTCTAAACATGAATCCATAGTAAATTTATAAAATATTTGAAAAAATTGATCTGGCATCAATTTTTCAGCGACACCCCCCAAATATTTTTCACGACCCACTTGGGCGTTGCGACTCCCACTTTGAGAATCACTGAGTTAAAGATCTACCTTTCTCTTCTGTTTTGTTTGTTTTTAATCTGATGTTAAATTTCCCTATTCTTTTTATATTTTGTTCTAGAAGAAATTCTAGAACAAAAATTCTAGATATTTTGTTCTAAATGAATTCTAGTCATATTGGTATGACTGCACATTGATACTGCCACTATTATCAAAATTAGCCTGTCATAATTCCCTATCTTGCTAGTGTTTGAAACTATTTCAGGTTCCTTCTGGAGATTGTGTCAATAATATTGTAATTCATCAAGACCATCGGCCCACCAAAGGCCAAACAGTTCTATTCCTCAAACACTGGGAGTTCAATCATGGGTTCGCACCTCGCCAGGACAGGCTGGCCGTGTGGAGTTTTCCGGGTTTTCTCCATGTCAGTAATGCCTGAAAGAGACCAGTTACCCTTAAAAAGGCGTCCCCCCTAGGCTGATCGCCTAAGTGTTGCATTGCTGTAACTTAACAAAACAAACTATCAGGATTATCTAAATTTTAATTTTTTTTCACTAAATACTATAGATTTCTATTTTACTCTCCAAGACGTACACTCTTTTACTTCAGCTATTCTTACTACCATTTTATCCTTGGTAGACTTTGTGTCTTTCTTTTAACATACTCTAGATGTTTACTGCCCTTTCCAAATCATATATTGGGATATCTTAATGTCATTCCTAGATGTGACCTGCCTTGTAGAAGTATTGTATGATGCAATTTCTCTTGGAATTTTGTTTCTTTGGTAGTAAGTACCTTAGGCCTGTTGGATGCTGAATTTTCTCTTAAATTTAAGTAACTGTAAATAACTTTCTTTGATTTTACTGTTTGTTTGCAATTTCAGTCACAAAAAAGCCTGATTCAACAAATGCTGTAATTTTTTTTTTCTTCTCATTCTTTACTTAAGATGCTTTTTCCTGTTTTTCTTAAGGTTTAATTAAATATGCCAATTAAAGTGGAAAAAGCTGTCTGCTGTTTGAAATATATAGTATGTGCTCTACTCCATTTTCGTAGATTGCCCATGTGCCTTAATTTATCAATCCAGTCCAACTTTGATCAGCTTTATCCCTGTTCAGTCAGTTGCTAATATTTCAAGGTAGAAGGTGATGTAATTTTTGAATGTTATTACAAACACTTCAAAACACTTTTTTTCACTAATTCTGTTGATGGTCTACTGTTTCTGTAGTCTTCTTAATATTCTATAATACTGGAATTTAACATTCTGGCAGTGGTCCCTTTGTAGCTAGTTTCATCACCTGACAGAGCATGTTTTAGTGGAACTTGATAGACCCCAGACTTTTCGTTCAATTGAAATATATCTCTGTCATTGCATAATAATCTTCTTAGGATTGGTTGTGGGGTTATTGGTAAAATAAAATCATTCTTTCTGAAACAATGTACTATTTTTAGAGAGATAGGGTCTAAGAACGGTATTGGAGGGTGAGCTATTTTTAGATTCTCTTTATTACTGAGAACCTATTGCAGAAATAGCTTATTTTTGACATGACTTTGAAGAAAATTAAATTTAGACAGAGAATAGCCAGCTATTTGAATTTGGTCTGTTAATGATTAGTGATCATCTACTAGTGCTTGAGTGGAAGGGAGAAGGAATGCCCTTCATATAAGGGAAGATATGGCAAAGTTGACGAAGTTTAAGGGTTGGAAGGCTGTAGTGGAGATAATTTGTGGTGCATTGTTGTTTCTATGACAGACAGAGAAAATAGATCAGGAGATGTAAGGATTTCTAAATGTAAAAATGAGATTTTGGTGTTTTGTTCTTCCTCTACAGTGAATTTGATCGAAGGATAAACAGAGACCAATGATTGAATAAATTGCTCTGAATCTTCATTTGAGCCATCCCACACGAGTAGCACATCATCAACATAACATAGATACATAATTGGATAGTAGATGGTCAAGGGGGCATTGAAAATATGTTGTTCTATGTTCCTCATAATAACTTCTGCCAACATAGGTGATAGTGGGGAACCCATTGGTACTCCCTGTGTTTCTCTGTATATTTTTTTGTTGAATTGAGAGTAATTATTTCGGTAATGAGAAAGAGCTTCATGCAAATGTAGAACATGGGATGTTGGGTAACCAGAGTTAAGCAGCAGGGAATTAGCAAGCATGATGGCTTTGAAATATGGTACTGATGGATAGAAGAAAATCATGTCAACTTTTTACAATGGGTACGAGTTAGTGGGGAGGTTTTCTAATTTGCATAAGATGATTGATTTAGCATCCATAGAGTCTGTAGTCACAAATTTGGAAGGTGGAATTAAAGCAGTAATTTGTTTTGCTAGTGCAGCTTCTAAGTAGTATGTGGGATGGGATCATTTGTTGACTAAAGGTCTTAAGGGCCAAGCAAGTTTAAAATGGTGCAACAATTGCAAAGAATTGTTTATTTGGGAGAACCTTTACATAACACCATACAACACCCCAACTCTTGAAATTCCACAGTTATGGGTAACATTATTCAAGCAATTCAATCTACAATTTTAGTTCCTTTTTGCATAATCATTTTTGTTTTAGCTATTGCTCTTTATGTAACCTTTGGTAAATTATGTCACTTGTAATTGCCATTTTATAATTTTTAGAACATTGTTCTAATTCAAACTTGTTTTATATTTCATCCATGTACTGCTTATAATTTTAAAAATTGTTTGAAAGCTTAAAATTTGATAGCTGTTGTATTCAATTTTCGTTTGATGACAGTAACTTTATGCTACAGAAAGTATTAGCAAACATTCTTGTTCTTAAAGTTTATTTTTGTAACACCACAACACTTAAGTGTAATTACTATATATACATCATTATATTCCTTTGTCTTTGCTAATAAAAAAAGCAATAGCAGTAAACTTCTTAACAGAGGCAGCCATTGTTGTTTGGAAATGGTTGCTGGAGGAAAATGTTGCCTAGTGTTTGCTCTCTCCACAAACATCATTGGGCAACAAACCTGCCTGCCAATCATCATTAGCAGTAAAATTGTGCAGTGTTTTTAAGAGTGCTGATAAGTTTGCCAATATCCCGAAGTACTGTGGTACTTAGACTTTTTAAAATATGTGTACGTGAGGCTATGGAACTTTCATGAAATAATTTGATTTTATACAAATTTTGATTACCAACTGCTACACAGCAATTTCATTCATTATCTGAAAAGCTTACTCAAAACATTTCACACTTTTCGGACTGGACTTTTTTGACTGAAAATAACCAAAATCACTAGTCTGCATAGGCATTTGCAAATGCCTATGCAGACTAGTGATTTTATTTTCAAAAAAATTATAAAAAAAAACCGACACTATTTGTCATTATAATATTTTTGGATTTGTTTCTTTGTATTTTTGTTAGCATTAAACAATTAATAGAATAATCATTAAAAAGGAAAAAAATGTCTTACACTGGCCAAAACTGGTACATCTACCCTATATAAAATTAAAAAAAATCTATTTTATGATACGTATCAATCATAGTAACTAAGATAAAAACAAGAGAGCTTCAGACATTTTGTTTAGCACTTATTTTGGTATTTCTACGTGTATTTGACCTAATATTTTCATTTATAAAATCTAAAGATTTATTGATCAATTCCTTCCTGCCTGCATCTATTTTATGAAACATTGAAATATACAATGCATGCCACTTACAAGGAGAAGGCCAGACATTTGTGTCTGTTTCAAATGGAACTTGGTGAGCATGTAGCCCTAGTTCCTTATCCAAATAATTGCACCCACTTCTCAAGCATTTCTGAAAAACAGGCTGCTGAAAATTGACTGTTTAACTTATAAGTCTAGAAGTTCTATCCTAGGAATGATAATAGCTGAGTGGATAGGGTTCTAAATGCTGGAGCTACACGATATGGATTTGATCCTTTGTGACTTTAGGTTTTTTTTTTAAATATGTAACATGATTATTTTATTATTTTATTGTATCATTAGCATTATTATTACTATTATTACTCGCATTTAAAGCTTATAAAATGAGATTTAAAATCCTGATGATTCCTGTATAGCAAAAATGAAGTTTCTGTAGATTTAAGTCATGTCATTAAATAAAATTTTTATTTCTTTATATTTATTTTCAGATATATTTTCAGACATATTTTCAGACTTGCATGCTATGACGTCACAAGCAAATAAGCTGCAGACATTACTGTGATGGATGAAAAAGACAAGTCTGATATGAAAATAAGATAGCATAGTTGCAGCATTTTTCTTTTAATTGTTAATGTTATGGACAGTTTCCTCATGTGCTCGTTTGTTACACTTCAAATAAAATAATACTACCATATTTGAAAATAAATATGAAGAAGGAAAAATTTTATTTAACGACTTAGCGTTAAATCTACAGAAACATCATTTTTGCTAAACAGATGTCATGATTTTTAATCTCATTTATAAAGCTTTAAACATGAGGAATAAGAATAGTAATAATAATGCTAATGATGTTGTAAATCATAAAATAACTATGTTACACATTAATAAAAAAAACACTAAAGCATGAAGGATCGAATCCATATCATGTAACTCCAGCATTTAGAACCCTATCCACTCAGTTACTGCCATTCCTAGAATAGAACTTCTAGAATTATAAGTTAATTTTCAGCAGCCTGTTTTTCAAAAATGCTTGAGAAGTGGGTGCTATTATTTGGACAAGGAATTATCTGTGTTTAAGACAACATGCACACAAAGTTTCATTTGAATTGGAGATGCAAACATCTGGCCATCTCCTTGTTAGTGGTGGAAATGATAGTTTCTTCATTAAATATACTTACTATGTCAACTATAGATGATGATCTAAGCCTGCATTTTTCAACTTTTTCACACCTGTGGACTGGCAAAAATAGGAATAATATTTTTCAGACTGGCAGAAGGTTAAAGATAAATTTTCTTAGATTTAAATTGTTTAGATATGGGTGATGCATGTGACTGTTGTAACTTTATTTAAACAATTGCAATAATAAAAAATAAATAAAAACTGTTAATAAGATTTTAAGCTTGTAATTAATATAATTTTGTCATTACAAAATTTCCTGCTGGTCTATGAAATTTTTCACAGACTGGCAGGAAATTTTTAGTGCTGGTTTGCAGATCCAAGGTTGAAGAACACTGGTCTAAGCCATCCAACTCCAAAGAATAACAAGTAAAACTAGAAACAGTGAGGCTCATCCTTTATTGTTTCAAAAGAAATTTTTTGACAAGCGAGACTCATCTATAGGTTGAAAAGTGTTAAACAGTTGCACAAATTCAAAAGGCTGTAGCTCTTTTGATTTTAAAAATATATATTTTTGCAGATTTCTTAATGCCCCAAATACTGTAGAGTTTAAGTGTGTTTTTTGCATATATCTGAAAGGTTTTCTTGGACCTTTCAGATATGAAAGGCCCATGTGTGACATGTAGTTCTATTGTTCAGCTGAAAATCTCCACATTTTAGCATTCTTAAGTGTCTTACATTGCTAAAAATGTAATATTCTTGTTAAAATATAGAGTTTACACAAATGTGAATTAGACTTTTTTGTTCCTTTAATTCAGACCTACAATTTAAAAAAAGGCTCAATCAAATGAATCTGAATCTGATTTCAACATTTCTGAATCTGAATCTGATTTCAACATTTAATGCCATTTTAAAAAAAATATTAGCTACAACTGGCCAGTCATTTTTTAGTGTTTCTTATCACTCATCATTCTCTATTATTTGAGCCCAATTTTATCCAAATCCCTAATTACAGGTGTAGTAGTAGTAGTAGTAGTAGTAGTAAGTAAAGTTTATTGTAATAGGGTATACCTGTTACAAGGGGGAGAATCAGTGTGATACCAACATAGTTGATTTTGTTATTTAATAATTATAAAATATTGACATCTTATAATAATATCTAATTTGTTCAACATTGATATATATTTGCAATACTGCAAACATATGTATTTGATATATTATATCATATTACATAACTACAAAAAATTTTTAAATTATACAAATTATCATCAAATTGTAATTTTTTCCACATACAAAATGCTTAGTTAGTATTTCATTGTTGATCTTGTTCGTCGCACGGAGGTTATATCTATTTCGTAACACTAGTGCCTCGCTATAAAATGACACTTATAATTTTTGGGGGATGAAAACCCTTACATCTAGGATAGCACCAACTGCAAGGTAATTATTATTATTATTGAATTATCTTCTTATTATTAAATCTTAGCCAGGTGGAGAAATTTAATGGTAAAAATTTCTGAAACATATATCAGTTGCTATATAAGGTTCTGAAATTATATTATACCACACAAGATTTTGACAGATTAGAACAATCTTAAGATAGGCAGAATTCAGGAGAAATATATCAATTATGTACTTGATATAATGACTTCGGTGGAATAGTTGATATTTTTTCGATCCCCTAACTTAGAAAAAACTTTAATAATGATTATCATAAGGAATAAGTGTAGGCCAAATCTGTTTCAATTTTTCTATTACCATAGTTTTAGCATTTAAACATTCAAACTAACTATTATTTCTTCTATCTAGCCATAATCAGAACTATGACGACGATCAATTCCTTCTCGAAAAATCATTCAATTGGACTACTTTATCTAGATTAATATCATATGTATATTTTATGTTGTCTTTAATATAATAATCATCTTTTATAATAATTCTATTCCCATTGTGTTTTTCTTTTTTAATTATTGCCAATAATTTTTTTCTTCTCATTCTGGATCTCATGCATAAATCCAAAGTAACTATTATCTTTTCCTTCACTTTATTATTGAAGTCGCCTTTCTTTTTCCAGAATTCTTTAATAATCAGATTCCTATCATATACAGACCCCAATAATATTTTCACTATGGGTTTGATTTCACTGTTGGTTAATCTAACCACTCCTTCTATGTGACTATCAATTATTCCCAAGTCCTTTTTTATAAACTGATTAATTTCTTTTACATGATCAGTCGAGTTGAACGGAAAGTTTATAACTATAATGTTATTATTATTTCTCATGTTAGCTAGCTGGTCTATTTCAAATTCTAACATACCTTTCAATTGGCAATTATTATTAGATATTTCCTCTAATTCTTCTACTTTTTGGGATAATTTTGACAATTCTCCATTCAAATATTTATTTTCTTCTTTCAAAGCAATGACTTCTGCTCTAATTCCTTGTAGTTCTGTATGAAGAAGAGAGAACTTATCTTGAATTAGCTCGTATATTGCTTTCAATGTAAATTGTGACTCTTCCTGAACTTGTGGCCCTAAATCTCTTGAAGTTTCGAAGTAGTTGTAAATTTTTGTAGCTCTTGAGGTCCAAGGACTATTCTTATTAAAAACATCCTCTAATTGATAATAATCTTCACTAGTTGTATCGCTCAATTGCCTTTCTTTTTCTTTAAGCTTATTCTTGTAAGGTCTGCCTCGTCCCCTTCTTTGCATATCTTCTTGACGTATTTGTTGTGGAGATTGAGGGAAAGGGTCTGATTGGACTCAATCCCAGCAATTATTAATAAACACACAATTAAAATCAAGGAAAGTCTATTCACAAATAACCACTTCTTTAAAATTGTCATATTTTGGCTTCTTATGGGTTTTCAGTTCACTCAAAACAGAATTATCAAGCTTCACTAAAAGTTCACCTGTATCTCCAGCGGCTAGTACACGCCCCCCCCTAATTACAGGTATACCTCGAGTTACGTCATTTCTAGTTACATCATTCTCAATTCTACATTGTAACTACACAAGTAAATTCGACTTACATCGCTTCTCCTGGAACCAATTACCGATGTAAGGCGAGATATACCTGTACCATTCATGACTGCCCCTTGTCATTTTATAAAATTTTTCGGTTCTTTTCTGTTAATGGGATGCCAGTTGTAACTATAATCTGATGTGCAATACTGTCATCCATGTCACTTCGCTGAGACTATCCCATTTAACTATTTAGTCCACAGGAATGTGCTGGCTTTGAATAGCACACTGTTCGTGGAGTACTTGATGTTATATAATTTTAGGAGGTGTGGGGGCTCACCCCCACTTGGGTGCTAAGGTGTGAGCGATAGCAAGCACTCAAGTGCATGACTACCCTATGAAGCATGTAGAATAGGCAGTATACTGATACATGTTAAAAACTGATCTTTGGAGCTGATTTTCTTGTGAAGGATTCAAAATTCTAAGGTGGTACAAAGACACTCATTCAGAGCTTGAATCTTACCATATCAACAAGAAGTACCAATTTTTTTTTTGTTTTGAGATTAAAATTTTTTCTGTAAGAAATTTGTTTACATTCAAGCATTTCATATCACTGAGACCAATGTAGCTTTATTATATTTTATTATTAGAAGTAATCTGATTTGTTTTACATTAACTGTTTTAAACAGCATATGAAACAAGGTTTTAGGTGCAATAATTAATTTATTTTAGTTTATTATTTTTATTATTATTGTCATATTGCAAATAGTTTTGTTTTTATTTTTCAGAAATTGGTAAAGTTCGAAGTTCTTTATTCCAAAATAATGGAAACAAAAAAGAACCATTATTATTACCAGATCCTGAAGGACCAGTAATTTCACTTTCTGAAAAGATTTATGTTCCTATCAAAGAGCATCCTGATGTAAGTTGTGTATATTTAAATAAATATATGATTTAAGAATGTTAATTTGAATGTTATATTTTTATTTCTTCTTTGAAACTGTGTTTTGTTGATTGTTGGACTATGAACCCAAAGTTGAGTTTTAATTAAACACTTGGCTTTATTTCCATCTTTATTTAGTTGATACGTGCCATTTGCACGTTTCGGGCATAGAGCCCCTCATCAGTCAACTAAATAATACAACAATTAAAATATTATACAAAGTATTTTTCAAATAAAAATAACATAAGGTATGGCTTACCATTATCATATTTGATCTGCTATGCATACAAGGTTTAAACCCAGACGACACATTTTTATCTTATTTTTTATAAATGGAGTAATCTCTTTTACACAATATTTATATCTGGTATAAAAACAATGTATAAGAGTATAAGCGATATATAATAAGATATTTTTTAAAAATTTTAAAAATTCTTTAAAAACACTGACAGGAAGTAGATTAACTGATTACCTGTTGTACTGTACATAATCTTTTGCTTATTTTACGATATCCAGTTATCACAATATCTAGAAGATGTAGACTATAGTTATATTCATATTACGGAATATAATAAGTGATTTTTCACAGACATAAAAATTCTTTTTTATTAATGTCTTATGGCTGTTTTGGCCTCGTTTTCTGCACTGTGGCGTAGTACAAATTTGCATATTTTCAGGGTTATTATAGATGGTTAACAGTGATGTAATTTCTTGCAATAATCACAACTTATATTAATACATACAATGTGTTTTACAATATTTTTAACCATTTTCAACTAAATAAAGATGGAAATAAAGCCAAGTGTTTAATTAAAACTCAACTTTGGGTTCATAGTTATATTTTTAATCAATTTTTTTAATATTTTTTTCAGATATAAATGTTTGTCTTTCTAGATATATTATTGTTGCAAAAATATTCTGTTGCTTTTGACAAGTTGTGTTTTACAAAAGTACTCTAAATTTAAAAATACCATATTCACTCGCATGTAAGATGAGGTTTTTATTCATTTTTCACTACTTCAAAAACTTTGGTCATCCTATACGTGCGAGTGACGGGTCCTTTGCATTTTTGCAATAATTTTTGTGAATCGTGTATTCTCATTTTTTACCGGATGCTCACCCTCTTGTTTTTAAAAACTAAAGTGTTTTATCTGGGTCGTTTGAATTGTTCTTGTGTATTGTCAGAAGTAAAGATGAATAGCAATAGGGAAAGCAAAGCTTTTGAATTGAATTCCAAAATCGCATGGGATCTGGATATAAGTTTTATTCATTCCCACATGAAAACAGATGATTATTTGGAAAAACTCATAAGTCTATTCGATAGAGAGTGGATTTGAGTGGCAAAAAAAGTTATCGATTATTCAGCTTTACATTAACAAATTATGTTGTCGATTTTACATGATTTTTCCTTGAAGTTTAAAATGCCAGTATTTTTTGCGGGACAATGTGTGCATTTACGTGCATTTGATATTTTACTTGTGATTAAACGAAATAAAATTAAATTAGAATTATTAATACAATTCTTCTTTATTTTGATTATATAGGATGAGTCACACCTCATCCTATATGTGAGTAAATATGGTAATTACATTTTATATAGTTGAGATAGAATACAAATTATAAATTATTTGCTGTAAAGAATTTTTTTAGATCCAAAAAAAATTCTTGCTTTGAAACTAAACTTTTTGTGTAAATTTTATTAAAATTATAAATATACTAGAACTAGAACCTTTGTTAACTGAGATAATGTGGATCAATGCTATCTTATATAACCAAAAACTCATTAAAAGCATGACCACATTTCTGATTGAAAATTACAAATGTACCTTACCTTAGTGAATTTAATCATGTACCTGTACGTGGTGGTCAATTGTTTAGGATCATTAACAATTATTTTCAAAACTGAGTTGTGTGGAATCTAAAACCAAACAAATGAAACTAAAATTCAGGAAAAATATTAACTTTGTTTTCCTTTGATAAAATTATAACCGTTATTTTATAAACAAAACATTACTTTTACTGAAGCAATGGATGATGTGCAACAAGTTCAATTTGTCCCTGGACAAATGTTTAGGACCAATAACAAAATTTAGGAAAAAAATAATGTTTTGTTGGATAACTAAAATTTTTTATCACAGATAAGTCATGGCAGGGCATGGAATCCACCAATTGTTGCATACCACTCAGCTGGGATGTTTTTCCAAGCTTCTTGAATTGCCATAAATAGCTCGTTTCTATTCCAGTATTTTTTATGTTTCAAAGCAGATTTTACATCACCCCATAACATTTCAATAGGGTTTAAATCTGGTGATTGGGCTAGCCATTCCATTACCCTAAGATGATTGTCCTGAAACCATTTTTCGACAAGTTTACTGGTGTGCTTTGGATCATTGTCTTGTTGGAAAATCCACTTCAGAGGCAAATCATCATCAGCAAATGGCAGCATTTTGTCTTCCAGAATTTGTTTATATTGAAATCAGTCCATTATCCCATTTATGAGGTGAATGGGTTCAATTCCATACGAAGAAAAACATTCTCACACCATTGCATTTCCACCTTCAAGCTTTACAGTGGGTTGAATACAATTAGGACAAAATTCCTCAGCTTTTTGTCATCTTATGTATTTGGGACCATCACTCTCAAACAGATTTATCTGGTTGTTTCATCTGACCACAGCACACTCCACCAGTTTTGACTTGTCCAAGTCAAGTGTTCATGAGCAAACTTCAGGCAAACTTGCCTATTTTTCAGTGATATGAGTGGCTTCCTTGCAACTCGCCCAAATAGATTAAATTCATTTATTCGACGCCTAATGGTATGGGTACTAAGTTCAGGCATCCAACGTTTTATCATTTTAAATTTGAGATCAGTTGATGTTAGTGTACAATTTTTTTTTGCTATTCTGTGAATTCTATGATCTGTGCATTTGGTGGTTTTTCTCAGTCTTCCATAGCTTTACTGCATGAATACACGATATTTTGCTTCACCCCAAATGTTGTTGCAATTTTGGCATAGCTGATATTTTTACTACAAAGACTTACAATTTTTTGACAAAGTTCAGGACAAGTTTTGTTTATGAAATAAAAGTTATAAGTTTATCAAATGAAAACAAAGTTAATTCTTTTCCTGAATTTTAGTTTTATTTCTTTCTCCTGCTCATCTTGAGGCAGAAAATATATATTACTTTAATTACATTACAGTAGAGTGTCGATAAGTGGAACCAATTGGGGACTGGGGTCCTTCCAGTTAATGATTTGTTCCAGTTTCCGACTTTGTACGAAAAAATACATTAACCTGTCCGATGTTCAAATTTTTCTCTGTTGCGTATCGCTTCCTGTTGAATTTTTTTCCGTTGCGTGTCGCTTTGTGTTGAATTTTCGTCGATTTTAAGTTTAACGAAAATTTTTATAATAATCGTCGAGGCTATCGTATCGTTAAAAATTATTTCTGCATTTTGTACAAACAAAATAAATATATTAAAGAATATAAAAAACATGAAAATTATACTTTAGAAGTAAATTTAGTATCAAAAACATTCGATTCAGCACAACACAGTCCGACTGAAAATCGTTCCACTTTCCGGCCATTCCACTTACCGACGTTCCACTTATTGACGCTCTACTGTATAATGTTTTGATATGTTTTAGTAAGTTTCTGGAATGTTTGTAGAGTTTGTTTTACTTTGTTTGTAGGATTTATTGTGACTGGTCCTAAACTAATGACCAGATATATGTGGGTGTATTGCTAAACAACTTGTAATTTTTCTGCAGTTATGCAAATTACTTCATGTTCTACAAATACAAACAATTGATTTTTGCATAATTATTTATTTCCAGTGTTTTTGTATTTAATCAATGATTTTTGCCACAATCATTTTGGTTCTAAATAATTGGCCACCACTGTATAAAAACAACAGTTTTTACATGATTTTATTAAACAGTATTATGTACAATAGTTTATCTTAATAATAATAATGTGTATTATTGTAGTTAAATTTTTTTATGAATGGTTTGTTTTGTGTTGAAATTAAATGATAACATATAACAAAAACAAATCATTTTGGAATACATGTCATTTTGGAATACATGTTATTTTAAACTTTTATGAGCTATCATATAATAAAAGTAGTGTATTTACTTACAGGTTTTCCTTGGATAATCAGGGTCTATGTATATAGAATGTGTATTTATGTATTGATACGGTAGAGAGTCGTTTATCCGAATCAATTGGAGACTGGGGTTGTTTGGATTAGTGATTTGTTCGGATAACTGATTATGTATGAAAAAATATATTAACCTGTCCGATGTTCAAATTTTTCTCAGTTGCGTGTTGCTTTGTGTTGAATTTTTTTCTGTTGCGTGTCGTTTTGTGTTGAATTGTCGTCGATTTTAAGCCTAACAAAAATTTTTATAATAATAATCGAGGCTGTTGTATCATTAAAAATTATTTCTTTATTTTGTACAAACAAAATAAATATATTGAAGAATATAAAACATGAAAATTATACTTTAGAAGTAAATCTAGTATCAAAAACGTTTGATTTGGCACGACACAGTCTGACTGAAAATCGTTCGGATAACCGCCAATTCGGATTACCGGGGTTCAGATTAACGACTCTCTACTGTATATGAAAAAATTGTTTGTTAAATCTGTCAAAAGCAATATTTTATGTAATTTAATGTGTCATTTTATTAGATGTTCAGATAGTTTAAAACTTTAAAACTGTATTTTATTTTATACAGGATGAGTCAAAAGTCTGTGTTCTTTTCACTCCAAAAGTACTAAAAATATATTAATTTTGTTAATATAGTACGTAGGAAATTATGCATTGAGAATTGAATGAACCTTTTTGTTGACCTTAAATTATTTTTAAGGTCACTTACATTGTAATTTTTATCTTCCTGGCTCTCTTATATATAACAGCAGAAAAGTATGCAGTCAGTCAGAAAATGACCTACCCCATGATTTTCACATTTTTGGACTCAGGAAACCCTGAAACATCAAGAAAAAGAAGAAACAAACAAATTTGGGTTTTTTTCTGTATGTATGGATGTTAGTGTGTATATGGGACAAGATTTTGTTCACCCTGTTTAAACTCCTGTGCTTTTTGTCAAAAATTTCTGAAATTTTGCAGGGAGATTTGTGTATTAATAGTATTAATGCTATTAAATTTTGGTGGTTAAAAGTTAATGGAGTGGAGAGATAAAGGGGGTTGTGCGTCACATCTCGAGTAGGGTTGGACTTAATGACTATTTTACTTGTTATTTGCATTTAAAACTTTTTTATGAAACTCATCCCTAACTTCAAAATTAAGCTTTTTGCCATTCCTAATGTATTTCAAAAAAAAAAAAAAAAGAAACTTTTTGAAATACACGAACATTTCAAAACACATTCCATTTAACATAGACTGAGGACAATCTTGATTAGATTGAAAACATTTGTCTTTAAACATTTTATTATCATTAAACAGTACTGGAAACAAAAAAAAGCTCTAGTTGAATGTGGTTTTTTTTTTTAGTATTACTTTCCAGTCTCATTTGTTGTGAAGTTATTTTTTAATTAATATATCTTCAGTACTTTCAGAATGAAATGGGTGCAAGAGACTTTTGACTCTCCCTATATATCTTGTTATTTTGAAAAGAATTTGAAACTTTGAATAAAAATTTCTTTTAATACAATCTTAACATTCAAATAATAATATTATTTGCATAACTTTGTTTTTATATTACTATACAGTGAATCATTGTACTCTTGAAGAGTACAATGATTCACTGTATGATAATTTTTTTCATTGCTTTTCAATGAAATAAAATTAAACTTACGATAAAATTATTGAAACATTTATTCTTATAAAAATTAACAATTAAATGAGTGAAAATGAACTATTTATTTTTCTTAAAATAAGAAGTTTGAAAAGTAGTAAATTATAAAGTAGTGCCAAAGTAAATATTTATTTTTGAAAAAATAAATACAGGTATACCTCGGGTTACATTGTTTCGAGTTAAGTCATTCTCGATTATACGTCGTCAAAAAAATATATGGAAAAATAAAAATCAAGTTTAAGTCATTTTATTCAACTTTGTCTGTCTGCCACAAATATTGAAGTCGTAATATTGCTAGAAAAGCATTAAAAGCACATAAAATCATGTTACTGTACAATAAATAAGAATAAAAATATATAAAATCATATTAAAATACATACATTTACAGTAAATGTTAATACTATACATCATAAATCCTAGAGAACGAAATATGAAAACGTCTGTGATTCTGTATTGTCGTCTTATTTAGCAGTCTTTATTAGTAAATTTAACATAAATTAGTTTATTTTCTACTATCACAAAATAATTTTAATAACTGTATTATTTAACCTTACAAAATCTTTACAAGAAATTCTAAGACATTATAAAATAAAAACCTTTTATTTTATAATGTCTTAGAATTGCATGGGTTGGCAACCTATGGCACACGAGACAATTTTTAATCGCACTGATTGTATAGGAATGTAGTAAAAATTATATTTTAATTATTAATTACACATTTAAATGGAAGTCATAGTTCAGTAAAGGACATTAAAAACAAAATTTCTTGTTTGTATATTTCTATTACAATGCGTGCGTTTACGTTCCATGTTGCCATCTACGTGTTATGCAAGTGCTTCACATGTAAGAACATAATTCAATTAACGACTTGACTTCAAAATTATACATTTCTGAAGTCCATTATAACCAGACTAATTTTGATAACATATATAATAAACTTGGTAGAATCAAGTCGGCACCCGAAATAACACTATAACTTACATTCAGCACACCACCACTGAAAGGTTGTTGACCCTTGTCTTAGAGCAAACCACATTCACAAATAAAGAATCCGCAATGTACTGTAAACATTGACAAATTATAAACATGTACATTTACAAGTATGTATGTACATGTATTCATAAATTTAGATTACTTTTTTCCCTGTACTATATTAAAAACTCAAATTTATTTGTTTGTAAGCTTAAAATAGATTTGTATTAACCATATATTATTGAAAATGCATTTATAAATGAAATACAGAACTGGGAATGGTTATTTGTGGTTTAGCCTAGTGACAGGTAAATTCGACTTAAGTCGCCTCTCCTGGAACAAATTACTGACGTAAAGTGAGGTATACCTATACTGTAAATGTGTTCTATAAATTTATTTTTGATATTTTCAATACAAAATACTTCTGAAATTGTTTGTCATTTATATATTGTCAAACGTAATAAAAAGTAATAATATATAGACAAAATATATGGTTTCAGAGAATCAGTTTGACACCTTCAACTGTAATTAAATTATAATGTCATAGATACGAAAGATTCTATACTTCATAAACTGGTTCATGTAATTGTACAAAAAAACTCTCCAAAATAAGTCTTTATTGGCATTAATGTTTTTGACTTTTTCGTGTGGCCATCATCAGGATACTTTCAATATAATATAGACAGAATGCCCAGTTTAAAAATTAAATTTTTCCTAAAGATGTCAAACTGTATAATTTTTGTATTTACAATTGTCTTGTACATACAAAAATTATTCTTGTAGTTAGCATGATATTGATTTATGATATTTTAAGTGATTGAAAATATGTAAACCAAAGATTTTTTTTATACTTTCATTTTGCCAAAAAACTTGAACCATTTATTTCATTTATATAAATGGCTTGGCATTTATTTCATTTGTTACATTTAGTAGTAAATGAAACAAATATGTATTTTATTTACAATAAAAATAATCAATATTATACGTATTTTAAGATATTTTACTAATTTTATATTATCAAAAACAGATAATATATAAATATTCTGAAGAACTTTCTTTAATTTTAAAACCTTTTTTAGGTTTAGTTCACTGTCAGAAAAAATTATATACAACTTGTATATTACTGATGATATAAATAATCATGAATTGTATTATAATATTTTAAAATCATCATTATCATGTTCAATTTTTGACTCTTATTATAAAATTATATAATTTTCTCTGTTAATTTTCAAATTGGTATAAACATTGATATTTATTTCTTCAAAAAAGATTGTTTTATAGATCTAAATAGCATGAATATCAATTTATATTCATGCTATTTATATTCATAAAAGCAGTAATAAAAGAATATTGGCAAATGTTTCAAATTTATTTTTGTTTTTGATAGGCTACTAATTCTACTATTTGAAACTACATATTATTATTTCATAGTTTTTTTTTATAATTTCTGTTTATTTATTATATAGTATAATTTTGTGGGCCGTATTTTGGGACCTCGTGGAATGACTGCTAAACAGTTGGAATTGGAAACTGGATGCAAAATAATGGTGAGGGGTCGTGGCTCCATGAGAGATAAAAAGAAAGTAAGTTCAATAACTTAAATTGATTTTAAAGTGTAGCATATATATAATGAATGAAGTAAAATTGACAATTATAATTTTTGATTTAAAGCAAAAGATTTTTTAATATTTACATAAAATAGAAACATGTTCTTAAATTTTCTTTATTTTTTAAAAATATTTTTAAATAAGTCTGTAAAAAAAAAAAAAAAAAAATGGAAATTTAATTTAGTTATTAGATTGCAGTCATGAAGCAAATAGAAAATGTTAAATACATTAAGTAGCTAATCACATATCTTTTTTATATATTCAATGACTAAGAATCTAATTTCAGCACATTTTATATTTTTATGTAAAGAAAATCACAAGAAATACGTAATTATTGTATTAGTATTTGAAAGTGCATGAAAATATCACTTGTATTTGGTAATATCACAACTCATAAAAATTACATATCAACAAATGCTTTTCAGTTTTAAAAAAATATAGTTTAAATAAAAATTTAAATAACTATATTATTTAAGGTTTCAGAATTATAGAAAAATCTTTTTTGACTGTTTGTTAATAATTAACATCATCTTTCTAAAAGAAATGAAAGAATTTTGATATTGGATATTTAACAGTAAAGTTATTAATCAGAATATCATCAAATAATAAGATTAAATTTGTTTTCGTTTAAAAATAATTTTAATGCAAATATAGGAATTTTTGATTTCTTACAAAAATGATATCTTTTAAAAATACATTTGATCATCAGTTTTGGATGTGTAATTTAACCAAAACAAAACTTTAAAAAAAAGTAAGGCTAATAACAGAGTAGTTTTGTTTCTGTGTATTTTTAGCATCACTGAAGATAGTAGTGTGAATTACCAAAAGAACCTAACATTAAAGAAAGATTTAAATATATATATATATTTTTTTAGAGACAAGTTTGAAATGCATTAAGAATATATAAAAATAAATAAATAGGTGAATTTCATAGTTTTTAATTGTAAAATTACAATGAAAAATTTTTATATATTGTATTTTTAAAATGTGAAAAGTTAAATAATTAGTACAGTTAATTGACTAAAATTGAAAATAAATTGATTTTAAAGTATCTCTATACTAGACAGACATTTCTAATTGATATCAGTATATTATTGGTTGATTATTAATTATCTTTATCAATTATTTTTTGGCTGATCAATTATTAATCAGTTAATATAATAGTTTAATAAATTTTTACATTTATTGAAAATAAATGTAAAAATTTAGGTGTTTCAGAAAAAATGATCATAAATGAAAAATATTAAAATGATTTATTTCTTCAATAGTAAATTAAATTTCTGAATTAAAATGTTGAATTTGAAGTCACAAACACCAGATGAAATGGCATTGAAAAACAACAAAGTTGAATCTATGAAAGTTGACAGAATGTGGTGGTTTTCTTTACTTAATTTTAACAAAATAGTCTACAAGAAAGAATTTAAAATTTAATTACACATACTTATCTCTGCATTTTATTATAATTTATGATACTGTCCAATATAATGGAAGAAAATACTTTGTAAAATAAATAGTATATATAGTAGTATATATAGTATAATATACTATATAGCAGGGGTGGCCAATCATAGTATAATATAAAATTTATAGTATTTTAAAATAACCTTGTAGGTAGAAAATGATTTGAATAGAAAACTTTAAATTAAAATTTATAAAATTAAGTACTTATCTGATAAGTTAAGAAAAAATTTTGGTAACTTATTAACCAATACAGTAATTATCCAGTTTACAATTAGAAAACTATATATATAAGATTTATGAATATTTAATTAAAAAACTGATAATTTATAACACATGTATAAAATAAGACAAAACTAAAAGTAGATTTAGTTAGAAAAATTATCAATGGCAATAATGAAATATTCATAGATGTTTTATAGATTTTATAATTAAATACTCCAAAAAATTTCATCCAAATTGGATATCATGAGAAAACTGTAATAATAAAGATTATACTTATGAGGAATGTTACGTAGTTCTCTCTGGCTTTGATGTTTTACAATATTCATAACAATCAAAGACCAAGTGATGTATGTTTTACTGTCAGCAGAAGAATGTTTTTAGGGGTGAAATCAGCTTTCAAAGTTGGATTATCAAGCAGTGATTCTATAGTTTCATATAGAAACACTTATCCAGTTTGAATAAAATCAATGTGAAAGTACAGTTGATCCTTTTGACCAACAAGTTTCACCAAGTGTTTGGAAAAAAATTCCAGATTCCAAAAAACACAACTTGAGTTTTATTGATTGTATTTTAAATACAGGTAACCCCATATAACAAGGGAATTACGTTCCAAAAAATTACCGTGTTATGTGAATCCGTGTTATACGAAACAAAGAACTAGTACGGAAAGGGGGGTTAGGTTCCAAAAATTAAAAAACATGTTGTTATATTTTCATAATTAAGATAAATATCTTTATTAAAATTTTCTTAAGTGATACATATTAATATAAATTAAACAATGTTTTCTTCATCATCACTAAGCACTATTAACCGAGGGGGTTTTCTTTTTGGCAAGCTATCCTTATTTTCTGAGCATTTTTCTGCATTATCTTCAGATCCATGCTTTACCTTTTGCAAAAAGTATGTAATTTTAGATTGCTTGCTTTTAGTTAAAAATCTTTATAAATTTCCTTATATGGTGCTAAGCACTTATGAAGAATAAAGCATGTATGGAATAAGGGAAAAACATCTGGCAACAGCAAAAGCAGAAGCGTCGAGATCCGGCAACATTGAAACAAATTTCGAGAAGGACCATGTGTATGGACAGAAGGCGGGAAAAGAAAATTTACATAGTTAAGTACTAATAGTTCACGAAAATAATAATTTTTGTGAACTATTAGTACTTAAGTATGTAAAAATTTATTACATTTCATGTTGTACGAGGGTTTTACTCAATTCTCGAACCTGGTCAGAGTGAATCCGTGCTATAGAAGTGCCGTGTTCTACGAGGGTTACCTGCATATGTTTTATTCTATGTTTTTCTTTTAGGTTATTATATGAAAGCAATCTAAGTGGTAAAAGAAAAAAAAATGTTGTTTACTGACATTATATAGTTAGATCTATGATGATTATGTTTGTACTGAATGTGCAGACTTTTTTCCTTATTATATCATATTGTCTAGGAAATAATAATTTCTTTACATAGCATTTACACTATACTAGGTATTATAAGTAATCTAAAGATGATTTTAAAATATATGAGAAGATTTGTCTAGGTTATCAGCAAGTACTATACCATTTTAATTAGGGTTGAACATCAAAATACAAACATGCCAAAATCTTGGAACAATCCCTGCAGTACAAAGAGACCAATGTATTTCTTATAATGAGTAATCAAAAATGCATTTTTATGAATTTTAAAAGATTTATTGTTTAACACCAGTATGATATCTGTACTAAAGTGATGCACAGAGAATCTAATTTATTTAGATGTTCATATAATAAATCTTTATTACAACCTGTTGTGAAGGAAAGGTGTGCAAAGTAGAGTGTTTTTTCAACCAATATTATTTGTTTTCACTTCTGATTAGTTTGGTTAGGAATTTCTATTCAACACTTGTTTAACATTACGTGAAGACATGTTGGGAGTGAAGCAGGTTTAAGCTAAGTACACTTGGGTATAACTGTTTCTGGCAATGTAAAAGAAATTGCAGTCACACTTTAAACTTGATCACTGCCATTTAACATTATATCACTTGGTAGAAACATGTTTTGCGGATTCCATATTACAAATATATGATTGTGGCATCATCTGTTAGTAATAGTAATGGTAAGTAGGAAAACTCTGTTGATAATGATAACACAGTGTTCTAATTAATAAGCAAAACATGATTTAACAAAATATAAGAGTACTTTTGGCAATATACAAGCTTATCAGGCAAATCTGATACAGAATGGTAGAGAAAAAAAAATTGAAATTACTGGAATAGAACAAAAATTTTTTATAAATATAACATTAATATAAATATTTATATTGAATCAAACTATGACATAACCTGCATTACACATAATATACATAAATAATAATGTAAATTAAAAATATTATTTATAATGCAAAACATTGGGATAAATATAAAAATAAAATAGGAAAAACTCAGAAACGTAGCCAATAAACAGAAGTTAAGACTACCTTGTGAAGTGACACCCAATGCTCAAGCAGTACAAATGTAGGGCTGATACACGTTTGGTTGTTCAAAATGCATAGTTTCCCATATATAAATTTCTTGTCACCACAAGGATGACTTAGTGAATTTCAACCCAAAGAGGCTCAAAGGAGATAGTTGCCTCTCCTTCACAACAGTTTGTAATAAAGACTTGTTAGAATTTTATGGGGAGGAGTCAATAATGTCACAACCTTTTCAAAACCTCTTAAAACTTCCATAATGAGAGAAGTTTTGAAAAAGTTATGTAAAGTAGGTTAAAATTAAGTTTGTATTTTTGTCAAAAATTTGATGACTATGACAACTATAATACTATATGGCATTTGACCATTTGAAACTATTAAAATTACTTTTTTAACAATCAAAAATGTTGATAGAGATCGATAGTTGATGCCCATTATAACAGAAATATTTAAAACTCTTCCTAGACTGAAGAACTACTTCTGAATTTGATATCTTTTTGGAAATGTAAAGTTTACTGTGGTTTGAAATTTGAAGTATGTATTGATTTTGAGTATGAAAAGTAAATCTTCAGACCTTTGTTCATATCAGATTAATTTGTTTTTCTTTTTTATATCTATTACATCACATGATTTATAAATTTAATCAAAATATAATTAATTTTCTTTTTGTGTGTAAAATTATAATTATAATTTTATTTACAATATCTTTGTTTTACTTCGATATTGTAAATAAAATTAAACTGTGCTAGTGAAAAAATATTGCACTAGCATATAAAAATATATACCCACACATTGACACACAGGATGTTTTTTTAATCTGTGGGTATAATGAAGTATTCAAAAACACTAGATTTAACCCAAGTTGTCTTTTATGGTTATTTTGAAAAAAATTTAGAATTAGCTAACACCAGAATGTATTTGAATATAAATTTCTGAAAAGAAAGATCATGAAGTAGGGAAATCTCATAAAATAAGATCTTGCATTATAGGAACTTCCTGTAATGCAAAATCTTATTTTATATAGGAAGTTAATGCTTTTGTTAGAAGCTTAATAAAAATAAATTAAAAAAAAAACAGGAGTTGGCATTGGTCCATTTTTACTAATTCGAACTCCAACTTCTCTAGCAACAAATTTGCTTCAGATTCCATAGCCCTGGTGTTGACCCATAAATATTTCACTAGGTGTCAACAAAAATATATTTTTTATTATAAAAAGTATTTTTATGCTGTTTTTATTCAAATTTGTTAACTGTTTTTGAAATTGTAAAATCACTTTTGATATACCCATCTTTTGAGGGCTGATTTCATTCCTTAAAAATATTTTTCTGCCAATGTCAAAAACTAAGACCCTTTTTTTTTCTACATATATCATATGTAAGAATTCATCAGAATTGGAGAGGAACACTTGGGTAATGTTTCTTGTTGGTGCATTACAACAATAATAAATTGGTTTTTTTGCATTTCAATAGAGATAGTAAAGAAAATTGTTTTTTTTTCCTCTACTTATCTAAAAAATTACAAATTATGTAAATTTTAATTCCATATTTGTTAAGTATATGTTATTTTTTTAGGTAAATGACTAAATATAACACATTATAAATTATGTATTCTGTTGTCTATCTTATAAAAAAAATATGAAACAGTTTGCAGATTATTAGGATTAATTAATTTCAATACTAATTGGTGTTCATTCTCAGTCAAACTGATTCTAATTAATTTCTAATTAATTAGAAATCAGTTTGACTAATTAGAAATCAGATTCTAATTAATTTCTTTAATAATTCAAATGATGATGCTGGATTCATTGGACCATAACTTGGATAACTAAATATATAAATACTAGCTTTTACTATCTTTATTTTAATTAGCCAAGATATGGCCCAACTAATTCAGCATCATCATTTGACTATTAATACCAGGTTGTTCAATAAGTTTTGTCGTTTGATAAAAAAAACACAATTTTATGGTTTGAAATACATTTTATTATTCAATATAATCTCCCTGAACTTCAATACACTTGTTCCAGCGATCTTCTAATTTATGGATTCCATCCCTGAAGTGAGAATCCGGAAGACTGTCGAAATACGCTTCCATGGCTGCTATTACCTCTTCGTTCGATGAAAATTGTTTTCCATGCATGAATTTTTTGAGATGTGAGAACAGCCAGAAGTCAGAGGGAGCTAAATCTGGCGAATAGGGAGGATATTGCAACAAGTTGTATTTTAATTCACTTGCAACAAATGCAACAAGTTGTATTTTCGTGATGGTTTTTTGAGCTGTGTGAGAGGGTGCGTTATCTTGATGAAAATGATTTTTTTCTTCTGTAAACCAGGTCTTTTCTCACGAATTTTTACATCAATCTGGTTTAAAAGGTTACAATAATAGTCTGAATTTATTGTTTTACCAGTTTGGAGATAATCCACAAACAAAATTCCTTTTGCATCCCAAAAAACTGATGCTAACACCTTGGCCGATTTCTGGACCCTAACTCGCTTCAGAGCCGAAGAATCGGGTTCACACCACTCCTTAGCCTCTTTTGATTCAGGATCATGATAGTAGACCCAAGTCTCATCCATAGTAATGAAATAATGCACAAAATCCTTTTTATTTTTTCTAAAATGCTCCAAATGTTGTTGAGAAAGTTGCATTCGAATGTGTTTTTGCTCCATAGTAAGCGAATGCGGCACCTATTGTGCACACAGTTTTCTGTAACCCAAAACATCAGCCAAAATATTGCTCACACTGTCTAATGAGATCCCTAGGGCTTCTACTAAATCTCTCTCAGTTAATTGACGATCTTCCAAAACCATATGCTGTATTTTTGTTACGATTTCTGGTGTTGATGCACTTTTTGGACGTCCTTCATGTGGATCATCTTCAAGACTTGTACGGCCACGTTTAAATTCCGCAACCCATCTTTCTACTGTTCTAATTGAAGATGAAGAGTCCTTATACACTTTTACCAATCGTTCATGAATTTGTTTTGGTGCTACACCTTCCAAAAATAAGAATTTTATCACTGCACGATATTCAATTTTTTCCAAAAATACACTGACGCGTCAACTTTGAACAGCTGCAAATGTACCAATGAGTTGACAGATCTACATGAAACTTCACACGTGTTTATAAAAAAGTAGTACTATTTTTAGAGCAATAAAAGGACAAACCTAATAGCACCATCTCTTATTGAACGACAAAACTTACTGAACAACCTGGTATATCATTTGAGCTTTGTTTACTACATAATAAAAATATTGAATAAATTCATGTGTCAATATTCCATTCATTTGATATAAACTCTTGAGTTGTATATATTTTATTAGTTATGATAGTGAATAAAATGTTTCAATAAGAACTTAATAAATTATCATACCTAGAAAATTGTCGAGTGTTTATACTGTGTCATTTGTCCTTGATTTCATTGCTTAAACTTTTTATGTTACTATCTATTGAAGTGCAATTTATTTATGCGAGTTTTTTTTGTGACTTTTACTCAGTTCTCTGTTTTGAACAATGGATAAAATTTGCTCTAAATGGTTGCAAATTATACAGAAAATTCATTAAATATGATAAAATATCAGTTTGATTTGTAGCTATAGTTGTAATTTTATAATAATACTGGAATTCACATAATTAAGAAAACTCTAACAGTTTTTATCACATTTTGAGAAATTAAATTTTTCTGTTTATGAATTTTTTTGAAATCTAAAAAAATAATTAAAAATATATAAACTTAAGAAAAATTTGTTTTGTAATAGTGTTATATCTTCTATAAGCTGAGTTCAATGTGCTTGGTTTCTCTGGTTGTTTAAAAAATCCAGTATAACTGATCAAATTAGCTTTACTTTTTCTTTACAGAAAAGGAGCATATGCATTTTAAATTGAAGTTTTAATATACAATCCTTCTTCATGTTAAGTATGTTCTTACTCCCAGATCATACAAATGTAGGTGGGTGGTATTGGACTATAAAAATATAATAAATATTAAAAATAAATTGTTTAATACCACCTACATTTGTATGATCTGGGAGTAAGAACATGAAGAAGGATTGTATATTAAAACTTCAATCTAAAATGCATATGCTCCTTTTCTGTAGAGAAAAAAATACAGCTAATTGGATCAGTTATAACTGGATTTTTTGAATAACCAGAAAAATCTCACAAGCATGTCAAATTCACTTTATAGAGGTATAACACATTACAGTTTCCCATAGAGAAGTTTAAGAAGTTTTGTAATAGAATATATTCTAAGTCAATAAGTAAATCTTGCTTATTGATATTATTTTAACTATTTCTTGAACAGCAGTAGACAATTTTAGAAAGGCTGAGGGTCAGCAATTAATAATTGTTATTGAGAAGCCAGAATTTGACTTTTGTAAGCCCTAAATAGTTATCTTAAGAATAAGAATAAGAAAAGAAGACTGAAATTGTTATATTCAAAGAAAAAGCAAATATTAAATTTTGAACTTTACAATTTCAGTCTTATTCTCATTCCTAAGATAACTATTTAAGGCTTACAAAAGTCAAATTCTGGCCTCTCAATAACAATTATTAATTGCTGACCCTAAGCCTTTTCTAAAATTGTCTACTGCTGTTCAAGGAATAGTTAAAATAATTTTTTAAATACAGTAAAACCTGTGTAAACTAGAATGTCATGAAACCAAATTATTTTAAAATTCCTACTATTAGTTCACACTCTCCCTATATATATTTATATATCTTGTTCAAATTTTCAATCATTAATAAAATACTTTTTATTCATCCACTCAAGTTCAAATACATTTTTTTAAAACTTGTAGTGAATGACACTTGATGTTAATACAGTTTTTTTCAAATATTAATTCATTAATTAAATTTAATTAATTAATTTTAGTTTTATATGGGAGAAAAAAATTTCTTTTATATAAGATATTTAGCATATGTATATACATATTTATATTAATTGTAATTATTTAATAAAAAGTAACTAGAATAAAATTTTTCTTTGTTGACCTAAGTAGGAATTGACTTAAAAAAATTTTTTTTTATATTACTTGTTTCTAAATATGAAATCACAAAGGATCACAATAATATATGCAAACAAAACACTAGCTTAATATGCTTTTATGAAGTGTAGAAAAGACAATTTTTTTTAACAAAAAGAGAAGAGGGTTTCTAAAAAGTTTCAGAACCACTGAATTAGTGTGAAATTTATATATCAGTCATAAGGATGATTGCACCAAGAGAATTAACTGTTTTCAGCATAGTGGTTCTTTAGATCTGAAATGTCAGATTTTGATAAACCACAATTATCTCATTAAAAAATAAACTGGTAATGCAGTAAAACCTGCCTAAATGGAAAAAAATTAGAAATTAACATAGAAAATTGCTATGTCAGAAACCTGTCCAATGTGGAAATTGGAGATGTTTTCAGGTACAAAGAACATAATGTGGACAAAGCTTATAATTAAGATTCCACTTGTAGACAAATAAGTAAAATTGCTTCCAGATAAAAGGGTCATTACAGAGCATGACAAAATATATTCAGAGAACCATATCAGATCATGTTGAAGAAACAAAGGTCTACACACAAAAATGGAAATAAAATAAATAAAAGATAATACACAAAATAAATATAAATAGAAATAAAATAAAAATTATGATACATAAAACAAAGATAAAGAATAGATGATAAAATAAACTGAGTCAATTTCAAAAAAGTCCTCCAGGCATGTGACAAGGGTGTCATATTTTTACTGTTAAAATATCTATGTAGTCTATTTATTAACTATATATCTTTAATTCCATAATTCTGTTTTTATCATTTTATTTTGATAAATAAATTGTTAACCACTCTGCAGTGATCGACGGATATATCCGTCAAGGGTGATCACGTGGTAGTGATGAACGACGTCTATATCCACAAAGAAATTTTGCGGATATCGCCAAAAACTAGCCAAAAATTACCGCGAAAAAAATTCACATAAAAAAGGAATTATATGACAATAAAAAAAGACATAACTGTTTAAAAAAATTTTTTTTTGAAACTGAAAGAAGAAAAATGCGTGGGAAAATTCTTAAAAAATTTCCCATATTTATTCTCCACTACATTGTGGTAGCTCCATATCTGACTAACCCACTGTAGAAAGGTTAACATACTTTTATGTTTTACTTTTGTGCATACAATGTTTAATACATTTTAAATCATTTGATAGTTTTTTTTAAATTTTAAAATTTTATTTTCTGTTTGTGTTTTTGTCTAACATCAGAACCTGAGGAGGACCTTTAAGGCAAAAACATTAGTTTAATAAATGTGTTCTTCACTGGATTTATTTTTAAAATATAAAAAATATTTTGAAATAGAATGATATAATTATTTTTCATTTTTAAAAGTAATTTAATATGTTCTGCAATCTCCAAAATCATAATATTAATAATGCTGTGTAAAATATGTATTAAAAATTACCTTTGAATTACATAGAAATTTTCACAAAATTTATTAAAGTTTGTTGGAAACTGCTTACAAAAAAATGACTTTGAATTGAGTTGAAAATTAAAAAAAAAAATTAACTTAGATCAACTTCTAACTTAAAAGATAATTTTTGTTTTTTAAATAAAAAATATTATTGTAAATTTTTATAAGATTTTGAAAACCAAAGATCTGGTTTTCAAAAAGAGTCAGTACTCCGATCACTCAATCTGGTTGTTATTTTAATAATGAAAAGACCTGCTACTGAAAATGCTCTTTCCAATTCAATGGACGTGGATGGAGTCATCTTTAATGCATTTAAGAGAAGACAAATGTTATGTGTTTTTTCACCCATAGCATTGAAGATTTCTAGTTTGTTTTTGAGATGCGTTGCAGTACTTCTTTTGCTCTCAGGTATTCTTGATTTGTCTATCTCGGTTGCTTTAATAGCGGTATCAAGCTTATAGTCCGATAATTCGGCAATTCGTTTGGCTTTAATAATCAGGTTTATGAAGAAAAACTTCATATTTGCAGACTTCATACTCATTTCTATTCTTGCCCAATTTGGACAACCTGGCATAATGCAGATATTGAAGCTACTGGGGATGGTTAAAAATTAAGACAGCATCGGCACAATTATTCAAGATATTACAGGTTCTAACAAGTAAAGAATTTTCAGAGTCCTGCCACAAATAAGTTACATATCGATTATTGACAATCTGTGACATGTCATAACAAGCAAAAATTTAAAAAATTAATAAGCGGGCTTAAAATTAATAGCAAGGTTGAGGCCGAAGTTTTAAATGCGAAAACGTGTACGTCGGACGTTCAGCGCTGCTTTCCTGTAAGCCTAGAAGTTTGACAATGGCATTTGGAATGTCGAGCATGATTCCACTGACTTTAATATATGTGACTGCTAATTTATAAGTAATAGAAGATATGACATAAATTAAAATTTATTTTTTATTTATATTAAGAAAAATTTTTGGAGAAGAGGGGGCCAAGGGTAGCCAGGACTCCTTGGACCCCCTTTGGAGGCACCACTGTCTTGTGATATATTTTAGAATGAATAATGAAATCTTTGTAACATTTATAATTTTAGAATATTGAGTATTTATTTAAAATAGTACTATGTAAATTATCTATTAATAACTTCATTATTTTCAGTTAAAATTTTACATTAGTAGATTTGAATAAGGCTATGTGATGTATAAAATGATGTAAAGGATTGCATAGATATTAACAATTAAGCTATTATGATTTAAAATTTGATCAGTTCAATCTTAGCTTTTTTTTAATGGTTTTTCTGGGAGGGTATTAACACTTTGCAAATAAACTAATAAACTGTATATACTATATATAGATATATAGCTGTGTTTGTTCAATTCCATGATAACACTGCATCATAATGCCATCTTGGAGGCTTAAATTAAATGCTTGTTATCAGCAAAGTTGTTTGAATTGATGTGGACATTAGGCAGTGTAGTGGAAAATCTGGTTTTAGAACACTGTATAGTTTACTTAGTGATGTTTGTTTGATTTGGACAGCAGATTAAGAGGCACTACTACTAGTACAGATAAATATAAATGAGTAAAAATAAGTAAATCTTAGGATTGAAGAAATACAATAAATTATGAACAGTGTTGTTATTATTTGATATATAAATTATGTAGTTATTAATTATGAACAGTATAAACCTAAATATAAAGAGTAATTCCATTTGTTCATAAATTTCCATTGTTTGCATAAATTTATTTCCCTTTTTGTATGGAAAATATTAAAAACATAATAATAAATTTTAGGATTTTATTTAAATCATGTCAAGTCTGACAGTGACTATTGTTTGTTCTAATTTTTTATATTACTGATTAATAAATGTTTTTTATAATTGTTTATTTTAGAGCTTTTATTTTTCTGAAAATATTATATAGATGTGATTTTTGAGATTCTTAAGAACAAAAATTTAGAAAAATAAAGAATTTTTTAAAATTTTGAATAATTTAAAATTACCAAAGTTGTTATTTGAGTATTATACTTCAGAATATTAATGTTGTTTGTAAGGTATTGTTTGTTTAATTGTGAATTTATAATGATTTCTGTCATTGTTTTACATATGATATGTAATGTAGAATGGTTTATGTAAATATTCATTATTTTTTTTTAGTAGGTTTTAGATTTCACTGAAAGTTAATTATAAAATTATTACAAACTTAATATAAACATTTGTTTTGGAATCAATACATTATAAAATTATAAATTGTGTTACAAAATTAGAAAAATTATGTAAATAATATCAATAGCAGAAAAATAAGTAATTTTGGTACTAAATGAAAAAGAATTTGCCAGTGAAGATAACGGAAGTTTTGAGTAATAATGTTTTGCATTAAGGAATATTCAAAATTGTGATTAGAATTGTTATTATTTGATATATTTAACCACAAAATTTTTTGTTTGATTAAGATAAAATATGCATTAAATTAATTTAAGAGGACCAAATGTTTTCTGTTCAATTTTATCATAAAATCAAATATTATTAAATAATCAGAATTAGTATAAAAATTGGGTTATTTTTAATATTGTTAAATATTGTTTTGATTCATATTCTGTAATTTTAGCATGAGATTAGATATTTGAAATATAAATTTAGATTTTGGTTATTGGTTTTTTTATGGTTTATTAATTTAAAATATGACCATTTTTTTTCTAATTTTGTAATAATTTATTTTAATTAAAAAAAAATAAAATGGAAATTAAACTTGTTAATAATTTGATATTAATTGGAATGTGTGTTTCACAGTAAAATCTCAGTAGTAATATAGTTATTCCTAGGATATAATTGTGATTTACACATTTCAGTTAATGTTAAACTTAAATTAAAATGACTTTCCTCATTTCTTTCAAGCATTCATGGAATTTTAGGTAAGTAAATTAATTTATTTATTAAAAAAATTCCGACAGTTTAAAATAATCATCTAGAAATATTTTAAAAATTAGACTTAAATTTAAATTTCTTTTCACAAATAAAAATCGTTCTTAAAAGTTTAATAATGGAAAGAAAGAAATGAGTTGTTATAATAAATAAAACTTAATCAAATGCTTTTTTTTTTTTTAAATTAAAGTAAATAGTATTTGCTTTTATTAGAAACTGTTTGTAAACCTTGTAAAATAGCAGTACAGGTATATCTTGTCTTACGTCGGTAATTGGTTCCAGGAGAGAGAACTTAAGTTGAAAAATGATGTAATTCGAATTTACTTGTGTAGTTATGATGTAAGTCGAAACTATGACTTACGTCATATAACTAAACGCCAATAATGGAGGAAATGCCAATAATGAGCACTTAAAGACCGCTAAATAAGATGACAACACAGGAACACAGATGTTTTCATGTTTCGTTCTCTAGGATTTATGATGATTATATTAACATTTACTGTAAATATACATATTTTAATATGATTTTATGTGCTTTTAACGCTTTTCTAGTGATATTATGACTTCAATGTTTGTGGCGGATGGATTTAAAGTCGAATAAACTGATTTAAACTTGATTTTTATTTTTCCATATACTTTTTTGACAAATGACGTATAATCGGGAACGACGTAACTCGAGAGCGACGTAACTCGAGGTATACCTGTACTTTTTAATTAAAATATCCATCAATGGGGGATTGGATATCTAGATTATCCCAAAAAATACAAAATTAATATAAAATTAGTAATTAACAAAGAATTTGAGTGGTTTTATTTTTCTAAGAATAATTATTTTGACATGGTTATTTTGGGAAGTTGCTAGTTAGTTCCGTTTCTTTTTCTTCTTAAAAGAAGTCAATAGTTTTGAGAAATAAATTTCTAAAAACTATTTAGACAATTTTTAAAAATCATTGATGTGTTCATTTAGTAGGATAATATATGTATGGCAATTCATGCTATATTCTGTTAATTTAATCAGTGAATTTTGTTCTGCTTGCTGCATTTTCTAGTTTACAATGTTGGTTTTTCCTAACTACACAACTTTGAGGAGCTGTGGGTATAATTGCAACAAATATCTGAAGTTCAAAAAAGATTTACTGAAAAACCAGCTATAGATATTGAGTATGACTTGAATCCTTAGCAGCCATTGCACAAAAATTGTACTTCTGACAATATTGTGTATTGACCATGTCTAAAAGTAAACAAAGCCTGAGCAACTCACGTGATTGGACCTTCTTCAACTTCTGGTAGAACATGGAAGTTGTGTTAATAGTCAATGCGAAAAACATCATGTGTATCAATCACGTTTCTTTAAATAACTATATTGTTTCATAAAATTATTGTTTATACATAAAACTAAATTTAATTCAACTTTCTTCTCCATTTCTTTGATGCTTTTTCTAGAGAAGAAAGTGCAACATTCCTCTCTTATTCTTGCTTTGTTTACTCAATACTATTCAGAAGTGTCTACAATTACTCAAAAAACTATATATTTAAATTAAATATTTTCGATTTTTTAAAATCTTCTACAGGGATTTTAGATGAAGGTACATATAATTTTGGTACATACTCTATACAAAATAATTTTGAAATATATTTTATGTATATAGCCTATTGTCTAAAGAGATCCTATGTATAGAATTTTATAAAGGGAAAAAAAAAATTATAAAAATGTTAAAAAATAATTTAAACTTTAAATGGTTGTAGAAAATTAGGCAGTGAATGGCTAGCCAAAGATGGGATTACTGCTCCTAAAAAATTAATTTTAATAAAAAACAAAATGAAAGTTTCTTTATCATCAATTTTAATTTAAATATAATACTGTTTTAAAGAAATATTTACTCTAAAAACCTTAATGCCAGTCAAATATAAGAACATTTATGCTACTGAAAGAAGCCATATTGCTTGTTCATATCTTCAATACACTATTGTACAGTATACATGTACATAACAAAATTATAACCTACAAGCAATCATTTTTGTATACAATGTATACAGTAGATTTATATACTTTCATTAATACATAAATTATATTTATTACTTTAGTTAATAAGTCGTGAGTGATTGAAGTAAGATAGCGTGCAAAATAACGTAACAATACATTGTTCTAATAAAAGATCTCTAATTAAAGTTATTGTGGTGTGACAGAGATTTTTTTTCCTCTTTTATTTCAGTTTCTTTCCACATCAGTTTTTATTGTCATCAGACAGAATCATAAGACATGAAACACTGACATTCAAAAATATACTTACGAAAATCGATTTATTAACTAAAGTAATAAATATAATTTATGTATTGATGAAAGTATATAAATCTACTGTATACATTGTATACAAAGATGATTGCTTGTAGGTTATAATTTTGTTATGTACATGTATACTGTACAATAGTGTATTGAAAATATGAACAAGCAATATGGTTTCATTCAGTGGCATAAATGTTCTTATATTTGACTGGCATTAAGGTTTTTAGAATAAATATTTCTTTAAAACAGTATTATATTTAAATTAAAATTGATGATAAAGAAACTTCATTTTGTTTTTTATTAAAATTAATTTTTTAGGAGCAGTAATCCCATCTTTGGCTAGCCATTCACTGCCTAATTTTCTAGAACCATTTAAAGTTTAAATTATTTTTTAACATTTTTATAATTTTTTTTTTCCCTTTATAAAATTCTATACATAGGATCTCTTTAGACAATAGGCTATATACATAAAATATATTTCAAAATTATTTTGTATAGAGTATGTACCAAAATTATATATACCTTCATCTAAAATCCCTGTAGAAGATTTTAAAAAATCGAAAATATTTAATTTAAATATATAGTTTTTTGAGTAATTGTAGACACTTCTGAATAGTATTGAGTAAACAAAGCAAGAATAAGAGAGGAATGTTGCACTTTCTTCTCTAGAAAAAGCATCAAAGAAATGGAGAAGAAAGTTGAATTAAATTTAGTTTTATGTATAAACAATAATTTTATGAGACAATATAGTTATTTAAAGAAACGTGACTGATACACACGATGTTTTTCGCATCGACTATTAACACCAGCTTCCACGTTCTACCAGAAGTTGAAGAAGGTCCAATCACGTGACTTGCTCAGGCTTTGTTTACTTTTAGACACGGTCTTCAAAGAGATAATTACTGCATATCTCGGTGGATAAGACCACCTTTAGATAAGACGAGGTATAAATTTTTGTCAAAGTTTTATAGTTTTAGAGCACTTCCTAACTACCAACAGCCTATGAATTTAGTTTAGATCAGTGATCATTATCTGGATAATGACACTATAGCATATACAAAATTATGTCCTATTCGTAATTTTTTTAAAGAACATCAAATTTTATTTTCTTGCATCTGGCGGCACTGCCTTGCAATTATTGCAAACATTCACACTGATTCGGGCATTTGAGTAATGACCTTGACTATTCACAAAAACATCGTATGGCCTATTCTATTTTGTGGACCTACTCTACTCTCTACTAATAAATAATTATGGTTTGTCCGTTTTACTATTATGGTTTTAATTTATATAAATTTCAATCTGTTTTTTTTTTTTTTTTTATCTGTCCTATAAGATGACCCCGGATTTTCGGGGTTTTTTTTTATGATTCAACTATCGTCTTATCCTCCGAGATATACGGTATCTCTTTTTACTTGGAGTAAACTGATTTTTAGGCATTCTGTTGGATTTGACAAGAAGTAATGGGAATAGACTTCCTCAATTTTTCAAATCTGCTTTCAAACTCTTCTGATAACATTTGCTCAGTAGTAGATCATTCATCTGTTTTCTTCATTGAAACATTGGAACTATTATTGAAACTTCATGGATTCTTTAGTAATTGTCTTTTTTCTAATGAAGAATTTCTCTGTTTTTTTCCACTCTTATTTTAATCATGTTTGTTTATTGTTTTTAAGAGTTCAATTAACAATTTTTGAACAAACAGACTTATAAACTAATCCAAGTTCCTCTAGCATGAAGTCACGTTTGATAAATTTTAGTCTGATATGATGTGAATTATCATTGATGAAATTAAATTTAAACTTTTTCAATTTGCAACAAAAATTCTTCCACTGAAACTTAGATGAAACTTTGATTTCCAAATAGCCCTCACATATAATCTCCAAGAGGCATGAAATTAAATGGGGGAAAAGGAGGAAAACTCTATTATACACAAAAGTTGTACACATTCATAAACTATTTTTCAACATAATTGCTGTATAAATTCAGATGTTTGTCAGTGTGACAGCATCTTCTGTATACCTAACTTGGAAGAAATTTTTTGCCAAGGACATCAGCCAGTCCTGAACACCATCCATCAGCTCTTCGTTGTTATAAAATTGCTGCAATCCCAACCAAAATTTCATTTTTGCAAACAAATGATAATCACTTGGTGCAAGATCTGGACTGAGTGGGTGGTCAAACACCTCCCATTGAAACTGTTGGAGCAACTCTTGTGCATGCAGCTGTGTGAGGCCATGCATTTTCAAAGACCAAAAAACATCTGAGGTCAACATACCTTGAATCTTGTTCTGAATTGCTCATTGAAGCTTTTTGAGGTTTTGCATCCACAGTAATGGTTGTACTGGTACCTTGCTCCATAAACTCTATCTATCCCTTACAGTCCCAAAAGACTATAGCCATAAGCTTCTTAGGTTTGTTCAGTGAGGTCGTATGATCCACTGTTTTGATTTTGTTTGTCTGCACATTCTCAAAGTAAACCCATGTTTTATCTGTTGTGATCTTGCCATCTGTATTGTTGCATTGCAAAAACTGTACTGCCAACCCATTTACTTCATTCTGTGATCTGTGAGGTGTTCGGGAACCCACCTAGCACAAAACTAGTGATAATCTAGAGTTGAAGTTACAATCTCATAAGAGTGCTGTTCATCCAATTGCAGGAAATTCACAAGACAGTTCTGATATTGTGAAGCAGCAACACTCACAAATCACTTTGTTCAGTTGTTCGACAAGGATATCAGTCACTACAGATGTTCTTTCTTGTCCATCTTTATCATGCATATCTGTTTGTCCCTCTCAAAATTTTTGGCACCATTTCCAAATACAATCTTCACTCATGAACTTTTCTTCATACATGGCACCCATCCTCTGATGGGTTTCGGTTTTGCTTCATTCTTCAACTTGCAAAATGCAAATTATAGTGCAAACGTCATTTTTGGCAGGAACTTCAATTACACCAATCATCATTCTTCACTCACTACAAACCAAGCACCAAACACTAATTGTGTGAGTTACGTAAGCCAACACGTGACAACTTATTTCTGTTTATGCCCTGTGGTGCTGAGTCAAGTGTTCGTACCATGTTGATTTTTGAACAGCCTAGATATATAACATTTTCATTTCTTTTGAACTTATGATGATAAAAAATCTCTTCTTATCCATAAAAATTTTAGTGTTCAAAAATTACTATGTGAATATTTATTACCAAAGAAAAAAAAATGAGTTGTGTAAACAAGTATGTTTCATTTTTTTTTGTGTACATAATTGAAGAATATATTCAATTTAATTATTTGATTATCATCAATTAAAGATTTTGTTAAAATCTTCAATACTTTTAATAGATTTCCATAAAATCACTGTAATCAAGATATGATTTATCACATAATAACAGTAATTTGTAATTATCAGAATTTCTGTGTATAGTATTACAGGAATGAAATGCTTGAGTGTATCTAAGAGAATTAAAAATAGATATACAGTAGGGCATCGATTATCCGACCCCCGATTAACCGATCGCGTTCTAGTTGGCAAATTCAAATGTCCACTAGTGATGTGGTGCTACAATATTTGGTTATGTCTTGGCTACTTTAATATTATTTTTGTTAAATTTTTGCATGTTTTAGCTGGCAGCACTGGCTCAACCATAAAAGGGAGGCTAGTATTTAAACCAGACCTAATACACTATACTAATAATGTATTTTTTCATACTTTTCATTATCCGACCAACCCCAGTCCCCAATTAAGTCGGATAATCGATGCTCTACTGTAATTGTATTAAATGTCTAATATAGTTGTTTTACACCAACCAGTCTTAACATGAAATATTTATAAATTGTTTGCATGGTAAGAATTTATTAAATTCCGTGTTTGAAATTATAAAATGAAATTGATTTGATAGAACTTGCTAAATGTCAAATATCTGTGTTACTAATGTCAGGCTATGATCTATTGGACTAGGACTTATACTGATTTAACTTATGGATGAAATTAGAGAATTTCATTCATAAGTAATGACCGTCGATGGTGGTACGGTAATCTTATATCAACTGGAAGGGAAGATCGGACCGAAGGTCCGGGTAGCGTAATTAGAGAATTTCTTTAAAAAAGATCTTTCTTTTTCAAAAAATAATCTCTGAAACTTCACAGTTAAGAACGATAAGTTCAACCATTATTTTATCTGGACCGCATTTCATCAGAGAGAAAGACTACTGGGTAATAAAGAACAATGAAGATAAACTTCATTGTTCTTTATTTTACTATGCATTTCAGGTGCAATGTTTTGGTGTAACTTGCACCCCTCATCAGGTGTTACATATTTTTTTTTACATTTAGACATTCAGTTACGAGGTGTTGATGTTTTATTCCCTAAGGCAGAAAGACAGAAACAAATTTTTAGTTTTAATTTTAAATGATTCATATAAAAGCAAAAGCCTATTGAATAAGTATAACAAATGTCGCAAAGCCCAGTATGTATATAGAAACGTCACCAAATGATTGCCTAAATGTTGCATCAATTTCAAGGATGAAAAATAATTATCTTATGCCTGGCAATCTTTACACCAACAAGGGGACAGTTAATATAAAAATTTATTTAAAAAGTTTTTATAAATTTGTTTATACTTATATTTTATTATGTATTACAGAATTTGTAATTTGTATCATATTATATACACTTGTGCAATTTTTTTTTTTGTATTTAAGAATTTCAAATAATTTTAAAATGTTCCTTTTGTTGCATTTTATTTTAGAACATACCTTAAGATGATTTCCTATGTAGATTGAAAGTGTTTGTTTTTTATCTGTATTAAACTATGCTGGAATTTTATTTGTAAGGTTCAGAGGTTTGCATTTTTTATAATTGGGCTATAACTCCACTAATTTTAATAATTAATATTAAGTAATATTACTTAATATTAAACAATTAAATTTACTTAATATTAATTATTAAAATTGAGTTATAGCCCAATTATTTAGGTGATTGTTTGGTGATGTTTCTATTAAATAATTTTATTTATGAGACGATTCCATAAAAAGATACAAATTATTCTATAGAAAGATACATAATGTGTAATTTTTTATAGGATATAATTTATAATGTATGGTCAGATTATTATTGAAAATTTATTTCACAATTTTCATTGTAGTTATTAAAATATTTTATAATAACCTTTATATTGTTGAGAGTAGGTTGTTATAAAGTTTGTCATTGGGAGAAGGTTGTTTGTTAACTTTAAACAATTTTACAGAAAAGCCAGAAGAAAGTTTGAGATTGTATAAAAAAAATAAATTCAATTTATGCTATATTGACATTTTTTGTTCCAATAGTAATTTCTATTCATAGGAGGTTTTCATTGAAAATCTTGTTTGTGACTTCATACATCAGTTAGAAGAAAAGTGACATGTGACCTTATGATATTATTTTTTGAAGTTTTATTTTTGTAAGCACTTTGTCTTTGAATTTATATAAAAACTGGTCTCTAACACCACCAAAAAGATTTAAAGTACTTTAATTTTGTATGTATAATCTAGTGGTTGTGTGTTAAAATCCTTCTAACTTGGTGCAAATTAAAATCACTGCATATTACGTGCAGTAAATTTTCCACATCTAAGAAGAGTCTAAAATTATTTTGACATTTCATTACATTAGAAAATTGTCTTGACTTCATAACACATTAAGTATCTTGTTGTTTGTGTTGGGCAGAGTCCAACACTGACACTTAGATCAAGAGAACATATCTTCACTGTTGATATGGAGAAAGCTTGTCTGCAGATTAGAAAGTTCTTACATATTCAGTTTAATTATGATTTTTTATTAACACAAAAGTCTTTGTGTGGCATTTTTATTGTTATACAATGTGTATTTATTGCTCATTACAGTGTATGTGACTCCTTTTTTCTTGACATAACAAGTCCTAATATAAGTAAGTCTTTGCAGACTTGTTAAATTATTAAATATGGTTTGAATTTTTGTTTTATGTATATATAACATTTTGGTAGATATGTTTTTTTCTTTTCTTTCTTTGATAATAGATTTAAAAAATCTTGTATTAGATTTAAAAGATATTGTTTTAGAGTTTTTTCATTATTAATTATATAAATTGCTACAATTGTTTAATAAGTAGAACCATAAAAGAATAGAAAGAAGCATAATAGTTATCGCCCCCATACATATTTAGAAAAATCAGAATATAATTTTCCTTAATTTATAACTTTTCTAAAATGCAAAGCTTTTTGGTTGAATTCTCAATATTGTCATCAATATAGATTATAGAAAATATTTTAAATGTAGCATTGTCAGTGACTGTCATTATAATTTGTTGATAACGTACACACAAAATTGCAAATTTCTTGCTCGGACTACATATATGATCAGTCATTTGTCAAAAAATTGCAACAGAATGCAAATTCCTTTGCAGACATTCTATATTAAAAAACTTTCAAAGTACAATTTTGAAGAATAAAACACACAACTTGTATTGAAATAATGCAAGTACTGTAATTTTTGTGTATATAAAAGAAATTGCTAGAATGAAAATAAAAATTTTGCATAACTTAAATATCCTGTATATTCCACACTGAAGTGGCTGTTAAAAATAATAATTTATCAGTGTGTGTTTAGAATGTACATTTTCCCCCATTTCTTTTGTTTAATTTTCACTAGCAATTCATTAAAGGTGTAATTAAAAAATAAATGAAATGGAAAAAAATAGAATATTTGAGATGGAACTTCTTAAAAAATTTGTGACTGATAAAACATTTATCACTTTTTCCATGATCATTGTTTTATTTATCAAATAATAATAATAACAATAATAATACTAATAAACATCAAAATAACTATTGAAAAATTAAGTAGTAAACAATTTAAATGTCAATGTTATCCAATGACAAACTGACAACTGATTTTTAGGTTCTTTACAGCAAATAAGAACTATCATAGGCTTATGATAAAATTGACAGTCAGTTTCTAATAGTTCTCTGAGCTTACTAAATAGAATGGGTTGAGTACAAGAAACTTGCAGCTTTTGAGGTAAAAGTTGAACTATAATAATATAAGAGTAAAGTTGAAGTTAAGATATCAATTAAAGTATGGTAATGATGTATAGAAAAAAAAAATGAAAGAAGACTAAAGGCAAGGCATATATACTGGTACCTTTTGATGATTTTGGGGTAAAAAAAATTGATTACAGATGAAAGTCTGTGGCATGCAAAGAATTTTTTTGTATTTTCTAAAGATGCTCTTGGTTGGTTTAGACAAGGGGAAACCATGTTTTACAAGTTTATAATTGCAAATTAAAATGGACTAATTAGCTTCATCGTGTAGGCTGCACTTGCTTTTAACACTTTTGCTGCTGATCGACATGATTTTGATGGACCCTTGCTGCATAGGCTGATGATGTGATTTTGCAATTTTGCATCATTCAGATTCTGGAAGTTTTGGGTAAATTGTGCATGTATTATTTTTTTGGATGATGATTGTTAATATGTGTAAGTGTATAAGAAACATTGTGGAGATATTGCTTGGTTTCATACTTTCCCAGGACACATTTAATTGTGATGGTTTTTCATCATTTTGTTCTTGGATACTAATGGACAAATAAATCAGTCATAGACTAATGTATACTTGAGGATTTAGTTTGCAGGCAGTGACTGTCATATTTTGGATATATATGAGAATGGACAAAGGACTCTAAAAGGATATTATGCTAGGTATGGTAGAGGGAATGAGAAGTGGATACATGATGTTAAGGAGGCAAGTGGCATGACCTTGAAAGAGCTGGAGGAGATGATGATAACTAGATGGCAAGAGTTTATCTATGATGTCACCAGGATATTTGGGGACTATAGCGGCCAATGCAAGAGTTCATTATCATCTGCAGTTGTATGGTCAATCCATCATTGCAGGAGTTTGGCATTGAGGTAGTCACAAACAGCAAGTGATAATGCGATGGTGGTGCATTACCACATTATCACATGGTATTAATGACCACCTCAATGCTGAAAAATGAAGTCTGGACTGTCTTCCCCGAGCTGTGGAAAAGCCATTGTGTTAGCATGTCCAGATAGATTGTTCCAGTCACTCTGGCTTCCGAAAAACGAAAGGTCCATAAATCTTGTGACATGAAATGGCAAAAAACATTCATTTTAGGGCATATGTATTCATGTTGCAAAACTGTAATGGGATTTTCCATGTCCCAAATCCGTACGTTATGTCTATTCACATGTCCTGTCATGTGGAATGTTGCTTTATCACTAAACACTAATTTTCATGCAAAATCATCCTCTCCCACATGTTCTAGCAGGTCCATAGTGAATAATGCTTGCATTGGCAAGTTGGATGTTTTCAGAGCTTGCAGCAACTGTAATCAATATGGTTTCATGATGAGTCTTTTGCACAGCTCCACACTGTTGTCTGCAGAATCCTAATTCTTGGCCTGTATGCGTGGACTTCTGCAGACTCGTTGCAAATGAATCATGCATGCATTTCACTGTCAAGTCACTCACCAATGGGACAGCCCATTGACTTTTCCTTACAAATGCAGCCTGGGGCTTCATATTGGGCATACTACTTTCGATTCGACTTACTAGAGGGAGGGTCCAGTCCAAACTTTGTTCAGAAATGCTATTGAACAACAATGGACTTGTTCGAATAGTAATTGAGAACAGAGAAAGCTCTCTGCTGTCCATTACTCACCATTTTCCACTATGCCATTGCCAGTACAACTAATGAACAGATATAAAACTTTTTGAGTTGCTCTGTTGGTTAATGTTAGTCTCATCACAGCTGATTTATTATGTCTCTCATAATAAAAACTTGAATTTGGGAACATCTTTTAGAATCACCCTGTATTTTAAAAAAATCTTTTGTAAAATTAAAATACTGTGTGTTTAAAGTATATAGTAGACATGGGCAAATGCAGTTCCAAGAGCTGCACATGGCTCTTTTTGAGTTATGTGTGGCTCTTGCTGAAAGTGTTAATTTCTGTTTTTTATTATTATTTTTATAATTTTGTGAAAATATGTTTATTAAAAAAATTCAATATTTGTTTTGTATTATATTTATATTATATAATAAAATCGCGCACCTTACCATGCTATCCACCACGACAATACAGAACTGCAGCTCCCATGCATTTTGCAAAACCTACATTTCGGCTCCCACTGAATCTTGCTTGCCCACCCCTGGTATATAGTATATGAGTTGTTGTTAATATTGTTGATTATCATTTTGTAGTTTAAGAATGTTGCTTAATCTTTATTTCAGTATAGATTAAACCGTAAAAAAAATTTTAGAAAAGAGAATCGGTGAAAAAATAAGGACAATGATTTTAATATAATTTTAATCAATTTACTTAAATAAGAAAATAAATATATTCTCTTGAATTGTAAGTTTTAGTTAAATTATTGCTCAATCTCAATCCAAAGCAATTACCAAAATACTTTTTGTTATGTGGATTTTTTCCAATTTTGAATGTTTTGTACGTTGTCAATTCTCATTTTATGTATTAAATAACTTCACTCATTAAAATTCATATAATCTATCACTTGAATGTTATAGCAAACAATGAAGTTTTGTGTGATCAAATCAATTCTATAATGATAATTCATTTAATAAATTTAATACAGTATATTCATGTTTTCTTAATTCTATGATTAACTAATTATTATTATTTTTCTGTATTATTAAACTGAAACTTGTTACACAGTTTATGAAACTCAGCCAATATAAGTTGTTATTTAACATTGAATTTACGACTAATCAGTTATGCTTATGAATAAATACTGTGATGACAAAACTACTTTTGGAAACATGTTTCTAAATTTCATACTGTTGTTGTGAAAACTTCAAAGGTTTAACTTGTTTAGTAATTGACATGTGTTATGTTGTTTCTCATTAACTACTAGATCATTAAAATTTTGTTTTTTTGTTGTTGAATATGTCTTCATATTTTTATCATTTGGTTTTGATCCAAGTTTTCCTTTGCTGTTGCTTTCTTAATTTGTTTTCTGTTAGGTACTACTACATCAAATATTCTTAACAATATATTTTAGTTTTATTCTATATGATTCTATAGTCAAATTTGTTAATAATTTTATTTTTAAAAGAGATGTCCTAATGCAAATTTTGATTGGAAGCCTCTATAATTTTATTTATTATAGATTCATCTATTTCAACTAAAAATTTTTATACTAAGATATCAGGTTAAAATTATATATCTGTTATATTCTTATCATTTTAAGTTTAAATTTATAACTTTTTCTTAACTATTATATCATTAACTGGAAAAAAAATAGACTGAAACCAGAACATAAACTTGGTTATTTGCTGGAATAATGATGCTAAAATATTAACATTTCTTTAAACTCATTAAATATTTTCCTAGATTAATTTTTTTTCTTTTGTTTTTTCTTTTCCTTCTCTTCCCACAATTGAAAATTACATGCCATTTGTCGGATTTTGTTTATCTAATCTAAACAGTTTATTATATTTTGCAATTGATCTTATCATATTGAGCTTCTTCTAGTCTGTATATAAAAGAAGTAAGTAAAGTAAAATATGATCATCGTCATGCAAAGCTATACAATATTCTTTTAAGAGTTTTGTTTTTTAAGAATATTGTAAGTAAAATTAGCATTTATTATAAATTAATTTTTCTGATAGTGATGATGATACAACAATAAGTAAACAATATAATATACATTTGTGTAAATTTTCCTATAATAATAATAATAATAACTCTCCCGTGGTCACCACCTGGTCATGGTGGGAGAGCCCAGTAATTTTACTGATCCATAGGGCAATGCAGGCTGGAGCATAAGCTCCTGGTAGGGACACCCATGCCAGTAAGGTCTATGGGGAGAAATGAAGCTAAGAGTGACCACACCCACATTCTGTGGAGATATTTATTATGGTGATAACTAGATCAAAGTGTGATACTGGCTCGGACGTCGCCCGGGTTAACAAGGTCCGCGTTCGTGAGTTAGGCAGAGGCTCACGTTCGAAAAATAGGCCACAGTCTCCCCTGGTTACCGGTGGCAAAAGCAGCACTGGCCCAAGCATGGCTACTGCAATGCCCTCAACAGATGTGAGGAACCAACTCAGCCTTGGTGTTTCTGTGGCAATGCATCCACAGACCACAAAGGCTGGAAAACCACGCCAACGGATGAAATGGACAGTAGAAATGAACGAGTTTATCATCCGTACTTACTACACAATCACAAAACTTGAAACAAACATGACAGCATACAGACAACAACTACACCATAAATTCACACAACAATATCCTCACCTCACTGTCACTGAACAAAGGGTTGTTGATCAAAAAAGAACAATTATACACAACAACCTTACTCCACAAACAACACTTGAACTTATCAAACAACAGGTTGCAGATCAAATACATCAACAGACAGAAACATCTAACATTAATGAAGATCATGTAACCTGTCAGGATAATCCAGCAACAAGCATTGATAATAACACACATACAACAATTACCACTAATGATACTACAGACACTTCCTCGTCCATCACTGATAACATAGACATGGATTTAGTTAATACGCTCTCACCTATATTTCAGGAAACACTCACTAAATATACAGGCACAGATCCCACACAACGACCACGAATACCAAAAATCAACACGTCAAAGGAAGTAGAAAAAACACTAAATTATGTAAACACTCACTTAATACCACACTACATTCATTCAATTTCTACACTCGCAGACATTCATACATTAGTTTATGCTGGGGCAGTCACAGTAGTGACACACCATGGACTGAAAGTACAGTCACAGACAAATACACAGAAAACACAATACTATCACAAGCCTGCCTGGCAGAGAAGAATAGAAATACAAATAAATGACATTAGACAGCAATTAGGCAGGCTGACACAATACACTAAAAGCAACATAACACCCAAATTAAGGAAACAGCTCAAAAACATTTTCAAGAAAATAAAAACACATACAAAACATGAACATCACAACACACATTACAGAATACATTGATACACTAAAACAAAAACTTGCTGCCAAAGCACGTAGACTCAAACATTACAAAACACGCACACTACGAAAACAACAAAATAAATTATTTACAAACAATGAAAAACTCTTTTACAGACAAATCAATAACAAAGCAAACACTGATACACAGCACAGTGGCACACCAACAGAAGAAGAACTCACAACATATTGGTCTTCTCTTTGGTCCAGTGCTGTCACGCATAATGCTGATGCAGGCTGGATCGAGGAGGAGAACAGAAACTTGCACAACATACCAACTATGCCCTGTGCTGAAATAAATATACATGATTTCCAATACACTGTTAACAGAACACACAACTGGAAGACACCTGGTGTAGACAACATTCACAATTTCTGGTACAAAAAGTTTACATCACTGCACCAGGAACTAGCTGAACACCTAACACACATCATCATCAATCCACAAGACATGCCAAATTTTCTTACTCAGGGCATCACGGAACAACAAAAAGGTTGCCGTAGAAATCGCAGGGGTTGCAAAGAACAGTTACTCATAGATTCAGTCATTCTACGGCAAGCATACAAACAACACAGAAACATACACATGGCATATATAGACTACAGAAAAGCATTCGACAGTGTTCTACACAGCTGGCTGCTACATATTCTACACATGTACAAAATACATCCATCACTCATTACATTCTTCCAAAACACCATGCAGCACTGGAGAACAACACTACATCTCAGGGTTAGTAACACTTCCATACAAACAAACCAAATTTTTATTAGGCGAGGAATTTTTCAAGGAGATTCCTTGAGTCCTCTCTGGTTCTGCCTAGCCTTGAACTCATTATCCAACATGTTAAACAACACGCAATATGGTTACAATATCAGACACGAAAAAACAACACAGTTTACACTGTCACATCTCATGTACATGGATGACATAAAACTTTATGCATCCACACAAAAACAACTTTGTCAACTCCTACAAATCACACATTCATACACCAAGGACATACAAATGGAATTTGGCCTAGATAAATGCAAAACACTTCACATAGAAAAAGGAATCCTGAAGAAAGAAGATTTTGCACTTGGAAATGGAGACGTTATTGAATCCATGGAAGAGGGTGAGTTCTACAAGTATTTAGGATTCCAACAGGCCAAACTAACAGAACATACACAAATAAAGCAAAGATTAATTAAAGAATACCAAAGTAGGTTAAATGCTATTCTCAGAACACAGTTAAATGCAAAACACACAGTCAAAGCAATAAACACATATGTCATTCCAGTACTCACATATTCTTTTGGAGTTATACATTGGACTCACACAGATCTTGAGCAACTCCAAAGGAAAACAAGAACTACACTTACTAAGCATAAACAACATCATCCTAAATCTGCTATAGAAAGACTAACCCTTCCACGTAAAGATGGCGGACGTGGCCTGATTGACATAGTTAACCTTCACTACAAACAAATACAGTCACTGCGAGAGTTTTTCTACAAAAAACAAGAAACATCACAATTACATAAAGCAGTTACTCTAGCAGACTCAAATAACACACCATTAAAATTACACTCACATCATATGGACACAACACAACATATAAAAAGCATAGACACCATTAAGCAATCGTGGGCTCGAAAGGCACTCCATGGCAGGCATCCATATGATCTAGCCCAGGATTTTGTTGACAAAACTGCGTCAAACAGCTGGTTAGCTCGGGGATGCCTCTTTGGGGAGACGGAAGGATTCATGATTGCCATACAGGATCAGGTCATAAATACTAAAAACTACAGAAAACACATACTCAAAGATGCAACACTCACAAATGACACAATGTCACATCACGCCAGAAACTATACAACACATCACCTCTGGTTGCAAGCTCTTGGCACAGACAGATTATTTACACAGACATAATCAAGTAGCAAATATAATACATCAAGAGCTTGCAAAGAAACACAAATTAGTAGACATCCACAAATTATACTACAAATACATTCCACAGACAGTATTGGAAAACACCACACACAAAATGTACTACGACAGAGCCATAATCACAGATAAAACAATTTACCACAACAGACCAGACATCACACTCATTGACAAACACAATAAAATCACATACATTATAGACATATCCATTCCAAACACTCACAATATACAAAACGCATGCACTGAAAAATTTAGCAAGTACACAGAACTCGCCCAGGAAATAAGGCATCTGTGGAGGATGGATAGGGTGCTTATTGTACCTGTTGTTCTCTCCTCTACAGGTGTCATACCACACACACTACACAAAAGCCTGGGCACATTAGAATTGAATGGAAACACATACATCACACTACAGAAGGCCACTATATTGAATACATGTCATATTGTGAGAAAATTCCTGAATACAGACACACACACTGATACACTTCTTTAATTTCTGTTTTGGTTACTATGCCTTGACTTTGGTCCGGCATAGTACACAGCCACCGGTGTTAACTGAGTATATCTCACTTAACCCAACATAATAATAACAATAACAACAACAAAAACTCTTCATGGTCACCACCTGGTCATGGTGGGAGAGCCTCGTAATTTTACTGATCCATATAGCAATGCAGGCTGAAGCACAAGCTCCTGGTAGGGACATCTATGCTAGTAAGGTCTGTGAAGAGAAATGAAGCTAAGAGTGACCACACCCACATTCTATGGAGATAATTACCATGGTAGTAACCAGGTCTAAGTGTGATACCAGCTTGGATGTTGCTCAAGATGAGGGACTCCACATCCGAAATGCAATCTGTTAATAAAATAGTGTTTTTCTGAGTCTAATTTGATGTCCTGTGGTGGTATAATAAGTCTGGCAGTAAAGAAAAGCCAATCTTAGTGCTCACAAGCTATTATCTAAACATTCTTTTACTAATCACAAAAAACTGTGCGGGTAGAAAAACCTATCTTACCACTAGAGGTGCCTTGGTTGAACTTTAGCTATTCTAAGTTCTATTTACTAATAGTAAATAGAACTTTTGAAAATTTGGTATGAAATGGTCTGTAGGTGACAAGCTAAGGGCTTTGTCACATTTTACTGGTGATTGAATGTTTACATAGTTTAATTTAGAGGAAAGTTGTCACCCATGGCTGTGCACAGTTATTGGCAGTGCCATCTCTTGAGGTTTTGTTGAACTGCAGAAAAAGGTGCATATGATGTAAAGGAAAATTTTTTTGTGGAACCCATGGACTACAGAAAAGTACTTGACAGTGTTCCACACAGTTGGCTGCTACGTATTCTACAATCTACAAAATACATCCATCACTCAATGCATTTCTTTCATAACACTATGCAGCACTGAAGAACATCACCACATCTCAGGATTCATAACACCTCCATACAAACCAAACAAACCAAATATTCATTAGGCGAGGAATTTTTCAAGGAGATTCCTTGAGTCCTCTCTAGTTCTGCTTAGCCCTTAGTCCTCTCTAGTACTCATTACCTAACATGTTAAACAACACAGTTTACATTGTCACATCTCATGTACATGGATGACAAAACTTTATGCATCCACACAAAATCGACATCAACTCCTACAAATCACACATTCATACACCAAGGACATACAAATTGGCCTAGACAAATGCAAAGCACTTCACATAGAAAAAGGAGTCGTGAAGAAAGAAGATTTTGCACTTAGAAATGGAGATGTAGAATTTGCCCTCTTCCATGGATTCAATAAGTATTTAGGATTTGAACAGGCCAAACTAACAGAAGATACCAAATAAAGCAAAGATTAATTAAAGAATACCAAAGTAGGTTAAATGTTATTCTCAGAACACAGTTTTAAATGCAAAACACACAGTTAAAGCACTAAATACATATGTCATCATTCACTTATTCTTTTGGAGTTATACATTGGACTTGCACAGATCTTGAGCAACTCCAAAGGGAAACGAGAACAACACTCACTAAACATAAACATCATCATTCTAAATCCACCAGAGAAAGATTAACCCGTCCACGTAAAGATGGTGGATGTGTCCTGATTGACATAGTTAACCTTCACTACAAACAAATAGTCACTATGAGAGTTTTTCCACAGAAAACAAGAAATATCACAGTTACATAAAGCAGTAACTCTAGCAGACTTAAATAACACACCATTAAACTTACACTCACATCATATGGATGCAACACAATGTATAAAAAGCATAGACACTATTAAGCAATTATGAGCTCAAAAGGCACTCCATGGCAGGCATCCTTATGATTTAGCCCAGGATTTTGTTGATAAAACTGTATCAAACAGCTGGTTAGCTCTGGGATGCCTCTTTGGGGAGATTCATTAGTCTTTTTTACAAGTTAAATTAATTTCTTATATTATTCTCTCTTCATATTTACTTCCAATTTTATTTCTAAACTATCATTCAATCTCTTAAAATTAAGTTTTCCTTTTGAGATAAAACAGATTAATTTCACTTTTTCTTCTCACAGTTTTAGTTATTGTAAGTAGTCTTTTCTCTTGAAATTTTTAATAAAAGAACTGAGTAGAAGTTGGCATCAAATATAAATCTATAATAATTTATTATAATTTTACTTCATGCATAAAAATAATCATCATTAATTAATGCAATTTTAATCAAATGAATTGTAAAATAATAATGACAATAATACATTAATAAAAAATTTTAATTGATTTTTTAATTTATATAATAATTTAGTATATCATTAAGAATCTTATTTATTAAAAAAACAGGAAGAACAAAATAGAGGAAAATCAAATTGGGAGCATCTCAGTGAAGACTTGCATGTTTTAATTACAGTAGAAGATACAGCTGCTCGAGCAGCTCTTAGAATTGAACGAGCAACAGAAGAAATTAAAAAGTTACTTATTCCAGTGGTAAGAAATCAATAATTGAATAATTATTTCATGTAATTTTATTAATACTTATAAATTAATAGTAATAAATAGAATTTTTGTGACTATAGATAGGATTAAAAATGCAAATGAAAAAATCAACGTCCATAACTCCAACAAACTAAAACCTTTTTTATATCCCAGTACAAACAGGGAAAGGTTTTAGTTTGTTGATTTATCCTTTCCAGGGATTGTGCGAGAAGTTGTTCCATAACTCCAGCAATGTAATTTTCTCCAGTTGCATTCCATAACTTTGATTTAAAAATACAGTGAAACATGTTAATGTGACCACTGAAGGGATCAGCTCAATACAGCTCAAGTAGTCATCTTACAAAGGTTGCCATATTAGCAGGTTTCACTATATACAAAAACAAAAATCATTAATTAAGAATTTAAGATGTTTCAATTGTTTTAATCATTATCAGTAAGTTCTGAAAATCTTGAATATTATCACACGTCTTTACTACATCCGATACATGTAAAGCTACACACCAACCAAAGCCAAATAAAATCGGGCGAGAAACCCAATTTTATTCGACTTTGGTTGGTGTGTAGCTTGAATATTATAACCCGTACGCACATTTTCTCTTGAAAGGTCTTTTATTTTTAATTTTAATAGTTTTATTGTTATTGTTATTTGAAGGAGTATTTGATAATTACTGTTAGTGAAAGAATAAAGATTATCATTATTTTTTCACTAATACTAATTTACATATAAATTACTGATTATTTAATGTCTTCATAGCATATTCTTGAAAGTGTTAATAACTTAAGTCAAAATAATAATAGCTATTATCATTAACAGATTGTTGTTAATATGGTTACTATTTATTTTGAAAGAAATTATATATTTATAGCATTAGAAATTAATTTAATTGCTTTTAATATTTGTAGTAGCTTCTTAGAGTTGCATATTTCAATTTGATATTTTTGTTAATATAAATTGATAGAGTTTGGCAACTTTTGAAATTTGTGTAGTAAAATCTTTTTTTGAACTTGTAAGAGAACTGGAAAGCTTTGAATTTTTATTTTATTTTTTTTTCTAATATTAATTAGTAAATTTAAAGATACAATACAAGACTAATCTTTTTTTCTACATATACAGTGGAACCTCGCTTAACGAGCATAATTTGTTTACTCGTAATGCAAAACATTCATTAAGCGAAACAATTTTTCCCATAGAAAGTAATGTAAAATATGATGATGCGTTTCATGCCGAAAAAATGCTCAAATGTTTTATGTACAATGTTTATTCAAAAAAAATTGCACAATATACATTGTTAAGAAGCATGAATCATCATCATCTTTTCCTCTAGCACTGAATTGAACCATTCTGGAATGAGAATTTGATTGCAGAAAGAAAAAAAAGGCACAGCTAATGTGTTTGATAAACACTTTAAACGATATGCCAAATTCTTGGGTTATGTAAATGCTATAATTAAATATTAGAAATTAATTAATTTGACTAAAGGTAGGCAGTTATGTTTCCATCTCGTACTAAATTTAATAATTATAAAAAGTTAATTTTTAATCCAGACATTTCTAAAATTTAATTTGGAATCGCAAGAATTTGGCATATTGTTTGGCGTGTTTATTATATAACGAGCTATGATTGTTGATGTTTATAAGTAATGTGTGTGAACACAAGTTTGGAAAAATATGTGATTACAGGCGACAGTAAGATGCTAGAGGAACGAGTTCTAAACACAGACTGATGGAGCATGCTGCATGTGCACAATTCGGGGCTTTCCCTCTCCTCATCACTCGCTATGCGAAATACTCATTGTGTGAGGTTCCACTGTACTACCAGTGATAATTTTGATGAATTAAAGTTGACTTATTCAGACAATTCCGCATTCTAACAGAATGTATGTGGGTAATTTTTGAGTCAAGACATGGAAACTAATGAAACTAGTCCATTCATTCTTTACAAAATAGTCAAAATTGTTAGGAGAAAACAATCAACTATTTTAGAATTTTGTAAACTTATTAATGTATATTCTTTAAAATTTTTTGTAAATTTTATTTTTATTATTAAAAATATATATTTATAATGCAATGTTTTGATAATATCAATGTATAATGTTAGATCAGGCATAAATGATGATCTACTTTATTTCTCACTATTATTAGTTTTATCACCAGAATATGTTTAGAAGATTAAAAAAAATTTTTACTTATACTTAGTTACTTTAAATTATTACTCAGTTACAAATTATTACATTTCTTACTTACATATCAGATACAGTGAAACTCAGTTTTCAAACGACTCACTTTTTGAACAAATTGGTTCATAAACAGAATTTCAAACTCTTATTTGTCCCAGTTGCCATTTGGTAACTCTGTTGCCAAACAAGCTACTCGACAAGATCCGATCACAGGTTAGAGAGACACGGTCAGTCAACTCCCTATACTTCATATGTTAAAGAAAGTCGACAATCTGACCAATCGGCAGCAGGACTATTGATTCAAAAGTTAGTGGAGCTGAGATCTTCTGCATCATTAGATGTCATGACATGAATCATTGACGACATTGCTATTTAAATTAGATTTCAATGTGCTTACAGGAAAGACACTACTGTTTTTCAGTCTGCATTACAGTTGAATTTAAATTAAATTAATAAAAACTGTGTTAATCAACATTTGCATAGCATAAGTGACATCCAAGAATTTGTCTTTAAGGTGCTTAAGTCAGATTAAATGAAAGTTTATTATATATAATTTAGTATTATATTATATACAATGTCACATTGCATTTTTAGCATGAGATAAGGCCATATACAGGAACAGATTAATCCATTTTAAATTGTTTCTTATGGGAACATTTGTTTTGGTTTTAGAACAACTTTTAAGAATGAATTATGTTCGAAAACTGAGGTTTGACTGTATTCTTGAATTTTAATTCTTATGCCAACATGTTTTGTCATAACATTTCTAGAAGGAAAAAGTAATTATATTTGTGATCAATATATTGAAAAAACAACCTACAGCTGTTTTTATAATAACAATGTAATAACTCTAATTGACTGACAACAGTATTTTGAAGAATTTTTTATATCTGTTGAGTATCTTCGAAGTCAAGATATTACAAAATATTGAATATTCTAGTCTATCAGACAGTATTTTAAATAGATTTTATATATACCATATATAAATATGGATGTATGTATATATTGCATTGTTTCCAACTATATATTAAGAAAATATATTTTTATTAAATATAATCTGTGTACTATTTATCCCATCCAAATGCAATAATGGCATATAAAACATTCAAAACATCAATGAAAATATTCAAGAAAATGTAAGAATTCTAAACTTTAAACACAGTGACAAATCTAATCTGCACTTAAGTTGTCAGTTGTTTTGGCAAAGTATTCTCTTCTTAAATAAATTGTTTCTTTGTACTATCAAATTGTGTTTATTTTTTTTAAATTTTTATTCAGCAAGTTGAAGAGAGTTTATTTTTATTAAAATATTATAAGAAGGTGGATCATAAAAACAGCAAATAGAAAACTGCAATAATATAAAAGTGTTGAGTTGGTTTCACTTTATATTTATGTAATGCTGTTGTAATTTTTACTAAAGCTCATTAATTAAGACTAATCAGTTTTAATACTAAATTAAATTTTATCAAATCTTTCACTACATTTCATTAAGTTGTCAGATCAAGATATCATTTATTACTGGTCATTGATTTTAATAGAATGTTTGTTTTTTAGGCATTTAAAATAATATGCAGATTTTTGTTTAATAAATAGTATCAGATTAAATTTTACATGGTTTTTAGAAGACAGTTAATGAAAAGTTGGATCATTTAGATGATTTGACAAAGCAGAGTTAGTTTCAAATTTCGTCAAGTCAGGATCGTGCATAAAAACTTAATTTTAGTTTACAAGGTTAATGCTCTGTTGTTAAAATCAACCAAGGTCAATTATTTGAAAACAATGGTATACTGTTAGATTAAAAAAGTTAAAAAAATTATTTAGGAACTTTCATTTATTAGTTATTTCTAATAATAAAAAGTAGGAAGACTGAAATAATAATGCCAAATTAATACTTTATAAATCTCTATATTTTCAAAATATAATATTCATATATTAATCCATTTAATATCCAGAATGCAAAATTTAGAAATAAAATATTTTAGCACACTATTAATTAACCAGTTTGCTAGATTTGATAAAAGAAAATGTCAAAAATAATTAGCTGATTAATTAAAAGTTAAAATTAACTAGTTCTACTATTGTATTTGAACAATTGTTTGCTGTTTGGAACTAATGATGTATAGCAGTTTAGCATTGTTTCATTAGTTGTCTTGTTAGAAACAAGAGTGTAACTATTTAACTTATGCCAGTTCATTTTCTTTTCGTACTATAATTTAAATTAGTAAACATTTATTTTTATATATTTACAATGTATTTCTGAATGAAAATTAAAATTTTATTAGTAGGTAAAATTACTTCATTATTTAAATATTAATTCAAAATAAATTCATTTAATTGAATAATTAAAAAAATAGATGGATGGAGAAGACGAATTAAAAAAGAGACAACTCATGGAATTGGCTATAATAAATGGTACTTATCGAGATAGCAGTTCAAAAACAGGCAGTAAGTTTGTTAATTATTATTCTGATGCATATTGTGTTTCGTTATTTTTCTTTCATATATCAATAGTAATAATACTGTTTTTATTATAAGAAGCTGACACACCTCATCTAATGGCACCTCCAATTGCCATCTCTGCACCTCTCCGAACTCCTGGAAATCCCTTGGGAGCACCGTTAATCTTATCTCCACGTCTTCCAATGGCTGGTGCCACACTACTCAATGGAAGCGCACCACCTCCACTCATTACTCCTACAGATGCAGGATTACTTTATGCTCCATATGCAGATTATCATCAGTATGCAGCATTAGCAGCATCTCCACTTTTGGCGGATTTTGCTGCCGAACATTCATCAAGTGGTGGGTTGTTTGGATGATATAGAATTACAAAGAGAAAGTCTTGTAAAGAAAATTTCTAATTTATAAAAGAAAACTAAGTTTTTAATTTTTTGCAATATAAAATTATCTATTGCTCACAAAGGATATGTATGATAAATGTTACATGGTTATGAATGAGATATTTAAAAGGAAATATGTTGATAATGGAAAAGAATTTTGATATTCATAATTTAAATAATCTGTACATAAAAATGTACATAAATTTCATACAGCTTTGGGACCATTTGCTTTCTGACAGAAATGCATAGTAGTTTAGATAGATGTATATATTATGTTTCTGAAGCTTATATTACTTGATAGAGTAGAATATTTTTGTTAGATTTTATATTACACTGAACCATAGATTTTTTGGTACAGTTTAATATAATAAAGATGTGGAATTTTTTGTAATGGCTTTGATAAATTTGATTTTCTGATCTTGGCATTGTCTTTTAATGCTAATACATTGCTTTATTTATTGTTGTATAGTATGCGTTGAAATATAAATTAATGTATTACTTTATATATATATATCTTTTTTGTTATTTAGAAAAATAATAGTAATTGTAAAAAGTAATTTATTGCGAATTTGAGACAAACTGCCATTTGTGTATTTTGAAATTTTATATTTATGTATATTTATCAAAATGATTTTTTTCCATATATACATGTAGGTGCAGTGGCTAAACAAAGGCGTCATTTGGCTATACGAGACCATCCCTACCAAAGGGCTGGATCTCTCTCTTAAATTCATCCAAGGTTAGTTGATTGTTATTGAAAGAAAGTTTTGATTATCATGTAATAAAAATTACAAATTTGCAAATATGAGATGAGATATATTTTCAAATTTGTTACGATATTGTTAAAATTTCAAATAAATTAATTTATTGCATATATTTATAAATACAGTTTTGCATTTTTATTTTTGTTTTTAATGCATAGCATTTCTATTTTTGGCTTCTTTTATTTGATCAGTTAAAATTATTTATATATAAATATAATATAATATATATATGTAAATAAATATCAATAAAGAGCCAAATATAGAATTGATCATTTCTTGTCCCCTTCTTAACGAAATTAGCAAATATGCCCCAATTGTAGTTGTTTCAGATATTTAAATTTAAATTTTAAAATTTAAAGAAATTTTCTAGAGTAAGTTTAAAATTTCTTTATTAATAAACGTGATTTTTGAAAGCAGGAATTCTTGATGGTAGCACAGTGGAAACACGTTTCTAATCAACAAAACTTAAAAATTGTAACAAAGTTGCTATAAACACATTTTTTATCATTGAATTTTTATTAGATGTAATGTTACTGAATAAATTTAAAGTATTATTACAAATATAATTTAAATCAGCAGTTCTCAAAATTCAGTGAAACAAAAATCTGCAATTTTTTTTTTAAATATTTAATTGAGAAATGTTGGTTTAAAAAAAAAAAAACTCATAAAATTCATTTTATAAATTTCAGTAATTAAAATTTTAAGTTAAACTAAATCATTGGAAGAAAATTTTTAAAAAGATTTCAGTATTCTGTAATTAATTAATTAAAATAATTTCTACTAATATTACAGCAATTATAAAATTGACATTTGTTCTCATATTTTCTATAGCACAATTTTTGCCACTTGTTACTAATAATCCTGCTATATCTAATTTTTAGTGACTTGCATTAATATTATAATTGCACTGTAATAATGATATATCTTTAAAGGTATATACTAACACCTTCCTCTTTTTTTTCTCTTGTTCATTTTAACCTTAGACTTCATCATCACATGATCACCGCCGTGAGCTCCAAGAGTACTAACCTGTTGACTACTGACGTTCGTGTGCCAATTTATCAGTTCTGATCCTCGTGTCATCCTGGAAAACACTTTTTCTGTCATCGCGAACAGGAAAGTGTAGAGCTGCCATCTTTTGTTACTGCCAGGTAAAATGAAATCAAAAACAAGTAACCCAAGCACAGTTTTTCTGACTAATTTTTAAAGTGGAAAAAAAATAACTTTTTTTCAATTTTTTGGTTAGTGAAGTTTTCTAGATGGTGATGTATTGTTTTAGATGAAGTGTATATTGTACCTGAATATTATTCTCTGTGACTTAGAAATTAAGGGCAGCTCCCTTGTGTAGTTCTGTTTAGGTTGTTTTATTTTTTAAAAAAAAATAATAATTTTAAAGTTTTAATGTTTTTAATTATCTTAACATTGGTCACAAGTATTGTGTACTTAAAAAAAATTAAATATAAAAAAAAAAAGAATCTCAATTTTGTGTTCAAATCCGAAAGAAAATTTTGGATTTACATATGTATGATGTACTTATATTAGAATATTTTATGTTTTGTGTTTATGTCAAGACTAACTTTTAGGTTTATTACGACTGCATTATAAGAATCGAATCTCTGTTCTCTTCAAGATCAACAGTTTTTCAGAAATTGATACTTAAATATTATTGAAGGTTAACAGAAACGAATACCCATATTGTTATTGAAGTTTATGCATTCTAGATGCAGTTTGTAGTAGATATTTTATATACAATTCTCGAACCTGATGTTAGAAAATGTGATGAAAAATGTTTTGCAATGTTTTTTTTTTTTTTAGATATAACTGTTACCCTACTAAAATAGTCTAATTATTAACTATAATGAATATTTACAGAATTTAAAATAATGCATGTATTAATACATTTTAACAAAATATTATAAAGGATTGTCTTGAGTGATGTAACATGCACATATCATTCTCTTAAAATAATTCAGAAAATTTGTTAATACTCTTTCAAGATATTATTAATTTAGTAGTACTTAAAATTTATTCAGGAATTTTATTGTTAACTTTCTTAAAAATATATAACTTTTTTAAAAATCTGTATTGAATGCAGTCTGCACATTTTTTACTAAGCAAGTTATTGATTGGGGAAATTTTTTAATACATAGAACTGTTGACCCAAAGTATGTGGGGGAATACTTGGAGAAGATAACAAATGAATCTATTTTACTATAAATGAGATTTAAAAAAAAGCAATATTTATCCTTTACTTTAAATTTACAACATTTTGTATGGCATCAAAACACAATTACAATTTTTAGTTTAGTTCTATATTTCATTTATAGCTATTGGATTTTAAAATTTGGTCAAGTTGTGCCAAAATATTCAATGCAATTATATTGTTGACAAAAGAAATGTACACGATCAGTTGCATTTCACCACATTTACAGTTTTATAATGTTTAATTTGATTGTATTGACGTGTGTTTGATATAAGTAACAAATTTTTTTCCCAATTATTTCAAAATCTTGTTGCAAGATTGATGTGCCTTATTCAAATATAAGAAAGATTTCTTTTGCAATTAATAATTACAAAAACTGTAATGCATTTATTGCATTGAATATGTGATAAAATTGTGGCAATATTGTTATAATTGAAAAAGGTGTTAAAAAAAAAATACAAATTTGATTAAGGAATAGCTTGTTCCCAATAAATCTGTTTCAAAGTTATATTGTAATTTTTCACATTTTCTGTTCATTTCTATTTTTTAAAATAGAAGAGATATACTTAAAATAAAGGTAGCTGTCTCAAATGTATTGGTTTTTTTTCTTTTTTAATATTTTGAAAACTAAGTTGAAATTTATTTTAACTTAATTTTATTTCTGTATAAAAGTATTCTTAAATTTCTATAAAAACAGCGTCATTACCATGGTATTTATGGATGGATCTACCAATGTTAATAAATAATCCTTTGATAGATCATGTCTGTAAAAACAAGATGCATCTACACATTTTAAGATTTGATATAAGGATATGATTTATTATTAAAATTCAAGAAATAAATTCAATAATTTAAAGAGTCGTGTGAAAAATTGATTCAAAAAATTTGAAATATCAGATTGACTGAACTGAATTTCAACTGCTTTTAGAATTAATTTCTGTTTAAAGTTTAAATGACTAAATATTTTTCTTTGTAAAAGGAGTTGAACATTTAATATTCCAAGTTAAAACAGACATTAAAATATTTCTTATTATATATTTTGTCAACGTGGACATTAATTATTAACAGGACAATTATACTGGTGTTAAGTATTTACACAAAAATTGAGGAAAAAGTTCTTAAAGAAAACAGACTTTCTTTATTAAGCTACCTGCTTAACACCAGTATAATTGTCCTGTTAATAATTAATGTCCACGTTGACAAAATATATAATAAGAAATTATATAAGGACAGTAAGGCAATAATAGTTAGGTATTAAAATAATTTGTAAAATTAATCAGATCAATTATGAAAATAAGAACTTTATCATAGATTATTTTCAAGATAATAGTTTCAAAAATATCAAATTTTATATCTGTTAAAATATAAATTTTTTTAATGTTCTTTTACAACTATTTATGGGATATTATTTAAGACATTTTCACATAGGAGATTGGAATATCAGATCACTGTTCTCATTGTCCATCATTCTTTCTACAGTTGATTATTCCATTCTTTTTTCTATGTCCTTCTTGATACTATCTACTTCTCCTTGGTCTTATCTTGCTGTTGTTTGAATTGTTTTCTGTTTTTCTTGGTAATCTATTCCTTGTTTTTTTTCTGTACTTAGTCTTATTTTATTTTTATCTTAGACTTTCTTGATTTTAACTGTTTCCTAATTGTCTCGTTCTTTTTTTTTTTCTTCTCCTTAATGTGTTTTATAGGAAGCGAATTTCACCTGCTTTGGATCTGTTCCATTTTCATTCTACATATTATATAATTTGTGTATTTTTGTACATTTCACGTCTTTTAGTTTATTCCTATGTCACACCAAATGTTTTTCATTCTAGTAAAGTAATTTGGCACTTTTCACATATTCCAATTCATTTATTATTTCTTTTATTATTCTTCTGTCACTTGCATTAAATTTAGGTATCTATATAATAAATTTGTTTACTTATTACATGATGACATCTGTAAAAGTGTATTCTCAAAAGAAATGGTAAGTTCAGACAACAAGTAAGTAAAAGTATAATTTAAATAAAGGTAAAATACCTCACTATGGAAGTGGTCTCCAATCTTATTTAATGCATCTTTTAAATAAATTATGGAAAATTTGGTGAATTGCTTGTATGGAATTTTTTTATCTCTGTTGAGTTCTTTTGTTCTGGGTTACTTTTGTATACCAATCCTTTCATTCAATCCACAAGCAAAAGTTGTGCGCTCACGTTAGGAGAATGTGGGGACCTATAACATATTAGATTTTGTGTAATAACTAATCAGCAAATTAGGGTATATTTTTAGAGGTACCACTCGGTATAGCTTTCCCTTTTACTTTCCCGGCTGTTATGTACAGTATAAAGGAAAAGTATTGGAGTAGTGTCATATTTGACACTGATTTTTGCAAATCCACATTTTGACACCTCCCAGGTCAAAAAAAGTAAAATAGACACAAATATACATCCACGGATTTTTTTTAATCTCATTTAATATCTTAGGATGGGGTAATGACAAATCGAAATTTGGCATGTATGGCCCCATCCGTTATGAGATTCTATTTATTATTATCTAAAATATGCCATAAATGTTATTTTTTTTAACTGCTGGGAAAGTTATGCAACTTGCCGGATTTTTTCAAGATTATTTTGCTTTTAATTTTTATTAATCATCATGATAAACTTACACATACTAATGTTTGTTGATACTATTCTTTCCAGTTTCCATTATTGCATTAAACAGTATGGAGGGCAACAGTACTATTCTTGTATTTTCTATAGTACATTGTGTGTTGTCCTCTTAGGCTAAGGATTTTTTAGAATCTTATGATGATTTTTCTTTCTATACTTAGATATTTCAATTTTTTAACCTTTTTTGTTGAATAATATGCTTTTTTCGAAATTAATGTAGAACCATTATAATAATTACCATATTTTTACTCTGATATTTGTAGTAAGACAAATAAAGTCTGTGGTTATTTGACCTGAACTCTTTGTCTTGACCTTAACTCTAAGTAATATATTCTTTATTTTCTTTGTCTTGATTCATTAAAGTCGATCCTCTAATTTTTCTTTTATTATTTCCTTTCTTGAATAATGACATTTCCTTCTTTATCCTCTCTCTTCTGTGTTCATTTAAAAATTCTAGGAATCCAGTGGTATGAAGTTCCTCCTCTTTCATTTCAATTGTAATTCTATTTAGAGTTATTTTCTCGACTTCATTCTCTTTTATTCTTGAGAAATGACGTTTTTTATTCTTCAATTTTATGAAATAATTTTCTTAAACTAAACATGATTGCACTGAATAAACTTCTTAGAATTACTTTAATAGATTGAGAAAACTGAATTGTTGTTTAAAGCACTTCGGAAATGCCGATAATTTAAAAAATTTTTTAGTGTAAATTATTGGTTTTAAATTACCCTTACATCCATTCAAATGTCAGATTTTTTTTACTTATATATGAGATTATCTGTAATGCTGGACATTGGGTATCCGGATAATCGGGTACCAGTTTTAAAAAATTACATGTACAACGTGAAAAAATCATCAACCAGCAAAATTATTTTACAAAATTATATAATTTAGTAAAAATTTGTAGTAATAAAGTATTTAGGTGTTTTTAATTATCCGTTCTTTCTAATGATGTATCTAATATATGTTTTTACAAATAACATGTTAAAAATATTTTTTTTTTTCTAATTGCTGAACCATATTTCAAAATATAAAATAAGACGTTTTATTATGTAAAAATAAGTTTTCTTGTTATAATCTATAATCGCAAAACTGTCTTCGTACGCGGAAAAAAGCAATATTTTCACTTAATATTCATTAATAAATCCTGTTATCTGTTAAATTCAGAAAAATTTCTTAAAATATTAACAAATTGGAAGAAAATTATCGAAAATACACTTTATCATAACAATCAAAATTATCATCGATCATTTTTCAGTTAATATTTTAACGATACTATTTAACCTTGTGTTAGTTAACACCCGATTAACCGAGGCCATTACCTCGGTTAATCGGGGTTCTACTTTGTCATTTTTTTGGCGCTTTGTTTTCATTTGTAGACTAGTCCATTAATAACTGCCCTCAAACTGAGGGTGAAAAGTTGAGGGACTGGGAGAGTTAATATAAATCGCCATATTTAAATTTTAAACGTATAAATCAAGCCGTTCCATAACTTCCGTGGGCCAACCCTGGCGTTTCTCTTACATATAAATTACAATACGCAGGGGTAGGAAATTCCTTTTATAAACAATATTAGCTTTATATGTATAAATTAGATAACATTAAGAATTCAATAAAGAATAACAGTGGAGATACTATACAGTGCGGTCGCAATTTATACGATCAAATCGGATGAAAAATTCTGTAACGTTAATCTTATTTATTAAATGTGTAAAAATTAAAATTAATGCACTTTATTCTTTTCTATTTCGCACGAACGTATAAAGAAACGCGTGAAAAGTTACCTCTAACAATAAAAAATTTATCTTAATACAATATTTTTTTATTTATGCTGCTGCTCATTTACGTAAACTGTTGTCAGCGCCAATAATTTGCAACTGACTCTGCATTGTTTTCTCGGTGACATAGAAGAATTTGTATAAAATTTGGATATTTTTATACCAATAATAGAGATTTTTCCGTTTGTTCCTTAATTTATCGGAAACAAGTGCGTTTCTACATTGCGCTAATATTTATTCAAGCACGCGCTTCGTTAATAGAAACGTTAATAGTTTAACGTCACCAATCATTATAATACATTAAATTTAAAACCAATTAGTCTATATATTTTCCCTAATATTGAAACAAATTTTTGGGCTGCAATTTGAAAAAATTGTAGACCTATAATCTCGAGAAAGGAGTTGAATAGATGAAAGACCAGACCCAATATGAAGAAAACCTTAGGGGCAGGAGGTCCCGATTACCTATATTCGAACTTCCGATGCAAACTGGAAGTTGTGTTATTTCAATTCAACGCAAAAATGGAAAGGATTTTAAATTATTTAATCTTGATATTATTCGAGCCAATTTACCGATAACCTAATTGTTTTTCGGTTCTATGCCTAACGAATTATATAGAGTGCAGGCCTTCGTATTAATTCTGTATTTAATTTATCGCGACAGAGTTTTTTACGTTTAAATAAAAGGTTAAGGAACTATCTTGTTATTTACACCCAAAACTAAAAATAAACTAATATAGTGCGGATCAAACTGACCGTAATTTTAAATTAACTTATTAATTACCGTAATTAGTTCATACTAATATAATTCAGTTGTTTCGGTTATTTCTGTTATTAAAACAAAGACGAGTGATTTAGTAGAACTACAGGTATTTAATCGAAAACCTGATTCATTTTTTTAACTCTCCCTCCTGTGGGTACTGAGGCCTTTTTTTTAAAACTCTTTCCGCCCTGTGGGCACTAAGAGGGCCTCTTTTAGTAGGCTTATTATGGGTTCGGCCAGGCCCATAATGGGGCGACCGGGTGGTGAGGGACGGGGCCCGACATATCCGAACGGACTACCCCCCGAAAAATTCCTGGGGATTATTCGATCCCGGGTCCCCCAGAGCGGTAGGCTGCCACCTTGACCGCTCGGCCATCTGGCCGGATACTGAGGTCTTATTTAGCAAGCCCATTATGGGGGATTAAAGGGATATTTAAAGGATAGTTCATTTAAATTGCGAAAATTATTTAATCTGAAACGAAACATTTCAGCAAGCATAGATGATATCACGTTTACAACTTTATGATGCCCGAGTAGGAATGTTGTCATGTGGATCTTGCTCGGGATAGAAGGCAGATACTTCAGTATCTACTCAATTTCTGATAACAGCTGGTGGTTTGTTCACGTATTTTGTTCATTTACGTGTACGTCATTTTGTTTTAATAAAAAAATTGAAAATTCAATAAAGAAATCCTTTCGTTCATTCTGAATAAAGAATATATCCAATATTTGCAACCAATTAATCTTTCAAAGTAAACGCTTTCGATACAAATTTTATGGTTCTTTTCTGTTAACGGGGCGCCAGTTATAACTTTCATCCGATGCGCGATACCGTCGTCCGCTAAGACTATCGCATTTAACTAAACTAGCCCATGCAACTGCCAGTTTTGAGTAGGTGGCTCGCCCCGAGGTGCGAACGATAGCGAGCACCGAACCGCACGACTACATAGATTTTAACATATCAGTATACTATTCTGATCTTTGGAGCCGAATATCTCGCGAAGAGTCAATAATTCTGGGGGTGTTGCAAAACCCCTCATTCACAGCTTGAATCTTACCATATCGGCTGGCGTCCCATTAACAGAAAAGTATCTAGCGTGTATTTTACTGAGTATATTGATCATATTACTTATGGGATACACATATGACCTCATATTAAACAAAAAAACTCCGTGTTACTTGAAGTTTCATAATTTGAGGAAAGAAATATAAATAAACTATTAGCATTTAGGGATTCTGTACACGATGATCACGCTTTAATTCCATCTCTCGTAAAGGGTAAATTAATATCAGCATATCTTTTGACAATATTCGAATTTTGATATTCTACAAAAATATAAGATGATTTGAATAGAATAGGTTAAAATTTTGCTATATTTCACAGACAAATAATGATAACATAACAAATAAGATCCCATACAATAAAAATATCATCATCATGTAAATGTCATAAGTTTCTTTCTGAAATTTGAAATAGGCGCGCTTTTAAGCACACTTATGCTTTATTTTCATCCATTCACATTATTAATACCCTCCTTAGATTCAACTATATCAGTGGTCTTTCTTTTCTCATCTGACTTCCAGACGAAACAATGTTATATAAGCTACGGACAGGTATTTCAAACTGTTGAAGACAAATTAATATTCAACTATTTAAATACTATATAGGAATACAGGAGTTTTGAAACGAAAAACAAAATGAATAATTCATATAGTTCGCTTGAAAATTTAATAATTGTTTTGATGCTATTATTACAAACAGTAAAGACGATTCTTGCATTGTAAGACGGTTTATTTCAGAATTTATAGTTTAGAATGTCGTAGGGCCGTTAGATTTCGAGTGAAATAATTTCGTACAGTAGTCGAGTGCCCGGGTGCTCAAATCCCAGGATTGTTAATTAATATAGTTACGATATTTACTTTTTCAAAATTGCTGGATATTTAGCAACAGATATACCACAAATTACACGCTTCATCTGACCCAGTTTGGAGTGCAACAAGTATTTCTCCATCAATCGGCACGAATTTTAGACCTGGAAAGAGGTGACTAGACAAGATAGACGATTACCTAAGAAAAAGGACTGACGACGTAACGCTGGTGTTTGCAGAGGAGTGGCGAAAAGATAAAGACATCGAGGTCCACGACCCAACCCAGGCTCCACTGTATTAAGGGCGAAGCACGAATTTCATTATTTGGACGATTTCATCAGTTTCATTACAACACATCCTTACAAACACTCCTCACCGTAACAGTCACAATTAAACCATTATCTAGTTTAGGGGTCCCCAACCTTTTTGTAACTAAGAGCACATTCTAGAATACCGGCCGGACGGCGGGCACCATTTATTTCTTCAAGGTGAATTTATATTTGGACGTAGTTAATAATACATACACATAATGTACAGAAAACATTTAATTCCAAAAATGTAATAAAACATACACAAGACTATTGACAATAATTTTTACAAAACAAGTAATTACTAAACAATGCATACAAAATCTACAAAGTATAAAAATTCTTTATAAAAAATATAAATCTGAAAGTAAATGTGATTTTTGGCATTGCATTTCATTGGCCATTGCTTCGTAATTAGGAGAGTATGATGATATTCCTGCTCGTAAGCAATTGTCAAGGTTTTCATCTGTAAGTCGTGATCTGTACTTTGATTTTATGATATTCAGAACGGACCGGTTTATTTCATTTCAGGTATGGGAAATTTGGTTGGTGAAGATTTGGCGCGAGGGGAAAAAGAGATCGGTCGCATTTCGCTTTGTGCTTTTATCTGTGTTGGACGCCATTTCTACTTTTGAGTGGTTAGTCATTAAAAACGAAAAAACTTTTACATAGCATTTTATTGAAAACTGAAATATTTTTATTTTTATCGTGGTCGCACAGCGGCGGGCACACGTGAAACGATCGGCGGGCGCTATGGTTGGGGACCCCTGATCTAGTTTGTTCGTCGCATCCAATCATTTACATATCACGCTTCGTTACCGTAAACGACACCATCACACAAGACCAACACTGCTTCCCGAAATCCAACCCCTAGGTCCTCGTCCTGGGAAGTGGAAACGTCACTCGATGTTTTCGAGTGGCGACTAAAGGGGCTCTGATACACTGGATATAAGCGGCCGGATGGCCGAGCGGTCAAGGTGGCAGCCTGCTGCTCTGGGGGACCCGGGATCGAATCCGAACGGATCGAAAAATCCCCAGGAATTTTTCGGGGGATGGTCCGTTCGGATATGTCGGTCCCCGTCCCTCACTACCCGGTCGCCCCATTGTGGGCCTGGCCGAACCCATAATGGGCCTACTATAAGAGGCCCTCTTAGTGCCCACAGGGCGGAAAGAGTTAAAAAAAAAAAAAAAATACACTGGATATATGCACATTAGAGTTGTCTTAATCTTCTCTGTCGAACTTTGTCAACAGAGATGTAAGGGATATTTACAAAATGCTAAAACTTTCTGAAGATATTTTCATTGAAAAGCACGGATGCTGTGTTTAAAACTGTTTCGTAAGGACGAAGGATATCATCTAATTATCAATAATTTCGACTTTGGGGTAAAGAACTGATGGATGATTCCTTTACTCTATTTTTATGGTAAACAAGAAAGTGGTTCGTCTTATTTTGAAAAAATTTTCTTCGTAAATAAAGTAGTCGTGAACTTTATTCCAACAATGCCAAATTTTAACTCTACAATAAAACAATTAAACTTTGAGACAATTTATATATTTGAGAGATTTTTATAATTATTTTATTAATTTATTATATTATTACGTGACCATACTTTCCTAAGTGCCCTCCAGTAGCCGAATGGACAAAACAACCGAACACCGGTAATTAGTTTGTCGTGGGTTTGAGCGTGGCCAACGGTAGATAGGCGCTAAGTGTAAATCAGCAAATTGAATGTAAATAGAAATTAATTGATTTACAGAAATTCAATAAATATTTTGGGAGTGGGATGTACGGCATTATCTAAGTTGGAAGCATGTAAACGTAACTGCCTAGTTTCGTAGAAATTGGTCGAACGGCCTAGGAATGTATAGCGAACAAACATACATACATCCTCATTTATATATTAGATTTTATTTATATAACGCATTTTAAAAATTTTCTTCCTCTACTGTACACAATTTAAAAAACTTTTTAAATGTTAGATTGGTCACTCGGTGTGATAATCCTTTACGTAAGATGACTTTCGTAGTTACATACATCAAATACTATAATATAATATTAATATAATAAAAAGTTAAAAGTACGAAGTAATCTAATAATCTTAATTTTTGTACTTATTTCTTTTTGCCAGGGTTGACCTGCAAGTAAAGATATATTTTTGTACCTTCAAAAATTTATTGTTAAAATTTTTCGCTCAAATAACAATTTCATTTTCTTAGTTATGTTCGACTCTTACGAGCAAAATTTCTAGTTACAGAATTATGAAAAATGTTTATAATAGATGATATTTTAAGCTGAAAATAAAAAAAATATGATGAAAATGTTTAATATAATAAGAGATGCAAGCTTTATTAATACTATTATTGTATTCCAGAGTAAAGATGAAATTCAATTAGGAAATCCGAACAACAATAATCAATCAATTAATTTTAATTGAAGCGGAGCGAACTTATTCTATGGCTTAGACTACAGAATTGTGTTCGTTCTCAAAATTCGTTCGATAGATTTTGATAAAACTTTGCCATTTTCCATTAATTGAGACGAAGAACCCAGAAATGTAATGTGGGTCCATTTAAATGTAAAAAATATAGCAACAAATCACATAACTTTCCCTGCAACATTTAAAATTCTGGTGGCACTATTACGATATTTCATTAAAAAAATTGTTCACTCTTTTTGCCATTTTATAATAATTAAAAATATAATTTTGAGAGTAGAAATGGTTTTACAAAAAAAAAAATTGTAAATGCTAATAACGAGTAAAATCGTCATTAAGTCCGACCCTACTCGAGATATGACACACGACCACCCTTTATTTCTCCACCCCGTCCACCAAAATTTAATAGCATGAATCTTTTTAATATACAAAACTTCCTGTAAAATTTCAGAAATTTTCGAAAGCACAGGAGTTATTAAGCTTCAAAGAGGGTGAACAGCAAAATCATACCACACACAATTAACATTTATACATACAGAAAAAAACTGAATATTTTTGCATTTCTTGATGTTTCAAGGTCCTCTAAGTCCAAAAATGTAAAAATCTTGGAGGTCATTTTTTTAATCGAACACCATACTTTCCCTCTGTTATTTATAACAGAGCCAGGAAAGTAAAAATAGGAGTCCATGACTACGTTTTCGATATACAGTGACAATGTCCTGCTCTCTGACGTGACGAGCGCACCTGACGAAATTTAGGCTTAGGGGTCAAAAAAAAAATAGGCGCACTTAATACTGTTTTTTTTTTCCTATCTGAAAATAGGCGCGAAAAACGAACAAAACAATTGTCATCGATTGCTTTGTTCTTGGATCGTGTCTCCGTACCTGGCCAGTGCAAGGATCGTGTCTCCCGTGGCCTGCAAATACGAGGATAGCCTCTTTTGTGGTGGCTAGTACAAAGTTCGTCTGTCCGCGTCCGTCGGGTACTGCCTCTTTTGTCCTTAACAGGTGCAGGGATCGCTTCTTTCCTTCTGGCTTTGATTCAATTCTTTCGGGATGCGACAAAGTCGTGCGGTGTCCTAGTTGGTTTAATAAATCTCAGTGAGCATTCCAATTGAAAACTGTGGTATGATAAGTCCTTAAAATTGACGGCCTGATGGCCGAGCGGTCAAGGTGGTAGCCTACCATTCTGGGGATCCGGGAATGAATCCGACGGGTCGAAAATTCCCACGAATCTTTTTGGGAGGTTCCATCCGAATATGTCGGGCCCCGTCTCTCACCACCCAGCCGGCCCATTGTGGGCATGGCCAAAACCCATAATGGGTTGCTAAAAAGATGTTCTCTTAGTGCCCACAGGGCAGAGAGTTTAAAAGTCCTTAAAATTTATAGCAAATTATCTATAGCTGTTTAGAAGATTTATTCAATTAATATGTTGATTTTAATTTTTGTAAATTAAACATTTCAAAATTTTATTCATATTTTAGAAATATTTATTTTTAGAACTACATCTCATAAACATTTAAAAATGTCAACAAACAATGAATACTATTCCATTTTAACACAGTGTACTCTGGAAAATCTGAGCAATAAGATTCTGAAATGGAAACAAAAGGACTACAGATAATGTTTTAATTATTTAAATAATAATAATAATTCTATTCCTTCCCGAAATTTTTAACAAACCTTAATAAGTTCCAAGAGGTTATTGCTTTGCTTAATACATAATATCTATTTAAAAGTTTTTTACATCATATTTGGCACAAATTTTATATTAAAATGTATAGTACATGTTACCAGAGAAATATACATACAAACTGGGTTACTTTAAAAATGCAAAAAAAATTTTCTATGAGTAAATTTTACAATTTTTGTTTTTAATAAATAAATTTTAATGCAGAAAGTTTGTGCAATTAATAATGTGATCAATATATATCTAGACAATTAATAATAATAATAATAATAATAACAATAATGTTACAATAGAAATTATAATTTCTAAATAATAAATAAAACTTCAATTTGTTAAAATTAATAAACTTAAAAATCTGTTTTAACAGAGCTCACTAAATTACCTGGAGAATATTCATTGAAGTTCAGTAAATTTATTAACAACTTACATTATTCTAAAATCATAAAAATATTTGAATATTTTTGGCTCTATAATGATATTATGAAATAATTATTTTCTTAATCCTTCCTGCTTTATTAATTATCTGACATTTTCGGATTTATTTAACTAAATGTGTAAAGTATGCAACCACTTTTTACAGAAACATATAATAGCATTTAAAATGAAGAATTTAAAAAAAAAATTTAAATATCTATAAAATCAACATCTTACCAGCATATAGTTTAATATTGGCAAGCATCTTTGGTCTAATCAATCAAGAATATATACTTTTCTGACCTAAAGTAAGTCTTGAAGATGGTCTAAATTATATTGAGTGTTTTTCAATACTAAACTTATATGGTGGTAATATGATGTGATTATATATATATATTTTGATCTTCAACTAGTAACTTTAAATACCTTTTAAAATAATGAAAAGTTTTCATTAAAATTACTGATTCATTCGTTCAAGAAAAAAAATAGACACTGTAGATAAGCCAAATATTTACATAAATTTAAGAGGAAAATCATCACTATTATTATTTTTCAGGAAAGATTACATTTTCTTTAGTGTAAACATTTTCAACAGAATGTCGCTCTAGTCCCTCCTAAAACTATTACTGGAGTTGCTGTTGCTGATGCTGTTGATGCAGCTGATGATGGTTATGTAAATGGAGAAGAAAATTTAGAACATTTAGAAGGTAAACAGTAATTAATAAAATGAAGAAGAATATGATGATTTGCCCATGCATTACTATTCAACTTATTCTGTATTTTGATAAAAGAAATATTCAATCCTAAAAGTATAAAAAGATTTGTTAGTGTATATAAAAAGTAAGTCACAAGAAAATATAGTTATTAAATTAATTTGGAAAATGCAAATTTAAATTAGTATGCACATTACTGCATTTATCTCTGAAAGGATACATTAAGAATATTAATAAAACTTTTGGAAATTAATTGAAATGATTTTTAGTTGTTATTATGATTATTTGTTAATAAAGAATAAAATTTAATTTTAAAACTTAGAGTTAATAATTATTTACATACAAATAAATGTTAATATTAAAGATTTCATATTTTAAGAAAACAATGAAACTGGTATTAAATAATTATAAGAATAGCAAAATTAATTGCAATACTACATAACAGATTCCTAAGATCATTTCTTTGTTGGTATTTTGTACTGCAGGGACTTATTTCTATACTAGTTTCTTCTCTAATATTTTTAAAGTTTCTTCATAATAGAGAAAACGATTCAATTACATCCTTCTGTTGGAATGAATTTCAACATAAGATTTAAAAAAAATGTAATTGAGATAACTCAATCTAAATTATCAAATAACTGGAAGAAATCTAGCAGAACAATAAATTTGATTTATAAACATAAATGTTTGAAAATTAACACAATAAACCTGATTGCAAGTGGTGTAATACAGATTTCAGTTTATTTTTACATTGAATCCTTTAGAAATGGAAGGAAATAAAAAAAAATTAAAATGTCCAAAACAACTGATTAGTTTGTCTGCTTTCTTTTACAATCTTATTTAAATATCATTCATCATTTCTGTGAGGTTCTAGCTGAGATCTGAAATTTGTATTAATCATGTAAAATTTTAAAATTTCTAAAACAAAAAAGGAAAACTAAAATAAGAGAAATGTTCTGTTATAAAAACAAATGTGATGTGATGGTAAACAAGTGTGTCTTGGATGCGACTCCTATGTGTTAGGAAATAGAATAATGTCCAACTGGAGAGAGAGAACTTTGACACTGGCACTTGTAAACAATGGATCAAAGTAAAGTAAAATAGGGGGAAGGAAAGGAATTGGCGGCCAGAAGACATCGTGTCAGATCATTAGAATTCTCAGGTGTCAGGAGAAAGGAAATAACAGGTTAAATACAAGTGCAGGTTTAATGGTTTCATAGTTCCATCAACATCTCCTGATCAAAGTCAAAGCATGGTGTTGGGTAGACTCTCCAAAACAGACCTTTCTCATGACCTGAACCAATCTCAGTTTTCACTTGGAGACAGGGGAGAGACCAATTGGGAAGCGAGACAAGGAAAGTTGGACCAAATCAGAAAAGGGAGATTGGGAGAGAAAAAACTATAAAAATCCCAAATTTCAAGGTTGGACACATAGATCGTCCAGATTGTGTCAGCTACTTGGACCTTGTGTCGCTATGTCTGTCTAAGAGAAATCAAAATCACTAAGTTTCCTCTCCTACTTCACCACCCTCTCCAGCCATCAACTTGGAAGTTCAGTGAACCACCTACCCAACATCACTATGATATTGCCCCGGGGCTATTGTCATGAATCTTAGAAAAAATCCTAGAAAAAAAAATCCTTAAACTGGACAATGTACATAGGTAGATCAAAAAAAAAAAAAAAAAAATTACAAGCAGCAGCAGCATTTGAAAAGTAATTAATGTGGAGGAAATATTTCTTCCCAGAGTGGAAACAGATGGTACTAGTTGTATTACAGCAGTTGTGTGGTTAGGTAGTGTAAGTTTGCTGATGCGTCAGAGTGATTGAAATGGCAAGATGTTTAGAAAAGTGGTCTCGCTTGGAAGTGCAAGCTGTGATTCATTTCTTATGGGCATCTGACGCAAACACCCTGGCATGTTGAGTGATGGTGTCATCCTCCTGCATGACAATGCCAGGCCCCATACCGCTTTCAAAACTGAACAATTTCTGCAAAAGTTCAAGTGGAAAGTCTGGAGCCATTCCCATACAGCCCAGATTTGGCACCCAGTGACTATTTCCTTTTTCCAAAAGTGAAGAAACACTTCTCTGGAACAAGGTTCTCTTCAGTGATGTGAAAACAGCTGCTGAGAACTGGCTCAATGGGCAGGGACGTGATTTCTACCAAGCCGGGTTATACAAGTTGGTCCTGCGTTCAGATAAATGCCTAAATAAATTTGATGATTATGTGGAAAAATGATTGGCAAGTATGCCTCTTAATTTCCTTTTGTATTTTCTGTCTATTATTAATAAATAATTTTTTATTACCCTTGTAACCTTTTTTTTTTGGATCCACCCTCGTATGTCTGGACTGTCTAAGGACAATTTAAAGCCCAAAAGGAATTTTTCTGTAAATTCTGCAAACATCCTTTTGTCTTAATAAACAGGTTGATTGTGAAGACATGAGTCATCCCTGTCTTCAGGACCTCCACTCACATGTAGAAAAAACCTTTCCTGGCATGATATTAACAGATTCCCCTAAAAGTCGGCAACCACACATTTCTTATGTATTCATGTTAGAGATTTTGCATTATGCCAATCATTGTTATAAAAAAGAAAATAAAATTTTGTAGTATAAAAATGTTGGTTAAAAATATGAATGAAATTTAAACAAGTTTATGGTAATGATGTTTTTTATGAATTGTGTTTTAGATTGATTTATAATTTATAAATGGTGGTGACCATGAAGATCTTGAAGGTAATAAATACTTTGCCTACATTTAAAACTCCAAAATTGATCAAAAATACTACAAATTGATTGCATTAATTGTCAAATGATTTTTCCACTGATGAAGAAACTTTATTAATAAAGAAATAATTAACTTTCAAAAGGAAAGTAGTTTCAACTTTATGATAATATATGATATTACAGTGATGATTACAAAATATTTGGATAAACAGAAAATTGCAGAGTTTGAATATCTCTTTTATTCTCTAATTTATTTATTATTTCTCAAAATCATATTCCTGGCATGATATTAACAGATTCCCCTAAAAGTTGGCAACCACACATTTCTTATGTATTCATGTTAGAGATTTTGAACCCCTCATTGCTTCCAGTACTGCTTGGAAATGGGTAAATACTGAAAGTTAATATTTAATTGTTTTTTCAAATCATCTAAGACATTATTAACAAAAACACTAAATATATGTGATGAGTTAGATATGCATTTTTTTTTTATAAACAATGTTTCTAATTTGTTATAAAAAGTTTATTTTTGTAGGTTCTGTAAATGGGTGCAAATGTATGCATCTTTTTGAAGATTATTTTGAACAATATTAAAAACTTGTTTTTTCTAACATGTTTTCTTTTTACAAATGAAACAACTTAATGATACAACTTAATTTCTCTTAATTTCTAAATTTTTCAATCAATAATTAGCTTGCTGTAAATCAATATTTCTCAATTACCACAGTAATGTTTTTATATGGATAAATACAGGGTTTTTCATTAGTCACATGCCATAGAAGATTGTGCAGAGAAGCATCAGATGATGATTGTAGGCAAAGCACCAGGGGCAAGTATATAGTGTATTGGTTATATTATGCATCATTTTAGGTTTGCAATACTGCCAAATGGAAATTAATTGCTAAAAATTCATGTGTGGTCAAAATCACTTTTAACTAATGTAAGCTCAGTGAGAGAGTTGTGAGGGTTGAACTTGTTCTATTTAATATGCCAAACATTACCAGTTTTTAATTATTGCTGTGTTTAATTTTATTTAAGTAAAACTAAAAATAACATTAAAAAACTGATAATGTGTCTTTGTTGCTATTATCTGCATATTGAGTAAGGATACACCGATAAGCAAAATGGCTGATTACCAATTAATTGGTCATGCATTATCAGCCGATTAGTGTTAATAATTTATTGTGTTAATAGTTAATTATATTATGATTATTATTGCATGAAATTATGTATTCTTAATAAAAATATAAAATTTTATACAACAAAAATAATTTTATAACAATTTGTTATAAAAATAATTTTCAATATGAAGCTATTTTTTTCTTTTTCAGATTCATGTATTTATTATTTTGATAAACTTTTTAATTTTAATTAATAGCCAAATCCAAACCCCTCATTGCTTCCAGTACTGCTTGGAAATTTTTTAGGGAAGATAAAACCGAGAAGTTTTCCAAGTTCAATTTGTGCCAGGCTTCTATATCGAGAGGTGGAAAAAATGATAAAACTTTTACCACCAAAAACATGATAAATCATCTGAAAAAATGTCATCATAAAAAGTTTTTAAAATAAACTTAAAAGATGAAAAGAGAAAGTTCCAAAATGAAAGAAGCTGGATGTTCATCAGTAACAATGGAAACTCATATCCAAAGACAAGCCACTTTAGAAGAAGAATAGAGAAGAAAAAATTGTGGGATATAAATGATCAACAATCCAAAGAACAAGTATATAGTGTATTACACCTGAATACTTCTGGGCCTATATTAGATGAAAGTGAATTAGTCATGCATATGAATTTTGTGCATTGAATTTTCATTTGACAGACTGCAGACCAGAAATGAGGCATCATACTATATAATCAGTACACTACATATTTGCTTTCCAATGCTTTGCATACAATCTCCTATGGCACATGATTTATAAAATACTGTATAATAAAATTAATGCAGATCAGCAAATTTGGTTCTAATTCACTTACAGGAAATATTGCTTACATAACTTATATTTCATATAAAAATATATTTTGTAAATCTCATTCTCAAAGCAAATTATAATTTTCTGCCATTTAGAGTAATTACTGTGAATGCTCTATTAAGAAAAGGAAATATTCTGATTTAAGTAAGCAATATTACTTCTGCTTATAAAACATAATATTTGTTCAATACATTGTTTCTTTCTGAAGATGAAAAAACTGTCAAATATTATAGAAATATCAATTAAAGTATTTCTTTATGCATCCCAACAGTTTTCAAACCCCAGTGATTATAAGTTCAATACAATAAATAATTTTTTTCATGAATACAGATTATAATAAACAATTATTAATGATATTTATTACTTTCTGAAGTTATTTTGTTATGTGGAAGATTTTGGTATTTTTCAATCTTACAGGCTCTTTATGTTCTTAAGAATCAATGTTTGTTCTCTTTGATTTAGTCAATTTGAAAAATATCCAAATACTTATAATAAATTCAATACAATATAATATAATTACTGTATTTTTAACATTTCCAGACTTACTGTTGTTAGTTTTAAAATTCTTTTGTAAATTTTTAAAAAATTAAAAGTAATTAATTCTAATGTCTTTCTGGAAATATATACTATATTATTCATGCCATTTTTTGATTGTGACTAAGGTAAAATTTTTGTTTAGAACTATAAATTAACTCTGCATTAAACTACTTTTACTGTAGGACTATAATTTGTAATATTTAAGAATTAGGGCCAGATTTAAACTTGCTGTGACTAAGCTATATAATAAATAAGAAACACTTTCCTCTTTACTAAATAAAACTAAGACAAGACCAGAATTAGATGTTATACTTTTAAATATTTCTACTTCTCATTAAATAGTAAAGTCACATTATGAGTCAATCAATTTTTTAAAGATATATTGAGATCCTTAACTACAACTTGTTTATCTTATATGTAAATCTGTCTCTGAAATAATGGTATGATTAAGAAATCTAAATAAAGTCATAATTCTAATAAAGAGTCCTAGTAACATTATCATACAGATGTTTGTATTATTTGTATACTTGTAGTAGAATAGTTGAGTTTTTTGTATGTTTTTACCTTTGAATAAAACATGGTTTCTGCAGCAGTCTTTTTGTTGTTGTTGTTGTTCTGTTATAGATATTTTATTATTCAATATGTTGATTTATTTTCACAATAAAAATATCTTTTTTATAATGCTTGAAGACATATTAATGGTCTATATTATGTGAAAACTCTTTAATATGTAAGAACATTTTAAGTCTTGTAGATTTTGATTATTACAGTTTGAAATTTGTGACAAAGTTTAGTGGACATGCATTATATATAATCAAAATCAAAGTTTTGTTGCATGTCCACTAAACTTTGTCACAAATTTCATATTCTTTTCCATGCTAGTAAATATATTATAAGTGGCTGTTCATGATGTTATATGGCAGCTAGAGCATTGCTGCATTCCTAAGAATCAACTGCATCATTTTCCAGAAGTACAAGAAAGGTCTTCCAGCTGAAAGAAAATCTGAATCTGGAAGGAAAGCTTGCATTTTTTACCAAGAAAATTGCACAGTTAGGGCAGCTGTTTGAAGATGATGAGCAGCTTCAAAAAATTTAGTCCACAAACAGTTGCACAAGATGGACATTAAATACTGGAATAAAAACATTCTTGCAAGAAATGGCCAGCATATTCAGTTAACAAAACTCAAATGTGGATGCCTTGTCAGAAAACTTACTAACTGTTCCTTCATATTTCAAACTATCATATTTAATGATTGGAGAAAACAGAATTTTACTCCAGCAATGTCAGGTTAGTCATTGCCAATCTAAAATTTATCCAGAAAAGGAAATCTGAACTACCATTGGCCAAAAGGAAGGTATCAAACTCTAATTCAGAAATCTGGCTTTGTCATCAATACCCAAATGAATCTAAACTATTGTATTGTACCTTAAAAACAAAACTTTGCAAATTCCCTACATCAAATCAAACTGGAAGACTGCAAGGGAAACATTTTTTTGGTCAGATTAAACAAGTGCCCATTAGGCAAAAGTTCTTGAAACCCTGGAGGCAGAAAACATCAACTTTGTAATCAAAGATGACAATCCAATTAATGTTTCTGAGGTGTGCCCATCAAAGATTTTTGGGCTTATCTCAAGTTCCTGATGTAATAAAAAAGCTGGAGAGCTAAAAACATCAAGCAGCTGATCACTAAGAGCCATTATTGCCTGAGGAAAAGATTTGGATCATATGCAAATACACCAACAACTGCTGTAAATGATCGGGCTAAATTTTGGATAAATGATTATAGATTAGAAATAAATTTGGCACTAGAGTTAGGCATTAGGCACTAGCCATTTGCTTATGATATCAGGTTTCAGTTGATGTATTTGGATCATATATAATGCTTAGTGCTCTTGGTCAAGAGAAGGATTGATGTAATGTGCTGTAATGATGTAATTGAAAATTGTAAATAATTTATATTAAAACAGTTGTTTTGTTCTTTCAAATAGTATATCACTCATTTACATTAATATTTCTTTTACATGGAAATTTAAATAAAGTTGTGAAAAATTTTAGTGGATGCTTTATATATAAAATGTTTGATCAGTTCCTGATGCAGAACTGTGAACTTTTTGTGGCAAAAGTTTCTAGATATCATTTACACTACATGACTTCTAATTTACATATATACTAGCAATTTTTCAATATTGCTTATGTTTATAATAATAAACATAAGCAATATTAGCAAATTATATTTGAGAACTGTTTTTGTTATTATTATATAATTAAAATAATACCAAATATAATATTATATAATAGAACAATTGATTTTATTTACTTATTATTATTATTATTACCAATGTATGTAGTAGAACTAATAATTCTTTTATTTATATCACAATGTTTAAAAATTTTGGATTTTACTATTTAAATATTGTAATTAGTTTAAAAATTGAAAACTGGTTTAAGAAATATTAACATTAGATATAATCAGAGATACTCTTACATTTATTAATTATATTAATTTATATATAAGCAAATTCCAATTCCTTCTTGCATTCTAATGACATTTCCATTATCCAGTCTTTTTACTATATCTGCAAAATCAAAAACAATTCTAAATTTTAGAATCTCAATAAATTAACTGTTATTATATTGTTATTAATTAACTAATATAAACTAAAATAGACTCTCTTTCAAGTCTTAATTATTACAGGCAATAATAGTTTCACTTTATTGATTAATCTTGATCAATAATAGCCAATCAACAAAGTAATTATATTTTTTGGCTATAAAAATATGATGTATTATAATAAATTGGTTTTTATAACTGATTGGAATGGCATCTAACATTGCACACATTTCTGTAAAATAAATATATAAGAGACCTTCCATAAATTACGTAAGTGCGATTTTTGCCATTCTAGACCCTCACCTACCCGTGTAAAAAACTAATATTTTCTTTGATCCCCTTCCCTTCCCTATCTTACTTAATATTTAGGCATGATTTTATAGAAAGATTTTAACAAAAAAAAATTTTTTTATAAAACCCTTAAAACCTTAGGTCCAAAATATATAATTATTAATTAGTTAATTAATATGTACTATTATTTATAAAAGACTTTATGTGAACAAATTTAAAAATATAAAAATTTAATAAATTTGAATGAACAATTTATTTTAAAAACCTTATTTTTGAATTATTAACAATCTTTTTATTATTATTATTATTATTAATCAATGTCATAATATTCATTTTTATATTAATTTTAATTTTCACAAAAGGATGCAAAAAACTTTGACAGATTGACTAGCTAGTGCATATGTAAACAGAAATGTCATACAAAATAAAACGAGAGAATAGAAAGAAACGACATTCCATTGCCATATTGATTACATCTTGGCCAAAGCCAAGAAAATAAACTACATGCTGCTAAAATGTGCTAGGTGCACCTGGGGACTAAATCACAAAGCTTGTAAAACTCTACATAATCAGGCGATACAACCAATACTACTTTACGCAGCCTCTAGCTGGGGTCATGTAACTAGTAAAAATTCAGTAACAAGTAAATTACTTTCTCTTCAAAGACAGTTTGCCATCAGAATTTCAAAGTGCTTCAGAACTGTTTCTACTAATACCTCTCTGATACTAGCAGAGCTCCTTCCTTTGCCACTATGTATTGTAAAAAAAGTTCTAAACTTCAAACATCAAAGCTCAACAACAGTCTCTACACCTATCTACAGCTGTTCATATGCTACCACATTGCAATTACACCACTGTCTCTGATCATCACCTTGTAAACAAGGTTATTTGGTGTCATCTGCTTCTTTCATGGATAACCATGCAGACATTAATATCTACACAGATGAGTCCAAAAGCCCCCTTCATGTTGACTCAAGTGTTTGTATCTTCCTCCAAACTGACATATTTTGGGCAAAATATGTTAGAATGTACAGATACCCTCCACATACCTCTATCTATCAAGCTGAGGAAGATGCTGTCTACCAAGCTTTTCAGTGCGCCACTTCACTACCAAACAAAACTCTGTATGTCAACATTTACAGTGATTCTCAGTCTGTCCTAAAAGCTATATTAATTAAATCCCAATTGCAATAGCAATAATATGGTGCTGGATATATGTGATTTTAAAAATCATGTAAATAAGATAATTTTATATTTGTTCCTGGCCATACTGGCATATTAAGAAATGAAAAATCTGACTTTGAGGCTAAGTCAGCTGCAAAGGACACTGACTGGACTACACTCACATCCCTCTCTCACATAGCAGCCTTAAAAATGATATTCATGACAATGCTATGCAAAAGTGGAATCAACAATGGTTGAGCAATTGGTTGAAACAAAACTGGTAGAATTTATTTTCCTAGTGTTGAATGCAGGTTCTCATCACCACTTAGAGATTTAACGTTTGCTACTGCTCAACTACTTACTGAGTATGATAATTTTAGAAGCTTCCTGGCGATGTATAACCGAGCAGAAACTGCCTCTTGCTTTTGCTCTACAGAAAACCTAGATACTGTCGACCATACGATCTATCATTGTCCAATTTATGATCAAGATACACTTATTCTGAAATTAGAAATCTTTACGCTTGGTTTCAGGTGGCCATGTCCACTCGATAAGCTTGTTCAGAGGCCACTGTTTGATGCCTTTTACAATTATGTTTATAAATAGTCTTTTCTTCCATATTTTTTTATTTCTAATTTCTAGTTTTACATTTTAGTTTTCACTAAAAGCCAAATACTAATTTTATGTTTACTTTGTATCATGTATTTTGGTTTATGTATTCCTAGTGCACTACTCGTATGGGTTTATAATATAAACCCATAGGAGTGGTGCACTTATTCTAATAAAAAACAAGAGAGAGAAACTACCACATGGCCTTTCTCCCATGATAAAAAATGTGTAGAGTGTGAGTCTGCTAGTGTTATTATTCTATCATGTCACATGAGACAATGGGTGTTCTTAATAGAAACTGCCAAATTGAAGCCAATTTCAAAACTCCACCACTCAATGAGATCAAAAAATAAAAATAATTATATTATGTAAAACAAGATCTATTACCCCCCATCCCTGAGTAAGAAATCGTAGGAAATCCTTGATCCCCACCCACCCCAAAATACCATACGTAAGTTATGGATGGCCCCTAAGATGTAAGATAGATAAATTTGTCTATAGAAAAAATGCACTGACTTAAGTATTTACAAAAAACAAAATTAACACACATTCTAGCAGAGTAGAGAATAATTTATAAAAGTTATAAATTATTGATGATGTATATAAAGCAAATTTACTATATAATTCAATAACTTGTTAAATTTTTAGAAAAAACTATGAATTTCATTACATCAGTTAAGATAATATCATCCCAAATCTTATCTTTTCAATTATTCATTTAATAAAGAAAAAATTTCTAATCTAGAAACCGATATTATTTTATTTTATATTTTATATTATTACCATACTTATATTTCTATAAACTTTGCAATGCTTTTTAATATCCCTTCCAATTTGATGCCCAAGAGAGTCGCCTCTATCGGTACAACTCCACTTATACATAAAAACAGTAAATCTATATCACAAATTTTTCTGAAATATAATAGAAACTGATAGAAGCTATTACAAAAATACAATGGAAAATGATTCAGAATAGATTCCTAAGAATTTCCATTAAGAAAGAATTGTCAGATAAAGATTAAACTAATCATTATCTGAAAATTCTTTCTTAATAGCATGGTTGCAGCCGAAGTTTTCATCTCTAAAACATGAATGTCAAACATCGCTTACAAAATAGCAGCACTCTATGTTCGACGTCCACGTTTTAGAGATGAAAACTTCGACCACAACCTCACTAACAGAAATTTGAATTTTTCTTTCTTTCTTTAAGGACTTGATTGTAAAATAAAATGTTCTTTATACTTTTGTACTTTCTTATTTTTTTAATTCAATTTTTACAAATTATACGAATTGAATCTCTAAACAAATTCAGTTAATGCATTTTACTAAATTACATGAATACGATTTGTTTTCGTTAATTGTAACAATCATATGACGGTTTTGAAGAGAAATAAATGATTTTATATTATAAATTAAAATAAATCATTGTAAATTAAAGAAAACCTTTAAAACTTTAAAAATGAAAAAATTAAGTACAAAATTAAATATTGAAACGTTATTTGTTACACGGATAAATTTATATCGAAATTTAACGATTTATATTTACTTTTGCATAACTTTTATTGAAACTTCCGAGGCATTCTGCACAGACGAATTTACTGTCAATGCAGACGACTTGCATTAGCGCCCTCTTGCGCGAAAAACACTTTTCTCAATATTCTTATTTTTATAAGTTATAATTTCGGAAAACCATAACTAATAATCTGCTTATCCTCCTAAATTTTAAGAAAATTTTTCAGTTCTTTAAAAAGGAGAATAACTTATTAATTTTGAAATAATAGATAAAAGGATTAAAGGATTAATCATACGGTCGGTTGGCCGAGGGGTCAAGTGGCGGCTTACGCTTTGGGGAATCCTGGATCGAATCCAGACGGTTGAAAAATCTCCGGAAATTTTTTGGGGGTGGTCCGTTCGGTTATGTCGGGGCCAGGCCGAACCCATATGGGCTTGCTAAAAGAGGTCTTCTTATTGCCCAGAGTGGAAAAGGTTTTTAAAAAGAATTAATCATTTCTTTAATAATAATAATAATAATAAATGTTTAGTATTAGTATTAGTTAAATGTCTATAATAATTTTAAATAATTAATTGTAATAAAATACTTTTTAAATATAATTACATGATCTAATCCGAAATTATTTAAATAATATATATATATATATGTGATTTGTTAACATAAAAATATTTCACAGTATCGACAGTTTCAAACTGTAAAAATGAAATATAATAACTTAATATGATAACCAGGATGTAAGTGTAACGAAAATTCTAGAAAAATAAATGAATATTAATTACTTTGCTAATATTAAAAGTAGTCTTTAATTCTGTTTGTGACTAAAAAAAATCTTAGCTTTATCAGACCATTCCTATTTAATAACCTTAATCCTGTTTTAATATCATATGACTTTCAGTTTATAATTTTGAAAATTATTCAGATCGGATAAAAATAAGACTAGTATATTAAATTAAGCTGTGATTTATACTACAAAGTTTCGTACAGATAAAGTCCTTAATGTACTGATTCTTCAATTAGATTTTTAGGTATTCGTTTAATTGGATTAGTAGTAGCCGCTTTAGTACAATGGATGTACAGTACGACACTAAATTCAATGTTTATTGAGACGATTCTTTTCTAATATGCGAATTAAGAGAATATTGTCATTTCTGTCTGCTAATACAGACATATATTCATATTTTCTCTAAATATATTAACAAGTAATGTCCGGATGTCAGACCCCGTCCCTCAACACCCGGCCGCTCCATTGTGGGCCTGGCCAAATCCATAATGGACTTCATAAAAGAGGCCCTCTTAATGCCCATAGGCGGAAAGAGTTTAAAAAAGCCACAGTTGAGATCGGCAGCCAGATTATCGTATTTAATACGTCCGTTGCAACCCACGATGGACGTATTGTATTACATAATAATAATATTAATAAATATTATTATCGACATTGATACTTAATTATAATTTATATTATCATTTATTTTAAGTATTTGTAAATAACCAAGCGAAAACACCTTTGGACGAGACATCCTCTGAAAATAAAACTTAATGCATCTTTTGGAGCAAAAATTAATATAAGACTATTTCCGGAAAAACACGGTACAACATATACTACACACTACACAAACTGTCTCCCGAGTAAATTTCAAAAGCATACAAATATATTGTATAACAAAATTAGAAATCGTTAGCTCGAACTTAAAACTGCAGGATAATTTTTAGGCTATGATTCGGAATAGGCATCCAAAAGGGTGTCGAAATCCCGTTTTGGGTTGATTTCTTTTTCTAGAATTTTATAAATTGAATTAAGTTCAAAATTAGTTTCTAATTGTTAATTTTTATACAAGAACGGGACTTAACACATCTACGACAGATTTGGATGATTAATTAATTAAAAATTATCCTCAATGTAGAACTGAGAAATAATCTGACACTTTAGTATTAAGTTTTATTGGAGATAATAAATAAATAGTAAACTGATTAGAATAGTGACGGAGTCAAAAAATAGGCTAACCAATAGCCAAATGGATAAAACTTTTAAATACTATTCGTGGGTTCGCGCTTAACCAACAAGCGGGCCGCGGGGAGATTTCTGGGTTTCTTCACATGTTTAACACCTAATAGAAAATTTTCTCGGGAGTCATTCCACTTGACGTAATATGGGCGATACGCCCATATTTTGCATTGTCTTATATAATCAATCCAATCCAATATAAAGAGAGGTATGGATTAACCGGCGAATGAAAATTCGGTAATATTTAGTTGAGTTTCACTAAATTTTGAAATGAATAGAATTATCATTTTTATATTATATATTTATCTCATTTATATTTATTTACGCACAATATAAAAAGCTAAAAATATATTTAAAAATTAAAGAAGCTTCGTCTACTCTCTTTCCATTTTGTGCCAAATGTTAATAGTTATAACTTATTCGTCTTTAACTTCGTAAAGATTTTCAAAGTTAATGTGTAGAAAAACATATAATATTACAGATATTGTTATAAAATAGTAATATTTAATAATCAAAATTAAATTTTCTTATTTAAATCAATGATAAATATTATAATTGCGTGCATTCGTGTATATGACCGTGATAAGATCATTGTCATGAATATATTACTGTATATATTTTAACATACAACTGTTATCATTCTTTCGAGTTAATTCCGCATACTTAATTTAAGATAAATAGGAAATTACTATTATATTTGTTTATCAGTTTGATATAGGATAAATTTACTGTATAACCAGGGTAAATATTTTAATGTTTTGCGTAATTTAGGAAAACTCTATGCTGACTTACATAATTATATCATATAATATTTCATATTAATAATATAACGGATATTGCAAATAGTAATATTTTGTAATATCCTTTAGCTGTCAAGTATATTATTTGATCAAATTGACCATTTTCTTTTCTATTTAATTTGGCAGCTAGCTACATTCAAAGAAAGATAAGTTTCAACATTTTTTTTTTAAGCTAAAAATGGCGGGTCAAATGCATCGCTCTTACTGCTTCAATAACAGTAAGGATGCTTCGTTTGCAACAGGAATTTTTATGGCGGTGAGTAAATTATGTAAAATTTCATATATTTAAATCGTGGACTTACTTTTTCTATATTTATTATCGAACATATTTTTTACAATTTATAAAATATTTTAATATTTTATATTTATATTCTTACTTCATTAAACAGTAATACTCAATTGTGATTTAATGCCTTTAACTTTCCTGGCTGATATAGAACAGGAAAGTCTTGTAATCGGTTAAATTTTTACTCTCCGACTATTTTGCATTTTTCGACTCAACTAAACATATCAAAACAAAGGAAAATGGAACAAAATTCTCTATGTGTGGACGTTTGTAAGTGTGTTTTTATGTAGTTTGCTTTATATTTCAGGACTAAATCGATCAAATATTTTGCAAATTAGCTAGGATACCTCTCATGTGGGAATTAGTGCTATTACATTTTACAGATTATAAGTCAGAAAGGAAGGAAATACACAGGATAGGAGTCCTATCTAGAATGGAATGAGACTTAATAAAAATTTATTCGTACGTGTGTTTAGCTTATTAAAAAGAAATATTATTGGCATTTACAATTTTTATAAAAACACCCCTTTCAGCAAAATTAAGGCTTGGTCTTCCGTTAGAGTACCGGAAAAGTCGTGCAAGAGCTTTTGCTGGTTTTTACTTTTCCGGTTGTTATGTATATGTTATGTTCAAAGACTAAAAACGCTCATTGAGGGAATAAATCGACCACAACAACATCTCAGATCCAGCCACAATGCGCATTTCGTGTCGTAATAAATTCAAAAATGCGCACAACGCGTTTTGGCATATTTAATAAGCTCAATGTCGATATTCTTAATAATCAGCGAAAAACGTGATCTGGCAATATGAAAATTCATAAATGTCCACAACGCGTTGTGGACGTTTATGAATTTTCGTAGATCCACGTATGGAGAAAATTTTAAATGAAAAACAAATGCAACCATCACATTAATTTCTTTTCTTTACATGTGTACTTATTGTAAGTAAAATGTTTATAAGTTTATAATAAATGATTTTTTCTCATAAAATGATTTCATTATTGTTTCGCGACCCCCAGGTTGAGAAACGCTGGCTTAGACATAGGCCAGGAACACACACGCGTAAAATTCGGGGTAAAATCTAGCATAAAACAGAAAACGTAAAAATTTTTCTGAAATTTTGGCTGAAACAGAACTGAAAATAGAGTATAGCATGTCTCTACTCTATTTTCAGTAAAATTTTTACGCCAAAATTCCTCCAATAAACAGCAGTCTTTTCTGTGACGTCAAAGTAAACACGTGCTTTTTATTCTAACAATGTCGGCAATGAGGGTTAACCCTACAATTGCGAAAGTCTCGAAAAAACGAAAAATAAATAAAATAGAGGAGTTTATCAAATCTGTTCGACCATATCAGTGTCATGTATAAAGACGCTGTATTTAAACAACGTTTATGGATGTAAAATGCAAAATTTCAAATAACAGATAGGTCTAGTAGAATCGATATTTAGGCCTAGTATTTAGATAACACGTTCTTTATTTGAATTCGGAATATAAAGTGTATCAATTTAAATTTTCTATATTATAGCAGAGGAAGCAGAGAAAAAATGGAAAGTACAAAGGGATAGATATATGAGAGGAAAAATTTAATAAAATTAGCACTGTTGGTAACAGTGGTGTTTCCTATTCGGCCAGAATTTTTACGTATGTGTGTTCTGGCATAAAAGCGTAAAACAGAAACTGAACCGAAAGCTGATTTCTGATTCAGTTTTCTGCCATACAATTTTACGCATGTGTGTTCTTGGCCTTACAAGATTCAAGATTTCTTTTATCTTAAAACTTGAAAAACATAATTGCAAAAATAGGCTACAAGGTTCTGAAGTAAAAATTTTTGATAATCAGCATGTAGCTGATTATCAAAAATTTTTATTTCAGAACCTTCTTAATTTAAAATATTTGGAATTTTAATTATATATTCTTATTTTTAATAATAAGGTATATATATAATATATTAATATATTGGTAAATATTTACAGACTATGTCTCTGATTATTATAGTTTTTATTTCTCTTGAATGGTCTGGACTCCACTTACATGGAACTTCAGAAATTTATTGTAAGTACGCCTCTGATTGATATGCGGACAATTTTAACTATAATGATTTAAAATCTTTATTTATATATTTATGTCAGCCTCGATGTTTATAAATGAAAGCATATATGTACAGGGAAAAAGTAGTGAGGTCCATTCAATTCTCGCTGCACATTTGACAGTTGAATTAATATTCTTTTTATTTTGTCTACTTCTCATCTATGCTGTAATTAAGGTAAAAGATAATTTTCAAGAAGTAGTGATGAAATATATTTCAATCTTAAAACATTATTGTAATTTTCTAGAACAAACGTTTAGCATTAATGCCATTCATGGTTTGGATGATGATTAAAATTACCTACTATTGTGTTCTATTACCCTTTACGATAGAAATGCTTTGGCACAGGAATTTGGTAAGGATTTTTTGAAATATAGAAATATAGATTTTTAAATGAATAAACTCAAGTCTATATTTCAGCTCTATGTTATTCATTCTATTATAATCATGTGTTTAATTGGAATACAAGTAAGTAGCATCATTACATTTCTTAAAGTGACTAGAACGTTTGAATCGTGTAATTCGAATACAGTAGAGAGTCGTTTATCCGAATCAATTGGAGACTGGAGTTGTTCGGATAACCGATTATGTACAAAAAATATATTAACCTGTCCGACGTTCAAATTTGTTTCCGTTGCGTGTCGCTTCGTGTTGAATTTTCGTCGATTTTAAGCCTAACGAAAATTTTTATAATAATAATCGAGGCTATTGTATCGTTAAAAATTATTTCTTTATTTTGTACAAACAAAATAAATATATTGAAGAATATAAAAATATAAAAATTATACTTTAGAAGTAAATCTAGTATAAAAAACGTTCGATTCAGCACGACACAGACCGACTGAAAAGCGTTCGGATAACCGGTGTTCGGATAAAGACTCTCTACTGTAATTTCAGAATTAATAATCATTGATTGAATACGATATAGCCAAGTTATTAAAATCGTTGAATTATAATTTTAGAATATTGATTAATTATTTTCAAATTTATTAGTTCTTGTCTGAATACTTCAAGGAGTTTCTGTTGCATTTTTTTAAAATAATGTTTTGACCCATCAGTGGACAAATCGATAAAATTACTGAAAACTGATGATTGTTCGCGGGTCCGCGACTCATTAACGAGCATCTCATGTAGAGTTTTTCGGATTATTTTCACGTATCTTATACCTAGAAGATCAGTTTTGCTTAGAAAGTTCTCCCTAGAAACAATTTTCCCTTGAAAAATTGCTAAAGTTTATATGGAAAGCATTACTTTGTTCCATAAATCCAAATCAATCCATAATGTTCCGAATATTTTCTGTATGATTTTCATGGGATAAGCAGATAAGCAATCGTATTCTAAATTTTGTATATTTTAAAATCCTTCCGTTCACTTGTCTTGTTTAAAAACTTAAATACTTTATTGCTGATGAAGAGTTTAATTATTGTTATTGTACGTTTGCTGATTTGTAATGTTTTAAAAACGTTAATAGACAAAAATTAATGCTATTATTATAATTTACAGGTTGTTTGCTTCACTGTGGTTAAGACACATTACCAGTTTTTGGCTACATTGAAAAACGAAAAGAAAATGAACGTGGAAAAGTCGAATATTTCTAATTTTGCTTCAAAAATATAAAGACGCGTGATATATTTAGAATAATACATAGGCCTAATGCTTTGTTGCTTTTAATAAGCATTTTGATGAGAGATTGATAAATTCTCTTTCTATAATGGACTTAATTAATGAAGGAAAATAGTTTATAAACAAGAATTGAATATAAATATATACATATTCCACTACGGGATAAAGTGATGTATTTTATATATTTCGGATAATTTTTGATTTTTGTAAATGTCTTTTATTTGTAAAACGAAACTAAATATTGTATAAAAATCTATATGTTATCAAATTTGAATAATAATTAAAATATGATTAAACTACAAGTTGTTTTCGGTTTAATTTAATAATGTAATAAACTTACTTATTATTGAACTTTATATATGATCTTCTTTTCTGTGAGTATTTAATAGTTATACTTTTACATTTTCAGAATATGATAAGTCATAATATTTAATCTTTGCTCTGTTTAAAAAATATTTTTGCATTTATTTGAAATAAATGTTGTTAGAAAATATTTTAATATTTATATAAAAAGTAATCCAGACAAAAGGGTTAATTGGAACAAATGCTAAAGAGTGTGTTAAAACTTTAGTAACGAGAATATTGTCTTGGAATTGTCAAGGAACTTTGGACTTTACAGAGAATGTCCAAGAGTTTATATATTTTTTGCAAAATTATGATTTAGTTGCTTTCACTGAGACTTGGTTAACTAACTCTAATAAACGAGTCCTTTCTTTATTGAACCCAGATTTATTTTTATACAAACAATTTGCTTAAAAAACCAATTGATTTTGGTCGTCCTTATGGCGGTCTCATTCTTGCAGTTTCCCATTATCCAGGTTTTTCAGAATTGTTGTTTAACTCCGACGATCCGATAGTAATTAGATTTAATTGCAAGAAAACCTTTTTTCACTTAATTATGTTTTGATAATTATTCTTGTTTATTTCAGAATAGATCTTTGTGTGTACTGTTAGCTAAAATGGAAGATTTGCTGAGGAATTTTTCTCAGGGTGATATAATTATTTTAGGAGACATGAATGCTAGAATAGGCGAGGAACTGGATAATTTTTACGCTGGATTTAATACTAATGTTTGACAATTTTAGTTTAGAAAACCGTAAACTGGAAATTGTATTTATTTTCCTTCTCAATAATTATTTTAGATTATTTGACTCCTTGATCGGATCAAGTATTTTTTATGCTTTTCCGGTTTGAGGTGGTCTGTTAGTGGACAGATTTGAGAGAACACAGTTGTTTTACTTGCAGGGGTTCCATATTAATAGATATGTGTCAGAACCTGCACTGAGAATGAATTGGGAAGACTTCCTCTCCCTTCGCTAATTTATCGATAAATTTGTTTCGGTTTTAGAGAAAACTTATTGACCTACCGAAAGACGATTATCGAAAATTGATATATACAAGACTTTCACGGATAAATAGTAATTCTTTTTTGAAGCCATGGCCTGTTATAGTTAAAAGACTAATAAACAATGTTGGACTGTTCTCTAGTTATACGTATTTTTTAAGTGAAAGTTCGTTCCTCCTGAATTGTGATCAAAGACTAAGAGACTTATACTGATAACAAGATGATCATTATTTGAATGAAAGAGGTTGGAACTCTGGAACTTTTCTTAATAGAATGTGGACTCCAGCGCTGTATTTATTATCTAATTCGAGTTAGAAAATTAAGTCATTTGCTATACAATTTAGATTAAAGTTTATCGAAAACCAAAAGATTGATTTACATTTTTGATTTATTATCCTTACTTATAAATTAAGTAATAGTAAAGTATTGAAAAAATCAAGAAATATGACAATATGGAATAAAAATTTAATTCTATTTTATACATTTAAAAAAAACGAAAAGACTAAATTGGAATTTTGAGAGAACGAAGATTCGATTTTAGAATTTGAAATAAAAACGTATTCTATTAGATGCAATATGGATATTGAATATAATTTCATCACTCCTAAGGAGTTAGAAAATGTCATGTCGAAAGGTACTCCTATATTTCCAATTGTTAATGACGAAAATCGTTTACTAGCTGAAGAATTAGCTAAAGTAAGGAAAGAAATCTGTGTTATAAACACAAAAATTGACGATAAAGAGAAGTTAAATTCTCTTCTGGAGGATCATCACACAAATGTGATAAAAGAGATAAATTCTTTGAATCAAATGTTACAATCAAGGAAGCAAGAGATAGAAACCGGAGAAAGTGTAGACAAATTATTATTACGTGAAAAATCTTGGTTGGATAAACAGATGAAAATTTCTAATAAAGAAAGAACATCCAATGAAGGAAGACAAGAACAATGCAGAATTTTTATCGATGCTTTAATAAAAAAGAAAGAAAAGATACAAAATGATTTGCGAATAGATAAAGAAACTATGGAAAAATGGATTCGGAATTCAGAAAATACCGAAGAAGATATTAAAATTTTAGAAAAATATAAATTTATGAACAATAATCGGATAAGGGATATGGAAATAAAATTAGAAAATGCAAGTAATGATTCGAAGAATTGGAGAACACTTGCTAACGAAATAAATTTAGAAATATCTTCTTTGCAAGCGGAATTATACCGATTAGCAGAAGATTTTAAACAAGCACATCGACAGAGATGCAACGTGATAAACCAGATCGATAAAGGAATGGAAAAAATTGAAAGAAAAGATGAAGAAACTAACGAATTGCTTTTACAACTGAATGTTGCTAAAGAAGAAGCTTTTCGTGTAGAAGAAGATATAACAGATAGAAAAAATTTTTTAGATAAATGTACACTCGATAACAAAGAGTTAGAAAAATTACTCAAGCATCTAGAACAGGAACTCGAATCCATTAGTTACGAATTAGTGTGTATTCAAAAGAAAGTCGATGATTCGAAATCTGAATTAGAAGCTCAGAGACTCCTTTCAAGTAACATGACTTCTAAATTGTCGCAATTATATAATGAGAAAAAAGAGAAAGAAAAGCAGATTAACGAGAAACAAACCCATTTAGATCATTTAAGAAAAGAAAAAAAAGAGTTGGAAAAAGATTTTCTGCAAATAAAAATGAAAGAAGCTGACGAAGAGCAGTGCTTGCAACATTTAGAAGAAGATATCCAAAACGCGGAAATTAACTTTAAAAAAGAACAAAGTAATTTAGGTATATTATTATCTATTAAACTGAAAACTATGAAAGAACTAGAAGAAAGTAAATTAAAAGAAAAAGTACTTATCAATAATTTGAAAACCGCAAAGTTTGATATAAAAAATTTACAAAAGAAGAAATCACAAGACGAATTGAAATTATTTCAATTTCAGGAAGAACTTCATAAATTAGATTATCAAATTTTAAAATTAGAACAGAGAATAAAACGTTTAAGAGGAGACAGTTCAAAACAAGACGAATTAACAGTACTCAAAAGTAAAGTGCAAGCTTTGAAGAAAATTCACGATGAAAAAGAAAAGAATTTAAAATTTTTAAATACACACGTTAATAATAACCGCGAAGAAATTTTTCGATTAAATAAAAAACTTCAGCAAACAAAATCTGAACAACAAAATATTTTAAGCAAACGTCAAGAGATAAATCTCTGTCTTTCATCCACCGAAACTGCATTGAAACAGTCGATTACAGTAAACGAAGAACTGGTAATAGAAGAATGTATTTTGAAACTGAAATTAAAACAATTACTACAGTTGCTGAATCAAAAATCAGAAGACGTAATTAGCATTCAAAAAGAAAAAATAGAATTTGAAGCAAACGTGAAACATCAATTGGACGAATTAAACAATAGAAAGAATATTCTGAAAACCGAAATTCGACATAGCGATCAGCAAAGACAGACCTTGGCTAATCAATTAAACAAATTTTTGACGAAGTTAGAGACATTACAAACTCGATACAAATGCGTATTGGCTGCTTTAGGATTGAAGAATGACGAAGAAGGAAAAGAAGTTGATTTACTAATACAAACTGAACATAAAAAGGCAGAAATAAGAAACCTAATTTATAGAAAAACTGAAGCAGTTAGAAATATGTCCGAAGAAATGAGAAATTTAAAAAACTGTTTAATTCTGATTAAAGCAACAAATATAATTTATAGGCAATACCTTCGTCCTGCCGAAGATGAAAATACTCGATACATTCGCGAAATGGAAACAAAAAAGAATCAATTCGAAACTTACCTGAACCAAAAGAAAGAAGAATTAAATATAATTCAAAAAGAAATCGTTTCAATGAGATTAAAAATAAAAGAATTAAGTACATCCTACGAAGTTTTACAAAACATTTTAGCCGAAAAATCTCATATTTTGCAAAAAGCCAAACAAATATTATTCGAACGAAAAGAAAAATTGAAGAGATCGGATAAAATTAATAATAATCTATGCCAAAATGCAAAATACGTTCACTCTAAAGCTGCCAAACAAATTAACGATATCAAGATTAGATTAATGAAAGAAGTTAACAAACGAGTATTCAATTTTTTAACAGAAATTTGTGAAAAACATCCAGAAATATGTGAAAAAATTGAAAAAATGTTTTCAGAAGCTTCGCTAGAACTTCAAATTAAAAGTTTAGGAAAACCTTTAACGAAGTTTAATTATCTCTCAATTACGACAAGGTTAAATACTCCTACGAGTAGATGTCAATCAAAACTTTCGAGCAAATCTTCCAGCTCAGTTCGGTCTGCGATTTCCACAAATGTAATTAATTTGGATTATGAACTGAACTAATTCAAACCGAAATAATGATATTTATTAATAATAAACAAATAGTATTTTAAGCATTGAACGTTTTATATTCTGAGTTAGTCATTTTCATTTAGATAAACTAATTAATTTAATTATTTACTTGTAGATTCGTTATTAAAAATTAACATATTTTCGTTCACATAATTAAGGATTGGTGAATTGTATGGATTTTATTTTACTTTCATACTTTTTATGTTTAAATAGGTAATTATGTGATTTATAAATAGATCATTACGATCGAGTGTCTCTTATGTGATTTTATCACCGTTATAAAAATTAGCATGGTGGAAAACTTGAGAATTAAGTTCCTAAGTACTTTAAGATGTGATGAAACATTCTGTAAATATATTTACAATGCTGAAGATTTAGCCTCAGAAGTGGAAGCGGGAATTCTACCGCAGGAAACGCTTTAATTAGCAAGATCTAATTTGCTGGGATGATTTCACTCCGGAAGATACTTTTTTAAAGGTAGTACGATATATTCCTAGCAGAATTTCCTGAATTTAAAGGATCTATTCTGTTTGTCTCAGGTTATACCTGAGGCTAACAAGTATAGATCCTTGAAATTAACAAAAGAAGCGAAATTTCTAAAGATTTGACGACCTTGTGTTCTACAATGAATTGTGGACACACAGAATTTTGAGCAGTAAAGGGCAAATCTATTAAAAAATATAAAGTGATTTTAGCGTTAAACGTCTAAGAAATTGTAAAAACTTAATTAAAAAGGAAAAAAATTATATATTTTAATGATTTATTCAAATGATCATTCGATTATTTGAACATTAAAATAAATTATGAAATTTCTTCGAATGAACCAACACAACTTTTAATCTTTTAGCGTCGGAGAAATGCGAAATAATCTTATAACAGATACTGTTCTTGTATAATCGAATGAATATACGTAGACTTGGATTGAAAAGTGTATATAAATCAAGATTGCCAGAAATGAGATTGACCGTATACATTACCATGGCTTCAGAAACTTTATATAATAGATCTCACGCGTTTATTAATTTTCATCGATATTTTCCTCGTTAGTTAAGGATTGCTGTTGTAATAAGTTAGCTTTTAACATTAGAACATCTTCTTTTCGTTTTCTTCGGAAAAATCCCATCTAAATAAAAACATTTGAGATTAAATTTAAATATTTAAAGACAGTAACAAAAACTTTTACCTTTAGTAATGTTGCAACAATGATTCCGATTATGATGATCCCGCAAACAATACTAACGGGCAAGACCCATTTTGAAATCTTAGCGCCCTTTAAAGTAATGGAAAGTACTACGTTCGTTGACACCTAAACGAAATTTAATTTCATTAACACTGAAATCTTGAGTTAAATCTATATATATAATCGAGACGAGTTGATAATAATAATAATAATAATAATAATAATAATAATAATCAGCGCAGAGCCCAAACGGTTAGGAGTTGAAAGTTGAAATTTGGTACACAGTTAGGGTACGTCACGAAAACGCACACTAAGAAGGGATTTTTCGAAATTATTCTCCACGGGGGAGAGGGACAGGATTAAAGCTTCTATACACATTATCGAGACGTGCCTAAGCGGTTAGGAGTTGAAAGTTGAAATTTGGTACGCAGTTAAGGTATGTTACGAGAACGCACACTAAGAAGGGATTTTTCGAAATTTCTCCCCACGGGGGACAGGGACAGGATTAAGTCTTAACACTTCCATTGTTGATGGAAGTGTTAAGTAACAATGGAAGTGTGAAGCAACAATGGAAGTGTGAAGTAATAATGGAAGTGTCAACAATGGAAGTGTTAACAATATAAGTGTTACGTAACAATGGAAATGTTAAGAGCCCAAACGGTTAAGAGTTGAAAGTTGAAATTTGGTACATAGTTACGGTACGTCACAAAAACGCACACTAAGAAGGGATTTTTCGAAATTTCTCCCCACGTGGAGCAGGGCCGGATTTACCAATCCAGAGGCCCTGAGCACAAATTCGGTGGGGGTCCCCCTTTAAGAGTAGGCAAATTTGATGATTTAGAAAGTTTACACAAAATACTATACTTTCAATTAGATTTGAACTAGGAAGTTGTAAATTTCATTTAAAAATAAGGTTATTGTAAACATACATATATTTTATAGCGTAAAACTAATTATTTTAATTTAACTGAAAAATACCTATGTGAAATTTTTTCCCGAAATTTTCCGATTTTTTATAGGTTTTTTCCCGGGTTTAGTTTTCTGCCTGTTGCCCTCATGATTAGGCCACACTAGGTGTCGCGGTAATAGAAAAAAAAATTATGTTTATACATAGTTTTTTTAGTTTTCTGGGGCCCCTATTTTGTGGGGGCCCTGGGCACAGGCCCCAAATGCCCTTATGTAAATCCGGCCCTGACGGGGAGAGGGACAGGATTAAGGCTTAACACTTCCATCAACAATGGAAGTGTTAAGTATCAATAGAAGTGTTAAGTGACAATGGAGAACAAGAGAAAGCGACGTGCAAGATTCACGGGCGCTGGAGGAAAAAAAAGAGTAATATGTTAGAACATATTTGATTTTCAAATTTAAACAGATTGATTCGGTTTTTCTCGACTTTTCTTCTTTAGAACATTCGATGAAAATCGAACGATATAATCAGAACACGTCGTGAAAATCGAACAATATCAGAACATTCGATTTTCAAATTCGACCTTTCATTAGAAATATTTAGTTTGTTGATGAAATTACTCTTTTTCTTCTGTGACTATAACGTAATAATCTTAATCTTCGCTATCATTACTTTTGCCCGAGTAACGCCGGGCCTATCTGCTAGTAAGTTAATATTATTAACGATTACTTCAGTTTCGTGTGGAAGATGACCTCTAGCATAAGCAATAATTCTTTCTTCTTCGATCGTCAGTTTTCCTTGTGAAGAGAATGTGATGTTATCCCACTCTTTCTACAAAAATCATAAGTTTAACTTTTTAGCTTAAAAATAGAACAATTTTAATTAAATCAAAGATTACACATATGTATTGTAATCAAAATATTATTATATTAAAGTGAGAAATATAAAGTAAGAAAAGTCCACTTTTACCCAGAATTTGTACTTTGAAAAAATATTTTGAAAAATTGATCAACATATTGCACTTTTAATAAAAGATATGTTTGCTTTGAAAAACTTAGTTTTTGTACTATCAAACTTGAAATGATATAAAAGCAACTACTTTTGCCATACACCCCTTCAAAACTGGCGACTTAGTAACTCAACTGCATTTCAGGAATAGTTTCATTAAAGATTAGTTGCACGCAGTTAACACATTTATTAATAATCGGTTAATATTTTGAGCAAAATTTTACTTTTCCGTACAACTTCAGCTTTATCATATCTTAGATGTTAAAAAGAATACGTGCATCAGTTACACACTAAAGCTCTACAATAGAACTATCTATTTCTTAAATATTTCAGTTATTCAGTTAATATAGGTTTATATATTATTTACACTCGAGTGCAACAAATTTTAAATATTTTGACAAAAGAAACTAAAAGCAGCTTTCAGTATAAGTTATATAGATGAAGTGATATAGATGATTACAAGTTTTATTGATGTCTACATCATCAAATTTCAATCATTATTTTCAATAACATACAATTTCTATTTTCTAAGAATAAAAAATTTTCTTAACGTTTATATGTGATTTAATATGAATATAAAATACGTACCAAATTTGAGCTGAGAACTTCGGTATTTATATATCCCTTTATGTAGAAAGTCGAGCTTTTCTTTTTATCATCAAAGGGACCAACAGAACATACAACTTTTTCGCATACCGACGTTTCACAATTCTAGATAGTGTAATAAATCATGGCAGAATTAAAGCTCGCGTTGTAATTTTAACAAATCCTTACAAACAGAACTCACAAGTATCAGATTCTTGCTTCTGTCCGCTGAAATCAGTTTATTACTATTTCTCTTCGACTTGATATTTGAAATCGTAAAATTCAGGCCATCGCTTTCCGAGTTGTCATTTGTTGTTTCGCCATTCGTGAAATTGCAGATGTCAGAATCGAACTCGAAATCCGGATTAAAAATCTGTTACGTAAATAAAATTATCAACGAAAGTCATGATGTATTAAATTATTTAGTAAACAACCATTTACAGTCACTTACAGTTAAGTTTTTGGAATTTACGAATTTTATTTTCGTATCGGTGAAAGTGGTTGGAATTGAGAACGTTACTGTGATGAGAGAAATGGGACTATACAAATGTTTCATAACCTAAATAAAAAAAATACTTTTTTAGATATTTAAATTGATTAAATGGCGATAAAAAGTGTAAAGATTTTCAGACATTACATTATAAATATGGACAAATTCGTAAAGATTTCGATGAGATTCACCTTTCTTCAATATAATCAGCTCCGGTTCTGGGCGTCTATATGGTAAAACACTCAAATTTTTAAAAAAAATTCAAATCAAAGAACAATAAAATCTTGTTTATAATGAAGAAAACGTTCTATAGTTTATGAAGTACACGCGGAAGTTGATTACAGAAAACTCCGACTCTCGCAGTGGCTTACAAGAAAATATTTGTTGTGAACTTTGTCAATTACGGATATTTTTCGTCGATATTATTGTACTTGGAACTTAAAATATGAAGAAGCCATTTCACACTTTTTGTAATTTTTATTAACCAAATTGCTGCAGATTCATTTATATTTAGATGTATTATAATAATTATAATATAATCATCACTTTTCCTTTGCATTACTTACCCGGTTATGCTGACGTCTGCAGATAATTTTATAGGTATCGTGATATTAACCAGATTATCGGCTACATTACTTTCTTCGCTCAGTGTCGTCAAATTCATAACAATAGATATATTATCCAAGGAAGACAATAGTTTAGACGAATCCAGTTTAATTTCGTGTCTTGCCTGAAAAATAATCACGAAAACAATAACGATGAAGAGGTACGAATGCTTTATAATTATGCATCATAAATAAAATGAGTAAATTATTTCTATCAGAAGTTGAAATTACATTAAATTCGAATGATTTATGCGATAATTTTACAACTTTTTACAGAAATGAATAATTTGAGATAAAGTTTAATGACTTGCCGATTTCTTATCGAAAGGATTTCCAATCAGACAGATTAAAGTTAATTGTTTAGACATTTCTTCTAATTGTTTACAGTTTTCTCCGTTGATCAGTTCCATATTTTCGGGTAAATAAATCCACATTTCGCTCATGAAAGCCGGTTCGTTGGAGTTTTGAATTTCGGCAATAATGGTGATTTCCTTGTCTTTTCCGAGTATCAATTCTCCGTTACTGAATGAGAAACAATAATAGTAATTTAGGAATTATTATTAATTGTCTCAGAAATTCAATTTTCAATTTTATCTGTATATAAAAGTAGGAAAACCATAAAGTGATCAAAGTGAAAGTATTAAATTTTATTCACTGAAAAAAATGCATTCGCCTTTGTAAATGGTGATCGGTCTCAAATATCGATCAGATTTTTAGAAATGTTTTATTTGATTTTATTTGGAAATCAGAAAAATTTTTAAATTTTGTATTTTGAATTATGGATTTCCGATCTTGCATAAGAGATATTTTTACATTTCGAAATGAAAAGGACATATTTTCCTTTGTCCTAACTTTCCACGCTTTTCCTGAAATTAGAAAGGACATTCTTTACTCTATGAAACCGAAAGTGAAAGGAAATCGATCTAATACGTCTTCAAAATCTTTAATTTAGTGAATAAATGACAGAAATATATAAACATCCGCTACGTCTTCCATGTTGAATATAGATCAAATTACAGATTTAAATCGTTGGATTTCTACAGGATAATAATCAGCACATTATAAAATTCTTGAAATCATTACTTCCAATTATGAATAATTTAAGTATATATATATGTAAATATATTATAGTTATATAAAAATTTGAATTTTGATTTAATATTTCGACTAATTACAGCATATAATTTACTTAATTGTGATTTAATATCCTAGTATTGCTAAGCAATGTTTGTAATTTAATATCTATTGAATTTCTATATTAAACAATTGAAATATATGTTATGTTGACTTCAATGAATGGGATAAATCACTTTAAATTCTTTATCTGATATTTTAAAATCGTCAGTGATTTTTATTGTTTGAAAGTTAAATGCATTTATTTAGAATCGAGGAATAATTATGTATTAAAAATCATTTTGAAATTTAAAAAAATAATGTTAATAATAAAGGCTTTAAAATGTTTGTAAATTGTTATTTTCTCGTATATAAACATTTATTTTCTCTAAGAAATTTTATGTAAAAAGCAATAGGATACAAAAACACGTGTAAAAGTTATTTAAACTTCGGTCCACCTGTGACAGAGTGAATAACATCCCTAAACATGATAGTTGGTTCTCTGATTTATGGGCTAGAATTTTAGGGGTTCCTTCACGTGTCTAACACCTACTAGCGGCAATTTTCCTACAGAATGTCTGTTCGGGTTTTTAAATGCTATCCTTTGGCAGCTTGTTGTCGTGTTTCATTATCTCTTGTAAAATAATTTTATTTTTGATTCAAACGTTATAAATATTACTCATTTGAACAAACTACTACTTTTTTACACACGAATTTTATGTTTTTAAGTATTTCGTGGTGTAATTTGATGTCTCGCATTCATAAATTTAATTTTCTCTAAATGTGTTAGTAGGATGGACGAGCAATAAATTTCGATCCCATTGTTATTGCACTGTCTATATGAAAACAGTATGGACAGTGTATGAGTCATTTTTCAATATCTGTTGAAAAGTGTTTCATATTCCTCCTATCAATACGTGATTGGTAAATACTCTTAACTTAGAACGTTTGGAACTCAATTATAGAAGGTTAATTAAGGCTTTTTACAATTAACTAAGCTTTCAGTATTCGTTAATTTTAAAAACATAGAAAACATAGACATTCAAGTAATAGGCCTATTTAGAAATGAAATACGAAACTGAGCAAACAGTAGAATAAGTTATTTAGTTTGATTTCATGAAATAAAAGAATAAAACACGAAGACAATCTGCTAAAGAGAGGGAGTCCTCCCGGAAGAACTTTCCATCAGAAACTGGCTTCTTTTAACGTGTTTGACACGTGAAGAAAAACCAGCAAATTCTGGTCGGATTTCTCAAGGCGAAGATCAGGCGAATATTCGTGATCAATAGAGGGGGTGCACGTGACGTCATATGACTCCACTCACATATACAGGCGCCATATTGGTTGCTGATTTCACGTTACCCCGCTTGATCACTTTATTACATCAACGTGGAAGAAAGGAATTTTACTGGCTTTGCAGCCGATTTAAAAGGTAATGATTTGATAAAATATAAAGAGAAAACTTCTTTTATTGAATTGAATCCATAAGAAATGAAACAAATGGATATTTCATCCAACGATTTAACCACGTGGCCAACTATAGAACATGGAGACAAGTAAATTATTTGGTATTAACAATCTGTCACACTGGATCAGATGAAGGCATACAAATCACTCGATGCTCATAATTAGTTGAAGCGGATTTGTTCATCGTGATATTTTATTCGTATTGATCTGATTTTGCTTGTAGGAAAGGTACAGTACGTATCTTCATGCGAGACTTTCCATTACTCATAACATAACTGCGTTAATATAAAGATGAATGTAATTTTATATTTAGCCACATTTTAAATTAAATTGTATTTATAATTACCATTAAATTTATTTTTGTCACTATGGTTTTGTGTTGCGCAAGTCTCTAACAACCTGTTATTAAGATTAAATGAATTAGCCTAATAAATGTGGCTATAATAAATTGGAGGGCTTATCACATCAGGGACTGACTGGAACAAAATAGACTAAATTTTTATAAAAATTAGCCTTCAATTAACCACAATCAAATTTTTAGTAGAATGCATTTCGGGCATAAAGACTCGTCAGCCTACATACACCCATACAGTATAAACACAAATATCTATCAAGGCCATCATAACATAAATAGCAATTCCAGACTAATACATTTTGGAATTGGCTAATCAGGAGTTTTTATGAAAAGGAGTTTCCAAATAATTTACTTGTCTCCATGTTCCATAGTTGGCCACGTGGTTAAATCGTTGGATGAAAAATACGTTTGTTTCATTTCTTACGGATCCAATTCAATAAAAGAAGTTTTCCCTTTATATTTTATCAAATCATAATCTTTTAAATCGGCTGCAAAGCCAGTAAAATTCCTTTCTTCCACGTTGATGTAATAAAGTGATCAAGCGGGGTAACGTGAAATCAGCAACCAATATGGCGGACGATTGTTTTGTTGGGCGGAGCGATGACGTTATATCACGTGACTGCACCCCCTCTATTACAAATGTTCAAAATATTTATTGTAAGGTCTAAAATATAATTAAGAAGTCACATTTTACATCTTTAAACATTTTTCTCCCAATTTTCAACTACTTGTAATATATACTGATATAATTGCTTCCTGTATTCATTTTATAATATAAAATTATTTTTAACTACTATATATTCCTTTTTTTTGCAAAAGGTGATAATTTATGTTTTTGCAAAAATAGAATTAAAAATAATTTCTAGATGAATATATTTTTCAAAAAATACCCTTAGTTATAGGCGGTATTCTTAAAAACAGATTTATTTACCTCAGACCAAACACATGGGCCTCCAGTGTGAGATCGGAAAAACATTTATCTTCACGAGCGCAGCCAGTAAGAAATGTTATCTGTAAATAATCATAAATTATCCTAATTAAATAAGAATTAGAAAAATATTTTTCTTAGGATTCAGACTTACCACTTCGCTCTTAGAATGAGGAAATGTCGGATCTAAAATGGGACAATCTTTACAAAACTGTGTTTCTTTCGATGTGTTGTGCGTTAAATATACGTCAACATTTATTTGAATCGGTGTTATTCGATCGTCAGAATCGTCCTGAAAACATTACAAATTATGTTAAATAATTCATTTAACGCTTTAACATTAAATTATTTAACATATAAACAAAGTTAACGTGTAAAAACAAATGCTGTCTTCTTTCGTTACTCTATCAATTAATATCTCAAATGGAGAATTTACTAATTAAAATATGTATTAATATTTTTAAAATTTTTTATAATTTATTAACTTTCTAAAGATTTTTAATAGAAACGAGCAATTATTTACTGTGACGATGTCACAATGCCAGGCTACAAGTTTTAATCATATTTTTAATTAATTTAATTTAAAATGTATGTTCTCCAACTCAAATCATTACTGATTTGAGATGGAGAACATACATTTTAAATTATCCCCTGTATATCATACTTTTCTTTTAACAATAGAGTCGTATTTAAAATCCACTCTTCAGGGAGAAATATTTGCATTGAAATAACATGACTTCCGGTTTGCGTCAAAACTTTTTATACAGTTAATCAAACCCTAAAGTTTCCAAATCCGGTCTCGGGTTTTATCTATCTAACTCTATTTTCGATTTAAGGAAGGACAAACAGACAGCAAGACGGACGACAGTGGGAATTCATAGGTCTACAATTTTTTCAAATTGCAGTCCAATGAGAAATTATTGTCTAATATATGGGTTCGTAACAGTCTTTGCTTGTCGACATTTTTCAAAATTAGATCTGTCTTTGTTCCTGTCCAAATTTATACAAATTAAGAATAAATTACAAATACAATAGAATAAAAAGCAAATACAGATTAATAATATTGTTTTATTAAACCTAGGACCCAAATCAAAAAACAAAATTTAGTGTTCTATTTTATTCTAATTTAAAACTGTACCAGTAATTCTTTTATATTCTTATTTTTATCACATTTTTACACATAAAGAATAAACTTGTTTAAATTTTCTAGCAATTTATCAACCTTCTAGATAAATTGATTGATTCCTCGGAGGTCGATGGAGACCAGGTCACTATTTCTACTATCTAATAAGACTGAATATGCTTAAGAAAAGAATGATTATAATTATGCTATTGTTCATGAAAAGTATTACATACATAAATATAAACTTTGTAAATATGACATTCATTTTCGTTATATCTAGCTGTAATTTCATCACGTTTCATCGAAACTGGTAAATTCTGATCTATAAAGTATTCTTTGGGCCGGAGTACATTTTTTATTCGAAATGCGCGTAGTTCCACAGTAAAATCTATAAAAATAATTAATTTCAGATTACTATCAAAAAGTATTTCGGTAAACATCGTTAAATTATATGGTTTATATTTACCGAGTGTGGCAGGCACATAAGATCCTTCGTATCTCAAACACAATATGGCTTTGAAACAAAGTGCCGTGGTGACGTTACAGGTTGAATTATTAGGATATATTTGGCGGGGTTGAAATTCCATGTGAGGAAATACCCGAACAATGGGACGAGTTCTATAAATTTGATCATTAATAGTCATTATTCATGTTCTTGTGAATCGTGCAAGAGATTTCATTTTTAATCAATTTTTAAAAATTACCTTAAAAGGACAGCGTTATCCGATAAAAATGACCCAACGACGATGTCTAGAGAAGGAAAAGGATCTCTGTCAAAATTTAATTTGCGACGAAATATTTGTAAGTTAAAATTCACTTTACCTGGATACTTATTAAAATCTACGTCATACGATTTCGATATAGATATACCGAAACCCATTAAATGTCGATCTACGTCGGCCGCAAAAATTCTCTAAATAATAAATAGTTATTGGCATAATAAGTATTTATATTTCATATTGAAGAATATAATCGTTTCATAAATATTTTACCTGAACAAATTTAGTTTTAAGTCCATTGGAAGAACCGTGGTAAATATAAATCGCTCCTCTTTCTAATTCGTATGGTGCCCCAACGGCAATATCTGCAAACTTTATTATCATCGACATTGTCTACTGCAATTTTCGTGCTTTGTTGATATTTTAATAATTATTTATTGTGAAAATAATAGAATTATCATTTTTTTGTTTATTTTGCAAGGAAACAGAATAATTTTTTGATCTTGTTATTTTGTTAAAGTTTAAAATGCCAGTAATTTTTGCGGGGCAATGTGTGCATTTACGTTCATTTAATATTTTACTTGTGATTAAACAAAATAAAATTAGAATTGTATTAACAAATCTAATAATATTTTGATCCTTAAAGTCACGCCTCGTCCTATATGCGAGGTCGTCTTATATGCGTGTAAATACGGTATATTTTTGCAGATATTTTCACCAACCTTACCTGAAAAGTTATCTTGATTAATATCTCCAATGTGAGCTAAACTAGTGCCAAACCAGCTTCCTTTAACAGAAGATCCATATAAACTTGATTGGTATTGTAGATGCTTGGAAAATTATCGATTAAAAGATTAATCGCAATAATGATCAATATACCAATATTCTTATCTTAAATTATACACAGAAGAATCATTTCTAAGCAACCATAAATGCGATGTAACAATATTTAACTTACTTTACCGTCACTAAGATAAATATAAACCCTTCCTTCGTCCCCGCCAGATTTAGCAGAATACAAAGGAGCACCGACAAATAAATCAGTCAAGCCGTCGTTATTCATATCCACACTTAAAATGGCTGCCCCAAAATACTCCCCTATCTGTACAATCACCATTAATCAATCATCAATATTTTTGGCAATTATAATAGCAATAACAACTCACTTGAAATCCTTCGAATTCCCTATCAATCGCGTAAGTTTCATCAAAAGTGTAAACCTAAAATTATGTCAATTTTTTAATTAAATCGAAATATAAATTGAATAAAACAATTTCATATGTTAATTAAAGAAAAATATAAAATTGTTACGAGATGTTCTTTATATTTAATCCTGACGAATTTTTTCATTAATTTAAAGTCTAAAAAATATGACATATTGTAATTATGTATTGATTTTTTGTTTTTATATATTTCTCATTTATACTGTAAATATGAATCTATTCATTACTTTCCCTTTACATTTCCCATCTCTTGGTGTTCCTGTTACATAAATGGATCCGTAGGCATCAAAGAATTTTCCGGACGATACAGAATAACCTAAAAAATAACTCAATTATGAACATTTAAAATAGATATTAATGTCATTTTATCATCAACAGAAATATTTACCAATGTAAGTATCAAAATCTGTAACATGTAACTCAAAAGTGGAAGGACTATTGACATCAAAATTATTATTTAAAAATTTATATCTTACCACAGCTCCTAAATTAATAAAAAAGAAGGAAATTGGAAAAATGATATCATATTTTCGTCCATTTAGTATTAGAAAAACAATCAAGAAATTACCTCTAAAATCGTTAAAACCGGATGATCCAATTAGTAAACCATCTTCGTCCTGAAACAAGAAATCACAATATTAATATTTGGAATATGTTAAATTAACCGAGTAAAATTATTATCTAAAGTTTAGTTACGTGTGTAAAAGAAGCTGATATTCCAACTCCAGCAGTTGAAAAACGAGTATAATCAAATTTTGTCACATCATTTACTGAAAAATATAATAGTTAAGTCGAATTTAAGATACGAAAAATTCATACAGACCGTTTTACCAATGAAAATTCATGATATAAAGTAAGTAGAATATACTCTACGTTCATGTTCAAACGGATTAATTCTCTTCACTGAAGTCATCTCTGGATTCAATATATAACACGTGCCTAAAGGAAAATGATGTTCGTAGAAGTCTTGATCTTGGACAACTATAAATACTTTCCATAAATGTCCGCATACCTGATAAAATAGTACGAAATTTCGATTAGTGTCAAACTTTCTTTAGCACCATTTAAACGGCATGAAATGTAATGTAAGAACAAATATTCAAATAAAAAATTTTGTTATTTAATTAGAAATAATTATTAAGATATCAAATAATGTAACGTAAGATTAATTGAAGGTATTGAATTACTCATTTAAAGGATGATATGAAGTAACGTATATTCCTCTTTTAATGTAAATTTGGTTAGTTGGTTTCAATGCAACACGAGTTCGATCTGCCGGTACTCACCATTAACAGGCCTTACGATGGCCTGTTAATGGTAAAATGGCCCCTATGTAGGTGTTAGACTTACGTTTTCCCTGGCCACTGTCGGGCTTAATGTAAATTTGAGGTACTCATAATAGTGCTACTAGTGTTAAGCTTGGTTGATTGATAACATTTTCACCTTTTAGTAATCTGAAACTGTGCTGTAAACTTTGTTATTGCTTAGGACACAATAAAATGCTATAATTCACACACTTGGCGGTTTTTCTCATCTTTTATTTAGTTGATACATGTTAAAATATACACGTTTCGGGCTCCTAAGCCCCTCTTCACTCAACTAAAATATTAAAAGAGTATACAACACATATATAATAAATACATAAGTTTTTAAGAATTTATAAAAATATTTTGATTTATATGCATAGATATGTTTTAAATCAAAATATTTTTATTATATATGTGTTGTATACTCTTTTAATATTTTAGTTGACTGAAGAGGGGCTTAGGAGCCCGAAACGTGTATATTTTAACATGTATCAACTAAATAAAAAATGAGAAAAACCGCCAAGTGTGTGAATTATAGCACTTTATTGTGTCCTAAGCGATAACATTTTCACCTGTAAGCATTCTTAATTTATCAACGTTATTATAATATATATTTTCAGGATGATATGAATTGTTGATATTTTGTTACAAAGTATTATAAAGGGATTAAATTGTTTGAATATTGAATACTGAATGAAGCCGTCGCAGCTATATTCAGACATCATCATTACAAAAACTTCAACTAAATATGCTAGCTGAAGAAGAACTAAGCTTAAAATCAATGGAAAGTACAGAAGGCAAAAGAAAACACAGAATCAAGATAGACTTCATGTTTGAAAGTGTATAACAACTGCATAATAATAAAAGAGTTCGAGACAGATAATAAATACACTATAATACCTGCTGTATCTATTAAATTACCCAAGTAAATTGGATGACGAAGTGAGAAATATACTGGCATGGAATAAGTTATCTAACTAATTAAAAACCGAAGATTTTTCTGCGTACAACATTCTTATTTTTAGATTTTACAATAGCTAGAATGAAAGTTTTATTATCACTTTTGATTTCGTACAGAAATTAGATAATAATTAAGAATTCATTTCTCTACTTCCTTTTGAATTTCTTACTTACTAATTTCTAGTAAAAAATATCTAAAACTTCTAAAAGTCTATATTTCGCCTATCATCAGCTTTAACTGTATATAAAATGATAAGCTTATTACGAATAACTTACTACAATATGTCCGTTTTCCTTCTTTTGTACATCCAAACTTACACCGAGCCACATATTTTCCTTTATTTCATTGATTTTCGCCTCTGTTGGAGAATTTACAAAACTTTGTTGTAAAAATAATTTAACTTTTAATGTAGATGTGAAAAATTTACCATGATTTAAAACGACGTTTTCACATTTTCTACTATTTATATCACATCTGTACAAAGCACCCGTTGAGTTGGCTTTCGTTGCGGTAATTAAAGGACTGGATCATTAAAAGATATATATATATTAAAATCCGTATTATGAACTAATAATAATAATATTAAAGTGATGTTACTTACAAAATTCCTCGATTGTTTTTGTGTATGGCGACAGAAAATCCGAAATAAGAACCAGGATGACCTTTAAATATAATCGCAGTCTCGGTTTCGAAATTCCAAGACATTACATTTGTACAGAACAAAAATAATAGTAATTTTTCCATAGAGAACATATAATATGAAGTTTGTAAAATAAAAAAATATATAAATGCTTTGATAAAAGGAAGAGTTCCGCGTTGATACCGGAAGATTAATCATTTCATTTAGATTAAATATTAACATATTTAAAACGTTAATTAAACGTTTGTAACGATTTGCAAATATTTAAAACTAATTTATTCTTAAAAATTATTAATATATATATGTATATATAGGCCTATACATATATTCTAGTAAGCTAAAAATTACAAATTATTGTTTAATTGGCATTTCATATTATAAAATAAATATAGATATAATAAGTTAGTTAAACATGTAGGAGTACAGGAAATTCTAGAAAAAAAAATTCAATTTTAATTAATTTGCTAATATCAAAATTAGGCTTTCATTCTTTTTGTGATTTCAAAGAAAATTTGAGTTTTATGGGACCATTTCTATTTGATTTGACTTTACATCATGTGGTTTTCCATTTAAAATTTTGAAAATTACTCGATGAGAATGCTTGTTATTTATTTTAATAAATTTGTTATATTATATTATACATTAACCATCAAAATTATTTTTAATTTGTCTAATATCTCCTGGACATCTAACGGGTCTTTTTCCTGTACAATTGACAAGAAAAAACATATTTTATAAATCAAGTATATTATTTTTTAAACTTTTTTCAGAACATATATTCTCCACACGATTTAATTCATTTTAGACTTGGTTCTTTACTCACAATAGTAATCTAACTACTTATCCTGTTCACGGGCATACATCTGATCATGGTGCTATATATCTTGAAGTTCATATGAAATCTGTTACTGGTCAGACTGAACGTTTTATAAAAATTCCGTTATTGACATCATTTATTTATAAACAAGTATCAAATTATATTATCTTTTTTCAATTGACTGGTTGTTCTTAGAATCCTCTTTTCCCACACAAATATTAACTGATAAAATATACGACATACTAGCAGATAGGCCCGGCATTGCTCGGGCAAAAGTAACGATAGCGAAGATTAAGATTAATATCGCGTAGATATTACGTTATAGTCAACCTTACCTTTTTCACAGAATGCAAGAATTGGGTCCCCCCTTTTCCAGACTAATTTGAGAATTTTTAGATGGGTCTAAAATATGTTCGATTTCCCGCAAAAACGAAAAAAAACTGCATCTGTGTCTTGCACGTCGCTTTCGTAACAATGGAAGTGTTTAACACTTCCATTGCTGACACTTCCATTGTTACTTAACACTTCCATCAACAATGGAAGTGTTAAGACTTAATCCTGTCCCTCTCCCCCGTGGGGAGGAATTTCGAAAAATCCCTTCTCAGTGTGCATTCTCGTGACGTACCCTAACTATGTACCAAATTTCAACTTTCAACTCCTAACCGTTTGGGCTCTGCGCTGATTATTATTATTATTATTATCAACTCGTCTCGATTATTTATATAGATTAATATCCATAATAAATAAGATTTTACAATACCGAAAATTTGACATATCCACATACAGCCACATAATTGGATTTTATATTATCTTAAAAAATTACGGAATATCATAAGAAAACAGTGGAAAAAGTGAAAATTAACAGGTAATCCTCGTGGCCTTTACATTCACAGAACACTACTAAAGCAATATTATAGAGAATGCCATATATCTTCATAACTGAGCTGCAATTTGAAAAAAAAAACTTGTAGACTTATAAATTTTCAGTTGTCCTTCTTTCTTTAATATTAGTTAAGAACGGAGTTATATAGATAAAAGCTAAGATCATATATGGAAAGCTTAAGGACAGGAGACCCCGAACTATATACGAACTTTCGAATTTTTGTAAAGCCATTGTATCAAAACGTTACGTGATGGAAACATTTAAGAGATTGTTTTTAGTTGCATCCATAGTTGTTAGTAAAAATCACATCTCAAAGTCCAAACAGTTTTAATAGTTGAAATTTGCAGACCTGTGTAATCCCTCGTTCAATTTTAGGATCTTATTTTTTGCATTCCTAAAAAAGTAATCAAGCATCTTAAAATTTTTATTAGGACCTCCCATTCCCGAGATAACTCGAGAATGGGCGTTAACCCCTTCTCGATTGGTTGATCAATTCAAAAAGTTCTGACTTAACTTTTCCAAAAATGAATGGATTGGTACACATATACATTGTTATCTATGACCTATGCAAATTTCATGAATTATTTTTGCCGCAAAAGTTTTTTATGACGATTTATTAATTAGCTAATTCATTGCGCTATTGTTTTTTATGGGAATTTTTAAATCAAATTAATTAAATCGTTCTAAGCTTCTATTTGAACGATTTGACTTCGGTAAAATTTTTTAAAATGCTATTGGATGTTTTTTATGACACCAGCAAGTTTTTTGTTTTTTATTGAGTAGAATTTTTTTCTCATACCTTTTTTTCGGTCTCCCCCTATTTTAATAGCATAAAATTGGGAAATTTTGTGTTATATTTGAATATATGTGGTAAATTACAGTAGACTCCCCTATAACACGGTAGATATGTTCCGTGTTATATGAATTCCATGTTGTATGAGTCACTTAAATACATGAGCCAATCACAGTCCGGCACGTGTGCAGTTTAGGGGCTACGGCTGTTCGGAAGTTTTTCTTCCATAAAATTAACCGATTCTAGACTAATTTGACTCGAACATTTCCAAATCACGTATAATTTTTTGGGAATAATCCATATAAACTATGCTATAAACAAAAAATTGTAGGATTACTTACCGAGTGTGCACCGTTAGACGAGCCATTGCTTAAGCTTGTTTTCATCGCAGAGCGGCTCATCGAACGGCGGACGCATGTCTTCTGATAAGTTATTTTTCTGCGAAAAATTCGCTGAACTTTGGAGACATCATTAATAAAAATATAATTTTTATGGCCGTTAAATAATAAATGGTTTTTAGTAGGTCCGCTGCTTGTTTAAACTCAACGGTTTGTGCGATGTCCGCTATTGGTCCAGATTCGACCAATCCTGTCGCGACACGAGTCGGCGATGACGTCTTACCGTGTTATACGAGTCTCTTTTAGCGTGTTATACAGACACGATCGCAATTTTTTCGCCGTGTTATACGAATTCGTGTTATATGAACCCGTATTATAGGAGTCTACTGTAGTTCTCCTCCTACTTTAAATCGATCGTCACCTCTGACATACATGAGAATGTCCCGGAAAAGCTGCCACCAGCTGTTCTCAAGGTCAACCGGTTTGTAAACACTAGACTGCCCATGTGAAATTTCACGCCTTGTTAAATGGTAGAATAACACTCCCTGCAGCTATATTTATTAAATAAAAGCATTTTTTTGCATTATTTTAAACTTTTTATATAGTTTTTTTTAATAAAAAAAATTAATTAATTACGGCGAATTACGGAAAGGAAAGCTTGGATTTATGACGGATACGTCGTAATGAAAGGGTTTAATTAATGTAAAAATTATTCATGATAAACCAGCTTTGAGACAGAAAACACTTCTATCGCCAGTAAGCACGGACATTTTAATTGGTCAATATGACAATAATACCAGCTGTGTTCTAAAAAAGTAATATTTCTTATAAAAATTACAATATAATTTAACTATTCACATACATTGAATAAAAATGGAGAAAAATTATTAAGTAACTAGTAGGTAGGCCCGGCGTTGTTCGGGCAAAAGTAACGATAGCGAAGATTAAGATTATTACGTTATAGTCACAAAAGAAAAAGAGTAATTTCATCAACAAACTAAATATTTCTAAAGAAAGGTCGAATTTGAAAATCGAATGTTCTAATGTTCGATTTTCATGACGTGTTCTGATTATATCGTTCGATTTTCATCAAATTTTCTAAAGAAAAAAGGTGGAGAAAAACCGAACTAATCTGTTTAAATTTGAAAATCGAATATGTTCTAACATATTACTCTTTTTCTTTCTTTCTTTTTCTCCAGTGCCCGTAAATCTTGCACGTTGCTTTCTCTTGTTCTCCATTGTTACTTAACACTATCATTGTTACTTAACACTTTGGTGTAATACAATTGCTTAAATTTGGAACCCTGTGTACCAAATTTCAACTTTTAACGCCTAACCGTTTGGACACGTCTCGATAATGTATTTAGAAGCTTTAATCCTGTTCCTCCCCCCCGTGGAGAGGAATTTCGAAAAATTCCTTCTTAGTGTGCGTTCTCGTGGCGTACCCTAACTGTGTACCAAATTTCAACTTTCAACTCCTAACCGTTTGGGCTCTGCGCTGATTATTATTATTATTATTATTATTATTGTAGTATTTATGAAACTGAATAAAAATTAGTGATGAAATTTGCCATGTGTTCGAGTAAATACACTATATAGTTAGTGTTCAAGTTGTATTATTATTATTATTATTACATAATTGAGACGAGTTGATAATACGTGGTACGATCCAAAAGTTCGGGGACTGCAGTAATCTATGACAACAAAAGCATGTATTTGAAGTTACAGCGTATGAAATGGATTCTACCAAACCACCTCTACGTGTTCAGATTAATTTCACCCATGTCATATGATTAAACCGCGAGCGCTGCTGTTTTTTTCCGGAGATAGTTACCTTTGTTCTGCGACGTAATAAAAGCGGAGTTTCAAGAACAACCTCCAACATTAAATTTTGTCAGCGTTTAGGTAAAACACCTACGGAGACTTTAAAATTGCTAAGAAAGGTGTACGGTGATTTCCATGGCGAAGTCGAAATGTTGGAGGTTGTTCTTGAAACTCCACTTTTATTACGTCGCAGAACAAAGGTAACTATCTCCGGAAAAAACAGCAGCGCTCGCGGTTTAATCACATGATATGGGTGAAATTAACCTGAACACGTAGAGGTGGTTTGGTAGAATCCATTTCATATGCTGTAACTTCAAATACATGCTTTTGTTGTTATAGATTACTGCAGTCCCCGAACTTTTGGATCGTACCACGTATATAGATATGTAGAAAATACTCGATTTAACAAAAATTTAAATTTAATATTGTAAATATATTCTTCATAGAAATGAAACCAAATTTTCGTCGGGCATAGCTATATGTATTTGTTTGATTTTAATCATTTTATTGATTAATTTTAACACTTTTAAATATCTTCCATCTTTAATGTTTTTCTAGAAATATAACTGCCATACGTTTGCTGTAATTCGTTATCTATATCTGTTACTACCACTCCAACTGCACTTACTATAAAACACAAAAAATACTTTGAAAACCTTTAATATGCAGTTAAAATTATCACAAACAATCTAACGTTTTCGGTCAACTTTATTGACCTTCCTCAGGATCGAACAAGAACCGTTATTTCGAAAAAATTCTATTACCAAACATAAAATTTAGAACGTTTTAAAAACAAAGCCGCGCAATCTCAGTTCGCTCTTTTACAAATGCATATCGGTCGCTTTCCAAGCCGACGGGACCCTATAGGATTCTCTAAAATTAATACTTTGCTTTTTTTCACTGTATTTACAAATACGCCAAGCCTACTTAAGCTGTTTTCTATTTGCCACTTTTTGTATAATTTCCGCACTGTCCAAATTGATTGACATCTCCGTTTGTGAACACTTGTTTGTGATGATTTTAACTGCATATTAAAGGTTTACGAAGTATTTTTTGTATCTATATCTGTGATCATGGTTACTTTTACCATTAGGCGAACCGCCTAAAGACGTCCGTCTTCCTCATGAACAAAGAAAAGCCACATCATTAAGTAGTGTTAATTAATAAAAAAAAACTTTTTAAATATACATAATATTATTTTTATAAATTTCCATGTGCGGCTGTTTGTGTGTACTTGCGTATAATAATATACATACAGTGGCTTAAAAAATGTTTACATAATTTTTTGAAAATGACTATTGTATCCACATATAAAAATATTCACAGAAAAAAACTATAAAATATTTTATATTAAAATATAAATTTACAGATTTTTTCCCAATGTTACTGTAAAGTTACAAATTCACATCTTTTCCATTTCTTCTTCAATTCGCTCAGTCATTTCCAATGTTCGATAATATGTTATAACCACAAGGAAACAAACAATCTGAAAATTATATATAAAATATCAAATATTCATGTTTATATTATTAAATTAATAAAATCAATACATTTATTTGTGAATAACTTTTATAAATGTAAAAATATATCATATGTTACGTGCGTTGCGATAACTTACATGCAATCCTAGCTTAGCCAGAAGTATAGCTGTACAAATAAGGAGCTGCAATATATATATTGTAGTAAAATTATCTAATCAGAAATTTACAATTTTATATTTAATCCTAGAAATAATAAGATAAATTTTCCATTAATAAGAAAAGCTAACACGGACTTCCTAGACAGTTCCCTTTTTAAATGTAAATATTAGATGAGATGGACCTCTCCGGTACCTCGACAACCTAAACATCCACGGGGATAATTGCAGTTATTTCAACTAAGTTCAGCTACCGTCACACAATGCAGAATCCCAAGCGGATAGCCCTCTCTTCCTCAGTTGATGTCATCAGTGGCCAAAGGGTTCCGCTCCCTGAACACTGGGAGTTCGGTCGTGGATTCGCGCCTTGCCAGTACCAGTTTTTAAAATTCAAAGTAAATCTTACCCATAACGATTCAGAATTAAAATTCTTACCAAAATCTCTCTATGCAATAGTTCCAATACAAAAAAGCCAATAATTGCGGAAAGTTGACAGATCATTAAAATCATGAACCAAATCATCCATGGTATTAAGGCAAAACGCTTTTTCTAGAAAATTATTACAATATTTTAAAGTTTATTATTTTTACATTATTTTGAAATATTCCACTTACCTTAATCACGGCGTACACCAGAAGCAAACTGAATAGAAGGAGTATTAAACAGAATGTTAAAGATGAAGCGTACACCGCAATAACTGAAATCATAACATTTATCGGTTTACTACTTCATTTACATGAGATTAAAATTTTCGATAACTGTTAAAATGAAGAAAGTAAACTATATTATAAATAGCAATATATTTTATTTAAAAACACTTACAATAAGTTTTTGAAGTGGGATGAAATTCGAAGTTAGCCCAAATGACTATGATAGTTATTAAACCGATTGCAGACACAACCTATAAATATATATGCAGACAGTACTTCATATATATATATATAATATATATATAATAACAGCAAGAGAAATAAGAACTAAAAAAATGATCCACCCTAGATTTTATATTTTTTGATTCAGAAGACCTTGAAACGTCGAAAAATGCAAAAAAAAAAAAAAAAAAAAAAAAAAAATCGAACTTTTATCTGTATGTATGGGTGTTAATGTGTTTGTGTGTGGCATCATTTTGTTCACCCTCTTTGAAGCTTAATAACTCCTGTGCTTTGGTCGAAAATTTCTGAAATTTTGCAGGAGGGATGGGGAGATAAAGGGGATCGCGTCATATCTCGAATAGAGTCGGACTTAATGACGATTTTCCTCGTTATTGGCATTTACAATTTTTTATAAAATCCATCCCTACCCTGAAAACGAGCAATTATTTATTGTGACGATGTCACATTGTCGGGCTACAATTTTTAATCATATTTTTAATTTATTTAATTAAAATATATGCTCTCCAACTCAAATCAGTAGTGACTTGCCAATATATATCATACTTTTCCTTTAACAATAGAGGCGTGCCGGACATCTAACACCTTACAGGGGAAATTTTTTTGAATTGAAATAACATGACTTTGAGTTTGCATCGGAAGTTCTTATGTAGTTAATGGAGCCTTCTGTCCCTAAAGGTTTCTACATCTGGTCTTGTCTTTCATCTATCTAACTCCATTCTCGAGATCAAGAGACGGACTACAGTGGGAATTTATAGGTCAACAATTTTTTCCAAATTGCAGATGAATTACGCTTTTTGCCATTTTATAATAATCAAAAATATAAAAAGTTGTGAATGAATGTTCTCTTTAATCCGAATAAATAAATCCGGTAGACTTCCTCACAGCTATCAGGTTAGCTACTCCTTTTTTGGAAATTACAAATGCATTTCGGCCTATTTAGCGTTTAAACCCCTCCTCGGTGTAATGCTACAGAATTATTAAAAATAACAAAAATCTTAGTTAATTTATAAAAACCTGCGTGTAGATGATCTTTACAGACACAAAAAACTTCTTTACATACCTTTGTGTCACGTTTGTGTCTGTAAAGATCATCTACACGCGGGTTTTTATAAATTAACTAAGATTTTTGTTATTTTTAATAATTCTGTAGCATTACACCGAGGAGGGGTTTAAACGCTAAATAGGCCGAAATGCATTTGTAATTTCCAAAAAAGGAGTAGCTAACCTGATAGCTGTGAGGAAGTCTACCGGATTTATTTATTCGGATTAAAGAGACATTCATTTACATTACGTATATACAGCTACCACATCTGACATTATAAAAAGTTTTTTAAAATAAAATATCATAACAGATGGCAACATACACGCAGTTTTAAATGTTGACGGGAAAGTTAAGTAATTCGTTGCTGGAATTTTTTATACTATTTTTCTAACCATAACAAAGATATGGGCAAGGTTTATTTTTTAAAAGGCAAAACGTATAGCGAATTGAATTATTGATTTTCCACGAATGGAAAGGGGAAGAATGAAAGTTATTAGTTTGTTAACAGTACGTTATACATGAACATTTGCTATTCAAAACTGTATCTTGAAACCCATTATTTCCTATATTAAATTCGTAATTAAATCACAAGGTACATCAAATTTTTAATGAGTAGTACAAGTCTGCATTTTTTGCAAAATTAAAGTAGACGTAATTTATTTAAAAAATTGATTTCATGTTTTATTGAAAAATAGTTAAATCGAGAGTCACGGCAGTGACTCTGCGCCTAGTGAAAAAGTCACTGACTGATTATACATTTAGAAATCAGAGTTGCAAATTTTCGAAGGTCAATTTCTCTGACCCCAAACGCGTAAATCTGAATATCTCGTTCGAAATAGAATTGTTTTCTTAGGTAGTGTGCAAAAATTTCAGATTTTTCTATAAAGGGACTGCCGAACTATAAGCAGTTGAAAAGTACAAAAATCGTCAAAAAAGCTGTTTTCTTCTCTTTTTCATCCGGCACTGCAGACTCTCCAAGGGGAGAAACTACCGGGTCTAGAATGTGCAAATTTTAAACTTAAGCTTTTAATGTTATCAGTGAAGTCCTGGCGAAACTTTCGGGTCGATAGGTCAAAGTTTACTGGTGTTCTCCATAAAGCTATTTTACTTTTATCGCTTAATTTTACGCTTGTCAGAAAAAAATTGAATGGAAACGAATGACTTTATTCAAACTGTTATCCACAATAATAAAAGCTCAAATTTATGCACATAAACATGAGAAATTTCACTAGAGCCTATTTTAAAATGAATGCAAATTTTCTTAAAGAAATGTTTCTATGTTTACTACTTAATACGATTAAAAATGTATTACTATTACATGTTATAGTATTAATTCTTTTATTACCAAGCTATTTATTTTATCTTAGGAGTAATATAAACTACAGTAGACTCTCATATAACGCGCTCCGTAAAACGCAAATTCGTACAACGCGACGAAAAAATTGCGACTAGTTCTCATACAGCGCGATAAACAGTCCCGTATAACGCGTAAGATAAATTTAACATTTTCACATAGTTTCTAATTTTTTGTTTAGAAAAGCGAATGTATGCACTTACTCGTTATTTATATATGAATAGTGAAGCTGATAGTTTAAAGAAGTAGCGGTTTATAAAAAAATAATAATACATACTCATTTAAAGATATAAGAGGAAAATAATTTTATTCAACTTAAAATAAAATTATGCACTTCATTGTTTAACATTTATTCACTATCGGAAGTATCAACAAATAAGTTCCAACGATGCCGTTTTGTTAATATTGGTTGTACAGTACAGATTTATTGACAACCGTTACAATTTACAGACTCCTGAATTTGCATAAATTGATCTGTCCCGTATAACGCGATTTCCTACAACGTGGAACGTATCCCCCGTGTTATACGAGAGTCTACTGTATTTTATCCCGTAGTTCATAATTAGATGTAAATGTTTCCTGACATCCAAAATCGATTATAATAAAGACTATTTTTTTAAAAAAAGTCTATTGAATTAGAAGAGTATTCAACATAAAAAATAGATTTGAAATACAGGTAACCCCCGTATAACTCGGGAGTTACGTTCCAAAAAATTGCCGTGTTATGCGAATTCGTGTTATACGAAACAAAGAACTAGTACGAAAAGGGGGATTAGGTTCCAAAAATTAAAAAAACATGCTATTATATTTTCATAATTAAGATAAATATCTTTATTAAAATTTTCTTAAGAAGTGATACATATTAATATAAATTAAATAATGTTTTCGTCGTCATCACTAAGCACTATTAACCGAAAATTTTTAATCTACGTAACTAAAAAAGAGACACAAAGTCTTAAAGTATACTTGTAAAGGTATGGATTGTTCCAACGGTCGGAGGCGCGGTTCAATGCCTAAGAACCGGTGACGGAATAAAGCAAGTATGGAATAAGGGAAAAACATCTGGCAATATAAAACGAGAAGCGTCGAGATCTGGCAACATTGAAACAACTTTCGAGAAGGATCACGTGTATCAACAGAAGGCGAGAAAAAAAAATTTACATACTGTACTTAAGTACTAATAGTTCACGAAAATTGTGCATGAAAATCTGATAGTACGTACGCGTTCGAATGGAAAATGTCAAATGAGGAATCTTTCGTACTTAAAAGCTTTATCACGTTTATTAAACTGTTGTACGGGGATTTCCCTAATTTCAAATTAGATAAAGTTCGCTTTTAATGGTCTTTATTACATTTCATGTAGTACGAGGGTTTTACCCAATTCTCGAAACGTATTAGAGTGAATCCGTGCTATAGAAGTGCCGTGTTATACGGGGATTAACTGTATTAAAATAAAGTTACATGCTTAATTTACAATGATTGATACTTTGATTTATTTAAATTAACTTGAAATAAATTTCAAATGTCTTTGAAAAATAATGATGATAAAAGGAATTTCATTCATTAAATCAGAAAGTGAAGATTAATTTTTACTCTTTAAATGAATAAAAACGATATAAAATATCTATGTTCATATTAACTAAAATATAAAAAAGTGATTTTCTAAACAAATTTAAATTTAATAATAATAATTTAAATAATTACTTACAGTTGTATAAATTCCCGATGCTAGCGAAGCAGTTTTACTGTTTTTAAAGCAGCAACATTGGTGCAGTTGACACTTCATTTTTAACTTTCTAAAAATACAATATACGTTAAAACTTGTCAATGTTCGATAGCACCTTCCGACGATCTAGAATAAACTGAATTCATTCATTTAAAAAAAGGATGTTTAAAAATATCATCATTGGATATTCTACGTATTAAAATTGCGCAAGTTATTTTTGATAGAGTTTCACGAACCCACACATAAATTGGAGAAGGTAAACCCACGCAAAATTGATTCAGCATTCTCAAGTTATATGTGGATTCGTGTAGTAAAGAAAGTTTGTGTATATGTTATGGACCAACTGATTAATATGGACATCATCCACAATGGCCGTGCATTATAAATAATGACGAACAAAATCGGGCACTGTGATAAATTTTACGTTATAACATTAATAAGTCAATATGAATGAAATATTCATATTGACTTATTGGAAAAAAGTGGTGATAATATCTTGAGGAGTGATCATCTGGCAAAATTAGTTTAATTAAAACAGTTAATAATACTTTTATAAAATATTCCAGTTTGTAAGTGAAATTTTCACATATTTTATAGTAATTGCCAAAGTACACTCCGAGACCGTGTCTTCCGTTTATTCTTTTTTTATCTTCACTACTAGGTTCATTAATAGACACAAGGTATTTTTACATCCAGATTAAAGATAATGTAAAAATGCCTTGTGTCTATTAATGCACCTAGTAGTGAAGATAAAAAAAAGTAAACTTATTTTAATAATGAATCTAATTATTATATAATGTCTGTTGATCAATATTAAAATGTTTTGTGTAATTAATATACCTGTATTAATGCTTGTATTACCCATGTAATATGAGCGTTGTTAAAATACATTGTATAATAAAAAAGTTAAGTTTTTAAAAAAATCCAGTTTCTCAAAGGGAATATATTCATAATGTCTATTTAATTTACGGTAATTAATAAATTAATCAATACAGTGGGTAATCGGTCAACGAACAAATCGGATAACTAACACTTTCGCGAAAGATTTTTATGATCGGACAACGAACACATGTTCGGATAACAAACACTTCACTGAACAAACATAAAAAGAAGCGACGGAAATAGCAAATACCGATTGATTTTCTTTTGTCTTCAAGTAACAATTCGAAACTTTTCGGAGCGTGGGAGACGGCAACATCGAGCTCAATCCGATATACTGTACACTGATCGGATAATATTCCTCGAACTTTGAAATACTCCCTTGTAATTCCAGCCTTTTATTTTTCTGACAGAAACAACTCTTTTATAGAATTCGCGAGACTGTCGGGCGGGCACTCGTCAAGTTTTGCACGGGTTTTTATTTTCGAAAGGTGAGAGTATAATAGCAAAGGTAGAAAGTGGGCAGTATGGCTTGAACAAATCTAAAGTAGGGCACAGTTCAATCTTATCTAAGAAAGATACAGTATAATCAATAAGACTCAAGCAGCTAAAGGAGTAACAAAAATCACGTCTGAGAAATAAAGAACATTGAAGAGCTCATAATGGAAACTGAAACGGATCTGACGACAGAAGAACGGCAAGAACTCTTGACTAAAGAACACCAACAAACTCGGCGAAATATGTTTTATTCTGAAAAGGAGGATTAATGCCGATATCTGCTATTAAACATCTTTTGAAGAAGTGGGTGATATCAGCTCAACGTCTTAAAATGGCATACAAACCAGGTTGAGGTTAATAGGCTTGGGGATCTCTACAATTACAAGGCTATTGATTACTTCTGAAAATCCTGAAGAAGAGAGAAAAGCAATCGACATTAGACAGATTCTTTAACCCCCACAAACAAAAAAACATGACTAATAAAAATGCAAGACTGTTTATATATGTATTATTATTATTACATATAAATAAACGTAGTAAGAAAGTATATATATTTTTTTATTTTTTGGGGTCTCCAGAACGAATTAATCAAATTCCCGTACAAACCTATTGATGGTAAATTGATAATCGATTGATATGGTAAATTGATAATCGGTTAACGAACAATTCGGATAGCGAACAAAGTCTTGGAACGGATTATGTTCATTAACCGATCACCCACTGTATTTAACAGACTGTATGGGAGTTTCATACATTATTCGTAACGACCGGACATTGTAAACTAATTAAATGAACTAACTTATTAGTCACCTGCCCTTATATTAATATATAGGCTATATATATTAATAACGAAATGAAAAAACTGCTTTCGTTAAACTAACATAAAAATAGCAATTTCTTATCTACCGTAATAGCTTCGAAATATAGAAAGTTAATTTAGAAATGCTCTTGATATTAAACTTATATTACTTTTTATATTAAATGTATATATAGGTTCTATACTGTATATATATACATGTAATGGTATGTAAATGTAAGCATTAAAGTTTGAAACATTTTAAATTTCGTGAAAAAATCTGTGATGTTAAAAAATTGGCATACATTACTAACATCTGCCACTAAATTTATTACTAATAAATTTAGTGGCAGATGTTAGTAATGTAAAATTTATTACTAAATTTATTACTAATAAATTTATTACTAATGCCTTTCATCTTGCAAGTAAACAGTGTATAGCAAAAATAAATTACAGTGCGCGCGCATGATGACCTTGCATGTTCTTTTTTAAGTCGTATAAAGGCGCGATTGTACAGCACCAACCCACTTGTTGTGAGGTAGTTAAGAGCTTATCTGTAATTAAGAGTTTTCGGTTAGACGTAAGCAGAAAGACTCAAGCCCAAAAAAAATCTTAGCCGTAATATTTACAAATAGATTTAGATGTAATTTCACACGCTAAATCGATCGGTATAAAACAATTCACGTATGACTAACCTTTCAGAAGCTAGGAACGATTATGTACTCGTGTATATTTGTTTCGTTTAATACCTTCGTTATTAAAAAAAACGTGTGCATTCATTGGTATTTAAAAATGCATTACATTGATTCATCATAATACATTCCGTCGACGAGAAAAAAGGACGTTTACGAATGGTGTCATTAACGCAGAGACGAAGTTACAGTTCAGTGACCTACAGGAAGCTTTCCTGACCCGACGTATATCGAGTAAAAACGTTATTGTAACGTCACTTATAAAAAATTCCTTAAATACCACGTAAACAGTACAAAAACAGTCGGCAAGGAAATATAATTATTACATGTAAAATTTTAATAACAAGTACAAAATGTCAGGGTGTCCGCGTTCAGGGACAAACTGAGCACTTGCCCTTCCCTGAATCGAGTAAAACATTTCATAAATTATAAACGTAAAAGTGATTAAGATTGCACTACAAAAGTGCAAGATACGACTAGTATCTGTACTGCAATTTTTACTTTATTAAATTGTAATTTCCGCCAACCCTTTTTACAAAAAAAATGTTATATTTTAAATTGTGTTGGGATTGTCACTTGTGGACATTTTAGACTATTTTACATATTTGTGCAGAGTTGTAGCCTTCAATTAAAGATCATCTCTGCAGTGAAGGATGGTTGTTCCAGGTGATTGGATATGGCGAGCAAGCAAGATACAACTAGTACCGTATTTTACGGACTATAAGACGCACTTTTTTCTTCGAAAAATTGCCTCCAAAATTCAGGTGCGTCTTATAGTCCATAGCATCTTATAGGTATTTTTTTTTTTTTTAAATTGCTTAAAAATTAAGGTGAGTCTTATAGTCCGTAGCGTCTTATAGTCCGTAAAATACGGTATTTGTAATGCAATTTTTACTTTATTAAATTGTAAAATAAATTATATTTAAAATCTAATTTATCGTATTTCTGTTAATAAACGATAAATATTTGATTTTATTGTTTATTAGTATTATTTATTCCTTAATAATAATACAAGATATTGATAGAATAGTTTGAAATAGTGAAATAGTAAATGTAACGATCACTTGGGTTTCTTTTCCCTTTTATTTAGCTGACTAAATAAAAGGGAAAAGAAACCCAAGTGATCGTCAAAGCACTATATTGTTTTTTTTAAATAAATATATAAGTACGACTATACAAAGATAAACCTTTGCTTTTGTCTTTCCTTCTCGCCGTTCACACCATCGGCAGTCCTTAGACGATTCGCAAAATCTCGGAGACGATCTTTCTTTTGAGGCTACTTCCTCCGCAGAAAAAATGTAAAATCAGGTAAAAGCGTCATCTGGTGTTATTGCCACATTCACAATATCACATTTTAAAGTAAAAAATTAATAAAAAGTACATTTTGTACAAAAAGTACAAAAGTTTTATCTTTGTATAGTCGTATTTTTATTTTTATATATTTATTAAATGTAAATAACGCTGGCCATGTGCTTTTTATTAATTTTTTGCACTGTATTGTGTTCAGTAATTAACAAAAAAAAAAAACCAATATAATATAATATACAACACGCACCCGGTTGATATAATTAAGTATATTGTGTTTATATATTTGTATTTTTGTTTATTTCATTTTTCTTTACTTTAATACATGTATTTTAATTAGTTCACTTTAACATTTATATATATATATATATATATATATAATATATGAAAAGAAATTCAAATTTTTGTATCCGTTCGAACAATTTGTTTAAATAACAAATATATATATATATATATATTTGTTATTTAAACAAATTGTTCGAACGGATACAAAAATTTGAATTTCTTTTCACATAATCGTTCGAACCTGGAACCAATACAAAAAGCGTTCCAGAAAAATTCAAAGTACCTGATGATGACCTGCAGATCAGTTGAAAACGTTTGTAAGACAATAAATATTGGTTCTCAGAAACGTAAGGTGTGTGTGACAAAGTATTCAAAGAATCTGAGTGAATATTGCGAAAAGTTGTTCGATTTGTAGAATCATATTGATTTTTGGTAGAAATAACAAAATTGAAGATTACTCAGCTTTGTCAGATATAAAAACAATCCATTTACGCTTAAAAATTAACTGCACAATGTTATTCAAGCAACAGCTTTCTGTCAAAAGTGCGCAGTCACCTGTTATAAGTTCAAGTAATAAATCTGCAGTTTCCTAGAAAAAAATCCAGCAACGAATTGCTTAACTTTCCCGGCAGCATTTGGTGGCGCTATCTGTTAAAATATTTTATTAAAAAGAACTTTTTATATTTTTATTTATTATAAAATAGTAAAATGATTAATTTTGATGGTGTATGGATAGGCTTTATAAAAAAAAAAAAAAAAAAAAAAAGAAAAAATTTTTAAATGCTAATAACCAATAACATCTTCATTAATTCCGTCATACTGAAGATATGACACACGACCCCTTTATCTCTCCACCCCGTCGACTGTAAACCACCAATATTTAATAACAACAATCTTTGTAATAAACAAACCGTCCTGCAAAATTTCAGAAAATTTTCGACCAAAGCACAGGAGTTATTAAGCTTCAAAGAGGGTGAACAAAATCGTGTCCCCCCACACAAAAACAAAATGTAAAAGTCCTGGGAAGAATCATTTTTTGACTGATCGTCATACTTTCTCTCTGTTATATATAACAGAGCCGGAAAAGTAATTACATTGAAGATACATTTTAATTTTCTTTTAAATTAAAATGTATTTCCCAGAGAATTAGAATATAAATAAAAGTGTAATTTCTTATTTTTCTTTCTTGTTTTCTATAAACCCGGCGCAAAAATAAATTCATCCCATTCCATTATTTTGTAAAATATCTTTATTTTCAGGTTTTAATAACTTTTGTATCTTTCTCTTTCTACCTCATTTTTCCCCCACATATTTTTCTCTTTCATCACATTTCTCAACAACTTTCAAAGTATGCCACGTAAAATTCTTCTTTCTTAATACATTCTAGAAAACAGTTTTTTCCATTCACTTTTCTTAATACTTCTTTATTTGTAATTCTTTCAGTTCGGCTTGTCCCTTCCATTTTCCCCCATATTTCATTTTAAAGAATCTACACATATTCCTCTCTTTTCCTCTTAGAATCAATTTCTGCTCATATAATTTTAAGAAAGTTTTTTGTTTATATAGATTAAATTTTTGCTGATGTATAACACTAGCTTTATAATAAAGATTTAATTTAATTATAGTTACGTATTTAAATAATATATTCTATTCTACTGTTTACATTTGAACTAACGTTTGCTGTAATTACTGCTTTGTTACAGCATTTAAATGTTTATTCTGTTGTAAACGTCATTATAATTTCATTTGATTCCAATTGCATCAAACCTCTGTATTAAATTTGAATAAATTTTGTTAGAAATGATCTTCGGAAATTAATGACGTCAACGACGTCTTTTGGAAACGGATTACGTATTTCGTATAATTTAATTCTAAATTTGAGTAAGAAAGAAATAGTCGTTATAAGAAATTTCTAAATTTCTTATAACAAAGACATTATTGTTGACGCAAACAATGCCAAAGAGCAATAAGAATCGGTCTCTTGATTTCTTTATCATTAGGAACGTTCGACTTTTTTGCTCGACAGTATGAACGAAAACGTCTTTAATGTGGATACTATTATTTCTCGACTTTTGGAGTTTCGAAATTCTGTTGAAGGAAGCGAAGTGAGACTAGAAGGAGAAGAGATTCGAGGACTCTGCTACCAAGCTAGAAAAATCTTCTTGAAGCAACCAATGCTTCTGGAATTGGAACCATCGCTTGTTGTGTGCGGGGACATTCACGGACATTACCCCGATCTACTTCGAATATTTCAACTGGGCGGCTGTCCACCTCGCAGCAACTACTTGTTTCTGGGCGATTACGTGGACAGAGGCGATTGGTCACTGGAGACTATCTGTCTTCTGCTCGCCTACAAAATCAAATACCCCGAGACGTTTTTCCTGCTCAGAGGTAACCACGAATGCTCTAAAGTCAATAGAATTTATGGATTTTATGAAGAATGCAGGAAAAAGTGCGGCGTTAAACTGTGGAAGATATTTAATGAGTGTTTCAATTGTCTACCTGTGGCGGCCATCATAGACGACAAAATTTTCTGCTGTCATGGCGGACTCAGTCCTAAGTTAGAGTCTTTAGATGATATACGTCAGCTAGTAAGACCCATCGAAATACCCGAAGAAGGTCTTCTGTGCGATTTACTGTGGTCCGATCCGGAAAAGAATTCTAAAGGATGGCGAGAAAATCGAGACAGGGGTGTATCCGTCACCTTCGGATCGGATGTGGTAGAGAAATTTCTGCTCCAACACAACTTCGACCTAATAATTCGTGCCCATCAAGTGGTAGAAGATGGATATGAGTTCTTTGGTAAACGTCAATTGATAACCCTCTTCTCCGCCTCCAATTATTGCGGAGAGTTCGAAAACGCCGGTGCAATTATGTTCATCGATAAGGACTTGATGTGCTCTTTCAGAATATTAAAACCTTTAAAATAACTTTGTCAAACATATCAACGCAGGTCACCGTTATCTTATACGCTATATGATTCGATCGAACAAATTTTGATGACGCAAATTGCAATTATCGAATTAATCGTAAAATTGATACTTTTTGTTTTAAATAAACTTCGGGTTTCTGTTCTTCATGCCGAAAATATCTTTTATTTTTATACGATAATTTGGCTTATACAATTCATTAAGAAAGCCCCAGTTGGGGCGTTAAAATTATAAGTAATAACTCGAACATCCTACAGCATGATCTAGGTAAACTTACAGACAACCTTCGTAATCTTAATCTCACCATTAATCTAAATAAGGATCCGTGTATTTTGTTTTGATAAAAACACATCCTGATTTTAAATTCAAAGTTTCAACAGTATTCTTATATTTGTCAGTGCTGTTATTATAGTCGATGAAAAACTCACCTAGAAACATTATATTGTAAAATAATAAAAGGTTTGACAATTCGTACAGGAATATTGTGGAAAAAATGTAGCAACTTCTTCCAAAGTTGCTTTAAGCCCCATTTATTTTACAAATTTTCAAACGAACATTGATTACAGTATACCTAAGTGTATATGGGCTACTGCTTCTAACACTCCCATAAACAAAATCGCTAAGCAATTTCTAAAACGTATCTTCTGTAACAAGCTTGTCAACTTGCTATTTACCGATTCTTCTAATGTCGCTCATACGTCTCCAAATATTCTTGATGGAGTTACAATTGGTTGATTATTTGTTTTGTTAAGGTACGGCAATACGCCTTAACAATGTGCGTTGCCGTATCTTAACAAAATAAGCTAAAGGTTCACCCACTTTGAAGCTTAATAACTCTTGTGCTTTTTGTCGAAATTTTCTGAAATTTTGCATGAAGATTTGTGTATTGGGAATTGATGTTACAAAATTTTGGTAATTAAGGGTCGAGGGGTGGGAGACAAAGGAGTAGCGTCATATCTCAAGTAGAGTCTGACGTTTTAATGACGATTTTACTCTATTAGAATTTACGTTTTTTTTTTTTTTTTATAAAACTCAGCTCACTCTCAAAATTAAGTTTTTTTGACATTTTATAATAATTAAAATTATAAAAAGTTTTTTAAAATAAAATATCGTAACAGATGGCGCCACCGAATGTCGCCGGGTAAGTTAAGCAACTCTTTGCTGGATTTTTATTTTTATAAAATTTAATTGGGTGTTTGCCTTTGTTAATGTTGGGTTAGCCAGTTTTGTCACTGGGCAACGCCATGTATGATTTGCATAAAGAATAAACAACTATTTTTATTAAATTTATAAAAATTTGAATATTAAATTCTGTATACTGTATAATTTATTATAGAAATATATATATAATTCACATAATCACAGTAAATCCCCCTATAACACGGGTTCATACAACACGGATTCGTATAACACGGCAAAAAAATTGCGATCGCGTTCGTATAACACGCTAAAAGAGACTCGTATAACACGGTAAAACGTCATCGCCGACTCGTGTCGAGACAGGATTGGTCGAATCTGGACCAATAGCGGATATTGTACAAACAGTTGAGTTGAAACAAGCACTGGACCTACTAAAAACCATTTATTATTTAACGGCCATAAAAATTATATTTTTATTAATGATGTCTTCAAAGTTAAGTTATTTTTTGCGAAAAATTCGCCGATCAGGAAACACGCGTCCGCCGTTCGATGAGCCGCTCCGCGACGAAAAGAAGCTTAAGCAATGGCGTCGTCGAACGGTGCACACTCGGTAAGTAATCCTACAATTTTTTTTATAGCATACTTTATATGGATTATTCCCAAAAAATTATACGTGATTTGGAAATGTTGAGTCAAATTAGTCTAGAATCGATTAATTTTATGGAGAAAACCTTTCAACCAACCGTAGCCCCTAAACTGCACACGTGCCGGGCTGTGATTTGCTCATGTATTTAAGTGACTCGTACAACGCGGATTCATATAACACGGAACGTATCTACAGTGTTATAGGGGGGTCCACTGTACTGAAATCTGATTAAAATTCTTATTTGACATTTGTGACAATGCCAGAGTGCCCCTTATGCTTCGGTACCACGAGATTGAAGGGTCGACACCGCGTTTGCGATAACTTGTTCGTCAGGACTGACACCACTGGGTTTTTAAGTACAGACACAGAAACCTTGGCGGCCTCTAATTTCGCTTTTTACACGCGAGCGGTCGCATTTGTAAGCGCTCGGATTCGGGATGGAGATGGCCTGAGAGACGACTGGAAAAAGCGCACGCTACTACGAATTTAACAATTAACAATACCCGTTTATTTATCGACTATATTTTCAGTTTCCTATAAAATTGGCCAACATCGGCTAAACGTACTTCACAAAACAAGGAGAAAAGAAGTCTTATCCCTAACATCGCGACCCTAACCGCGAGAGAGAGAGTTTATAATCTGTCGTGCGTTGGTAAAAGTTGATTCCTTGGGGAATCGCAGAATCATCGGATCGCTGCTGATCCGCCAGGTGGTTCGAAAGGTACTTCGATGAATCGAAAGGAGAGAAATCTTTTTCCGTCTTGAGAGGGCAGAGGATCGGCGACGGCTTGAGCAGTATTCGAAACAGGATCGGGCGCGAACACCAGTTTAAAGCGAACTAACGATGATGGCAAACGCCCTCCTTTTTGTATTCGGGGGTCTCTCGTGGGGTTTTCCATGACCTCATTAGGAATTATCACACACTGTGCAATTGTTAAATTTCAATCGTCAGTTCTTGTTTGAGGTGACACATTCGATGTGTCACCTCAAACAAGGAAACAGGTCAGTAGGAGAAGTTTTAACTATTCTCCCTGATTTTTCTCTATCGAAAAATTTTTACTAAAATTTTTCGTCCACTCTGGGTTCTCACACATTATTATTTTTAATAATTTAAAAAGAAATAAGACGAATTAATTAAGCATTTAAATATAGTTGAAAAGGTATGTATTATATACACAAAAATTCAAGGTTAAGATTTAAACTATAGGCCCTAAATTATTTCGCAGTTTTTTCTTTTTTCACTTTTTAATTAAGAAAGAAAAGTAACTGATATACAGTACTGTACATATATGTATGTATGTATGTATGTTCGAAAACTTTGTTATATAATTTTCAGTTTTCATTTATATTTTCCTCGTTACTTGTCGGTTTCTTTTGCAAGAAATTCGTTTTCAACGCTTGAATTTCATCTTTTCTTTTTCTTTTAAAGAATCCCATCTAAACAAAAAATATAGAAAATATTAAAAATAATAGAGAATAAAAATTATAAAAAGAGAAAATTATTTAGATACCTTAAGTAATATTATAGCAATGATTCCGATTATGATGATCCCGCAAACAATGCTAACGGGCAAAACCCATTTTGAAATCTTAGCGCTTTTTAAAGTAATGGAAAGTACTACGTTCGTTGACACCTAAACGAAATTTAATTTCATTAACACTGAAATCTTGAGTTAAATAAGTTAATATTATTAACGATTACTTCAGTTTCGTGTGGTAGATGACCTCTAGCATGAACAATAATTCTTTCTTCTTCGATCGTCACTTTTCCTTGTGAAGAGAATGTGATGTTATCCCATTCTTTCTAGAAAAATCATACGTTTAGCTTAAAAATAGAACAATTTTAATTAAATCAAAGATTACACATATATATTGTAATCAAAATAATATTAAAGTGAGAACTATAAAAATCCACTATAAAAATCCACTAGAAAAATCCACTTTTACCCAGAATTTGTACTTATTGAAAAAAATATTTTGAAAAATTCATTAACATATTGCACTTTTAATAAAAGATATGTCTGCTTTGAAAAACTTTTAGATTTTATACTATCAAACTTGAAATGATATAAAAGCAACTACTTTTGCCGTACACACCTTCAAAACTGGCGACTTAGTGACTCAACTGCATTTCAGGAATAGTTTCATTAAAGATTAGTTGCATGCATTTAACACATTTATTAATAGTCGGTTAATATTTTGAGCAAAATTTTACTTTTCCGCACAACTTCAGTTTTATCGTATCTTAGATCTTAAAAAGAATACATGCATTATTCACATACTAAAGCTCTACAATAGAACTATCTATTTATTAAATATTTCAGTTATTTAGTTAATATGGGTTTATATATTACTTACACTCGAGTGCAACAAATCTATGTATATAATCGAGACGAGTTGATAATAATAATAATAATAATAATCAGCGCACAGCCCAAACGGTCAGGGGTTGAAAGTTGAAATTTGGTACACAGTTAGGGCACGTCACGGGAACGCACACTAAGAAGGGATTTTTCGAAATTCCTCTCCACGGGGGAGAGGGACAGGATTAACTCTTAACACTTCCATCAATGATGGAAGTGTTACGTAACAATGGAAGTGTTAAGAGAAAGCGACGTGCAAGACGAAGATGCAGTTTTTTTCGTTTTTGCAGGAAATTGAACATATTTTTAGACCTATCTAAAAATTCTGTAATTAGTCTCGAAACAAGAAGGACCCAATTCTTGCATTCTGTGAAAACGGGTAACGTTGACTAACGTATTAATCTTAATATTCGCTAAAACGGTTAGGTGTTGAAAGTTGAAATTTGGTGCACAGTTAGGGTGCGTCATGAACATTAAGAAGGCTCATTAAGAATGCACATTAAGAAGGGATTTTTCGAAATTCCTCCCCACGGGGGGACGGGATTAAAGCTTAACACTTCCATCAACAATGGAAATGTTAAGTAACAATGGAAGCGTTAAGAATGGAAGAGTCAACAATGGAAGTGTTACGTAACAATGGAAATTTTAAGGTTAGGAGTTGAAAGTTGAAATTTGGAACACAGTTAGGGTACGTCACGAGGACGCACACTAAGAAGGGATTTTTCGAAATTCTTCCCCACGGAAGAGAGGGACAGGATTAAGTCTTAACACTTCCATCAACGATGGAAGTGTTAAGACTTAATCCTGTTTCATTGTTACGTAACAATGGAAGTGTTAAGAGAAAGCGACGTGCAAGACGCAGATGCAGTGTTTTTTCGAAATCGAACATATTTTTAGACCTATTTAAAAATTCTGTAATTAGTCTGGAAACAGAGAGGACCCAGGGCCGGATCATCGAATAGACAAATGAGACAAATGTCTAGCTACTATTTAAATTAACAATATAAATATTATTGTCACAGAATGACACTGCTGCTACTAGATTTACAGACATTGTGCCAAAAACGTTCACAATTCAGTATAATTATATTATTCAGTATAATTGAGTATATTATTTAATATACTCAATTATACTGAATAAAAGCTGAAAATCACCGCTGGGGTGCCCTTGTGGACGTTTTTGGCACAATGTCTGTAAATCTAGTAGCAGCAGTGCATTCTGTGACAATAATATTTATATTGTTAATTTAAATAGTAGCTAGACATTTGTCTCATTTGTCTATTCGATGATCCGGCCCTGGGAATACCCAATTCTTGCATTCTGTGAAAACGGGTAAGGTAATAATCTTAATCTTCGGTATCGTTACTTTTGCCCGAGCAACGCCGGACCCACCCGCTAGTCTATATATATAATCGAAACGAGTTGATAATAATAATAATAATAATCAGTGCAGAGCCCAAACGGTTAGGAGTTGAAAGTTGAAATTTGGTACACAGTTAGGGTACGTCAACAGGACGCACACTAAGAAGGGATTTTTCAAAATTCCTCCCCACGGGGATAGGAACAGGATTAAGTCTTAACAACAATGGAAGTGTCAAGTAACAATGGAAGTGTTACGTAACAATGGAGAACAAGAGAAAGTGACGTGCAAGATTTACCGGCGCTGGAGAACAAAAAAAAGAAAGAAAAAGAGTAATATGTTAGAAAATATTCAATTTTCAAATTAAACACATTAGTTCGGTTTTTCTCGACCTTTCTTCTTTAGAACATTCGATGAAAATTGAACAATATAATCAGAACACGTCGTGAAAATCGAACAATATTAGAACATTCGATTTTCAAATTCAACCTTTCTTTAGAAATACTTAGTTTGTTGATGAAATTATTCTTTTTCTTTTGTGACTATAAAGTAATAATTTTAATCTTCGCTATCGTTACTTTTGCCCGAGCAACTCCGGGCCTACCTGCTAGTTTTAAATATTTTGACAAAAGAAACTAAAAGCAGCTTTCAGTATAACTGATATAGATGATTACAAGTTTTATTGATGTCTACATAATCAAATTTCAATCATTAAATTATTTCCAATAACACACAATTGCTATTTTCTAAAAATAAAAAATTTTCTTAACGTCTATATGTGATTTAATAAGATTATAAAATATAAAATACGCACAAAATTTGAGCTGAGGACTTCGGTATTTATATATCCCTTTATGTAGAAAGTCGAGCTTTTCTTTTTATCATCAAAGGGACCTACAGAACATACAACTTTTTCGCATACCGACGTTTCACAATTCTAGATAGTGTAATAAATTATGGCAGAATTAAAGCTCGCGTTGTAATTTTAAGAAATTCTTACAAACAGAACTCACAAGTATCAGATTCTCGCTTCTGTCCTCTGAAATCAGTTTATTACTATTTCTCTTCGACTTGATATTTGAAATCGTGAAATTCAGGCCATCGCTTTCCGAGTCGTCATTTGCTGTTTCGCCATTCGTGAAATTGCAGATGTCAGAATCGAACTCAAAATCCGGATTAAAAACCTGTTACGTAAATAAAATTATCAACGAAAGTCATGATGTATTAAATTATTTTGTAAACAACCATTTACAGTCACTTACAGTTAAGTTTTTAGAATTTACGAATTTTATTTTCGTATCGGTGAAAGTGGTTGGAATTAAAAACGTTACTCTGATTAGAGAAATGGGACTATACAAATGTTTCATAACCTAAATAAAGAAAATACTTTTTTAGATATTTTAAATTTATTAAATGGCGATAAAAAGTGTAATGATTTTCAGACATTACATTATAAATATGGACGAATTCGTAAAGATCACGATGAGATTCACCTTTCTTCAATATAATTAGCTCCGGTTCTGGGCGTCTATATGGTAAAACACTCAAATTTAAAAAAAAATTCAAATCAAAAAACAATAAAAACTTGTTTATAATGAAGAAAAAGTTCTATAGTTTATGAAGTAGGGGAGAGCGGGGCTAAAAGTTCCCGGGGTAAGTTGTTCCGATTGAAGTAGCTCCACAAGGAAAAAATATATAATTAGTAAATATGTCATGAAATCGAACGTTTCTGCGCACCGACGGCAGCTATCTTAATCAGGCTAGTGACGTCCGGTACATTGGAAAGAAAGCCTGTAAGTCGCTGATCCACATAAGTAAATATTTTCGTGTTTGATATTTTTGGTATATCTGGCGAATTTAAATAATTAGCGATTAGTTGTTTGGTATTTTTATTCAAAAATATATCGAATATCTTGATATACTACGCTAAAACTGTATATGTCTCGTAACCTAATCTAGTAGTTGCTGTTTTGAATCCATATGTTATCGGGGCTAGATGTTCCCTTCTTTGGGGGCATGTTGTGACCTTGGAACAACTTGCCCCAGTTCATCTGTACCGGTAATGCAGTAATAATAATGTTTTTTTCCTGCCTGTTTTGGTTGCCTGCAACTTCTGGTGTTATACAAGAACTTGGAAAGGATGTTCCTTTCTCCCCTTTTCTTTAAGTAAAAGTTATAAATGTTGAAACGTAAAAATGTTTTCTTTATAATAAATTTAAGAAAAACAACCAATTATTGATAAGATATTATTGATTAGTCTTTAAATACATACTTAGTTAAATAAATTATTGTTTTTTTTTACATATTACACCTTCCATAGATCTTGTAACAACTTGCCCCACCCTGTTAACAACTAGCCCCGAACCGGGGTAAGTTGTTCCTTTCCGACTTTAGGTATTGTATTATTAATTATAAAAAAACTTACAAAAAATCAACTTCAAAAACTGTATTTATAGCAAAGTTAGACATATTACTAAATTTTAATCTCTTAATACTTATGCTAGAATTATGTTTCCTTAACAAAATATAAGGTTGATTAAAAAACGGAACTTGTTGCCCCGCTCTCCCCTACAGGCGGAAGTTAATTACAGAAAACTCCGACTCTCGCAGTGGCTTACAAGAAAATTTTTGTTGTAAGTTGTGAACTTTGGCAATTACGGATATTTTTCGTCAATATTATTGTTCTTGGAAATTAAAATATGAAGAAGCCATTTTACACTTTTTGTAATTTTTATTAACCAAATTGCTGCAGATTCATTTATATTTAGATGTATTATAATAATTATAATATAATCATCACTTTTCCTTTGCATTACTTACCCGGTTATGCTGACGTCTGCAGATAATTTTATAGGTATCGTGATATTAACCAGATTATCGGCTACATTACTTTCTTCGCTCAGTGTCGTCAAATTCATAACAATAGATATATTATCCAAGGAAGACAATAGTTTAGACGAATCCAGTTTAATTTCGTGTCTTGCCTGAAAAATAATCACGAAAACAATAACGATGAAGAGGTACAAATGCTTTATAATTATGCATCATAAATAAAATGAGTAAATTATTTCTATCAGAAGTTGAAATTACATTAAATTCGAATGATTTATGCGATAATTTTACAACTTTTTACAGAAATGAATAATTTGAGATAAAGTTTAATGACTTGCCGATTTCTTATCGAAAGGATTTCCAATCAGACAGATTAAAGTTAATTGTTTAGACATTTCTTCTAATTGTTTACAGTTTTCTCCGTTGATCAGTTCCATATTTTCGGGTAAATAAATCCACATTTCGGTCATGAAAGCCGGTTCGTTGGAGTTTTGAATTTCGGCAATAATGGTGATTTCTTTGTCTTTACCGAGTATTAATTCTCCGTTACTGAATAAGAAACAATAATAGTAATATAGGAATTATTATTATTAATTGTCTGATAAATTCAATTTTCTATTTTATTTGTATACTCGCGGGTAGGCCCGGCGTTGCTCGAGCAAAAGTAACGATAGCGATTTATACATTAAGATTAAGATTGTTACGTTATAGTCAACCTTACCCGTTTTTACAAAATGCAAGAATTCGGTCCCCCTGTTTCCAGACTAATTAGAGAATTTTTAGATGGGTCTAAAAATATGTTCGATTTCCCGCAAAAACGAAAAGAACTGCATCTGCGTCTTGCACGTCGCTTTCTCTTAACACTTCCATTGTTGATGGAAGTGTTAAACATTAATTTTGTCACTCTCCCCCGTGGGGAGGAATTTCGAAAAATCCCTTCTTAGTGTGCGCTCTCTTGACGTTCCCTAACTATGTACCAAATTAAAACTTTCAACTCCTAACCGTTTGGGCTCTGCGTTGATTATTATTATGTTGGGTTAAGTGAGATATACTCGGTTAACACCGGTGGCTGTGTACTATGCCGGACCAGTCAAGGCATAGTAACCAATGCAGAAATTAAAGAAGTGTATCAGTGTGTGTGTCTGTATTCTGGAATTTTCTCACAATATGACATGTATTTAACATAGTGGCCTTCTGTAGTCTGATGTATGTGTTTCTATTCAATTGTAATGTGCCCAGGCTTTTTTGTGTAGTGTGTGTGGTATGACACCTGTAGAGGAGAAAACAACAGGTACAATAAGCACCCTATCCATCCTCCACAGATGCCTTATTTCCTGGGCGAGTTCTGTGTACTTGCTAATTTTTTCAGTGCATGCGTTTTGTATATTGTGAGTGTTTGGAATGGATATGTCTATAATGTATGTGATATTATTGTGTTTGTCAATGAGTGTGATGTATGGTCTGTTGTGGTAAATTGTTTTATCTGTGATTATGGCTCTGTCGTAGTACATTTTGTGTGTGTTGTTTTCCAATACTGTCTGTGGAATGTATTTGTAGTATGGTTCGTGGATGTTTACTAATTTGTGTTTCTTTGCAAGCTCTTGGTGTATTATATTTGCTACTTGATTATGTCTGTGTAAATAATCTGTCTGTGCCAAGAGCTTACAACCAGATGTGATGTGTTGTATAGTTTCTGGCATGATGTGACATTTTCTGCATGTGTCATTTGTGAGTGTTGTATCTTTGACTATGTGTTTTCTGTAGTTTTTAGTATTTATGACCTGATCCTGTATGGCGATCATGAATCCTTCCGTCTCCCCAAAGAGGCATCCCCGAGCTAACCTGCTGTTTGACGCAGTTTTGTCAAAATCCTGGGCCAGATCATAAGGATGCCTGCCATGGAGTGCCTTTCGAGCCCACGATTGCTTAATGGTGTCTATGCTTTTTATGTGTTGTGTTGTGTCCATATGATGTGAGTGTAAGTTTAATGGTGTGTTATTGGAGTCTGCTAGAGTTACTGCTTTATGTAATTGTGATGTTTCTTGTTTTTTGTAGAAAAACTCTCGCAGTGACTGTATTTGTTTGTAGTGACAGGTTAACTATGTCAATCAGGCCACGTCCGCCATCTTTACGTGGAAGGGTTAATCTTTCTATGGCAGATTTAGGATGATGTTGTTTATGCTTAGTAAGTGTTGTTCTTGTTTTCCTTTGGAGTTGTTCAAGATCTGTGTGAGTCCAATGTATAACTCCAAAATAATATGTGAGTACTGGGATGACATATGTGTTTATTGCTTTAACTGTGTGTTTTGCATTTAACTCTGTTCTGAGAATAGCATTTAACCTACTTTGGTATTCTTTAATTAATCTTTGCTTTATTTGTGTATGTTCTGTTAGTTTGGCCTGTTGGAATCCTAAATACTTGTAGAACTCACCCTCTTCCATGGATTCAATAAGGTCTCCATTTCCAAGTGCAAAATCTTCTTTCTTCAGGATTCCTTTTTCTATGTGAACTGTTTTGCATTTATCTAGGCCAAATTCCATTTGTATGTCCTTGGTGTATGAATGTGTGATTTGTAGGAGTTGATGAAGTTGTTTTTGTGTGGATGCATAAAGTTTTATGTCATCCATGTACATGAGATGTGACAGTGTAAACTGTGTTGTTTTTTCGTGTCTGATATTGTAACCATATTGCGTGTTGTTTAACATGTTGGATAATGAGTTCAAGGCTAGGCAGAACCAGAGAGGACTCAAGGAATCTCCTTGAAAAATTCCTCGCCTAATAAAAATTTGGTTTGTTTGTATGGAAGTGTTACTAACCCTGAGATGTAGTGTTGTACTCCAGTGCTGCATAGTGTTTTGGAAGAATGCAATGAGTGATGGATGTATTTTGTACATGTGTAGAATATGTAGCAGCCAACTGTGTGGAACACTGTCGAATGCTTTTCTGTAGTCTATATATGCCTTGTGTATGTTTCTGTGTTGTTTGTGTGCTTGCCGTAGAATGACTGAATCTATGAGTAACTGTTCTTTACATCCCCTGTGATTTCTATGGCAATCTTTTTGTTGTTCTGTAAGATTGTCGTGTTCTTCAACATGTTTGTATATTTTGTTTGCGATACAGGATGTCAATAATTTGTAGAGTGTTGGAAGACATGTAATTGGTCTGTATTGTGTGGGGTCTGTGGTATTGTTGTTTTTAGGTTTCATCTAGGTGATGCCCTGAGTAAGAAAATTTGGCATGTCTTGTGGATTGATGATGATGTGTGTTAGGTGTTTAGCTAGTTCCTGGTGCAGTGATGTAAACTTTTTGTACCAGAAATTGTGAATGTTGTCTACACCAGGTGTCTTCCAGTTGTGTGTTCTGTTAACAGTGTATTGGAAATCATGTATGTTTATTTCAGCGCAAGGCATAGTTGGTATGTTGGTGCAGGTTTCTGTTCTCCTCCTCGATCCAGCCTGCATCAGCAGTATGCAGGACCAAAGAGAAGACCAACACTGGACCAAAGAGAAGACCAATATGTTATGAGTTCTTCTTCTGTTGGTGTGCCACTGTGCTGTGTATCAGTGTTTGCTTTGTTATTAATTTGTCTGTAAAAGAGTTTTTCATTGTTTGTAAATAATTTATTTTGTTGTTTTCGTAGTGTACATGTTTTGTATCGTTTGAGTCTATGTGCTTTGGCAGCAAGTTTTTGTTTTAGTGTATCAATGTATTCTGTAATGCGTGCGTTGTGATGTTCGTGTTTTGTGTGTGTTTTTATTTTTTTGAAAATGTTTTTGAGCTGTTTCTTTAATTTGGGTGTTATGTTGTTTTTAGTGTATTGTGTCAGCCTGCGTAATTGCTGTCTGATGTCATTTATTTGTGTTTCTATTCTTCTCTGCCAGGCAGGCTTGTGATAGAATTGTGTTTTCTGTGTATTTGTCTGTGATTGTACTTTCAGTCCATGGTGTGTCACTACTGTGACTGCCCCAGCATAAACTAATGTATGAATGTCTGCGAGTGTAGAAATTGAATGAATGTAGTGTGGTAGTAAGTGAGTGTTTACATAATTTAGTGTTTTTCCTACTTCCTTTGACGTGTTGATTTTTGGTATTCGTGGTCGTTGTGTGGGATCTGTGCCTGTATATTTAGTGAGTGTTTCCTGAAATATAAGTGAGAGCGTATTAACTAAATCTATGTCTATGTTATCAGTGATGAATGAGGAAGTGTTTGTAGTATCAATAGTGGTAGTTGTTGTGTGTGTGCTGTAATCAGTGCTTGTTGCTGGATTATCCTGACAGGTTACATGATCTTCATTAATGTTAGATGTTTCTGTCTGTTGATGTATTTGATCAGCAACCTGTTGTTTGATAAGTTCAAGTGTTGTTTGTGGAATACGGTTGTTGTGTATAATTGTTCTTTTTTGATCAACAACTCTTTGTTCGGTAACAATGAGGTGAGGATATTGTTGTGTGAATTTATGGTGTAGTTGTTGTCTGTATGCTGTCATGTTTGTTTCGAGTTTTGTGATGGTGTAATAAGTACGGATGATAAACTCGTTCATTTCCGTTGTCCATTTCATCAGTTGGCGTGGTTTTCCAGCCTTTGTGGTCTGTGGATGCATTGCCACAGAAACAGCAAGGCTAGGTTGGTTCCTCACATCTGTTGAGGGCATTGCAGTAGCCATGCTTGGGCCGGTGCTGCTTTCGCCACCGGTAACCAAGAAAGACTGTGGCCTATTTTTCGAAAACGTGAGCCTCTGCCTAACCCACGAACGCGGATCTTGTTAACCCGGGCGACGTCCGAGTCGGTATCACATTTAGATCTGATTACTACCATGATACATATCTTTACAGAATGTGGGTGTGTGGTCACTCTTAATTTAATTTCTCCCCATAGACCTTACTGGCATGGGTGTCCCTACCAGGAGCTTGTGCTCCAGCCTGCATTGCCCTATGGATCAGTAAAATTACTGGGCTCTCCCACCACGACCAGGTGGTGACCACAGGAGAGTTATTATTATTATTATTACTACTATCATCATCATCAACTCGTCTCGATTATATATATAGATAAAGTAGGAAAACAATAAAGTATCAAAATGAAAGTATTAAATTTTATTCACTCAAAGAAACACATTTGCCTTTGTAAATGGTAATCGGTCTCAAATATCGATCAGATTTTTAGAAATGTTTTATTTCATTTGTGATTTGATATGTCTTATTCGGAAATCAGAAAAATTTTTAAATTTTGTATTTTGAATTATGGATTTCCGATCTTGCAAAAGAGATATTTTACATTTCGAAATGAAAAGGACATATTTTCCTTTGTCCTAACTTTCCACATTTTTCCTGAAATCAGAAACCGAAACCGAAAGGAAATCCATCACATACGTCTCCAAAATTTTTAATTTAGTGAATAAATGACAGAAATATAGAAACATCCGCTACGTCTTCCATGTTGAATATAGATCAAATTACAGATTTAAATTGTTGGATTTCTATACGATAATAATCAGCACGTTATACTTCCAATTATGAATAATTTAAGTATATATATATATATATACTTAAATTATATATATTTAAGTTATATTTACATATATATATATATATATATATAGGCCTATGTAAATATATTATAAGTATATAAAAATTTGAATTTTGATTTAATATTTCGACTAATTACAGCATATAATTTACTTAATTGTGATTTAATATCCTAGTATTGCTAAACAATGTTTGTAATTTAAAAGTTATTGAATTTCTATAGGCCTATTAAACACTATAAATAAACTTTATATTCACTTCAATGAATCAGATAAATCACTCTAAAACCTTTAATTATCTGATATTTTAAAATCAGGTAATAAATAATCATTTTAAAACGATTTTTATTGTTTGAAAGTTACAAATAATAACATCAACAATGACTATTTAATTAATTATAATTATTAATTTACTTAAGAGATGGCGCCTAAAGTCTACCTCTAGCGACAAATTACTTTGTACCAACCATTTAAGTAGCCATATTGTAGCCCGATATTTAGGCGATAGTTTGGTGTTTTTGTTTGAAAGTTAAATGCATTTATTTAGAATCGAGGAATAATTATGCATTAAAAATCATTTTAAAATTTAAAAAATAATGTTAATAATAAAGGATTTTAAATGTTTGTAAAATGTTATTTTCTCGTATATAAACATTTATTTTCTCTAAGAAATTTTATGTAAAAAGCAATAGGATACAAAAACATGTGTTAAATGTTATTTAAACTGCGGTCCACCTGTGACAGAGTGAATAACATCACTAAACATGATAGTTGGTTCCCTAATTTTTTGGCTAGAATTTTAGAGGTTCCTTCACGTATCTAACACCTACTAGCGGCAGTTTTCCTACAGGAAGTCTGTTCGGGTTTTTAAATGCTATCCTTTGGCAGCTTGTTGTCGTGTTTCATTATCTCTTGTAAAATAATTTTATTTTTGATTCAAACGTTATAAATATTACTCATTTGAACAACCTATTACTTTTTCATACACACGAATTTTATGTTTTTAAGTATTTCATGATGTAATTTGATGTCTCGCATTCATAAATGTAATTCTCTCTAAATGTGTTAATAGAATGGACGAGCAATAAATTTCGATCCCATTGTTATTGCACTGTCTATATGAAAACAGTATGGACAGTGTGTGAGTCATTTTTCAATATCTGTTGAAAAGTGTTTCATATTCCTCCTGTCAATACGTGATTGGTAAATACTCTTAATTTAGAACGTTTGGAACTCAATTTTGAAAGGTTAATTAAGACTTTATAAAATTAATTAAGCTTTCAATATTTGTTAATTTTAAAAAGAGGAAACATAGAAAACATGACATTCAAGTAATTGGCCTATTTAGAAATGAAATACGAAACTGAGCAAACAGTAGAATTAGTTATTTAGTTTGGTTTGATGAAATAAAACAATGCAACACGAAGACGATCTGCTAAAGAGAGGGAGTCCTCCCGGAAGAACTTTCCATCAGAAACTGGCTTCTTTTAACGTGTTTCACACGTGAGAAAAACCCAGCAAATTCTGGTCGGTAGGTCAGGCGAATATTTGTGATCAATTGCAAATGTTCAAAATATTTATTTAAGATCTAAAATATAATTAAGAAGTCACATTTTACATCTTTAAACATTTTTCTCCCAATTTTCAACTACTTGTAATATATACTGATATAATTGCTTTCTTTTAACTACTATATATTCCATTTTATGGCAAAAGCTGTCAATTTATGTTTTGTAAAAATAGAATTAAAAATGGTTTCTCAATGAATATATTTTTCAAAAACTACCCTTAGTTATTGACGATATTCTTAAAAACAGATTTATTTACCTTAGACCAAACACATGGGCCTCCAGTGTGAGATCGGAAAAACATTTATCTTCACGAGCGCAGCCAGTAAGAAATGTTATCTGTAAATAATCATAAATTATCCTAATTAACTAAGAATTAGAAAAATATTTTTCTTAGGATTCAGACTTACCACTTCGCTCTTAGAATGAGGAAATGTCGGATCTAAAATGGGACAATCTTTACAAAACTGTGTTTCTTTCGATGTGTTGTGCGTTAAATATACATCAACATTTATTTGAATCGGTGTTATTCGATCGTCGGAATCGTCCTGAAAACATTACAAATTATGTTAAATAAATCATTTAACGCTTTAACATTAAATTATTTAACATATAAACAAAGTTAACGTGTAAAAACAAATGCTGTCTTCTTTCGTTACTCTATCAATTAACGTCTCAAACGGAGAATTTACTAATTAAAATAAGTATTAATATTTTAGAAATTTTTTTATAATTTATTAACTTTCTGAAAGATTTTTAATAGAAACGAGCAATTATTTATTGTGACGAAGTCACAATGCCAAGTTACAATTTTTAGTCATATTTTTAATTTATTTAATTTAAAATGTATGTTCTCCACCTCAAATCAATAGTGACTTGCCCCTGTATATCATACTTTTCTTTTAAGAATAGAGTCGTGCCAAAAATATATCTAACACTTTTCAGGGAAATATTTGCATTGAAATAACATGACTTCCGGTTTGCGTCAAAACTTTTTATACAGTTAATCAAACCCTAAAGTTTCCAAATCCGGTCTCGGGTTTTATCTATCTAACTCTATTTTCGATTTAAGGAAGGACAAACAGACAGCAAGACGGACGACAGTGGGAATTCATAGGTCTACAATTTTTTCAAATTGCAGTCCAATGAGAAATTATTGTCTAATATATGGGTTCGTAACAGTCTTTGCTTGTCGACATTTTTCAAAATTAGATCTGTCTTTGTTCCTGTCCAAATTTATACAAATTAAGAATAAATTACAAATACAATAGAATAAAAAGCAAATACAGATTAATAATATTGTTTTATTAAACCTAGGACCCAAATCAAAAAACGAAATTTAGTGTTCTATTTTATTCTAATTTAAAACTGTACCAGTAATTCTTTTATATTCTTATTTTTATCACATTTTTACACATAAAAAATAAACTTGTTTAAATTCTCTAGCAATTTATCAACCTTCTAGATAAATTGATTGATTCCTCGGAGGTCGATGGAGACCAGATGGTCACTATTTCAACTATCTAATAAGACTGAATATGCTTAAGAAAACAATAATTACAATTATGATATTGTTCGTGAAAAGTATTACATACATAAATATAAACTTTGTAAATATGACATTCAATTTCGTTATATCTAGCTGTAATTTCATCACGTTTCATCGAAACTGGTAAATTTTGATCTATAAAGTATTCTTTGGGCTGGAGTACATTTTTTATTCGAAATGCGCGTAGTTCCACAGTAAAATCTATAAAAATAACTAATTTCAGATCAAAAAATATTTCGGTAAACATCGTTAAATTATATAATTTATACTTACCGAGTGTGGCAGGCACATAAGATCCTTCGTATCTCAAACACAATATGGCTTTGAAACAAAGTGCCGTGGTGAGGTTACAGGTTGAATTATTCGGATATATTTGGCGGGGTTGAAATTGTATGTGAGGAAATATCCGAACAATGGGACGAGTTCTATAAATTTGATCGTTAATAGTCATTATTCATGTTCTTGTGAATCGTGCAAGAGATTTCATTTTTAATCAATTTTTAAAAATTACCTTAAAAGGACAGCGTTATCCGATAAAAATGACCCAACGACAATGTCTAGAGAAGGAAAAGGATCTCTGTCAAAATTTAATTTGCGACGAAATATTTGTAAGTTAAAATTCACATTACCTGGATAATTATTAAAATCTACGTCATACGATTTCGATATAGATATACCGAAACCCATTAAATGTCGATCTACGTCGGCCGCAAAAATTCTCTAAATAATAAATAGTTATTGGCATAATAAGTATTTATATTTCATATTGAAGAATATAATCGTTTCATAAATATTTTACCTGAACAAATTTAGTTTTAAGTCCATTGGAAGAACCGTGGTAAATATAAATCGCTCCTCTTTCTAATTCGTATGGTGCCCCAACGGCAATATCTGCAAAATTTATTATCATCGACATTGTCTACTGCAATTTTTGAACATTTTTTGTGTTGTAATTTTTGTTTATTTTTATAAGATGGCAAAATAATATTTTTTATCTCGTGCTTTTATTAAAAGTTAATGCGTGGCATGTAAAGGCACGTACGTATACGAATCGTGTTAGTTGAAAATAATAGTACTGTAGAGTTTCGATTAATTGAGACCCGATTTACTGAGATAAACTATAGAATAATATTTTGTAACAAAGATAAGAAAACATACTAAAGTACAATACATTTCATTTCAGTAATCTTGACCGAGCGAGGGACAATACTCAAAAGGGGATCTAAAAGTTTTAATAAGAATTAATTTCAGGAATGACATAATACGTATAATGAAAAGTTAAAAAAGATTTAAAAATTTTAATTATAATTATTATAAAATTCATTTTATAATAACATTCTTGTGTTTTATTCATTTGTAGCCTATTACATGTTTATAAATATAAGTAATGCATTTCTTATATATATATATATATTAAATTTATTTATTTATTTACAGAATTAAACGTGAAATATCATCAAAGTATCAAAGTATCAAAATTACTGCGGAACCCTTACATTTAAAAAATAATTTAACAGCCTTACCTGAAAATTTATCATGATTAATATCTCCAATATGAGCTAAACTAGTGCCAAACCGGCTTCCTTTAACAGAAGATCCATATAAACTTGATTGGTGTTGTAGATGCTTGGAAAATTACCGATTAAAACATTAATCGCAATAATGGTCAATATACCAATATACTTCTCTTAAATTATACATAGAAGAATCATTTCTACGCAACCATTAATGCGATATAACAATATTTAACTTACTTTACCGTCACTAAGATAAATATAAACCCTTCCTTCATCCCTGCCAGATTTAGTAGAATACAAAGGAGCACCGACAAATAAATCAGTCAAACCGTCGTTATTCACATCCACACTTAAAATGGCTGCACCATAATACTCCCCTATCTATACAATTGTCATTAATCAATTATCATTTTTGTCAATTATAATAGTAATAACAACTCACTTGAATCCCTTCGAATTCCCTATCAATCGCGTAAGTTTCATCAAAAGTGTAAACCTAAAATTATGTCAATTTTTTAATTAAATCGAAATATAAATTGAACAAAACAATTTCATATGCTAATTAACGAAAAATATAAAATTGTTACGAAATATTCTTTATATTTAATCCTGATAAATTTTTTTTATTAATTTAAAGTCTAAAAAATATGACACATTGTAATTATGTATTGGTTTTTTGTTTTTATATATTTTTCATTTATACTGTAAATATGAATCTATTCATTACTTTCCCTTTACATTTCCCATCTCTTGGTGTTCCTGTTACATAAATGGATCCGTAGGCATCAAAGAATTTTCCGGACGATACAGAATAACCTAAAAAATAACTCAATTATAAACATTTAAAATTGATATTGATATCATTTTATCATCAACAGAAATATTTACCAATGTAAGTATTAAAATCTGTAACATGTAACTCAAAAGTAGAAGCACTATTGACATCAAAATTATTATTTAAAAATTTATATCTTATCACAGCTCCTAAATTAATAAAAAAGAAGGAAATTGGAAAAATGATATTAAATTTCCGTCCATTCAGTATTAGAAAAAAATCAAGAAATTACCTCTAAAATAGTTAAAACCGGATGATCCAATTAGTAAACCATTTTCGTCCTGAAACAAGAAATCACAATATTAATATTTGGAATATGTTAAATTAACCGAGTAAAATTATTATCTAAAGTTTAGTTACGTGTGTAAAAGAAGCTGATATTCCAACTCCAGTAGTTGAAAAACGAGTATAATCAAATTCTGTCGTATTATTTACTGAAAAATATAATAGTTAACTCGAATTTAAGATACGAAAAATTCATACCGACCGTTTTACCAATGAAAATTCATGATATAAAGTAAGTAGAATATACTCTACGTTCATGTTCAAACGGATTAATTCTCTTCACTGAAGTCATCTCTGGATTCAATATATAACACGTGCCTAAAGGAAAATGATGTTTGTATAATTCTTGGCCTCTTACAAGTACAGATACTTTCCATAAATGTCCGCATACCTGATAAAGTAGTATGAAATTTCGATTAGTGTCAAACTTTCATTAGCACCATTTAAACGGTATGAAAAGTAATTTAAGGACAAATATACAAATAAGAAATGTAGTTATTTAATTAGAAATAATTATTAAGATATCAAATAATGTAACGTGAAATTAATTGAAGTTATTAGAGAGGTTGCGGCCGACGTTTTCATCGCAAAAACATGAACGTCGGACGTCGAAAGCCTAGAAGTTTGAAAATGGCGTTTGGAACGTCAATGGAATCATGCTCGACCTTCCAAACCCCATTGTCAAGCTTCTAGGCTAACAGGATGGCGACGCTGAACGTCCGACGTTCACATTGTCGCGATGAAAACGTCGGCTGCAATTTCTCTAATAAATTACTCATTTAAAGGATGATATAAAGTAACGTATATTCTTCTTTTAATGTAAATTTGATTAGTTGATTTCATGACATACGGAAATGCAACACGAGTGCAATCTGCCCACTGTTGATGCCTTACGGTGGACTTTTAATAATAAAATGACACCTATTTAGGTGTTAGACTTACGTTTTCCCTGGCCACTGTCGGGCTTAATGTAAATTTGAGGTACTCATAATGGTGCTACCAGTGTTAAGCTCGGTTGATTGATAACATTTTCACCTGTAAGCATTCTTAATTTATCAACGTTATTATAATATATATTTTCAGAATGATATATTAATTGTTGATATTTTGTTGCAAAGTATTATAAAGTGATCAAATCGTTTGAATATTGAATACTGAATGAAGCCGTCGCAGCTATATTCAAATACCATCATTACAAAAACTTCAACTAAATATGCTAGCTGATGAAGAACTAAGCTTAAAATCAATGGAAAGTACAGAAGGCAAAAGAAAACACAGAATCAAGATAGAGTTTATGTTTGAAAGTTTACAACAACCGTGTAATAATAAAAAAGTTCGAGACAGATAATAAATACACTATAATATCTGCTGTATCTATTAAATTACCCAAGTAAATTGGATGACGAGATGAGAAATTTACTGGCATGGAATATGTTATGTAATTAAATAAATACCGAAGATTCTTCTGCGTACAACATTCTTATTTTTAGATTTTGCAATGGTTAGAATGAGAGTTATATTATCACTTTTGATTTAGTACAGAAACTAGATAATAATTAGGAATTCATTTTTCTACTTTTTTTGAATTTCTTACTTACTAATTTCTAGTAAAAAATATCTAAAACTTCTAAAAGTCTATATATCGCCTATCAGCAGCCTAACTGTATATAAAATGATAAGCTTATTACGAATAACTTACTACAATATGTCCGTTTTCCTTCTTTTGTACATCCAAACTTACACCGAGCCACATATTTTCCTTTATTTCATTGACTTTCGCCTCTGTTGGAGAATTTACAAAACTTTGTTGTAAAAATAGTTTAATTTTTAATCTAGATGTGAAAAATTTACCATGATTTAAAACGACGTTTTCACATTTTCTACTATTTATATCACATCTGTACAAAGCACCCGTTGAGTTGGCTTTCGTTGCGGTAATTAAAGGACTGGATCATTAAAAGATATATATATATTAAAATCCGTATTATGAACTAATAATAATAATATTAAAGTGATGTTACTTACAAAATTCCTCGATTGTTTTTGTGTATGGCGACAGAAAATCCGAAATAAGAACCAGGATGACCTTTAAATATAATCGCAGTCTTGGTTTCGAAATTCCAAGACATTACATTTGTACAGAACAAAAATAATAGTAATTTTTCCATAGAGAACAAATAAAATGAAGTTTGTAAAATAAAAAAATATATAAATGCTTTGATAAAAGGAAGAGTTCCGCGTTGATACCGGAAGATTAATCATCTCATTTAGATTAAATATTAACATATTTAAAACGTTAATTAAACGTTTGTAACGATTTGCAAATATTTTAAAACAATTTATTCTTAAAAATTATTAATATATATATATATATATAGGTATATATATCATAGTAAATATTATATTAGTGAGACGGCAACACGTGTGTGACATGGTAAATCGTCACAACGTACGCAATTAAAGCACTGACTCGGACCTTCTTTCTTAGTTTTCTCGGGCTGACTTTAAAATTGAAGTTTTTTCTAGAATTTCCTGTACTCCTACATATTAAATTAACTTATTATATCTATATTTTTTTATAATATGAAATTCCAATTAAACAACTTATTATATCTATATTATAAAAAAATATAGATATAATAAGTTAATTTAATATGTAGGAGTACAGGAAATTCTAGAAAAAACTTCAATTTTAAAGTCAGCCCGAGAAAACTAAGAAAGAAGGTCCGAGTCAGTGCTTTAATTGCGTACGTTGTGACGATTTACCATGTCACACACGTGTTGCCGTCTCACTAAAAACTAGTTTCCTAGCAAACCAATCTTCCTCTATTAGATGTTGAAAACGCACGCATAATTGGAAACGAAGATCGTGTTCTTGGAGATTCATTGCTTGCAACAGCTGCATTCGATATGGTTTTATTCGAAGAAGTTTAGGTAGAATACGCCATATTGTTGGTTACGAGATCTGTAATTCCAAGCTGTCTCTTGCCAGCTAAACTGGGTCTTGTCAGCAGTCGACTGTTTGACCGGACAGTTTTGAAGCGTGCAGGTTGCGGAAACTCAGTGTACCATAAATGAATTGCCTCGTCTGTCGGAGCGTCTATGTGATATTTGTAGAGAGATCTTCACAGAGTTCATCATGAAAACTCCCAAAATATTTTAAAATAAACACTAATTGCGAGCAAAAACATTTTGTTACCGTAATCATTCTAATAATTTGCAAAAGTTAAGTTATAGTATTTGTAAACTTTTAAATTTTTCAAATGTTTTTGTTAATTAACGACATAAACTTTAAATTTAATTTTACTTTTCTTTCTCTCCCTCGTACAGAATGTAATTAGAGATTTTCTTTCAAATTAATAAAACATTACCAAAGCCAATTTTAAAAACTCTTTGATATTCGAGTAAATTTTTTACGAAATTTTAGGAAATTTACAAGACAGAAAACCTTATGAAATTTTATACATAACGTGACGTCATTCGGCGAACGTCATCGACCACAATTAGATTCCAGCATCATGGGTGATTGTTACCGAATAGACAATACAAACGCCATTGTGTGTTCGTCGGAATCCAAACGCCATTTTCGTATCGCCGGCACTTTCCAAGAAAACTACCGAAATTTTTTCTTGTTTTAGAAGAAATAACGGAAAAAAGAGCTGAGAAATTGCAGAATAATCGAGGGAAAAGGGAAAGACGGAAACACCGTATTTCAGTAAAGGAAACAAAACAGAAATGGAACATTTGGAAGTTGACATTAGCCAATTAACCACAAATTACTAAAGAACAGCGATTCTCAACCTTCTTAGCTCCGCGACCCCCAAATAATAGGCTAAATATAAATAAAATTAATATTTCGCGACCCCCACCCAAAAGAATAATAACAGTAAGCCTTACTACTACTAATTGAATTTTGACTGTATAAATGAAAATTTTAAATGAAAAACAAATGCAACCATACAATTTCTTTTCTTTATATGTGTACTTATTGTAAGTAAAACGTTTATAAGTTTATAATAAATGATATTTTCTCATAAAATCATTTCATTATTGTTTCGCGACTCCCAGGTTGAGAAACGCTGCTATAGAAAAAATCTATTTTAAACGAATTCGTATTACGGGTAAATCACTTTATTTAATATAAGTGTTATGTGGATTATTTGAATATTTTCGTACGTTTCCTCAAAAAGAACAAACTTCCTTTATTGGATTTCCCTTGTTAAATTTGAAACCGTGTCTTATTTACTTTTTCTTCAGCACGAATCTTAATCAACTGCACTTCATTGCGCTGAAGAAACAAAATGGATTTCACTTATTAAATTCCCTTATCTCCGGATTTGATTTCGGGTCCCCAGGAGCGGTAAGCTGAAACCTTTACGGTTCGACCATCTGGCCGTCGTCGTGAAATTATATAAATGTACGCCTCTCCATCTAAACTAAGAGTTCAAGAATATGGTTTCACTCCATAAAAAAAAAGGTATTAAAAGTCTTTCGTGAAACCAGAACGGTTAAGACATCGGCCTGTGGCTCTGAAGACCGGGTATCGAATCCGGGTGGGCTAAGAAACTCGGGAATTTTTGTGGGTAAATCGGATATATCGGGCTGTGTCCCTTACCACCCGGCCTAACCCGCGATGGCCTGGACAAAAGGGCCTCGTTAGCTAGGTTCTCGACCTTCGTGTAACAAAATAATTTTCGTTCCGAACGAGCTGCATAGCGAACCGTACCGTTTAGTGACCACTTTTTACATAATTCATAAAATAAACGTTCGGTAACTCATACTACGTATTAGGCCTATCACTTCATTTATTTAGCATACTTATTTCACACATGATGCGGGTAATACAACAGTATTCCTACCATAAAGGATTATTACAAGTTTAATATAATATTGCAATATATTCCAGAGATTTTTATATTTTAAATCTGTTCTTAACTGTTATATTCGAAAAAAAACAGTTATCATTGTTCCGTAGAATAAAAAAAATGATGATGACGTGCAGAACAGGTTGAAAATGTTTGTAAAAGTGAATAAATAATTCTCAGTGAAATAATGTGTTGTTGTGTAATTTAAGAAGCCTCTTGCTAGGTATTAATTAATTAAGTATAATATTACATAAACAAAATTGATAAAACAAAAACAATTTAAATATTTAAAATCATAAAGAGAACTATCCAGAAAAAAAACAAGGTGTAACCATACACACAAAATACGGTTAATGTTACCTATGGTAGCGAAGTCGGCGACAGGGAAATTCTAGACTGCAATGGGGAAATTCTTTTTCCCTACATTCTACACGGCGACGGGAAAATTTTTTCTACCCTACGTTCGACGTTCCCTGTAACCTCGAAACGGAGTCGCGAGATTATCGGAGGTGGTTCAAACTCCTCCGATAATCTCTTCTTCTTCTTCTTTCACAGTTTAATATGGAGATTATAGCCTTTGCGGCTCTTTCTCCGACCAATGTTGCCACTCCGATAATCTCGAACGAGGATTTCATTATCAAGTAATGAAATCGGTAAAGGGCGCTTTGACGTGATTGATCGGCAATTATGCAAATTTTATTTTCCCGAAAGTGGAGTATGCGTGTTGTATTGTGTGAAAAAATTATTTCGACGTTTGGAATTTTTCTATTATAAGGTAATTAATAATATTAATAATTTTCCTTGTGAATTTAAGCGATTGGAATTTATTTATTGGAAAATTGGCTAAGCGATTTTTGCAATTTTTGGATCTGACACCTAGCGGTATTAGCGCGAACTACATAATGGCGGCTGCTATGGGTATAAAGTAGTTTGTTAGAATAGAAAGTGTTCACCCTATCTAATATAGGCCATCGTCAGGTTTAATATTATAAATGTTCCAAAATGGAACGTACCGTTTTCGAATATTTTACATATTTAAAATTCAAAAAAGTAATTTAACTTTAAAATAAATTGAAAGAAGTGTGTATATTAAATAAATAAATAAATAAAACACAGAAAACAAAGCTAAGTAGAAAGAAATGATTTAAGGGTTTTTAAATGCCATTCTTTTTTCTATTATATATTTCCACGCTGTTGGAAGCGCATTAGCATCCATAGCATTTAGGCAACGGTTTTTCATTTTACTTCTATAAATTTCCACCTTTTCCATCTCCAACGCAATGGATGGAGAACGCACCGTTTAAACGACTTCAGCCTCTTCCCATTTTACAATCGTTCCTTCAGTCTGTGCTATAATTGATAATATTGTGTTGTGTCGTTTGTCAACATTGTATCAAATGCTCTTTTTTTATATATATAAAAATTGAGAATGATCTATAAAAGAGCACCTAATATCTGTAGCTTGCTATGGAACGATAAAGACAGCGTAAAAAAAGGAAGGTAAAGCCGGGGTATATAAAATTCCATTTGAAAATCAACAGTTAGGAATCGAAAAAGATTATGTGGGTGTGACTAGAAGAAACCTGGCGGTACGACTGCGAGAACATACATATTTTGACAAAGGACACAACACTATTAGCAATTATGGAATAGACTGAAGGAGCGATTGTAAAATGGGAAGAGGCTAAAGTCATTTAAACAGTGCACTCTCCATCCATTGCATTGGAGATGGAAAAGGTGGAAATTTATAGAAGTAAAATGAAAAACCGTCGCCTAAATGTTATGGATGCTAATGCGCTTCCAACAGCGTGGAAATATATAATAGAAAAAAGAATAGCATTTAAAAACCCTTCAATCATTTCTTTCTACTTAGCTTTGTTTTCTGTGTTTTATTTGTGGTTAATATTACCTGTGGTATCGAAGATGGCAACGGGGAATTTTTTTCCTAGATACTAGACTGCGACGGGGAAATTTTTTCCCTACGTTCGAGATGACCGCGTTTCCGGTAATCTCAAATCAGATTGTCGAGTGATGATCTCGAATCAGATTAACAATGGATAATCTCGAAGTAAAATACCGAGTGATACTCGTACTATCTGTCGCATTATGCAATTTAATATTTCCCCGTCGCCGTCTAGTATCTAGGAAAAAAATTTCCCCGTCGCCGTCTTCGATACCACGGGTAACATTAACCTAATTATTAATACTGTAAATAGAGTTTTAGCAGTTTGTAATGAAAATTGAAATCAACAGGCAGTAGCTCAATCGGTAAAATGCAAGGATTTCAGTATTTTTCACGTGAAGGTGAAGAATGCGAGTTCAATTCTTGCGAAAATCAATAAATTTTTGAAAATGTTTGCTTTAAATAGACGTTTTATCCAAATGATGTTCGAGAGTGAGTTAGCAGTTGTGGCTTAGTGGTTAGAATGAAGGATTTTTCTCAAAAATAAAATTGAAGAAATTTTATGCTTTGGGTTCAATTCCGATTTTTCTTTCTATTTTGCCACTTAATATTGTGATTCTGTCATATGTATATACATATTTATATTAATTGTAATTATTTAATAAAAAGTAACTAAAATAAAGTTTTTCTTTGTTGACCTAAGTAGGAATTGACTTTAAAAATTTTTTTTTATATTACTTGTTTTTATATTATAAATGTTTATTATATTTCATAAATAAAGAACCAAAGATGATTGGTGTAGAATATTACAGTGCTGTGATTTACTAATAAAGAGTTATGAAGCTAAAAGAAAACTCTGTTGCGAAACCGTGTTGTACTATTTTAGAAGTGCTGAACACGAGATCGTGTTAGTAACAATCACATGGCTTTTTTCCACCTTTTTTCAACTAAATAAAGGTGGAAAAAAGCCATGTGATTGTTACTAACACGATCTCGTGTTCAACACTTCTAAAATAAAACCATGTCATTTTGTACGTATTTCCCCTTCAGTAAAACCTAGCTAAGACGAACCGCGTCAAATCAAAACTGTCTACAATTTCCTGTCACACAATATAAGGTTTCTCCTTATAATACATTCTCTTTAAGTGGAAATCGTCGGTACTTATAACTCGAACCTATTTTCCCACTCGCCTTCCACTCTTTGATAGCTCTATGATCTTCACGTTCTCCTATATTCCGTGTGAATGCAGGCGATTAAGATAAATAAACTCCACAGAGCTACTACGACAATCTTTTTCTGATACAATGATACCGGCAGTGTAAAAAAAAAGAACGCATTCTCAACACGCAGTCCCCATATACTCTCAGGTTGGGAAATAGCAAGATGGTAGCAGGTAAAGTTCTCTCATATAAAAGTAATGATTGTTGTTGGTTGCTTTAAGCCATTTCAATTATAGCATAAATTCACTCACAACTCAGCACCCTATTTTGATATAATAAGGCGACAAACATCTCTTATAGTACACAGAAAACATCTGTTGTTGTAGGCATTTTTCCGATCCACTTGCCTCTTATTGCTTGAAGAAAGTCACAATTAACAATCCCTTTCCGTTAAGATATGTCGACAATGTTTTATTTACTTACTTAATGCAGGGCTGTATTATACTTGCTATTGTATAATATTGATACAATACAGTACCTCGAATCAAACCGATTACTGTTTACATTGTTGAAACCCATTTATTTTAAATTCACATTTCTTTCTCTTGAAAATCCGGATAGACAGGCAGGGCCGGATTTAACAATCAGAGGCCCGTGGACACAAATACGGTGGGGGCCCCGTTAAGAGGAGGCAAATTTGATAATTTAGAAAATTTACACAAAATACTGTACTTTCAAGTAGATTTCAACTAGGAAGTTGTAAATTTCATTTAAAAATAAGGTTATTGTAAACACACATATTTATTGGGTAAAACTAATTATTTTAATTTAATTGAAAAATACTGTACCTATGTAAAATTTTTTTCCGAAATTTTCCGATATGTTTCATAGGTTTTTTTTCGGGTTTGGTTTTCTCTGCCTGTGGCCCTCGTGTTTGTTGTGAAACCGTGTTGTACTATTGATTGTACTACCTCGTGATTAAGCCACACTAAGCTGAATAATAGAAAGAAAATATTATGTTTAAACATAGTTTTGTGGGGGCCCTGGGCACCGACCCCAAATGCCCTTATGTAAATCCGGCCCTGTTAATACACATACAGTGACTTAAAAAACGTTCACATAATTTTTTCAAAATGACTATTGCATCAACATATAAAAATATTCACAGAAAAAAACTATAAAATATTTTATATTAAAAAAAAAATTACAGAATTTTACACAATGTTACTGTGAAGTTACAAATTCATATCTTTTCCATTTCTTCTGCAGTTCCCCGAGGCACTTCCAATGATCGATAATATGTTATAACCACAAGGAAACAAACAATCTAAAAATTATATATAAAATATTAAATATTCGTGTTTATATTATTAAATTAATAAAATTAGCACATTTATTTGTTAATAACATATGATATATTTTTACATTTATAAATGTTACGCGTTGCAACAACTTACATGTAATCCTAGCGTAGCCAGAAGTATAGCTGCACAAAGAAGAAGGAGCTGCAATATATATATTTTAAATTATCTAATCAGAAATTTACAATTTTATATTTAATCCTAGAAATAATGATAAATTTTGTATTAATAAGAAAAGCTAACACGGACTTCCAAGACAGTTCCCTTTTAAATATAAATATTAGGGGGGATGGACCTCTCCGGTATCTCGACAATCTGAAGATCCATGGGGAATAATTTCATTCACTTCAAGTAAGTTCAGCGACCGTCAAACAATGCAGAATCCCTAGCGGATAACCCCCTCATCCTCAGTTGAGGCCCATCAGTGGTCAAGCGGTTCTGTTCCCGGAACACTGGGAGTTCAGTCGTGGGTTCGCGCCTCGCCAGGACGGACTGGCTACATGGAGTTTTCCGAGTTTTCTCCACGTCCGTAACGCCTGAATAGGGGTCAGTTATCATAAAAAGACCTCCTGGAAGGCATTCTCCTTAGGCAGATCGCCCAAGTGTTGCGTTGCCGTAGCTTAACTAAACAAATAAACATCATCAATTGAATTTGAATTATGATTATTTACAAAAATTATTACATGTTCGAGTCTATCTTAGGCCGCGACTCCACTAGCCGTAAAACAGCCGAGAACCCCTCGCCGTAAAAGCTTTTAATCACGTGGCCTATTTGCGTTTGCGCTCGGATTGCGGTGGAGGTGCGGCTAGCGAAGCATTTTACGGCGACAGTACTATTGGCAAGCGCCAAATCCGACAGAGGGCGCTCAAAATGGCTGCCGAAACAGGTCAGGAACCGACAGGAAACGTAATCTTGTAGAAGGTGAAACCGTTTTGGATGCTGGACACATCGTATTTTGTGGATTAAACTCTAACAACAACACTGAACATAGTTTTATTTATCATAATAGTTATGTTTTTATATTGGAACATGGTGTATACTGCTTAAAATATTTAAACACTTCTCACCTGTTAACGTGTAACAGGTGAGAAGTGTTTTAATTCTACACACGATAGTCTTTTATTTTATTTTTAAATAATAATTCTTATGTAGTCATGGCGTAGCGGTAATATTCCAATTCAAGTTTGAAAATTAATCTTTTGAAAATCTGAAGCCGTCCACATAAAAAGGAAAAAAATGTCTAATTTTTTTTTTGTAAATGGACATGCCTGTCGAAAAATTGTTTTTGTACGCAGATCGGAAAGAAAATAGGTAAATTTTCTATCTTCATATACGTATGTCGAGATAACTTTCCAGTCAAATTTTTAAAAATATTCTTAATTGAAAATGTAAGTTAATTTACGTTTTTTGTTTTCATTTTAGTATTATGCTCGGCTATCACATGTTTACGAAAACCAGACAGCCCCGCTTTGCACGTGCATTCTCCCCGTAATTGAGATGTATTAAAACGACAATATCTGAGATTGCAACACTAAAGGAACAATATGAACTTTCAGTGTTGTTGTTAGAGTTTAATCCACAAAATACGATGTGGCCAACATCCAAAACGGCTTCACTTTCTACAAGACAACGTTTCCTGACGCCGATACAGTCTAGAATTTCACATCAATTCGGTTAATGTTACCTTAGGATCCAAAATGGCGGCGGTGGGATTTTTTCCCTACTTCGAAGACTACTACGGGGAAAAAATTTTCCCTAGAGTCGTGACATCGACGCCGTTGAGAATTTTTTCCCGTTCGGTTTCGACCCTGCGTTCGACGTGGCCGAGCTTCCTGTAACCTCGAAACGGACGGTAGTGTGTATTTGCGACGGTAGAGGAAGCTTTTTCGTAGCGTCGTGCGAGAGTAAAATCGGCGGGAAATACGTAGGGGTGTTACGAACGAATATGCAAATGCATGATCTACGACGTGATTCTGTTCCTTTCCGGGCAATTTTATGCAAATCGACTAGTTTCCAGTTGGAATCGTTTGCTGTAGTGTTGCGACGAATTGCGTATTGAAATAATTGCTGTTTTTTTTCGTTACGATATTTTATTCTCGCACAATTTATATATATAATTGTAAACTATACGTTTACAATTTTTGTAAACGTATAATTTATTTGCAATTGTTCGATAATGAGTAGTTTTGCAGATTTGAGTTGCAACGACGAATTTTGGTCGAAATGCACCACCCGTGATTTCTCCATGTTAATTGAAGACGACTTTTTGGAACCAGGTTTGCCTCCCAGTATCGATAACGCATTGAAATTTGCTGTAAAATTAGGCATACAGCCGACCGAGTCCGTTTGCATTCATTGCGATTCTTTATGCAAATTATACTATCGGAATAATAGAGAAAGCTGTTTCTTGCGTTGTAGTAAGTGCGGAACGAAGACCTCTGCCTTTGATGGAACATTTAAAAGTAAATTTGGCCACATTTCTTGGAGTTGCATTCTGTCGTTTATATGGCACTAACTATGTCTGGAATGTACGGCGACGACCTCGGCGATTGCGGCGGGCAAATCCAGAAAAACGGGAGTCGATTGGTCCAATCACATACGGTTGGTATTGCTTATAGCTTTGAGTAATTTGACATCGTTTAAAAAAGGAGTGCCGAATAAAACGGTGGAAATCGACGAGACCGTAATATGTAAAAGAAAGTACGAGAAAGGGCGTATATTTAAAAATACGTTCGGAAAGGAAAAAAAGATAGGAAGAAGCAGGCAACCACCATCGAAAAGTGAGTAAAAAAATTCTTTTTTTTATTGTTTATTTCGGTTAATATAGGCGGAGTGTGCAGAGAAATTCAAGATGGCGGCCAGAAACGCAGCCATCTTGAATCGAGGGAAAATTTTTTCCCCGTCGCAGTCTCCAACGTAGGGAAAAATTTCCCCCGCCGCCATTTTGGATCCTAGGGTAACATTAACCATAAATTCAATGATTTGTTCTCCATTTGGTCATCGCAGTAGTCGTCACTGATGGAGACTGAATCGGCTCAGGCATTGAACAAACACATGGTCGGTTCCTTATCTGTTTCGGCAGCCATCTTGAGCGGCCTCTGTCGGATTTGGCGCTTGCCAATTACGGTGTATACGTGATATATCGATATAAAGACAATAATTATATTCTACGAGTTTTTTCTGTACTAAATTACAAATGTAGTAAAAGTAATATCTTTACTTTCATATATTGACTTTTATTATTATATTATTAAGATAATATACAGCACTTATAAGCTTAGCTTTTTTATTATTCGCATTTTTCACCGGATGCTCGCCCTCTGGTGTTTAGAAACAAAACTATTCTATCTGGGTCGTTTGATTAATTCTTGTGTATTATCAGCAGTAAATATGAATAACAATAGAAAAAGCAAAGGTTTCTGTTGCGTTCCAAATTGCAATTTCAAAGATTTACGGGAGCCTAATATAAGTTTTCGTCTATTCTCACACGAAAAACAGATGATTATTCGGAAATCGGTCGGTTATATTTATGAGCTTCTCCGAATTGTGAAAGAGTGAATTAGACTTAAGAATTGGCAGTTTCCCGATTGTCCAATTTTACACGAACAAGTTATGCTGTCAATTTTAAAAGATATTTTTTTAAAGTTAAAATGCCAGTTATTTTGTGTGGGACACAGGGTCGGATTTAAGCATTTCGAAGCCTTAAGCTGAATGTAAGTCCCCTTACAAACCCTTTACAATTTTAGAAGTCAATCATAAAAAGAAAAAAATTAAATCAGACTATCTCTCTGATTCAATATGGTTATTGGAAGAAAAAGATGTGAGGTTTCACTAGTCTTCTGTTTTATAACTGAATTTAATTAAATTTTTATACCCATTCCTTTAAAAATCTTTTTTAAAATTGGTTTTATCATTTTTTTAAAAAAAAAGACCTTACATTAATTCTTAGAAAAAAATTAACGAAATACTACACAAAATAAAAAGTAAAGAATGTTTTGTTGGTTTGTAAAAAAAATGTTTATTAAAAAATTCGACTTTAATTTTTTTTTGTTTGTACAAATGTTTGAGGCTCCTTGAAAGTCGAAGCCTAAGCAACAATTTACATAGCTTTTTACTTGTAAATCTAACCCTGATAGGACAATGTCAAAGCTGATGTTTTTAACACAAAGGGCACAAATATGCATAGAACGATCTCGCTCACTTGCTTCGATACCACATAATGACGTATCCCGCTAGCAATAATTGTTCTGCTACTGTAAAATTTCTCGATAAACAGCTACAAGCAGCATATATCATTACATCGGGCAGTAGTATTTGATTAATTTTACATTACTAGTTATAAGCGACCCAGATAAAGTAGCCATTTTGTAAAAATTCAGCGCCCTCTATAGTTCATGAAAAACGCGAATATACTCCTCCAAATTTAAGGATTTTCCTTTGGCCGTTCATATCGCGTGTTTTAGGCATCCATTATTATAATCGGGATACCTCTTGTCGTAGATACATGAATACTTTCGAATGTTTTCGATAAATCTTTCCAGATCTTCTAGAGTAGCACCAGAGAACGTACACAAAAGCTCGTTTTCCGCCATTTTCGCACCGTGTCACGATGACCTAGATTTCACTGACTTCTGATTGGTGGATGGTACCGGTTTACGGTCGTATTCACTTCGAAAGTTGAACACTGCTCAACTCGCTTTTACGTTGGTTTTACGACCTGCTCAGGCGTAAAATATCATAGTCACGTGATTAAAAGCTTTTACGGCGAGGGGTTTTACGGCCCTTTTACGGCTAGTGGAGTCGCGGCCTTACATCCTAAAACCGCCACCAGAAGACCTGAATCAGTTATATATTGTGCTAAAGGACAAGGTAGTTATGGTCAGAACTTGTAACCATTGTTTTTGGTGTTAAAGGCCGCCGAAACCTCAAATAAAAGGTCGGCGTTCCGATCAATTTTATCTTTGTGTGTTAGTTTTTTGTGTTATAACTTACCATCTGTCCTAATGAAGTTAATTCAAACCATTATACTGTGATTCTCTGAGGTGTAAAAAAGGATGTAAGATAGACTCGAAAATTTAATAATTTTTGTAGATACTCATAATTCAAATTTAATTGAAGATATCCTGGGGTGTTATCATGTTATCATGTGTGCTTTTATGCAAATTATCAATTGAAGTCTCAGGACTGACAGCGCTCGCGGAAAATCCAGGCAATCGTAACCCGAACTCGATTCCAGGTCCCCCCAAATGGCAAGCTCCCGATCCAAACTGAAACTTCCCCGCTCTCGGAGGGAGATCGAGTTTGGATCGGGAGCATCAGGAATATTTCTTCGGTGGACTGATCCGGATATATCAGACAACGGCTGTTATCAGTCGACCATTTCCATTTTGGGCCTGATTAAACCTATATATACACCATTTTTCTGTCTCGATGATCGTAGAAAAAACATTATTGGAGTATCCACAGAACAGAAGATGTTAAAAGCCAAACATAAAAGCAAGTTGAAGCATCTTTTGCTTCAGTCATCAATACTGAATTTAATTTACTAGTCATTACATTTCAAAATTTTAATTTTTAAAATAATAATTTTTATAAGTTTATTTGAGTATTAAAGAAGAATATTAACTTTTTTGTCACTTTTCTATTAAATAATAAATAAAAGACGTTTTTAAAATTCAAAGTAAATCTTAAACGTAACTATTAAGAATTAAACTTCTTACCGAAATCTCTCCAGACAAAATATCCAATACAAAAAAGCCAATAATTGCGGTAAGTTGAGAGATCATTAAAATCATCAACCAAATCATCCATGGTATTAAGGCCAAACGCTTTTTCTAGAAAGTTATTAAAATATTTTAAAGCTTATTATTTTTATTTTATTTTGAAATATTCGACTTACCTTAATCACGGCGTACACCAGAAGCAAACTGAATAGAAGGAGTATTGAACTGAATGTTAAAGATGAAGCGTACACCGCAATAACTGAAATCATAACATTTATCTGTTTACTACTTCATTTACATGAGATTAAAATTTTCGATAAATGTTAAAATGAAGAAATTAAACTATATTATAAATAGCAATATATTTTATTTAAAAATACTTACAAAAAGTCTTTGAAGTGGGATGAAATTCGGAGATAGCCCAAAGGGCTATGACAGAAATTAATGCGATTGCAGACACAACCTATAAATACATATCATACAGTACTTTATATATCATATAGTATAAAATACTTTATGTATATAGAAAACAGCAAGAAAAATAAAAACTAAAAAATGATTCACCTCAATTTTTATATTATTGGACTCGGGACCGTGAAACGTCGAGAAATGCAAAAAAAAAAAAAAAAAAAAAAAAATCGAACTTTTTTCTGTATGTATGGGTATTAATGTGTTTTTGTGTGGCACGATTTTGTTCACCCTCTTTGAAGCTTAACTCCTGAGCATTGATCAAAAATTTCTGAAATTTTGCACGAGGGATGGGGAGATAAAGGGGATCGCGTCATATCTCGAATAGAGTCGATGACGATTTTCCTCGTTATTGGCATTTACAATTTTTTATAAAACTCATCCCTACCTTGAAAACGAGCAATTATTTTGTGACATTTTCACAATGCTGGGCTGCAAGTTTTAATCATATTTATTAATTTATTTAATCTAAAATATATGTTCTATACCTCAAATTAGTGTTGTAGTGTCTTGCCCATGTACAGTACATTATACTTTTCTTTTAACAATAGTGTGACATTCAGAGGGGGCAATTAAGTAATTAGAGTAATTAATTAAACTAGTTCGCATTTGAGTGCGAAGTGGATAAACCCCACCTTCTTTCCTACCTCCTAGTCTTCCTGTTGACCTCTTGACCAATAGATAAATGTGTGGATCCCCAGACGGTAGGTTCGAACTTTAGTAACCTTCGAAATTCTTATGTAAACAACAAGACTGTTCGGACTGTTCGTGCATATGTCAAATTTCTGTCAAGGGCTCAGCGGAAGACAAACTCTAACAAGAGCGCTCGTAAATAGGTAGATCACGCATTGACTCGCGAGTCTAAAAAATGTTGGCCGAGATAAACCTTTTCGAACAATAAAAGAGGGAATTTTGATAAATGAAAGATGAAAATAATCGTTAAAATTCTTAGACGTCAAAAATGGCATAACAACAGCCTGAATTACGAGTGCAGGTTTTGGTGTTTTATAAACAATTGCCGGGCAGAGTCGATAAAGAGGTATCAAATATACACCTCGAATCGGACCTTTCCCGCGACCCGAAGAGGCTTCGTCTTGCACCTGGAGACAAAGGAGCGACCAATCGGGACGATGGACCAATCCGAAATGCGAATAGAGGGGAAAAAACTATTAAAAAATTCGGGATTTCAAGGTCGAAGAACATTCTTCTCTGGATTAAGCCAAGAGTCTGCTCGTTATTCGGATAACAGTCGTGATCCGTATTGAGTTGTGTCGTCGCTCAAGATAGAACTCCGTTGCACCATTTCCCCGATCGTCCGTCTGTCCAGCGATCTCATCTCGTCCGCCCCGGGGCTGCGACCGACGCCGAAGTTCTCGTCTAGATTAGTGAAGGACTGTCGATTAACGATGTAAGCACTAATGTTAACAAATAAACGGTTTTCGTGTGAAAAACACTTGTCATCATTTGCCTCCTCCGTCACAATCCACATACAACCTTCCTTTCGGTTTATCTTGACGCGGGATTAACTGATCCCATCTAAAAAACGGCAACCTAACACGGGTGCCGAGGAGTGGGTTTCCAAGTCCCCATCTCCACCGGGTCGGCTACCTTACAAAGGCGATCGAATGTCGCTACAAATCAACGATTGTTACGATGTTTAGATTGTGGAAAAACTTAGTCCAAACACTCTATTATTAAGGATGGAAACTGTCAAATTGAAAAAATTATGAGGTAAGACGAACCACGATAACGGATAGAAAATATCCATAAATCGATGAAACACCCTATTCTTTTGATAGCTAGTATCCGCAATACCCGTACCCAAATTGAACTTAGAACGCATTAATTCAAAGTCATCTGAGTCAATTCTCGCGCGCAACGCGTATAAAAAGGGGTCACACCCGATCATCAGGGGGCACATCAAGGCAGACATACTAGGAACCATACACGACGTTTTCTCCACCAATACTTACATCTCCAAATTCATCTCCTTTCGACGCCCAGCCACAGACGACAACGGCTACTTCGCTATGTGCACGGCTCCATAAAAGATCCCCGATAAATAGGCCTCAACAGATACAAAAGCAGTGGCGTGCCGTGACATTTGATGATAGGGAAGCTGTGTTTCTGTAAGAAGCCGACTTTCAGGGGCAATCAGTTAATTGCGCGTCAGTGATGGTCTAGGGTCTCATTCGTACGTGCGAATGACAAAAATAAACAATTTATGTACTTTAATTCTAAAATACAAATAATACATACATAATACAATTATAGAAAAACTTGTTCCATTTTTTTATTTTCTATAAATTAACTCTATTCGGCGATGTTTTCCCGCAAAGTCGTTAATTACTTTATCATAAAAGTCACTCGTCGTTGATTCCATCAACGTATTTAAAAGTTCTTTTTCTATAGAAAGCAACGCTAGTGACGACAATCTTTCCTCCGACTGAGTGTTCCTGGCGAATGTATGAATTCGCTTCATTGTTGAAAAACTACGCTCAACAGACGCACTGGTAGATGGTATTGTAAAAATTAATGATATTAAACCATATAATTCTATTAGTACGTCTTTGTTTAGGTCATCATTAATTATAATATTTTTTATGTCTAAGAGTGACTTGCCAATATAGTCCGGACACGAATATAAATATTGCAATTCACTACGTAATTTACATAAATTAAAAAATTCTCCATAAAATTTACGTAAAGCATTAAAACTCTCTTCGGGAAATTGTTTTTCATAATATTTAAAATTATTAAAATCTAAAAGTGATAAAAATTCTAGAGATTTTATGTCGGCAAATCTGTCAATACAATTTTGTATCAATGTATCCATTATTTCATAAAACAGACGTCTATATAAATCCTTTTTAGACTCAATATCAGTATGTCTCATTCCTCTTTTTGGTTGAATTTCTAAAAAAGTTTCATCTTTTTTCAAAGCGTCCCAAATCAAATCAAAATCATTTCTTTTCTGTCGTAAAAAATCAATAAAGTGATTTATTCTAGTAATACAATATGCTATATTAAAATTTTTTTTTGTAATATATCAAAAAGGATATCTGAATGTGCAAATATTTGATGAAAAACTAGTAATAAAAAGTGAAAATCAAAATCTATTAAATAATGGTATAATCCTCTTGCGGCAATTGTAGTATCAGAATCCCATTGTTCTGGACTTTCAACCATATTCAACAACAAAAGTTTTAATTCTTCTTTATACTCCATAACGCAGTTTACAATCCTGCTATTGTAATTCCATCTAATAGGTGTGGCTGAAGGAAAACGCTTATTGACTTCTAGGTCTAAGGCGTGAGATCTTTTAGAAGATTTAGAAAAAAATGAAGAAAATCCTGTCATAGTTTGAAAAAATATTTTACATTCTTTTATATATCCAACAGATTGAGAGAAAACTAGGTTCAATCTGTGAGCATAACAGTGTACGAAAATAGCATGTTTGGATATTTCTTTAATTTTAGCTCGGACACCATTATGTTGTCCGGCCATTACGGCAGCACCGTCGTATGTTTGTGCCACTAATTTTTTAGTGCATTGAAATTCGTCTAAGTAACTCTTAATGTGAGTGAATAACGAATTTGCGTCTCTGTTCTCACTCACATCAGTAAAGCCCACAAATCTTTCTTCGACGTTACCGTTTTCTTTCACGTAACGAAATACAGTCGACATCTGGGCTCTGTGGCTAATGTCCGTTGTTTCATCTACAATTATAGCAACAAATTTTGCGTTTTCAATTTCTTTTTTAATTTCTTGCAATAAAACGTTTCCTAACGAATTAACGAGCTCATTTTGAATTTTGTTCGATAAGCCAGTAAAAACTGTAGACTTCTCTAAATGCATTTTTAATTGATTATCTGACGTACTTAATAAAGAAACGAGTTCAATATAATTACCTCTGTTATTAGATTCAATACATTCCCTATGCCCTCTAAATGCCAATTCTTGCTTTGCTAAAAAGCATGTAATATCTATTAATTTAGATACAATATATCTATTAGCCGTAACTATCTTGTTATAATTTTCAATATTAATTTTATATTGTTTACTAATGTTAAATTCTATTCTATTTTGATTTCCAAATTGCTTCAATTTTACGAAAGAATCGATGTGACATTTACGATTTTCGTGTCTTTTTCTAGCTTTACTCAAATTATTTAAATCGTCAAAGCCATTCTTATTCCACACACTAATTTCATTTGAAAATAATAGGCAAGGCCAACAAAACAATTTTTGCATTTTTATGCATCCACAAAGCCATTTTACGTCTTGATAAATTTTATCGTGAAAATGTCGAACAAATTTTTTTGTCGAAGTACTTATATTTAATTTAGGCGTTGGTCTTTCTCTTTTAATAATGGCTTCTTTTTCATTATATTGTCTTGAGCCAAAACTTTTTTAAAGTAAATTTTCAATATCACAATTACAGTTTAAATCGCTAGCCATGATATAAGGGCTAAAATTAAAAATAAAATTATTAAAACTTACTTAGTAAAATAAAATTTGTGATGGATATACAATTATACATACCTGGTACAAAATATTCAATTGTATGAATATACTTTTGCGAAGAAACGTATATAAAAATAACATAAAATATTGTTTATTTTTAAATATTTAAACAATCCACTGAGTTAAAATTGCTCCCTGCGAGTGGCTCACGAATGGAAACAGAGACGATTTTGGTAGGTGTACAGTGAATGCATGCATGACAAATCCCGAGGGTGCCGATACCGGTCAATGTCAAATGCCTCTTTTGTCGCATCACTAGTATATCTCAAAGGACGCGACAGGGCCGTTGTAAATTTTAAACGTTTCTCACCATAGATGTAAATATGTTAAACTTAATAGTCATTTGTTTTCTAACTACTGCAATTCGTTTTAGTACCAGGTGTACACGGAAATCAGTTCCCCACTGTACTGAGCTAGTAATTGCTTCGGTTAAGCTTTTGTTTAAGTCAGCAGGGTTTTACTTATGTCACCATTCCCTAATCTCTTAATTATTTAACTACTTCTTAGTAGAAATAACTCGAAACCAGTTACTTTGTACTCGAATATCTGTAGTCTTGGGAAAAAAGTGGAAAGAAATTTTTATGACAACCGATACTTAGATCGTACATTTAAGGAAAATAAATTCTAGAGCTTTTTTTGTACCATTGTACGTCTCATTCATTAAATTTGGTTGTAAATAATGATGCCAAAGTAACAGTTAATTTTTTAACATTATACAAGAATTGTACACGTTTTTTCTGCATTCCATTACAGATGGGACATACTATAATCGTAATATCACCGGTTTAACATTGAAACCCGTAAGTAATATAAGATGGGAGAGCGGAATAAATATATCAAATATTTTAATGGATTTTTTTAAACTCCCGTCAACTATACAGAACTATCATAAAAACATGCCAGTAAACTCCTATCGGTTGGGTTAAGTTATAAATCTAGTCTAGGGTGGGCAACCTTTTTTATAACACGGGCCAGAATAAATTTTACGTTTTTCCGCGGGCCGTAGTAGTTAGTTGACGCCTTTTTGTGACTCGTAATTTTTTTAGTCTGCAAATATGAAATAAATAAAAAAGTTAATTACTACATTTATTTCTCTTATCGTTTTCGAAAATTACAAAGAATTGGAAAAATAACTATTAATTACTTATTTTTCCAACTTAATAATCTATTAAAGATCTCGCGGGCCGGATAGAAACTTTTCGCGAGCCGTAGCTGGCCCGCGGGCCGGGGTTGCCCGCCGTTGATCTAGTCTACTCGTGATTCACGTAATCGGGCGAGAGCGGCCGAATATCTAGCAGGCAGGCGGCTAAACAGCCCACAACCGGTCCGGGATATAAAGTTAGAAGCTTTATGTGTGAAGCATCCACCAGCTAAACCGGGTGAGGTTGGTGCACTGTAAACCGCATGTGCTAATGCCTATATAATCTGGCTGATTGGAGACTGACCCGGTTTCGACATTCCTTCCGCCACCGAATTATTCGAATATACAATAGCAATCTTATCGTTTTTTTTCACATGTAGTATAGAAATTTGTAAAAGATACATAATGCAGTTATAATAAAATATTAATTTTAATTAATTCAAAGTACGTTAAAATATGAAAATTTATATTTTATAAAATTCAAGGGAAAGTCATTGGAAGGTGGGATCGGCGCTTCCATCGCTTCCAATGACGGCACGCCACTGTATAAAAGACCTCCTCACACTCTCTCAGAGGTATTATTTTAGAATGTACGTAAACTCTATCTCTCGGTCAATTAGCCTATAAGTCAGATTTAGATATAAGACGTTAATGTCCATTTGAAACAGCGTATCGACGACATAGAAATAATACCGGCACATAGCATTCGGCCGGTATATCAGCGAACTGTGTCGTGTGTTGTATGTTAGTTTATTAAATTTTTATTATTAACCTGTCATCCTGTCCTCTTTCGGTGAACGGATCCTATCGGCATATCCGCGACCTCCCCACTCGACTTATAGCACTCCAGTCATCGTGAACGGGTTTTACTAACTCGTTGCCGTTAAAAGGTGTTAGAGCTGACTCTCTACCCCCCGGTTTCTCACAATAGAGTCGTGCCGGACATCTAACACCTTACAGGGGAAAATTTTTGAATTCAAATAACGTGATTTCCGGTTTGCATCGAAAGTTCTTATGTAATTAATGGGGCCTTCTGTCCCTAAAGGTTTTTACATGTGGTCTTGTCTTTCATCTGTCTAACTCCGTTCTCGAGATCAAGAGACGGACGACAGTGAGAATTTATAGGTCAACAACTTGCAGCTGAATTAAGCTTTTTATCATTTTATAATAATCAAAAATATAAAAAGTTTTTTTAAAATAAAATATCATAACAGATGGCAACACACACGCAGTTTTAAATGTTGCCGGGAAAGGTAATTAACTCATTGCTGGTTTTTAATAGTATTTTTCTAGCCACAACAAAGATATGGGCAAGGTTTGTTTTTTAAAAAGCAAAACGTGTAGCGAATTGAATTAATGATTTTCCACGAATCGAAAAAGGAGGAATAAAATTTGTTAGTTTGTTAACAGTACGTTATACATGAACATTTGCTATCCAACACTGTATTTCGAAACCCACTATTTCTTATATTAAATTCGCAATTAAATCACAAGGTACAATACATCAAAGTTTTAATGGATAGTACAAGTCAGTATTTTTTGCAAAATTAAAGTAAACGTAATTTATTAAAAAAATTTATTTCATGTTTTATTAAAAGACAGAAAAATCGAGTCACGGCAGTGACTCTGCGCTAAGTGAAAAAGTCATGGCTGAGTATATATGTAGGAATCAGTTGCTGATTTTTGAAGGTCTATTTTTCCGCCCCCAAACGCGTATAGTAACTCTGAATATCTCATTTGAAATTAGAATTGTTTTCTTAAGCAGTGTGCAAAAATTTCAGATTTTTCTATAAAGGAATGCCGAAATATAAGCAGTTAAAAAGCGCAAAAATCGTCAAAAAAGCTGTTTCCTTCTCTTTTTCATGGGGCACAGCAGACGCTCCAAGGGGAGAAACTACCGGGTTTAGAATCCGAAAATTTTAAACTTAACCTTTTCATGTTATCAGTGAAGTTCTGGCGAAACTTTCGGGTCCATATTTCAAAGTTTTCAGGGGTTCTGCATAAAGCTATTATACTTTAATCGCTTAATTTTACACTTACGAGGAAAAAATTAAATGTAAACGAATGACTTTATTCAAAATGTTATCCACAATAACAAAAGCTCAAATTTATGCACATTAACCTGAGAAATTTCACAAGAGCGTATTTTAAAATGAACGCAAATTTTCTTAAAGAAATGTTTTTAAACTTGATACGATTAAAAATGTATTACTATTACATGTTATAGTATTAATTATTTCATTACCAAGCTTTTTATTTTATCTTAGGAGTAATATAAACGATTTTATCCTGTAGTTCATAATTAGATGTTTTCTTGACATCCAAAATCGATTATAATAAAGACTACAGTAGAGAGTCGTTAATCCGAATCAATTGGGGACAGGGGTGGTTCGGATTAGTGATTTGTTCGGATAACCGATTATGTACGAAAAAATATATTAACCTGTCCGATGTTCAAAATTTTCTCCGTTGCGTGTCGCTTCGTGTTGAATTTTCGTCGATTTTAACCCTCGGGGTGCCTGGTGAAGAAATTTCCGCCGAGCGCCTGGTGGGGTCCCACAGACCCCAAAATAAAACACTACATTATATGGCTTGTAAAGATAATTTCAATGTTATGTTAATATATATATACAATAGGTTTATTAAGACATATTTAGAATAAAACAATCATTGATTTACGTGAAATATTTATTCACACGACTACATAATAAAAAACATCAACTTTTTTTGTTGTAACAAAAATATTAACTTTGTTTCTCTAGAAATCATGATGTAATCTCATTATAATTCAAGTATTTTGAATTCATTTTAATGGCAGTTAATATAATTATCTGTTAAAGCATAAAAATTAAGCTTCTTCAGTAAAAATTTGAAATTGAGAATTCAGGCATTTTTCCCATAGGAATATCGCATGTCCCATGCAAATAAATCTGTATCATTTCTTACAGACGCTTAGTAGCTGCTTAATCGTTTATGTACTGACAACGTAAACGTGTTATAAATCAAGCAAACACAAAAAGTACGAATTTTACACAAAAAATACTACTAACACTTTTGCAACGCGGAGCGCCTGGTGGGGCCTGTGAGGCCCAACACTTATTAAACCACGTCTTGTTCGCAGAATATCGCGCGAAGAACTGAAAATTTTGTGGGGATCGCAAGCGCATGAAGAGAACTGAAGCTACTAATAACCTTAAGATCGCTAACGCAAATATTAAAATAGTTATGAACTTTTGAAAATGAGTCGGGCCTCTCAGACCCCACCAGGCACCCCGAGGGTTAAGCCTAACGAAAATTTTTATAGTAATATTCGAGGCTATAGTATCGTTAAAAATTATTTCTTTATTTTGTAAAAACAAAATAAATATATTGAAAAATATAAAAGCATGAAAATTATACTTTAGAAGTAAATCTAGTATCAAAAACGTTCGATTCGGCACGACACAGTCCGACTGAAAATCGTTCGGATAACCGGCGATTCGGATTACCGGGGATGGGAGTAACGACTCTCTACTGTATTTTTAAAAAAAGTTTATTGAATTAGAAGAGTATTCAACACAAAAAATAGGTTTTGAAATACTATAAATAAAGTTACATGCTTAATTTACAATGATTGATACTTTGATTTATTTACATTAGCTTCAAATAAATTTCAAATGTCTTTAAAAAATAATACTCCAGTAACCACCACCTTATAAGTTGCTGAGGGAATTTTTAATTAAGAAAACTAACGTTTTCGATCTATTCCATAGATCATCTTCAGGTTTAAACTGACGAACAAAAATAATTCCATAGAATGGAACACAACATATTTAAATTCAAAAAAAACCGACAACGGAGCAACTAATTAAAATTAGAATTAAAGCGCAAAAAATACACAAATGTAAACTAACAAACACATAACAATCCCAAAGTTATTAGTACACGCTAACATCATTTAACAGATAATAAAATATTAAGGTTCTCCAAATACGAAACACATCGCAAATCATGAGTCATTTGTAAGTCTCTTAATTGCAAACTTCCAAGCTGACGGTAATCCCTCAGCGTCCCTGGCGTTAATGCATCTATTGTCGAGTCAAAGACGGCGGAAAAAATAGAAATGTACAAGAGTAGACTCGACAATAGATTCATTAACGCCAGGGACGCTGAGGGATTACCGTCAGCTTGGAAGTTTGCAATTAAGAGACTTACAAATGACTCATGATTTGCGATGTGTTTCGTATTTGGAGAACCTTAATATTTTATTATCTGTTATATGATGTTAGCGTGTACTAATAACTTTGGGATTGTTATGTGTTTGTTAGTTTACATTTGTGTATTTTTTGCGCTTTAATTCTAATTTTAATTAGTTGCTCCGTTGTCGGTTTTTTTGAATTTAAATATGTCGTGTTCCATTCTATGAAATTATTTTTGTTCGTCAGTTTAAACCTGAAGATGATCTATGGAATAGATCGAAAACGTTACTTTTCTTAATTAAAAATTCCCTCAGCAACTTACAAAGTGGTGGTTACTGGAGTATTATTTTTTCTGAGTACGTTTATGTTTGAAAAATAATGATGATAAAAGGAATTCCATTCATTAAATCAGAAAGTGAAGTTTAATTTTTACTGTTTAAATAAATAAAAACGATATAAAATATACATGTTTGTATTAACTAAATTATATAAAAAGTGATTTTCTAAATAAATTTAAATTTAATATAATAATAATATAAATAATTACTTACAGTTGTATAAATTCCCGATGCTAGCGAAGCAGCTTCACTGGTTTTAAAGCAGCAGCATCGGTGCAGTTGACATTGACACTTCATTTTTAACTTTCTAAAAATACAATATATGTTAAAACTTCTCAATGTTCGATAGCACCTCGCGATGATCTAGAATAAACTGAATTCATTCATTTAAGAAAAGGATGTCGAAAAATATTATCATCGGATATTTTACATATTAAAATTGCGCAAGTTATTTTCGATAGAGTTTCACGAACCCACACAGAAATTGGAGAAGGTAAACCCACGCAAAATTGATTTAGCATTCTCAAGTTCTATGTGGGAAAGTAAGTGTGTGTAGGAAAGTAAGTTTGCGTATATGTTATGGACCAACTGATTAATTAAAACAGTTAATAATACTTTTATAAAATATTCCAGTCTGTAAGTGAAATTTTCACATATTTTATAGTAATTGCCAAAGTAAACTTATTTTAATAATGAATCTAATTATTATATAATGTCTGTTGATCAATAATAAAGAGATTTATGTAATTAATATACCTGTATTTATGCTTGTATTACCCATATGAGTGTTGTTAAAACACTTTATATAATTCTTAATAAAAAAGTTAAGTTATTTTAAAAATCAAGTTTCTCAAAGGAAATGTATTAATAATGTCTATTCAATTTACGGTAATTAATAAATTAATCAATATTTAACAGGCTGTATGGGAGTTTCACTCATTATTCGTAACGACCGGACATTGTAAATAATGACCTAATTTATTAGTCACCTGCCCTTATATTAATATAAATACATACAATAATATTAATAAAGAAATGAAAAAATTGCTTTCGTTATACTACCATAAAAATAGTAATTTCTCATCTATTGTAAAACCTTCGAAATATAGAGTTAATTCGGAAATGCTCTTGATATTAAACATATATTACTTTTATATTAAATGTATATATAGATTGTATACCGTATATATATATATATATATATAATAGTTATATATGTAAGCATTAAAGTTTGAAACATTTTAAATTTCGTGAAGAGATCTGTGATATTAAAAAACTGACATACTGTTCATACTTGTTACATTACTAACATCTGCCATGAAATTTATTACTAATGCTTTTCATCTCGGAAGTAAACAGCGTATAGCAAAAATAAATTACAGTGCGCGCGCATGGTTTAAGCCGTATGGAGGCGCTATTGTACAGGACCAATCCACTTGTTGTGAGGTAGTTAGGAGCTTATTGTGTTTAACTGTTTTCGGTTAGACGAAGGCAGAAAGACTCAAGCCCAAGAAAGATCTTAGCCGTAATATTTACAAATAGATTTAGATGTAACTTCACACGCTAAATCGATCGATATAAAACACTTCACGTATGACTGACCTTTCAGAAGCTAGCAACGATTGTGTAGGCCAGTGTTCCGGAATTTTTTCTACTTGCGGCACACCCATGACTCAACACGGCACATCAAAATATTATTTTTCTCAAAAACGCATGATATGATACTATTAATAGAATTACATATTGCCACTAGCCTATCATCATCATCATCATCATTCTTATTATTATTAAACAGATATCAACACCTGTGAGCAAATTTATTTTACATTTAATTTTTTAGAATAAATAAAAATGCGTGGCTTGTAATAAAGAATAAATAAACACATCCGATTTCATCAGTGCTGCGACAGTGAATAAAATACAAGCATAAGAAACACTGCAACTGTGATAAAATATATAAATGAAACTTGATAATTAATAGAATATATAAAAGTTTACGTCACACCTTTCACCTTGTGACAGCACACCAGTTGCGGAACACGGGCGTAGTATATTTGTTTCCTTTAATACCTACGTCATTAAAAAAAAAAAAAAAACATGTGTGCATTCATTGGTATTTAAAAATGCATTACATTGATTCATCATAATACATTCCGTCGACGAGAGAAAAGGACGTTCACGACTGGTGTCGTTAACGCAGAGATGAAGTTACAGTTCAATGACCTACAGGAAGCTTTCCTGACCCGACGCATATCGAGTAAAAACGTCATCGTGACGTCACTTTTAAAATTCCTTAAATACCACGTAAACAGTACAAAAATAGTCGGCAAGGAAATATAATTATTACATATAAAATTTTAATAACAAGTACAAAGTGTCAGGGCGTCCGCATTAAGGGACAAACGGAGCACTTTCCCTCCCCGGAATCCAGTAAAACATTCCATAAATTATAAACGAAAAGTGAATGAGATACGTATTCATATACCCTCGATCCTGGGATGCTTTGATGCAATACTGTATCTTATCTACTTTATTATCTACTATTCTTATTATCTACTCGCAAAAAAATAATTAAATAAAAATTTATTGATGTAATTATTTGTGTCCAAGCTTCGCACCCTTGGAAACTTTTATAAGGATGCCAATGGTCATGATTGAAAAAATAATAAAAATTTGCAGACAAATTTAATTTTCCCTATTGTGCTTCGCTACTGCATTAACGTCAATTTAGCTCTTTCTCCCTGCATGTGGGCTGTTCTGTGAGCATCGTACTGACGCAAAAAGTCTCCACAGATACTTTTACTGGATACTTTTGTCACTATTGTTCATTTTAGGGCACAATTGGTACAGGCTTATACGCGTGATTAAAGCGTTGTACTAGTACGTAAGCATTGTCTCCGTTAAAAAACCGCGTTTATCACTATCTTTCTAGATGTTGGTAGTTCTGTAATACTAAAACCAAAAGTGAAGTTGAAAAGCATAAAAATAGCGTTAGGTAATTTATGGACGATTCATTAATAAGGGATTGTGCATAAATTCATAAAATTTATTAAGAAATAGTTTTGAAAAATTTGTGTAATCTATTAATATAACAAAAACATAGTGCCAATATTTTGTTATCGTTAGATGCGGTGTCAATGTTCTATTGTTTTCTTGTTTAATAAAACTTTTTTCGAATCCTGCGTCTGAATAAGCCATAGTTGCTACTATTAAATAAATCAGTGATTCTCAACCACTGCGAATATCCATACATAAGTGACGTCAGACAAGTAGTATAATCGGTCCTACCTTCCTAGAGCGCGTTTGGAAATCGTAACCGGTGTTACCGGTAACTGCCGGTAGCTGCCAAGGTGTTTAGCAAATGTGATCTAAATAACCAATTGCATTTAAAAATCATTGTTATGATGTCACCGTTTGTGCTGCCAAACTTTTAAATTATTAAAAGTGTACCGTGACGAAAAAAAGGTCGAGAATCTCTGAAATAAATAAATGTTTTTCGTACTGGGTAGATTATAGTATTGGCAACAGAAGTAAGACACAATTTTACAAGCTCCTTCAAAATCAAGATTTTGGAGTGAAGCTCTTGCGCTGAGAATAATTGACGTGTTTATGTTTATTGAAAATCATTGGTCACATAAACTCTAGATACCGCTCCTAAAAGTACGTCCTACGTGACAGTGTCCAACGACCGCGAGCGGAAAGAGTCTTCGTATGCGCGTCCAACTCGCGAGCGACTTCTGTCCAGAGTAGACGCGTGCTGTTTACAAAATGGCGGCGAAACGACTTCGTCGAATGCTTGCTACGGAAAATATGGCATGCATTAAAACGGTAAATTTGACAGATAATTGTTATCACTAATTAGATACACAACAAATATAAAGAATTTTCATAACATAATAAGTTTTAAAAAAGTTGTAACGTTTTAAAAATAAATTTACAAAATCAGAAATTATTAAATTACGTAAAAGATTAATTAAAGTACATACAACATTTATACACAACTTATTTTTCATTCTGTTTTCATTTATCTACAAAATCAGCCATTTTCTTCTTTGGAAGCACCGCACCGCAGGCGCGTATAGAAGCTGGTGGTCGCTGCACCTAAACGCGATTACTCCGGACACGCACATTTGCTTGAACCTGTTTGTTCGCTCTGCTTGGAAGCGAGTTCACGCTTGCAGTCTCTGGACCCTGCCACTTACGACGAATCCTAAGTGTGAGGCCGGGTTTAACCCGGCCCAAAAACTTTTTTGTTGTTGTTCAAATCCTCTCGTGGAAAATTGAAAAAATGTCGAAATTCAAAAGATGTGCAGCCTTCCGCCGTCGAAAAGCACTTCTTTTCTCTCCGGATCCAAACTCGTAGTCACGGAGATCGAATCATCAGCGATTCACCAACTATCGCGATTGGTGATCGAAGATAACGTGACCTGTAGTATATAAAGGGGGAAAAGGCTGATAACGGGGTCGCTGAAAATCCGCATAAGACGTCCGTCCCGTCGGATCCGTCCGGAGAATCGAGGGCTGAAACCTGAAGTCACCGAAGCCCGCCGACGACGAGCCGCCCCGACCGATCCTCCTGCTTACCTCCACGACCGGAGAACCGAGCCAATTAGTACTTCGATTACCACCGATATATCCCAGCAAGAGGTATGACCCCTAAATTTGTAAACTCTCTCTCTCCCGCGGTTAGGAACTGGACGCGTTATATTTTCTGTATTTTGTTTATCCGTCTGAATAATTCGTTCTTTGTTTTCATCATGGTTCCGTTATTTCGAATATCGCCCTAAACTTATCGACGAACCCACACACTTCCTCCTCTCGACCTGACAAACAATTACCCAATTTCGACAAGTCGGGATATCATAAAAATTTAGCCATCCTTGACATTGGGGTGGGTCTTGCCGACCTGTTCGCCGAAGAAAAAGGAGGTACGACTCCGTCCTATCTCCCGGCGTTCCCACATAAGGGAGGGAAATTCAAATATTACAAATATTAGACAATACATTGCAATTCTGTTTTATAGATTTCCACGTTTTCTGTTTTGGAAGCAAGAATTTTTTATCTTCTATATTTTTATTTATACTATCATTATTATTATTTTTTTAATTTAGATTTACTATTTCATTGTTTCAAACCAGGGTTTCTCATTTCCGGGTCTTTTGCTTGTACTGGGATTCCAAATAAAAGTGAACTGTTTCCCGGGCCTGGAAATCCCAGGATAAAATTAATTATTGTATTTTTAAGATATACAAAATATCTTGAAATCAAATAATATAATTATTTTTCATTTTTTAAAATAATTTAATACGTTCTGCAACCTTCAAAATCATATTAATAATTCTGTGTAAGATACATATTAAAAATTACCTTTGAATTACGTAGAAATTTCCACAAATACAAAGAAATTTTTAAAGTTTGCTGGAAACTGCAACTGTTTTTGAAATTTAAATATTTGTATTTGATTCTCTGGTACGGAACTGTTCCATTCGTCGGTTTATTTAACCTGATGATGGCCTATGGAATAGGTCGAAAACGTTTGTTTTAAATTAAACTTTCTCGGCAACGATAAAGGTGTTAGATTATTATTTAACAACAAAATGCTTTGAATTGAGTTAAAAATTTAAAAAAAAAAAAAAAAAAAATATGAACTTAGATCAAACTTCTAACTTAAAAGGTAATTTTCGTTTTTAAATAAAACATAATACAAAATATTACTGTAAATTTTTATAATAAGATTTTAAAAAGCAAAAATGGTCAATACTCCGATCACTCTATCTGGTTCTTATATAACTAATGAAAAGTCTTGCTACCAGGAATGCCCTTTTCGATTCAATTGATGTGGGTGGAATCGTCTTTAATGCATTTAAGAGAAGACGGATGTTATGTGTTTTTTCACCTGTAGCCTGGAAGATTTCTAGTTCGTTTTTGAGATTGTAGTACTTCTTTTGCTCTCTAGTATTCTTGATTTGTCTACCTCGGCTGCTTTAATAGAAACATTAAGCTTATGTCCCAATAATCCGGCAGTTCGTTTGCTTTAGTAATCAGGTTTATGAAGAAAAACTTCATACTTGCAGACTTCGTACTCGTTTGTATCCTGGCCCAATTTGCACAACCTGGCGTTACGCAGTTATTGAAGCTACCAAGCATGGTTGAAAATTAAGACAGCATAAGCACAATTATTCCAGATATTACAGGTTCTGACAAGTAAAGAATTTTCAGAGTCCTGCTACAAATAAGCTATATATTGATTATTGACCATTTGTGACATGCCATAACGAGTAAAAATTTAAAAACTAATAAGTAGGTTTAAAATTAATAAATACATTTGTATTCTGACAGTTTATGAGTTAATTATACTTTCTATTTGCAAAATTTCCTCAAAGTTAACACAAAATAAGATAAAAGTGAATTTTTAAGAAATTTGCGGGATTTCCTGGGTTAAGAAAACAACCGGGATACCAGGATCCAGTTTGAGAAACCCTATTTCAAACTATTCTATCAACATCTTGTTATTATTATTAAGAAATAAATAAAACTGATAAACAATAAAATCGAATATTTATCAAAAAAGACTTCGTTCCTCGAAGTCGAATTGAGTCAAAGTATTTTTTACTTGTTTTTAAAACTGAGAATAATCTTTATTTTTAGTATTTTATTAAGTATACCGATCCCATTGTTTTAATTATTAAAACGAATATTTATCGTTTATTAACAAAAATACGATAAATTAGATTTTAAGTAGCCTATAACTTATTTTACATTCAAATCACGTTATTAACGCAATTTCCCTGGGAAAAATAGAATCTTCTACTTCGTAACTACTATGACGACTTCTTTGGGCTTTTTTAAAAATTTTTTCCGACCTTGGAGCTGATAAGGGTTGTTTTTTAGTTCATTATGAGTATCGTTAGGCCTATAATGTGGCGGCCGGGTGGTTTGGGACATATCCGGATGAACCAACCCCCAAAAATTCTTCAGGTTACCTTCATACGGCTTAAAGAACTAGACAAAGCATTTCGTCCGCCCGTCTGTCCTTACTTAATCTCGAGAACGGAGTTAGATAGTTGAAAGACGAGACCACAGGAGACCCCGTTTACTATATGTTAGGCTCAAAGACCGAAATCGCTCATTGCGCCTGAAATATATATACGAACTTCCGATGCAAACAGTAAGTCACGTAATTTCAATTCAAACATTTTCCCCTGTAAGGTGTTAGATGTCTCGCACGACTCTTTTGTTAAAGGAAAAGTATGACCTAAAAATGCAAGCCACTATTAATTTCAGGTAGAGAGCATATATTTCAAGTTAAATAAACTAAAAATATGACTAAAAATTGCAGCCCGGCATCGTGACATCGTCACGATGCCGGGCTGCAACATAGGTCTGCAGTGGAGAAACTGTTTGACATTTTTCTATGTGATCCTTGTACACTTTTTTATGCTGAATGTTACTAGTTTTTCTCTATCACGTAAGAGTTTTCTACATATCCATTTTTACTGGATAAATTGAATGCTTTCTTCACATATTTCGCGCCCATATCACTGACACATTTCAGTAGTCGTAATTTATTTATGTTGTTAAAAAATATACCTACATTTTTAAAACAAAGAAATTGATTTAGAGTTCTTGATTTAACCATAATATACACGTAATCAAACACGCTGCATCAGATGTGCAGGAATCGACAGATTTTGGGTCTCCCAAAAGATGCAGCTGAGTCACTAGGATTCCGACTGAAATACAAAAACTTATTGGACATTAACATCACGTTCTCCTGATACAGGAATAGAGAAAAGGAGTATATGGAATATTTCGCGAAAGACGGTTCACTGGTTTATTACAAAGGTATAGGCGGCTTAGTGCAGAAATTTGGAATAGAGGACAAAGCAGAAGCCTGGAGATTATTCATAAACTCATCTAAGAGAAGTTTCAAAGGTATGCTTCTGTACAGAGGCAATAAATATGCATCAATACTTGTAGCATTTTTAAGAATACATAATATTATTTTTATAAATATTCATGTGTGGCTGTTTGTGTGTGCTTGCATATAATCATATACATACAGTGACTTAAAAAATGTTCACATAATTTTTTGAAACTGACTATTGCATCAACATATAAAAATATTCACAGAAAAAAACTATAAAATATTTTATATTAAAAAAGAAATTTACAGAATTTTACACAATGTTACTGTAAAGTTACAAATTCATATCTTTTCCATTTCTTCTGCAGTTCCCCGAGGCACTTCCAACGATCGATAATATGTTATAACCTCAAGGAAACAAACAATCTGAAAATTATATATAAAATATCAAATATTCATGTTTATATTATTAAATTAATAAAATTAGTACAATTATTTGTGAATAACTTTTATGTAAAAATGTAAAAATATATCATATGTTATGTGCATTGAAGCAACTTACATGTAATCCTAGCATAGCCAGACATAGAGCTGCACTAAGTGCACAACAAACAAGGATCTGCAATATATATTGTAGTAAAATTATCTATTCAGAAATTTACAATTTTATATTTAATCCTAGAAATAATAAAATAAATTTTCCATTAATAAGAAAAGGACTTCCTAGACAGTTCCCATTTTAAATACAAATATTAGGGGGGATGGACCTCTCCGGTACTTCAACAACCTAAAGATCCACGGGGATAATTGCAATCACTTCAACTAAGTTCAGCAACCGTCACACAATACAGAATCCCAAGCGGATAGCCCTCTCATACTCAGTTGAAGCCAATCAGTGGCCAAGCGGTTTTGATCCTTGAACAGCCCTTCTTGGCGAGGCGCGAAACCACTCCCGGAGTGGTTTCGCGCCTCGCCAAGAAGGGCTGGCCACATGGAGTTTTCCGAGTAAACGCCTGAATAGGGACCAGTTACCCTTAAAAGACGTCCCGGAAGGCATTCCCATTAGGCAGATCGCCCAAGCGTTGCGTTGCCGTAACTTCACTGAACAAATAAACATCATCAATTGAAGTCTCAGGACTGACAGCGCTAGCGGAAAATCCAGGCAATCGTAGCCCGGACTCGATTCCAGGTCCCTCCGAATGGCAAGATCCCGATCCAAACCCAAACTTCCCCGCTTCGGAGGGATATCGAGTTTGGATCGGGAGCTTCAGGAATATTTCTTTGGTGGTCTGATCCGGATATATCAGACAACGGCTGTTATCAGTCGACCATTTCCATTTTGGGCCTATCAAACCCATATAGAGACCATTTTTCTGTCCCGATGATCGTAGAAAAAACATTATGTTAGTATCCACTAAACAGAAAATGTTAAAAGCCAAACATAAAAGTAAGTTGAAGCATCTTTTGCTTCAGTCATCAATACCGAATTTAATTTACTAGTCATTACATTTTAAAATTTTAATTTTTAAAATAATAATTTTTATAAGTTTATTTGAGTATTAAAAAAGAATATTAACTTTTTTGTCACTTTTCTATTAAATAATAAATAAAAGACGTTTTTGAAATTCAAAGTAAATCTTATACATAACGATTAAGAATTTAAAAAATTCTTACCGCAATATCTCTAGACAACACTCCCAATACCAAAAAGCCGATAATTCCGGAAAATTGAGAGATCATTAAAATCATCGAACCAAATCATCCATGGTATTAAGGCAAAACGCTTTTTCTAGAAAATTATTACAATATTTTAAAGTTTATTATTTTTACATTATTTTGAAATATTCGACTTACCTTAATCACGGCGTACACCAGAAGCAAACTGAATAGAAGGAGTATTAAACTGAATGTTAAAGATGAAGCGTACACCGCAATAACTGAAATCATAACATTTATCTACTTCATTTACAAGAGATTAAAATTTTCGATAACTGTTAAAATGAAGAAAGTAAACTATATTATAAATAGCAATATATTTTATTTAAAAATACTTACAAAAAGTTTTTGAACTCGGTAACCATTTGTAGGTAGCCCAAAGGGATATGAAAAGAATTAAACCGGATACAGACACAACCTATAAACACATATGCATACAGTACTTCATATATATATATACAAGAAATAAATAAATATATATAACGGCAAGAGAAATAAAAAAAAAACAAATGATTCACCCCAGATTTTTAGATTTTTGGATTCTGGGTACCAAATTAAGCTGCAGCTAAATTAAGTTTTTTTGTTGTCATTTTATATAATCAAAAATATAAAGTTTTTTAAAATAAAATATCATAACAGATGGCAACATACACGCAGTTTTAAATGTTGCCGGGAAAGGTAACTAACTTGTTGCTGGATTTTTATAGTATTTTTCTAGCCACAACAAAGATATGGACAAAGTTTATTTTTTAAAAGGCAAAACGTATAGCGAATTGAATTAATGATTTTCCACGAATAGAAAGGGGAGGAATAAAATTCCTTAGTTTGTTAACAGTACGTTATACAAGAACATTTGCTATCCAAAACTGTATCTTGTAACCCTTCCTGTTTCCTATATTAAATTCGTAATTAAATCACATGGTACATCAAAGTTTTAATGGATAGTACTGTACAAGTCCGCATTTTGTTTTGTAAAATTAAAGTAAACGTAATTTATTAAAAAATTTATTTCATGTCTTATTAAAAGACAGGAAAATCGAGAGTCACGGCAGTGACTTTGCGCCTAGTGAAAAAGTCACTGACTGAGTATATATGTAGGAGTCAGTTACTGATTTTTCGAGGTCAATTTCTCCACTCCCAAAAACATAGTAAATCTGAATATCTCATTTGAAATTAGAATTGTTTTTTTAAGTAGTGTGCAAAAATTTCAGATTTTTGTATAAAGGGATTGCCGAAATATAAGCAGTTGAAAAATGAAAAAATCGTAAAAAAGCTGTGTTTCCTTCTCTTTTTCATCCGGTACTGCAGACACTCCAAGGGGGAAAACTACCGGGTCTAAGGGTCAAGTTATAAACTCCGTGAAGTAAGCGTATCTGTACCATATCCGTAGCTGTAAGCGTATCCGTATAGCGTGGGTATAAACTCCGTACCGTATTCCGTAAGAAAAGTTTGGATCGATCAAACTTTTACGGTAGAGATACGGAAGGGTTACGGTACGGAGAATTGACCAACTGCGCATGCGCTAGGTCGCCGTCAGTCGATATACAACCGACGAAACTTTGACAAATTGGGTAAAAGACGTAACTTTTGCCCGACCAGGGCCGGATTTTAGGCGATTGGAGCGATTGGTACCAATCGGGTCCCGCGCTTGAAGGGGCCCCGCATCACGTCAAAATTTATATATTTAAAAATAGTACATGTTACAAAAATAAATATATAGGTATATTATTATTAAAAATAAAACAACATATTTCAATATGTAAATTAACAGTTAATTAATTTTGTTATTTAAAGTTTGAGGGGCCCCGCAAAAAAAAATTCAATCGGGCCTCGCACCTATTGGATCCGGCGCTGTGCCCGACAATGCTGCTTCTGAATAATATTAAGTTTTAAGATAAGAATTACTTTGGTAATAAAAACATAGAAAAATAATAAAATGAATAAATAATTATAGTGTTAGATCTGGCAGTAACTACCGATGATTTTGCGCATGCTCACGATGGACTGCTTTGTAAATCGTAAAAAAGTTTGTTCCTTTACGGATACGGAAAAGGTCTTCCGTAGTTTATAACTATTGCTATAGATATCCAGTGTAGCAAACATTTACGAATACGAATACGGTTACGTTACGGAGTTTATAACTAGACCCTAAAATGCGCAAATTTTAAACTTAAGCTTTTACTGTTATCAGTGAAGTTCTGGCGAAACTTTCGGGTCGATAGGTCAAAGTTTACGGGGATTCTCCTTTTATCGCTTAATTTTACACTTGTCAGAAAAAATGGAATGGAAACGAATGACTTTATTCAAAATGTTATCCACAATAACAAAAGCTCAAATTTATGCACATTAACATGAGAAATTTCACAAGAGCATATATTAAAATCAATGCAAATTTTCTTAAAGAAATGTTTTTAAACTTAATACGATTAAAAATGTATTACTATTACATGTTATAGTACTAATTCTTTTATTACTAAGCTATTTATTTTATCTTAGGAGTAATATAAACGATTTTATCCCGTAGTTCATAATTAGACGTAAATATTTCCTGATATCCAAAATCGATTATAATAAAGACTATTTTTTGAAAAGTTTATTGAATTAGAAGCGTATTCAACACAAAAAAATAAGTTTTGAAATATAAACAAAGTTACATGCTTAATTTACAATGATTGATACTTTGATTTATTTACATTAGCTTCAAATAAATTTCAAATGTCCTTAAAAAATAATGATGATAAAAGGAATTCCATTCATTAAATCAGAAAGTAAAGTTTAATTTTTACTGTTTACATAAATAAAAACGATATAAAATATACATGTTCATATTAACTAAAATATATAAAAAGCGATTTTCTAAATAAATTTAAATGTAATATAATAATAATTTAAATAATTACTTACAATTGTATAAATTCCCGATGCTAGCGAAGCAGCTTTACTGGTTTTAAAGCAGCAGCATCGGTGCAGTTGACATTGACACTTCATTTTTAACTTTTCTAAAAATACAATATATGTTAAAACTTCTCAATGTTCGATAACACCTCCCGACGATCTAGAATAAACTGAATTCATTCATTTAAGAAAAGGATGTTAAAAAATATCATCATCGGATATTCTACGTATTAAAATTGCGCAAGTTATTTTCGATAAAGTTTCACGAATCCACACAGAAATTGAAGGTAAAACCCACGCAAAATTGATTTAGCATTCTCAAGTTCTATGTGGATTCGTGTAGTAAAGTATGTTTGTGTATATGTTATGGACCAACTGATTAATATGGACATCATCCACAATGGCCGCGCATTATAAATAATGACAAACAAAATCGGGCACTGTGATAAATTTCACGTTCTTTAGCATAAGTTATCACATTAATAAGGCAATATGAATGAAGTATTCATATTGACTTGTTGGAAAAAGTGGTGATAATAATATCTTGAGGAGTGATCATCTGGCAAAATTGATTTAATTAAAACAATTAATAATACTTTTATAAAATATTCCAGTTTGTAAGTGAAATTTTCACATATTTTATAGTAATTGCCAAAGTAGACTTATTTTAATAATGAATCTAATTATTATATAATGTCTGTTAATCAATATTAAAGTGTTTTATGTAATTAATATACCTGTATTAAAGCTTGTATTATCCATATACAGGTATACCTCGGGTTACGTCGTTTCGTGTTACGACGTTCTCGATTATACGTCGTTTGTCAAAAAATTTATGAAAAAATAACAATCATGTTTAAGTCATTTTATTCGACTTTACGTCTGTTCGTCACAAATATTGAAGTCGTAGTATCACTAGAAAAGCGTTAGAAGCATATAAATTCATGTTACTATACAATAAATAAGAATAAAAGCATATAAAATCATATTAAAGTACTGTACGTACATTTACAGTAAATGTTTATACTGTGCATCATAAATCCTACAGAACGAAATATGAAAACGTCTGTGATTCTGTGTTGTCGTCTTATTTAGCGCTCTTTATTGGTAAATTTAACGTAACTTAGTTTATTTTTTACTATCGCAAAATAATTTTAATAACTGTATTTGTTATTTAACCATACAAAATCATCTTATTTTATTATGTCTTAGAGCAAACTACATTAACGAATAGAGTCTGCGAGGTACTGTAAACGTCGCCAAATTGTAAACATATACATTTACAAGTATGTTCGTACTGTACGTGTATTCGGAAATTTAGATAAATTTTAGTGTTTAATATAGTACAGAAAAAAAGTAATGTTTGTAAGCTTAAAATAGATTCTTATTAACCATATATTATTAAAAATGCATTTATAAATAAAATACAGAACTGGGAATGGTTATTTGTGGTTTAGCCTAGTGACAAGTAAATTCAACTTAAGTCGAAAAACGACTTAAGTCGCCTCTCCTGGAACCAATTACCGACTAAGGTGAGTTATACCTGTAATATGAGTGTTGTTAAAATACTTTGTATAATAAAAAAGTTAAGTTTTTTAAAAAATCAAGTTTCTCAAGGTTTTCTCAAGTTTCTCATATTCATAATGTCTATTTAATTTACGGTGATTAATAAATTAATCAATATTTAACAGACTGTATGGGAGTTTCATTCATTATCCGTAACGACCGGACATTGTAAATGATGACCTAACTTATTAGTCACCTGCCCTTATATTAATATACATACATACATATTTATAACGAAATGAAAAAACTACTTTCGTTATACTGTACTAACATAAAAATAGAAATTTCTTATGTACTGTAATAGCTTCGAAAATGGTCTTAATATTAAACATATGTTATGATACTTTTATACTAGTTAAGTAATGCTGTATCAGCGTGTAGTCGGAACGAAGCATCGCACCTTTATTTTCTAGATTATGAGGAGAAAAAGAAATAAAGAATCATTCGTTCTCAACAATATATTTGATTTCTATTGGATCATTTAAAGGTACAAATATAAGATCAGAATAAGACATTAATTAATTGCTATGCCAACGTCTCACGAAATTCTATCACTATGGGCCTTGGACTTACAGGTTGACTCGTAGCGATTTTTATTGTAACTCTTTAAAAATACTGAGTCAGTTATTTTTTTCACTCGACTCAATGTAACATAGATGAGACCGATAGCTGTCTCTTTTTTTCCCTATATCTATTTTGATTTTTGGAAGAGTTAATCCCTGTGATTAATATATAGTCATCGAGTATGCTAAGGTAAGGGAAAACTGTCTACGAGATCGCAATATACTGCCATCGTTCGACGAGCGTGTTATGGGGATTATTGGAAACAGATTATCATAGATGAAAGGTCCCCGATAGCTATCGAATTCCACTAAAATGAACAGAGGAAGAGCTGGAAAGCGAGCATTAGGAGCATATATAATGTAGCGTATAATTCCTAGTGAACCATTGACGAGACCTCCTTGCACTCGTAAGTTGACTCTCAGCATGATTCTGGCATTAACTGAGAGATTGAAATACTTGGAAAGACCAAGAGCTGAGTCATCTTTGGACGAAGGCAGGGCAATATCTGGAGTGTTTTCAGATGCTATATAAGCACGAGGGCATCCAGTTGACTGCAAGTAGTCTTCGTTGCTTTGTTTAACTTGTTCGTTTGTTGGATATAGCTCTACTGCCGTTTGGAACTGATCAAGTTTATCTCTGGATAAATAATTCGATATCTTATCGTCAGAAAATTCAGATCTGTATCAGAGAAATCACCCGAAGCTAGATGTTGTAAGACATCTTGTGAAGACATAGTGAAGGAACTATCACAGATAGTTCCTTCACTATTTTGTAGTTCCTGCGCTATTTTGTCTATGAGAATTACTAAGTTCATTGAACTTCTCAAAAAAATCAAATGCGAATGTAATGTAATGTACCAACAAGGTCCCTACCTTGTTGGAACATTACATTGTAAAAAACACTCGAGGGGAGAGGAGTATCTTTAACAGGAGGAAGCTGACGAAAATAACCAAACAAATAGATAAAAAATCCACCAAACGGCTCATCTTTCTCGGGGCTTATCTCCCTCAATCTTCTCTCGATCATGTAAAGCATTTTTGCACTAATCATTGACATTTCATCGATGATGAATTTGAGCAACTTCATCTCGATCTGGAATCTCTGTGCAGCTTCTCCATTTATAGATCGAAATTTCGTACTGTCGATAGGAAGACGAAGAAGAGAATGGATCGTAAAGCCATCAATATTGATCGCTGCTGCTCCACGTTTTAAAAAGAAAACTTTTTAAAACTTATTATTCTATAAAGGTTCTTTATATTTGTTGTGTATCTAGTTAGCGATAACATTTACCTTTCAAAATTACCGTTTTAATGTAATTTTTAAAATTTAATGTTTTGTCATATTTTCCGACCACTAGATGACGCTTCTACACGTGCGTGCAGGAAGCGACTAACACTTGACTTCACGCATTCCTTGTCAACATTAAAACTCTAGAATGAGTTGTCCGATCTTGATGAAATTTTCTAGGACGACTCATCACCACTCAAGGATAAACTGACTAAAATTTCAACTCTCAACAATCATCCATACTGAAGAAAAACGCGATCTTCGTTTTGAACCCTATATCCAGTTCTACAAAAATGTATCATTTTTGAGAATTCAAATTTTAATCAGTTCATCCTTGAGTGATGATGAGTCGTCCTAGAAAATTTCATCAAGATCGGACAACTCATTCTAGAGTTATAATGTTGACAAGGAATGTATGAAGTCAAGTATTAGTCGTCACTTCGTTCCGACAATTAAATGTATATATAGGTTCTATACTGTATATATATACATGTAATAGTAGGTATATGTAAGCATTAAAGTTTGAAACATTTTAAATTTCGTGAAAAGATCTGTGATGTTAAAAAACTGACATACATACTTGTTACATTACTAACATCTGCCACCAAATTTATTACTAATGCCTTTCATCTTGAAAGTAAACAGCGTATAGCAAAAATAAATTACAGTGCGCGCGCATGGTGACCTTGCATGTTCTTTTTTAAGTCGTATGGAGGCGCGATTGTACAGGACCAATCCATTTGTTGTGAGGTAGTTAAGAGCTTATCTGTGATTAAGAGTTTTCGGTTAGACGAAGGTAGAAAGACTCAAGCCCAAGAAAGATCTTAGCCGTAATATTTACAAATAGATTTAGATGTAACTTCACACGCTAAATAGATCGATATAAAACAATTCACGTATGACTAACCTTTCAGTAGCTAGCAACGATTGTGTAGGTCAGTGTTCCACAATTTTTTCTACTTATGGCGCACCCATGACTCAACACGGCACACCAAAATATTATTACTCTCAAAAATGTATGATATGATACTATTAATAGAATTACATAATGCCACTAACCTATTATTATTATTATTATCATCATCATAATTCTTATTATTATTAAACAGATATTAACACCTGTGAGCAAATTTATTTTACATTTAATTTTTTAGAATATATAAAAATGCGTGGCTTGTAATAAAGAATAAATAAACACATCTTATTTCATCAGTGCTGCGACAGCGAATGAAATACAAGCATAAGAAACACTGCAAGTGTGATAAAAATATATAAATACAACCTGACAATTAATAGAATATATAAAAGTTTACATCACACCTTTCACCTTGTGACAGCACACCGGTTGCGGAACACGGGTGTAGTATATTTGATCCGTTTAATACCTACGTCATTAAAAAAACATATACGCATTCATTGGTATTGAAAAATGCATTACATTGATTTATCATAATCCATTCCGTCGACGAGAAAAAAGGACGTTTATGACTGGTGTCGTTAACGCAGAGATGAAGTTTCAGTTCAATGACCTACAGGAAGCTTTCCTGACCCGACGCATATCGAGTAAAAACGTCATCGTGACGTCACTTTTAAAATTCCTTAAATACCACGTAAACAGTACAAAAATAGTCGACAAGGAAATATAATTATTATATATTAATATAAAATTTTAATAAAAAGTACAAAATGTCAGGGTGCGCAAGTGCTCAGGGTGTCCGCATTCGGGGACAAACTGAGCACTTGCCCTCCCCGGAATCGAGTAAAACATTCTATAAATTATAAACGTAAGAGTGATTAAGATATGCATCCTTATACCCTCGATCATGGGATGTTTTGATGCAATACTGTATCTTATCTACTAATTATTATCTACTCGCAAAAAAATAATTAAATAAAAATTTATTGATGTAATTATTTGTCTCCAAGCTTCGCACCCCTGGAAAATTTTCTAGGGATGCCAATGGTCATGATTGAAAGAATAATAAAAATTTGCAGACAAATTTAATTTTCCCTATTGTGCTTCGCTACTGCATTAACGTCAATTTAGCTCTTTCTCCCTGCATGTGGGCTGTTCTGTGAACATCGTACTGACGCAAAAAGTTTCCACAGATACTTTTACTGGATACTTTTGTCACTATTGTTCATTTTAGGGTACAACTAGTAGAGGCTTATTCGCGTAATTAAAGCGTTGCTACGTCAGCCTTGTCTCCGTAATACCGCGTTTATTACTATTTTCTAAAAAGTTGGTTGTTCTGTAATACTAAAACCAAAAGTGAAGTAGTATTTATAAAGCATAAAAATAGAGTTACGTAATTTATGGACGATCATCCATAAATTCATAACAGTTTTGAAAAATTAGTGTAATCTATTTATATTACAAAAATATAGTGCCAATATTTTGTTATCGTTAGATGCGGTGTCAATGTTCTATTGTTTCTTTGGTTAACCGAACTTACTTCGAATCTTGTGTCTGAATGAGTCATAGTTGCTACTATTAAGTAAATAAATACTTTTTGTACTGGGTAGATTATAGTATTGACAACAGGAGTAAGACACAATATTACAAGCTCCTCGAAAATCACGATTTTGGAGTGAAGCCCCTGCGCTGAGAATAATTGACGTATTTATGTTTATTGAAAATCATTGGTCGCATAACTCTTTAGGCACCGCTCCCAAGCGAAGAAAATTCAAATATTATAAATATTAGACAATACATTTCAATTACGTTTTATAGATTTCCATGTTTTCTCTTTTGAAAGCAAGAATTTTTTGTCTTCTATTTTGTTAGTTATACTATCATTATTTTTAAAAATTTAGAATTACTATTTCACTATTTCAAACTATTCTATCAATATCTTGTGTTATTATTAAGAAATAAATAAAACTGATAAACAATAAAATCAAATATTTATCATTTATTAACAGAAATACGATAAATTAGATTTTAAATATAACTTATTTTACATTCAAATCCCTTTATTAACGCAATTTCTTTGGGAAGAATGAAATCTTCTACTTCGTAACTACTTTAGGGCTTTTTTTTTAAAAATTCTTTTCGCCCTTTGAGCAATAAGGGATGTTTTTTAGTTCATTATGGGTGTCGTTAGGCCCACTATTTGGCGACTGGGCGGTTAGGGACATATCCGGATGGACCAACCTCCAAAAATTCCTGAGGTTATCTTCATACAGCTTAAAGAACCAGACAGAACATTTTGTCGCGCGCGGACTGTAGGCTTTTACGTCACAATCTGAAACCTTGGGACGTGATTGAGTGACTTACGTCACCGGATGCATTTTTCATCATGTCTTTTTTTACTGTGGAAGTAATTTCTTTTTAATATTTTAACTCGTACTTTTTCTTTTTTTTCTCTCCGTTAATATGGAAATGCTTTGTACAGTAATTAAAATCAATTAATTACAACGAATTTAAATTCAAATTTCTTGATTTTTGAGTCTACAGAATTTAATTAGATAAGTTTATATAATATTTTATCAAATTTGAAATCGATATTTTGAAATTTCGTACAATTTATAATTGTATATTTTGTTTTATAAAACTAATTTCAATGAGAAAATTTTATTGTATATTCTATTGAAGTTAACAAGATAAAACAGATTCAAAATTCCATCAGAAATTAAAAAAAAGAAGAAAAATGTAAATGATGCCTCCCACAACTTTTCTAAAGATTATAAATAAATTATCAAAATGTTAAAACATCACGAATTTAAATTCAAAGAGATCAACACTAGACAAACACAATTTAATATTAATATTGTAAAAATAAAGCAAAAGCTCTAATAAAAGCCTTTAATTTTGTCGAAATTTAGTTATATTTAGGCATAATTTTGCATTTTAAATCGATTAGAACAAAAATAAACTAATGAGCAACCATTTTAAAATTATAAACAAAGTTTTTATTTCGATTAATTCAACCTGAAAATAAGCAAACCGAAATTTTTGAAGATTTTATTTCGAAATTTAACAACATAGATTTTTATTTTATTTATTTTAACAAAGTATATTTACCGCTTTAACTACTTACAATTTTTTTGGGCTGCAATTAGAAAAAATTATATAGACTTATAAATTTCCACTTCGTCCGTCCTTTAGTCCGTCCGTCTTTCCTTAATCTCGAGAACGGTGTTAGAGAGATGAAAATCGAGACAGATGTGGAAATCTTTAGGGACAGAAGGCCCTGATTAACTAAGAACTTCCCATTCAAACCGGAAGTCACGTTATTTCAATTCAAAAGTTTTCCTCTGAAAGGTGTTAGATAGATGACCGACACGACTCTATTGTTAAAGGAAAAGTATAATGTACAGGGGGCATATAAATTTCAAATTTACTCCATCGATCTCAGACGAATTGGAAATATTTCACATGACTATTTTCCTGACTATTTACGTATTTATAACTTTTCTAAATTGTCTTTGTTTTTCACATTTGTCTTTGGGTGTGAGTATGTTCATGCTCATTAAAACATATATAAATCAACACGTTTACTTCTATTATAGTAGTGTTTAATTTAAACTAAACATTCTGAAACAAATACCAATATTTCACATCAGCAACACTGATGTGTTAAATTTCACAACTGTTATAATTAAATCGCACATTTAGATAACCGCAGCTATTAAAAATGCATTAAAACTTTTTGTTTAACTCAATATAACCTTTACTTATTAACCACGACGTCAAAAGGCATCCTTGTACTGATTATAATGTCTTTAAATTTCAAAACATATCTTTATAAAGCCTACAAGACTAAAATCTAAGTAGTGTTTTACACTTTTCGGATAATTTAAAGGAGATTACAAATTGCAGCCCGGCATTGTGACGATGTCATAATAATCCCTCGTCTCTATTACCTTATATATATATATATAACAAATAAACCAAACGAATTATTTATACTTATCTACGCAAATAAAACTCATAACATTTTCGAATGCGAGTAAAGTTTATTTGTAATTTTACGCTTTTTATAAGGATAATTTTGGCGTTGTATATATTAGAATATCATTATAACTTTTAGAATTTCATAAAGAGATTACGAAATCAATATGATAGCATAAATATAACAATTTTTCGAAATATGCAAATATACTTTGATACACACACCTTACGTTTCTGAGAACCAATATTTATTGTCATACAAACGTTATCAACCTGATCTACAAGTCATCATCAGGTACTTTGAATTTTTCTGGAACGTTTTTTGTATTGGTTTCAGGTTCGAACGATTATGTGAAAAGAAATTCTAATTTTTGTATCATTTCGAACAATTTGTTTAAATAACAAATATATATATAAATGTTAAATTCAACTAATTAAAATACATGTATTCGGGTAAAGAAAAATAAAATATACAAAAATACAAATATATAAACACAATATACTTAATTATATCGACCGGGTGCGTGTTATATATTATATTATATTGGGTTATTATTGATCATATAATTCCTGCCGATGGTAAACTTGTGGCATCTTTGTGGTTCGAACATTTGCCAGTAAGACTGGATCTATATATTTCAAATTTTTCTACAGTCATTGTTAAAGATGGTGAGCGCACCTGTCTAACAAGTGCGTTCACCATCTTAAGCAATGACTAACATAATAGCTCAGATCGTGATAGCTCAGAATCAAAGTCTGTATAAGACAGTTTTTTCCATTCACTTTTCTTAATAATTCTTTATTTGTAATTCTTTCAGTTCGGCTTGTCTCTGCCATTTTCCCCCCCATATTTCATTCTAAAGAATCCACACATATTTCTCTCTTTTCCTCTTAGATTCTGTTTCTGCTCGTATAATTTTAAGAAAGCTTTTTGTTTATATAGATTAAATTTTTGCTGATGTATAACACTAGTTTTATAATAAAGATTTAATTTAATTATAGCTACGTATTTAAAAAATATATTCTATTCTACTATTTACACTGAAACAAACGTTTGCTATAATTACTGCTTTGTTACAGCATTTAAATGTTTACTCTGTTGTAAACATCATTATAATTTCATTTGATTCCAATTGCATCAAACCTCTGTATTAAATTTGAATGAATTTTGTTAGAAATGATCTTCGGAAATTAATGACGTCAACGACGACTTTTGGAAACGGATTACGTATTTCGTATCATTTAATTCTAAATTAGAGAGAACCTTATAACAAAGACATTATTGTTGACGCAAACAATGCCAAAGAGCAATAAGAATCGGTCTCTTGATTTCTTTATCATTAGGAACGTTCGACTTTTTTGCTCGACAGTATGAACGAAAACGTCTTTAATGTGGATACTATTATTTCTCGACTTTTGGAGTTTCGAAATTCTGTTGAAGGAAGCGAAGTGAGACTAGAAGGAGAAGAGATTCGAGGACTCTGCTACCAAGCTAGAAAAATCTTCTTGAAGCAACCAATGCTTCTGGAATTGGAACCATCGCTTGTTGTGTGCGGGGACATTCACGGACATTACCCCGATCTACTTCGAATATTTCAACTGGGCGGCTGTCCACCTCGCAGCAACTACTTGTTTCTGGGCGATTACGTGGACAGAGGCGATTGGTCACTGGAGACTATCTGTCTTCTGCTCGCCTACAAAGTCAAATACCCCGAGACGTTTTTCCTGCTCAGAGGTAACCACGAATGCTCTAAAGTCAATAGAATTTATGGATTTTATGAAGAATGCAGGAAAAAGTGCGGCGTTAAACTGTGGAAGATATTTAATGAGTGTTTCAATTGTCTACCTGTGGCGGCCATCATAGACGACAAAATTTTCTGCTGTCATGGCGGACTGAGTCCTAAGTTAGAGTCTTTAGATGATATACGTCAGCTAGTAAGACCCATCGAAATACCCGAAGAAGGTCTTCTGTGCGATTTACTGTGGTCCGATCCGGAAAAGAATTCCAAAGGATGGCGAGAAAATCGAGACAGGGGTGTATCCGTCACCTTCGGATCGGATGTGGTAGAGAAATTTCTGCTCCAACACAACTTCGACCTAATAATTCGTGCCCATCAAGTGGTAGAAGATGGATATGAGTTCTTTGGTAAACGTCAATTGATAACCCTCTTCTCCGCCTCCAATTATTGCGGAGAGTTCGATAACGCCGGTGCAATTATGTTCATCGATAAGGACTTGATGTGCTCTTTCAGAATACTAAAACCTTTAAAATAACTTTGTCAAACATATCAACGCAGGTCACCGTTATCTTATACGCTATATGATTCGATCGAACAAATTTTGATGACGCAAATTGCAATTATCGAATTAATCGTAAAATTGATACTTTTTGTTTTAAATAAACTTCGGGTTTCTGTTCTTCATGCCGAAAATATCTTTTATTTTTATACGATAATTTGGCTTATACAATTCATTAAGAAAGCCCCAGTTGGGGCGTTAAAATTATAAGTAATAACTCGAACATCCTACAGCATGATCTAGGTAAACTTTCAGACGATTTCCATAATTAATCTCACCATTAATCTAAATAAAGATCCATGTATTTTGTTTTGATAAAAACACATCCTGATTTTAAATTCAAAGTTTCAACAGTATTCTTATATTTGTCAGTGCTGTTATTATAGTCGATGAAAAACTCACCTAGAAACATTATATTGTAAAATAATAAAAGGTTTGGCAATTCGTACAGGAATATTGTGGAAAAAATGTAACAACTTCTTCCAAAGTTGCTTTAAGCCCCATTTATTTTACAAATTTTCAAACGAACATTGATTACAGTATACCTACGTGTATATGGGCTACTGCTTCTAACACTCCCATAAACAAAATCGCTAAGCAATTTCTAAAACATATCTTCTGTAACAAGCTTGTCAACTTGCTATTTACCGATTCTTCTGATGTCGCTCATACGTCTCCAAATATTCTTGATGGAGTTACAATTGGTTGATTATTTGTTTTGTTAAGGTACGGCAATACGCCTTAACAATGTGCGTTGCCGTATCTTAACAAAACAAGCGGAAGGTTCACCCTCTTTGAAGCTTAATAACTCTTGTACTTTTTGTCGAAATTTTCTGAAATTTTGCATGAAGATTTGTGTATTGGAGGTTGATGCTACAAAATTTTGGTAATTAAGGGTCGAGGGGTGGAAGACAAAAGAGAGCGTCATATCTCGAGTAGAGTCTGACGTTTTAATGACGATTTTACTCTATTAGAATTTACTTTTTTTTTTTTTTTTTTTTTATAAAACAGCTTACTCTCAAAATTAAGTTTTTTTGACATTTTATAATAATTAAAATTATAAAAAGTTTTTTAAAATAAAATATCGTAACAGATGGCGCCACCGAATGTCGCCGGGTAAGTTAAGCAACTCTTTGCTGGATTTTTATTTTTATAGAATTTAATTGGGTGTTTGCCTTTGTTAATGTTGGGTTAGCCTGTTTTGTCACTGGGCACCGCCATGTATGATTTGTATAAAGAATAAACAACTATTTTTATTAAATTTATAAAAATTTGAATATTAAATTCTATATGCTGTATAATTTATTATAGAAATATATATATAATTCACATAATTACTGAAATCTGATTAAAATTCTTATTTGAAATTTGTCACAATGCCGGAGCACCTTTTGTGCTTCGGTACCACGGGATTGAAGGGTCGACACCGCGTTTGCGATAACTTGTTCGTCAGGACTGACACCACTGGGTTTTTAAGTACAGACACAGAAACCTTGGCGGCCTCTAATTTCGCTTTTTACACGCGAGCGGTCGCGTTTGTAAGCGCTCGGATTCGGGATGGAGATGGCCTGAGAGACGACTGGAAAAAGCGCACGCTACTACGAATTTAACAATTAACAATACCGTTTATTTATCGACTATATTTTCAGTTTCCTATAAAATTGGCCAACATCGGCTAAATGTACTACACAAAACAAGGAGAAAAAAGTCTTATCCTTAACATCGCGACTCCGACCGAGAGAGAAAATTTACAATCTGTCGTGCGTTGGTAGAAGTTGGTTCCTTGCGGAATCGCAGAATCATCGGATCGATACGCTGCTGATCCGCTAGGTGGTTCGAAAGGTACTTCGATGAATCGAAAGGAGAGAAATCTTTTTCCGTCTTGAGAGGGCAGAGGATCGGCGACGGCTTGAGCAGTATTCGAAACAGGATCGGGCGCGAACACCAGTTTAAAGCGAACTAACGATGATGGCAAACGCCCTCCTTTTTGTATTCGGGGGTCTCTCGTGGGGTTTTCCATGACCTCATTAGGAATTATCACACACTGTGCAATTGTTAAATTTCAATCGTCAGTTCTTGTTTGAGGTGACACATCGAATGTGTCACCTCAAACAAGGAAACAGGTCAGTAGGAGAAGTTTTAACTATTCTCCCTGATTTTTCTCTATCGAAAAATTTTTACTAAAATTTTTCGTCTACTCTGGGTTCTCACACATTATTATTTTTAATAATTTAAAAAGAAATAAGACGAATTAATTAAGCATTTAAATATAGCTATATAAAGGTATGTATTATAAACATAAAAATTCAAGGTTAAGATTTAAACTATAGGCCCTAAATTATTTCGCAGTTTTTTCTTTTTTCACTTTTTAATTAAGAAAGAAAAGTAACTGATATACAGTACTGTACATATGTGTATGTATGTATGTATGTTTGAAAACTTTGTTATATAATTTTCAGTTTTCATTTATATTTTCCTCGTTACTTGTCGGTTTCTTTTGCAAGAAATTCGTTTTCAACGCTTGAATTTCATCTTTTCTTTTTCTTTTAAAGAATCCCATCTAAACAAAAAATATAGAAAATATTAAAAATAATAGAGAATAAAAATTATAAAAAGAGAAAATTATTTACATACCTTAAGTAATATTATAGCTATGATTCCGATTATGATGATCCCGCAAACAATGCTAACGAGCAAAACCCATTTTGAAATCTTAGCGCCCTTTAAAGTAATGGAAAGTACTACGTTCGTTGACACCTAAACGAAATTTAATTTCATTAACACTGAAATCTTGAGTTAAATAAGTTAATATTATTAACGATTACTTCAGTTTCGTGTGGAAGATGACCTCTAGGATGCGCAATAATTCTTTCTTCTTCGATCGTCACTTTTCCTTGTGAAGAGAATGTGATGTTATCCCATTCTTTCTAGAAAAATCATACGTTTAACTTTTTAGCTTAAAAATAGAACAATTTTAATTAAATCAAAGATTACACATAGGCCTATATATTGTAATCAAAATAACATTAAAGTGAGAAATATAAAGTAAGAAAAGTCCACTTTTACCCAGAATTTGTACTTATTGAAAAAAATATTTTGAAAAATTAATCAATGTATTGTAGTTTTAACCGGTTAATATTTTGAGCTAAATTTTACTTTTCTGTACAATTTCAGCTGAACTCAAGTTTTTTTCATATCTTAGATCTTAAAAAGAATACGTGAATTATTTATACGCTAAAACTCTACAATAGAATTATTTATTTATTAAATATTTCAGTTATTATTGTTAACTTCTTTCCATTCACAGAAAAAGAGTGGAGTTCCTTTTTAAAATGAAAGTTTTAGGAGAGAGACAAACAAATCGTAGACATCCCTCATACGTCCACTGATTTTGGGGTAAAAGGCGGAGGTTTCTTTTTATCCAGGCTTTCTGTCATGAATCTCATGTCGTTAGCTGTGTGCCGGCCAATCATGCAAATAAGTTCCTTGTTATTCCGGATTTGCGATTGATACATCGATTCCATTAAGAAAAGATGAGACAAGAAGTCTTTTCAATTAACAGAAAAGGTTCTCGCACTAAATCATCGGATAACAAATGAAATAATTGTAAACTCTCTCGACACGAATATGTGTAAACTTTAAGATAGGATAACTTAATCCTTGTATCGAAGTTTGGAACTTATATAGTGTTATTTTAATATTAACTAATCAAGTATGTTATTTTGTAATCTTTATCGTTATTTTTCTTTGAATAAATAAATATAGTCGTTTTATATTTAAAATTGAACTAGACCGAATTAACACCCCTTCCTTACTTGGAAAAAATCGAATCTTTATCGCGAGTTAAAATATTTATTCTAACTGGTGTCAGGAGCTAACAGACCAGAGATCTTACGGTTCACTCGGCATTTTATATTTTAAAATAAATTTTAACCATCTTGTACATAATGAACGGAGTCTCACAGTCCCCGATCTCATACAACTTTGAGTATAACTATTATAGCTAATTATAGGTTTAATTAATGCGTACATCGACCAATTTCGATCAGTAAATTATTTTCAATCAAAAAATCATTATTTTCTAAAAAAATTTTTTTAACGTCTACATTTAATATGAATATAAAATATAAAATACGCACCAAATTTGAGCTGAGAACGTTGGCATTTATATATCCTTTTATGTAGAAAGTCGAGCTTTTCTTTTTATCATCAAAGGGACCAACAGAACATACAACTTTTTCGCATACCGATGTTTCACAATTCTAGATAGTGTAATATATTATGGCAGAATTAGAGCTAAAGCTGTAATTTTAACAAATCCTTACAAAGAGAACTCACAAGTATCAGATTCTTGCTCTGTCCCTTCTTGTTTCTCTTCGACTTGATATTTGAAATCGTGAAATTCAGGCCATCGCTTTCCGAGTCGTCATTTGCTGTTTCGCCATTCGTGAAATTGCAGATGTCAGAATCGAACTCGAAATCCGGATTAAAAACCTGTTACGTAAATAAAATTATCAATGAAAGTCATGATGTATTAAATCGTTTTTGTAAACAACCATTTACAGTCACTTACAGTTAAGTTTTTAGAATTTACGAATTTTATTTTCGTATCGGTGAAAGTGGTTGGAATTGAGAACGTTACTGTGACGAGAGAAATGGGACTATACAAATGTTTCATAACCTAAATAAAGAAAATACTTTTTTAGATATTTAAATTGATTAAATGGCGATAAAAAGTGTAAAGATTTTCAGACATTACATTGTAAATATGGACGAATTCGTAAAGATCACGATGAGATTCATTTTTCTTCAATATAATCAGCTCTGTTTTTGGGCGTCTATTTTATCAGATAGTGAAATTGTTATCGATTTGGTAATATTGGACTATGTTTTAATGAAGATGTGACCATTTATACGTAAACTATAAGAATTTGACTATTTTTACGCCAAAAGCAGCGTAGGTAACGCTATTTTTTGATGTGTGTAATTTCAATTGTACGGTTTACGTCTGGTATGAGCTAGACGTCAATCGTGGACTGCGAGCGAATTTAAGGCTGACTGCCTGTAAGATTTCAAAAGTCTGGCGAAGTCCTTTTCTTATTCTCCGGCTCTTCAGAATCTGCATAGACTTACTTACGAGCGTGACATTTTGGATAACACGTAAAATACCTAGTATCAAGGTTTCTCATATGCTTCTCTCCAGTTCGTCAAAAGCAAACGGCGCTGTTTGGTATGCATCATAGCTTACATCGATGCTTTTAGGTGACCCCAAAGAAAAAATCTAGAGGGATCAAGTCTAGTGAATTTGGTGTGGTATCCAGCACTTGCAAAACCAATCTGTGAGCCACTGACATACTGTGCGTCTGTCAGGGAAAGAGATGCTACCAACACTATTACTATATTATGGTATCTAACCTGTTCTAGTTGTGCCAATGTCAAATTATCAAGCCATTCGTCCACCGTTGTGTTTAGGATGTTCATAGCAGTCACTAATCAGGTTGTCGTCTATTCGTAGAGCAATTCTGAATATCATCCCAATGACATCATTGGGATAATATTCAGAATTGATTGGTTTGATTAATCGAGTATTCATTCGAATGAATCATTCAAATCTTTAAAATTTCTTCTAGCAATTTTTCAGCTATTTAACAGTAAAAAGACGTTATATTCACTCCACATTTACTATAATAATTTAAAATCCACAATTTTTAAAATTCCATAACAAAATAAAATTACCTACGCAGATATAAAATTTAGTGTACGTGTAAATAGCCACATTCTTTTAATTATTAAAGAATAATAAATCATATTTTTACCCGGTTATGCTGACGTCTGCAGATAATTTTATAGGTATCGTGATATTAACCAGATTATCGGCTACATTACTTTCTTCGCTCAGTGTCGTCAAATTCATAACAATAGATATATTATCCAAGGAAGACAATAGTTTAGACGAATCCAGTTTAATTTCGTGTCTTGCCTGAAAATAATCACGAAAACCATAACGACGAAGTACAAATGCTTTATAATTATGCACAATAGAAATAATACACGCATTTTATTTATCAGAAGTTGAAATTAAATTAAATTCGGAAGATCTATGCAATGTGTTAGAGAAATGAATAATAAAGTTCGATGACTTGCCGATTTCTTATTGAAAGGATTTCCAATCAGACAAATTAAAGTTAATCTTTTAGACATTTCTTGTAATTGTTTACAGCTTTCTCCGTTGATCAGTTCCATATTTTCGGGTAAATAAATCCACATTTCGGTCATGAAAGCCGGTTCGTTGGAATTTTGAATTTCGGCAATAATAGTGATTTCCTTGTCTTTACCGAGTATCAATTCTCCGTTACTGAATGAGAAACAATAATAGTAATTTAAGAATTATTATTATTAACTGTCTGAGAAATTCAATTTTCTATTTTACTTATATATATAAAAGTAGAAAAACCATAAGGTGTATAACAAAGCATCGAAGAAAAAGTGTTAAATTCTTTAATTTCGTTCTGTCTTGAGGAAACCGTGTTTTGTATTTTCTTTCTTCTTTCTTTCGAAGACACAATGTAGTGACGTAAACTTAAAAAACACTGGGCGAATTTTTCATCCTTTTTATTTGGTTGGCCAAACAAATACCAACCAAATAAAAAGGATGAAAAATTCGCCCAGTGTTTTTTTAAGTTTACGTCACTACATTGTGTCTTCGAAAGAAAGAAAGAAAGAAAGAAAAAATTCTTTAATTTCATTAAATAATTTAGCACTTTCAATCCACTTTACAATTTCACAATCACGCAGGCATTCAGCCCAGTTCACAATTTCACAATCACGGAGGCGACCTTCCTTTAGAGGCTACTGTCTCCGCAATAAAATGCAAATATGGTAAAAAAAAGTCCTCTGGTGCTATCGCCATCTTCACATAAAATACATTTTCCAATAAAAATAATAAATATAAAAACATGGCCGACGGTATTACATTTAATTACAGGAGCGAACGACGGATGAATAACGGAAGCCAAGTATTTTGTTACACGTTGCAATTTTATATTTATACAATTAATTAAGTAATTAAATGTAATACCGTCGGCCATGTTTTTATATTTATTATTGTTAAATTATCAACTGATTAGTATCGTGAAAGAAACGTGTCTGTCTTCTAGATAGATCGGGTTAAATTGTATCTTGTTTTTAATAAAGTTTTTAATTTATTCGTAAATTTTAGAAATTTGGAAATAAAATCACATTAAAAATCAGAATGATTTTTAAAATTTCTGTGTGACTCACATATCGACTTAGGATCGAGAGATGATGTGATGTAGACAAAACGGCAAAACTCCCGTTTCACCAGCACAACTACATGAATTTGCAGAACCTCCCTACAGTCTGCGCTTTTTTTTTCTACGAAAACCTCACCACTTTCTGCAACCTCACCACGAGTTAGTGGCAGACCATTTTGAGCATATGCACATAAAACTTGAAAGATTGCTTGACTTTTCATCTTACAGACCTTTACAGACATCTCGTTAACGTGTCTTCATAACTTCATTTTATGGAGACATTTAAAACTAGAGAAATTAGAGTGGAACACGCTGCACTAAACTTTAAGATACCGAAAGTTAATATGGAGATTATAGGAATTCCTTTAAATTGAAGAAGAAGAAGAAGAGTTAAAGGAATTCGATCAAATACTTCTCCGAAATCTTTAATCAAACAAAGTGATGAAAATAGAGAAGACGTCAAGATGAATATAGATTAAACTACATGTTTAAATTCTTACTAGATTTCTATATTAAATAATTACTACATTATAATTTATTTTGACTAATATATAAGTATTTATATCTTTAAATTTTGATTTGAACATTTTAATTAATTGCACCGTTTTATTTACTTAATTGTGATTAGTATCGAAGGAGTATTAAGCAATGTATATAATTTAAAATCTCTTAAATTTCAATATTAAAAACGTTTAAATATATTTTCTATTTACTTCAGTGAATCGATATTCAAAACATCGATTCACTGATATAAATAAAAAGTTCTCCCTAGAGAACTCTGTGTGAGAAACTGGCCTCTGTTAGGTGTTAGACACGTGAGAACATCAGATAAACTCCAGCCCTTCGGTCAGGCCCGTGAAAAATTACCAGTGTTCAAAAATATAATTTCTTAATCATATTTTAGATCTTTAAGCTTTTTTTCAATTTTGAACTAATGTATATAACTGCCTTCTATATCCATTTTATAATATAAAATTATTTTTAAACACTGTCCAATTTTAGCAAAAACTGATAATTTATTTTATTTTATTGCAAAAATAGAATTAAAAATGACTTCTCAATAAAAATATTTTCAAAATTATTTTTTTAAAAATGGATTTATTTACCTCAGACCAAACACATGGGCCTTTAGTGTGAGATCGGATAAGCATTTATCTTCACGAGCGCAGCCAGTAAGAAATGTTATCTGTAAATAATCACGAATTATCCTAATTTACTAAGAATTAAAAGGAAAAATTTCCATAGGATTCAGACTTACCACTTCGCTCTTAGAATGAGGAACTGTTGGATCTAAAATGGGGCAATCTTTACAAAATTGCGTTTCTTTCGATGTGTTGTGCGTTAAATATACATCAACATTTATTTGGATCGGTGTTATTCGATCGTTGGAATCGTCCTGTAAAAATACCATTAAAAATTGTTATATAATCCGTTATGTGATTATAAATAATTGCATAGGGAAATATTAAACATATAAAGTCAACTTTTAACTTATATGTTAAAAGAAATGCTGTCTTCTTCCCTTAATCTATCAATTAATTAACACCTCAAATGGAGAATTTGCTAATTTAAAAATTGTACTAATATTTTAGAAAATATTTTTATTTTTTATTAACTTTCTAAAAGATTTTTAACGGGAAAAATTCGAAAACTTGAATGTATGAATAAGATTTGACCATTTTATAAACGGATTTTTAGAGAAGACAAATGACAAATTATAGTCTCATTCTCTTCACATCTTCACAGCTTGCTACTGTGATGAATCCGTGATCGATTCTGAGAGAAGAAACCCAGGAATTTTTTGAGGTGTGGTTTGCCCCAGGTATGTCGGCTTCCTCACCAACCGGTAGCCCCATTTTGTACCTAGCCAAATCTATAATCAAAAGACACCCTTATAAGGTAGAAAGAGTTTTAAAAAGTTATCTAATACTGCATGTCCCTAACTGCGTGTCGACTCCTTTACAGAATTACATTTAATTCTTCGATCCTTTTCTATATTCACACAAAATAACAATAAATTATATTTGTTTTAATTAAACATGGATTAAAAAACAAAACTGCATACTCTACTTCATTCAAATTGAAAAATATATCAATTATTTTATGTTATTTTTGTCATATTTTTACACACAAAAAATAAATTTGTTTAAATTCTCTAGCAATTTATCAACATTCTAGATAAATTGATTGACTTCTCGAAGATGGTCATTATTTCTATTATCAAATAAGACTGAATATGCTTAAGAAAAAATGATTTAAAATTATGATTTTCTTTATAAAATGTATTACATACGCGAATATAAACTTCGTAAATACGACATTCATTTTCGTTATATCTAGCTGTAATTTCATCACGTTTCATCGAAACTGGTAAATTCTGATCTATGAAGTATTCTTTGGGCCGGAGTACATTTTTTATTCGAAATGCGCGTAGTTCCACAGTAATATCTATAAAAATAATTAATTTCAGATTACTATCAAAAAGTATCTCGGTAAACACCGTTAAATTATATGGTTTATATTTACTGAGTGTGGCAGGCATATAAGATCCTTCGTAGCTCAAACACAATATGGCTTTGAAACAAAGTGCCGTGGTGACGTTACAGGTTGAATTACTAGGATATATTTGGCGGGGTTGAAATTCCATGTGAGGAAATATCCGAACAATGGGACGAGTTCTATAAATTTGATCATTAATAGTCATTATTCATGTTCTTGTGAATCGTGCAAGAGATTTCATTTTTAATCAATTTTTAAAAATTACCTTAAAAGGACAGCGTTATCCGATAAAAATGACCCAACGACGATGTCTAGAGAAGGAAAAGGATCTCTGTCAAAATTTAATTTGCGACGAAATATTTGTAAGTTAAAATTCACATTACCTGGATAATTATTAAAATCTACGTCATACGGTTTCGATATAGATATACCGAAACCCATTAAATGTCGATCTACGTCGGCCGCAAAAATTCTCTGAATAATAAATAGTTATTGGCATAATAAGTATTTATATTTCATATTGAAGAATATAATCGTTTCATAAATATTTTACCTGAACAAATTTAGTTTTAAGTCCATTGGAAGAACCGTGGTAAATATAAATCGCTCCTCTTTCTAATTCGTATGGTGCCCCAACGGCAATATCTGCAAAATTTATTATTATCGACATTGTCTACTGCAATTTTTGAACATTTTTTGTGTTGTAATTTTTGTTTATTTTTATAAGATGGCAAAATAATATTTTTTATCTCGTGCTTTTATTAAAAGTTAATGCGTGGCATGTAAAGACACGTACGTATACGAATCGTGTTAGTTGAAAATAATAGTACTGTAGAGTTTCGATTAATTGAGACCCGATTTACTGAGATAAACTATAGAATAATATTTGGTAACAAATATAAGAAAACATACTAAAGTACAATACATTTCATTTCAGTAATCTTGACCGAGCGAGGGACAATACTCAAAAGGGAATCTAAAAGTTTTAGTAAGAATTAATTCCAGGAATGACTCGTAATACGTAATATGAAAATTTTAAAAAGATTTTAACATTTTTATTATAATTATTATAAAATTGATTTTATATAACATTCTTTTGTTTTATTCATTTCTAGCCTATTACATTTTTTTATAAATACGAGTAATGCATTTCTTATATATATATAATATATATATATATATATATATTAAATTTATTTACTTATTTACAGAATTAAACGTGAAATATCTGAAGTACTAAAGTATCAAAGTATCAAAATTACTGCGGAACCCTTACATTTAAAAAATAATTTAACAGCCTTACCTGAAAATTGATCATGATTAATATCTCCAATATGAGCTAAACTAGTGCCAAACCGGCTTCCTTTAATAGAAGATCCATATAAACTTGACTGGTATTGTAGGTACTTAAAAAATTATTGATTAAAAGATTAATCGCAATAATGATCAATATACTAATACACTCATCTGAAATTATTCAATTATACATAGAAGAATCAACCATAAATGCGATATAACAATATTTAACTTACTTTACCGTCACTAAAATAAATATAAACCTTTCCTTCATCCCCGCCAGATTTAGTAGAATACAAAGGAGCACCGACAAATAATTCACTCAAACCGTCGTTATTCACATCCACACTTAAAATGGCTGCCCCATAATATTCCCCTGTCTATACAATTGTCATTAATCAATCATCATTTTTGGCAATTATAATAACAATAACAACTCACTTGAAATCCTTCAAATTCCGTATAAATCGTATAATATTCATCAAAAATATATACCTGAAATGGATTTATATGAATTCCTTCATATTGAAATAAATACATGTTATTAAATTAAAATCTAAAAATTATATTCTGTTTAAATTGTCTTGTATATTTTTAATTATTATTTTACGAAATTCATTTTAATTCATTACTTTTCCTTTATAATTTCCAGCTCTTGGTCCTCCAGTTACATATATTGTTCTGTAGTTACTAAAGAATTTTCCGGAGGATACAGAATATCCTAAAAATAATTAATTTGTTTTAATATATTAAAAATCTAAAGTTAAAATTATATTTAGTAATTTTACAAATTTAATATTTTCTTAACACAAATACTACTTACCAATATATTGAAAATCATGCCTATATCTTTTTAATTGTAATATAGAACGGCTAACTATAGACGTTATATAATTATGAAAATTTAAAAATTTATATTTTATCACGGCACCTAAATTAATAAAAAATATATTAAGTCTTGATAAATGATAGTCATATGACTATAAATGAAAGCATTACCTATAAAATGATCATAACCAGGTGAACCAATTAATAACTCATCCTCGTCCTAAGATAGGAGTTCGTAAAATCTATTAAATCAATTGAATACAAAGGTACCGCATTAAAATATACAATAACATTAAAATATACCTGGGTAAAAGAGGCTGACATTCCAATTTCTGCAGTATAAATTTCATTAGGCAACCCATATACTGAAAAATAATGGTTAATTTGAATTTAAAATATCGAAATTCATACTGTAAAATGTGATCTACCTGTAGTCTCGAGTGGATAAATGCTCTCCACCAAATTCATGTTTTGATTTAATATAAAACATACGCCTAATGGAGTATAAACCAGTTTCCATAAATGCCCGCACACCTAATAAATAGATGATAAAATTTATAAGTTGTAATAACATTTTATTGCATTATCTCTTATAGGATTTTCTTCTATTTTTTAGACAATTTTCCATACTTATCATATGGTTCGGTCAAGTCTATAATAGAAGGAGGGTGATAAGATATGGGTCCAATTTATTTAGGACAGACAAGAAGTCACAGTGTATTTTTTACTGTATGTATCAAACCAAAAGTTTGAATAAATAAAAGTAAGAAATTGGAATATAAATTATTGCAATTAGTATACTGTGAATATCAGAAAAGAAAGTATTTAAGATTTCTTTTATAAAGGAAATACCACTTTTGATTTTTATATTAAATTTGTTTTATTTTATCATATCAACAACAAAATAATAATAATCTTAAGAATGAAAAATTATACTAAATATTTTCTCTCAAAACGTATCTTCTTTCAAAACATTATTTCTCTTTTCTTGTAAAACATAATGGAAGAAAATAATTCGAATGTTATAAAATACCATATTGAATGTAATGTTTAATAGGAACTTTTAAAGAAATTAGAGGCAAAAAATGCTCGAAATGCACATTTTTTGTAGTGTACCTCTTGTAGCTTTTGGAAAAATACTACACTTTACTAAAATAAGCATTTTATATCGTTATCCGTTTCTGAAATTTACAATGTATGGAAGGGTAGAAATTTATATAATTTATAATAAAACCTGTACAACGATAAAGCAAGAAATGGCAAGATATGAATGATATCATTGCCATAATTCTTCAAGTAGAACGTGGAAAACATGCTGTAAAAACATATACTGTATTTATTCTTTTGTGTCTTTATAATCAAATTATAAGAAATTTTATTTTAAAATTATAATACAGTATCCGAAAAATAATTAAATAATTATTAAACAATAATTTAGTAACTGTTATATTGTTTAATTATTAATCAATAATATTGATTGGACTTTGCATTTTTACAAATTAATGTTAAATTGAAGATGAGCGGTCAGGAAGAAAATAGACGGAAATCCATCAGAGGTTAGAAGCGATAAAAGAAGACATCACACTTAACCTAAACACTGCCCACAATGAGTGGTATCTGAAAATATTTCGAGAAATTTGAGAGGCCTTTAGATGAATCAAGAGTTAATTCTTAATTTCATAATTATAACTGGAATCGAAACTAAATGGCTACAATATCCGAATCATACAAATAAACCCGACTTAACTCTCACATCAGCTGAAATTTTAGTTCATTTATCTTGGTGTGAGCTACACCATACTAAAGTGGTTGTTGAGTCGGGTGCTTTGCCTGCTTTAATACGATGTTTATCTTTTATTTCGGATAATATACGTGGATTACCTCTTACGGCATTAGGAAATATTGAATTACTATTATCTAATTTTGCAAACTTAGTAATTAATAACAGAATTTTTCAACCATTTTTCGAATTAATTTTATTCAAATGTTCAAAGCAAATACCAGTTTTGAAACTTACTCTATGGGTCCTATCTCGTATCGTATGCAAAGATGAACCCACTCTTGTTTCAGAAAAGAAACAACTCCTTTTTCCCAGATCTTTGTCGATACTTGTTTTATGATGAACTAGTCGTCGTCAGCCAACAGATAGCTAATTTAGTATATAATAAATGCGAAATACATATCAAGTTTCTGATTGGAACAGGTGTTACAGCCCCTTTATATCATATGCTGTATGCATCCGATACAGAAATTATCTCGATTATTCTTGACATTTTGAAATTCTAGTGAAGGTTGCAAATGTGGTTTAAATGGAAGAAAACATTCGCATGATGATAGAGGAATGTGGCGACTCCGCAATTATATTAATAGAAAAGCTGCAATACCACGCAAAGCTGCATTCATAAAAAATTTAATTACGATAGATGATAATTATAATTTCATTTCCCTGTTAATTCTCAAATTTGATTATTTATTAATGTCTAATATACAGATTTGGATAATTAATAAAACTACAAAGTAAAAATTCTAATAGTAATAACTTACTACAATATGTCCGTTTTCTTTCTTTTGAACATCCAAACTTACACCGAGCCACATATTTTTCTTTATTTCATTCACAAAGCGGTTTGGATCTGTTTTAAAATGGACAAAATTTTACACTAAAATAATTCTACTTTTACTAAATAAAGGCTAAATATTTACTTTCAATCAAAACACTTTCACATCTCCTATTATTTATGTCGCATTTATACAAAATGCCCGTCGAGTTGGCTTTCGTTGCGGTGACTAAAGGACTTAATCATTAAAAATAATGTTAAAATTCGAAATAAAAATTTAAGACAATTTTAAAGTGATTTTACTTACAAAATTCCTCGATCGTTTTTGTGTATAGCCACAGAAAATCCGAAATAAGAACCAGGATAACCTTTAAATATAACTGCAGTCTTTGTTTCGAAATTCCAAGACATTACATTTGTACAAAATAAAATAAAAAGTAATCTTTCCATTGAGAATGAATAAAAGCTTGAAATAGGAACGAAATGAATAAAGTTTGTAAAAGGAATAAATAACAATGATTTGTTAAAAAAAAAAGAAAAAAGAAACATGAGTTCCGCTTTTATGACTAATTAAAAAATGTGATTACTCATTTATACTTAAAAAGTTTAAAGTTTAAGATATTAATTAAAAGTAAACCGATTTCTTAATTAAATATATAACTATTTTGTGATAGTTACCCCCATCATTCATAAAATATCTGTCTAAATTTAAATATAATTAATAAAAGAATCTTACAATTTCTCTTAGAAAAATAAAATACTTGTCGATGTAAATGTAAAGAAAACTCCCAGAATTACAAATGTATTTACTTTGTACAAAAAGAATCAAACGTGTTACAATGTAGTGAAGTTTATTTAATTTCTTTTTCTCCAAAATAATCACCTAACTTTCTCCTAATTTAGAAAACATTTTAAAGAAATCAGTTTTCTTCTGGGATCACAAAATTTTATTATCTTCAACTTTGGTAATTAATAGGGAAATGAGGTTATTGTGACAAAATGGCAATTCCAATCAATAAATAAATTCATTCGTTTTTATTTAAATATTTCGTATAATCTGTTCCAAACATTTCTTCGTTCTTTATTCGAATTTTTTTACATTCTAAACTCGAGCAGTTTACTATTTTACGGAGTAAAATGATAGTTTTTCAAATTTTTATATTTATTTTTCTTCAAAATAGTCTTATAAAAATTGTTTTTATAATACTTTTTCGACTTTGAAGAAATCGAGTTAAAGAAAAAAGTAAGTGTTTTAAAAATTTGGTTAATGTTACCTTAGGTGCTAAGATGGCGGATCGTCTCTGATTCCAGCGAGGAAACATCGGGACGCAACCTAACCTATTCTAATAATTTGGTTGCTAATAATTATGGTAATTTATTAGAATAGGTTAGGTTAGGTTAGAACGTACGTCCCACTGTATCCTTACTGGAATCAGAGACGAGCCGCCATCTTGGCACCTAGGGTAACATTAACCAAAAATTTTAAAAATACATCAGCAAATTTCTTGATAATTTAATTAATTATTGATATTTAATAAATAATAATTAGAAAAATAAAATGCCAAATCCAGGAAAGAAAAAAGTTTCTAAGAGAAAAAAATCAAAGGTTAAAGAACAGAATAAAAAGTCAAAAGAGAAGAAAACGCTAATTAAAAGAATTTTTAAAATAAAAAATAAAAAATTGCCGATAAATTTTGAAAACGATGGTAAAAGATTTAATGTGTAAAACCTTCTTATTTGTTTTTAAATTATTTTATGTTACATTCTTTAAATTTTTCTTTTTCTTTTTTAAGATGCAAGTCAAGAACTGAAGGTAATTGATGATTTCGAACATTTAGATGATGAATTCCACAACGAGGAAACATTGGCAGAATTCTTCAACGAAGAAGATTTTACAGGTGAAGATATAAAACCGATAGATTCTTCTATTATTCTTTCAAAATTTAATGCCCGCGCGGTAGAAAGCATCAAGAAAATGCTAGAAGGAAAAGAATCGCAAATCGAAGAACGTTTAATGCGTTACAGATATTCTCAGTTTTGCACGGAAAATCCAATAAAAGATATTTTCACGATAAGAGGTTTACATTTCATAAATATTCAATGCTATAAATGCTGTCGAATATTTTGTAGAGCTGATGATTTGGCTGCGGATAAAATTAAATTTGAGGTTTACGTTGATGAATGTCAGAAAGAAAAATATCGTTACGTTTGTTCATATTGCAACAAAAGTTATCAATACAGGGTTCAAACTCAGCAACATCTTTTACAACATATAATCTGTAAACAGATATTATGTAAAATGTGTCAAGAAAATATCGACTCGAATTCCGCTTCCTTAATGCCGTTAGAAGAATCTTTCGAAAGTGCATTATGTTTGTATAAATATAAACCAACGATCGTGCAAAATCCAGACATTGCGGCATCTGCTCTTGTATCCGTTAATTGCGGAAGATGCCAAAAACTATTTCTTCGAGGTGATGAATTCTTGGAAATTTATCTAGATGAAATGTATCGAAACATAAATCCGGAAAATATTCTAAAATTAGCAAAATATTGGAAATGTCTTCTTTGTAATACTATTATAGATATGAAAGAAGAAAATACACAATTAACGCTACATGAACACTTGTGGATGCATATGATATCCGATGAAATATTTTGTGATAATTGCCAACAAGATAAACAATAATTTATATATAAAAGCTATATCTTCTTCAATAATTTGTATTTAAAAAAATGTTTTCCATTTCTTATTTAATACGAATATTTATAAAATAGTGTTATATAAGTGTTACTTAATAATTATAGTAACAATAATTAAATAAATATACCATGTATATTGAACAAAATTAAATACATTGTAGCACAGAATTTTTTATTTTTGATGCCAATAAACACGAGTTTTTGCTATTTCATTTTGTATTTGTCAGTTTTCAAACTCTGCAATCCATTTATTTACATCCTTTATCGATGATCAGCAATTTATGTTTAAAATTGCTCTGTTAAATACTCATTAACAAATTCTAGTATTTATAAATTTAACTCTGCTTTTACTTCTAACATTTGAATTTCATTGCAGTTTGTTTCAAATTTGAAATGAGGCTTTACTTAATGTTTTTTACTTTTTCAACTCCTTAAGCATTTTTCGTGACTCCTCATCATAGGTTCAGACTTCAAGCTAACGTGGGAGAAGCTGAGTTGACGAATGCTTATCCGGAACAAATTAACCTTTAAAAAATTCTTGATGTTCCTGAACTGGATTCGAGCCTGGTTCCCCAATGCGGCAGACTGACGCCTTTGCCATCTCTGCCATCCGCCGACCTCAAGGTGTAACTGGAAGCAATGAGGGCTTTCATTAGCGGATCTCCGATTTATATGAAATTCAGTGGACATTTGATGATAGGGAAGCTGTGTTTCTGTAAGAAGCCGACTTCCAGGGGCAATCAGTTAAATGCTCGTCAGTGATGGTCTAGGGTCCATTGGTACGTGCGTGGTGACGGAAGAGACAAAGAAGACAAGTATATGATAAAAACCGTTTATTTTAACATAAAATAAACATACAGTATGTACGAAATAGTTTGTTTTAGGACAATCAGCTGTTCCGATGTCCTGGGCGTCCATGCGGTTCTTTGATCGTCGATCGAAGGTGGCCCCGGGACAGTGGCGTTGACAAGTCTGTAAAGCCTTTCTCACACTATGCGATTTCCAGCCTCGCAGGCGACTGCAACCGCGACGGCTGTTCCCGTTAACTAGTAATCCTCTCGAAAACCGGCGCGACTGCAACCGCAACTAGAAACAAAAAGTTTATTCTACTCTCGACGGTTGCAAACGCGCATCCAATCAGAAAACGTCTTTGTGCCACGTCATACTTTGTGTTGTATATTTGTCAACATATCTTGATTATAATATTTGTATTAACTCAGTTTCAGTACATTTAAATGCTATATTTGATATAAATCAAATCTGAATTTATAAAAGTTATTGTTAGATTTACTTTAAAAAGTTTGATTACTTTTAATAATATACAATTGAATAAAATAAATGCTTATATAAAAGAAAAAAATATATCGATTATAAATGAATTAAATCATTCAAGCTTTCCTCTAAACAACACTTACCCTCAAATATTCACTTTTATAAGATTGATAAATAGCATCCAAAACTTCTGGGATAATGACTGATATCGAATTATGGGCCACTCTAAATTGATATGCCAAACTACGAAACGTTTCGCCTAAATTATATATATAAGTATTGGTATTCATACGGATATATCCCCTATAACCTTCGGCATCCGAAAGCCTTAATTCATTCATCAGTTGGTGAAAGCACGATTGTTTAGCCCGTTGATTTTTATTTCGCCAAGTTTTAACCCAGCATGAACGTTTTTTCTTATTCTCTCTTTGTATATTCTCACCAGCTCTAACAAAATTATCGCCTTTTTTCTTTTATTCATTTCAGAAAAAGAACTGCTTGCTATTTTAATAAGAAAAGTAGCTAAAATTCCGTAAATACTCTGAAGTAGAACGTAAAATGTCAGTAAACTCACGAAAGTAGACAAAAACAAGCTACTGTAATTTTATTGGTTTATTATAGGGTCACGTGTTCCGAGTTGCAACGTCAACGAACAATGTGTGACCACGAGAAGACTGCAACTCGCGCTTGTTGCGGTTGCAGTCGCCTTCGTGGCTAGAAATCGCAGTATGACCAAGGCTTAATGATGTGGCTTTTCTTTGTTCATGAGTAAGACGGACGTCTTTAGGCGGCTCGCCTAATGGTAAAAGTAAACCTAATCACAGATATAGATACAAAAAATATTTCGTAAACCTTTAATATGCGGTTAAAATCATCACAAACAAGTGTTCACAAACGGAGGTGTCAATCAATTGGGACAGTGCGGAAATTATACAAAAAGTGGCAAATAGAAGACAGCTTAAGTATACGGAGGCTTGGCGTATTTGTAAATACAGGAAAAAGAGCAAAGTATTAATTTTAGAGAATCCTATAGGGTCCCATCGGCTTGGAAAGCGACCGATATGCATTTGTAAAGCCCTAGTCACACTATGCGATTTCCAGCCGCGCAGGCGACCGCGACTGCAACAAGCGCGAGTCGCGCGAGTCTTCTCGTGGTCACACATTGTTCCTTGACGTTGCAACTCGGAACACCTGACCCTATAATAAACCAATAAAATTACAATAGCTTGTTTTTGTCCACTTTCGTGAGTTTACCGACATTTTTACGTTCTACTTCAGAGTATTTACGGAATTTTAGCTACTTTTCTTATTAAAATAGCAAGCAGTTCTTTTTCTGAAATGAATAAAAGAAAAAAGGCGATAATTTTGTTAGAGCTGGCGAGAATATACGAAGAGAAAAATAAGAAAAAACGTTCATGCTAGGTTAAAACTTGACGAAATGAAAATCAACGGGCTAAACAATCGTGCTTTCTTTCACCAGCTGATGAATAAATTAAGGCTTTCGGATGCCGTAGGTTATAGGGGATATATCCGTATGAATACCAATACTTATATATAATTTAGGAGAAACGTTTTGTAGTTTGGCATATCAATTTAGAGTGGCCCATAATTCGATATCAGTCATTATCCCAGAAGTTTTGGATGCTATTTATCAATCTTATAAAAGTGAATATTTGAGGGTAAGTGTTGTTTAGAGGAAAGCTTGAATGATTTAATTCATTTATAATCGATATATTTTTTTCTTTTATATAAACATTTATTTTATTCAATTGTATATTATTAAAAGTAATCAAACTTTTTAAAATAAATCTAACAATAATTTTTATAAATTCAGATTTGATTTATATCAAATATAGCATTTAAATGTACTGAAACTGAGTTAATACAAATGTTATAATCAAGATATGTTGAAAAATATACAACACAAAGTATGACGTGGCACAAAGACGTTTTCTGATTGGATGCGCGTTTGCAACCGTCGAGAGTAGAATAAACTTTTTGTTTCTAGTTGCGGTTGCAGTCGCGCCGGTTTTCGAGAGGATTACTAGTTAACGGGAACAGCCGTCGCGGTTGCAGTCGCCTGCGAGGCTGGAAATCGCATAGTGTGACCAGGGCTTAAAAGAGCGAACTGACATTGCGCGGCTTTGTTTTTAAAACGTTCTAAATTTTATGTTTGGCAATAGAATTTTTTCGAAATAACAGTTCTTGTTCGATCCTGAGGAAGGTCAATAAAATTGACCGAAAACGTTAGATTGTTTGTGATATTTTAACTGCATATTAAAGGTTTTCAAAGTATTTTTTGTGTTTTATAGTAAGTGTAGTTGGAGTGGTAGTAACAGATATAGATAACGAATTACAGCAAACGTATACAGTTATATTTCTAGAAAAACATTAAAGATGAAAGATATTTAATAATGTTAAAATTAATCAATAAAATGATTAAAATCAAACAAATACATATAGCTATGCCCGACGAAAATTTGGTTTCATATCTATGAAGAATATATTTACAATATTAAATTTAAATTTTTGTTAAATCGAGTATTTTCTGCATATAGTGGTACGATCCAAAAGTTCGGGGACTGCAGTAATCTATGACAACAAAAGCATGTATTTGAAGTTACAGCATATGAAATGGATTCTACCAAACCACCTCTACGTGTTCAGGTTAATTTCACCCATATCATGTGATTAAACCGCGAGCGCTGCTGTTTTTTCCGGAGATAGTTACCTTTGTTCTGCGACGTAATAAAAGTGGAGTTTCAAGAACAACCTCCAACATTTCGACTTCGCCATGGTAGAATCACCGTACACCTTTCTTAGCAATTTTAAAGTCTCCGTAGGTGTTTTACCTAAACGCTGACAAAATTTAATGTTGAAGGTTGTTCTTGAAACTCCACTTTTCTTACGTCGCAGAACAAAGGTAACAATCTCCGGAAAAAAACAGCAGCGCTTGCGGTTTAATCACATGACATGGCTGAAATTAACCTGAACACGTAGAGGTGGTTTGGTAGAATCCATTTCATACGCTGTAACTTCAAATACATGCTTTTGTTGTTATAGATTACTGCAGTCCCCGAACTTTTGGATCGTACCACGTATATAATCGAGACGAGTTGATAATGATAATAATGATAATAATAATAATAATAAAGCTTGGGCACATTACAATTGAATAGAAACACATACATCACACTACAGAAGGCTACTATATTGAATACATGTCATATTGTGAGAAAATTCCTGAATACAGACACACACACTGATACACTTCTTTAATTTCTGTTTTGGTTACTATGTCTTGACTTTGGTCCGGCATAGTACACAGCCACCGGTGTTAACCGAGTATATCTCACTTAACTCAACATAATAATAATAATAATAATAATAATAATAATAATAATAACTCTCCCGTGGTCACCACCTGGTCGTGGTGGGAGAGCCCAGTAATTTTACTGATCCATAGGGCAATGCAGGCTGGAGCATAAGCTCTTGGTAGGGACACCCATGCCAGTAAGGTCTATGGGGAGAAATGAAGCTAAGAGTGACCACACCCACATTCTGTGGAGATATTCATCATGGTAATAACTAGATCAAAGTGTGATACCGGCTCGGACGTCGCCCGGGTTAACAAGGTCCGCGTTCGTGGGTTAGGCAGAGGCTCACGTTCGAAAAATAGGTCACAGTCTCCCTTGGTTACCGGTGGCGAAAGCAGGCACCGGCCCAAGCATGGCTACTGCAATGCCCTCAACAGATGTGAGGAACAAACCCAGCCTTGGTGTTTCTGTGGCAATGCATCCACAGACCACAAAGGCTGGAAAACCACGCCAACGGATGAAATGGACAGTAGAAATGAACGAGTTTATCATCCGTACTTATTACACCATCACAAAACTTGAAACAAACATGACAGCATACAGACAACAACTACACCATAGATTCACACAACAGTATCCTCATCTCACTGTCACCGAACAAAGGGTTGTTGATCAAAAAAGAACAATTATACACAACAACCTTATTCCACAAACAACACTTGAACTTATCAAACAACAGGTTGCTGATCAAATACATCAACAGACAGAAACATCTAACATTAATGAAGATCATGTAACCTGTCAGGATAATCCAGCAACAAGCATTGATAATAACACACATACAACAATTACCACTAATGATACTACAGACACTTCCTCATCCATCACTGATAACATAGACTTGGATTTAGTTAATACGCTCTCACTTATATTTCAGGAAACACTCACTAAATATACAGGTACAGATCCCACACAACGACCACGAATACCAAAAATCAACACGTCAAAGAAAGTAGGAAAAACACTAAATTATGTAAACACTCACTTACTACCACACTACATTCATTCAATTTCTACACTCGCAGACATTCATACATTAGTTTATGCTGGGGCAGTCACAGTAGTGACACACCATGGACTGAAAGTACAATCACAGACAAATACACAGAAAACACAATTCTATCACAAGCCTGCCTGGCAGAGAAGAATAGAAACACAAATAAATGACATTAGACAGCAATTAGGCAGGCTAACACAATACACTAAAAACAACATAACACCCAAATTAAGGAAACAGCTCAAAAACATTTTCAAGAAAATAAAAACACACACAAAACATGAACATCACAACACACGCATTACAGAATACATTGATACACTAAAACAAAAACTTGCTGCCAAAGCACGTAGACTCAAACGATACAAAACATGTACACTACGAAAACAACAAAATAAATTATTTACAAACAATGAAAAACTCTTTTACAGACAAATTAATAACAAAGCAAACACTGATACACAGCACAGTGGCACACCAACAGAAGAAGAACTCACAACATATTGGTCTTCTCTTTGGTCCAGTGCTGTCACGCACAATGCTGATGCAGGCTGGATCGAGGAGGAGAACAGAAACTTGCACAACATACCAACTATGCCCTGTGTTGAAATAAACATACATGATTTCCAATACACTGTTAACAGAACACACAACTGGAAGACACCTGGTGTAGACAACATTCACAATTTCTGGTACAAAAAGTTTACATCACTGCACCAGGAACTAGCTAAACATCTAACACACATCATCATCAATCCACAAGACATGCCAAATTTTCTTACTCAGGGCATCACCTACATGAAACCTAAAAACAACAATACCACGGATCCCACACAATACAGACCAATTACATGTCTTCCAACACTCTACAAATTATTGACATCCTGTATTGCAAACAAAATATACAAACATGTTGAAGAACACGACATTCTAACAGAACAACAAAAAGGTTGCCGTAGAAACCACAGGGGATGCAAAGAACAGTTACTCATAGATTCAGTCATTCTACGGCAAGCACACAGACAACACAGAAACATACACATGGCATATATAGACTACAGAAAAGCATTCGACAGTGTTCCACACAGTTGGCTGCTACATATCCTACACATGTACAAAATACATCCATCACTCATTGCATTCTTTCAAAACACTATGCAGCACTGGAGAACAACACTACATCTCAGGGCTCATAACACTTCCATACAAACAAACCAAATTTTTATTAGGCGAGGAATTTTTCAAGGAGATTCCTTGAGTCCTCTCTGGTTCTGCCTAGCCCTGAATCCATTATCCAACATGTTAAACAACACGCAATATGGTTACAATATCAGACACGAAAAAACAACACAGTATACACTCGTTAATTTTCGTCCGATGGCGATAATTATGTTTAATTAATTTTCTGAAGACAAAGTCCTTTCCGGAACATGGAACCACCATTTTTAAGTTCCAAACATTACACTTTTGGCGACTGACCTTTCCTTTTAGGCTACTGGCCGCCAAACAGTCCTTTAAAAACACAAACATATATCCAATTAAAAATATTAACATTTGTAAAGAAGCAGGAACTGGTAAAGTACGGACGTCTTCTATTCTCCATCATGCCTTCTTGGGGTTGTTCGGCTTCTTAGGCCAATAGCCTAAAAGGAAAGGTCAGTCGCCAAAAGTGTAATGTTTGGAACTTAAAAATGGTGGTCCCATGTTCCGGAAAGGACTTTGTCTTCAGAAAATTAATTAAACATAATTATCGCCATCGGACGAAAATTAACGAATATAATTTTAAAATATCGTCGCCAGGGGGTAGCTTTCCTCATCTACATTTTACCAGCGCCTATTTCGTTGTAGATAAAAGCCGAACCAACCCCAAGAAGGCATGATGGAGAATAGAAGACGTCCGTACTTTACCAGTTCCTGCTTCTTTACAAATGTTAATATTTTTAATTGGATATATGTTTGTGTTTTTAAAGGACTGTTTGGCGGCCAGTAGCCTAAAAGGAAAGGTCAGTCGCCAAAAGTGTAATGTTTGGAACTTAAAAATGGTGGTCCCATGTTCCGGAAAGGACTTTGTCTTCAGAAAATTAATTAAACATAATTATCGCCATCGGACGAAAATTAACGAATATAATTTTAAAATATCGTCGCCAGGGGGTAGCTTTCCTCATCTACATTTTACCAGCGCCTATTTCGTTGTAGATAAAAGCCGAACCAACCCCAAGAAGGCATGATGGAGAATAGAAGACGTCCGTACTTTACCAGTTCCTGCTTCTTTACAAATGTTAATATTTTTAATTGGATATATGTTTGTGTTTTTAAAGGACTGTTTGGCGGCCAGTAGCCTAAAAGGAAAGGTCAGTCGCCAAAAGTGTAATGTTTGGAACTTAAAAATGGTGGTCCCATGTTCCGGAAAGGACTTTGTCTTCAGAAAATTAATTAAACAGTATACACTGTCACATCTCATGTACATGGATGACATAAAACTTTATGCATCCACACAAAAACAACTTCATCAACTCCTACAAATCACACATTCATACACCAAGGACATACAAATGAAATTTGGCCTAGACAAATGCAAAACACTTCACATAGAAAAAGGAATCCTGAAGAAAGAAGATTTTGCACTTGGAAATGGAGACATTATTGAATCCATGGAAGAGGTGAGCTCTACAAGTATTTAGGATTCCAACAGGCCAAACTAACAGAACATACACAAATAAAGCAAAGATTGATTAAAGAATACCAAAGTAGGTTAAATGCTATTCTCAGAACACAGTTAAATGCAAAACACACAGTTAAAGCAATAAACACATATGTCATCCCAGTACTCACATATTCTTTCGGAGTTATACATTGGACTCACACAGATCTCGAGCAACTCCAAAGGAAAACAAGAACTACACTTACTAAGCATAAACAACATCATCCTAAATCTGCCACAGAAAGATTAACCCTTCCACGTAAAGATGGCGGACGTGGCCTGATTGACATAGTTAACCTTCACTACAAACAAATACAGTCACTGCGAGAGTTTTTCTACAAAAAACAAGAAACATCACAATTACATAAAGCAGTAACTCTAGCAGACTCAAATAACACACCATTAAACTTACACTCACATCATATGGACACAACGCAACATATAAAAAGCATAGACACCATTAAGCAATCGTGGGCTCGAAAGGCACTCCATGGCAGGCATCCTTATGATCTGGCCCAGGATTTTGTTGACAAAACTGCGTCAAACAGCTGGTTAGCTCAGGGATGCCTCTTTGGGGAGACGGAAGGATTCATGATTGCCATACAGGATCAGGTCATAAATACTAAAAACTACAGAAAACACATACTCAAAGATGCAACACTCACAAATGACACATGCAGAAAATGTCACATCATGCCAGAAACTATACAACACATCACCTCTGGTTGCAAGCTCTTGGCACAGACAGATTATTTACACAGACATAACCAAGTAGCAAATATAATACACCAAGAGCTTGCAAAGAAACACAAATTAGTAGACATCCATGAACCATACTACAAATACATTCCACAGACAGTATTGGAAAACAACACGCACAAAATGTACTACGACAGAGCCATAATCACAGATAAAACAATTTACCACAACAGACCAGACATCACACTCATTGACAAACACAATAAAATCACATACATTATAGACATATCCATTCCAAACACTCACAAAACGCATGCACTGAAAAAATTAGCAAGTACACAGAACTCGCCCAGGAAATAAGGCATCTGTGGAGGATGGATAGGGTGCTTATTGTAGCTGTTGTTCTCTCCTCTACAGGTGTCATACCACACACACTACACAAAAGCCTAGGCACATTAGAATTGAATAGAAACACATATATCACTCTACAGAAGGCCACTATATTGAATACATGTCATATTGTGAGAAAATTCCTGAATACAGACACACACACTGATACACTTCTTTAATTTCTGTTTTGGTTACTATGCCTTGACTTTGGTCCGGCATAGTACACAGCCACCGGTGTTAACCGAGTATATCTAACTTAACCCAACATAATAATAATAATCAGCGCAGAGCCCAAACGGTTAGGAGTTGAAAGTTGAAATTTGGTACGCAGTTAGGGTACGTCACGAGAACGCACACTAAGAAGGGATTTTTCGAAATTCCTCCCCACGGAGGAGAGGGACAGGATTAAGTTTTAACACTTCCATCAAGAATGGAAGTGTTAAGTAACAATGGAAGTGTCAACAATGAAGTGTCAACAATGGAAGTGTCAACAATAAAGTGTCAACAATGGAAGTGTTAAAAATGGAAGTTTCAACAACGGAAGTGTTACATAACAATGGAAATGTTAAGAGCCCAAACGGTTAGGAGTTGAAAGTTGAAATTTAATTCACAGTTAGGGTACCAAATTTAAGTGCCAAAATGTTAAGTAACAATGGTAAACAAGAGAAAGCGACGTGCAAGATTTACGGGCTCTGGAAAAAAGGAAAAAAGAAAAAGAGTAATGTTAGAACACATTCGATTTTCAAATTTAAACAGATTAGTTCGGTTTATCTCGGCCTTTCTTTTTTAGAACATTCGATGAAAATCGGACGATATAATCAGAACACGTCGCGAAAATCGAATAATATTAGAACATTCGATTTTCAAACCCGACGTTTCTTTAGAAATAGTTCGTTGATGAAATTACTCTTTTTCTTTTGTGGCTATAATGTAATAAACTTAATCTTCGCTATCGTTACTTTTGCCCGAGCAACGCCGGGCCTACCTGTTGGTTTTTAATAATTTCTATATTTTTTGTTTAGATGGGATTCTTTAAAATAAAAAGAAAAGATGAAATTCAAGCGTTAAAAACGAATTTCTTGCAAAAGAAACCGACGAGTAACCAGGAAAATATAAATGAAAACTGAAAATTAGATAATGTTTTCGAATATACATACTTACATATATGTATATCAGTTACTTATCTTTATTAATTAAAAAATGAAAAAAGAAAAAACTGCAAAATAATTTAGGGCCTATAGTTTAAATCTTAACCTTGAATTTTTATGTATATAATACATACTTCTCCTACTGACTTGTTTTCTTGTTTGAGGTGACACATCGAATGTGTCACCCGAAACTGACGATTGAAATTTAACAATTGCACAGTGGTGTGATAATTCCTAATGAAGTCATGGTAAACCCCACGAGAGATCTCCGAATACAAAAAGGAGGTAGTTCGCCATCATCGTTAGTTCTCTTTAAACTGGTGTTCGCGCCCGATCCTGTTTCGAATACTGCTCAAGCCGTCGCCGATCCTCTGCCCTCTCAAGACGGAAAAAGATTTCTCTCCTTTCGATTCATCGAAGTACCTTTCGAACCAACTGGCGGATCAGCAGCGTATCGATCCGATGATTCTGCGATTCCCTAAGGAACCAACTTCTACCATTCACGACAAATTATAAACTTTCTCTCTCGCGGTCAGGATCGCGATGTTAGGGATAAGACTTCTTTTCTCCTTGTTTTGTGAAGTACGTTTAGCCGATGTTGGCCAATTTTATAGGAAATTTAAAATATAGTCGATAAATAAACAGGTATTGTTAATCAGGAACGGCGGACGCGCGTTTCCTGATCGGCGAATTTTTCGCTGAAAAATAACTTAACTTTGAAGACATCATTAATAAAAATATAATTTTTATGGCCGTTAAATAATAAATGGTATTTAGTAGGTCCAGTGCTTGTTTTAACTCAACGGTTTGTACAATATCCGCTATTGGTACAGATTCGACCAATCCTGACGCGACACGAGTCGGCGATGACGTTTTTCGTGTTATATGAGTCTCTTTTAGCGTGTTATACGAACGCAATCGCAATTTTTTCGCCGTGCTATACGAATCCGTGTTGTATGAACCCGTTATAGGGGGATTTACTGTGATTATGTCAATTATATATATATTTCTATAATAAATTATACAGTATACAGAATTTAATATTCAAATTTTTATAAATTTAATAAAAATAGTTGTTTATTCTTTATGCAAATCATATATGGCGATGCCCAGTGACAAAACAGGCCAACCCGATATTAACAAAAGAAAACACCCAATTAAATACTATAAAAATAAAAATCCAGCAAAGAGTTGCTTAACTTTCTCGGCAACATTCGGTGGCGCCATCTGTTACGATATTTTATTTTAAAAAACTTTTTATAATTTGTTATTATAAAATGTCAAAAAAACTTAATTTTGAGAGTGGACTGAGTTTTATAAAAAAAAAAAAAAAAAAAAAGTAAATTCTAATAGAGTAAAATCGTCATTAAAACGTCAGACTCTACTCGAGATATGACGCTACTCCTTTGTCTCCCACCCCTCGACCCTTAACAACCAAAATTTAGTAGCATCAATCTCTCAATACACAAATTTTCATGCAAAATTTCAAAAAATTTCGACAAAAAGCACAAGAGTTATTAAGCTTCAAACAGGGTGAACCTTCGGCTTGTTTTGTTTTGTTAAGATACGGCAGCGCACATTGTTAAGGCGCCGTACCTTAACAAAACAAATAATCAACCAATTGTAACTCCATCAAGAATACTTGGAGACGTATCAGCGACATCAGAAGAATCGGTAAATAGCAAGTTGACAAGCTTCTTACAGAAGATACGTTTTAGAAATTGGTTATCGATTTTGTTTATGAGAGTGTTTTTTTTTTTTTTTTAACTCTTTCCGCCCTGTGGGCACTAAGAGGGCCTCTTTTAGAAGGCCCATTATGGGTTCGGCCAGGCCCACAATGGGGCGACCGGGTGGTGAGAGACGGGGCCCGACATATCTGAACGGACCACCCCCCGAAAAATTCCTGGGGATTTTCGACCCGTTCGGATTCGATCCCGGGTCCCCCAGAGCGGTAGGCTGCCACCTTGACCGCTCGGCCATCCGGCCATCTTTATGGGAGTGTTAGAAGCAGTAGCCTATATACACGTAGGTATACTGTAATCAATGTTAGTTTGAAAATTTGTAAAATAAATGGGGCTTAAAGCAACTTTGGAAGAAGTTGTTACATTTTTTCCACAATATTCCTGTACGAATTGCCAAACCTTTTATTATTTTACAATATAATGTTTCTAGGTGAGTTTTTCATCGACTATAATAACAGCACTGACAAATATAAGAATACTGTTGAAACTTTGAATTTAAAATCAGGATGTGTTTTTATCAAAACAAAATACATGGATCTTTATTTATATTAATAGTGAGATTAAGATTATGGAGGTCGTCTGAAAGTTTACCTGGATCATGCTGTAGGATGTTCGAGTTATTACTTATAGTTTGAACGCCCCAACTGGGGCTTTCTTAATGAATTGTATAAGCCAAATTATCGTATAAAAATAAAAGATATTTTCGGCATGAAGAACAGAAACCTGAAGTTTATTAAAAACAAAAAGTATCAATTTTACGATTAATTCGATAATTGCAATTTGCGTCATCAAAATTTGTTCGATCGAATCATATAGCGTATAAGATAACGGTGACCTGCGTTGATATGTTTGACAAAGTTATTTTAAAGGTTTTAGTATTCTGAAAGAGCACATCAAGTCCTTATCGATGAACATAATTGCACCGGCGTTTTCGAACTCTCCGCAATAATTGGAGGCGGAGAAGAGGGTTATCAATTGACGTTTACCAAAGAACTCATATCCATCTTCTACCACTTGATGGGCACGAATTATTAGGTCGAAGTTGTGTTGGAGCAGAAATTTCTGTACCACATCCGAACCGAAGGTGACGGATATACCCCTGTCTCGATTTTCTCGCCATCCTTTAGAATTCTTTTCCGGATCGGACCACAGTAAATCGCACAGAAGACCTTCTTCGGGTATTTCGATGGGTCTTACTAGCTGACGTATATGATCTAAAGACTCTAACTTAGGACTCAGTCCGCCATGACAGCAGAAAATTTTGTCGTCTATGATGGCCGCCACAGGTAGACAATTGAAACACTCATTAAATATCTTCCACAGTTTAACGCCGCACTTTTTCCTGCATTCTTCATAAAATCCATAAATTCTATTGACTTTAGAGCATTCGTGGTTACCTCTGAGCAGGAAAAACGTCTCGGGGTATTTGACTTTGTAGGCGAGCAGAAGACAAATAGTCTCCAGTGACCAATCGCCTCTGTCCACGTAATCGCCCAGAAACAAGTAGTTGCTGCGAGGTGGACAGCCGCCCAGTTGAAATATTCGAAGTAGATCGGGGTAATGTCCGTGAATGTCCCCGCACACAACAAGCGATGGTTCCAATTCCAGAAGCATTGGTTGCTTCAAGAAGATTTTTCTAGCTTGGTAGCAGAGTCCGCGAATCTCCTCTCCTTGCAGTCTCACTTCGCTTCCTTCAACAGAATTTCGAAACTCCAAAAGTCGAGAAATAATAGTATCCACATTAAAGACGTTTTCGTTCATACTGTCGAGCAAAAAAGTCGAACGTTCCTAATGATAAAGAAATCAAGAGACCGATTCTTATTGCTCTTTGGCATTGTTTGCGTTAACAATAATGTCTGTTTTTGTTATAATGTTTTCTCTCAAACTTAGAATTAAATGATACGAAATACGTAATCCGTTTCCAAAAGTCGTCGTTGACGTCATTAATTTCCGAAGATCATTTCTAACAAAATTCATTCAAATTTAATACAGAGGTTTGATGCAATTGGAATCAAATGAAATTATAATGACGTTTACAACAGAATAAACATTTAAATGCTGTAACAATGCAGTAATTATAGCAAACGTTAGTTCCAGTGTAAACAGTAGAATAGAATATATTTTTTAAATACGTAGCTATAATTAAATTAAATCTTTATTATAAAACTAGTGTTATACATCAGCAAAAATTTAATCTATATAAACAAAACGCTTTCTTAAAATTATATGAGCAGAAACAGATTCTGAGAGGAAAAGAGAGAAATATGTGTGGATTCTTTAGAATGAAATATGAAGGAAAATGGAAGGGACAACCCGAACTGAAAGAATTACAAATAAAGAAGTATTAAGAAAAGTAAATGGAAAAAACTGTCTTATACAGACTTTGATTCTGAGCTATCACGATCTGAGCTATTATGTTAGTCATTGCTTAAGATGGTGAACGCACTTGTTAGACAGGTGCGCTCACCATCTTTAACAATGACTGTAGAAAAATTTGAAATATATAGATCCAGTCTTACTGGCAAATGTTTGAACCACAAAGATGCCACAAGTTTACCATCGGCAGGAATTATATGATCAATAATAACCCAATATAATATAATATATAACACGCACCCGGTCGATATAATTAAGTATAGTGTGTTTATATATTTTTATTTTTGTTTATTTTATTTTTCTTTACTCGAATACATGTATTTTAATTACAGTAGAGCGTCGATAAGTGGAACGTCGGTAAATGGAATGGCCGGAAAGTGGAACGATTTTCAGTCAGACTGTGTCGTGCTGAATCGAATGTTTTTGATACTAAATTTACTTCTAAAGTATAATTTTCATGTTTTTTATATTCTTCAATATATTTATTTTGTTTGTACAAAATGCAGAAATAATTTTTAACGATACGATAGCCTCGATGATTATTATAAAAATTTTCGTTAGGCTTAAAATCGACGAAAATTCAACGCGAAGCGACACGCAACGGAGAAAAATTCAACAGGAAGCGATACGCAACTGAGAAAAATTTGAACATCGGACCACAGCCTACAATAAGAAACAGCCTAGTCAAATGGGGGAAATCCCATTGAAGAGTTGTGTCCAAACGAAAATATTTTCTCCCGCTAGATGGAGCCACACAACGGACCATAACAACACACACTGATTAAGTTATCCTAGCTACATGCTGTCATATGTTCGTAAAATAAAACAGTAATTCAAACAGGATATAGCAAATTATTGATTTTTTTTAATTAAGATTTTGCCCGGATTTCTGCAGAACAATCTAAAACAATAAACATGTTATCAATAATTATCTAGACGGTTAGAGTATAGTAGGTTAAATGCGATAATAATTAATGAGCTAGATGTACTGTACCTATTCTGGTCATATTAAAACAATTTTCAACTTTAAAAAATATTTTTATATCCTTACAATTTTTTAAAGCAATGAAACAGTAAAAATAATGCAAAAAACATGTTCTCTTTTACTTTATTACAATAATTTTTATTAATTTTAACATTTTATAAACAAAATTTAAATTTTTTAAAATATACAAAAATCACGAGTTTTCACCAGGCCTGTACCAGTTGTGGCCACCCCATGTTTATAGAGGTGCCACTTTTATTATTTTTCTTGATAAAGCTTTATTATTTGACGTTTTGGGTCTATGATTCTCCCGAATATAAGTGTCGTTCACAGTTCTTATGTAGTTGGAAATGTAGGGTCTGATGAATTTTCTTAGAATTACATTACACAGTATATTTTGGTGTCCATCTTTACCACACATAAACAATGGATTTTTCTCCATCCAAGGAAGAATAATCTTACATAAATTATGCATCACAGCTGGTTGCTGAATTAAAAATGGTAAGCCTGCATGAATAGCCTTCTCCAGTTGCTGCAAAAACCCAATAAACTCTACTTTTGGATATAAGAGCCCGCCTAGATCATTTAAATTTATTATGCCCATGATATGTGCAGGGAATTTCACTGATGCAAGTATGTCCAAACAGTCGGAACATTCAATTTTCTCTTCGGTGATACGTACTAAGTATCCAGCAATGTATGCCATTGTAGCAGATTGAATGTTTGGCTTTATAATATTGGAAGGTCTAATCTCTAGCTGTTTCAGTTGTGGCTCAATATGCTTAGTAACTTCCTTGATAGTATAGTTCTTATCCATGCATGCCTTTAAAAATAATAAATTATTATTATAATGATTACTTTATTAGGTATATTAAATTAAATTAAATTAGGTCTATTAAAGTAATTTATTAATCAAAATATAATACCTGATTTACAATAATGGACATGTCTTCATTGGGAGACATCCATTCCTCACAATCTAAGTTTTCTGCATTGCTTTCAAGGGATGCACTAATTAGTCCTGTTTTAAGAATTGTATGCAGTCCTTGCATTATGCTGCAGGCGTTTGTCTGGTCATTGAATCCAGACATGGACCGCAGTCCACTAAAAAGGTTCTCTATATCATCTGAATTGAATTTTCTGGTTAATATAAAATCAAAACCATTCTCCAACAAATACCTGATACACAGAACAGTGGATCTGGTTGTGAGACAAGCAGCTTCATAAGTTTGCTTACTGATAAATTGAACATTGGGACTGTCACAGCTATCTTTCCAGGACTGTAAATATCCCAAAAACTCACCATCCAACCAATTGAGCCTTTCATCATTAGCAGAAACAAACTGCATCACTGTTGCATTTCTGGAATGAATGTGGTGTTGAGTATTGCTGATATTGTGAATAGCAAACCATTTTTGCATCATTTCCAAATACTCAATTGTGCCCTCGGCCTCAACAAAGTTCAAGTTCCCAAACCTGTGTCCGTGCTTCTGTAAAAACTTCAGTGCAGCAATTACATTTTGGCTGCATATGTCCACTGCACGCTTAACCTTCATCTTATCAAAATTTGTTGGATAGACATGCTTAAAAGTTAAGCATCTTACTGGTTTAATAACATGATCTCTCTGTAGGTGAAACAAGTTTCGGAGAAATACACCACTAATATGTTTTCCATGATTCACCATTACCCTACTTGGAGAAAGAAGCAATGACCAGAAATTTTTTAATATATGACATGGATCATATGATAGGAATATTGAACGATTATTATCCATTGGATGTGGAATCTTTGGAATTGGAGGGTTAACAGCACTAAGTAATTCAAATAACTTAACATTTTTACTATGGCCATCAGCAACTATCCTGAGTACTTTTAGACCTGCTGTCTCCACTGAATGAATCACATCTAAAGTTAAAGTATAAAGTTCCTGACCTTTTAAATCATTGATAAAAAAATATGCAACAGGAATTCGAAAATTTTTTGATAATCCTGAAAACACAAAACACAGGAGACTATTTGCTGTGACATGTTCAAGTCCAAGTTGTTTTTCCAGGCCATTCATTTTTACTGTTCCCACTACTTCGTCTGCTTGCTTGTTATACTGTTGATTAGGTTTAATGGTCATTTCATCCAAAATAAGTGAACCTAATTTTTCCACTTGTGACAACTTTTTTGCCTCCTGAGTTAATCGTTGCTTAATTAGGGAACCCACACTAACCCCAGAAACAGAGCCTATATATCTTTTCAATGTTGATTTTGATGGTAATGATAAAAGTGGAGTTTTCCTAGCAAATGTATATGCCCTAGAAGACTTTTTGCTCCATAAGACACAGTATTTTACTGTGTTGTCACTCCAACGAGGCTTTTGTTTATTGTAAACAACCAGCTGTTCAAGTATGAAATCTGCTTTGCAGTTACCTAAAAGTACAATATAATTTTATTAGTCACTAACACAAATCTGCCAAAAAAGTTAAACAATCAATAGCAGATTACATAAAACCAATTTTGTGTTATAATGTACTATATTGATATAATAGGATATTAGGAATATTAATATGTTATCACATGAATTATTGTAACATACCTTGGGCACTGTCATTCTCTAAGCTTTCTATATGATATTTTTCAAGCTTTCCAGCTAACAATTTATTTTCTGCTTTCAATCTACGTTGTTCTTCATACAGGCGCTTGATAGTGTAATCTTGTCTCCTGCATTTCTGCTCCAAAGTTTTCAGTCTTCTCTTGTCAGAATTCAGTTTTAACATTGTATAACTTGTCCCTACAGAAACTTCTATACCAGATGCAGAACTAGATGGCCTTATGTCACAGTCTGAAAGTTCACATCTGGCTGTGGAACTAGAGAACCTGCTTTCATAGTCTAAAAAAACAGCTCCGTCCACAGGACTCATTAATGGAACTTGATCATGTACTTGTTGCTCAGATTGAACATGCTTTCGTTTGGTACCAGTACAAACTCCTTTCTTGGGACTAACCTTTTTTACTTCTCTTCTGGCTTCTTTACAAACAATCTGCTTATAGGATGGGTATTCGGGAAAAACGCTTGGGACGGCATTTCGAATCAATATTCTCTTTTTCAATCCTGGTTTATAATCTGATTCTAGAAAGTGCTTACTGCAGACAACTGACCAGTCACTTGGCTTCCAAAGTTTGGAACTGTTTTCATCTGTAAATTTTAAAAAGAGTTAGCTTATACAGTAAATCTATTAGTTATACCATCTATAAATAATTTGTATGCATAAATAGATAAATTGTACAAAAATTTAAAATGCAATTGCAATATAGCCTAATCTCATTGAAGTTAGGGGTTGTGCAAAAACCGTACTTGTCCTCATTAAGGGGGAGTATATGTATTTAATTTTATTTGTATTTTAAAAAGCTGAAATTAAATGCTTTTCAAATACACCCATGTAGTTTTCAGCAATGTCTTTCTACCGTTTTTGAAATATCCGAGAAATTTGATAAAAGGAAGTAATATATAAATTTTCGAGGGTTGAAATTTTCCATGTGCTTTTTTAGGGAGGTTTTATAAAAGCCACAAAAGATCATAATGCGAAGGGGAAGTAAGATTTGGGAAACATGGGGACACGTGGTTTTTGCACGAACCCTTACAGCATATAATAAAATAATTGCAAAAGTGTAGCATCAATGGCAAGTAGCATAGATGTTATAAAATTATTCGTTTTTCCTACATTATTTAATTATGGAGTATTAAATAAATCTTACCTTTTCTAATGACAGCTTTTATCCATTTTGTAAGTTCGCCGACCTTTAGGGGGGGGGATCGTTAATCCCGCGACAGGATGGTCTAGGGTCGTTCGCGTGTGGGTGTGAGGGAGGATGACACAGACAATAAGTGTCTCACAAAGAAACCCGTTTATTTAAATATAAAACAACTCACACTATGCACAGATCGTTACAAAGGTGAACGTTCGAACGTTTTTGTGTCGATGTGTTTCCTATCGTCGCTCGATAGAAGGCCCTGGGGCAGCGGCTGGTGCAGCGACTCGTCGGTTGGCGTCGGCGGACCTTTCGATGGACACCTTGGAACACCTCTTGTCTCCCTTGAAACCTCTCGGAAAAAAGTCCCTTGTCCTTCCAATTCGGCGATTACTTCAATCTCTCTTTTTCGTATTGTTCATGTTGATTGGCTCCATGTCCTTCCTTTCTCTCTTCTCGATTGGTCCCTCGCTTGTTTCCAAGCGAAAAACGACCCCTGTTCGAGTCACAAGAAAGAACCACCTCGACAAATCTACTTGACACCCTCCGTTTACTCAGGTTGGAAAGAATTGATGGAACTTTGAAACTTGCGCTCATATTTTCCCCATTGTTGTCTAGTCTGAGAGATTTTTGAAATTTAATGCTTCGATGTGATGTTCCTTTTCATAATTAACTTTTCCCGTTTTCCTAATTTTAATACTGTAATCTAAATTTCGTATACGAGCGACTTGTCAAAGGTCCATCTATACTGGAGGACATTCGTCTACAATCATTACTCATTACAATTATTGCGTTTTATTTTACATTAGGCTCTTTTTGCCTTTCGACATCTTTCTCCTTTTTTTCATGCGTCGCGGTTTCAAATGACTAACGCGTCTAATCCGATCTTGGATCGGTTTTTGTCCCTTGTAACAATGGACGATTTTCTACATTCGTTTTAACAATCTTCTAATATAAATAATTAATGTTAACCCGTTTTTGGGACTTCACAATTTTAAACGTAAACTCTCTTCCGCTGGATATTCGTGAAAACTTGTTCCATCTTTTTTTGATTTATTTGATGTACAAAACGGCACAGAGCAATGAACCATTTTAAATCAAACTTTATAAAAATTTACCAATATCTTGATGTAAAATATTTTCAAAATTTTAATTTTTTAAATATATTATAACCACGTCTTTACAACAGAATTAGCATTGATCACTTGATCGAATAGTCCGGTCATCAGCGCTCCTAGTGAGGACTATGTGCAAACCGCCTCAGGAATCGACACACGTGTTCAGAGCAAATGACTAGGCTGTTTCTTATTTGTAGGCTGTGATCGGACAGGTTAATGTATTTTTTCGTACAAAGTCGGAAACTGGAACAAATCATTAACTGGAAGGACCCCAGTCCCCAATTGGTTCCACTTATCGACGCTCTACTGTAGTTGAATTTAACATTTATATATATATTTGTTATTTAAACAAATTGTTAAAACTGATACAAAAATTAGAATTTTTTTTCACATAATCGTTCGAACCTGGAACCAATACAAAAAAACGTTCCAGAAAAATTACCTGATGATGACTTGTAGATCAAGTTGAAAACATTTGTATGACAATAAATATTGGTTCTCAGAAACGTAAGGTGTGTGTATCAAAGTATATTTGCATATTTCGAAAAATTGTTATATTTATGCTATCATATTGATTTCGTAATCTCTTTATGAAATTCTAAAAGTTATAATGATATTCTAATATATACAACGCCAAAATTATCCTTATAAAAAGCGTAAAATTACAAATAAACTTTACTCGCATTCGACAATGTTATGAGTTTTATTTGCGTAGATAAGTATAAATAATTCGTTTGGTTTATTTGTTATATATATATATATATAAGGTAATAGATACGAGGGATTATTATGACATCGTCACAATGCCGGGCTGCAATTTGTAATCTCCTTTAAATTATCCGAAAAGTGTAAAACACTACTTAGATTTTAGTCTTGTAGGCTTTATAAAGATATGTTTTGAAATTTAAAGACATTATAATCAGTACAAGGATGCCTTTTGACGTCGTGGTTAATAAGTAAAGGTTATATTGAGTTAAACAAAAAGTTTTAATGCATTTTTAATAGCTGCGGTTATCTAAATGTGCGATTTAATTATAACAGTTGTGAAATTTAACGCATCAGTGTTGCTGATGTGAAATATTGTTATTTGTTTCAGAATGTTTAGTTTAAATTAAACACTACTATGATTGAAGTAAACGTGTTGATTTATATGTTTTAATGAGCATGAACATACTCACACCCAAAGACAAATGTGAAAAACAAAGACAATTTAGAAAAGTTATAAATACGTAAATAGTCAGGAAAATAGTCATGTGAAATATTTCCAATTCGTCTGAGATCGATGGAGTAAATTTGAGATTTATTTGCCCCCTGTACATTATACTTTTCCTTTAACAATAGAGTCGTGTCGGTCATCTATCTAACACCTTTCAGAGGAAAACTTTTGAATTGAAATAACATGACTTCCGGTTTGAATGGGTAGTTCTTAGTTAATCGGGGCCTTCTGTCCCTAAAGATTTCCACGTCTGGTCTCGATTTTCATCTGTCTAACTCCGTTTTCGAGATTAAGGAAAGACGGACGGACTAACGGACGGACGAAGTGAAAATTTATAAGTCTATATAATTTTTTCTAATTGCAGCCCAAAAAAATTGTAAGTAGTTAAAGCGGTAAATATACTTTGTTAAAATAAATAAAATAAAAATTTATGTTGTTAAATTTCGAAATAAAATCTTCAAAAATTTCGGTTTGCTTATTTTCAGGTTGAATTAATCGAAATAAAAACTTTGTTTATAATTTTAAAATGGCTGCTCATTAGTTTATTTTTGTTCTAATCGATTTAGAATGCAAAATTATGCCTAAATATAACTAAATTTCGACAAAATTAAAGGCTTTTATTAGAGCTTTTGCTTTATTTTTACAATATTGATATTAAATTGTGTTTGTCTAGTGTTGATATTTTTGAATTTAAATTCGTGATGTTTTAACATTTTGATTATTTTATTTATAATCTTTAGAGAAGTTGTGGGAGGCGTCATTTACATTTTTCTTTCCTTTTTTTTTAAATTTCTGATGGAATTTTGAATGTTTTATCTTGTTAACTTCAATATAATATACAATAAAATTTTCTCATTGAAATTAGTTTCATAAAACAAAATATACAATTATAAATTGTACGAAATTTCAAAATATCGATTTCAAATTTGATAAAATATTATATAAACTTATCTAATTAAATTCTGTAGACTCAAAAATCAAGAAATTTGAATTTAAATGCGTTGTAATTAATTGATTTTAATTACTGTACAAAGCATTTCGATATTAACGGAGAGAAAAAAAAGAAAAAGTACGAGTTAAAATATTAAAAAGAAATTACTTCCACAGTAAAAAAAGACATGATGAAAAATGCATCCGGTGACGTAAGTCACTCAATCACGTCCCAAGGTTTCAGATTGTGACGTAAAAGCCTACAGTCCGCGCGCGACAAAATGTTCTGTCTGGTTCTTTAAGCTGTATGAAGATAACCTCAGGAATTTTTGGAGGTTGGTCCATCCGGATATGTCCCTAACCGCCCAGTCGCCAAATAGTGGGCCTAACGACACCCATAATGAACTAAAAAACATCCCTTATTGCTCAAAGGGCGAAAAGAATTTTTAAAAAAAAAGCCCTAAAGTAGTTACGAAGTAGAAGATTTCATTCTTCCCAAAGAAATTGCGTTAATAAAGTGATTTGAATGTAAAATAAGTTATATTTAAAATCTAATTTATCGTATTTCTGTTAATAAACGATAAATATTCGATCAGAAAAGCCTTACTGTCCTTAAAATTCTATTATTATTTATGATCGTCTACGTGGACGTTATTTATTAATAGGACTTTATTATGGTGTTTAAAGATTGGCACAGTAATGAGAGTTAATTCAGGAAAAATTTCTTTATTATATCACCTGTAGTAGCAATATCTGCTAGTAGCAAAGGGCGAAAAGAATTTTTTAAAAAAGGTCCTAAAGTAGTTACGAAGTAGAAGATTTCATTCTTCCCAAAGAAATTGCGTTAATAAAGGGATTTGAATGTAAAATAAGTTATATTTAAAATCTAATTTATCGTATTTCTGTTAATAAATGATAAATATTTGATTTTATTGTTTATCAGTTTTATTTATTTCTTAATAATAACACAAGATATTGATAGAATAGTTTGAAATAGTGAAATAGTAAATCTAAATTTTTAAAAATAATGATAGTACAACTAACAATATAGAAGACAAAAGATTCTTGCTTTCAAAAGAGAAAACATGGAAATCTATAAAACATAATTGAAATGTATTGTCTAATATTTATAATATTTGAATTTTCCTCGCTTAGGAGCGGTGTCTAAAGAGTTATGTGACCAATGATTTTCAATTAACATAAACACGTCAATTATTCTCAGCGCAAGGGCTTCACTCCAAAATCGTGATTTTCGAGCAGCTTGTAAAATTGTGTCTTACTCCTGTTGTCAATACTATAATCTACCCAGTACAAAAAGTATTTATTTATTTAATAGTAGCAACTATGACTCATTCAGACACAAGATTCGAAGTAAGTTTGGTTAACCAAAGAAACAATAGAACATTGACACCGCATCTAACGATAACAAAATATTGGCACTATATTTTTGTAATATAAATAGATTACACTAATTTTTCAAAACTGTTATGAATTTATGGATGATCGTCCATAAATTACGTAACTCTATTTTTATGCTTTTTAAATACCACTTCACTTTTGGTTTTAGTATTACAGAACAACCAACTTCTTGGAAAATAGTAATAAACGCGGTTTTTTAACGGAGACAAGGCGGACGTACAACGCTTTAATCACGCGTATAAGCCTGTACCAATTGTACCCTAAAATGAACAATAGTGACAAAAGTATCCAGTAAAAGTATCTGTGGAGACTTTTTGCGTCAGTACGATGTTCACAGAACAGCCCACATGCAGGGAGAAAGAGCTAAATTGACGTTAATGCAGTAGCGAAGCACAATAGGGAAAATTAAATTTGTCTGCAAATTATTATTATTTTTTCAATCATGATCATTGGCATCCCTATAAAATTTTCCAAGGGTGCGAAGCTTGGAGACAAATAATTACATCAATAAATTTTTATTTAATTATTTTTTGCGAGTAGATAATAATTAGTAGATAAGATACAGTATTACATCAAAACATCCTATGATCGAGGGTATAAGGATGCATATCCTAATCACTTTTACGTTTATAATTTATAGAATGTTTTACTCGATTCCGGGGAGGGCAAGTGCTCAGTTTATCCCTGAATGCGGACACCCTGAGCACTTGCGCACCCTGACATTATGTACTTTTTATTAAAATTTTATATTAATATATAATAATTATATTTCCTTGTCGACTATTTTTGTACTGTTTACGTGGTATTTAAAGAATTTTAAAAGTGACGTCACGATGACGTTTTTACTCGATATGCGTCGGATCAGGAAAGCTTCCTGTAGGTCATTAAACTGTAACTTTGTCTCTGCGTTACCGACACCAGTCGTAAACGTCCTTTTTTCTCGTCGACGGAATGGATTATGATGAATCAATGTAATGCATTTTTAAATACCAATGAATGCGCACATGTTTTTTTTAATAACGTAGGTATTAAACGGATCAAATATACTACACCCGTGTTCCGCAACCGGTGTGCTGTCACAAGGTGAAAGGTGTGATGTAAACTTTTATATATTCTGTTAATTGTCAGGTTTTATTTATATATTTTTATCACAGTTGCTGTTTCTTATGTTTGTATTTTATTCGCTATCGCAACACTGATGAAATAAGATGTGTTTATTTATTCTTTATTACAAGCCACGCATTTTTATGTATTCTAAAAAATTAAATGTAAAATAAATTTGCTCACAGGTGTTGATATCTGTTTAATAATAATAAGAATGATGATGATCATATTAATAATAATAATAATAGGTTAGTGGCATTATGTAATTCTATTAATAGTATCATATCATACATTTTTGAGAGTAATAATATTTTGGTGTGCCGTGTTAAGTCATAGGTGCGCCATAAGTAGAAAAAATTGTGGAACACTGACCTACACAATCGTTGATAGCTTCTGAAAGGATAGTCATACGTGAATTGTTTTATATCGATCGATTTAGCGTGTGAAGTTACATCTAAATCTATTTGTAAATATTACGGCTAAGATCTTTCTTGGGCTTGAGTCTTTCTGCTTTCGTCTAACCGAAAACTCTTAATCACAGATAAGCTCTTAACTACCTCACAACAAATGGATTGGTCCTGTACAATCGCGCGTCCATACGACTTAAAAAAGAACATGCAAGGTCACCATGCGCGCGCACTGTAATTTGTTTTTGCTATACGCTGTTTACTTTCTAGATGAAAGGCATTAGTAACAAATTTGGTGGCAGATGTTAGTAATGTAACAAGTATGTATGTCAGTTTTTTAATATCACAGATCTTTTCACGAAATTTTAAATGTTTCAAACTGTAATGCTTACATATACATACTATTACATGTATATATACAGCAGTGGCGTGCGTGACATTTGATGATAGGGAAGCTGTGTTTCTGTAAGAAGCCGACTTACAGGGGCAATTAATTAATTGCGCGTCAGGGCCCGTTCGTATTCGTTTGTTCGATAAGCCAGTAAAAACCGTATACATTTGTAAATGTATTTTTAATAGATTATCTGACGTACTTAATAAATAAGACAGTTCAATATAATTACCTCCGTTATTAGATTCAATAAATTCCCTATGCCCTCTGAATGCCAATTCTCGCTTTGAGGAAAAACATATAACATCTATTAATTTAGATATATCTATTAATCGTAATTATCTCGTTATAATTTTCAATATTTATTTTATATTGTCTACCAATGTTAAATTCTATTCCGCTTTGATTTCGAAATTGCTTCACTTCTACGAAAGAATCGTCATTCGTCATATATTTTATCGTCAAAATGTCGATATTTTTTTGACGTATTTATATTTAATTTAGGCATTGGTCTTTCTCTTTTAATAATGTTATCTTTTTCATTATATTCTCTCGAGTCAAAACTTTTTTAAAATAAATTTTTGAATCACTAGTTACGATATAAGGGCTAAAATTAAAATTATCAGAAAAACTTACTTGGTAAAACAAAATGTGTGATGAATATACATACCTAGTACAAAAAATTCTTCAATTGTATGAATATAGTTTTAAAGAAACTTATAATTAAATATAACTTTGTGAAGAAACGTACATAAAAATAACAAAATATTCTTTACTTTTTAAATCTTAAAACAATCCACTTAGTGAAATACTGTAGCTCCCTACGAGTGGCTAATGAATGGAATCAGAGACGGTCCAGGTAGGTGTGTGCGTGCCAAATCCCGAAGGTGCCGATACCGGTCAATGTCAAATGCCTCTTTTGTCGCATCACTAGTATATATCACAGGACGCGACAGGGTTGTTGTAGATTTTAAACGTTTCTCACCATAGCTGTAAATATCTAAATTTGTTAAACTTAACAGATTGTCCGTCGTTCGTTTTCTAACTAATTCGTTTTAGGACCAAGTGTTCACGGAAATTTCCAAAATTTACAACTTTTCGGCCACTCTCATTGAACTGGAAAAATTTCTGTTTTTATTATATCTAATATTATGAAGAGAACAGACCCCACTGTACTCGATAAGAGATTCGTTCAGTTAATTAAGCTTCTGTTTAAGTAAAATTTCGGCTTTTTCATCAGGGTTTTATTTATGTTTCTAATTCCCTAATCGCTTAATTATTTAACTACTTCTTAAGTAGAAATAAGCTGAAACCGGTTACTTTGTACTCGAATATCTGTAGTCTTGGGAAAGAAGTGAAAAGAAATTTTTATAACAACCGATACATAAATCGTAAATTTAAGGAAAATAAATTCTAGAGCTTTTTCTGTACCATTGTACGTCTCATTCATTAAATTTGGTTGTAAATGATGCTGCCAAAGTAACAGTTAATTTTTTATCACTGTACTAGAATTGTACACGTTTTTTCTGCATCCCCTTACAGATGGGACATACTGAAATCGTAATATCACCGGTTTAACATTGAAATCCGTAAGTAATATAAGATGGGAGAGCGGAATAAACGCGGAATAAATGTATCAAATATTTTAATGGATTTTTTTTTAAAACTCTCGTCAACTATACAGAACTATCATAAAAACATGCCAGTAAATTCCTATCGGTTAGGTGAAGTTATAAATCTAGTTTAGGGTGGGCAACCTTTTTTATAGGGTAGAATATTCGATGATAATATTTTTAAACATCCTTTTCTTAAATGAATGAATTCAGTTTATTCTAGATCGTCGGGAGGTGTTATCGAACATTGAGAAGTTTTAACATATGTTGTATTTTTAGAAAGTTAAAAATGACGTGCAACTGCAACAAATGTTTTAAAAACAGTAAAGCTGTTTCGCTAGCATCGGGAATTTATACAACTGTAAGTAATTATTTAAATTATTATTATATTAAATTTAAATTTATTTAGAAAATCACTTTTTATATATTTTAGTTAATATGAACATATATATTTTATATCGTTTTTATTTATTTAAACAGTAAAAATTAAACTTCACTTTCTGATTTAATGAATGAAATTTCTTTTATCATCATTATTTTTCAAAGACATTTGAAATTTATTTCAAGTTAATTTAAATAAATCAAAGTATCAATCATTGTAAATTAAGCATGTAACTTTATTTTAATACAGTTAACCCCGTATAACACGGCACTTCTATAGCACGGATTCACTCTAATACGTTTCGAGAATTGGGTAAAACCCTCGTACTACATGAAATGTAATAAAAACCATTAAAAGCGAACTTTATCTAATTTGAAATTAGGGAAATCCCCGTACAACAGTTCAATAAACGTGATAAAGGTTTTAAGTACGAAAGATTCCTCATTTGATATTTTTCATTCGAACGCGTACGTACTATCAGAGTTTCATGCACAATTTTCGTGAACTATTAGTACTTAAGTACAGTATGTAAATTTTCCCGCCTTCTGTCGATACACATGATCCTTCTCGAAAGTTGTTTCGAGTTGCCAGATCTCGACGCTTCTCGTTTTATATTGCCAGATGTTTTTCCCTTATTCCATACTTGCTTTATTCCGTCACCGGTTCTTAGACATTGAACCGCGCCTCCGACCGTTGGAACAATCCACACCTTTACAAGTATACTTTAAGACTTTAATTGTGTCTCTTTTTTGGCTATGTAGATTAAAAATTTTCGGTTAATAGTGCTTAGTGATGACGACGAAAACATTATTTAATTTATATTAATATGTATCACTTCTTAAGAAAATTTTAATGAAGATATTTATCTTAATTATGAAAATATAATAGCATGTTTTTTAATTTTTGGAACCTAACCCTACTTTTCGTACTAGTTCTTTGTTTCGTATAACACGAATTCGCATAACACGGCAATTTTTTGGAACGTAACTCCGAGTTATACGGGGGTTACCTGTATTTCAAATCTATTTTCTATGTTGAAAACTCTTCTAATTCAATAGACTTTTTCTTAAAAAATAGTCTTTATTATAATCGATTTTGGATGTCAGGAAACATTTACATCTAATTATGAACTACGGGATAAAATACAGTAGACTCTCATATAACGCGGGGGATACGTTCCACGTTGTAGGAAATCGTGTTATACGAGACAGATCAATTTATGCAAATTCAGGAGTCTGTAAATTGTAACAGTTGTCAATAAATCTGTACTGTACAACCACTATTAACAAAACGGCATCGTTGAAACTTATTTGTTGGTACTTCCGATAGTGAATAAATGTTAAGCAATGAAGTGCATAATTTTATTTTAAGTTGAATAAAATTATTTTCCTCTTATATCTTTAAATGAGTATGTATTATTATTTTTTTATAAACCGTTACTTCTTTAAACAATCAGCTTCACTATTCATATATAAATAACGAGTAAGTGCATACATTCGCTTTTCTAAACAAAAAATCAGAAACTATGTGAAAATGTTAAATTTATCTTACGCGTTATATGACACTGTTTATCGCGCTGTATGAGAACTACTCGCAATTTTTTGTCGCGTTGTACGAATTTGCGTTTTACGGGAGCGCGTTATACGAGAGTCTACTGTAGTTTATATTACTCCTAAGATAAAATAAATAGCTTGGTAATAAAAGAATTAATACTATAACATGTAATAGTAATACATTTTTAATCGTATTAAGTAGTAAACATAAAAACATTTCTTTAAGAAAATTTGCATTCATTTTAAAATAGGCTCTAGTGAAATTTCTCATGTTAATGTGCATAAAGTTGAGCTTTTATTATTGTGGATAACATTTTGAATAAAGTCATTCGTTTCCAATCAATTTTTTTCTGACAAGCGTAAAATTAAGCGATAAAAGTAAAATAGCTTTATGGAGAACACCAGTAAACTTTGACCTATCGACCCGAAAGTTTCGCCAGGACTTCACTGATAATATTAAAAGCTTAAGTTTAAAATTTGCACATTGTAGACCCGGTAGTTTCTCCCTTTGGAGAGTCTGCAGTGCCGGATGAAAAAGAGAAGAAAACACAGCTTTTTTGACGATTTTTGTACTTTTCAACTGCTTATAGTTCGGCAGTCCCTTTATAGAAAAATCTGAAATTTTTGCACACTACCTAAGAAAACAATTCTATTTCGAACGAGATATTCAGATTTACGCGTTTGGGGTCAGAGAAATTGACCTTCGAAAATTTGCAACTCTGATTTCTAAATGTATAATCAGTCAGTGACTTTTTCACTAGGCGCAGAGTCACTGCCGTGACTCTCGACTTAACTATTTTTCAATAAAACATGAAATAAATTTTTAAAATAAATTACGTTTACTTTAATTTTGCAAAAAATGCGGACTTGTGCTATCCATTAAAACTTTGATGTACCTTGTGATTTAATTACGAATTTAATATAGGAAATAATGGGTTACAAGATACAGTTTTGGATAGCAAATGTTCTTGTATAACGTACTGTTAACAAACTAAGGAATTTTATTCCTCTTCTTTCCATTCGTGGAAAATCATGAATTCAATTCGCGATACGTTTTGCCTTTTAAAAAATAAACCTTGCCCATATCTTTGTTATGGCTAGAAAAATACTATAAAATATTCCATCAACGAATTACTTAACTTTCCCGTCAACATTTAAAACTGCGTGTATGCTGCCATCTGTTATGATATTTTATTTTAAAAAACTTTTTATAATGTCAGATGTGGTAGCTGTATATACGTAATGTAAATGAATGTCTCTTTAATCTGAATAAATAAATCCGGTAGATTTCCTCACAGCTATCAGGTTAGCTACTCGTTTATTGGAAATTACAAATGCATTTCGGCCTATTTAGAGTTTAAGCCCCTCCTCAGTGTAATGCTTCAGAATTATTAGAAATAACAAAAATCTTAGTTAATTTATAAAAAACCGCGTGTAGATGATCTTTACAGACACAATAATATGACACAAAGGTATGTAAAGAAGTTTTTTTTGTGTCTGTAAAGATCATCTACACGCGGTTTTTTATAAATTAACTAAGATTTTTGTTATTTCTAATAATTCTGAAGCATTACACTGAAAAGGGACTTAAACTCTAAATAGGCCGAAATGCATTTGTAATTTCCAATAAAGGAGTAACCTGATAGCTGTGAGGAAGTCTACCGGATTTATTTATTCGGATTAAAGAGACATTCATTTACAACTTTTTATATTTTTGATTATTAAAAAATGGCAAAAAGCGTAATTCAGCTGCAATTTAAAAAAAAAATTGTTGATCTATAAATTCCCACTGTGGTACGTCTTTTGATCTCGAGAATGGAGTTAGATAGATGAAATCTAAGACCAGATGTAGAAACCTTTAGGGACAGAAGGCCCCATTAACTACATAAGAACTTCCGATGCAAACTCGAAGTCATGTTATTTGAATTCAAAAAAATTTCCCCTGTAAGGTGTTAGATGTCCGGCACGACTCTATTGTTAAAGGAAAAGTATGATATACATTGGCAAGTCGCTACTGGTTTGAAGTGGAAAGCATATATTTTAATTAAATAAATTAAAAATATGATTAAAAATTGTAGCCCGGCAATGTGACATCGTCACAATAAATAATTGCTTGTTTTCAGGGTAGGGATGGATTTTATAAAAAAAATTGTAAATACCAATAACGAGGAAAATCGTCATTAAGTCCGACTCTATTCGAGATATGACGCGATCTCCTTTATCTCCTCATCCCTTCTGCAAAATTTCAGAAATTTTCGACCAAAGCATAGGAGTTATTAAGCTTCAAAGAGGGTGAACAAAATCGTGCCACACACAAACACATTAACACACACACATACAGAAAAAACTTCGAATTTTTTTTTTTTTTTTTTTTTTTGCATTTTTCGACGTTTCAAGGTCTTCTGAATCAAAAAATATAAAATCTAGGGTGGATCATTTTTTTAGTTCTTATTTCTCTTGCTGTTATATATATATATATATATATATATATGAAGTACTGTCTGCATATATATTTATAGGTTGTGTCTGCAATCGGTTTAATAACTATCATAGTCATTTGGGCTAACTTCGAATTTCATCCCACTTCAAAAACTTATTGTAAGTGTTTTTAAATAAAATATATTGCTATTTATAATATAGTTTACTTTCTTCATTTTAACAGTTATCGAAAATTTTAATCTCTTGTAAATGAATTAGTAAACAGATAAATGTTATGATTTCAGTTATTGCGGTGTACGCTTCATCTTTAACATTCTGTTTAATATTCCTTCTGTTCAGTTTGCTACAGGTGTACGCCGTGATTAAGGTAAGTGGAATATTTCAAAAGTAAAGTAGAAATAATAAACTTTAAAATATTGTAATAATTTTCTAGAAAAAGCGTTTTGCCTTAATACCATGGATGATTTGGTTCATGATTTTAATGATCTGTCAACTTTCCGCACTTATTGGCTTTCATGTGTCGGGACAATTGCATAGAGAGATTTTGGTAAGAATTTTAATTCTGAATCGTTATGGGTAAGGTTTACTTTGCATTTTAAAAACTGGTACTGGCAAGGCGCGAATCCACGACCGAACTCTTAGTGTTCAGGGAGCGGAACTCTTTGGCCACTGATGACATCAACTGAGGAAGAGAGGGCTATCCGCTTGGGATTCTGCATTGTGTGACGGTAGCTGAACTTAATTGAAATACAGTAACTGCAATTATCCCGTGGATGTTTAGGTTGTCAAGGTACCGGAGAGGTCCATCTCATCTAATATTTACATTTAAAAAGGGAACTGTCTAGGAAGTCCGTGTTAGCTTTTTTTATTAATGGAAAATTTATCTTATTATTTCTAGGATTAAATATAAAATTGTAAATTTCTGATTAGATAATTTCACTACAATATATATATTGCAGTTCCTTATTTGTACACTTATACTTCTGGCTACGCTAGGATTACATGTAAGTTGTTGCAACGCATGTAACATATAATATATTTTTACATTTATAAAAGTTATTCACAAATAAATGTATTGATTTTATTAATTTAATAATATAAACATGAATATTTGATATTTTATATATAATTTTCAGATTGTTTGTTTCCTTGTGGTTATAACATATTATCGAACATTGGAAATGACTGAGCGAATTGAAGAAGAAATGGAAAAGATGTGAATTTGTAACTTTACAGTAACATTGGGAAAAAATCTGTAAATTTATATTTTAATATAAAATATTTTATAGTTTTTTTTCTGTGAATATTTTTATATGTGGATACAATAGTCATTTTCAAAAAATTATGTAAACATTTTTTAAGTCACTGTATGTATATTATCATACGCAAGCACACACAACACCCACAAGTGGAAATTTATAAAAATAATATTATGTATATTTAAAAAGATTTTTATTAATTAACACTACTTAAGGCACGGAAAGACTTCGTCTTTTGGCGTCGGGGACACGGTCTAAGTCCGAAATGGCACGGGTTACAGATTAGCACAATAGATGAGAAACTACTTTTTCTTTTCTTTTTTTTTTGCGCGTTGACACACAGTGCTTTGGTTATTCGGAATGTTAGCCGAGTGCGAAGTGTCCTCGATTGTCGGAGATTATATCAATCTCCGTTCTTTCTTTCGTCTATTTTGACTGGTCATTCTTCCTCAATCACGCTTCCCGAGTGGCTCGTTACTAAGCGTAACGAGACTCCTACCTGGAGCGCGAGAAAGGTCAAAATCGAAGATGAATTCAATCTTCCACCGATCATAAGACGACTTCCTTCCGCGATTTATAATTTCTGCGTTGCAGTTTGATATACCTAAACAATGGGTGTCCGCAGTGGTGACATTCGAAATATTTAACAAGGGGTTCGCTAGCAGAAAATTTTTCCCTGACTATCACCGAGAAACGAAATGGAAGTTTTGAATAGATGTAAATATAATACCTTTTCTTGCAACCGTATATCTAACAATCAGTGGCGTACTTGGAACGTAACGTAACGAGCCATGGGTGAAGGGCAGGTAACGATAATATTTTAGGGCTGTCGACTTTTTTTTTTTTTTTTTTTTTTCTTTAGGCAGGGTAATCTTTACCGCGAAATGGCGCTTCTGGAAATACACACGTGTCATCATTTCTCGAGATACATTATACTTTTTCTTTCGCTGTCCATAGCCCGACACGTGTTCGACAGCCATCTTGTATTATCTCGCGCGCGTGGCATTCTGGGATCTCTCTTATGACTGGATCTACTTTCAAGAACTCTTTTGAATCGATCGCGATTAAACCTCGATTGAAACGGTCGAGAGAGATCGCACCAAGACATACTCCCTGACCTTGCTCACAATCTAGATTGAAATGCTCAGTACGAACGGGGTAGACTATAAGGCTCTAGTTTAGTAGTATTACAGAGTATAATACGCATATTTTAATATATTTTGTTAAAAAAAAACAAACCCACTGAGAAATGTTCCGTGTGTTTAACAAGGTTCGGAAAACTGAAAATTTTAACAACGGGTTCGGCCGAACCTGTGAGAACCCGCCGAATATCACCACTGGGTGTCCGACTACAAATGATTTTTTTCCTGTTTTTTTTTAAACTAATAAATGTTTCTCTAAATTAACCGATTTTTCGCTTCTTTCGTGACGGGTCAGACCTGTCCCAAACCTTACATTTCCATAAAAGTTTTAAACAAATACTGCAAATGATAAAAATAAACAATTTATTTAAAAACAAATGATAAAATGTATTTTAGTTTTAAAATAAAAATAATACATACATAATACAAATTGATATGATACAAACAATGATAGAAAACCTTGTTTTTTAATTTTTTATAAACTAACTCTAATAGGCGATTTTTTACCGCCAAGTCGTTAATTACTTTATCATAAAAGTCGCTAGTCGTCGACTCCGTCAACGTATTTGAAAGCTCTTTTTCTATCGAAAGCGACGCTAGCGACGACAATTTTTTTTCTAACTGAGTGAGTGTTCCTGGCCAATGTATGAATTTGCTTCGTGCAGGGCCGGATTTACATAGGGACATTTGGGGCTGGTGCCCAGGGTCCCCACAAAATAGGGGGCCCCACAAAACTATGTTTAAACATAATTTTTTTCCCTATTACTGCGACAGCCTAGTGTGGCCTAATCATGAGGGCCACAAGCAAAGAAAACCAAACCCGGGAGAAAACCTATGAAACATCGGAAAATTTCTGGAAAAAAATTTTACATAGGTATTTTTCAATTAAATTAAAATAATTAGTTTTACACAATAAAATATATGTATGTTTACAATAACCTTATTTTAAATGAAATTTACAACTTCCTAGTTGAAATCTAGTTGAAAGTACAGTATTTTGTGTAAATTTTCTAAATCATCAAATTTGCCTATTCTTAAAGGGGGGCCCCACCGAATTTGTGCCCAGGGCCCCTGGATTGGTAAATCGGCCCTGGCTTCGTAGTCGAAAAACTGCGCTCAACAGACGCACTGGTAGATGGTACCGTAAGAATTAATGATATTATAATGAATTAATGATAAATCATAATTCTTTTAGTATATCTTTGTTAATTAAAAGAAAATTATAATTAAATATAACTTTTCAAAGAAGCATATACATAAAAATAATATTGAATATTTTTTACTTTTAAAATCTTAAAACAATTCACTTATTCAAATAACTCCCTTCCAGTGGCTAAGGGATAGAATCGTTGGAAGCGTTATTGTGTGTAGCATCACCGGTTAAACCGCCAGAGGTTGGTGCTCTGTAAAGCGCATGCGCCAATGCCTGTAAATTGACTGCATTACACTGTTCAAATATTTTCGCCCTGGAAGCTGTTCCGTATTCGACAATACAGCGCTTCCATTAGGAATATGCATACACAAATTTAGATTCGAATATACAATAGCGATCTTATCGTTGTTTTTCACATATATTTTATTACAGATTTCATATAGAAATCTGTAATAAAATATTAATTTTAAGTAATTCAAAGTACTGTACGTTCAAATATGAAAATAATCGCGCAATATGTACTTATATTTTAGAAAATAAAAGGAATCGGCGCTTTCACAGCTTCCAATGACGGCACGCCACTGATGAAATTAGTGCGGATTACGCTTTTGTCAGCTTCCAACTGCATACACTATGAAGACACCAATGAAAAGAGATTATTTGTTTGAATCTATTCTCTCTACAAAAACCTAAGAATGAATTATTAGCGAGGTTGAGGCCGAACTTTTCAACGCAAAAACATGTACGTCGGACGTTCAGCGCCGCCTTCCTGTAAGCCTAGAAGATTGACAATGGCGTTTAGAACGTCAGTGGAATCATGCTCGACGTTCCAAACGCCATTGTCAAACTTCTAGCCCTTTCCATGCGGGCGATCTACAGCAAATAATTGAGTGGAATTCGTCATGCGGCGCATTTTTTGCAGTTTTTGGATGATTTTTAAATCGCGATATTTCGCTTTAAAATCGCGTTATGTTTAATCTGTTTTTTGCGTTTGATTAAGAACATATTACAGTTTACGATTGTATAATTTTTAGTTTTATACATATTTAAAATAATATGAAGTTTACGAACAAATTTGAAGGTTACGAACAAAAAAAAAAAAATTAATTTACAGAGAATCGCTGAACTTTGTACATCTGTTAGATAGAAACATCTGTCCTCTATTAAACAAAACAAACCGCAGCTTTCTACCTAGAGCGGGGGAGAAGTTATTGCCATTATTCACACTATGTCTCTAATTACTTAGCTGGGAGAGTAGTCGATTGTTATCGTGAAGATAGTTTTAAAAACATATTTACTCGCCTAAATATTGTCGAATTAGCTAATTTAATGTCTAAGTGCATTAAATTAGTTAATTAGAATTAAAAATCGATTTAAAAAGCGAATTTACAGTGATTGTTTACATTTTACTTCGAAGGTTGGAGGCGGGGCTTTTCGCGGCAATTTTTTCGTTTCATAAGTCTGTGATTAGTTAAAGTAACGTCAACAAAGACAGAAGAGACTCAATAAAACTGTAGAAGGAGTTTCATTTTGATTGTTTTCAGCCAACTGTGTAGTTAACTGCGAAGATTTACTGTAGAATAGTAGGGGATGTATTTACCAAAATATTTATGGCCCAGGGGTGGTAACAAAACGTTTATTGGCTTAAACAAAGTCAATCGACCTACAGAATAGCGAATCAAAGCTAAGATCGCTGGAAAATCGAATATAACGCAAAATAATCGAATTTTTTGATTAATTACGCCGAAAGGCGTATGCCGCATCACGAATTAACGGCAAGTCACGTGACATACGCCTAAAGGCGTATAACCGCATGGAAAGGGCTAGGCTTACAGGAAGGCGGCGCTGAACGTCCAACGTACATGTTTTTGCGTTAAAAACTTCGACCTCAACCTCTCTATTAGCAACTGAAATGAGCTCAACAGTGGACAAGCGATTCCAGTTCCCTGAACACTGGGAATTCGGTCGTGGGTTCGCGCCTCGCCCGGACGAACTAACCACGTGGAGTTTCCTGGGTTTTCGCAACGTCTGTAATGCCTGAATAGGGGCCACTTACCCTTAAAAGACCTCCGGAATGCATTATTCCTCGCATAACAACCATCATAAAACGCATACAATTACGTTTGCATACAAATTGTATAAATATGACAATTAGTCACATTTTACCACGGGGCTAATAGTCTAGAAGCTCATGTCCAACTAGCTGATACAAGACAAACATTTGAAATTTTCTAGTGCAGATTTCACCTAATTATAATGAATGTCTACGACTTTCAGAAGTCAAAACTACTCGTGGTTGTATTTTCAAGAAAATTACAACTGTTTTTCACATTTTAACAAGTTATTTTATCGGCGATCGGCGAAAAATGACATCTCGCACGACCGATTCGATCGCAATTGACTTATTAGTCTGCTCTTTTCTAATAAATTCTGTTTTGAGAATCATTATTATTACTTTCTCATTTAATGCATTGCGGTATTTGTTTATAATAACTTATTGGTGTATTTTTAATGAAGTATATACGTTTTTCAACTTTTATCACGAAGTTTTTATATTCACTTGAGCAACAATTTTGAAGCGAGAGTCACTTCTGCAAAAAGTACAAGACTTCTTCAACCGTTAGTAACGTTCTTCTCTGTTTAAAAGGAACGTACAAGCGAACAAAACTTAATATAATATATAAGAAAAGGCAAAATTGGAAATCTAACAGCCATAACTGATTATAGAATTACAATTAAAGAATTTAAATTTAGACATACTGAAATCAGAAGCCGATTGCCTTATGCATAATCATTATGAAATTCAAGAGTCTACCGTAAAAATTTATTAAATAAATATATTACTTTTTGAACATATTATTTAATATAATAATAATAATAATAATATATAAATTTAAGTTGTGGTAATATTTTCAACTTTTGCGAGAATAAAAATTAAATATATTTAATTTCTGTAGTATATTAAAACGTTTCGAAATGTCTGGCAACCCTACTTTACACATAACACGTGGTTTTATTTACCAAAATGTCAGCTATAAGAGATATCAGGTATGGATTTTTAGTTTTTTTAGTCATTTTCTTTAGAAAATCTAATTTCAACTGTTTATAATAAAGGATAATTTGCTTCTAGAAGTAACAGACTGAGTGAATGGATATTGATTAATTAAAAATCGGTAAAATATTTGTATTTTTTTAGTAAACCTAAAACCCGACGTGGGAAGAAATTTGTAGAAAATAAATCACCAAAAGTGATCGAAAATGTTAAAACAACTTGTTTCATACGTGGATCGACGGCAAACAATACAGTTCTTACAGCCATGAAGAATTTGGTATGTTGCAATGCCAATTTATAAAATGTTCTTATTTTTAACAAATTTGTATTCTATATAATATTAAAAATCATAATTTTTTAAATTATGATTTTTATAGAGTATCATCTGTAATTCAGTGTCATATCTATAAATATGTAATGTGTCTTGGGCTAATAAACTACTATACAGATCCTTACAATTTACACATTTTGGTACCCACAAAACTTGAGTTAGGATTCCTGTTTTGCTTTTTATTAATTCATTCTCAAAAAAGAAAAGATAATATTTACTTGTTCTCTTGAAGAGGCAGTACCATGAACTTCAATTACTTTGTCCTTTCACAGTAATAAGTTCTTAGAAACTTTAAGATTTACCAATATGAGTGCCGTTTTTATTAATTAATTCATAGCCTAACAAAAAAATTAGCATGCTAAAGATTCACAAAGTTCTCAAAATTGTTTACGGCACTGTTACTTTTTACATTGAACCATTCATTTTGGAAGCATGTGTTTTTTTCAATGTAAAATCATCATTTTTTTTTTATTAGACACTAAAAATTAATGAGTATTTTTAAATTAAATATTAATTCTACTATGAAAACAATGCCCGGAAAGAGATTGCTGAATGAAAACAAAATAAAATAAAGAAGTGAATAATAAACTGTCACGAACAAGAGCCTTTTTATCAGTGTTGTAATCAGTAGAAACACACTAACGTTTTTGACCTCCACCTCCACACTCTACAGTGTTGACAGTTAGAAGACGTTTATTTTTAAGCAAGTGAATAAAACTACAGAACATCGGTAGTTGGTTATAGATTCACACCTGACCAATAGACTAACCTAATGAACATTTCTAGGTTTTCTTCATGTCGAAATAGATGCTGGTATTTCTAGAATGTCATCTCAGAAGGCACTCTCCACTTGGCAGTTGCCCAGGAGTTGCAAGTGCCTTATTCCATTAATCTAATCTGAAAAAGTAAAAGTGAATGCACATAGAAATTGAGGAGAACTGTAAAAACCATTTATATTTCTGATTGTGTTTTAGTTTTGATTTTGTTGCAATAATTTTCCAAATAATAATTTATTTTTTGTATTCAATATTTTGTTTTAAATATACTTGGTCATGTATAAAACCTACCAGACATATAGGCACTTCATGATACTTTATTGGGTCTTACTCATCATGGACTTGGGATACATTTGGGGATTTTTATCCCCTCTTCACCCAACTAAACATACTATCCCTATATCAAATTACAAATTTCCGTTTAAATACCAATAAATTTGCAATTTCTCTCAACAGTTTAGCTACCAGGTGTATAAGCTTAAATCCACTGTTTGCTAATAAATGGCGTTAGTAAGCGTATTAAGCTACTGTGGAGACACCATATTTTTTTTTCGATGATTTTGACATTTGTCAACATTAATCAGTGCACATCATCAGCGATTTCATACGACATCATACATTTTTCCTTTGGTAATCATGCCTAATTTTGTGCCAGAAAAACAGCATATGCGGGAAGCTCTGCTTTTCTGCTCCAATTTGAAGAAATCGGTTGCCGAAGCTCATTGAATGCTTGTGGAGGCCTATGGCGACAGTGCTTTATCGGAAACCACGTGCAGAGATTGGTTTCGTCAGTTCAAAGACGGCAATTTTGACCTGAGCGACAAGAAGCGTGAAAATCGGCCCAGGAAGGTTGAAGACCATCAATTGCAGGCTCTTTTGGACGAAGACGATACCCAATCACAAAAAATGCTTGCTGAGCAACTGGGTGTTACTCAACCAGCCATTTCCATGCATCTACGTGCCATGGGAAAGATTCAAAAGATCAGAAAATGGGTGCTGCACGAATTGAACGATAGGCAGATGGAGCGACGCCAAAACACATGCGAAATCTTACTCGCCAGACAAAAAAGAAAGTCGTTTCTTCATTGGATTCTAACTGGTGACGAAAAATGGATATATTTCGAGAATCCTAAACGCAAGAAATCGTGGGTTGATCCAGGCAAATTATCAACATCTTCCCCAAGACCAAATCGCTTTGGACGGAAGACAATGCTGTGCGTTTGGTGGGATCAGCAGGGTATCATCTACTATGAGCTGTTGAAACCTGGTGAAACTGTCAATGCCCACCGCTACTACCAACAACTGATCAAATTGCACCATGCTCTGAAAAAAGGCCAGATTATCAGCAAAGACACAAGCTGATTTTCCTCCACGACAATGCACCATCGCACTCGTCAACATTGGTCCAAAACTACTTGGAGACACTCGACTGGGAGGTGCTACCCCATCCCACTTATTCACCAGACCTGGCCCCTTCTGACTATCACTTATTTTCGTCGATGGGCCACATGCTCGCTGAGCGCCACTTCGATTCTTACGAAAATGTCCAGAAATGGCTTGATGAGTGGTTTGCCTCAAAAGAAAAAGAATTTTTTTGGCATGGTATCCACACATTGCCCGAGAGATGGAAAAAATGTGTCGCTAGTCAGGGAAAGTACTTTGAATAAATTTGTTTTTGCTTGCTATGAAAAAAACGTGTTTTTTTCTGACTAAAAAACAGCAGATTTAAGCTTATACACCTGGTAATTAACAATGAACAATTAATCCTGATTGCATAATTATGTAATTGTATAATTAATCATTAACTAAGTGTTGTAAAGTATTTTTTTAAATATAAAATCTCAATTTTTTTTTTATTTTGGTTTTTATGCAGGCTTTTTTTTAAATTTAAGTTTTTATGACAATAGTTTTGCTTAGTATCTACCAATTACAAATATAAATATGTATTTTATTATATATTTACAGTTTAAGGTTGAGGTTGCATGAAAATTTGAAAGATAAATTACATAAATTATCCATATAAATAAACAACAACTAACCCGTTATATATAAAGACCAACAACTGCCGAATTATCGGGCTAGCAAAACTGGTAACGTGTCTGCACGGATAGCAGAAGTTGCAGGTTCGAATCCCGCTTCGGGCCGATTCTTTTCTTCCAGTTAAGCCTAAATTTATTTAAATTATTTAATTAAAATTCTAATTATTAAATTTAGCAAGAGATGGCGCCTAACGCCTAACTCTAGTACCAAATTAACTTAAATTATTAATATTACTATAGCCATTTTGCTAGCCCGATAATTCGGCAGTTGTTGGTCTTTATATGTAACGGGTTAGTTGTTGTTTATTTATATGTATACGCCTTGCCGGGGTTTGCGATGGCCGGTTGAGTGCCTTTGGGAGGACATGGGCAATTAATGTGTCCCCAGCCGGCATTGTAATAGCCGTCGATGGTCGTACGGTAATCTTATATCAACTGGAAGGGGAGGATCGGACCGAAGGTCCGGGTAGCGTAACTGGTAACGTGTCTGCACGGATAGCAGAAGTTGCGGGTTCGAATCCCGCTTCGGGCCGATTCTTTTCTTCCAGTTAAGCCTAAATTTATTTAAATTATTTAATTAAAATTCTAATTATTAAATTTAGCAAGAGATGGCGTCTAACGCCTAACTCTAGTACCAAATTAACTTAAATTATTAATATTACTATAGCCATTTTGCTAGCTCGATAATTCGCCAGTTGTTGGTCTTTATATATAACGGGTTAGTTGTTGTTTATTTATATGTATACGCCTTGCCGGGGTTTGCAATGGCCATAAATTATCCTTGATCAAGTTGAGTTACTAATATAAATTTTAGTAGTCATCACAATCCCTATTGGTTTATTCAATATACTAGCAGGTGCATAGCATGATTACACTACTGTAAAAAAATTAATTAGTATGATTTTATATTTACATAATAAAGGATATTGGGGTTTCTATTATCTCCATTATTTAGCATTCTGTCCACATTGCATTGTAGTGAGCCTGTTTACTTGGTTGCAAGATGCTAAGAACTGCATGGCTATGTTATTTATTTATTTAGCGTATGGCTTATACATGACACGAACAAAGCGTAACAAAATGGAGTAATACAAAACCATAAGTGAAACAAAAGAACAAGAAGCAGTAAGTCTATAAGCAATTAAACTATTGTAAAACTTAATTATTGAATAAACTTTGAATTATTTAAATGAAATTAAACTATTGTAAAACTGTACAAAAGTGTGACTGCACATGTACACAAAGATATAGAGAGCGTTCAGAGTTGTAGATCTAACTCGCTTATCCACTTCAAGGCCTCTGAAGTGGACATTAATATGTCGCTCCAGTCTCCCGGGTAAGCCCGGAGGCTACATTCACGTGCAATGTGCTCAACGGTCTCACGTGGAGCACCACAGTCACACCCTGGGCTCGGAACCTTCTTCCATTTGAACAGAGAGTCCCTACACCTGCCATGGCCCGTCCTGACACGGTTTAACGCGGACCATGTTTTGCGAGGTAAGTCGAAACCTTGGGCTTTTCCCCTATGACAGAACAGGCCATGCAAGTGGGACCCCATTCCTGTTTTCCAGCGGTTTTTCCACAATGTCATATAGTCATCATCAGTTATAGCCATCTGAAGTTCAAAAGAGCCATCAGATGTTCGATGTTTTGAACTTCAAAAGAGTTCTATTCTCATGACATTCCATTAGTTATAGCCATGTCTTGAGCTGCCCGGAGGGTTGGATTCCGAGATTTCAAGCGATTAATGCTCAAGGATGGAATGTCTTGGTAAATTTGGAGTTGAGGATTTTTGCTTATCTTTAGGGACTCACGAGCAAGGGGCCCTAGATCAACGCAGGTAAGGTGGCATGACTCCTGCCAACAATGGTAGCCAAAGTACTGGTGTAGATCGTATGGTAGCAGAAATCAGGCACATTGTAACATTAAGCTGTGTATCTACCAGTCTTGTATGGGAGCTATTTATCCAGACAGGGGCACAGTACTCAGCACACAAATAAACCAGTCCTAAAGCTGAGCAGCGCAGCATGCTAGCAGTTGATCCCCACGTGGTGCCACAAATCTTCTGTATTATATTGTTCCTGCTTTTAAGCTTGCCAGCGACATTTTGTAGATGCGTCTTGAAAGACAGAGTGCGATCAAGGGTGATTCCCAGATATTTGGGGTACATATTATGTCTAAGAGGTTGATTACAGAGACATTCAGCCTTGTATTTGCCAGTTGATTATTCAGGTGGAAACAGGACACTTCTGTTTTGGTGGCACTTGGAGACAATCGCCATTTTTTGAAGTAGTGCCCCAAGCTCTCCAGGTCGTGTTCCAAAGTTTCCTCAATTTGCTCTAATTGACTGTGTTGTGCAGCTATTGTGATATCATCTGCATAGCAGAACTTTCTTGATGCAGTAATTGGAAGATCAGAAATGTACAGGTTAAATAGCAAAGGTGAGAGCACTGATCCTTGAGGTAGTCCATTGTGTATCTTCCTATCGGCACTCATTCCATCCCCTAGAAAGACTTGAAATTTCCTATCGCAGAGCATGCTGTTGATGGTATGGGCTGTTGCTCTGCATGGTATAATCTGTAGAAACTTGTATACCACACCCTCTCTCCAGACAGTGTCAATGCATGGCTATGTAATTGGCTTAAATCTATTCTACTGGCACATAAACAGCAACAAGTTCAATGGCTAAACTGGATTCTTAAATTAAAAATGCTTAGGCATTAATCATGCTCACTTCTTCTGCTCCTTTAATGTCTCATGCAGGTTGCCTCCTATTCTTGGATGATCAATATAGCTATCAAACCTATCTATAATAGTTAAAGTTACCAACTGTCCAGTTTTGAACCAAACTGTCTAATTCTGTGCATCTTATCAAGCCAGTCAAGAAGTAACCAAACAATGGATAATTTAATCTAAATAATGTACCATGCTAATTTTCTAATAACTTATTATAATCAAAATTATCACAGTAAACTGTAGTGAAACCTGTGTAAACTGGACTTGTACAGTACCAAATATTTTTTTTTTCCAGTTTGGCAGGTTTCCATTTTGAACCGGTTTTTTTCTCAAAGTAAATTGCTGCATTCCTAAGAATTTTTCCCATTTAGGCAAGTTTCTGCTTTATTAAGATTCTATTTTGGACAGGTTTTATTTCTATATAAGTTTCTTGACATTGATTCAAGACAATTTTTTACTATCTTTTTTTTTAATGTAGAACATAAATTATACTTTTTTGGTAATTCTATACTGATGCCATTCTGAACCAATAGGTATGATGATTTTAATATTTTTGGTGGTCATGTTTTTCCACTAGTACCATAATTGATAAACTAATTGATTTATGTCACAATTACTCCACACATCAGACATTTGTTCAAGTGCAATATAGTTTTAAAAAATGACATGAAGTAATGGCAATTTAATAACATTCTACTTGTTTAAAAATGAAAAATTTCTTTCAAAAGTAAGTAATGGCACTGAAAATTAATTGATCAGATGTGATAATTAGCTATGAATGAATTTGAAGCTTATTCCTTAAAAAAAAAAAAAAATACATATATTTCCAAAAGGTTTTAGTACCGTAATAGAACATTTTCAGTTTGGATAAAAATTTCAACTGAAAGTAAAGATACAAAAAGCTAGTGGTTTCTAACAAAACTGGATTTGTTGCAATGATCATCCTGAATTACGATTACTAATAAAGTTATCATTTTTTTTAAACATCAATTTTTAATGTTTATTACTTTTCAAATTAAAAATTGTGTGTTTTTTTCCTTTGGAATGGTTATTTACCAATTACTTAATTATTGGAGAACAAACAGGTGAACCCAATGTTGCTCAGCAAAAAGTAACAATAGAAAAGATTAAGATTATTAGATTATAGTCGATCGTACCTGTTTTCACTGGGTGCAAGAATTAGGACCCCCTCTTCCGAGGCTAATTAGAGAATTTTTAGATGGGTTTAAAAATATGTTTGATTTCCCACAAAAATGCAAAAAACTGCATCTAAAATAGTACAGTAGAAACAGAGTTCTTCAGCATAATCCTTAACTCTCTCCCTCTTCCCCTCAAGGGGAATTTCGATGATTAATCCTCCAATAATTGGCTCTTCTACCTATGTGATGATTAATCAGTGGAGGAAGCGATTAGTAATAAATTAATTGATACATCTCAGTACATAAAAGAACAAGAAATTTCATATTATATATTTCTTGCCTATACTTGTATATCCTCTGGAAATTTATGTTAAACAATATTGTTTAGCACATTGGTAAATTTAATAAACTTTCCATTGTTATATCAAAGCCTAGGATGAATAGAAATTCCTTTTTAGGATTTGTACATTTGGTTACATCTTCAATGATTTGTGGTATTGTCTAGTAGACCTTTACATTTAAACATGTCAGATAATCTAAATAATAATTTTCAACAAATCTACATTCAAATCTCCAATAAACATTTTTTATACAGTATTAATTCTGCTTTAATTATTTATTTATTTAATTTATTTATTTATTAGAAAAGTCACTGTGGACATTTGGGCCTTTTTCAAGTGATTACAAACAACCAAAAAACATAAATATACATTTAAACCATAAGTTAGCATCAAAAACTATAACATGAACAGATTTTTTACATTATTTTCGTAAACTCTATAACTTGACACTTCTCTTAGATCAGGGATGGCGAACCTTTTTAAGTCCGCATGCCGTATTGTAAGCATACTTATCTTTAAAGATGTTAATGCGTGCCAATGTATTAGACTTTGAATAATGATATTTAAAGAAATTAAACGAATACGCTTTAATTCGAAAAATGTAAACAATCTGATTGAAAAAAGATGATCAGGTGATAAATAGAAAGGATGATTGAAAAAGACAGAAATCATATGATACATTTCATGCCAGATGATTTCTCTTATGTGCCACAGGTTTGCCACCCCTGTCTTAGATCATTGCTCAACTTTTTCCAATGTAATATCATTTGGAAAATTGGTGATGATTTTCCTACTGTGAGTCTGACGACTAGAAGAGTATAACAATAATTCCTTCGAGTATTCTGTGTTGAGACTTTACGATATTCTCTTATTTTATTTCCGAGTCTACTTTTATCTTTATTTCCCTTTATGAATTTGTAGCTCTCCATCAAAACTTGTTTTGTACATATAATGCATATTCTATCAATTTTATCAATTCTGTAATACTCCGACACTGAATCTCTGAAGTGTAAATTATGAATGGATCAAATAAAATGATTTTGTGCTACTTGAAGTTTATTAATTGCATTAAAGGATGTGGTTTTCCAAACAGATATTCTCAATCTTATTTTCCATGCACATGTGATATAATTTCTTCAATTGTGAGATAGTTAAAAAATCATGAATTTTTTTGTTTATTAATATACTTGGCTAAAAATAGTAATATCATCAGTGTGCCAGTTCCAATGAAGATTATCATCTATTCTTATTCCTAAGTACTTTATAACATTTAATCTACCGATTTTGTCTTCATTTATTTTAATTTTTAAGTGATCTGAATTAACATTTTTATTTCTATTTGCAAAAGCAAAGAAATTTTGACTTTTGTTTGATTTGTTGATTTGTAGCTTATTCATTTCCATATAAGTATGTAAATTTCTTAGGATGTTATTTAGGTTATCTCAAAGAATTTGAGCTTCCGTATGAGAATAAGTTATTACAATATTATCTGTGTGCATGATAATGTTATCTTCTGGTATATATTTAAACAAATCATTTATATATACAGTAATACCTCAGTTTTTGTCAATAATCCATCCATAAACAATCGGCGAAATCCAAAACTGATGAATACCGAGGCAATTATTTCCATATGAATCAATGTAAATCCAATTAATTCATTCTAGGTACTCCAAAATACATACCAAAAACACAGTTTATAGAGAATAAATATAGTGTTTAATACTAAAGTCAATAAGAAATTAATATAAAATGAATATAAAAGACTAATATGATGGCCTCCAAAACAGAATTGCCATCTAACTGTTTTTGATTGATCCAAATTAATAATAACTGTTAGATATCTTCAATTGTTTGTGATTCCTGTTTTGTTAGCACATTCACACCTTTCGCTACGTTAGCCTACATTATTGCTTCCTTTTTTGCCACATTGGAACTTATTATGGATGGCAACTTCCCGTACATGCGGCCAATTTCAGCAATCTCAATGCTGCTCTCGTATTTTTCAATTATTTCCTTCAACCTGATCGTGCTCCTGGTCTTCTTCGAAGGGCTGCTGGCTCTGGAAACTTTCTTTGGTTCCATGATGGAGCTAAAAGGAAAGAAAAGCAATGGAATTGTTTGTCTGGATGAGTGGGGTAATGCTCACATAATGAGAAACAATGCCACACTGAGCAGGAAAATGTGTGGATCACCCTTTGTTTTCACAAAATCAGCAGCGAGGTCATGTGGGCAACCGACAAAAACTGAGACAAATTTTTTGCAAAAAAAATCGACGATAACCAAAGGCATCGAAAACCGAGGTATTACTATATATTAAAATATATATATATATATAAGGATTTTATTATCTTCCAAAAAAGAAAGATTCAACAAATGAAATAAACCATGATGTGTTGCTCTGTAAACAAAGTTTTTATTTTATTAGTTTAAAGTTACATCACCAAAATAACACTTTTAAAATGTAATCAACATGCTCACCTGTAAACAAAGAAATGACATTTAAAGTTTATTCTTCACTATATCAATTCCTTTTTATTATTTGTTTTTTCACTCTTCACCATAATATACCGATTACGCCATATTTTTTCCACACGTCTCATGTCGATGACAGTGTGATGTGTGGCAGAATTTAAATTGAAAGAGAGGTTTCTCTCTTTACATATATATATATATACATACATAAATGATTATGATTTAATCATATATATAATTAAAAATGTTTATCAACTATTCTGTATAATTTTATATTATATAACCACAATGGCTAAACTGTGGCTCATGAGCCAGATGCAGGTCTTGTAGTCCTTTACTGTGGATCCATTATACAATTTATTTTGTAAGCTTACTACATGCTACTTACACATATTTGTATAAGTTTGCTCTTGCATGTCAGAAAATATATGGATCCTATTGTGAGAAGGTTTGGCCATCCTTATATAAAAAACCATTACAAACAATTAAAGCATCATGTATGATGATATAAAAATATTCTTAAAATTGGAAGAAAAAATATTTTAAATAATTTATAAATTTTTTATATAAATTTATAAATGATTTCAGTAAGAGCAAATATGAAATATTTGAACTCTCACTTTATATTCTTTTCCCTGTGGATTATTTAAATGAAGTTAACTTTTATTTGTGCAAACATTATTTAATTGAAGTAAATTTCCTTGTTTTAAAAAATTTACAAATAAATATTTGTTATATTTAATTGAGCATTCAATTTATTTCCAGAATGCATTAAAGAAACCTCATGGTGTTTTTTTCAACAGGTAAAAATATTTAAATCCTATGTTTTTAATTAAACATGTTAAAGTAATTACTTATAAAATATATATTTTAATAGATTAACTTAAGCAACAAATTTATTTATATCTATATATGTATTTTTTTTAATGTTTTGTTTATTATAATTAGAAAGAATGAAATGAGACCATTTGAAGATATTATACCAATAGTAAGTAAAGCACTTTGTTATCTTTAAGTTGCAAAATTCTTGACACAATATTGTAAAAATAGAAATTCTTACTGCTTTTTCATACAGTCAAATGTTTTATTAATTTAAAAATGTTTTTGGCCTTTCGGGCCAGCTTCAGTTACAGAAATTCTTATATTGGAACATTGAATATTGTAGAATTGAACAACAGTTTAAATATAAATGAGATATATAATCACAAAACAGAAAGAATGCATAAAATTGAAGATTAGTTTCAAAATTTTCCTTATTTACAGCTCTTATGTTCCAGACTTAGAAAGAGTGGAGTTGCCATTTTCGAAACTATATGCTTCAAATATTAAAAATACTATTTAAAATTAATCTAAATAGAACTTATCAACAAAACAAAGGTATAAAACTAACCAAAAGGAATGAAAATTGACATTGTGCATCTGATATTTTAAGCAAGACAACTGCATTATATTTTTATATCTTATTCCGTAATTGTTATCAAAATACAAAAATGATTACCTTAGTAGGATGAGCATGTATGTATTGGGTTGAACTGATAGTTCATTCAGGTATTCACACAATTGTTTGTCTGTGACACCTCTGTCGTGCTTATCGAGTTTTAACTTGTTTAGGTGAACATTACGAATATTTGCATATTTAATACATAAGTTTAGTTAACAGAATTTTAAAAAATAGCTGTATCTTTAAGGAAAAAAAAAAACATTAAAATGGAAGATAAGAAGATGCATTTTCGACATCTTATGTTCTATTATTCCAAAAAGGAAAAAATGCAACAAAAACTCAAAAGAAGATATGTGCTGTATATGGGGAGGATGCAGTTACTGATCAAACATGCCAGAAATGGTTTTCAAAATTTAGGGCAGGCGATTTCTCTTTTGAAGATGATCTCAGTCAAGATGGCCTTCGACCATAGTTGAGTCCATTGTGGCTTAAATCCAAAATAATCGGCATAGAACAACACAAGAGATAGCCAACATCTTAAAAATATCCCAAACATCTGTTGTCAGACATTTGGTTAGCCTTGGATACACTTCCTGTTATGATGTTTACTTAACTGATGGAGAACATCAGTTAAGTGAACAAAACCTTATTGAGCATGTTTCTGTTTGTGATTCACTTTTCACTTTTAAAACGTAATGAAGATAATCCATTTTCAAAGTGATTAATAACAGATGATGTAAAATGGATCATTTATAACAATATTCAATGTAATAGATCTTGGAGTAAGCCCTGTGATCTGCCAGTGCTGCAACCTAAAGCTGGTTTGCATCCCAGAAAAGTAATGATTTCAGTTTGGTGGGATTGGAAAGGTATTCTTTATTATGAGCTTTTACCAACAACCAAACAATTAATTCCAATAAATATTGTCTCCAACTGGATGAATTAAAAGGCTGCAGTGCATCAAAAATGTCCAGAACTTGCAAATTGATGGGGAGTGGTATTCCATCATGATAATGCAAGGCCGCACCAAAAACTTCTAGACTTTAACTGGGATGTTTTGAGTCACCCTGCATACTCTCCACATATGCTCCCTCAGACTATCATCTTTTTCGTTCTGTGCAGAATAATTTAAATGGCATAGAATTTCAATCTTTAGAAGGTATCAAAAATCACGTTGAAAATTTCTTTAATCAGAAACACACTCAATTCTACACAGATGGAATTATGAAACCATCTGCCAGATTGCATATGGTTATTGAACAGAAGAGTGAATACATTGTGGATTAAAGGGCTTTATTTATTCCAAAATTGTGTATTTTATTTCTTTCTAAAAACCAAACAAACATTCGGTTCAATCCAATACAACTAATCAAATTTATTTATTATACACATCACAAAAGAGAAGTTTCTTGTTTCTAACAATTTGGCCCAAGTTTTATTCAATTCAAGTGTATCTCTAGCATTAATCCTAATAACATGTTTAGGCAATATATAAATAAGTATCTGCTCTAGCAATCTGATGGAGTAACAGCTCAATTCAATAATAATGAATATTCCACTATACTTTTACTCCTCATTCTAAAGCACAGTGAAGTATTTACAAAATTATTGTTTTTACTACCTAGAGATAATTAGGATTGTAAAAGAGCATTTTAAAGAACAAATTGTAGAACCAATGTAGTATTAATTCTCATGCTTTTGTTAAATTTTATCTCATATACCCTGGCTTTATTCATATCCATATCTTTCATTTTTTCCTTATCTGATCTTAGATATTTGCCATCTATTATGTGAATGTAAATGCAAAGTTTAATACTCTCCTTACTTTTGTTTGGACTAATAATTAATGTCAAATATTTGCCGCTAAATTTTTCTACTTTAGTGGAAGTGCTGCCAAGTGTGGTATTATTAAAATGTGAAGTAATCGATTTCAATGACCATACCCATGGGCAGCAGTGATATCTAATAATAAATTCTTGTTTCATATGTACTGTCAAGAAAGAATGGATGATGGCCTTATAATCAGAGAGTAGAGGATAGCTAATTTATGTACCATTATATTGTGAACAGCAGTTTATATTTGCATCTACAGCTGTATGTTTATGAAAAACTTTAATGCAATATTTTCCTCATGATTTGAAGATTGTTAAATTCAGATAATTAATAATGGACTTGCTAATTTTGTCAATGTTAAGCTTAATTAGTAATTCTACTAGTGTAATCTTTAAGAAAGTTATTTGATACCAATAATACGTGGAATTTTTATCGGGCTACATATTAAGGCTAATTAATAATCTGAAACAAAGTAATTTGGCTAGAGGTAGGTAGTTAAGCTACCTTGTAATAAATTTAATAATTACAAATATATTTGTTTTAAATTTTAATTTAGAATACTCTGGAAGAAAAGAATTGGTCCAGAGTGGGACTCAAACCTGCAACTCTTGCTTATGCAGTTGCATTGCCAGTTATGCCTACCTGAATCTCCAAACTCCTTCCAGAGCTATTAATTTACCTAATGTTGTTAATTTTATCATGAGATGGATGAATAATGTTTTGAATTATTAATTACTCTTAATGTAGCTTGATAAAATCTTAGATTGTTTGGTATTACAGTAAAACCTCGATTTCACAAACAGAATTTCTGGTCCATATGTTGTAAGTGATAATTAACAGGTTATTATTTTTTCAAATCCAAGAGTCACCGCTCTTAACTTTACACCACTACAGGAGTGTCTTGATATATTGTCTGAAGATGAGTAAATAAGAATTTTTTTTTTTGTCAAGTTTAAACTTTTTTCTTTTTAAGAACATGATTTATTTTTTTTTTGTTAAATACAATTAGTGTATTTAACTAAAAATGTTTGTTTATTTCAATTTAGATTGTATACTTGTTTATTACAGTCTCAGAACTATGGTGAGTAAATAAGCAATAATACATATAGAAAACTTTTCTGTGAAAGTAAACTTCTCATAACCGTGTAATTAAAATTAAGTATCTACATAAGTAAAAACAGATAAACAAATTAATTTGTCAATTTGTTAACACAATCTGAAAAACCTGCTTAATTATATAATGGACTTTTGGCTTTTACAGACACTCCCTTACCCAAAATTAGTCCATTAAATTGAGATTGAGGTATACTAATGTGACAGGTTATGTATGTTTTTATATAAGAAGGTAATTTATGTCACTCATTTTATAGAAGGATAAATATGTCAATACAAAATTACCAAGCAGACATATGATATCTTAATATTTAGCAATAACTGGATCTACTATCTATTTAAGTATAATTTTAAGTAGGTCTCCTGAAATTGGAGAGCCATTGGAATGATTATAAAAGTTTTGATCCAGTATAAAATAAAAGTTTATCAAATTATTTAGGCAATTTTATCACTCTTAAATAATTTAAGCCTGTCAAATTGCTAGCCAGTATTATATTCCATTCTATTAGATTAGAAGCAAACCAATGTAGTCAAAAACCAATCAAAATATTGCTTTTATCCAGCTGAGTTTCAGATGGAGTTTTAATGACATCTGTTGATTGAATGTGGAGGTTTATGTAAGGACTTTTCTAATATGACAGTTGGTGCAAAAGTTTCCCAGTACAGATCTCAGTTGTTACCCCAATTTGCAAGTCTTAACCATCCCAAATAAGCTTGATGCACTTGCCCTTCTAGATGATTTTTGAGATAAAAATAGGAGCAGCTTATCTCTGGTAATTTTCTTCATTTTCATTTATAATTTATTAGTCAGATCAGTGTCTAGGCATTTAGTTAGTCTGTTATATGTATTGTATTTTGTGTAAGTTGAATGTTTTGATAAAAACTGGTGAGTGCACGAGAATTTCAGTCTTGTTAGCACTTGTATCAAATATTTTTGTCTTGCAAATGGGAAAGAGAAAAAAACAACTCATTGTATTTAATTCTCTTATTTTGACTATTTATGAGTACACAGTATTATACAGTGTGATCCCTATCTCTATCTCATTATATTATTGTTGGGCAGTAGCAGTTATTAAATATCTATTTTAATAGAAAATAAATTGAGAATTATAGTTCATTAATAGAAAATGTAAAATAAGATATTGATATTGAAATAAATATACTAAAATTCTATCTTTAATAGAAAATGTAAAATAAGATAGAATTTTAGTATATTTATTTCAATATCAATATCTTATTTTACATTTTCTATTAATGAAAATCAGTTGTAGCTTAAGTAAATAATTTTTTTCAGGAAACTTTTTGTCAGAAAAATGATGCTTCCTTTTTTATGTTCGGATCTCATAACAAGAAGCGGCCAAATAATTTAATAATTGGCAGAATGTATGATTTTCATCTGCTCGACATGTTTGAACTGGGCATAGAGAAGTTTAAATCGCTTGAAGACTTTAAGGTACCTTTATATAATTGTATTGTTGTTATAAATATAATAAATAAAAAAATTTTATTTTCAAAGGTGCCAAAAATTTCATGTAGTACAAAACCACTTTTATTATTTGTGGGAGAATTATTTGAAGACCCCATTTATCAAAGACTTAAAAATCTATTAATAGGTCGGTAACATCCAAAAGTTTACGCAACAATAATCAAACGAAACATATTTAATTTAGCATTTTTGTTTATCAGATTTTTTTCGAGGACCAGAGGTTTCGATGATAAGGCTGCAAGGTCTAGAACATGTCATTATGATTACGGCAGATGATGGAAAATTGTATTTTAGAAGTTACAGGTGAGTTTCCTTTAGCTATAGACATTCAAAATAAAATATAGTTATAAATTTTTAAATTTTCTTAGAATTGTGATGAAGAAATCTGGAACGAAAACTCCTTATATAGAATTAATAGAGATTGGACCATCTCTAGATATGGTGTTGAGAAGGAATAAAATGGCTTCAGATGATCTTTTCAAACTAGCAAGGAAGCAGCCAAAAGTGTTAAAGGTATTACAACGTACTTTGATAATTAAATTATTTTATAATAATAGATAAAAAATATTTCTATATATATAATATATTTGTCTGTAATTAAAAGTTACGTCAAACATCATTTTCACTATGTTATGGACAAAGTGATTAACTGGGCATTATAATAAACATTGATAAATATTTATCAATATAGGCATGATAAATATTGATTAATTTATCAAATTGACTGGTCATTATGAATATGGCTATCACCTAGTCGGGCAAAGTGATAATAATATGTTGAGGAGTGATCATCCAACATACGCACTCAACACGATACAATCGGCAAGTCAGAATGCCAATTGGCTAGCGTATCACATTTAGTACTGAATTTTAAATTATGCAACATTAATTAATTTGATTAAAAAAAACTCCACGATAACACAAAACGCTGGGGTGTGTTAAAAAATCGTCCTCCTAGAACCTATATCTGGTGTGACGAAAAAAATGAAAGGGTTCACCACAAACATTTTCAAACTGCTGTGAAGTTCGAAAACGTTTGTGGTGAACCCTTTCGTTTTTTCGTCACACCAGATATAGGTTCTAGGAGTATGATTTTTTAAAAACTCCACTTATTTCATTTTGAAAGAAATATAATTCACAAAAAATAAATAAGTATTTTAAAAAGAACATGTAATCTTTTAAAACTAAGTACTTTTAACTATATCAATTAAATGGTAAAATTTTACCTATGTGCACCATCATGGTGGTGGTGGCAACTGTGCTCCCGACGGATTCCTCCCAGAGGGGAGCTGCCAGCAGGCCGCCAATTCTTTAACATCACTAGATATTGATACATACTAGTTATTAATATGTGGGTTCAAGAACTACTGTGAATAAATAACTAGTAAACAATCGGCGGTCTGCTGGTGGCTTCCTTCCGAGAGGAATCCGTCAAGAGCACAAACAGTCGTGACCGCCACCAAATTCGGTACTAAATGCAATACACACACACAATTCAGATACGAGTGCTAATTGGCTAGCGTATTTTGGATGATCACTCCGCAACGTATTATCATCACTTTGCCCAACTAGATGTTAGCGGTATTCATAATGACTGGTCAGTTTGATAAATTATTGAAATTTACTACAATGCCCGATTTTGTTGGTCATTATGAATAGTGCCTGTATTAATCACTTTGTCCATAACATCTATACCAGGATTCTAAGATTATATATAACAAAATTGTCCTCCCATCAATTATTAGAGAGGTTGTGATCAGCGTTTTCAATGCAAAAATGTGTATGTCGGACATTCAGCGCCGCCCTCCCGTAAGCCTAGAAGTTTGATAACAATGTTTGGAATGTCTAGCATGATTCCACTGACATTCCAAATGCCATTGTCAAACTTCTAGGCTCACAGGATGGTGGCGCTGAATGTCCGACGCACATATTTTTGCATTGAAAACGTCAGCTGCAACCTCTAATAATGTGTATAAATTTAAACTTTTAAGTGCCCTCTGCCTCATTTTTAAAATTGAGTGAGTGCTCATATGCTATGGCATTCTACAAGCACCAAGGTATTTCCATCTTCCATTTTAACCCTTGATTCTCATTTTGTGCTAATCAGTGAGGCTGACACAGCTTAATGTTTGAATTTTATCCAATATAATAAAGCATACATAATTCTAGAGAAAAATTTCATACATCAATCATTATTCTTTGAAGTGTTTTCTGCTTTTTTATATGCAAGGATTCATTCTCTGGCCACCATCTGTAATCAAGCATTGGTGATAACTTGAAACATAAAACTATTCCTCAAAAGTTTCATTTGATTGACATCTGTTTATGATGAAATAAGCAGTAATGCAAAATTCTAAGAATCTTTTATAAAATTCTGTTATATTGTTACATTTATTTCCATAATTCTGTGATTTTTGAAGAATTAAATGAGTACTCAAAATGCCTTAATTCTTATCCTTTGTAGTTTTGGCTAGACTTTAACTGTTCAAGAAATGAAGAGAGGGTAAAAGTGACATTTACAAGGATAGTTTTATTTGCATATGATACTGCCATCAACTAAAAATTTGGCAGAGTTAGATGTGAAACTTCTTATAATTTGTCGTGGAATGTTTTTTACCAATCTCAAAAGTTAATCTTGGTTTTAAATATGAACTAAAATGCCAAATTTGTACATTGTACTTCATTCAATGTTAAATTTCATTATTTTTTTTTCTTTTAGCCAAAAAAGGTAAAGAATATAAAGAAGAATGTATTTGGTTCCAAACTTGGACGAATCCACATGAAACGACAAAATTTCAAACAATTAAATACTCGAAAGATGAAAGGACTGAAGAAGAATTTTCCTTCTGGAGGCAAGCGTAAAGGACGTGCAAATTCTGGTCCTCTGGCTAAAAAAGCTAAAGCATAAATAAATTGAGGCACTAAAAATATGTGAAATTTTTTTTTATTCACACATTCATGCAAATTTTATACACAGCCATCAATCAAATTTCATAAAACATTTCTTTGTAAGTAAGCCCAATATTACCAGAAACATTACTTCCTTATCTGCGTGAAGTCGTCATCATCCACGTTAATCACAAGGGGAAACATTCCTCTAAAATTTAACATGATCTACCATTGTACATACATGATTTATATTATCATATGAATGTGGTTAACAGCCCTTCAATGTTATTTTACTGCTGCTTTTTTGAAACAGCTGTGCTACTTTGAATAACTAGTATCTTTTTTACTCAAGCTGTTAAAATCCACATTCATAAAGTTGGTGCTCCGAGACAGATTTGCAAGGCAATCGAATTGCTAACATTTAAAAAATAAAATGTACAAAAACTTTAATGCAGACGGGATTTGTACGTTGGTGCGTGACTTAGATCTATGCATCTAATGCTCTGTACAATTTTTACGATTTTTGGCCTAGTGTAAGCCGATGACAAAACATATTTTAATGAAAAAAATTTTACAATTTGAAAAAATGTACATTAGTGTTTTATTTATTTTTTATTATGGTATCACAGAAGACAAATGGAAATTCAGAAATTAAAATATAAATACTCTTTAAAAATATATTTTATCGTCACAATCGACAATACAGGAATATTTTTATTATGTTAACTGTTTCTTTTAAAATTATAAATTAAAATTAAGGAATTGTCCAAGTAGCACAGATGTTCCAAATCCAATGGCTTAATGTTATAACATTCACCATGGCAGTATCTATATATATGTACATGTTTAGTTTTAATCGAAAAGTCCGTTCTAACTTGTTCGGCACTGACTTATACTGGTTTCTCTTCCTTCTCCTTCCACGTCGTCTGCATCTATAACACCCGGTATACGATAACCCATGTTCATTAACATTACTTCCAACGGATCGGCATTCATCCTCCGCTGATTTGCCACTGCCGCATCCTCGGAATCTATTACTTCTCTATCTTCCTTGCTACCGTCCTAGAGAAGTTGTATTACAATTTTAGGTATTAAGCTAAGGAAAGAATTAAGTCTCTGGCAAGATTTTACTTTTATTTTTTTTTTTAAGACTATCATGCAACACAGGGGAAAAAATGATATTTTCTTAAACAAGTAAAGAGAAATCAATCTGACAATGGCTATGAATTTAATCATTAGTTTTGATACAATTATTTACAAACATTCCAGACTAATATTCTACAATCTATTGGAATTTGTTTCTTAGTAGTAATCATTCCAAATATATTAGTTTAAATTACTTTGATAAGAATCATAATTAGAGAGGAAAAACACTGAAAATATTTTTACAGTGATTAATTTATTGTATTGATGCATGTAAGGACATCATCTGTGATGATAATGACATGAAAAAGTTTACAAAAATTAATTTTAATGAAAATCTATTACACAGGTTTCAGAATGCTTGTGTACTAATATTACTTATTTTTTTTAAGTAAACCAAAGATAAAATTAATTTTATTAAAATTACATCAATCTGCAATCATCTATGTTATTATTGGATAACAATAAGGTTAATCATAAATAGTCTTGGAAAATGCATTAAAAGCAGTCTATTGATTTCAAATTCTTTGAAGTTTCCAAAATAATTTTTTTCAAATTATAGTGTAAAAATTTGCCAAAGACAATATTAACATACTTTTATGTTGCAAAGTTTCAAAAATATGCATGCACTCTTACTTCTGGTTTTGGACTCCATAACCTGACTACAGGATCAATACCACTAGTTGCTAGTAAACAACTACTTGGATGAGGTTGTAGGCAATTAACAATAGAGTCATCTCCTCTCAGCACCCTTACAATATTTGTGGTTTCTCTGTCCCACATAAAGAAAGAACCATCATCTGAACCAGCAACAATATATTGTCCACAACTGAAAAAATTTTGTGTTGAAAATATCTTTTAACAGTACAAAATAAAACTGGAAAATCATTATACCTTCCAAAGAAATTGGCTTCCTTGATATCGGTTGTGGTATTACAATGACCACAAAAACGTGTTTCATAATCATAAGCTAGTGACCTCCAAATCTTTTCCTGTTCTGAAACTGAAGGTTTTCTATGACGTGTATTAGAATTGTTATTGCTACAATTGCTACCTGACCCCTGAGAATCAGACGATCTTGTACTATTAGTTTCTTCTAAATATTTGAAAAACAAAAATTATAAAGAGCTTTATAATGGTAAAAACAAAACAAAAAGAATGTAAGAGTTTACCAGTTTCTGTGGAATAAATGGCAGCTTTAATATCTCTATCCAATGCTTCACAAGCATGGGTTTGAGCATGATCTGGAAATTTTGCTTTGAATGTCTAACAAAAACATAGGAAATAAATAAATATGTACTAATTTTTACAAAATATAGAATCTGCTTATTGTAATCACACAATGTTATCAGTTGTTTAACATTTCAGTTTTGCATAATTCTTGTTTTGAGATCTGTGAAGTTTTGTAAGTGTACTTTAACGATAATAATTTAAGTTATCTTTTTGCACTATGTCTCTCAACATCAATATGTGGTTGATGCACAATGGTCGCCAGTTAATGTTATCAGTTTCAATGATTATTTGTTTGTAGTTTAAAACTGTTGACATTCTTGCTTCAACTATTATAACTTGAAAGATTTATTATTTTAACATGCCTATTTAATGCCAGAGCCAATAAAATCATTTCTGTTAATTGTAGTCTTACTCTATTTCATATTATTACTTTGTTATCATCAGTATAGGTAAATCTCAAAATAATTACAAAAAGTAGATTCTATTGTAATTTAGTGAAAAATTAATATACCTGCAAACAATCTAATGCTTCTTTTGTCCAATGTAGCTCATATAAACATCTTGCTAATCGAAAATGTGCTTTAAAATAATCACCATCTATTCGTAATGCCACATGACAATCTCTCAATGCTGCATAGAGATCCCCATCCCTGAAAATAATTTGTTATATAAAATCAGTTAATTGAAATGACAACATATCTTAGTTTAATACACTTACCATCCTCTCTTCATGAATGCAGCTGCACGATTTCCATACAGAGCTGCAGCAGATGGACATAAAACAATTGCCTGATTGTAAAGATCAATTGCTACTGTAAACTGCTGTTTTTCAAACTTTTCATTAGCTCTTGCTTTTATTAATTCTACTGTGGGTGGTAATGATTTGCAGGCAAATCTAAATTTACATTATTTTATACATTTTTTAAGAGAAACAGACTATTACTTAGACAAAAAAATTAAATTTGGCATTTACCCTCGTTTACTTTTCCCAACATTCCACGAATTGGAATTAAATATCTCTGTAGGTAATATCCTGGCAGTCGTCGCCGTTACGCCATTTGTCATCATACCATTAGTTGTACCATTTTTATGAGTACTATATCCATTTGTTGGATTACAGGTATCTGCAATTCAAATATGAGGTAATAAATTGTTTTTATATGAAATGTTTGTATGGTTAATATAAGAGACAATACCTTTACACAATCCATTTGCTGATAGAGGGACACCCTGTAAATCATAAATTTTGGGTAAGGAAGGCTTTACAATGCTGAAAAGATAGATTTGTTCTCCTCCTAAATTGGCTAATAATTCACTTCCATTGGGACTAAACGTGAGATACGTTGATGCCAAAGTTCTGTAGCGTTTCCTGTAATCTGGCTGTTTTAAAGGCAAGTGGCCTGTAATAAAAAGTTATTTGTAAATTTTTCAGCTTGATTATGAAAAATTTATGCATTGAATAATACAATTTATATAATCTTAACAGATTCATTCATTTTAATATGCAATCAGTTTTAATAAAACCTAGATACAAGAGTAATGTATCTATAGATTTCAACAATAAAATTTTATCATCTTTTAGAAAAAAAAATCTTCAGAAATATCAAAAATCACAGAGCTTTTTCAAAATTACTGAATGATATTTGAGAATCCACTAATAAAATCAAATATTCAAAGTCATCAAAGTGTACTTTTATAGAAATTAATTCAAACAATAAACTAAATTCTTGCATATAAGATTACAATTTATTTGTATTTATGTATGTATATTTGTGACAGCATCCTATTTGTGTAAAGCCATTGTAGACACATTTATGTTTGGATTGAATGTTGAATTTTGTCTTCTCCAAGTTTTTGTAGTAAATTTATCTTTTTTATTTATACACTGGTATTTTGGTTTATTGCTTTCAATGTAAAAACCTAATAATGCATGAATATTTTGAAAGTTTTTAAAGATTATTATTATTATTTTCCATCCACTCCTAATGTTGCTTTGAAATATAATTATTCTCTCTCTTGAAATATTAGCAGGTATATGGCTCAATCACATTGCTAATATGAGGGTGATTTTTTCAAGCTCCCACGGTCCATAAAACAGAGACAAGAGTAAATAAAATGAATTTATTACCGAAAGTTAGGTACAAACATGGTTACTTTTCGACACAATCATGTGAAGATTGAGTCATTTGTCATTTCTATGGACAAGCTTTTCCATCCCCTTGTCATAGAATGTTGCCACCAGTGAATTGAGATGGCCTTAACAACAATTTTGTTTTGAAGATTGTCATTAGTCTCAAACCTCTGCCCTGCTAGCCACATTTTCAGTTCAGGAAAGAAGTGGAAGTCTTCACCAGCTTTAAACACCCAGTGTATAGCTCCAATTTAGCGCTGAGTGACTTGCACCTCTTTCCTGAACAGAAAAAGTGGCTAGGAGGGCAGAGGTTCGAGACTAATAATGATCTTCAAAGCAACGTCAGGGCCCATCTCAAGTCATTGGTGGCATCTTTCTATGACAAGGAGATGGAAAAGCTCATCCACAGATATGACAAATGCCTCAATCTTCACGGTGATTGTGTCAAAAAGTAACCATGCTTGTACCTAACTTTTGGTAATATATTCATTTTGTTATTTACACTTGTCTTTTTTTTATGGACCATTGGAGCTTGAAAAAAAAAAAACAGCCTACATAACATATACATGATATAAAAGAAATTTAATTCAGATTGTATTTCAAATGTGAATTGTTTTACTTTTTGTTACAGTTAAATAATTATAAGAATCTTTAGAATATACAGGAATCAATATATGGAATCATTTCCATAAATTATGTAATGCTATTTTTATACTTTTCAACTACAATCCAATCCCCTGTAATGCTCCATAACATGTCACACATACTCACCATCAAAATTATGTAATATGTATACTTAATTGTATTTAATACACAGCATGAGATACTAATTTTACATCATTTTATTTTGTACAAAGCAGTGAAATAAACAGTAGGATTCACTAAGCAACTCTTTGGAAACAGTAATGAATCATTCTGTTACCAAGAGTTGAGATTCCTAGCATTACATAGATTATTTACATATCAACCCAGTCATATCTGCATAATTTACAGACATGTATTTGCACTGATTTGTTTTATAAACATATGTAAATAAAACAATTTCATTAAGAGAAGATCAAAAGAAAAAATGAAATTTGTTGACACTGTAACAGAAGCAAGTATTTAATATATATATATAGTCACCAAGTAACAAGAGTACATTGTAGTTTTCAAACCTATTTGATGTTTTCTTAAGAAGACTGAAGCACTGCTCTGTACATCAACTAGTAAAATATAAAAAGTTAATGTAAACAATAAACTCCAGCTATTAGTCAAGAAAGAATTAGAAAGTTAATATTAGTACTTATGAAAGTATTATTGTTTATTACAAGTGTAGCAGATAACTAAGGCTGTGCTAAACCAAAATTTTGATATCAATATTTTGGTTTAGAACAACCCTAGTTATCTCCATAGGTTATCACCAAATCAACTGGCTTTGAGAAGCAATGATGCAGTGGTATTAGATGTGACTGCTGATGGACAGAAATTGTCATCATATGTGATTTTTAAAAGAAAGATCATGCCTAAAGATTTTAAACGAATACAACGTGAACAATTTCCAAGTACAAGAAAAGGGATAGATGGATAAGGAATTAATGAAAGATTGGGTATAAAAAATGTTGCAGAAGGAAGTCTAGTGCTCTACTTTGCCAAGTCTTTGCTTGTAATTGATAGTTTCTGGGGCCATCTAAATGAGGAAATGAAGATGATGGTCCAAGAAGGATGAACACACATGGCTGCGATTCCTGGAGGCATAACTTCAGTCTTGCGACCACTTGATATCCTACTTACTAAACCATTTACAGATGGAATTCAAAGGTTTTATGCAAAGTGGATGGCTGGAGGTAACCACAACTTGATGGCTAGCCATCTGGCAATACAATAGTCAAGTCAGGAAAAGATGTGAGAGTGAACATATGGAAATAAATTTCACCAACAATAATTGAGAAGCATTCAGAAAACCAGAATTTCCAACACCATAGATGGTTCTGAAGATAATTTAATCTGACGGTATGCTGGTAGTGATGAAGATTATGACAAATCTGCAACGTTGGGCAGTAAGAGAAATGCATCAGACCAAGACAACTAAGTTAAGTTAGTAATTCATTAATATTTTAAATCAATATAATAAACAGCAGAGTTAATTATCTCATTTAATGATCTTTTTTTTTAGAATATGAACACCTAACAAAAATGGGTTATCTGCATGTTATTTATGTGAAAAATTTCAAATTGTTCAAACATCTTAATTTTTTACAATATTAAATTTGTCTTATAAAATCATGACTTCTGAAAATTTCTTCTTTTTGTGTATCTGGAAACAAAATTATTTTTATCCCTTAGGCTATGAAGAAAATTTGTATAATAAACCAGTCAAACAACTTTTCCTTTGGCCAATTTTGTCTCGAATGGATTAAGGCAAGTTTGTCTTATATCACGTTTAAAGAGTTAATCAAGATATCCTGTAAGAGTAAATATGAGGACAGTCTTATCTTCAAAAAAAAAATTCACTTATTTTTTGCAACTCAATTTTTGATTAGTAAAAAAATGGCAAAAAAATATGCACAGAAAAATGATATATAGGAAGTAAAAACCAAGAACATATAATAAAAATAAAACTTTGCTTTAATATTGTTATTGAAAGACAATGCTGTTCACAAAACAATTTTCTTTGTTCAATATATCAGTGGTATATCCAGGATTTTAAGAATATGGATGCTGCTCAAGACAGATTCAGGGAGACCAAGGCAAATGCCTCTTATTGTTTTCAGAGAATGTTGCTCAATTACTTCAGTTATCTAATGTCACCTAACTGAAGTCATGCAACATGCATGTGTTGTTATATTTATTTTTATTTTAAAGTAACAAAATTGATTGCTTTGGTATCAATGGGGTGATGCAGCACCATAAGCACTCTCTTGGATATGCCCCTGCAATATATAGACAGAATCCTAAATATCTTTCTCATTTCAAAAATTTATTTATATTGATAAGGAGGTTTCTTTTATGACTAAAAATTAGTTTTATGAACTTTCAATACATATTGAAAAGCATAGTTTTGAAATATTGACAATGCTAAAAATTAGAAATTACAGGACTTATAAATTGTTTTTTATTTTAAGCATTTATAAACATTTTGATACATTTTAGAGACACTATAACATTAATTATATAAATGCTGAGAGATGATCATTCTTAAATGTTAATTTTTATATAACATAAAACTTTGTAACTTTTAAAAATTTACAAAATCTACAAATACTAGAACTTTTTAAATTATTTTATCACTGACTATTAAGAAGCATGGTTTCCAAAACATTATTAACTAACTATATGTATAGATATAAATTGCATTATGAATAGTAAAATAAAATAAAACAAAACATGAATTTTCAATTCTAATTTTCTTTTTTACCTGCTACAAAATAAGTGACACAGCCTACTGGAAGATTGTCTTCTTCAGAATCTGACATAGGTAAATAAGAGTGACGTTCCCATAATGATCTTGGTATATGTTCATTGGAATACTAAATGATGTATTACGTAAATTTAATACTTAAAAATGTTACATCTTAGATCAAAAAACATACATACTTTTATAGTTGTTGTTGATATCATACGTCTGTCATATAACCTTACATAAGGATCATTTGCTCCCACTGCAAGGAGTTCTGGTCTAAATGGATTTATTGCTAGACACTTAGCTTCGGCACTTTTACCTAAATGGTTTATCAGATTAATCAATACATTGTTACACACATTAGAACACTGATGAGGTGCCCTTAAGTCAAACTGCCTAAAATAGTTTTAATAAATATAATGTTAAATATTAATATATATTTTATATAATATTAATTGTTTTCTGCAATGTTAGCTTACATTACAATTCCATCTTCAGCAGCACTCCAAAACATAAATGGTACATTAGGAGCTACAGCTATCCTTTTAACACGTCCAGCATGACAACTACAAGCCATTGTAGTTTCTTTAGCATTTGCATCATGCACTCTTATCTTATAATCTGCTGCTCCACTTACTATCATGTTATCATTAGAGTTTGGAAGGAACTAATTTCAATAAAATAAATGAATGAAATTATAAAAAATGTTTAATATTTTTAATGACAGATTACTCACTTTAACAGAAAATATATTTCCATGATGACCACTCTGAATAGAATGTAACTTTTTATGTCTAAAAGGGTCCCATAATATAATGTGAACATCATCTGAACCACTTGCTAACAGACTGAAAATAAGTAAATAAATAAATATATTTTTCAAAATAAAAAAATAATCCTATTAAAAATGAATACATACTCTCCTTTCTCATTCCATTCTAAGCAATTAACACAGCCAGCATGACCCTAAAAGCATTGTAATTTTAAATAATGATAATAATAATCATCTTACTGAAAAGAGAAAATAAAATAAGTTACCTCCAATTCTGCTTCTAAACCAAGACGTGAAATTAAATTCGGAGTGACATGGAGCTTTCGTTGGAAGCGACGCTGACACTTATCCTAAAATAATTCCATATTTAATATCATATTTATAAAGCTACAAAACCAATGATGACATTTAACATTTTAGGTCATTTGATTTTTTAAAACAAAATTATTAAAAAGTTATGTTTATAAATTTACAGTAAATTTAAAAATTTGAACATCCTAAAATTATTTAATTTTAGCTCAATAAATCATCAAAACAAAAATAACTTTTTAAAATTATGATTATTATTATTTTATTATGCCAGTACTGTAAATTATAACAACAAAAATATTTCTCTTTAATACTAACAGAATTTATTCAAGTTGAACTGGTATAATACTTACATTTTCTTCTCTTTGAAGAAGGCGATGAGTGACATTCCTAGTTTCCATTTTCATTATATTATTTTAATATATTTAAAGTTCCCATATTACCTAAAAAGATAAAATAATCTAAATTAATTATCAAGATTAATACACAATTTTTTATATTAAACAGTTTTGTATCCACAAGAGTTAAGTTTCTTGGAAATCTCACAAATATCAAATACAAAGGACTACGGGAAAATTGAGTTATGTTCCTGTGGGTGAACCAATGTACTGTACCTTATCTAAACCATGTTGCTGTCTCAGGAAAATTTAAACTTTTGTGAATGATTCAACAAGTAAATAACACCTAATGTTTATTTTATTCCTATGCTTAATTATATTAAAAACATTAGTCTTACATTTTAAGAAGATTGTGGAAGATTAACAACAATTTGGAAAAACTGAGTTAATGTTGCTTGATATACAAAATTATTCATGTCCTTTAAGACTTCAGCATACAGAAGCCAGGCTGTTTCCAAAGCTCACTTAAATTTAAGGATGCACTCAGGATTTAGCTCTGATTCTTGCAACTCCTTGCACAAGCTATCAACAGTGCTGTATATTTTTGAAAGCTTGAAAGCTGTCAATGGCAGCTTTTGCACTTTTTTTTTCATCATCTTTCCTCTGCTGTGGTGGAAGTTTTCTGTATCATCATGTCCACTTAGTTCATTTGTGGATTTTATAGCTCTACAATACAGTATGTTCTCAACATCTGTACAATGACTTCAGTTCGGTAGTACAATACAAATATTGTAATTATTGTACAGGAGGGTCTAATGATGTGTTCACTTGTTTATAATCGATCAGCGCAAATCACAACCGTCAATCTCGTAACGGTCAAATCGTAACGGTCAACTCTTTGATAACAGGTGCGTGTCTGGGAATTGTAACGGATAAGTTACGGCGGCGCTGATCGATTATAAACAAGTGAACACATCATTAGACCCTCCTGTACTTTGCTTGATTGCCAAAAATTTTAAAAATTACAGATAACAGAATACATTTTTTACAAGTAATGCATTCTAATTGAAATACTATAAAAGCAATATATGGATATACAAATGTTTCATGAAATAAACAAAAGCACAAATACAAACACACAAATACTGAGATTACTTGTATATATAAAAACATACGTAAGAAATAATTCAAACTAAACTTTCATATAATAGCTATAACTAATTGTCACAAACTATTTTTACTACATTAATAAGCTAAGCAGTCAAAAAATTCTAATAAAATTAAATTTTCTATAAAATAAATGTGTGTATAGTAGATGCTTTTTTTCTGCAATTCTAAATATCAAATAGCATATTTAGTTTGAATACTATGACATCTTGACAATAAAAATCAACCAATAAACTTAAATACGATTTCTTAGTGTTAATTACACATTTCTGCAAGTAAGACACTTCTTCCAATGTTCTTAAATTATAAATTCAAATAATACTTTTTTATATTTAGTTCCAATTTATTAGCTAAGTTTTAATTAATTCTTAATACATCTTATAATCTTTTTATTTATATTATAAAAATATATACTTTTAAAATATTTTAATGCATACAGAAATTGATATTACTAATACAGTAATATAACATCATTATTATTATTATATCATTATTTCATTCAGCATTTAAAGTTCTTAATAAAAAGAAAATTTATTTTTATTGTAAGTTATTTTTCTAACATAAGTAAATAAATATTTACCATTACACTAAACTAATCAAAATATTTTTATTCTCTCTCTCTCTCATTTTAAATGATAATTTATATTAAAAAAACAAAGTTTACTTATAAACTGTTTTTAAATGAAATGTGTTTGTTTGTTATATGTGTCAATCTGATAACTGGCAAAGTCATCTTCATTGTACAAATCATTATAGATTGAATGAGTGAGGAAGCTTGAAGCACTTCAACTAAAAGGGTACACTCCATAAGAAATTATTTCAGAAGTCAGATCTCTTTTAAAGAACAATAGATTTCTACAAAAAAAAAAAAAAAAAAGCAGCAGATAGCATACAGAAAAAGAGAATGCAAGTGAACAAGTCTGACCAAACTGATACTATTCTTATTAAAACAATTTATCAATTAAGTTTCAATATTACAATCCCATCACTATGAAGTTCAGAAAACTGTTAAAACAAATATATATAGTTATATATATTTGTTTACTATACTACTACTACCACTAGTAGTAGTATAGTGGGATAGTTTGGAATGAAGAGAGATTAGGAAGTGGGAACTCGATTATTCAAAACAGTTTTCGAAAAATCCAGAACATATAGTGTTGTATATATATATATCACAGTATAATACATGAGAAAACATTTCCATGTAACAGGAAATCACTATGTAATCTGTCAATTGTAGTGCCACAAAAACTAGGTCATATATGTAACATTGTTAGTTGTTAGATTTTGAGAAAATTATTTAACTTTACAGTATTCATTGTTCATGAAACTTTAAATGCATGTGTTTGATGTATCCATAATATAAAAATGTGTTACTTGACTATATGAAATTTCATTTATCCAAAATCTCTCTGGCCCCATCAAATTCAGATAAGTGAGTTGTGTGCACATATGCATGTAAAGAGTATAGTCAAAGAAATAAATATATATAGTAAGACCCTGCTTAACATGGGGGATGCGTTCCTAGATGACAAAACACTAAACGAAACAGCATTAAACGAGGTCATTTTAACAGAGTAAATAGGGATAGGGGAACACATGACCAAAAATATAAAAATTTTAAGTTATTTTTATATTAATTTGCATAATAATATATGTTAAATAACACAAAACATATGGACACAGAAATGTAAAGTTCATTTTTTGTAATGAAAGTCCTGACTCTTCTGAAATTCTTGTTTTTTGTGATAAAATTGTGTAGTTTCATTTGTCACTTTCTTTTTCTTTCCATAAGTAAATGTTGGTAGCAAGAGATCGCATCCAAAATGCCTCGTTTTGCTTTTGCACTCCTTTCAAAATCTGGATCATTCGCTACAATTTGATCAATGATTTCAATTATCGTTACCAACTTTTACTAAGGAAATCTGTAAAGAAATTTTTTGAATTTTTTGTTTTCAGAATCTCTATTCTCCAGTTCTACACAAATTCCTTGTTCTGCCAGTTCTTGAAGATCATCATTGGTAAGACCCTCACCAGAAACCTGCTGTAACTTCTCAATATCCTGCTCATCTACATCTCCTAGTCCTGCTGTATTGATTAGGTTGAGTTTGGTCAACCTAATGATACAGCGATAGGTTCTTCTCTTTGAGAATTCTTGGATACCTTTAGCCATAACTTCTTCCACACTTCATTCGTGCATTTATCAGTTAATTCTTGCCAAGCAAAGCCGATATTGCCTATGGTATCCATGACGTTATATTTTTTCCAAAATTGCACCAAACAAACATAGATTTAAAGAAAGGACACCTTTTACTGACTAGTTCGTGTTTGTAAATAATTGTATTATATACGAATCAATGAAATGCCATGATAATTTAAATCAGCATAAATTTTGAGCCGTTTTTTAGGCTTCGAGCAGACCACTTTATATTGAATCAGCGTTAAACGAGGCAGCATTAAGCAGGGTCTTACTGTATTTACATATTACAATATTTTAAGACATATAAGATGCAACTTTTCTGGAAAAAAAAGAAAGCCATGTGTTCTTTATATAAGGTTTTGATCCCATGTGCTAATGAAATCCTGAAACAGCTTTCAGTAGGCTATAGGTAACTGCCAACGCTTGAATAAAAATATTATAATATGTTTTATTAAACAATAATTTTTTTAACTAGAATATAATAAAAAAATTTACAGCAGACTGTCAAAGGCATAGGATAACTGAAATATACTAAATACATCTTCCTAATATTCTGTGCTGAACTGGGAGGAAGTCATATGCCATATATCTTATATACTGTAAAATATAGTAATTTAGACAAGTTTACAATTATGAATGATTTATATAATAATTCTATATATTATATATATTTCATTATTTATTACAAAATAACAAATATTGTGTATAAAATACATATTTATGAAATTTATACTATCAAAAATATATAAATAGTGTTTATATAACAACACTGATGATTACAGTTCTCTCAAATTTCTCTCTTCTAAATACTGAACAGGAAATTTAAAATTTTATAAATAAATTAAATAGAAGTTATATAGATCTACAGATATATCAGTATACAGATCTGCAGATATATATATATATATATATATATATATATATGATGTATTTTTTTCTTACAAATTTATTATTGTTTTGTTATTTTAAAAAAAAAAATCTAATTTTCTTAAAAATTACAAATAATAATATTAATAACTAATTTTTGTATTATTATTCAAATCAATTTTAATTTAAATTCAAAATTCTATTGTCATTACATTCCTACAACAGGATCACTATGTCATCTCTAACTGGTTTTTAAACTGACCTTGTGCATTAAAAACCAGAATAATAAAAAGGTTTACTTTTGATGACATTAAAATAATGCATATATATTTATATACTATTTAAAAGTAAATGATACATATATTTTTTTTACAGATATGTAACATATACAATTGAAGAATATCGGGATAAACCTGCTTTTCATTAATCAACGTAAAAGAAAATTTAAATAGAATTTTAATTGCTGACAATTACTTTTTCAAAACCTCGATTACTATGTAACTGAATTATAATCATTACATTTTATTACCTTTTAAAAACTTTTTATAAATGCAGTAATTAAAATTGTTCATGTTTCGTCATTCAAAATTCCTTTAGTTTAATATAAATAACTAATAGTTATAAAATAAATTACTTAACACTTATAAATATATTTAAATACATTAAATAGACACTTTAAATTCTTTTTTATATGATTCATATAAAAATAACAGGCAGATTAAGCATAAATTATAGATAATATAACTTGCATAAAGTAGAATTGATAAGAATCTAAAGCTGACTAATAGACTGCAACTGCTAAATTTAGAAATGGAGAGCAGTTATGTAGGTACAGTCATTATATTTAGTGGTTGTTATGCCCAATTAGTTTTAATAGCACATAAAAAAATGTTACTTTATCATAAAATTATTTATCTAACAAATCATTAATTTAAAAATATTAAATATTAATAAAGAAAATTTTACATATTTTAAAAAATCTGTATTGTTGTTATTATATAAAACTCAATTTTAAATTCTATTTTCTATTTTATAAATTTGTCATTGGCATAAATAATAAAACACTTATCTTTAAAAGGTCAAAATACATTCTATTAATAGAGCAGACTTAATAACAACAGAAAATATAAATACTTCTATGAAATTAAGATATTAAACATTAAATATAGTAATATAATTTATTACAATTCAAGACACATGTGAAAATTTCTTTATAATTATGGAGTACTGTATACGTCCTATTGAAATTTGAAGATTGGGATATGATATGCAATAAGCTAGTTTCTTTTTTCCCACCAAACTCAAGACTTTTGGATAACTAGAATTGTAATTTTTAAACAGATTTTACTAATAACCACATATTATATTTCAATATTTCATCAAATTCATGAGAAATCTGTAATAAAATTTATAATTTAAATATTGTTTATCTTTTTTTTTAATATAAAATACCAGTAGATAATATATATTATTATTTACCTTTCATAAAATTGATAAGATTAACAACATTTTAATATGTTACAATAATAATTTAATCCATTAAATAAGTTAGTTATTAAATCAATTTTTTTGATAAAATTAATGTATTAATTTTATCAAAAAAATGTATTAATTATATAAAATTTTAACTATTCTTATATTTGTTGAGAAATACAAAGATTGAATACTTAAAATTGACAATAAACAAGAATTTATTTACAAAATAATAGTTTAAAATTTTATAATTTGGTTCATGTAATAAGAAAAATTGTTAATTAACAGATATATTAATGTACTAATCAATAAGTAATGATAAAAAGTGTGACTATATGTCTAATATACAATAAAGATAGAATAGATAAATAAATAAAAGTACAGTATATCATAAATTTAATATTCATTAATGAAAAATCTCAAATTTAATAAAAAAAATTATCAACCTATTTAAAAACAAATAAATTTATAAATAAGATATAATAATGATAAAAACCTACTTCTATCTCTAGCAGGAGATTTAATATTAATGACGGTAGTTAAATTCCCATCCTAAGATTTACATTAAAGCTATAAAACTGAAATTTTGTATTTGTATTCATGCATGTGTAAAACAGTGCTGATGTAGGGGAAAAAAACTGAAAATCTAAATATAAACAAAACCTCATAACCCAATTTTAATTGATTCAAGCCAAACAATCTTTGCCGAAATTATTGGGGCTACACTCTAGCCCAATAACTTTGGCAAGAATCATTTGGCTCTGTTAATTAATTTATAAACAAGGTTTTTATTAGTGCTATCTCAAATTTATAAACATATTTATATGGAAAAAAGCAACATTATAATTATATATAAATACAGTTTATATATTTAATGACATTCAAAATTATTAGCTTTTTCATTGTTATTTATTTTAATGTTGAAATTAATTTTGTTTAATTTAGATTATAACTAACATATTATTAACAAATAATAATTATTTTAAAATTTTCTCTAAATACAATATTTATAGAATTTAGTCATGTTTCTATCAGTACAGTTTTTCAACTACAGTAATCCTTTAACAAAATTATATATTTAATTATTACTTATAAACCATTGCTTCATTCTTTCTGAAAATAAAAATCTTCATAAAAATTCTTCTCAGTATGAAGAAATTTATTCAAAAATTGTTAGAAAGCATTTAATTCAATTCAAATCATTTTAATGATTTTATAATTTTATTGTTATAGATAAACAACTAGCTTTCATTCATATTTAAAATGATTAAAAATTATACTTTTATTTTAGAAAAATAATCTAATGAAAAACAGAAAGAGGATAATTTTATTAGATATAAACAGAATATACTAATTTAAAAATTGACCTATAAATGGATGCTTGTCATTTGGCAAAGAGTGCAAAGGCTTGAAGTAATAGCTTATTTTTGAATGATTTTGAATGACAATATATTAACTTTGTGGCAATAATTTGAATTGAAAAATAACTGAATTATTTATAAAGCAAAGAACATTTCTATTTTATTCAAGGTATATAAATAGAATCACAAACTAATTCAGCTAACATAAAAATAATGTAGTTACTAGGTACATTTTCATTATGAATAATAATAAATATATATCAGAAAATTTCAGAATTAATCTCTCAAGCAATTTGTTAACATTTTAAATGATTATATTGAAAGTAAATTCTACAGCCATTTAGAAAGAAAAACAATTGCATAAAATTTTCAGTAAGTTCCTAGCAAGTATAATTTGTTAAGAACTTTAAGCTAATTCTTAATGAAATTGCTTATTATTCTTACATTAAACTGCATTGTGAGATTTAAGATTAATAAAGTAAATTATTAAATAACTGCAGTATCAAATTTATATTATGTACCAGTACCATATGAAATAAATTAATTTTGTTAACTGTTATAAAAAAAAATAAAATAAATACAGTGTGCCTGAAAAGAACTTAAATACATAATTTTTTGTTATGTTAGAAGCTGTCCATTAATTACATGTACAATTTAAGGGGAGGTTGCAAAAAGTATATAACTGTACGCAATGAGGAGGGAGGGGATTAATGCATTTTCTATATGAAGATTTTAGTAGCAAACAAATCTGTTCTTATAAACCTGCTTACTAGTCATGTGAATTAAATTATTAGTTTAAAAAGTTCTACAAATATTTTCTAAGTCATTTCTTCAATGTCAGGGGAGTCCAAGTATTATTGTACATGTAATTGAAGGGGGAGGAAATTTGTCAAAAGTACATCATTGTTCACAACAGAAAGAGAGGGGCGATCAAAAATTGGCTGTAAAACTGTAACTGTAATTAATGGACAGCCCTAAAGAAAACAGATCAACACACATGGTTTTTCAGTAATGGTCAGCAAAACAGTTTTTTCTTGCATCAAAAAACACAAGGAAGGGCTGTCCATAAATGGCAACCACACTGGAAGGGAGGGGTTGAGCATCAGTGGAACCCATTTATTTCATTAAATTTTATACAGTTTATGCATTTTATTATATTTATTTCAAAATTTGTTTCAAATATAAACTGCCTGCAATTGAAGTAGTTTTATTGTAATGTATCAGGTTTTGTAAGATGTTTATATTTGTATAGGTGCACCTTGCTGGATATGCAATGGCCAGCTGAGTGCCTTGTGTGAGAGTTTACAGGACAAAGGCGTTGAATGCATTTCCAGTCAGCATTGTAACAACCAACGATTGTTATATTGTAATATTAAATATACAGGAAGAGCAGATAAAACCAGAGGTCCAAGTAGTGTAATTGGCAATGCATCTGCACAGCAAGCAGGAGTTGTGGGTTTGAGTCACTCTCCACACTAATTCTTTTCTTCCAGTTTAATCTAAAATTATTTAATTAAATTTTAATTATTAAATTTAATACAAGATGGCACCTATCACCTCCCTCTAAGGTCAAATTTATCAGTAATTTACAATTATTATGGTGATATTTAGCCCAATGTTATAAAGCAATTGATGTTAATTTGTGTTTCATTTCTATTTATGGTATCTATCATTCATATGTCACAACTCATCACTTACATAGTGTAGCTTTTTGGAACTCTCTGAGAAAAAACAATAACTTTAGAAAAACTATCATCATTAATTTTTCTTAAGAATAAAATTACTCTCTGTTGAATAAATATTTTATAGTTAATTATAATTCTTTTAATTTTGTAATAAATATTTTAAAAATTTCTTCACTTAAATTTACTGTAAAACAAAGCTGCTTATTTAAATTATAATACACATTATATATTAGATATAGAAAAGATTAATTTATAAAAAGAAAAATATCACTTAAATAAAAACTGAAATGTTTAAATATACAGTGAAGCACTGAAAATCTGGATGTTAAAAATCCATATTTGGCCATCAAAAATAGACACTAACTCCTTTCAATGGTAATGTCATTGTGTTCTTTTGACCTTATGTTGTTGATGTTATAACAGTCATTTAGAATTTAGAATTTTCTAATTTTGAAATTACAATCAGTGTTTTACAACACTGATTGTAATTTGTAATCAGTGTTATATTTAAACAAATATAGTGATTCAGTAATTTACAGAATCACTATATTTGTTTAAATATAGTGATTCTGTAAATTATATTTTGACTGTAAATATTCCTATATTCCTTGTGAAATACTTGAACTTTTAAACTTTATTTACAGTGTATTTGGAGTTTATACTGCTGAAGAGCGGCCGGATGGCCGAGCGGTCAAGGTTAGCAGCCTGCCGCTCTGGGGGACCCGGGATCGAATCCGGACAGGTCGAAAAATCCCCAGGAATTTTTTGGGGGGTGGTCCGTCAGGATATGTCGGTCCCCGTCCCTCACCACCCGGCCGCCCCATTGTGGGCCTGGCCGAACCCATAATGGGCTTGCTATAAGAGGCCCTCTTAGTGCCCACTGGGTGGAAAGAGTTACAAAAAAAAAAAAAAATACTGCTGAAGATATTAATTTACTTGTTATATCCAAGTGAAGCCATGCTCTAATTATGCAAAATTTTTGATACCTCTGTATTTTCAAATAATATTTTCATAGTTTAGACTATACATAATGCTGTATTATAGAAGTTTTCAAATTTCTATATTATTTTTATTAATTTATCTTCAAAACATTTACTATTAATTTATTAGAAACTAAAGATAAAATCTGAACAAATTGAAAGGACAAACTGGGCTATGAAGTTTGATGCTCATACAGTAGCAGTAATAAAATTTCTTACAGTATCACTTATCATTTCAGTACATTTACCATTATGAACACAAATTGAACATTCATGAAAGAGTTGAAATTGGAGATTTAAAAATTGAGGATCCAGAATTTGCAGTTTTGTATCTACAACCCTGAATATAAGTACGAAGCACTAAATACAACACAAAATATTTATAGGAATCTAAATACTAGTTTATTCTATTTAATTTTCTATATCAGAACTTTAATTTCTATATACAATATATATACTTCAAAATTTTAAAGGAATTTTTCTAATTTTATTATGAACTTTGTATATGAATTAAAATAACTCTCTCCAATCTTAACATAGAAACAAAAGAATATAAATAACTATGAAATTATATAATTAGTAATTAAATCAATATAAATTTAATTTAAAAATCAGAATTGCAAACATGATAAAATTTTACATAATTATCACTTTGATATAATTATTATTTATTCTTCAATAAATTAATTTATTTAAATGTTTCAATTAGAAAAAGTCTTTCAGTTAATAAAATACAATTATATTGAAAACTTTAAATATCTGAAATTATTCATAATTAAATGAAACTTATCTTCTTAAAGTTAATTTGATTTATTTGTTTTCAACTTCAACACTAATGACATAATTCATATCATCATATTTGCACTATTATTATTTCTTTATTATTTTGTTTATTATTATTCTTTACTATAATTCCTTCCTAGCATAAACTACTTCCCATTCCTTCAACAGTTTAGAAGCTATAAATTTTACTAGCATTAATTTTAGTCATATGCTGAAATTACTTCCTTCAATACTGTTACATTACTTCTATTCTCATACTTCCTGTTAAATGTCAGTTGTATATAAAAACTGTTTCTGAGAAACATATTAGAATAAAATTACAAAACTCTAATTTTTATTTTATATTAAAGCTTTTGTTTTCTCCAAAATAAGAAAAACTGACTAAAACACATTGCTACTGAACTGAAAATTTATTAATGACAAACATCATGAATATAATAATGAAACATATTCTTATTATTACCTTAAATTTTATTTTGAAATTATTTGGAAGAAAAAAAAATAAATAAAAACAAGAAAATGAACTTTTATCAATAATATTTAATTGAGAAATATTTTCTTATTCAATCTAAATTTTTTTTTAATTTGGTATATCAAAGATAAAGTAAAAGTTATCTGTTAAATATTGCATTAAAAAACAAATTTAACACAGGATACATTCTACTGAATGTTTCTATATTGCATTTTTCACCACGTTTTCAAATTATTTAAATTATTTTCATAAGTCTAACTTACAAATATTTGATTTTTTTTGATTTTGAATGAATATTTAATTCATTTAAAACCTAAATCATTGAAAATTAAAAATTTATAATATAATTGAATTAAATATTAAAGCATTTATTATTACTCTCTCAAAGCAAAATAATTTTTCCAAAATCATTTTTCTTCCAATTCCAAATCATCAATTTTTTTCCCCTCAGAATTTTTTTTTTGCATAATCATTTATTTCACCTGATTTTCATAATTCTGATAAATTTTTTCTGAAATACTAGTTTATACATCTTGCACTCTTACCAATATAGAAAAAATTATGTAGATACATAATTAATATGAGAAATACAAATTTCTTTAAAATTTACTATAAATAAATAAACGCTTACAGAAAGTGACTATACTAAATGCAATATTTATACACAAAACAATTTGAACAATTAAAGAGTTTACTTAAAAAACAACCAAAAAATTAAAACAAGTATGAGAAGTATCATTAAGCAAATACACACTAAAGAAATAAAAATGTAAATGTAAACTGATCTAAATTGGTTGTATTTAGAAAATAGCCAAACTTAACAATTGAAATAATTTTTGTTATATTGACATAATAGCAATAATAACAATAGAACTATCATTTAGTATAACAATTCAGTGGCATAGCAAACATAACTGGCGCCCGGGGCACAACACTTTATTGGCATCCCCCTCCCCCTCCAGAAACACACAGTTTGTCTTGGAGACCATTTGGGCACGCCTCTGCAAGTGGCACCCGGTGCATGATAGACTCCCTTGCACTTCCCTTGCTACGCCACTGTAACAATTATAATATGAATCCTATTTTTTGCTGTCTTTATTTTCTAAAAAAAAAATGATAAATATACATCTATATGGAAAAGAATTAACATGAACACATGTACCAAACACATTTAAAAAGTTTTTTACTGTATGGATTTATCTGCAATTTTCTATAACTTCCTATTCTCTCCCTATAATCACACTAATACAAATTTTCCACTAATCTGAATAACCTTATAATTAGTTTGAAAGATTAGTAAGAATGCACTCTGTTGTATGTGCAACAGGTTTATGAAAATGTAAAAACTAGCTTATTAATCTATAGAACAGTGATATTTAAATTGCATCCAATGGAATTATAGCCAAAGATTCTGTGTAATATTCAGGAGTTCTGAGAAATTGTATTTAATTTACAAAAAAAAATTTTTGAAGAAAAATTTCATAACAAATTTATATCGCAATAATGCTTGATGTTCAAAAATAAATAAAAAAAAAACTTTCAAATAAAATTTTGATTACAAAAAAGTAATTAGAAAAAAATATATATAGAACAGTCATTTTTATTGTGGAATTATAAAAAATCAAATATTAACATCTATAGCAGGGGTGGCCAACTTTTGTGTACGTGAGATCTACTTTTTATCTTAAAAATATATCGCGATCGACTTGCTGTCATAAGCATAGTCTAAATGGGGAGGGGGAGGTGTGAAATACATACTATGTTTATACACTGTGTTTCAGTACAAGGTGCACTCTTTTGCTAATCTATCAATAGTTCGCGAGAGTGCACCTCGTACTAAAACACCCTGTATATCTACCTACGTAAAAACAACATAATTATTTAACGGGCCAAAAATCTCACATCCAGGGGAATTAAAACATCAATTATTAACAATATTTATTAATTCAAAATAGCTACAGATAAAGACAGATTTAGAATTTATTTTATTATCTTAACATTAATGGGAGGACTGAGTTTGCACGTCTCTAATCAAGTAGTCATAATTAGGTGTATATCCTGACAAAGATAATAATAATGAGTCTTCAATACGGGAATCAGTCAAAACAGAACGTTGTTTAGTCTTCGCTAACTTTAAGTATGAAAATGCCGATTCACACAGGTATGTAGATCCGAAACAAGAACAAATATATTCGTTACATTTGGTGATACTGGGCTGTCTTTCTCAGTTGACGCATTTCCAAAAATCTTCAAATTTTCTGACTTGTAAGATTAAGTCAGTTTGTAAAATTATAATTTCTTTTTCTAATGCCTTTTGCTCATACGAAATATGTCTGAAATTTTTTGGCTAATACGTTTCACACAAATCCTTCTTAAAAGGAAAAGATATAAATTCCACAATTTCCTTTTTCAAGAAAAAAGCTACCGTATGACAGTACCAAATATTCAAGCTAAATGGCTTTGTTTTTCTGAGTCGAGTCATAACTGCATGCATACTGTTGCGTTCGATTACAAGTGTAACACATTAAGTGAAGACATAGCGAGCGATCGACCAAAATTGGCTTCGCGATCGACCGGTCGATCCGCGATCGACTTGTTGGCCACCCCTGATCTATAGAACCCAGTTAGTTCCACAAATGCTGAAAGTTTAAAGAAAACTGCTACAGAGTATAAAATGTAGCAAGAACAATTGAAAATGAGGTATTTTCAAATATAAATAAAAACTTATGCTACTACAATATATAATAATATAGTGTATTGATCACTACAGTATAGCAGCTTGTTTCTTAAAATAATGCAACTTATTGTAAACAAAATTAAAGTGCTTTCAAGATAATCTATAAAATGCTATTGGTAAAATAGATGCACTTTGTCTCTTCATTAGCCAATGCTTTCTTGCTCTCATTATTTTTAACAAAAATCACACCTTTAAAAATCCAACAATTAAATTTAATAAAATAACAACATTTTCGTTAACGTTTAATAAAATAACAAATGTTTAGTCTTAAAAATAATAATAATTTTTTTAAGACTAAACATTTGTTTTTTAGAGAAAATCTAACAGATCTGTAATTTAAACAATTATTATTCAGATCTCTCTAAAACTCAAACTGTAAAACTTCAAACAGAATTTTTTTTAAATTAATTATTATTGTTTTATTATTATTAAGATTTAATAAAAATTTAATATTATTTATTAATATTTACTTTCATTATGATTCACTAATTAATTATCACTATTCATTAACATATATAAATATGCAACATACTATTTTAATTCGGCTATATCGATTATAGGACTAAATTAATGTGTAAAGGCAACCATATAAATACTAGCAGATTCCACACTTTGTCTCTTCATTAGCCAATGCTTTCTTGCACTTTATGAGCCCAGTGTTGCTTGAGCAAAAAGTAACGATAACAAAGATTAAGATTATTAGATTATAGTCAATCTAACTCGTTTTCACTGAGTGCAAGAATTAGGTCCCTCTTCTTCTGAGACTAATTAGAGAATTTTTAGATATCTGCTTACCACACTGGAATAACGACAATTAAAACTCACTGCAACTACTAACCAGTTCACAGTACCACTAAGTGATGAATAACAAATGTTTCCGTAACACCTCATGGGTTCTTCTTTAGGTTTAATTAATTCCAAAAATAAGCTGGAACTTTCAGAACCATTCATAAATATAAATTTGAACATAAAATCAAACATTAAGACGAAAAGTTCGAATACAGTGAACTTATGCGCATGCACTCCCCATGTCAACTTTAAATACGATGGAACACTAAATATCGTTGAAAATTTTTAAAGGGTCTAAAAATATGTTCAATTTCCTGCCAAAAAATTATTTTAAAAACAAGACATCTAAAATAGTATAATAGAAGCCGAGTTCTTCGGGGTTAAGCCTTAATCCTCTCCCTCTCCCCACGCGGAGGAATTTCTGAAAATCTCTTCTTAGTGTGAATTCTCATGGTGTACCCTAATTATGTATCAAATTTCACCTCTTTAGGTTCAGCAGTTTGTTCTGGGCAATGATGATTCAGTCAGTCAGTCAGAACATGTAATTTTATATATATAAATAGTAAATTATTATATTATATCGTCTCAAAACAATTTCAGTAATACTAAATTAATGCATTTTCTAACATTTTTAAATTATTTCATGCTTGGCTAAAGCATGACAAAAATTTTATTTGAGAATTATATTTTTCATACACTATAAATCAGAATTTGGCATTCCTTTTAGTTCTTTAATGATAGAGAGAATAATGCAAAATTGTTAGCAATCTTAAAAACAAATCTCAAACTTCAGAGACTGTCAGATACATAAATACTGTTTTAATTTTATTTTAACTGTTATTTACCATTTTATATTGAAGGCAATCAAAATTATAAGCTGGTTAAAATTTATCATTTTTATTTAATATATTTGTATTATATTTTATCAAGTATTAAATGTCAATTAACTTAAGCAAATATAAAAATGTATATATAAACAAAAACTTTTTTGCAAGTTTCAGGGATTTTATTGAAGACCAGATACATTGACAAGTTCTATTGGATCCTCCATCACCAAAGACCAGCACACTATACACCCTTTCTAAACTTGTTGATTTGCTGGGATGACCTCATTCCTCCACACTTCAGGAATTTTTGTGACTAACATAACACTTTTTTCCTTATTGTATCCATTAATAAGATACACAATTCTTTTATCAAAAGATGGTAAAAATATGAATTTTATTAATTTTATATAAAAATATAAATAATAATACACTTGGTAAGGAATGTCTTCAAATGTAAATCCATTTCAAATGGCCTTTCTCCAAGTAAAAATTTTCAGATACAAGCATTTTCAGTCCACATGTTCATCATCAGAACTCAATTAGAAAAATAATATATTTGAAAGATTTTAATGAAACAAGTTCATAGACAACCATTAGTTACAGCGGGGATGGGCAACCTGCAACATATTAATTTCCCAGCTTAAGGAAGTATGCAGCAAAAATTCAAATGTTATTTTCTACAACTTATGCCTGTGAATTGTTTTTCTGCAATGAATTTAGTAGAAATTAAAACAAGAAACCGGATAACAGATACATCAAAACTAATTTAACACTAGCATTGACTAATATTTAACAAAATATTTCCGATATATTACGTTTAAATCAGTTCCAAAAGCTAAATTAAGTATACCTGTGCTAATTTATAATTATATATGAATAAATAATTGTGATTTACTGATATTTTTTTTCTCTTTTCCACTTGTATGCAGCCTGCATCAGTTCAAAGTCTTGAAATGCGGCCCTTACATAGAAAAAGGTTTCCCATCCCTGAGTTACAGTATAAGAAAAATCCTATACTGTCATACTATATTTTTAAAGTACGAATGACAATTTTGTTTGAGAATATGCATTTTGTCTTTTTCCAATCAAATCTGACTCATTATCTTTTCACAAATAACTAGAGTAGTTGACTTATATACTTTAAGTATGCCAACTACTTTTTAACCTTTATTTTATTTGACAAAATCATTAATATAAGCCTCGTACCCAAAATACATACATATATGTATTTTGTTTTAATATATATATTCAAAACACATTAATCATAATCAATCAAGAAATTAGAAAAATAACTAAAAGCATTTTCTGTAATGACCAAATGGAGTTTAAGATATAAAATTGAATGTAATTCATTGTATGAAAGAACTAAATTATTTTATTCTAAATAGTATCTATAATATTAATCTTCAATATTTTACAACTTGATAATATCTATGATATAATCTTTTACAACTTAATTTACAAAAACGATATTTTTATTTGACAAAAAAATCTCTGCATTCAATTATTACTTTCCTTATACTCTGTATACAGCAGCATTTATTAGCACATAGATGAAAGATATTATATGCATGTTAAAATATAACAGGACTTTTTCAATAAACAAAGATTTTAATAGTAACTAATTAATAACATTAAATTTCAGTTTTCATTCTCTTTTAACCTTAATAATTTTTTACATTTACAAGAATTCTAATATATTTAAGGGTAAAGTAGGAAAAAACAAAATGAAGCAAAATTTATTCCAAGGTTAATTCTACATAAATTTTGATTCAATCACATTATAATGTAAATATATTTTTATAGAATGACTTCAATTTTATGGTAATATGAATTTAAAAAAAAATTATCATTAGTTTATCGATAGTAAAGTAGTAAAAACTTGTATTCAAACACAAAGCTATGATAAGAGTGTGTTGGTAGAAGTATATGTAATTTTAGATAAAATTGTCAATACCTAACTATATTAGATTTTAAAATATTTTTTTTTTATTTTTTTTTGTTTTTGTTGGACAGTTGCTTCTTCGATAGTTATACTTAAGCAGTTATCAAGTTTAATCCCCAAGAATAAAATTTTTATTTCTGTTTAGTTTTGATCAATTTCAGGATAATCTTAAAAAAGGTGTATGTTTTTACTAAAATGATAGTTCAGCAGAAGAATTAGATTTTAGAAATGAAAAATATAAAAACGATGCTCAAGATAATAAGAAAAGAAAGTAACAAACTATTAGAAATTTATCTGTGGCAAGTTTCACAGAAGACAAAAATAAAGTGATCAGATCCTGAAATGTAAAAAGGACATTGGGCTAGGAGTTATGCCAGATGAATCATTTGACTGATTTCTGTATATGATCATCAGTTTTCTAGTTTTCTGACATCACTGAATTAAAATGTTCTATTGATGTTGTGAACAACTAGGATGTTATGAACAACCAAGAACAATAACAACAGTAGTGACAAGGAACAATTAATTATGGCTCCATATGTAGCTTTGTTTGCTTTAACCACCTTATTTTAACTTAGATAATTAGCAAACACTTCCAAAGATTTGCACAATTGGATATCAAAATTTTTATTCTATAACTTGTAAGTGATTATAGTTATGTATTCCGAGACTGTGTCTTCCTTTTATTGCTTTTTTTCCTTCACTACTACTAGGTATATTAATAGACACTAGGCATTTTTACTTTATCTTTATTCTGGATCCTCTGTAGGCTGATATGCGTTTTGGGAAAAGGCCCCTCCTCAGTTGGCATGACTTGCGGGATTTTCCTCAGGTGGTGTTGACACATCTTGTTTAAAAATTACTTATTTACAAGTAAAAAAGTAATTTTAAAAGTACCTGTAAATAAGTAATTTTTAAGCGAGATGTGTCAACCCCACCTGAGGAAAATCCTGCAAGTCATGCCGACAGAGGAGGGGCCTTTGACCGAAACGCATATCAGCCTATAGAGGATCCAGAATAAAGATAAAGTAAAAATGCCTAGTGTCTATTAATGCACCTAGTAGTGAAGGAAAAAAAGGAAAAAAAAAAAAGTTGTAAGTGATCTTTGACTTACAATTCATGCAAATAATATTGGCTATTTTTGAATATAACTATGATGATGATGTCATTTGTTTATGCCCTTTCCAACATGTTATGAACATGTTGGAAAGGGCATGTGCAAGAAAATTATAGTCTCCAGAGCACATTTAAACTTTCTACTAGAATACTGCAAAAATATTCCAGAACCATAAAGATAACAATGACCTAAAACTTTTAAAGTTTTCCATAAAAATTTTTTTGATATAAGACTAAGGAGTTTTACCTCTGCTTACTTTGCCAACTTGTTCCTAATATTGACTATTCATAAAAAATTTTGTGATTTAATGATGAATCATAATTCCAAGTGCCACCATTTTTATTTATTCTTTTTTCATGACAGGAAATAAAGTGTTGCAGTGATTTTAAGCTAAGTATTTTATATATAGAATACAAGTATTTTGACAGAGATAAGAAAAAATAATACTAATATATTTAAAACTTATAATAACAACAGATATCCAAGCAAATGGAAATTTATAATGTTTTCATGGTGATATTGATACCTTACTCTTCCAAAAACACAAGTATTAATGAAGACAATATGTTTCAACAATACTTTTAATATCACTCAAAACAATTCATGACATCAAACTAACAATCATGAAACTAAAATAAAAAATACCAATGCTATTATCATTATTTGATGATGATAGACTTCACTACCATCATTTTGCTAACTTTAACCAAAGTTGAAGAATGCACACAACTTTCAATGCCAACACAAGAATGACAACTTTCAATGTAAAACCTACTTCGTTTCACATTGAACGTTTTCATTTCCTCAAAATGCAAAATATTTTTTGGGGATTAGTAACAGTCCAATCTTTCCACAAGGACATCAAACATTGGAACTCCTTGAGTGCAATATCAGCATTGCTGTTTCTTTGATTAAAGTTTATCAAGCAATACATGATCAGTAAGCACCATGACTTGTTACTAATCCATATTAAACATGCATTGCAACCTACATAACCCTAACCCTAAAGTTGTTCTCCAATTTATGTAATATGAAATTGCAGTGGCATTAGCATTAAATTTCACCTATTGGAAACATTGGAACTGAACGTTTTATCTGCAAAATCAAAATCCAATGACCAGGAACCAAATTTGGTTGCATTTGGTTTAAGAGTTCTTTTAACACAAAGCTCTAAACACCTCCTGTTTAATTATAACCACCTTGTATATTTCGAAAGAATTTCGAATTGCCATTTATGAATACATTAAGGCATATTGTTATTGCAATCTTATTTATATAAAACATAGTATGGATAATGAAATTTTTATTTTTAGCTCAAAATATTAATATCAGTTTTAAAAAAGCAACAATATAACGATATTTAAGAATATACTCAATCATTAAGATAAAACTATAGGATGAAGATACATTGGAATTTTGTCAAGTTATACAAAAGATACTCAATTAGTAATAATGAATTTACTAAGAAATTTAAATCATCTGTTCATTCCATTCAGAACTAATCTGTTTAGAGTTTAAAGTACAAATATCCTAAAAGAATATCTTAAAATGATAAAATGCTCTTACATTATGTATATTTGCAAAAGAAATAAATTAGTACTTCCTTATACTTTAAAAATATTTTTTATGAAGTGTTAAATGTAAATATTCAAATTAAATACTGTAAACATGCAGCAAGAAAATAAAAATGACATGCTGAAAAGCAAAACAATCATACTATTGTCTTTCCTATAAAACATCTTGTTAACGAAACATAACTTTCTTGTCTGACTAAAGATATTTTATCTTTCCTTATACTACTACTGATTATACATTTCTTTGCATAGTCATTGACAGTTTAAGGAAAGAATATTAACATAGAAAATCCAAGATCTAAAAATCCAATCTCACTGAATATAAAATTTTTCTAGATTTAAATTAAGAATAAAAAAATCAGTTACAGTCTGTATGCAATTGAATATACTGTATTACTAATAAACTATCATTTTTATGAATATTTAATAATTTCACATATTTGGTACATACAGTGGGTGATCGGTTAATGAATAGTTCAGTTAACAAACACTTTCATGAAAGATTTTTATGTTCGGATAATGAACACCTCACAGAACAAACACAAGAAGCAGCGATGTAAAATAATGAATACTGATTGGTCTTCTCTTGTCTTCAGGCAACAATTCAAAACTATTTGAAGCCTGGGAGACGTTGACATCGACGCTCAGCCCAGTATATACTGATCGGATAGTATTCCTCCAAACTTTGAAACTCTCCCTGTAATTCCAGCCTTTTATTTTTTCTGACAGAAACAACTCTCTTATAGTATTTGGGAGAGTGGGTTTTTATTTTTGAAAGGTGAGAGTATAATAGTGTGAGATAAGCAGAGGGTCAGGGGGAAAACCTCGCTGACCACTTACGCTGCACGGGTTGGTAAAACCCAACCTCGCTGTCGTTGGATGGCTAGGAGGGCAAAAAGTGAGTGGGGAAGTGCGTCAGTAAGTCGACAGGCGTCCTTACTTTGACAGGAGACAGGTTTGACAAATAATAAAGGTTTATTAACTAACAAAAGTGCACATACACTAAAGATACACATAAAATAAAGGTATACAGATAACTACTGCCAAAATGCGGATAAAATATTCCTATCGCTAATCGCGCTCTAACCAATAAAGTGGTCACGTGCCTAACTTCTAGTGGGAGAAAGTTTAAAGTCGATATACCTTGATATGTGGTCCGATGACCGTATGCGACGACCTCCTGGATTATGGAAGCTGGAATCAGTCTTATATCCGGGACTGGAGACACTGGATTCAGACCTTCCTGGACGATCGCGCCCTTTCCAGAGTCGATCAGGTTTTTATGCCATCGTGGTTGGCACTGAGCCAGTCTATTATTCAATGTTCGATGACTAATTTGCTCACTTGTGATGACCGTGACTTTTGTTTTCTCTTTCTGATCTGATCGCAATGCCTTGGATTTATGTTTTCTCTTTCTGATCAAATGTGTAATCAACATCCGATCAATTTCCTATCGAACTTGTGGGTCATGAACCCCCTTTTAACTCTTGAATTTATGCCCTCAAAACCTGCGGGCTCATAATAGCAAAGGTAGAGAGTGGGCAGAAGATGTCTGATGTTGCTGGGCAGTATGGCTTGAACAGGTCTACAGTAGGCTACAGTTCAATTTTATCTAAGAAAGATACTGTATAATCAAGAAGATTCAAGCAGCTTAAAGAGTAATAAAAATCACATCTGAAAAATAAAGAACATTGAAGAGCTCATAATGGAACCTGAAACTGATCTGATGACAGAAAAATGCCAAGAACTCTTGAATGAAGAACACCAAGAAACTTTGCAAGATATGTTTTCTTCTGAAAAAGAATCTGCTATTAAACATCTTTTGAAGAAGTGGAGGATGTCAGAACAATCTTAGAATGGCATCCAAACTAGGGTGAGGTTAATAGGCTTGGAGATCTCTACTATTACAATGCTATTAACTATTTCTGAAAAATCCTGAAGAGAGAAAAGCAATTGACATTAGATAGATTCTTTAACCTCCACAAACAGAAAAAACATGACTAATAAAAATGCAAAACTGTGCATATATGTATTTTAGTTATTACATAAAAATAAACGTAGTAAGAAAGTATATATTTTTTTATTTTTTGGGGTCTCCAGAACGAATTAGTCAAATTCCCATAAAAACCTATGGTAAATTGGTAATTGATTAACAAACAATTTGGATAGCGAACAGAGTCTTGAAACAAATTATGTTCATTAACCGACCACCCACTGTATTTTACTATATCATCACTATTATCAATCCACTACTAAATGAACATTTCCTCTAATATTTTCCATTTTTCTCTGTCTAATGCTTTAGTTTTCCAATTTATGCCAGCCACTTTACTTATTTCACTGCTCCATCATACTTGAGATCTTTGTCTCAGGCACTTGATCCTTCATGGGTACAAACTAGTCTAGGATATTTATATATCTGTTGTCTTATCTTCTGACAATCTGTTCAGTCCATTGCAATTTTGAACATTTTATCCTCTCAATGATATCATATACCTTTGTTTTGATCTCTGATCCAAGTGATTTGCTTTTTTTCTCTTATAATTCTCAGCATCCATCTTTCCATACTTCTTTGTATAGTCTAGCTATCGTTTTAGGTGTCTTGTCCATGTTTCTGCTCCTCTAGGTAAATGCTGGTAGAACACACCAGTTGGATACTTTTCTTTTCAGACATAGTGGCTTTTTAGAATTATGCAATATTTGCTAAATGTAGTCCATCCAATCCTAATTCTTTTGTTGTTGTTCTGTCTAATTCTTCTTCTCCTGTTTTTTCATTCATGATATTGTTATTCATAGATATTTCTTAATCTAGATAGACATAATTTTGTACTTCTTCAATCTCAGTTCTGTTTGTCAATCTTTTTCAGAGTAAATCCATTAAACATAACTTTTGTCTTTTGCAGATATTTATTTTCAATACCACTTTACTGTTTGCCCCAGATAGTTTTTCCAACATTTCTTCTAAATTTTACTATATATATATTGTTATGCACACACATTCAACCCAAAACATTATATACAATCTATAATACATAATCTAAACTTATTTAAACTTTGTCACCAAATGTTAAAGACTCCTACAGGCTGAATTCCAAGATCATTACATTCTTCAGTTACAAAACTTTATTAAAATAAGACAGTCAGAATCCATAGGCTTAAAATTTTTCCAAATTGCAGCCCAATAATTTTTCTATAAACTTGATATTTACAAGAACATACTTCCCACGTACTTTATATAAACAAACTGTTGCAAAAATATAAACACATTATCATCTTATAAAAGCAATTACTCTTGCATTTTTACATTTTTTGTTTATTTAAACAAGTTTTATATAAAGTCTTTCAGACTTTAAGGTTAGCAACTTTGACCACATGCAGGGCAATCACAACCTATCCAACACGGATCACTTATCGAATATTAATTAATAGTACATCAGTATTAATTACTGGTCACTGACCATCCTCTCTTCCACGAGGAGATCAATGACTACTTTTGGTCAAATTACCTTTCCGCAACAGTCCCTTCTTTGAGATGGCTGAATGACTGAGCAGTCAAGGTGGCAGCCTACTGTTCTGGGGACATGGAATTGAATTTGAACAGGTCAAAAAATCCCCAGGAATTTTTCAGGGAGTGGTCCATATGAATATGTTGACCTCATCCCTCACCACCCGGCCATACCATTGTGGGCCTAGTCCAGGGATGTCCAACCTGGACAGTCAGGGCTGTGGAGTAGGAATACAAATAGGAGTAAGGAGTAACAAAATATATTTGTTACTCCTTTAATTATATTGCACAATCAAACATTAAAAAACAATTTTATTATATTGCATTATCTAATTTAAATCATTAATCCAGCTAATAAAAATACTTTATTTCAAGTTTAATTTTTGAATTTAGCTTTAACCCTAAATTTAAATTAACTTAATTATTTTTCAGATAAACTATAAATTTAATAATTCAGTTTCCTATAATGGAACAAAAGAAATCTGCAGTATTTGGATGCTTTGAATTATCTCGAGAAAACAATGTTTTCAAATGCCAATTAACAAAGATAACCCAGAAAAGCAATGCAATTCAGAAATCAGTACAGGGAAAGGAAAAAGAGGTGATGCACCCACCAGGTCATCCAATTTAAAACACCATTTGGAGTGCTTTCATCCAAAAGAATTCAAGCTTATGATGGAAAAAGGAAAGCAACAAAAAGTCATCAATTTCTAGGCCTAGCACAAGTAGTAAAGTAGAAAGAAAAAAATGCTCTAATAAATTACAGTAAGACCCCGCTTAACGCAGGGAATGCGTTCCTAGATGACAAAGCGCTAAGTGAAACAGCATTAAATGAGGTCATTTTAACATAGAGCAAATAGGGATAGGTGAACAGGCAACCAAAAATAAACAAGTTTTACTTTAATTTTAGGTTATTTTTATATTAATTTGCATAATAATATATGTTAAATAACATAAACATATGCACACAGAAATGTAAATTCCATTTTTTGTGATGAAGGTCCTGGCTCTTCTGAAATTCTTAAGATCACATCCAAAACGCCTCGTTTCGCTTTTGCATTCCTTTCAAAATCTGGATCATTCGCTACAATTTGATCAATGATTTCGGTAATCATTACCAAACTTTTACTAAGGAAATCTGTAGGGAAATTCTTTGGGTTCACCATTTTCAGAATCTCTATTTTCCAGTTCTACATGAATTCCTTGTTGTGCCAGTTCTTGAAGGTCGTCATTGGCAAGGCTCTCACCAGAAACCTGCAGTAACTCCTCAATATCCTGCTCGTCTGCATCTCCTATTCCTGCTGTATATTTTAGATTGACAATTTGGTCAACCTAACGATACAGCAATAGGCTCTTCTCGTTGAGAATTCTTGGATACTTTCAACCATAACTTCTTCCACACTTTGTTCGTGCATTTATCAGTTAATTCTTGCCAAGCCAAGCCGATATTGTCTATGGCACCCATAATGTTATATTTTTTCCAAAATTGCACCAAACAAACGGAGATTTAAAGAAAGGACACCTTTTACTGACTAGTTCATATTCGTAAATAATTGTATTATGTACGAATCAATGAAATGCCATGATAATTAAGATCAGCATACAATTTGAGCTTTTTTTTTTAGGCTTCCAGCAGACCGCGTTATATCAAATCAGCGTTAAGCGGGGTTTTACTGTATTTTGAGTCTCAAAGAATTACAATAACAATGACAGCTGCTAAATTTAAAAGATATATTATTGAACTTGTAAAGAACAGACTACCACTCAAATGTCTTCTCTTCTTCGGGTTTTATTGGATTGATTGGTGAAATGACAGCCAAACTAGGAGTATCTTTGGAACGATATAATATTAGAAAAATAATAATAGAAGAAGCTAACAGTCAAAAAGAATTATTGAAGGAAATGCTCAAGGAAAAGTATATTCATCTGAAAATGGACACATGCACCCATCAACAAGTAAATATTTTGCAATAAATGCCCAATTGTGAATGAAAATAAAGAAACGATAATACGTACCTTAGCAGTTAAAGATACTAAAGCCCAGCATGCAAGCAATGAGGTTTGCAAATTGATTGAAAATGTGCTCAAAGAATTTGAAATAATTAAGAAGGAAAATATCTTGATAATACCGTAGTAACAGACAATGCATCAAACATGACAAAAACAGTTGAAAAACTAAATGACAAAAAGACAGATTTTGTTTCAGGAGAAAACTGTGTGGAGAACCTGGAGAATGAGGACAGTAATTTTGATTTAGATGAAGATGAGCACTTAGACAAAACCTTGCATGTTATTGGAAACAATTTTGCAGGTTTCACTTCCACCAATGTCAGCATACAACATATGAGGTGTGGTGTGCATACTTTACAGCTTGCAATTCACAATGGTCTGAAAGGAGCTCGTGCAGTTAAGCTCATAAGTAAGTTGCGTCAGGTTGCTGCAGCTGCTCAGAACCCCAAGATTAATGCTATTCTCAAAAGGCGCTGTGGAAAAGGAGTCCTAATTGATCAAGCTACCAGATGGGACAGTGTTTATTTAATGATTGAATGTCTTTTAGAATTAAAGCCTGTACTCCTTGATATGCCTAATCTTGACATAACTTTAGCTGATCAAGTATGGGATGAAGTTAAGCAGCTTGAAATATTACTTCACCATCCATATATTGCAACTGTAAAGTTCCAAGAGTCTTACCTAATACCCAGATTATTGTTCAAGGAATAGAGAGATTTGTTCTTCAAGTTATCCAAAATTGGTGGTCTCATTGCTGATGGAATCAAAGAGTCTATGGAGCACAGAGAAACTCAGTTACTAGATAATGATATGTTATTAGCAGCAATTTATGTTGATTCAAATTACAGAATAATGCTATCTAAGGATCAGTTAACCAGAAGAAAAGCAGCACTACTTGGTTTGAGTGAAAAAATTGCAGGAAAAAAGCAATCAAATTATGTGGACTCTCAGCTTGACACATCACCTGCTATTTCTAGTTCAGAATTTGATGATGATTTTGAAAAATACCTTGATCACCAAGAAAAAATGAAAAAGACACATTGAAGCTCAAGCTAGTAACAGCACCAAAATCTAATTCATCTAAATATTTCAGTATCATTTAACTCTTGCTCTCAAAAATTATAGTAAACTAAGAATGTGTCCTTTAAACTTATCAAAAATACTTTGGAATTTTAGTACTTACATTGTTTGTTATCTTTTTGTCATTTATCCTAAGAATTTATATTATTTATTAGGTTTGGTCAAATATTTATTGTCCAAACTCTTTCAGATGATAACACAAACCAATACAGCTATCTTAAATACTTAAGTTTGATGGCATTTTATATTAAACAGTCATCTTTGTAAGTCCAGTAAACTAATCTTATTACATACTAATGTTTTCAGTCATTTTTAAAGTCCTTTTCAGGCAATCTAGAACATAACTAATAAAGAATACAAAATAGAATGTACACATATTTAAAAATTAACATAATTATATAAAATGTAGGAAGTAGAACACCACATTTCAAAATATTGTATCCTGTATTAAAAAACAAATATCCGATTGTTTAATATAATAAGTATCCAGTTTGCCACATTGTTTATATGGATAACATTTTATGGTATCTATATTACTTAATTTTGGTTTTAAATGTTATTTAAACCCATAAATTCAAATCTAAGGTAGAAAAATCAAAACGATAGTTCTACATTAGAAATATACATGCTTATTAAAAATTTCAATTTCAACATATATTCCACTAAAAATGCTTCACAGTTTATATTTTATTCAAAACACTATTATGTAAGATAATATATATCCTAGGTTATACTGGAAATAAATTATTATTTTTTTAAAATAATGTAAATTTTTTAATCAAATGATATCTATGAAGAATTATAAATATTCTTTAAAATAAAAATGCAACTGTAATTTATGTTTAAATGTTTAACTTAACAGATTATTATTAAAAAAATGAAGGAAAATTTTAGAAAAGAATTTGCAATTCTAAATATCATTTAAACTTCTTTATACAATGTATATAGTACATTTACTATTACTATATTGGTGTTATAAATTGTTGTGCAAGTATTATATATAATTACACAACAATTTAACATGTTAAATATACTAAATTCTCAAAATCTGATATTATTTTAGTGAATAAACCGATAAAAAAATAAAAAGTTAGATTAATGACTGGCAGGGAATTAGGGTCATAAAAATATTCTCTAAAGCAAAAAAACAATATAAGGATAAAGGTTCTTTAGAGGTAAAAATCATCCAAGCAAAACATTTCCTACAACACCTCTTTTTATTTTTTAGGGTCATGATTACCATCAAAAGGGAAGCTCTCCACTTAGTAATAAAACATACATGTATTATTTTTAATACTTAATCATTTCTTTTTTAAACAAATGTAATGTCTAACTCTATATCAACACTGTTTCTTCAATTTAATTTAAAGAAACATTGTCAATATCTCATGTTATATATGTCATAAATGTTAATCAAATAGCAAAATGAAAGAACAAACCAGATGCAGCAAATGATTATAAAAATTGTGTCAGAATAAAATACATAATCCCAATTTCCTTATCAGAAAAAAATTCGTTTTTTCGTTAAAATTTTATATTCTAAATACGAAATTTCAAAATTAAAAAAAAAAAAAAAAGAGGGTTAAGAAACTCTTGTGGTGAAGCCATTTAAATGTGTGTAAATTAAAGGGAATCATTCCATAAGCGACAAGTTGAAATAATTATAAAATCCGTCAGTAATATTTATTTGCACGTTTAAATCACAGCTCACCTTTACTATTGGTTGACATATGTGCAGATAATTATCACAAATCTGTAAACAATTATATTTTAAACGATTCAATTCTTGTTTACAGTTCTAGATTGACACTTCTAGGGAATATAATACGATTAGCGATCGAAGCGCCATTTGCTGTTTCGAATTTTTTTTTTTCGTTTTTTTTTAAGTTAATTATACTGAAAGTAATTAAAATATCTAATTTGATATTTGTTACAATATTAAAATAATTATTTTATGTATTAATTATTGTCTTATTGTAAATAAAAATATATATATACTGTATATATGTTGTCATTTACCATGCGATGATTGCCATAATCGTCTGTTGTCAGATTATACAAATGAAACTGTTAAAAAAATACAAAATACAAACGAAAGCTTGACAAGAATAAAAAAATATATATAAAAATTTTATTTTGATATTATATTTGTTATTCATATATTTCGTATCAACACCTTAGATACAGTACTATAATCCAGCGTGGGCGTGCGGCATATTAAAACAGCATTTTTTGTCACTAATATGTAATTAATAGATCATCAACGTCCAGTGATTAGGCGCTATAATTTTAATGATAGCTAACATCTTAAACTTTAAATGTGTAAGTGATCAACTGTCGAAACGTTTAATTTTCAATATTCAGGCAATTTGACAACAAATTACCTACCGCTCTGGGGGACCCGGAATCGAATCCGAACGGGTTGAAAAATCCCCAGAAATTTTTCGGGGGTGGTCCGACTGGATACGTCGGCCCCCCTTTTTTTTAACTCTTTCCGCCCTGTGGGCACTAAGAGGGCCTCATTTAGTAGGCCCATTATGGGTTCGGCCAGGCCCACAATGGGGCGACCGGGTGGTGAGGGACGGGGCCCGACATATCCGAACGGACCACCCCCCGAAAAATTCCTGGGGATTATTCGACCCGTTCGGATTCGATCCCGGGTCCCCCAGAGCGGTAGGCTGCCACCTTGACCGCTCGGCCATCCGGCCGTCTACGTCGGCCCCTGTCCCTTACCACCCGGCCGCCCCATTGTGGATCTGGCCGAACCCATAATGGGTTTGCTAATAAGAGGTCCTCTTAGAGTCCACAGGGCGGAGAGTAAAAAAAGGACAATTTTCTAGCACAACTGTTACGGGAAGATCTAGCAACAACAGAGAGAGAGGGAGGGAGGGAGGGAGACGGCCCTGATTTATGTATAAGAGCGGAGATCGCCCGGTCCAGGAAGGACCCCGAATAAAGTATTCAGAGTAAGTGTCTGTATTCCTGTCTCGCGGGGGGTCTTAAGTGCGTCACGAAGGGCGTATAAACACAAGTAAACCTCATAAAACAACTCCAACCTTGAAAATAACTTTGAATGTCGTGACTGTGTCAACCATCCCTTAGAAATAATTTTGTTTATATTGTGATTAAATTTAAAAATGACCATAAAATTATTCTTGACATGGTTTTGCATGTTCTTCAAAGTTAGTATAATAGAATTCCAAACTGTCTCCGGTGATTTCATCTAACAATTTAGCAGATTCCATTGCTTGGGATGAAATCACTTTCTTCAAAATTAATTAATCTACCGCTAACTAACTGGGAATACATGAGTAATTTTCTACATTATTTGTAGTTCTTAGATCAGGCTGTAGTTAATCATTCAATATCCTCTTCGATTTCATTTTATTAAATAAACAACTCTTATTTAGGAAATGAAACGTCTTTTTAGCCGGAAAACTGTTTTCTAATAGACTGTCAGAAAAATTTTAAATCATTTCTTATCTTATCCAGAAACTGTAGGTTCTGGAATTATATTACTGGTATAGTCCTTTCAACAGTAGGCAATTATCAAACCAGATTAAACAATTGTAGGGAGAAACTGCTTTATTAGTTAAGTAGTTAATTATTATTATATCCCCTTAGCCTTGGGTATTCCTTTCTCCACTACGAATGGTTCAAAAGTAGTTTAGTCTGGTTTTACAACTGCCAACAAACGTTGAGAGGCCTACAATAAACCGACTGTAATACAGTAGTTTCGTATCTAACTGTAAGGGATGAAATTACTTTGTAACTTGAAAACATTACTGCCATACAATAGGAATGTATGATAGCGTATTTCGTTTTTGTCTTTTCGGCTGAGGACATTAAGGTCATTTTTAGGTTCATCATGGGTTTGGCAATGCTCACAATGGGACGGCCGGTTGATGAAAAACGAGACCCGACATATAAACGACAGATTGTCTATACAAATTCCTCGGGTCCTCTGCTCGGATTCAATTCTGGAACTCTCAGAGAGGCAGACTGGCGCCTTTTATCGCCTCGGCTACAGCAATAGTTAGTTAAAGAACCATTTTCTAAGTTATCCGAACGTGTTCCGAGTTATTAGAAAATAATTCATAACTAAGTGTAAGAGGAGTTTCATCTAATAATCCAACAACGAATAATCTCATTCATTTTATTTAGACACAATATGTTTACATTAATTTTTTGTACTCAAGATGATTTTCATAATTTTTTAATTATATGATTAGGTAAGAGGGTTAATGTGGTAATAGGGTAAATATTAATTCAGAATCGTATTTCTAAGTAATTATTTTCATCATAGATACAGGAGTGTTCATTTTTGAAAAATTAAAGTACATTGGCGTTATCATACTGTGAAATCCATTTATTTTAATCAGTTTATAACTCGTCTGTAGTGATAACAAAGCTGATTGAAAACATTACTTGGGGTAAATAAAGAAGGCTAATGAAAATTCTAGTTTTCTTGATCTGATATTAAAAATGCACGTTAAAACGATTAAAAAACACAAACTTGAAGATTAATTAATAATAATTATAATTATTATTAACTTACATGCTTCGGAACACATTAATTCTGATAACATTAAACGACGAATAACGATATTTGTGATTATAATCAGCGGAGCGTACTGTAATTGTGTACCCTCTTACGTCAAGTTAACGTCATTCTTACTTTTTTGTAATGAAAATCCATCAATATGACGTTAAATTGACGTAAGAATTATAAAATCTGATAAATATTTCCATTATTATAGCATAAAATATTGAAATTTAACCTATTAAATTATATAAATCCCTCTTCCGATTTTTTAAAACAATCGATTAAAGATTAGCAAAATATTATAAATAATTAAAAACGTTTTAGTATGTTTTTAGCTTCGATAAAAGTTTATCGCGTTGCTATCTAAACTTATCTTGTTACTAAAATAACTCCAAAGTTAAAATTTCAAGTGGTTATATTTTACACAAATTCAAAATTTAATTATTACATTAAACTTAATTTCAATTATAAGTAACATTAATTAAAGTCCAAAACAAAAACACGAAACCGCCATGATATCAACACAATGTCTACTCACTCAGATCCACATGTAATCATATACATCTGTATTTTCCCGTTGTCAAACCGTCGCTTATCGTTTTAGTTCTCAACATGTGGCTTATCAACAGTCACTATGTAAACGAGGCCAATATTTTGATTATCATCTATAATGCTTTTCAGGCTTCTGTTTAACTCACTTATCTCTTATATTTCAAAGCATGAGAAATCAAGGTCATCACCTGTATACTTTTATCAATTTTACAAACTTTATTATGGGGTCGTCCATTATTCACGTGTACAATCTAAACTCTGAAGAAAGGAGTGGATCGCGAAAACTATATCATTGTACACAATGGAGAAGATGGAGGTCGAAGAATCTTTTACGTGACCTTTCTTTAGTGGTATAGTGGCATATAAATTTGTTCTTATAACTCTACTTATTAGTCACGTAAATAAATCATCAGTTGAAAATGATATGTAAAACCTTTTAAAATCATCTCTCCAATTTAAGAGGTTCATGAATTATCGTGTACGTAACTAAAAGGGAGGAGTTTGTCAAAAGTACATCACTGTACACAACATGGAATGAGCTTATTAGATGACGTCATATATAAAAATAAAAGAACAATGTTACGCGATCGCGACAGGCCCAAAATATCGGTGTAAACTCTATGGCGGATTGTACCTTTGTTAAGTTATTTTCATATTTTACATCTTTGTTTAAAAAGCAAAATTATTAACTGTATGCTAGAAAACAATTTTATTGTTTATAGACTGAAGAGAGATCGGCGAAAACTGTAAACTGCAATTTTTAATTGTATTTCAAATTAATTTACGGTAAAATATGTGCTCTCCGCCTGAAATTACCAGTGGCTTATCCGTGTAGTACATCATACTTTTCCTTTAACGTCTATCTAACACCTTTGAGTGAAAACGTTTGAATTGAAATACGCGACTTTCGGTTTGCATCGGAAGTTCGTATATATTTAATCGGGGTCTCCCGACCCTATAGTTTCCACATCTGTTCACGACTCTTCTCTATCTAGCGCTGCTGTTCCGGATTACGATGGAAGACAGCCGGATAGACGGCGGCGACAGTGGAAATTCATAGGTGTACAGTACAATTTTTTCAAATGCAGCCCGTTTCAGATGGAAATTCGAATAAAACTTTTAAAATTTGAGAAGCAGTTTTGTAAATAAATGGTTTAGACTTGTGAAACACCAGGAATAAAATTGTTTGGCTTTTCTTAAATTAATTAACAATTCCGCGCACCAACAATAGACTTATTATTGCCAGTTGCTTACAATCTGTAATGCAACAGGCATCCGAGCTCCTTTGCTCGGCCGGGGGGTTCCCCGGGACAACTGCCTGCTTGTTGGGCGGATCCGGCGCCCTGCGCTGAACTCGCAGTTGGTTGATTACATCCGGATTAAGATACGGATTCCGGTTCCGCCCTGCAAGCCCCTTTTTGTAGCTGGGCCGCTCTCCGGGATTATCCCGTTCTTGAGCCGCCCTACGGGCCCCCTGTGGGATTTTCGCTTTATCGGCGGCCCTGGGGCCCACCGTTCCGTTGGAAGAACACCCTTGGACCACCAAAAAACCAAAAATAGAAATAATATAAATATGAACGCTGCACCGGACCTTGCTCCAATCCGTTTCACGCGCGTCCATTCATTTATTCTTACACACACACACACACACAATCGCACGCTTCCTGCACTTCCCAATCAATTTTTCTGCTTTACAACTATGTAATCCCTTTCCAACCCCCCTGAAATCCCCATTTTTATTGTAAAATTCGTCATTTAGCCTTCAACAATGCAAACGACAATGTATTTCGTAACAATGATAACAATTGCTTAACGACCAGGGCCGGATTTACATAAGGGCATTTGGGGCCTGTGCCCAGGGCCCCCACAAAACTAAAAAAAAAATTATGTTTAAACATAATTTTTTTTCTATTACCGCGACAGCCTAGTGTGGCCTAATCATGAGGGCAACAGGCAGAAAAAAACAAACCCGGGAAAAAACCTATGAAACATCGGAAAATTTCGGGAAAAAATTTCACATAGGTATTTTTCAGTTAATTAAATTAAAATAATTAGTTTTACACAATAAAATATATGTATGTTTACAATAACCTTATTTTTAAATGAAATTTACAACTTCCTAGTTCAAATCTAATTGAAAGTACAGTATTTTGTGTAAATTTTCTAAATCATCAAATTTGCCTACTCTTAAAGGGGGGGACCCCCACCGAATTTGTGCCCAGGGCCCCTGGATTGGTAAATCCGGCCCTGTTAACGACAATAAAAAAAAAACCGTATTAAATTTTCCATTCGACATAAATGTGTCTATTTTTTCATTTTACGTGGCCAAATTATGCAAAAATGATTATCGTCCACTTAATTCTCTCAAACCTTACTCTATTCGTTACATCTAACAAGTAAGTACTGAAATCTTATATAAATTCCTTTATATAGCAGTGTAGCCCCAAAACTCGTATATACATTTTTCGCATAACACACAAGGCATTTCTAATTCAATTATCATTTACACCGAAATATTACAAGACTCCATTTTCTTTAATGGTAGCATGATAATGAAAAATGTCTTGTAATATTTCGGTGGAAATATGGAAAGTCTATAAAGCTATTCGAAAAAGAGTTGAAAAGCAAAATGCCTGGTTAATTCTTTAGTTGCTTCGCTTCTCAAACAGTTTTAGGATATTTTAAACTTTCCTATGATTTATAAAAGTTTTCGTTATGTTAATATAACTTATATATTGATTCTTCTATCCCCTATTTCTTTTAGACTGTGTTTCGGCAATTGCGATTCTACTAACCGCGCATTTTAGTTGTATTCTGAATAGGCAATCTCTCTCTCTCTCTCTCTCTCCCACGTTAGCTAGGTATGGATTATATAGTGCGATGGTAAAGGGTCTTCGCCCCTAAGTGGCTGGGCTGATTTGCCGACGTCATGATTTACTTTGTATCTTTGGACGCGCCAAGTCATTATTTCGTTCCTGGAAGCGCCTGTCGTTTCCAAGCCCAGTGCGGACGGATTTTAAATCGCACTGTGTTATGAGAGTGTCTACTAAATCTTAGAACCGTAAGATTTGTGTCGATTTTAAAATTCAGACTAAATGCCATATAACTATTATTGAATAATAGTTATATGGCATTTAAATATTATTATATATATTTTAAATATACTAATATTTAAAATTCAGACTAAATGCCATATAACTTATTTAGAAATGAAACATTTGGAAGTTGACATTAGCCAATTAACCAGAAATTACTATAGAAGAAATCCAATTAAACGATTTCGTATTACGGATAAGTCACTTATTTAACCCTCGGGGTGCCTTGCCTGGTGGGGTCTGAGAGGCCCGACTCATTTTCAAAAGTTCATAACTATTTTAATATTTGTGTCAGCCACTTAAGTATATTAGTAGCTTCAGTTCTCTTCATGCGCTTGCGATCCCCAAAAATTTTTAGTTCATCGCGCGATATCCTGCGAACAAGGCGTGTTTGAATAAGTGCCGGGCCTCACAGACCCCACCAGGCGCTCCACGTTGCAAAAGTGTAAGTAATATTTTTTGTGTAAAATTCGTATTTTTTGTGTTTGCTTGATTTATAACACGTTCACGTTGTCAGTAGATAAACGTTTAAGCAGCTACTGAGCGTCTGTAAAAAATTATCCAGATTTATTTGCATCGAACATGCGAAATTCCTATGGGAAAAATGCCTAAATTCTCAATTTCAAATTTTAACTAAAGAAGCTTAATTTTTATGCTTTAACAGATAATTATATTAAGTGCCATTAAAATGAACCCAAAATACTTAAATTATAATGAGATTACATCATGATTTCTAGAGAAACAAAGTTAATATTTTTGTTACAACAAAAAAAGTTGATGTTTTTTATTATGTAGTCGTGTGAATAAATATTTCACGTAAATCAATGATTGTTTTATTCTAAATATGTCTTAATAAACCTATTGTATATATATATTAACATAACATTGAAATTATCTTTACAAGCCATATAATGTAGCGTTTTATTTTGGGGTCTGTGGGACCCCACCAGGCGCTCGGCGAAAATTTCTTCACCAGGCACCCCGAGGGTTAATGCTATTTGTTATTCCGGGGAAATAGCGTTTCAGCATTAGTAGCAGAGCACAACCTGCCTTTCTTGATCATGGAGCATCTGCCAAAATTAATTATGAACGGAGGTTATTAGGTTCGGAATAATATGTATTCGAAATTAATAACACAAAAAAACTTCTATAATTATATTTGCATAGTATTTATTAACTTTTAGCCATGGGCACGACTATTACTATATCGTCCGCATAGGTGATAGAATGTATTACTTGATCATCAAATTTAAACCCATCGTCCTCCTTCTTGAAACATTTATGTCAAACGTATAAAAGTTATATAAGTGTGGAGACTAAGGGTCTCCTTGCAGTAATCCTCTATTTGTCTCAAACGGTGGCCAATGTATATTGTCTTGTTTAATGATTGTTTTATATTGTCCAAATAGTAATCCTATCATTTTCGTTAAACGTTTACATGCTTGATATCTATTCATTTTAATTTATAAATCTATTATACTTACAGAGTCATATGCCTTTTCTAAATCTAAGAATAAAGTGAATACTTTGTCTTTTCTTAAGGAGTTGTAACTGAATTAATGCAATTAGCACAAAGAGTGCTACTTGGGTACTGCCATTTTTAATAAACGCATAGAGTTTTGTTTCTATAATTATTAGTACTGTATCTATCCAGTTGTTAAACTTGGAAATCAAAATTGCTGTAAATATTTTACGTAGACCTGATAGGTACCCAATCGAATTACCACCCAATAGCACTATTGGGTGGTAATTCGATGGCTCACCTCTATCTCCTTGTTTGAATATCATTGCAAATATTACTTCATTCCATTTTTCTGGTATTACTCCTAGATTATAAAACCCATTAAATTGTCTAGTTAAATATTTGGTTATTTCCAGGGGAAAGTTTTTGATTATATAATTAGGAACAAAATTGGAACCAGATGTTGATTTCTCTATTAGCTGTTTAATGCAATTTTGAACATCTTCCACCTTAAACACTTCTTCCTGGAGATATTCTTGAGATAAGTTGAGATCTTTTCCTATTGACCTGCTTTTGTTCTTGTAATCTTCTGAAAAAGTTTTAAAATAACTTAACCAACTGCTATAAGCTACTCATTTTGTTATTCTATTTACCTAATTGGAGACACGGAACTTATTAACTATAGACCAAAATACTTTTGTATCTTTAGACTCAATTAACTTTTTACTAATATTTGAGTAATAAATCTTCTTTTTTGCCTTGATTAAATTATTGTATATCCTTTCACTATCTAAACATTTTTTCAATGACTCTTCTGTGTTTACTTTTTTAAAATACTTTAAACTCTTTAGCTTTTTTATTTTGTAAGCATAACACTTGTTATCATACCAATCACATTTGTATTTAATCTTGTAGGATCCTGAACAACTCTTAAATCGATAAGTGTCTAATACTGTTGTTATATATTTATAGTTATTAATTGGGTTATTTTTTCTTTCTTGAGTCAAAATGTCCTTAATTTTGTGAGCTACTTCTTTTAAAAATTTAGATTTATTATAACATTCTTTGTTACCTATATTAGACTTGTCTTCTTGATTATAGTCCTATCTCCTGCCACTTTGTTCTCTTTTACTTTCCAGTACTAATTGGATCAGAAAATGATCTGATTCATCTGATTCCAACACTGTTAACGACTTGCAATAATCTAAAAGGAATTCAGAACAGATAATATAATCAATGATTGATTTTCTTTTCAGGGAAATGAAAGTATACTCGGCAAGAATGTTGCCCAAAATCCTACCATTCAACACTAATAGTTGATTTTCCTGTATGAAATCCAAAAGGATTCTTCCTTCATTATTTATCAATTTATCTCTGGATATTCTCCTATTCTTTATATTTTCATTTCTCTGTAAACTTTTTTTTATCCATTATCTCATCGATACGAGCGTTAAAGTCTCCACCAATAATCCATAGACTGACAAGATTAGACCATCTCTCAATGCATCCTTGAGCATCGTGTAAAACTACTTTTCTCTCTGAAGAGGGGAAAAGATAAAATAATATAATCCCTAAAAACCCTAAAAACAAATTTCTCCAATTTAATTTAATATTACTATTCAATTCAATCACCACATAAACAAATTTTTCTGTTGTATAGATATTGACAGTCTCACCCAGGCTTTTCTTAATTAACAGCAATAATCCTCCCAAAGGACGACCAAATTTACTTTTCCTTTGTGCACCACTAAATACTATCCTGTTGTCTTTTTCTAGAAGGTTCTTTTCATCTTTACTCAAGTTAGTCATCCAAGTTTCTGTAAATCCAATTATAGTATAAGTGTTTATGAATTCTTTCACAAAGACTTTATGTATTTTTCCCTGAAGACCTTGTATATTCCAGAACCCTATAAGAAAATTATTTTTGTCTTTATCAGTCGATTTTGCAATTTTATTATCATCATAAATCTGTTTTACCAATCTATTATTGTAAATATTGTCAATATCTATTTTTTTTGTTAGAAGAATTGATACCAAATGCAAAATAGCTTTTATCCCGGTCCTCTTCTAGATTTGTTGTCTGTCTATTCCTAAAAAATTATCCATCTGGATAATCTTATTTGAATTAGTATCAAATATATATGTTATATTGTCCTTTATAAAGTAATCATCTCTTACTAATATTTTATTTTTATTAATTTTCTCCTGTTTAATCCTATCTTGTAACTGTTTCCTTCTAATCCTTGATCTTCTACACAAGTCAGTTATAAATATTATTTTTTTCTCAATTTTATCGACAAATTTCGGTTTCGATGTCCAAAATTCTTTAAGAATTAAATTCCTTACTTTAACAGATTCCAGTATAATTTTTACAATAGAGTTATTCTTACTATTTTTTAAATCAAATTAGCCCTTCAACTTCTATATTTTTTATTCCTAAATCAACATTAATAAATTGTTTAATTTCTTGGACAAAATCCAAAGATTTAAACGGATAGTTGAAAATTGTAATATTCTTGTTAGTAATCTCATTTACCAGTTTATCAAATTCAAATTCCAACGTACCTTTTAAATAGTTATTATTTTTTAAGGTTTCTTCCAATATTTGTATCTTGTGACAAACTTTCTTCATATCTTCCTCATAACTATTGTTTTCTTCTTTCATCTTATTAACTTCAAATTTAATTAATTGAATTTCTAAGTTCAACTGACAAAATTTATCTTGAATTAGTTCATAAATATATTTTAGTGTATATTGGGAATCGTCAATACCTTGCACTTCAGCTTCTCTTGCTGGTTCAAAATAATCTTGAATTTTTGAATTCCTCGTAGTTCCAGTTATATCTTTACCGTCTTCTTCGATTTGGTATTCCTCACTTAAAAGTTCTACTAACTGATTTTTCCTTTCTACATCCTTGAAACTTTCTTTGTGAAGTCTGCCTCGCCCCCTTTTTTGCATATCTGCCTGACTTAACCGAAGTGGAGAGCAGGGAAGAGGGCCTGGGTTAATTTCGATTCTAGCCATTATTAGCATTATTTTGATTAATTCCAAGGTTATTCTAGTTTCAAAAAATCGTATCTTTACATATAACATTATATTATTTTTGTAATTTCATTCCAGACTTGCTCCATCAGCGCCTCAAAAAACTCACTCGCACGTCTGACGATCAGATCACACCCCCGGAGTTTTGTAATATTAAAATAAAAAGTTGCCAAAAAATTAGTTTTAACTACAAGAAGGCAGTGCAGGGGCCATATTCTGGTCACCGTTTCTCACAAGCCAGTCGCTGATGATTGGCTTGTGAGAAATGGTGACCAGAATACGGGCCTTGCACTGCTATACCAAAGAAGTCAATGTCCAATTTCTCGAAAATAGAAGAAAAAATACTGCATTAACACATTAGCAGTTTCTCATCATGTATTATAAAAACCCTATACTGTATCATGTGCTGTAAGTAGCTAATTAAGCTAGTTGTTTGCATAGTGTATCTTGATTTCTTCCAATGGTGGATGATTGGAAACAGTTTCAGTTTTAATCATTTAAAACAAAAACACTTCAAATGTTTAATAATTTTATAAATTAAAGTGATATATTTAAATTCTACTAAAAGTAGCATAAGCATTACATTATTAATTAATAATGAAATTTTTAAAATAACTTGAAGGCTTTCATATTTTTGTGCTTAATGTAGAATATAAGAAAAGATTATATCATCATTTTGACTTAAACATCTGAGAATTAAAAAATTTAGTTCATAGAAGAAAATTTTACAGATTTGAATAATTCATTTGAATGATCATTTAATTGTTCAAGACATTCAAAGATTAATCATTTGATTATAAAAATCATTCAAATGAATCTATCACTATTATTTGATAAAAAGAAAAGTTTTGTGTTTATAAATAATAAATTTTTAAGGCAATTAAAAATTAAAGAATTATATACAGTATTCTTTAATATATTTATTTAAGAAAATTTCTAATATTGGCACATTAATATCCCAATTTATAATTCACAAATATAACACATAAATTGGTTGTAAGAAAGCTTCATATATATCAATATGTCAAAATTTTCAAAGAATTGTTATAAAAATCACCAAACAAAATTTTATTAGAAACAACTTAAAAAGAATTCAAATTCTCAATACTGAAATATTTGCAAAAAAATTCAATATATTGGAATAGGACAAGTTGTTCTTGAGTGGACCATCAATTATTAGGAAATGCAGATAAATAAGTATCTTTTGATAGTGACTGAACTCAAGAAAGCGAATAAAAATTTTGACTTATATAAGATATCCATCTTGATATGTTATTATAGAAGAGGAAAGTTATTCAATAATATCACTTCTATTAATAACTGAATAATTAAGCTCATAACAGCATTAAATAGCCAAATTCATTCATTTCCATCCAATTGCAAGAGTATGAGAATCAACAGATGATTTTGTTTGCAGTTTTGAGTTCTAGTTAAGTCAATCTGTTTTAAACTACAATTGTGTGGAATTATTATTTGCTAAATTATATATAAAATTAAAATAATTTTCTATCATTTCTTCTGGAGCTTCAAGCTGAACATAATGCCCAATATGATTTGGAAGTACTGTAATACGTGGCTTGGGTATCACTTTTCTGAAAATTAGTCATTTGAAACTTTAAATAATGAAAAATCATAAAAAAATGCATACTATTGAAATATTTATTTACCTGTAATGTTCTGCAAATGGAGGTGGATTGACAGGATCTGCTGGTCCATATATCATATAAACTAAAATAAATAAATTAAATTACTTTGTAATTCCAATATCTAATAATCATAATAAAACAATACATTGTCATTAAAATTCAGCAAAAATACATGACTAGTTCTTCATATAAATTAAATAATTTTCCTACAGGTTTGAATAATATTTTAATAAAGAATATATGAAATCAAAAATTATTTTTACACAGTTACATAACAGTTACTTTGAATAACCTAATTTTTTAATAGTCAAACATATCTAAAAGTTACATTATTTTTGAGTTAGAATTAACTTAGTTTTAATTAACTAAACTATAAACTATAGCTCAAAAATGTTTAGTTAATTAGCATCTTTTTCTAACATTGATAATGCAAAACTAATTAGTTTCTCATTATTTATTCCATTATTAATTATTTTTATTCTTGAAAACTTATGACTGTATAATAATTTTACTAAAAATTTTGTATAGTTGATTAATTATAAATCTCCAAAAGAGATTAAATTTATTTTTACTTCTAGAAGAAGAAAAATTATTTTTAGTAAATATGTATCTGTTATAAAATAACTTAACTATAATTAATTTTATTATTATTATTTACATTATGTTGCAAATGTCATGCTCAGCTAATACTGGTGCCAAGTGATACCCAAAAAGTGTAACATTAAACTTCTGTAATATTGATGTATGTGGCCACATCAGAAATTTCCTAACAATGTGACATATATTCAATATTGCAGCTCTCTGTAGTACCAGACATATATATATGTTACCGGCCAAACCCGATTTCAGGCCAAACTAGTTTGTCCTAGGCCGAACTGATGTATGTATTATAAATAGGTGCCAGTGTAAAAAAAAATGATTTTGTGTAATTTGAAATGCCACCACAGTACACCCTGTAAAAATAAATAAAAGATAAAATATTTTATATGTTACGCTAAGAAGCACAAATAAGTTCATTTTTAATTTCAGTTTGACTTTAAAAGTTATTTTTATTATTTCGTTTAAATTTTTGAAAATATTTTCAAAAGTTAATTACCTTTAAAAGTGCATGGCTTAAAAAAAAAAAAAATACAAACTGATAAGTCCTGATTAGCTTATTTTTATTTTATAGTTTTGTACAAGTGTTGTGTCACTTCTAATCAATAATTATATCATTTGATTTCAAGTGATAAAACAGTTCACTTTTATCCAGGAATCCCAGGACAAGCAAAAGACCGGGAAATGAGAAACCCTAACAGCCATACTTGGACCAGTGCTGATTTCACCACTGATGGCCAAAAGAGACTTATGACATATTTTTCAAATGTGAGCCTCTGAGACATCAACTGCAATCTTGTTAAAGCAGCTGATGTCTGAGCCATTATCACTATGTGGGTTCAGTCATTCATGGCTTCATTTCTCTCCATAAACGTCTTTGGAATGGGTAACCTTACCAGAAGCAGATGCTCCTGCCAGCTCTGTGGTTCATCAGAATTACTGAGCTCTCTCACCACAGCAGAGTAGTGACTGGCAAGAGTTATCATCATCATTTTCATTATTATTATTATTTAGATTATTTTTATTCAAATATAATTTTTAAATTTTTTAATATACCTGGTACAGTTGCTTTCTGAATTGCAGAAACCCATCTTTCTTCATTATCATTTCTTTCTTGTATATAATTTAAAATCCTGGAAAATATAAGATTAATATTTTATTGTATCAGAATAAACAAAGTTCTATTTGTCAAAGTTACAAAACCTACGATCCCCATGCTCTATAGCCTTCTTGGTATTGCATAATAGACCAGAAATTATGTAATTCTTCAGAATGAGGTTGTGTATTTGGTCCAAATAATTCACAAAGTCTAAAAATAATAAAATATTTAACATTTGTAAATATAAAATATTCATACATATATTATGTAATTTAATTTTATACAGGAATCTAATTTTAACATTTAAATTATTTGTAATAAATTTCTTTGTTCACAACATTCTAGAAGAAAGCAAAATCATTAGAAATGTTATAAAGATTCATTTTAAGTGGCTATACAAGGGTAGTCCAAGAAGTACCCGACCTAACAAAGAAAACAAAATATTTGGGAAAACATATCTTTATTTTTCAACATAGTCTCCTTTTAGCTCGATACACTTTTTCCAGCAATGTTCAATAGCTTCAATCCCCTGTTTATAGTGAAAACTGTGGAGCTTCTCAAAATAGCCATCAACCGAAGAGTCCACCTCTTCATTGTTGGCAAATCTTTTACCACCAAGCCATTTTTTCATGTTTGGAAAGAGAAAATAATCCGAGGGGGCTAAATCTGGCAAATAGGGTGCGTGAGGAAGCAATTCAAACCTTAACTCATGGATTTTTGCCATCGCAATAACAGATGTGTGAACTGGTGCGTTGTCTTGATGAAACAACACTTTCTTTTTCACCAAATGTGACCGTTTTTTTCTTGATTTCATCACTCAGGCGCTGCAATAAATTTGCATAATACTTTACGTTGATTGTTTTTCCTTTTTGAAGATAATCAATGAAAATTATCCCATGCGCATCCCAAAAAACTGATGGCATGACCTTGCCAGCAGATGAAACTGTTTTCACCTTTTTTCGAAGCTGATTCTCCCCTTTCAGTCCATTGTTTTGACTGTTCTTTTGTCTCAGGTGTGAAGTGATGGACCCATGTTTCATCCATGGTTATGAATCAATGCAAAAACTCGGCTTTGTTGCTATGAAACATTGCCAAACACTCGACTGAAACATCCTCACAATACTGTTTTTGTCCCAATGTGAGCAAACGCGGCACCCATCCTACGCACAGCTTTCTCATGTCCAAATTTTCAGTCAAAATGCAATGTACAGCACTTTTTGAAATGCCTACTATGTCTGCTAGCTCTAGCACTTTGAGTTAAGTCATCCAATACCATTTTGTGGATTTTTTTCACCATTTCTGGCATGGTCACCTCACTTGGTCAACCACTGCAATGTTCGTCTTGGCATCTCGTATGGCCTCATTTAAACTCTGTAACCCAATATTTTATTGTTGTAAACAAGGGAGCAGACTCCCCCAGAGTAGAATCTAGCTCAGCTTTAATATTGGTTGGACTGAAACCTTTCAAATGAAAGTATTGTATCACATAACGATAACCAATTTTTTCCATGTTTACAAATTCACTGAGATTGTTCACTATTGATGGCTGTCAAACAAATATTGAACAATGTAGCATCTTCTAACTTCAAACTTAAGCTTTATGAGGTTGATACTTTCGAACACAGTCGTTTTTTCAAACAAGTACTGCCATCTATATGTCAGGTCAGGTACTTCTGGGACGACCCTCATATGTGTTGTGATAATTTTACTTGTATAATGTAATGTATAATGTACTTGAATAATCTACTGTGTTTTTCCTTCAGAAAGAAGATCCAAGTCAACCCGTAGGGGCAAAGAAGGAAGATCAAAGTCAGCCCATAGGGGGGAAGAAGGAAGATCCGAGTCAGCCCATGGGGGGGGCGAAGAAGGAAGATCCAAGTCAGCCCACAGCGGTGAAGAAAGAAGACCTGAGTCAGCCCAACAGGGCGAAGAAAGAAGATCGATAGTCCATGCTTGGAAATGGTCAACATGAACAACTTATCCTGTTAAGAACTCTATTGTACAGTATATCTATTGATATGTGATCTGATATACTACTGAGTGTCTACTGAGAATTCAGGATTACTTATAATTATGTAAATTCGTGAATCATATTATAAAATGAAATATTGTATTCTCCTGAATCCTATATTGGGTCAGATTTTATAAATAATTTTATTCAAGTTTTGTGTTTATTAACAAAAACTATTGGCTTAAAATTAGTTAAAATATTTAATGGAATCATATAATACTCGACTTCCTAATGCATTATATATATATGAGGATGTTTGTTAGTTTGTTTGCTATGAGCACCTAGGCTGTTCAACCAATTGCTACAAAACTCAGCAGTTATGTTCAAATAGTTCTAACTTAGATAATGTTGTACATCTCACCCCAAATTATCAATTGGATTTCTATACATCAATTAATTACTGTCTACATTTGATTGTTAGCTTTACACGTAGCACCATCTACTGGAAAAAATTTAACAAGCTAATTAATTAAACATAATTCTTACAAAAAAGGATATAATTTTTAAAAATATATATTATACTCTCTGAATTACTACAACAATGATATTTTGCAAAATAGATGTACCATTACGCCATTACTGTGACAGGTAGCAGGTAACCCTTGCCTGCGTGTTTAGTAGTGTTTTGCTCCTGTACATCATACTTTTCCAGTTAGCAATAGAGTCGTGTTGGTTATGTATCTATCCCTATTCAGAAGAAAATTTTTGAATTGAAATAATGTGACTTGCGGTACAAATCAGAAGTTCACATATAGTTATCCTGGTCCTCTTGCTCTTATGCTTTCCATATATGGTCTCAACTTTCATCTAACTCTGTTCTCCAGATTCAGAAAGGACAGAGATGGATGGATAATAGTGAAAATTTATAGGTCTACAATTTTTTCAAATTGCAGCCCAATAAGTACCTTCAAGTAACCAAGTGGTTAAATAAGTTAACGTTCAAAAGACTTGATATAAGACTTAAGGTTATCAACTTTGATCACGTGTGGGATCATTGCAACCTATCCAACACAGATCACATTCAATTATTAATAGTAGACCAGTATTAATTAGAAGTTGTTGACCATCTTCTCTCCCAGGAGGAGGGCAACTACTGCTTTTGGTCGAATTAACTTCAAACTCCATCTGCAACAGCCCCTTCTTCCAATCGGACCCACCGGTATGGTGGTATTCAAATAGGAGAATTACAAAATACGAGGTTGCCAACCTGCTCAAAATATGATTTGTGTTGTTTTCAAGAATTCTGGGATTAAATATTTGATCCATTTCTCACAAAATTTGATTGACTGACAGACCACCATTTGATATTCGGCAGTGAATGAAACAGTTGTTAATGCTAACATTAGAAAAAACACAATATCTTAAATTTCTTACAATATCGTATTTTCAATTGGTGTTTACTTGACCAATGAAATTGTGCCATTTCATACCATCCAAGTATCATGATAAATGTGACAATGGAAAGCTAAAATAACCAAACTCTTTACATAGTTTTTGTTTTAATATTTGTTATATCATAGTATTTGATTTATATAACTACAAACATTTTTCTTACGTAAATGTTTATCACCCCAAGTAACCAATCTGACACATTTTAAAAATTCTTTATTCCTTTTCTGTACATATTGTAAAGAATTTTTAAAATGTGTTAGATTGATCAATTGTGTAATAAACATTTATGTAAGATAACGTTTGTAGTTATATTTTATTATATCATAATATTTGATTTATATAACAGAAGGGTTAGAAGCATAAAATAATCTAATAATCTTAATGTTTGTACTTATGTTTTGCCCAAGCAATCCCGAGCTTACCTGCTAGTCTTTTATATAATTACTTATTATTTAAAAATAACTACTAATTAATAGAAATATTTTAGAAAATTCTTTTTATAAATCAGACCTAGAAATACGTCATTTAAAATGTTTGTTATAGACTAATTTGAAAAATTGATGTTCCTTTCTTATAGACCTAATAAAAGATATGTTTGAGCTTCAATAATACTCTAGAGCAACGTTTCTCAAAGTGGGCGATAACGCCCCCTTGTGGGTGGTGAATAAATCTAGGGGCCGCTGGAGGCAGGGTATTGAACGGTGATCAAAGGTAAAAGTTCCCTTTCTTCTGTCAAACGGATAAGAGGAAACATTGCATTTAATGTTTTCCAGATGTCAAGAACGATGTACGGTAAGGGCACAAAATGTGAGATTCATAGAAAAGTTTTCCTAAGAATATTTCCAATCCTTTCTCACACGGGGGGCGTTGGGTATAACTTTATGGAACAAAGGGGGTGGTGGATCGAAAAAGTTTGAGAATCACTGCTCTAGAGCAACAGTCGGCAACCGGTGGTCCTAGGACCATTGATGGTCCATGAGAAAATTTGGGTGGTCCATGGAAAAATTTGGACAATTGTTCAACTGAAGGTTATGTGAAGTATTACAAAAGAAATGCAAAATGCTTAGTTGCTTTTTCAACTCTTTGGGGTTTTTTTATTTGAATCTGAAACCAAATATGAAGTGATTGTTATCAACAAATAATAAACGATAAACAATACTGTGAGTGCGATTGTCATCCTTCCTGGAAAAGCACTAAGAATCCATAAACTTATTTCAAACAAGCAGCAATGAACTTTAGGCTTGCATTAATTTGTTATAATTAAACACACGAGTTATCATGCCACTTTTAAATGCAAATTAATGGGTTAATGTTACCTTAGGATCCAAAATAGCAACCGGGGAAATTTTTCCCTACTTCGGAGAGTGTGACGGGGAAAAAATTTTTCACTACAGTCGAAACGTCGACGACATGGGGATTCTTTCCCATTCGGTTTCTACCCTGCGTTCGACATTGCCGAGTATCCTGTAACCTCGAAACGGAGACGGTAATGTGTAAATTTGCGACGGGAGAGGGAGCCGTTTTGTGACGTCGTGCGAGAGTAAAATCGACGGGAAATTCGTAGGGGTGTTACGAACGAATATGCAAATGCATGATCTGCGACGTGATTTCTGTTCATTTCTGGGCAATTTTATGCAAATCGACTAGTTTCCTGTTGGAATCGTTTACTGCTGTGTTGCGACGAATTGTGTATTGGATTAATTGCTGTGTTTTTTTTTTCGTAACGATATTTCATCTGCACACAAATTGCTATCGGTGAATATTTATTATTATTAATTCCTCCAGTATTACTAAGTATTGTTATTTCTTTTATTACAATTTAATCCTAAAAGTTAGAGAACCAAGTAATCAGAAATTAAGGAAAGACAGTGTTTTTTTCCTCTCCTTACCTCCCCGCGTTTAGTTTATTCCCAATTGTCCGATAATGACTAGTTTTGCCGATTTGAGTTGCAACGACAAATTTTGGTCGAGATACACTTCCCGTGATTTCTACAAGTTAATGGAAGACGACTTTTTGGAGCTAGGTTAGCCTCCCCGTATCGATAATGCATCGAATTTTGCTGTAAAATTAAGCATACAGCCGACCGAGTCCGTTTGCATTCATTGCGATGAAGATAAGAAATGCTTCATATGTCAGGTGAATGACAGATCAGAAAACACTGTGAATTGGATCGTTTGTAAATACGTGAATTCTGACAGTACGATAATAATGGACGAATGGAAAGGATATATGCACATTGATGACATAGAAGGAGTAGCGGTCGAACATAGAACAGTCAACCATTCGAAAAATTTCGTTGACCCCCAAAGAGGAGATCCTACTCAGAATATCGAACAATCGAAAAGTGAGTAAAAGACTCCTCTTTTTGTTGTTTTTTATTGTTTATTTCGGTTAAAAAATCTGCGGAGTCTGCAGAGAAATTCAAGATGGCGGCCGGAACCGCAGCCATCTTGAATGCAGGGGAAAATTTTTTCCTCGTCGCAGTCTCCGAAGTAGGGAAAAATTTCCCCGGCCGCCATTTTAATTAAGTATCATATTGTATCATAATGTTAATGATGTAAATAAAAATTACTAATTTAAATAACTGTTACTGTAACATGCTGCTATTTTTGGGAATAACAAAACTGCTTTATTTAATTCACAATAAATATAGACAAAAATAATTAAGTTAAATGACAAGTAATATGGCAATAGAATGTTTACAAACACAACTTTAAATCATGCGATTTTTTTCTGTGGAAATTTAATTATAGGTTCAAGTGTGCCATGAGATTAAAAAAAAAGTTGAAAAATATTGCTCTAGAGCAAGGGTCGCCAAACTTTTTTGATCATCGACCCCCTACAAGTATTCGAAATCTCACATCAACCCCCACCAAAAAGTTTGTGTTACAAGCAAAAAAAAAAAGCACTTACTATTTTAATACATTTCTTTTAATTTTGTATTTTTTTTTCATTTATTGTATATGTGTTAATAATAATTTTTGTAACTGACAATCAGTAAGACAGAAAAACTTGATCCTTAGCTTAAGCTTAATAATCGACCCCCCAATAATGTTATATCAACCCCCAGGAATTGATATCGACCACTTTGCCAACCCCTGCTCTAGAGACTAAATAAATTAATAAAGTGAAATAAGTAAAAAATAAAAACTATAATTGTAAAATATTTTATAAATTTAGAACTTACCCAACTCTGACAAATGGAAAACTTATTAGTTTGGCTGTTATTGTTCCTATTATAGGTAACATTAATACCTAAAATAATGTATTTAACGATTCTTTTAGTAACTAATAGCAACAGTATAAACATAATAATTATTGTAAATCATACTTTTTGTGAAAGTCTTGGATAATATTTATCTGGAAATATTCCTACAACAAAAAATTCTTATTATAAAAAAAAGTTTAATTAAAAATTTTTTAATATGGAACTTTTATCTTTTAACTAAATATTTTACATGCCTACAGAATAAATAAAATTTCCAATAAGATTTGTTGTTAATGAAAAAACAACAATCTTATCATTCATGTTATTTAGATTTTATTTTGAATGTTGTCTGGTATTTATATACAGTAGAGCGTTGTTTATCCGAATCAATTGGGAACTGGGGTTCATTGGATAACTGACTTTTCGGATAACCGATTATGTATGAAAAAATATATTAACCTATCCGATGTTGAAATTTTTCTCCGTTGTGTGTCGCTTTGTGTTGAATTTTTGTTGATTTTAAGCCTAACGAAAATTTTTATAATAATAATCAAGGCTATTGTATCAAAAATTATTTCTTTATTTTGTACAAACAAAATAAATATACTGAAAAATATAAAAACAAAAAATTATACTTTAGAAGTTTAGTATCAAAAACATTCAATTCAGCACAACACAGTCCGACTGGAAAGCTTTCGGTTGACTGGCTTTCAGATAAACGACGCTTTACTGTATATATATTTTCTTCTAACATAAGATTCTATTACTTAAATAATTCACTTCGTTGTATTAAAAAAATATTTCCAAATATTTTTTTGAGACATTTTGTTTTTAAATGCAAGGAAATGACTATAAAGTATTACCTCCATTAAGAAGACAAACAGAATTAATTTTAAATGGAAGAAGTTGATTTTGATCTCTGAAAGTAAAGAACATTTTATTAAAATAAAATAATATAATCTCGTTTAACAAAAATTAAAAAATCTCTTTACGAAATAGATAATAAATAACTTTTAAAATATTTACAAAATTAAGATTACTTTATGAAAATTTAAAGCATTATTGAAAGTTATTAAAAATATTTCTGATTAGCTAAATATTGATATATTGATATATCTAAGGCCAGGAACACACATGCGTAAAATTTCGCGTAAAATCTAACGTAAAACAGAAAGCATAAAAATTTTTCTGAAATTTTGGCTGAAACAGAAATGAAAATAGAGTAGAGCATGTCTCTACTTTTTATGCCAAAATTCCTCCAATAAAGAGAAGTCTTTTCTGTGACGTCAAAGTAGACACGTGCTTTTTATTCTAACAATGGCAGCAATGAGGGTTAACCCTACAATTGTGACGATCTCAAAAAAACAAAAAATAAATGAAATAGAGGAGTTTATCGAATCCATTCAACCACATCAGTGTCATGTATAAAGCCACTATATTTAAACAACATTTATGGATGGCTATAGGTGCAAAATTTCAAACAACAGGTAGGTCTAGTAGAATTGATTTATAGGCTTAGTATTTAGATTACATGCATGTTCTTTATTTAAATTCGGAATAAAAGTGTATTAATTTAAATTTTCTATATTATAGCAGAGGAAGCAGAAAAAAATGGAAGGTACAAAAAAATAGATATATGACAAGAAAAAATTAATAAAATTAGCACTGTTGGTGGCAGTGGTGTTTCCTATTTGGTCAGAATTTTTACGTATGTGTGTTCTGGCATAAAAGCGTAAAACAGAAACTGAACTGAAAGCTGATTTCTGATTCAGTTTTCTGCCACACAATTTTACACATATGTGTTCGTGGCCTAAAGCTAGAGAAAGTAAAATTAAAGATCAAAAATCAAATTAATATTTTGCATCCCTTGATGATAATTAAATGATATATTATGTATTATTATGTAGAAAGTATTTTAATTTCTAATTAAATGCTACAGAATTATTCTTTAGCAGAGAAAGCTGTTTAGTTCTCTGTGCTAAAAAATATTTCCTATTAAAATATAAGAAACATAAACACTTATCTGTGAAAAGGATGAATCCATTGTCTTATAAAGAAAAAATCTTAACAAATTTCTCTAACTTCAAAACTTTATTAAAAAATATACATTTCTACTATAATACAATTGCAGTCTTGAAAATCATTGAATACTACAATTGTAATTATTTAAAACTGTGTATTTATTTAACTGATCTGTGAAGTAACAGGTACTTCACAGAACAATTATAAAGAATTTTAGTTTCATAATAACAATGAGATTCCTTTTACTATATTTTACTATATTACTTTGCTTCAATTTGTAGCTCTATTTTTAAATTTTAAAACTGATTTTATACAAAAAGTCAGAAAAAACAGTGATGAAATAATCAGTAATAATTTTTTTATAAGTTTAATTCAAATTTTTTATGGATTTGAAAAAAACAAAAAAAGCTTTTAATTAAATTTTTGTTAATACAGTAGAGCATTGATTATCTGAACACTGATCAACCGAAACATTGGTTAACCAAAAGCATTCCAGTCGGACTGTGTCGGGACGTGTGTCGTGCTGAATCGATTTGATACTAGATTAACTTCTAAAGTATAATTTTTTATATTTTTCAATATATTTATTTTGTTTGTACAGAATAAAAAAATAATTTTTAATGATACAATAGCCACAATTATTATTATAAAAATTTTCGTTATGCTTAACATCGACAAAAATTCAATGGGAAGCGACACACAATGAAGAAAAATTTCAACATGGGATATATTAATATACTATTATTGGGATATACTAATATACTATATTAATAATGTATTTTTTTGTACATAATTGGTTATCTGAAAAATCAATTTTCCAAACAACCCCAGTCCCCAATTGATTCGGATAATCGATGCTCTATTGTAATTATTTAATTTTCTTGTTTCTGAATTTATTATTACCTCTTCTTGAACACAAAAATGGAACTATTCCTAAATTAAATAATATATTTATATTTACAATATGCTATTTTTATACTTTTCAACTATGTCTATGTAATGTTCCATAATACCATTGCATATACCCACCCTGTTAATTACATAACACACATTGTCAATGAAACCCCTTAATTGCACTAAAAAATAATACACAGCATGGAGTACTGAATGTTACATTATTTTATTAATTACATATATAATATATAAAGTAGTGATATAAAATATGGTTTGCTATGAAACACTTCAGAAACAAAAATGAATCATTCTGTTACCCGAGGTACTCTAACTTTATGTAAAATTTTTGAAAACATTGCAACCTCCTTGTAATGCATCATAACGATTACCTTCATACCCACCATCATATGCATTATGTAATTTATGGACAACCATACATTTGAAAACAAATCATTAAAACAGTCCATAATTTGACAGAATTACAATTACACTAAAACTAAAAATCCTTTAATCCATTATTATCTTGTGAATTACAGCAAATATGCCTTTTGAATATAAAATATTCCTGTTCAGATTGTATATTTATGAAATACATACACTTAATGGCACAATTAATTTTGCTTGACAAAATGGCTAAGTTAGATAAATTAAGACTTCTGTATCTGCTAAGATGTTCATTTATATAATATCCCAGAAAATATTTTGTTGCATATTTATTATTTATGGTTTTAGAATAAAGGATTATCAAAAAAATAATACATACATTGGATTGAAATAAATGTTATTATGTACAGTAAAATGTAATACTTGAACAATTTTTAATTGAAAGATATGTACACTACAAACTAAAAATCATTTAAATCTTAAAATAATGACTCCTGTCAAAAATTTTAAAAAATCAAACTAATAAATTATAGAAATCATAAGTTTCATTTAATAGGAATGTTTTTAATCCTCACATCAACTATATTCTAAGAACAACAACTTCTAAACAATATTTTTTTAATATTGAATTGGAAAGTTTGAAAGTATTCCTAAATAAAACTGTCTTCTATACTTTTGTCTTGTCTTATCTTGTTTTATTTTTAAATTTAAATTAGTTTAAAAAATCTACTATACTACAGGCAGCATAATAATGCATATAATCAAAGAACATGTAATAAGTAAACTTTTTCCAGAAACTATTTTTAACAAAAATCATAAAAATTTTTCAAACTAACTTTTATATTGTCTTCAGAAATCATACAAACAGCAAAAATTATGAAAGGTTTCAATAATATAATATAGGTACAAAATATATATAATGTATATTAGCAAATAAACTACACCTTCAAATAAAAATCACAGTCCTATTCCTACAAAATGAATAAATGCCATGGCATTTAATTAAAACATTAAGGGTCGATTTACACACAACAGTGACGTGCCAGCACAGTGCAGTAAGCCTCGATAAATATCACACATAGCCAATCAGAGTTTCATGTACGACACTTGTATGATTGACAGAATACAGATCATGTGTCATAGATAAAACTCTGATTGGCTATGTATGATATTTATCAATGTTTATGCATCAAATGGTCACTGTGCCAACACATCACTGTTGTGTGTAAATCAACCCTAAAACAAACAGTTTTCTCAAGTGTGCACTTTCACTTGTTGATTTGGCTGAGTCCTTAGCAAATAGTGTGACAATATAGTACAGTAGATTACAGTATTGAATGCATGTTATTGTTCACTAAAGTTTATTGGAACACAATAAATTAATGCTTATTTTGTTTTTTCGATGAAAATGCATCACCAGAATTGTCAACCACAGCTTTACTCTATTTCACCTATTATATGAAATGGAGACAAGTTTCAACTATTGATTACCTAGTGCTTTAACACTTCTTCTAGCAATTATTTTCTTAAAAGACAAACAATTTTTAGCCTCTTCATCAGTCCTCTTCAGGTATACAAGGAAAAAAGAATCTAATTCAAATTATTTTTTCTGCTTGTATACTTATTTCAGCTGATAAAGAGGCCAAAAATGTTTGTTTTTCATAAAGATAATTGCTAGAAGAAGTGTTAAAGCACTAGGTAGTTATTAGTTATTTCATTTCCAGCTTCTATTTGACAAGTTTCAAACATTCGCGTAGCATATTATACACAAAAACTAATGGCCAATAATGTCAAACTGACAAAGTTTTTATTAATTTCTTTCATATTTATTACAATAATGACCCATTTCAATGCCATTCAGATAATCTGAGTCTTTACATTTTTTAGAATTATATATTCTAATCATAGTATACATTTTACTCAATACCAAAAAATCTATAATAGTCTTTCAAAAAATAATAATGGTTAAAAGAACATTTAAATAAATAGAGCAATGGATACATTTGTATACATGAAGCACTGTCCATGGATATTGATGATGGACTTACTAGTTAGTCAAATAGCAATCAAAATGCATTGTCAAAATGACATCTTTTATACAAAAAAATTATATCAAATGATACTCCTAAAAATTTATCTGTCTTGATTTTCTTATTGAAATTTTCTTACAAGTCCAATATATATTATATTGTGCATTGTCTGTCTATGTAATTGTTAATAATACAGTAGAGCGTCGATAAGTGGAACGTCAGTAAGTGAAATGGCCGGAAAGTGAAACGATTTTCAGTCGGACTGTGTCGTGCTGAATCGAATGTTTTTGATACTAAATTTACTTCTAAAGTATAATTTTCATGTTTTTTATATTCTTTAATATATTTATTTTGTTTGTACAAAATGCAGAAATAATTTTTAACGATACGATAGCCTCGATGATTATTATAAAAATTTTCATTAGGCTTAAAATCGACGAAAATTCAACACAAAGCGACACGCAACAGAGAAAAATTCAACAGGAAGCGATACGCAACGGAGAAAAATTTGAACATCGGACAGATTAATGTATTTTTTCGTACAAAGTCGGAAACTGGAACAAATCATTAACTGGAAGGACCCCAGTCCCCAATTGGTTCCACTTTTCGACACTCTACTGTATATACTTTTTTTTAATTTTAAGGAATAACAACACTATTTTTTGAATATTTTATCAGATCAAATAATAATAAAAGTAAATACTTCAATTCACCTGTATAAGAGTTCTTGAGCAACAGTATCTCCATAATCATGTGCTAGTATATGAACATCCTTGATCTTTTCAAATGATAACATTTCCTGCACAATGTCTGCTTGTTCAAAAATTGAATAGGAATGAAATCTCTGTAAATTAACAAAATTTAATAAAATATAATTACATTGTTTTGGTTGGAGATAATATATATTAAATAACTTTTTTAAAATTCTTATTTAAAATATTTTCTTGAAATACAGTAGAGAGTCGTTTATCCAAATCAATTGGGGACTGAGGTTGTTCGGATAACCGATAATGTACGAAAAAATATATAATTAATTTCAACATTGTAAAAATTTTATACAATTTTATACAACATTTTATATTTCAATGTTGAAATGTAAATAATTTCAACATTATAAAAATATATAATGTTGAAATTTTTCTCCGTTGTGTGTCACTTTGTGTTGAATTTTCATCGATTTTCGTCGATTTTAAGCCTAACGAAAATTTTTATAATAATAATCGAGGCTATTGTATCATTAAAAATTATTTCTTTACTTTGTACAAACAAAATAAATATATTGAAAAATATAAAAACATAAAAATTATACTTTAGAAGTAAATCTAGTATCAAAAAAATTTGATTCAGCATGACACAGTCTGACTGGAAAGCGTTCGGATAACCGGTGTTCGGATAAACGACTCTCCAGTATTACATAAATGAATATTAGTCTTAATGTAGCTTATACTAATTTAGACAATAATTTAGATTAATGTGTAACTAATAGATAAATCATCCAAAGATCTAAACTACTGGATTATTAATAAGCTATAATAATGCTATTCATTAGAAAATAAAGCCTGAAAAGAAATTAACTGTGATAGATAAAGGCAAATACAGCGCCGGATTAAGCCTCTAGCGGGCCCTAGACAAAATTTAAATTGGGGCCCCATTTAAATAAGTTGCTTCTAAACAAATCTTATATAATGTGACATTAGCGTAGCTAGCATGGGTGACACCCGGTGCGGATATCGTGGTGTCACCCCAAGTCACACCGTAGTGTCACCCTTTTTAACTTTTATAAAACACTATTGAATTGTAATATCTTCGCACTCGAGCAACTTGAATGCTACATCGAATATGCGATGTCGCGATGTATAAGTTTAGATTTAGAAAATAAATCATAACCATACAGCGAGAGATCTCGTGGCGCACATTACTTCTGACGCATGGGTGGCTGTTGACCTTTTTTTTTTGTTGTTTTTTTTTTTTAGATAATAGCTAGTCTAACGGAGCTTAGTAGGAATTGTTAAATACAGCCTTTTCTTTTAACTCACTTTGAAACATAGAAATCTTCTGCACTGAAGCCAGGCCCCTCCGAATTACGGGCCCTAGACATTTGTCTACTTTGCCTATTCGATAATCCGGCCCTGGGCAAATATATAAGTATATTGAAAAAAATTATCAAAATTTACAATGTTTTTTCTTTAAAATACCTAGATCTATTTAATTTCAAAACTAAAAATTATTTCTTCATATAAAGAATTTAACATCTGTTAGTCATTTCTGACAAAAGTGACATATCTTTTATATTTCAGATAGAAAATTATTAAAAAAATAAAAAAATATTTGATATTTGATTTTACATTAGAATATCTAGTTTAGATATATGAATTTGATGCATGAAATGCATGCAAAAGTTTTCATGTTAAGATTTATTAAATTCAAAAAGAGGAAGATGAAATAAAAAGTTGAAAAATAGATGAACTGATGCATTAAATATAATTGTGTTGAAATAATTATATTAAAATCTGGAAATAAAATACAGAATTAATAAATAAAAAGTTAAAGTATCACTTTACCAAAAACCAAAAAAATTAATAACAACTTCATGATAGAAACATGCTTACCAATCTAAAAAGTTCTGCAAAACTTCTTTTTGTAATTTAATTTTTAAATTAAGAAGGTCATTAAAATTTGTTTTGTAATAATTTTAGTACTGAAAGTATCTTTGATAGAAGATCTCCAGAATCTAACAAATATGTTTCTTCTGAAAATGTCTTAATTTAATGAATATTTTTTCATTTACTACAATAGGAGCATATTTATTTTGTTCTATAAAAACTTCACAGAAAAAACAATTCCTTGAAGGTAGGAAATCTCTGATGTCTATAGACAACCATATATACTTGTAAAAGAGATTTTATTGTGTAACACTTATTTTTCTTTTACCTGAATGAAATATGTTCCTAACATAAAAAAGTTAAACTTATAATCTGTAAACTTTTACTACAGTATTATTTATCTTTACAGACTATAAAATCTGAACTAAGAATTTCTATATAAAACATTATCAAGCTGATTCATTTGTATATATTATGCTCAAAGATCAAAAATGCTCAATAAGTGAAAGAAATGATCAGAATTATTGTATTACAAAAATAGCCATCACAAGAAATTTTCTTGTCCTGGATGTTTATAAAAAGATCATTACACATTCGTTTTTAAACATTTTTGCACTTTTTTAAAATGCCAAGATACAAAATTTGTATTGGGACTGCTAAAGATGACCACAATGCATCCAGCAATGTCAACATACCACAATGTGTCATATTCATTTCCTGTTTATTCTGTACAACAAATAGCAAATTCAGGATATATGATAAATATGTATGATTAAATATGTATAATAATTAAGAACATTGACCAAGCTCAATTACTTTTGCAAGTACTATTAGAACAACACTTAAATTGATATCTTTTGAATAACATTTTCTCTTTTTATTAATGCACTACTTCTCACAATACAGCTCTTGAAGTAAGCAAAGCTTTCCTCCTTACTTCAAGACATGGCCCATATGAATAAAAAAAGCATTACCTTATTCTTGTAAAATTTGAAGAAAATCCTTCAGCTGTATGAATAAAAATAGAAGCAAAACCTTACACTTATGAGCATGAAGCAAATGCTTTTGAATAAAGGTTTCACTTTAGTAATAAGTATTCCATATGAATAAAAGTAAGTATTTACTTCGAATTATAAGCATATCCTTCAAAATACATGCATCTAGTCAGACAGAGACTCAACTGCAAAAAGTGTGGTTTGTTATTGCTTTTATCTAGGTTTATTTTCTGTTAATGTTTAACCATAGCTGAAGTAGTTAAATATTATTATAAATCTCATTCTTCTCCACAAGTCAGTGATTCCAAGGCATTATTTAGGTTTGAATGGTTGGCACAGAATTTTTTAGAAGTGACAACTGAATCATGCAGTGGTGCACTAACTTCTTTACAAAAGATGAAAATATGTTTAAGATATTTTAGCTGATCCTGGATTCCAAAAAGGCATAAAAGAAGAATTTGGTCTAAAGCAATCAACAGCATCAATAACTGTGAGTAATGTTGTGGAGAAAATAATAGATCGGGCTGATTGTTGGATAAAATTTCCTAGTTTGTTACAAAAAATGAAATGGAGATAAAAATAAAAAAATAAAATAAATAATATTTTTTTATTTGTTTGTTTACAATTGTTTACTAGAATTCATAATATAAATTAATGGTTTCAACATGAATGTTTTCACACACATTTTTTCTTTTAACTTTTGTAATTTCTATAAATTTTGTGTATATCCTGTCTACTCAGACCTTGTTTATTAATAGGACTTATTATACTAGTCTATTTTCTGATTAGCAAATAGAGGAGAACTTAGTCAAAAGTCAAAACAAAATATGGTTATTTTCACTTGTTCACGAGATATTTTACACTGCTCCAGCATTAATGACATCTTAAAAGAGCTAAAGTGAGTGGAAAATTTTGCAATCAAACACAGGTACAGTTAAAAATTTATTCTCAACATAGCATGCAATCTGGACAAAAACATAAGGACACAACCACAAGCACAGGCAAGTAAACTCATAGTATTAGATTCTGATAGTAGGTATATACATTAATTGCTAAATATAAAGAAGTTCATATAACATAGAAATGGGAGGCAACAGTATACAGATTACTTACTGGTTTATCACTGTATCCAAATCCCAAGAAATCAAGAGCAATTATCCATTTAAATTTTTGCTTCAGATATGGAAAAATCTGTAATAAGTGAAAAAATGAAAAATATTATTGTCAGTTTAATTTATTTCAAATTTATGCAAAATAAAATCTAAATTAATAATTTAAAAATTAACAACTCAAAATTAGGAAATTTGGGTAAATATCACATATAGTTTGTAATGTTAGTACTAACTTGTAAGTAAAAATCCATTTGATAATTTAATTCAGTCTGTTAACAATTACAAAGTATGTCTGATTAAAAAATGAATTTTTGGAAATGATGACAATCAGTAGAATTTTCAGTTTTTTAGAGTCAAACTTAAATGTAGCTCTCTTCTAAATAGTGCCAACAAATATTCACAAATAAATCTTTTTCATAAATATTAAATATAAAACCATTCAGTATATGTGAATTATTAATTCTATGGTTTGGCATTGATGAAACTTAAATTTGTACATAGACTTCATTATTATAAATAATTCTGATTGTTTGAGTTACTTTGATTTAGTACCAGTTTCAGACGCAAATAAACTTGGAACTAAATTGAAGTTTGGTTGTATGTTATGTTTTATTTTTGTTCAATAAAATTCACAATGGCAGTATTTTTGTTCATTTTAACAAAGGTGTAATAATTGAATAAAAAGCATATGCAAGTAATATTGAAGTATATCTAATTAGAACTTGATATGCTTTTAGTTACAGAGTATAAACCTCTTGTAAAACTAAATAACATTATAATATTGAATCTTGTTTTCAAGAGATTGATGCATGCAAATTCATATTGCAACATCTAATTTTTCAAAGCCCATTTTTACCTAACATATGGCATTACATAAACAACAAAATGAAATCAAGGGGTGGTCTGTGCCAGGCCTGGACTTTTAAACAGTCAAAAACTCAAACAAATTTGTTCAAACATGAAAATCAATTAATGCATGAAAAGCGGGTCCCCCCCCCAAAAAAATAGTTGAGTATGTGTCAGAAAAAAACAAATAAATTTATTATTATTCTATGACCGACTATGTACTATAATTAATAATAAGTATGAAATAAGTTAAAGAAAATGAACTGTACAAGTTATAAAAACTCAATGATACTTTATCTAATCAAAACCAAAACCAAAAACAAAAGTCATCTTAAAATCTTTGCTTGCCAATCACATTCACTCAGGAACTTCACCATGTCTATCTTCAGTCTTGTGGGATTTTTTATACTCCCTGGTGTGATGTAACTAACAGCTGAGCCACTCCAACTCACACTAACAATTGATATTTTTTTAGTTCTTCACAATATTTTGAATATTTGTCATTATCTATTTTTATTTTTAATTGTCTGCTTGGACATTACTCATTAGTAGGACCTTGTACTGGTGTTTAAAAATTTGACACAATAATGAGAGTTAGTTCAGAAAAAACAAATTTTCTTTATTATATCACCTGTAGTAATAATTTCTGACTTCTATGGCCACCGTCCTGCCATGGAAGTCAGAAATTACTACTACAGGTGATATAATAAAATTTGTTTTTTCTGAACTAACTCTCATCATTTTGTCAAATTTTTAAACACCAGTACAAGGTCCTACTAATGAGTAATGTCCAAGTAGACAAATAAAATAAAATTAGAAGGACAGTAAGGCATTTATAATTTGTCATTATCATTCTTTTCAAAGAAAAACTTAATTCTAATTTTTTGAAATCAGTCAGAATTGGGATTAAGAGACCATTCTTTTATTCGAAAATCACTCAATCCGAGAAGCCCTAGTAGATTGGTGACATAGGAGGTATGAGTATCAGTCATGGTAAGACTATTAATTTTTCAAATTTAAAGTTTTCTTTTTCAGTTGGGTATAGAGTTTTTGTCTTTAACAAAATGAAATGTCCCCAAAATAAATAATAACAAGAATAAATAAAAACCCCAAAAATAAAAGTAAAATTTTGATTCAATTCCTTACAATATTTTTGTGGATGGTGAATGGTTAGGCTCTAATAAATCTGAATCTTAAGTCAGCAAGTTGTGCATCTCTAGCTTTTGACATTCCAGACATGAAAAACTAGTGCTACTCATCAGTAAATATACTAGCTTGAATGTAATTTTTCTTTACTACACATGATAAAGTATAGAGTGATCATAATTAAAGAGTAGGTGTTCAGAGTATTAAAAAGTATTTTGTATATAAAAAACAAAGTATAAAAATAATATATATATATATAATTAATATACACTGGTCTGTAAAACTTAAGTAACAATGTGATTTTTAAGCAGACAGCCATGAAATTGTAGAAAAGGGCTTGTTACAATCAGTACAATAAACACTCAACTCAGTAGAAAGGTGATTTGTATTCAGGAAGAAGACATCACAGGTGATGTGAGAGCACGTAGAATGTGTGCAGTAAGTGCACGCAGCACAAGATTACAATAAGAAGGAGGCTTTGATTCCGTATTGTATGCATTCTATTCATTTTTTCACTAGTTTTTGCTTTCTTCATCCTTTAAGTACAAAATACCATCTCTTATTCTGAATTTCATGTCTCCCAAGGGATTTCTTGTGGAGTTACAGCAAAAAACAATTGCTTAAGTTTTGCACACCAGTGTATTTATCACAAATAAATTACTACTTGTTCATTGTTCAATACTACTAAATTCATTGTTTTTAAGAGATAACAATGAATACTTTCTGTATAATAATTTCACTTTTAAGTGAATATAAATCACAATAAACACATTTTCATTTTACTTCTTACTTACTTTATACCAATCATAACTTGAGGTTGGAAATCCATGTAGACATACGACATTTCCTGTACCATTTCCAAGTTCAACTACAATTAAAGTAAATTATAATACATTAACTTTAAAAAATTTATATTTCATAAATATAGGAATAGTTTTCAATATTCAAAATGTAATTGTCATTATATAAGACATTCTACTATAGCAGAACAAGATCACTGAACAAAATTATATAGTTACTTCTGACCTAAATATAATGTAGCTTTATGAAAATTTTTGATGGTCAGTTTAAACTTAAAAACTGTAGAAATGTATTTTGAATCTTACAGAAAATAAATGGAGAATCTAGCCAAAATGATAAAAATATGTAGATGACATAATTCCATATATCAAATGCTTTAAAAAAAATACATACAACATTTCAATGTGTTTATAATTTGTAATTGACAAGACTATGTCTTGTCTCTAAAACCATGTCAACAGCTTCACACCTTAGATATATAAAGGAGTACATGTCAGGAGTTGCAATTTGGCACAGAGTGACTCACTAAAACCTTTGACAATCCAGTAAAAATATTTAATTGAAATAACAAACGTTTTCAAACTTAGTATTCGGTCTTCATCAGGTTTACAAATACTGAGATTCTAAGAACAGTTATATGCAACTATTTAAAAAATTTTTTAGAATGTTTCCAATCTTGCATATAAAACTGTTGTGCACTAACTATTTAACGTACACTTCCATCCCTTTATTTGTGTATATGTTATGGACAAAGTGATTAATACGGGCATTATGAATAATGACCAACAAAATCAGGCATTGTAATAAATTTCAATAATTTATCAAATTGACTGGTCATTATGAATACTGCTATCACCTAGTTGGGCAAAGTGATAATAATAAGTTGAGGAGTGATCATACGACATACGCTAGCCAATCGGCACTCAGTTGCGCGTGCGTATTGCATTTAGTACTGAATTTGGTGGCAGTTGCGACTGTTTGTGCTCTCGACAGATTTCTCCCGAAGGGAAGCCGCCAGCAGGCCGCAGATTGTTTAACGTCACTAGTTATTTATTCATGATAGTTCTTGAACACACATATCAATATCTAGTAATGTTAAACATTCGGCGGCGTGCCGGCGGCTCCCCTCCAGGAGAAATCCGTCAAGAGCACAAACAGTTGCGACCACCGCCAAGATGGTGCATATAGGTAAAATTTTACCATTTACCGTATTTTACGGACTATAAGACGCACCTTAATTTTTAAGCAATTTATAAAAAAAAATACTTATAAGATGCTACGGACTATAAGACGCACCTGAATTTTGGAGGCAATTTTTCGAAGAAAAAAGTGCGTCTTATATTCCGTAAAATACAGTAATTAATATAGTTAATAGTACTTAGTTTTAAAAGATTACATGTTCTTTTTAAAATACTTTGAAATAATTCATAAAACATAAATATTTCTAAATGAAATAAGCGAAGTTTTTTTAATCAAATTTTAAATTCGGTACTAAACACGATACGCACACACAACTGAGTGCCGATTAGCTAGCGTATGTCAGATGATCATTCCTCAACTTATTATTATCACTTTGCCCGACTAGGTGATAGCAGTATTCATAATGACCGGTCAATTTGATAAATTAATCAATATTTATCACACTGCCTGCCCTTTTTGGTCATTATTCATAATGACCGGGCATTATGAATAGTGCCTGATTAATCACTTTGTCCATAACATATATAATAATTATATTCTTTAGTTTGTGCTATGCATGCTACATATGTTAGCAACACATATGCATCCATGGCAACACACGCACACAACAGTTTTATACACAAGATTGGAAATGTTCTAATAAATTTTTAAAATAGTTGCACATAACTGTTCTTAGAATCTCAGTATTTGTAAACCTGATGAAGACTGAATACTAAGGTCAAAAACGTTTGTTATTTCAATTAAATATTTTTACTGGATAATCAAAGGTTTTAGTGAGTCATTTGTATATTTTCCAGTATCTTTACAAGGTGATTAACCTTTTCTCATGGCACAGAGTATTTAGTGCCCAAATCGTGCACACATGAAATAAACCAGCCTTGTAGACAGTCAGGGGACAGAGAACCGGGTCGAAAAAAAATACAAAATGCTGAGACTGATTCTACAAACAGGCATGAGTGCAAGATTTTCCACATGCATTGCTCATGCTCTCTGAGACAGTCTCGTCCCAAAAATGACTTTGCCGTTTTACTTCTTTATATTATTTTTTCATTTTATTGGACATTTGTTATCAAAGTTAGTCCCTAATCTTTGAACTTTACATGTGTAGTCTAATATATAAAAAAAGTCTGTTGATTAGTTTGTTTGTTCTTTATACATCTTGACACAGTTTAAACAAATGCAATGAAACTTTTCAGGAACCATTCTTTCATCCAAAAGGAAGTCAACAATTATTTTTGGTTGAATTAACTTCAACTTCCCACCTGTAACAGGCACCCTTTTCTAGCTGACCACCAGAATGGCAGCATTTGAATAGGAAAGTTACTTAATACAAGGTTACCAACAAGCACAAAGTACGTTTTTAAGGGTTTTTGAGGATACTGAATTTAAATATTTGGTCCATTCATGAAAAATGGATCAAATATTCGTGTTTGTCTATTTTCTATAACAGGAATTTAAATTTATATTAAAAATTTTTTGTATAAAAATAAGTTCATATGGAAATAATTTGAAATTGAAATACCTGTTAGTAGTAAGTTGTGTGATGTATTAATGATCATGAGAAAAATGTAATGTATTAGTGTAATACAGTTGCATAAGTCAACACCTGGATAACTCGACACTCGTGGGTTACGTAGTCAGTTTTTTGTGGTCCCAGCCAACTTACATAGGCATTAATGTTATTAACCTTAAAAACTCAGTTTACTCGACATTGTTTAACTCATCACCACTGGATAAATTAACATACTTTTTCTGTTTCACACTTTTTAAAATTCTGATAAGTCGACTCCCCCCCTGAAAAATGAGTTCACACCACACAGCTTATTGTATGAGGTGAACTCATTTTTTCAGGAGGGGAATCGACTTATCAGACATCTAAAATGTGTGAAACCGAAAAAGTACAGCTGACCCTTGATAATCCGACATGCTCAGTAGTCCGACGCACCTCCCGTAAAGGTCACCATAGTCCCCGTCCTATTACATGTCTACTTGCACAGAAGGATGTCGCGACATGAATCTCCCCACCCAATTCTTACACGATGACACATTTCTTGTGTTTTCCGTGAGCAGTTCTGTACGTACTGTATTATTTATGCCTATACATACTGTATGTACATTTATTGGCTTCCATATTTCTTTTAATAAACATGTTTTAGTTAACCGAAATGGGTGTTTCATTTCCATATTAACCTAGGCAGCATTTTACTCATAAAATGTAGGAATATTGTAGGCTACTGCTAGCAAAACATGGCCAAATATGTAATTACTTTTGGTAATCCGACACCCTTTTGGTCCTATACCTGTTGGATTATCAAGGGTCAGCTATATGTTGATTTATCCAGTGGTGACAAGTTAAATGATGTCGAGTAAACCGAGTTTTTTAACATTAATAACATTATTGCCTATGTAAGTGGACCTGGACCACAGAAAACTGACTAACCTACAGTGTCGAGTTATGCGAAGTCGACTGTATTTACCATAAGTAAAAATTTAGTGTGTATCACTACTGACAACATTTCCATGCAGCCTTATATATATGGAGCTTGGTAGTAACTGGCATATCACTGGCATTTTATATGTAATGTTTTTGAATGATGTCTGGTCTCAGCAGTTGAACCAGTAAGCATTTCTGAACAGAACCTAACAGAAGCACTGGTAATAGATATATTTCAAAATGTCCTTGTTATTATTGTGAAAAAAAGACAATAAATCATCAAAATTTTTCAATAATCGGTTATAATTATTTCTTCATAATTTTTTAAAATATATATATTTTTTCCCATTCATTGAAAAACCGATATAATCCAGCAAAATCCCATTTATTTTTCTTGGGGATACTATAGATTACTATCTATGGAATTTTGGGACTTTGAGTATATATCTGAACTGAGGGGACCGAAGCGAGTTCAACAATACTCTACTTTTGGACCGGAGACAAAAAATAAGAAAGTTATCATACTTTTTTAATGCTTTCATTCAGATGGCACCGTAATTGCTAGTGCTGCCATCTCACGGTAAAGTCTGCAAACAAATTTAAAAAAAGCACTCTGAAAAGCAAGAAATTGCACGAACAGTCGAACACCACTTCCTTTCTTTTCTTTTGTTCAAGAACTACCGTGAATCAATAACTAGTGACGTAAAACAATCGGCAGCCTGCTAGCGGCTCCCCACCCGGAGGGAGTCCGTTGGGAGCACGAACAGTCAAACGCTAGTTCCTTTTTTTTTCCTTTTGTTCAAGCATCGCGACAGTACGGTCAGCTTGTAGTACTAGCCAACCGTAAGCGATAGCGAGACTGAGGAGCTGTAGCCCCCGAGGTTGACAAGCGCGAGGGTGTGCAAAAAAGACAACTAGAACTGTAGACGATCAGTGTGCTCATGGATCAACATCTGCCTTTGTTGAAGGTATATATCAGGGGTGGCCAACTTTTGTGCACATAAGATCTACTTTTTATCGTAAAAATGTACCTACTTAGACTATGCCTATGACTTGTTGTCATAGGCATAGTCTAAGTAGGGAGGGGGAAGTGTGAAATACATACTATGTTTATACACTGTTTCAGTACGAAGTGCACTCACTACTTGTGAGTCGAGTCATAACTGCATGCGCACAGTTGCGTTCGGTTACAAATATAATACATTAAGTCAAGACATTGCTAGCGATCGACCAAAATTGGCTTGGCGATCGACCGGTCGATCGCGATCGACTTGTTGGCCACCCGATATATATGGCCAACTTGCCAGACTGCCTGTTAAACACGCAACAGGCTTAGTGTAGAGAGCGACGCAACTCCCGATCATCGCACGATCACCGAAAAAAAGAATGATAACTTTCTTGTTTTTTGCCTCCGGCCCAAAAGTAGGGTACCATTGAACTCGTCTCAGTCCTCTGAGTTCAAATATATCTCAAAGTCCCAACCAGTCCAGTCCATAGGTGGTAATCTATAGTACACCCTTTTAATTTATTCTCCAATATGCATTTCGGGCCTTTTAAGCCCCTCTTTAGTTGAAATATAATTTATAAAGAGGGGCTTAAAAAGCCAGAAATGCATATTGGAGAATAAAGAAAAATGGAATTTTGCTGGTGATTGTTCTCTGACTCAGGTTTAATAAGTCTATATGATATCTGGGTTTAGAAAATCTAGGATTTACTACAATTAATCATTCTCAGATAATCGAAGGTACTAATCGAATGTTTTTGCTACTTATATTGGTACATTTTTCGGTAATTAGGTAGTTATTTCATATATTTATTAATAATTTATCAACTTCTTACCTTTATAAAAGATTATAAAATTGTTAAATTTGAATCTACGTCCAGTTGATTCCCATTGATAAAGTATTGGAGATGGAGGCAATGGAGGATAATTGACATAAATTGCTAAAGCAACGGCAATTATTACTATAATACTATTCAAAAAGACAGACATTATAAATTTAAACAATAATTTAGTAACAAAATCACGTTTTGAGGAATATGACTAATTCAAACAGAAAAGCACATGACATCTGTTTACAAATATCAGGTTGCCAATTTCAATTCAGATATTTAAAAAAAAAAAAAAAAAAAAAAACAAAAAACTTTTTGTGAACTGAGATGGATAGAAGTTAGTAATGAGTGTTTTTACTTAAACTTTTATTTTTGAAAATTAATCACAGCAAATTGTCATTTGACTCAATATTTTATAATTTTATTAAATAGCGGCCGGATGGCCGAGCGGTTAAGGTTCGCAGCCTGCCGCCCTGGGGGACCCGGGATCGAATCCGGACGGGTCGAAAAATCCCCAGGAATTTTTCGGGGGGTGGTGCATCCGGATACGTCCCTCACCACCCGGCCGCCCCATTGTGGGCCTGGCCGAACCCATAATGGGCTTGCTATAAGAGGCCCTCTTAGTGCCCACGGGGCGAAAAGAGTTACAAAAAAAAAAAAAATTATTAAATATTAATCTTTCTTTTTTTTAACTCTTTCCGCCCTGTGGGCACTAAGAGGGCTACTTTTAGAAGGCCCATTATGGGTTCGGCCAGGCCCACAATGGGGCGGCCGGGTAGTGAGGGATGAGGCACGACATATCCGAACGGACCACCCCACCGAAAAATTCCTAGGGACTATTCGACTCGTTCGGATTCGATCCCGGGTCCCCCAGAGCGGTAGGCTGCTATCTTGATCGCTCGGCCATACGGCTGTGAATATTAATCTTTCAGCTGATGTATGGTTGCGAAACATGGGCGACTCCATCCGAAATGAGGTCCTCTTACTACAGAGGACCTCATTTCGGTAAAGGAAACTCCATTTTTATTATCCTTCCGGAACCACGTGACAACATTTCACAAACGTCTTTTTTAAACTCTTTCTGCCCTGTGGGCAATAAGAGGGCCTCTTTTATGAAGCCCATTACGGATTCGGCCAGGTCCACAATGAGGCGGCCGGGTGGTGAGTGACGGGGAGCGACATATCCAAACGGACCACCCCAGAAAAATTCCTGGGGATTTATCGACTCGTCCGAATTTTAACCCAGGTCTCCAGAGTAATAGGCTGCCACTTTGACCACTCGGCCGGCAAAAAAGGTCATCATGACTTTCCTGGAGCTGGCGTGCACGGCTTTCGAATTTTTCGGTGGGGTGAATCCATGTGCTTCTATTGTTTGCTCTGACGCTCTCCAGCTCAAAATGATGACACCATGTTTCATTTCCTGCGACAATACGGGTCAAGAAACGATATTCTTCATAGTGATACCATTCCAGGTGCTGCAGTGATGTCGACATTCTGTTCAACTTCTGCTCCTCCGTCAGGCTGTGGGGAACCCACTGCGCACAGATTTTCCGGAACTTCAGATGTTCTGTCAAGATGGCCTGAGCGGTACCGTGACTAATGCCCAACATGAGCCGAATGTCTTCTACCGACCGCCGTCGGTCAGTTCTGACGGCAGCATCCACCGCAGCAATGACAGAAGGGATAATGACACGATGAACCTGTCTTGGCCTACTGCTGTCTTTCAATGACACCCTGTAAGGAACAGAGTCCGAGCTGTATTTTTATTTCTATTTTTATTTTCTTTAATTCTATTTTATTTTGGAGATTATGTTTAGTTAGGGCGAAGGTTCCATTACTCGCGCGCAATTGCGCTTACCCGACTCGGAAGTTCAAAGGAAGTACCGCTGAGTGGGGGAGACCCCACACACAAATGTTGAAGACTCGCTAAACCATAAGCAAAGACATCTCAAATGTGTAAGCAGTGGCGTAGCGTAGTGGGGCGGCAGGGGCGGCCCGCCCCGGGCGGCACTTTTAGGGGGCGGCAAAATTTCACAATAAATAATAATATCTTGTAAAAATACCTAAATAAGGGGGCGGCGAAATTTTCCTCCGCCCCGGGCGGCTAACACCAACGCCAAATATTTAAGACACGTGTTATCTATCTATTGTGAAAATATTTTTAAAGAGAAATAAACTTGTGTATCGATTGAATGTTTCATGTAATCATAGCGCCAAATATTTAAGACACGTGTTATCTATCTATTGTGAAAATATTTTAAAAAGGAAATAAACTTGTGTATCGATTGAATGTTTCATGTAATCATAGCGCCAAATATTTAAGACGCGTGTTATCTATCTATTGTGAAAATATTTTAAAAGAGAAATAAACTTGTGCATCGATTGAATGTTTCATGTAATCATAGCGCCAAATATTTAAGACGCGTGTTATCTATCTATTGTGAAAATATTTTAAAAGAGAAATAAACTTGTGTATCGATTGAATGTTTCATGTAATCATAGCGCCAAATATTTAAGACGCGTGTTATCTATCTATTGTGAAAATATTTTAAAAGAGAAATAAACTTGTGTATCGATTGAATGTTTCATGTAATCATAGCGCCAAATATTTAAGACACGTGTTATCTATCTATTGTGAAAATATTTTAAAAGAGAAATAAACTTGTGTATCGATTGAATGTTTCATGTAATCATAGCGCCAAATATTTAAGATATATGTTATGTATTAGTATAGTTGTTAAAAAGTATATCGAGTGAATGTTATATAAAAATAGAATGTGAAATATTACTAAAATTCTAGCTTATATACTAATCGGAATAAGAAAAAATCTGGTTATTACTTATCAAAATCCTTAAATTAAATATTACGATATTAAATTAAAAGAAGCTGTAAAAATCATGCTACTTATCGTGATTCTACTGTCTGGTGTCGGGAAAAAATTGTCCAAGTTAAATTTTAATTTGAAAGTCGTTAACCTGAAAGTAATATTTTTGTAAAAATTTGAAATAAGTTTTATGAGAGGAAAGATGAGAACTTACATAGTTGGTTCTGCTTAAATTATATATCACTTGATGATACTGACCCTTTTTTTTTTTTTTTTTTTTTTTTTAACTCTTTCCGCCCTGTGGGCACTAAGAGGGCCTCTTTTTAGTAGGCCCATTATGGGTTCGGCCAGGTCCACAATGGGGCGACCGGGTGGTGAGGGACGGGGCCCGACATATCCGAACGGACCACCCCCCGAAAAATTCCTGGGGATGATACTGACCCTGGCCATAGTGTTCCTTTAACTGTCGTATTCGACTTCGATACTAAAATTAAATTTAACTGAATAAAACATTGCGTATTTTATGTATATTTGGCAGAATTTCGCTTCATGTATCGATATATAATTAAGATGTTGCGTATTCATTGTTACAGAAGACGCTTTCTTTTGTCTTTTGTACTTGGTATTGTTAATCAAACACGAAATATAGCTTTGAAATTCCGGAATTAAAGTATTTTGCGTAGAAAATTATAATGTACATAAAATATATTAAGAGAACTAAGATTATTTATTCAACTGATTCCTGTCTAAACTATTGCACATTTACCGCACCTTCATTTTAATAATTTGAGAGTTATTATCTTAATTTGAAGGAAAATAAGCTCGAATATAACAAAAATCTGTATATAAATCAATCTCGCCAATTTAATTCAGCAATAATTTGTATAAATATCTCAACTTGAAGACATAAATATGTTTCGGGTCGATGATCTATTAAAATTTATACTCAATATTAATTATGTAAACAAAAACGAAGGATTACTTACTTCCGTGAGATTTACCGAAACAGAATTCAGCTGAAAACTCTCTGAAAAGAAACAATAAAAATTATCTACAAACAATATGAAAAAGAACAATTGTAAAGTATTGTTAGTTGAGTATTATCTCGCATCAAGCGCGTCACTTATTACGTCGAAATTTCTACGATAAACCATTTAAGTCATTACTACAAATATTTAATAAGCTTTCAATTTCGTATAATTCAGATACCAGGGATTATCTGTGCACGACATTTCAATTATGTTTACAGTTCATAACGTCGTAAGGAATAGCGTAACGATAATTTTACGTCCTTTCTGTTAAAAACTTGTAGGGAATGCACCGGTCAAAGGCGATAAAAGCGTAATTTTGTTTCAGAAAGTTATGAAATCACCGAAAACAAAAAAATAAAAAAAATAAAAAAATTGTTGGCGTCGGACTGTTCGGAGTTCGAAAGTTTTCGAGAAATACGTCACACTGTGACTAAGGTTTCGAAATAGCAGTGTGACAAAATGTCGTCCTGCAACACACGTCGTGGTACACATATTGTCCGATAGAAAGCATAAAGAGATTGCACTTGAGAAAGGATTGTAATTGGAAGATTGTAATAAATTTGCGAAAAAATGTCAGTGTGAGTGGTGAATTTGTGGAAAATCGTATGCATTATAGAAAATTACAAAAATATCTATGAAATTTTGTTTCAAATATAAGTTACGTAGTTATATCGGAAGAGCTCAGAATTAGTGGCGTAGCGTAGTGGGGGCGGCAGGGGCGCCCCGCCCCGGGCGGCACTTATAGGGGGCGGCAAAATTTCACAATAAATAATATCTTGTAAAAATACCTAAATAAGGAGGCGGCGAAATTTTCCTCCGTTTCGGGCGGCTGACACCCACGCTACGCCGCTGCGTGTAAGAAATCTTAATAGAAGGTTATGTAAAAGGATTTAGCGAAATTGTCGGGAAAAATGCTGACCAGGAGAAAGAAAAAAGATTGTTAGACGTTAAGTATGTAAATGAGGGGGTGGTTCCAGAGAATCATTGTGACGTCACCTCACAGCATAAAACAAGCCATGTTCGAGACGGAGGACGAGGTGAGCTTCCAAGGCGATAATAGAGGTGAATCGAAGTACCTGTAGTTCCTGAGCGATAGATTGAAAGAGAATTCTTGAAGATTGACAGAGTTGGATTCGAAGGAGTTTTGGCTAGAAAAGGTTCCTTGTATAAGAGGTGACGGATAAGGTTCTAGTTGGTTAAGATTCTTTGTACGTATAAGTTGATTGACCTTGTCGGATTTCAAAGGGGAATAGTTGTAAGATAAGTTATCGTCTAAATTCTACTATCTCAAACTTTGTCGGTCTTTTCAGAATTGCTTGTCTTTATAAAATAAATCGTTTGTTTTTGAATTTTAATACTTGTACAGTACATAGTGCTATTTAATAGTTTTATATTAAAAACTTGTTTTGTTCTTTTTATTGATCTTGTAGCTAAATGCCATCATTGTACTGTACAGTTGTATTTTATATTAGAATATACATTTTTCTTTATTCCTTTTTCCTGTTACTATTATCTTCCCTTCCTGGAATCTTCTCCCAACCGGTGCTTAACGGCGCAACAGCAGGTGATCTCTTAAGGACAATGGGACTGTATGCGGCCCTCGGGTAGAACGGGGACCAAGTGGTCATTCTTTGGCTAAGAGTGGACGAGAAAAGACGCGCCAAAGGTAGCTTTCCACCACGTTTTTGGGACCACGTGGAGACCGAGGGAAAGAAGGAAAATCCCGATCGAAAAAACGTTCAAAAGTAACTTTTTCTCCAGAAATTTGTTTTAGAGAAGAAATTAACTTTTTTCGTCCAACATACATACACACATTATATGTATCGCATCGTAATAACTCCGAAATATTTGGGTAGCCCTTTCTCTTTTCATTCTATTCTTTACTTTATTCTTCTACATTTATCTATCGTCCTACATCAGTTGTAAGATATACATAAAATTAAATTTATATTTTAATTACTCTTAGTAGACTTTTTTTTTTATTTTGTAAAGAAAGGAAGCATCGCGAGATTTAACATATGTCGGTATTCTCGCCATAGTGTCTGTAACTATACTAATATATATACCTGTCGGGGAAAGATTTTTTTTTCTGGCATCCCACAAATTCCTGTATCCTGTTACTGGAATTTTTAAAATCAATCTTTAATTCGCGTTTCTTTTGTGTACGGTATTCGCGCACTTCAGTCTTATAATTTTTTTTTCCGGAGCCAGCATGTCCAGGCCTGGCTTAAAGTTCCCGGTAGTTTCCCCAACGGTAACGATCCTTTTTTTTCCATCTGTTTTCAATAGATAAGTACTTTAGACGATTTCGAGAAGGTCGGGTTGTATTCCACTCAAACACACGTGCACGTGACATACTGTGTTCGCCATACACAGCAGACATTCGGGCATGAATTTCACTTCCTGATACTCCTTCCGCAGACGACAACAGACATCTGTTCCTCTCTTCCAGTCTCCATAATGATGTAAGACGCGCACACGACTCGCCGACCTCACTTCGAGCACGTCTAACAGACAAATGGCATAGCGGTGAACACTTGCGCTGTTCCTTCCTGATTCCCAATAGAGAGCACTTCCACGCACGCGCACACACATTGTGGTGTCCCTCTGGTGACGAATTAATTTAAAAAAATTTTAATTCGTTACCAGAGGGACACCACAGAAATCTACATTAAACAGCGCTCCTCAAGTAGATATAAAAGTCTTGAAGTCTCCTACTGGATAGGTTAAAAATTGAAGATGTCTGTAAGATCCTCCAGTTTCCGAATTTTTTACTTTTGTCTTAATTTGGGTGTTTTTAATGTGTTTTAAAGGAACGATTTTAACCCGGCGACTTAGCAGCCTCAAAGGAAAGGTCCGGTCGTCAAAGGGTGTTCTGGAATACGTAAAAGAAATAAATGGTGGATTCAAAAATATTTTTTGAACAGACTGTGTCTTCTTGGATCGATTAAGAAAATTGCCTAAGGACGAAATTAGGCAATTTAAGTGCCTTCTTGCACAATGTATAGTGAATTTAATCAATAAATTTGAATGTCTCAGTCAAGTCAGTGATGTGAAGACTCCAACTCGTGCTAGTCCGGCCAAACCACCTGGAAATATCGCCACTGTAGCTGAGTGTGTGGCTGAAAACTGAGTTGACTGACTGAGTTGAAATCATGTTTTGACTTTTTTGCGTAAAATTGATGCTGTAGATGCAGATGACATTTATTTTCAACAAGACAGCGCCACCTGCCATACAGCTTGTGAAACAATGGCTCTATTGCATGAAAAATTTTCTGGACATGTGATTTCTCGAAATGGAGACTTCAATTGGCTGTCAAGATCAAGCAATTTAACATCATTAGACTTTTTTCTTTGGGGCTACGTTTAAAGGAAAAGTCTACATTAATGCTCCAGCAATGATTCAAGTACTCAAAGACAATATTACAGCTGCTATTGGCAACTATTAGCCATTTATTATGTGAAAACGCGATGAAAAATTTTATCAAAAGAATGACCATTTGTAAGAACTGAAGCGAACATTTGGCAGATATTGTGTTCCATTACTAATCTCAGTTTGTACTTTGGATTAAAATAAAAATATCACCACTTTTCACAAAAATATTGCCTTTTTCTGTTGATTTAAAATGACACCTCTTGTTGAAAGACCGTATGTTTATTGCCGTAATTCTTGTTAATATCCCTTGCGCTAGAATATTTTTTTGTTTGAAGAACACTCTTTCTATTGCAAATTCTTGCCGTTAACTCGTTCTTTGTACGTTGCGTTGCAATTCAGTATTATACGAAGGAAAAAGTTCGAAGTACATTCCATGTCCAAAAGTAGTTATGAAGGCGAAGAAAAATATCTTGATAAAGTTCAACCATATTTGCGGAATTTTTTTTTCGTGTGCGGTCCCTTTATTCGCGACGGTTGCCATTTTAATACCGTTTGTTGGCCATATGTTGATTTTGGAGAAAAGTACAGACTGAGACAAATTGCAATAATTTTTTTGAAAGAGTATTATGGCTGATTTTATATTTCTGATTACTGTGGATTAGGGTTTCTGAAACGGGATCCCGGGATCCCGGCTGTTTTTTTTACCCCGGGAAATATCCCGGGAAATTTTTCTCATCCCGGGAAATCCCGCAATTTTTTTAAAAGTTCACTTTTTTCTTATTTTGTGTTAAGATTGAAGAAATTTTACAAATAGAAAGTATAATTAACTCATAAACTGTCAGAATGCCGGAATGCATTTATATTTATTAATTTAAGCCTGCTTATTAGTTTTTTTGTTAATATGTCTCAAAAATAAATAATTGTTGAACTGCGGGCTTTGTAGTAATCCTCAATTGATACGTTCTGAAGTGATTCCAACAGAGGTTTTAAAAATTTGTTATATATATATATATTTACAGAAATTTTGCGAAAAACAATTCCTTACTACCACCTGCAGTGAATTATCTGGCAGAGTGAGAGCTCTGTATTCTCGCGATTATTATGAGCACAATTGCAATTGAATAAAATAACAATGTGGAACGTTTAACCTTTACCATAATACTACACATTCTATCTTTTTTTTCTAATTTTTTTTTATTTGTGAATTTTCTACGTAATTCAAAAGTATTTTTAATACATATTTTACACATCATTATTAATACGATTTTGGAGGTTGTAGAACACTTAAATTACTTTAAAAAATGAAAAATAATGATATCATTCGATTTCAAGATATTTTTTATATTTTAAAAATAATTTATTATATCCCGGGATTTCCCGGGATCCCGGGAAACAGTTCACTTTTATCCCGGAATCCCGGGACAAGCAAAAGACCGGGAAATAAGAAACCCTACTGTGGATAGTGGGAGAGAGAGATAGCGATATGAACCTATCATTAGTCTTCAGTTTCATTTAAGTTTGATTTGTAAAATAAAAAATAAATTATTGTAAAACAGATTCCTTCCTCTTATTTTAGGTGTTGACCTTTTGATATAATTTCAGCATTATACACTCATGGGGAAAAAAAAATTCAGTCTCTGACATATATAGGCCCACCAGTGGCCAAGCAGTCTTCGTTCCCTGAACACTTGGAGTTCGGTTGTGGGTTTGCGCCTCGCTCGGACGGGCTAGCCACTGAAGTTTTTCAGGTTTTCTCCACATATATAACGCCTAAATAGAGGCCAGTTACTCTAAAAAAGACCTCCCGGAAGACATTCCCCTAGGCAGATCGCCCAAGTGTTGCATTGCCATAACTGAAAAAAACAAACTCAGAAATATATAAAAGTGAACAAATTTTGCAATCAACATTCTGTAGTGCTCAGTTACTCTGCAACCAACTTGATAATTCACAAAATTTTCATCTGTGAGTATAGAATCTAAAATATCAAAGTATCTTGATGTATTTTTCTATAACAATTGAAGATGATTTTCTGAGAACTACAAAAGTTTAAGTGCTTGAGAAGTTAGATATAGCAAGCCTCCTCTTGACACAATATCAGGTAACATTGTTATTCGGCCATGAATTGGTTCATCACAAATCAAGGAATCTATACACGATTCACATTTTCCATCTATAAGATATCGACCAATGTATCCACCAATATAATTAAGAATGCAATCTGAAGTTTCGACATTTGAATAATCATGATCAATATTCACTGATGATTGTGATGATGAAATTATATCTGGATTAGTGTGAGTTTCATTAATATGCTATGTATTGCAGCGCCATCTCTGGCAATTCTTATATGTTATGTTGGTAGCGCGCCTGCGCACCACAATTCAGTTCTGTACCGCTTCTTGTTCAGTAAAGACGTGCTTGTTACTTGTTCATAAGAATCCGTTTCCATCCTTCTTAATCTAATTCCGACGACCATACATACCATAATCCTTCTTATAATTTCTTCAATTCGATTATTTTACTGTTACGTTTATCTTTTTAATAAATAATATAGTATAACTATAGTTTTCTTAACATGAAATACCGATGCTTAATTATTTTGCCCATCAGTGGCCAAGAGGTTCTGTTCCCTGAACACTAGGAGTTCCGTCGTGGGTTCGCGCCTCGCTAGGATGGGCTGATCCCGCAGAGTTTTCCAGGTTTTTTTCACGTCTGTAATGCCTGAAAAGGGACCAGTTACCCTAAAAAAAAGACCTCCCGAAAGACTCCCCTTAGGCATATCGCCCAAGTGTTGCGTTGCCATAACTTAATAAAACAAACAAACAAACTTAATTATTTCTGACCTGTGGGCACTAAGAGGGCCTTTTTTAGTAAGACCATTATGGGTCGACCAGATCTACAATAATGCCGCCGGATGATGAGGGACAGGGATCGACATATCCGGGAAGGTTCACTCTCCGAAAAATTCCTGGGGACTTTTCGACCGGTCCGGGTTTGTTTTCGGGTCCCCAGAGCTGAAGGCTGCCAAGTTAGCCGCTTGGCCATCCGCCTCAGAAAATGTCATGTACCAAAAATAAGGTTAGCACCATTATGCTAGCTTATAATGTATTAATGATCAGATCTCCTCTATAAAAATATATAAATAAAATGATTTAGGTTATTAATATATTTTAAAATATTGAAAAAGTATAATATTTTTTCTTTGTTATTAAGTACTGGCAACATAAAGTCTTAACCGAAGATGGCCGCCGTCTTGCGTGTTCGGAAAACATTTTAAATCTGTAATTGTTGGAAAGAAGCTGGAATAAATTAGAATAATGGCTTTGGCGGAAGATACAATATTAATATTTGTTACTCAGGCAAGCTATTTTGGATATTTAATCCTACTTTTGCCGTGATATTCGGATATTGTTTTATAAACACGACATCCTTATCGATCCTAACACGGTTGTCAACGTCAGCTAGTGTAAATTTAAAGGGAACAATTGCATCTATTACATTTCAAGTAATATAAAATATATTAAAATACTGGAAAAATAAATTGTAAATCAGTTTCAAAAATTTTATAAGCAAATTCCATAATTTTATAATGTACAAGTCACTTTAAAAGTTATAATAAACTAATATTCATCATCTGTCGTATTAATTCAAATTTATCATTTGAGTGTTACCCTTTGTTTCAATATTATATTTTATTGTAAAGTAATAGTTTCATCTTTATCAAATACTAGAGTAACAGAAAGCAAAGGACAGTACTGTTAATCGGAGTTGGAAAAGCAAATAAAATGTAGTGTTATAAATGTTGATAAATGTTAGTGAGGTTGCGGCTGAAGTTTTCATCTCTAAAACCTGAATGTCGAATGTCAAGCTCTGCTATCTTGTAAGCGGTGCTTGACGTTTGACATTCATGTTTTTGAGATGAAAACTTCGGCTGCAACCTTGCTGTTATTTGTTACAGATAACTTCTATCTAAAAGCCATATATTGGGGATGAATATTTTGCATTAGCTGTCTATGCTTGTTCTTTGCATTGAGAGAGTTAGTAATACTATAATGAATTTCTGAGAGATTTCTGAAAGAAAAATTTCTAAGGATGGTATTAAATATGCATTAGAATTTAAAAGTGAATTCAATGTGGTAATATTGTTGAAACGTTTTAAAATTACATCAGTTTATAACTTTTCATTTGTAATCTGATTTAATTTTATGAGCCCAATTCAAGCTCTGAATCAGACATTTGGAACCTTATTAGAACTGTAGAGAATACCTATAGGAGCAAAAAAGTCTAAGGAACCTTACTTCTACAAGCGACCCTTTGCAAGATACAGCCTCCTAAACTTGGGTCGTGTTGTTTTGTTAAGACTGTCACACTTTAACTATTTAGCCCACACAACTATCCATCTTTGAATAGCACACTTGACTGTTCATGGAGTACTTGATGTTATATGGTGTTAGGGGGGTGTGGGGCTTGCCCCCACCTGGGCAGTGAGGTGCGAGCGATAGTAAGCACTGAAGCACATGACTACATGCAGTGTGTCAGTCAAGGCTCACTATTGCTTGCCTTGATGATATGGGGAATAGGCAGTATACTGATACATGTTAAAAACTGACTTTTGGAGGTAAAAAATCTTGCAAAGGGTTGCATGTACAGGTGTGGTTCCTTTGACTTGTCTGCTTGCATCCAGAACTGTCATATACATAATCTATTGGACTAATAATTTTTACTGATGTTTGCAATTGACTCCTAAAATTGACTCCTGAAAAGGTTTTATCAATGCCAGGGGTCAATGTTGACCACTTTGGGAATCCTGGTATAATAATATGACTAAAGTAACTTTAATGAAGCATTCCACCAAAAGTATTCTTTCACCCTGTCCAGACATCCGACCAAATCCCCAACCTTGAAGCCCTGTTAATTTAATGAAGCATATGAAACCTGCTAAAATACTAGTGTATCAAGATACAATAGGGAAATGAGATATTTACTATTTTTTCAGTCAGCCAATGTGGGAAAAATATAGATTCTCGAGCATTACAGAAATTGACAAAACTGACTTTTACTATAAGATAAAATTGACATTGTAATATTCACTAATTGTTTTTACATAATGTTTCAATAAGAAATTGTACATATAGTGATTTTTTGATCTTCAACCTTTCTGTTACAGTAAGCATAATCTAACAAACATCCTGTATTGAGTTACCTTAATGTTTTATAAATTTTAGGCATTATTATCTATCCGTAATTAAATTTAAAATGTCACATTTTATCAAAATCAACTACACATATTGACTACCAAAGGAATGATATTATTTTACATTTCAGCCTTCTATACAGAATGTAATGCTAGTACCATATTGCAAACAGTTCAATATACAGGAGCTGCTGGAGATTTTTTCCTGGGTCTGGAATAAACTTTAGGATTCACAGTGGTTTCTACCCCTATGAAATTAATGTTATTTTTACTAGTAGAAAATAAAAATTTTTAAGATTGCATTTTACTAATGAAGAAATGGTCTACATATTTCATTTGTTCGAAAAATAAATAAATAAAAAGCCTGTGAAGAGGCAGAAGAGACCTGCTCTACCTATTGGTCTCATACAAGCTGTCAGTTGTCCTGTCAATACAGTACAAATAGTACAAATAATATTTCTGGATATGGATAAATTGTAATCATTTCAATTAAATGCTACCAAAGTATTACACATATGCATCTCATATATAAAATTGTAATGAAAATTCCTTTATGATTAAATTTATCAGGTGGTCAATTTTTATACAGCTATATAAAAATTGTTATATAAATAATATATATATATATATATATTATTTATTTTATATATTATTTTATTTAAAGATTTATATATATAAATCTTTGAAGTATAGAAAATACAACCCAGTATTTTTAGTAGCAACTGTAAAATTATTTATTTTCCAACAAAGAATGTAATAACTATAATTTTTTCTATTTAAAAATGATATTTCTTTTATAGCTGTTTTATCTACATTAACAAAACTCAAAACATTGTAGATATAAAAAGATATTTTAAATCTAAAATACAATATTCTATAAAGATTTAATACATGAAATTAGAAAATTTTTAAAATGTATGTTATAAACAATTTAAATTAGAAATTCATTTCAAGATTATTTTATTTTATAATTTTTTAATGGTTTTTACCTCTCATTGTTTGACTGTGTGTAAAACTATTAAATTAATGTTAATTAAAAATATAACTAATGCATTGACAAAATGAATATCATTAATTTTATTTTGTTCAGGAAATTTTATATCAAGATATATTAATATGAATGTAAATTCTACAATGCATATCTTTATCTACCGTTCTACATGAAATTATAAATAAATACATGAAAAACATGAACATTTAAATTAAAAATAGTCATCTGATTTTATTTCTCACTTTAATATTTTAGTGTTTCAACTTTTCTCATTGAAGAATAAATTTAAATTTTAATTATCTACTGCTAAAAACTTTTAATGTGACTTATCATTGATGTGACTGTTTTATATATCAAAAACTACTATTTTGTAAACAAAGATTGCTTATTTGATTAAATCATTTTTATAATACTTCCTTGTGAGACTTACCAATGTTTCTCATTACTACTAAATATTAAATTAAGAAAAATATTAAGATTTTTTTTGGAAAAAAATAATAATCAGTGATAAATAATGTAGAAAGTGTTCCAAGTTAGCTGTCTTAGTTCTTATTTAGTTCTATGAGGTTCAAATTTTGACCATTTAGTGTAGGCCTATATTTTATTTTAAAAATTATCAATTTGAAAATTAGATTACTATTATTGCTAATTAATAGTTATATTTCTCTAAATTTAACTTAAAAAACAACTATTGTACAGAGCTTTCTTTTTATTGTTAGCAAAGATGCTTGCTCTCATGTATATGTAAAATATATCTAAAATATGAAGAATAAGGCAGATTCGAAAATCCAAAAATGTCCATTTTGTTTTATAAAGTTGTCTTAAACATTACATGCAAATAATAACGAGATATATGTATTCTTAGAAATGGACTTTATGGAGTAGAGTGGTTATCTTGTGTTTTACATGAAACTTTTGTTGTATTTTTTTTAGAAGATATATTACGGAAGAATTTTGTCATTAACAAAAATATATTTACGTAGTGGTTATAAGTTTGGAATAAATAAGCTTAAATAATATTAACATGATTATATTTCTATATTGATTGTTTGAAAATTCTAGTGAAATATACTTTTAATTCAAACTCCATATAATCAATAATAAAGATCTGAATTACATTAATTAATTTATTTAATAAATTCTACAAAACATTAGAAGTTTTGTTAATTTACAAAATGTTAAAAATTGTGACTCGGATTGTGAAATTATTTTAGAATTTAATAAATTTGCTATTTTTTTTCAGATATTATTTTTTGCTGTTGGATGGGTGTTTTTCATGAAGAAGCTGTTTAAAGATTATGAGGTAGCATTTTCTATTATGCAACAATATTAAAAGCAAATTTTATTCAAATACTAATTAATTATTAACATGTTAACTGCCATATGACATGCCAGCAGTCGTACGAGTTAGGGCCTCACAGAGCCATCCGACTGCCGGCCGTCACCCCACATTGCTATAACCAATGTAGTTTCACTCAAGGTTAAATTATCCTGGCTTCATAAGATGATGTTTTACATGCTAGTGGTGGCCTCTCGTGGACATCTATGAAGTTGGTTTCTGACTGCCGGCCGTCGTATGGCCTCATGAAGTGGTCCGACGGCCGGCTGTCATAGTTTTTTTAAATAAAAAGCTATTTTATATCTAATAGTGTTTTTTTAATAGTGAATAGTTAAAAAAAGGAAAAAATATCGAAAACTAGTTTAACTATTCTCTTTTGTTACATATAAAGTAATTAATATTAAATATTTTGTGGTCTTATAGTCTCCGGTTTCAGGCCATACGATGGACAGTCATCGTTGATATATTTTTTTTATCTTCACTCTACCGACTGTTATATAATGACCCTTCTACTTATATCATAATAAAATATTAAATATCAAATTTTCTCATTGTGGCCTGAAAAATTGGAAAATATCATATTACAGTTAGCCTGATAAAATGCAAAATATCATATTACAGGTGGCAGTTAACATGTTAATAAAGTTAGTATTGAAACATTTTGGTTAATATTACCTTAGGTCCAAGATGGCGGCTCGTCTCTGATGTCAGCAAGGAAACAGTGGGACGCACGTTCTAACCTAACCTAACATATTCTAATAAATTACCATAATTATTAGCAACCAAATTATCAGAATAGGTTAGGTTAGGTTAGAATGTGCGTCCCACTGTTTCCTTGCTGGAATCAGAGACGAGCCGCCATCTTGGCACCTAAGGTAACATTAACCAAAATTTTTGCTAAGAGATTTTTTTAATTTGGTAAAATTTAAGAATGATTTCAGGAGTTGGCAATATTGTAATTTTCAAACGAAGAAAATTACTAATTATTAGTGTTTCATAAACCAATTTGTATTTCGACTGATCTTTTATTATTTGTTCTCAACTACAAAAATGAAATCATTAAAGATACAGGCATGAGACAATAGATTATTTAATAAAGTAAATATAATTTATTGTAAAACTGTAATTTTTTTCATATTTTCCTGTAAAGCATGGTAATTATACAGCATTTATTCACAAGGCAAATGTATCAATTACAAACAATTGATTTAAATCTTATGTAATAAAAATTTAAACTAATGTTTACTTTTAATCTTTTGTGAATTGAGTTATTTTGGTAAGCTAACTTTAAATTGCCACTTATAAATCTTTATCATCATATTTGCCTGAATATAATTCAATTGTTTCTTCTGAATTTTAAGTGTGAAAATCCATTTTTGATCTGACTCATTTGAACTTAAATATGGGTGTTGAAAAAAATGATAGTTTGTGTATTATGTTCTAGAAATATTTTTATAATATAAGACTAAAGTTAATCTATGGAGCAATATTCTATAGTCTATACTTTTCTCTGTGAGATTGCAAGAAACTTTTTCATTAAGGTGTTATGTGTGGCCTGTGATTTGTTCTTAATGGACAGAAATGAGTTGTTGAATGTAGGTTAGGCGTGAACAAAAATGAATCCAGTCAAAACGAGTATCTGAACATTCTCATAAAAACTTTGACGCAAAGTGCAATCTTGTGTGTCAAATACACTGAAAAAAAACAATAATATCAATAGTAAAGGTGTGTATTTGTTTTTCATGTCTGAGAAAAATATATGTGATTAGAGAAAAATGAAGTCCTTACAGGAATAGTTTCTTCAGACAAGGAAATTGCTTTGTGGGCCTAAATCTGACCACTTTGTAGTGGTTGACCAATGGGTGATAGAGTTTGTGTATGATAAGCATCATGAAGTCATGGCAATAACAATGGACATCATACCAACATACTTTCAACAAGTAGCAAGAACACTTGACATTTCTAGGAAAAGCCAATTTGCAATTATAGGCTATATTTACCCTGTTCTCTGTGTAATATCTAATTTTTATGTTAATAGAACACAATTCATGGCAAGTAACAGTTGGTGCATTAAACTAATGAGAACTGGTCTAACACTGAGTTGGAGGACATCACTTACAAAGATTACTGGAAGAATATACTGACAAATTGTTAGAATTTCTATGTTTCATGATTAATCTGAGAAAGACGCACAGTAACAAGTGAGAACAGATGGGAAATGCCAATTAAACACCTTTCTGTTTTGAAATGCCTGCAAATACAACAATAGATGACATGGGAGTTAGATTAGTTATTGTGAAAACATCAAGGAATGAAAAATTGTGTTTTACTGTCATGCTGCATGCTTGGGGATGTCAGGAAACTTTTTGACAATGTTTTGTAATTTTAAGATACAAAACATTGTCAAAAGAGAATTTTCTGAAGGGAATAATTGTAACATGCTATCCAAAAAGGTGGATGGATGAATCTCTGACAAAAGAATGGGTTAATGTTGTTTGGAGACAGCAATCTGGAGTACTACTGAATTAGAGGAGCCTTCTGGTTTTAGATGCTTTCCAGGCCATTTAACTGATGTTGTGAAAACAAAAGTTAGGAACCTGAACACAGACATTTCTAGTGGAATGACATTCCAATAACAGGTAAGCTTTTATTTTGCAGTGTTATTATGCAATCATTGGTAGAAAAACAGTATACAGTAGATTACTATATGTGGTGGTGAATGGCATTTGATGTCTCCACCAGATACCGAGTTCGCTAGGAAGCCAAGGAGGTTGTGCAGGTAAAAATCACATTTGTGAGTGCCAATGGATTCAGACTCAAAACACCTTTACAGATTTTTCCATTTATTGATACAGAAATTGTCGTTTACATATATAACCTCCTTTTGTCTACTTCAGTAGTTCATCCCACAAAGTTGTAATTGGGAATTAGAGCAATAGTTTACTATGAGTACAGATGATGCCAGGCCCAGGGTGAAGTTGTTGACAAGGTGGACAGGGTCACTTAATTCAGTGATTTGTCAAACACTTATGAAGGTGTAGGACAGTGACTTTTGGGTTTTCAAGTGATGAAGTCGTGCACTTGTTAAGTGCCACAAAAATGGAGAAATATTTGACGACAAATTGCTGCAACATAGAATTAATTTGTGTTCTGTGGCTAGATCAAGAATGTGCTTGAAGAGACTATACTAAGTTGACTGATAGATGTGAGTGGATTAACAGAGGAAGTGGATTGGTTAGGGAAGAACTGTCAGAGAATCATGCCATGCCATGACATGGAGATGCAGGTTTTTATAGGATTTATCTGCAAACCAAATAATTCAATTGGTCTCAAATCTTCTTCACTCCTTCCTGATTTGTTCTTTTTTTGTGTCCTGGTAGAACTAAACCTGATTGGGTCACAAGAAAGATTGAGCCACAATGTTAACTCAACACCATATCTGGGTCTTCAATCATGGGATGTTTAAACAAACTTTGGAACTTTTGCTCGTATTTTAATAAGTCTTGTTTTCTTTCTTATTTGTTAACATTTTTCATTAGGTGTTTTGCAATACTTTTATTAAACAAAATTTTTTATGGCATTTTGATTTTGCTGTTATTTTGTCATATTTATGAGCACCAAAGTCACCAAAGTTCATCTTTCTGGTCTAAATTCAGGTCATCTGAGACTTACATCAATTATTTTTTTTTATCTTTGCAGTGTTTATATTTCACAAAATTCCTTTCCTGAGTGGAAAGCTTTTCAGCATAATTTAGACCTCATCCAAAGGCGGGGTTTAGACCTCATCCAAAACCTCATATGTATACTCAGAGGAGGTCTTACTATCATACTGTGGCTATATGCCATATTGTATGCTTTTGTTTTTTTGTTTTTATAATTTTCCCTGTTTTTTGTTCCTTCCAACTTATAGAACTTTCGAATCTTAATTCTTCTTTCTTGGAAGTGAGGGCCACTTCCTAGAATTTACCAACATATTGTATGTGAGATTATCTGAAGGCATATGAAGCAAAGGAAGGTTACTTTTGAGCTGGTTCTTGAGGAGAGGAGACCATGAAAAAGAGCGCAACTTTACAGTGTCTGGTGCCTAAGATTCAGGTGAGGCTAGAACTTTAGCGGGAACTTTGAAATTTCTGGGTTGAAGTTAGTGTGTTAGAGTTGGCATTTCAGCTTGACAAGTCCAAATGTGTGACCAGCTATTGGAATCAAATATACAAAAACCTTTAAGAACAAGGGAAAGAAAAGACAGAAGTGAGAATTTTGTGTTTAAGAAGCTTCCACATGGCCCCTCACTGTAACTGAATGTTTGTACAGTACTATCCCAATATTCTTTCCTGTCCTATCCACCGTCTTTGCTGCTTCTTGCTTTCTACCTTCCATTTCCCTTCTAGGTATAAATTAGTGTTAAGGAGAAATTTTTGTAAATAATATTTTCAGTTCCTTTTTTGCAAATTACGATAATTTATGTAATTGTTCTACTGATGACTGGATTTGGGTGACTATTAATCAATACCCCCTCCCTTTGTACTGTACTTTTTTTATTATGTATAATAAATTCATTTTTCTATCTACTTCATGTGAGTGTAATTAAGAAAGGGTTTTTTTTTTATTGACAAGAGCAACCATCCAGCCTCTTCGCTTGCCAATTAAGAAAAGCCTGTCTTAATTATCACAATACACTCAGCATATGGTTCTACACAAAAGATATGTGGACAATGTTCTCATAACTTGGCATCAGAAACTGAATCTACAGAATTTTTTCAATGTCATCAGCAATAACCCATAACGACAATCACCTTCAGGTTGAGCAAGAAAACCATCTTATAGCCCATTTCTTGGGCATTCTTTTTATTTTACAACATGGACAGATTTTCACAAAAGTATATAGGGAACCCAAATATTATACCTGTTTTATATCTAGTGTGTCCCTAGATCTATACCATTTCAAGATTATAGACTTAGTAAGAAGAACATTTGTGCACTGCTCCAACATAATAGACAGAATTTAGGAGATTGAATATTTAAAGCAAATCACAAAGAAGTTAATGTGTTAGTTAAAAAATATGAGAACACACTCCCAGAGACACAACAGGATGATGATATGAGGTTCAAGACATGCGAAATACAATCACATCTTAAAAAACTGCATAAGGAAATAACTTTTGTAAATTAATTTAAGATTGGATATAGAAGAAACCCCAGAGTATGTAACCCTCTTGTGAATGAAAAGGACCTTCCTGATAAGAATTGTATTCCAGGGATTTACTCTATCCTCATCAAGGACTGCAGGTTCAATGCTGAGTGGGAGTACATTGGTACAACAGTGTGCTCCCTCACAATGAGAATTAAAGAACATGAAGCAAATATAAGCTGATACAGTTGACCACTGCCTTAGTGGCATTTGAGATGGAAAACAACATCAATTATTTTTATCTTTAAATTTTTCTATTTTTCTAAACTGTATTAAAAATTATTGTTTTCCTTTATGTAAATGAATATAAAAACTACAAATTCTAGAAAAAATTCTTTATGATAAACTATATCTCACACTTTAGTTGTTTCAAATTTTACTCTTGTTATTGCATTTATTTTCAGTTGTTCAGTTATCATTATTAAAGTTTCATAATCATTAATATTAAATTATTACTACTGGGTGGTTAGTAGTAGTAAATAATGAGCTAAAAAATGTTAAATTCAGTTTCAGCTCATCATTAATAAATGCTTATAGTTATTTGATTTTAACAGAAAAATTCTTTTCAGGTTCACCACTTATTTGTCCAATTAATGTTCTCTGTAACATTTTCTTTATCTTGTACAATGTTTGAACTCATCATTTTTGAAATTCTTGGAATCCTTGATTCTAGGTTTGTTTGATTATATATGAATATTATTAAAGTAATTATAGTATTTATATCATTGTTAATATATATTTAATATCATATTTTATTCTTTTAGATCAAGATTTATTCATTGGAAACTTGGACTCTATGCTATACTCTTCATGCTTATTGTGCTATTACCATTTTATATTGGTTATTTCATTTTAAGCAATGTGAGATTTGGTAAATACATATTTTGTTATGAATAAATTTAAAATAAATGCTCCTTAATAATTTGCATTTTTTTTTTTTAATATAGTTCAAAAACAGTTTATCAAACCTCTTACAGTGGCAGCATGGCTTGGATTTATTTATTTGTTTTGGAAAATTGGTGATCCTTTTCCAATTCTTAGTCCAAAACATGGTGAATGATAAAAGCATTGGATATATTTTATAAAATGGTATTTAAAATTTGAGAACCAATGAAATATTTTTAAAAAATTTAGGAATTCTGTCTATTGAACAAGGGATCAGCAGAGTTGGTGTAATTGGAGTGACACTAATGGCTTTATTGTCTGGATTTGGTGCTGTAAATTATCCTTATACATCCATGGCATATTTTATGAGGTATAATATTTAAAATGTGATTATTTTTAAAAATTTTTATTATGACTTTTAAAAATAAAATATTGAAAAATGTTTATTATATCTATTTAATTAAATTTTACAATACTTAACAACCAGATATTCAACAAAAATAAATTAAACACTTCAATCAAAAGCCTTAAATTATATTCCAGTAAGATTTAATTTGAAAAAAGGTTTTTTCGTCTAATGTTTTCAATCTGCAATTGGAGATCTTCTTCAGGCCTGTATATTAGACGATGGAATGATTAAATCAAACAATGATGTTTTTTGAAAAATTAAATGAAAGAAATCCTTGAATTATATAGAATAGATTAATAAAAATACTTTAAAAGATAAAAATTATTTCATAAAAGAACTCTTATCTTAAAACCGATGGAGTCAGATAATCAAAGTCTTTTCTTGTTTGTATTATTAAATAATACATGGAAAATTAATTTCCCAATCTTTTCTGACATATGGAGGCTGAGAACTCACAAAACTCTAATCTATTTACTTTAAAACCGAACTAGAGCTAGGACTAAAAAAATTAAAGACAGACAGGTTAACTTTGAAAGAGAAATTTTTTTATTTAGTTTACGTTACCCCAAATGCATTTCGCCATTATCGGCCTCCTCAGTAGGGATTTTCACAAAAGGATCTTGGTACAAATTAGCCATTAGTGGTAGAAACATCACCCATACAGTGAACATCACGTTTACAGTTGTTATATCTGATCAAGCTATCCCAGCATTCTGCTGGTATTACACCAGTATTCAAATTCATTACACTAGTTTGCATAACGATTGCATAATGTTCTTTAAATTTTTGTTTAACTACATTTTTTTCCCGATGTAATATTTTTATATTATTAATATCGACATAACAATTATTCGCGTGACAATGTAAGAACACTGGAGAAGTATTAACCTTGAGACGTATCGAAGCCAGGTGTTCCGACAGTCTTACTTGTAGTTTCCTTTTTGTTTCACCAACATAAAAATTTGGCGTTTGACATGTACATTGAAGTCGATAAACCACCCCCTCTTCTTCTAATAATTCTTTTTTCACAGAAGATCTTGTCATAAGTCTGGATAACCTATTTTTTTGAATCGGAGCTAATTTAGTTAAATTATTACAGAAAGATTTTTGATATTTTTCAAAAAGACCTTTAATGTATGAGAAAGAAACATACTTATTCACATCCTGTTTTTTCTTTACTTGATATCTATTTTCTAAATATTTACCATACCAATTCTTTAGAAGTCTTCTCTGGTAGCTAATTTTTATGTTGGTGAAATGAAAAGGAAACTACAAGTAAGACTGTCGGAACACCTGGCTTCGATACGTCTCAAGGTTAATACTTCTCCAGTGTTCTTACATTGTCACGCGAATAATTGTTATGTCGATATTAATAATATAAAAATATTACATCGGGAAAAAAATGTAGTTAAACAAAAATTTAAAGAACATTATGCAATCGTTATGCAAACTAGTGTAATGAATTTGAATACTGGTTTAATACCAGCAGAATGCTGGGATAGCTTGATCAGATATAACAACTGTAAACGTGATGTTCACTGTATGGGTGATGTTTCTACCACTAATGGCTAATTTGTACCAAGATCCTTTTGTGAAAATTTCTACTGAGGAGGCCGATAATGGCGAAATGCATTTGGGGTAACGTAAACTAAATAAAAAAATTTCTCTTTCAAAGTTAACCTGTCTGTCTTTAATTTTTTTAGTCCTAGCTCTAGTTCGGTTTTAAAGTAAATAGATTAGAGTTTTGTGAGTTCTCAGCCTCCATATGTCAGAAAAGATAGTTGTTTTTCATAGTAAATTTTCAAAATATTAAAAAAAAAACAAGAAAAACTATATTGTCAATTTGTGAAAAAATTTACAAAAATGCTTAAAAATAATTTTATATAAATACTATAAATCTGATTTTATGTACAAAGTTATGGTTTCAGTTTGCACGAAAAAAAACTATCATATGCAAGACAATCCTTATATGATCATGTGACCAAATATGACTTGACAACATGATTTAGGGACAGTATAACGAAAAGTTCTCAGTTATATTTATATAGTCTTTAAATGTTTATTTTTTAATTGTATATTTTTTGTACCACTATTAATTTTATATTTACTGTTACTTTTAATTCTGTTTTATATATTTTGAGAATTTCTTCCATTTAATTTTTCAAAAAACATCATTGTCTGATTTAATCATTCTGTCATCGAATATACACTTGAAGATCTTCAATTGCAAATAGAAAACGTTAGTCGATAAAATTTTTTTTTGAATTAAATCTTACTGGAATATAATTTAAGGCTTTTGATTGAAGTGTTTATTATATCATTCCAGTCTACTAAGTGGTGTTTTAACTCTTTTAAAAATGAATATTAATAGTTAAATCTACTCAAAAAAATTTTTTGAACAATCAATTTATTTGCTTTATTTGAAAATAAATTGCGTTACTGATTAATAGGGTATTTGTTAAATATATTTATAATATCAATACTTCCACTTTGTAAATTTATGGTTAGTTTGTATTGAAAATATATGATGAAAGTATTTTTCCATTAATATAATAAACATTTTAAAAACAACCATTAAGATGAATCATAAAACTTAAATACTGTATCTTTAACTGAAAAAATAATGCAATATAGTTCTCAAACATTTATTATTATTCACATTGATTTATAAAATTAATATTCTTTTGACTGCTGGAAAATATAACTTTGTACATAAAATTAGTTTTATAGTATTTATATGAAATTATTTTTAAGCATTTTTGTAAATTTTTTCACAAATTGATTATTTATTCATATATATATATTTTTTGGCTTTTTTTAATGTTTTGAAAATTTATGTTTTAAATGTAAAAACAGTTAACTCTGCTTGTTGTAAGGGACTTGCTTATAGTACTTTGGAACTTGCCTAAATTGGTAACATTAAGCAGAGTAAGTAAATAATGTTAAAATTAGAGGATATTCTGGTTTTATTGACTTTAACATTAAAAGGACATTAAAACTATTAAAAAATGTATAACTTGAAGTTTTATTCATTATAATTATTATTGTTTATTAATATGTAATTCATTCAATATTGTTTGTCTACTAGCAACTTTAACAATAGCTAACATAGTGCTAGTGATTTTGACTATTGTATTTTGACCAAATAACCCTTAAAATGATTAACATTTAAAGCACTGCTTAAGACTGATTACAATAACTGATAATGATTGTATGTTTTCAGTCACATAGTGAATCTTATAGCATGAAAAGAGAGTTAATTTTGAAAAACTTAACATTTTGACTGCATGAGAAGCACAATGGTGCACAGCGAATCTACCAGAATAGCCATGAGTATTAATGGTTGATTCTCAAACATGTTTTAATAACCAGAGGAAGCAGCTTTTGCTTTTTAGATCAATGTAACTTTTATGCAGCTCAAGTTCTATTGTTTACAGTGCAGCTGTAAACAATAGAAACTATTATTGGTCCGCACCTTATTGAATCAATGGTTGATTCTCAGAGCCTGAAATGTTCGTAATTGGCATCCAATGAAAGGCAATGAAACATCAGATAAAATATTTATATTTCTTCAAAAATTTCAACATTACTGTAAATTTTTATTGAACACAAAAATAACTGATTTTCTGTAGTTATGACTGAAAATATGAAAAGATGGTCAAAAAAGATTCAATGCAGTATTTGGGCTTCACATCCTTTCAGTTAGTCCAAAAGAGCTTCTAATTTGGAACCAATTTCTAATTTGCTTGGATCAAAGACCACGATTATTCTGTACCTGTTTGAATTTCAAAACAGCAATTAAAACAATAATTTGTATTACATTTTACACAGTGGTATCTTGATTGAGAAGTTTTAGATTGTTCATGTTTTGAAACTTCAGCTATGTAAGTAGGGTTGCCACCTATCTGGGTTTCACTGAGTTATCTCCGGGCTCCGGGTTTAATTAATATTTCTCCACATTGTGCAAGAAGGTTCTCGAAGTCGGTTTGGAGTGGGTAGAAGGCTGTCGAAGTCAGTTATTTCACTGGAATAACCGACTTTGAGAGCCTTCTACCCACCCTGAACTTTCGCAGTTGTGGGGAATGAAACAATAGAGAGCAGGAGGTCCTCAGGGCAAGTTCCCATTAGTTGAGACACTTTTGGCCGAGACATCTAAGAAGAAAGATGTGCGATTGGTGAGAAACACATGGAGAAACGAAACCTCTTTCCTAAAAACTTATTCCTTCCTAAGATCTTCTTATTCTCTAATCTTTTTCTATCTTAATATTAAGTAGGTTAAGAATATAGCCCATTCAAATATTTTTCAGTAATTAATCTTAAGGACGAAAATTTTAAATACCAAGATTTTATAAATGCTGCAAAACATGTAAATGTAGAATTAGACGCTGATAAATTATATGATGACATCTGTCTTCTTAAAAAGATCATTCCTTCCACCAAATTGCTTGATGTGCCAACTGATAAAAAATGAATAAAAATATTTTCCTCTAATGTTTTCACTGAACTACCCAAACTTGTTGGTAAGATTCTATCGATACCTATAAGTAATGCATATGTGGAACAAATTTTTTCGATTATAGGAAATACCTGGACAGACAACCATAACAGGATGAGGGTTGAGCTAGTAAAGGCAGAATTATGTGTAAAGCTTAATTTTGACATGAGCTGTCGAGAACTTTATGAATTCATAAGAAAGCCAGAAAATGCCGATCTTGTAAAAGCTGTGATGTCAAACAGGAAATATACATGGAAAAATCTACATAAATAAATAATTAATTACACATATACCATTTTGCATCTTGCATATTTTTATATTTATTTGCTTGTATTTATTTTATACATAAATTGTTAGATTTGTTTTTTATTAGTTCATAGTTTTATTAGTTTTTTATTAGAAACTACTATGTGATTATTAGAATTGTATTAAATTTGTAGAAACTTGAGTTTTGAATTTGTTAATTTATATAAATAAAAAGTTGTATATGTATACATATGGGGTTTTATTTTTGTTTCTTAAATCATCGTCTCCGGGTGAGACTAAGTTATGAGGTGGCAACCCTATATGTAAGCCAAGTGAATCATATGATGCTTCTCAGCTCAAAACTGGAAAAAATTTTGCTTTTTGAGAAAAATATGTTCATTGACTCTTAATAACCTTATTGCTATCCTATTCAAAGATAAAACAATTCTGGCAAAGGACCAAACTTTTTATGATTACTATGGCAGTCAACATGTTAACTGACTAATAACATAGATAATGATAGCTTATTGCGATCACCCTTGTGATCACAGAAAGCAGAACTAGTTGTATTTTATAAAGTATTTAGGGTTTGAATTATTTGATGAAAAAATCATTGAATTTTAATTGTTTTGGGTAAAATAAAGAATTATACAAAAGTAACAGAATTTAGAAAAATAATGAATGACCTATAAGAGGAAAATAATCATTAAATTATTTAAAATATATACTTGTATTATTTTGATTTAGCATCTTTTTTTGCCTTTCTGCTGTTATATGAATGGTTTATATTTTCTGTAATGTTGATATTTAGATATTGTCCCATTTAGTGTTTTGCAGGTATTTTGTTGCAGTGACTATTTGTTATCTACAGATTTTTTTTTAAAAGAAAGAGAGAAAAATATGATAAGAGAGCAAACCTGTTGATGCTAAGCAACAATTAAACCAATATCAATACATCATCATTATTACTCTATTTCATAAAATGTCTTAAATATATGACATCAGTTCTTAGTTATCAAGTATTTTTGAGTTTGTGTAAAATGTTTGTATTCAGAAAGTAAGTTCTGATTGATCATAAAAGACACCAATATCTTAGACATTTCTTTATTGTTAAAAGTGTACATGTATATTTCATTGTTTCAATGTAATCATCATTGAAATATGGGCACTTTTTATATGAAGGCAATAAACTGTTTTATCTTTTAATTGAAAATATCAACTACCAGTTTGTTAAACTAACCAACAGCTGTTCTGATTATACATGTAGTCTGTAAAAGTGACATGAGTTGAGTATAGTTGGTAGATTGTTACCCCAAAAGGAAAGATATAAAAGGAAAACTGCAAATATGTCCAACATATAAATGTATGGACATATAAATGTTGGACATAGTTGCAATTCTCCTGCAGTTATCAGATATTCATAATTTTTCCTAGAAATGAGCAAGAGGATTAAAACTTTCATCTGCTGTTACATAGTGTTATGGTGTTGTTTTTACTTTCCCAGCAATGAATCCCCCCAAGATTTTTTACATTTCTGGATTCAGGACCTTGCAATGTTGGAAAATGAAAAAAGAATTTGGGGAATTTCTTTTTGTATGTATGAGTATTGATTGTGTGTGTGTTGTGTGGCGCACAATTTTATTTACCCACTTTGAAGCTTAATAATTCTTGTATCTTTTATCGAAAATTTCTGAAATTTTGCAGGAAATTTTTTTTATTTGGGTATTGATGCTATTAAATTTTGGTGAATGAACGTTGAAGGGGTGGGGAGATAGAGGGAATCATGTGTCAGACTTAATGACAATTTCACTTGTTATTAGCATTTATAATTTTTTTTATAAAAACCATTCCTATCCTCAAAATTAAGCTTTTGTCCATTTTATAATGGTTAAAAATATAAAAAAATTTTTTAAATAAAATATCATAATAGATGGCACCACCATAATTTAAAATTTTTTTGCTGGAAAAGTTACACAACTCATTGCTGGATTGTTTCTAAATAAATTTTTGAATCATGAGCAATGATATACACAGATAAGTAGTGCAATGAAATTATTGTGGCCAATGCATGTAACTATATCAGAAATATCCAGCACAAATTATACTTATTAAAAATAATTTTTCATTATTTTTAGTAAGTATAATTTGTGCTTGATGGTTCTGGTGTAGTTATGTGCTTTGGACTTAATTAAATCCAGTTTTATATAGTACATAGTTAAATTATTGTGGGTTATTGAAAAAAAACTATGAGTAACTAGAGTTCTGATTTTATGTTGCTTTATGGCAATGCTGGACCTCACATTGCTGCTTGAATAAATCAATTGCTGAACCTTCCTGATAAAAAGGTCATTATCATCACAATATAGTTTTGAACTGGCCAGGTGGCTAAGGCAGATAATACTACATTTGCACACAATCCATGACTCACTTCGATCTCGATTTACCTACAATCTGGATTGTGACTGTCGCCAGTCAAACGTCATGCTGTTCTCACAGGCAGTCCACTTGAGAAGAACCTGGCTATCACACATGATGATAAAACTGACATAACTATGCAGTAAGTCACAAACACCAACAAACAAAATGGAAGTTTTGGTTAGAAATAAATACTTTTTCTTGCCATATATCTAATAATAGACAGATGTCATTGTCTCTCCAAATACCTTTTTTATTTCTGTCAGTAGCCTGACGTGTTCCGCAGCCATCTTGTATTTTCTCGCGCTCATGGGATTGTGGGAACTCTTATGACTGGATCTAGTTTCAAGAACTCTTGAGTCAATTGCGATTGAACCTCGTTTCAGTCGAGATTGAAATGGTCGAGAGAGGTCGCACCATGGCATAGTCGCCAATCTTGATCACAATCTGGATTGAAATGCTCAGTGCGAACGGGGTATAAGACTTAATTTTGGAAGATCTGGGATAGAATCTGAGTGAGCAATTCCAGGAATTTTTCATGGATGATTTATCCTAGATAAGTCAGGTCTCATCCCTCATCTCACTCGTTCCCATTGTGGCTTGACTGAACCCATAATGGGCACGGGAAAGAAGGTCCTCTTAGTGTCCATAAGAAAGTGTCAAAATGAAAAGGTTGATCTTATGTGAATATGTATTCTGACTTCACTTATATCTGTATTTGAACACAATTTTAGCAGGACATTGATTCAACAACATTGTGAGGTGATAGCAGTTGTAGAAGATTGGATAAGAATCTGACAGCAAATTTCATTAACAAAGTGATAAAAAAAAAAAAGCTTATGCTATAATATGAAAAGTAACTCAATTTGAGAAGTGATTATGTTGAAAAATAGGTAGATGTGTAAACTTTTGGCAATAAAGAAAAGTCTAAAACATTTTATTTATGGTTAGTCAGAACTTCTGTGATAAGTTCCTAATGACATTCATAGCTGTAACTGCTAGAAACTTATAGATATGTTTTGAATATTTATATACTTTTTATAATATAAGAAAGTAATTGTCTTAATATTTTGTTTATTTGCCAACTATATACTTTTCCAACAATAATACTTTAGATTACCTATGATTTAATATCGGAGTCTTCCTGAAAGTAAAGTTAATTTTTAGTAAGAGTTATTAGACTGTATATATATTATTTATGTTCTATATCAAAGTTGAGACAATGTTTATATTTTTTTACTACTATTGTTTGATTGTTTATTGATAGAAACAAACAAGTGAGAGGTGTTATGTATTAAAATCATGTCATTGATCATATAAACTGAATATTTTTGGTTAAAAAAAAAATGCGAAGTCATTCTATTTTCCTAAACATAAAAATTATATTTTGAGAAAGACATCATATGAAAATAGAAAATATTTAAACATGATTTGTGTTATTTGTGCAATTAAACTTAATAATAATAATAATAACAATATATGTATTATTAACATTAATGATATTAATTACTAATAATTTATAAAAATCTATAATTCATTAATCTATAAAATATTTTAGATAAAATATTACTAATACTAAGTTACATATATGTATATAAACAGACCTGTGACTCCTACAGATATTCAAGCATTAGAGAAAAAGTTGATTTTAACATTAGATATGATCATTATGAAGAAGAAAAGGTATTGTCTGTTAGTTTTTCAAAAAGATAAAAGTAAAATTGTAGTTTAATTAAAAATATATTTTTCTGGTTTGTTCTTAGATTAGCATTGGCTGCACGGGAAAAATTGCAGCAGAATATGGTTACTCGTCATACGTCAGGAATATGGGGAATGTTGAAAAGTGTAGCGTCAAGTGGAAGTGGTGAAAGTATATAAAAATTCTTAATGTAGGGCAGTGTGTTTATTTCAAAATATTAATTTAAAATATTAATTTTTAGACATAAATCAATTACAAGAAGAAATCAGGGGATTGGAAGAGCTCAGTAGACAGTTGTTTTTGGAATCTGTCGACATGCACACTATGCAGGTTTGGTATATTTCATATCATAAATATTATTGTTTACTACTAAGTAATCAAAAATAATATTGTTTTAAAAAACAATAAGAGTTATTTTTAAGATAATTTTAAGAGTTATTTTTACAAACTCGTTTATTTTTAAGAAATTTTACAATTTTTTAAAGATTATTGTTTTTTAAATATACAATAACCGATCCCATTGCTTGATATTTGTTTAATATTGTTTTAGTTTTATTTTGTTTATTTTTTCTAAAAGTAAATATAGTCGACGGCCGGATGGCTGAGTGGTTAAGGTGGCAGCCTAATGTTCTGGGGACCCGGGATTGAATCTGAACGGGTCGAAAAATCCCCAGGAATTTTTTGGGGGTGGTCCATCTGGATATGTCAGGCCCCATCCCTCACCACCCAGCCGCCCCATTGTGTGCCTGGCCAAACCCATAATAGGCCTGCTAAAAAGAGGCCCTGTTAGTGCCCACAGGTTGGAAAGAGTTAAAAAAAAAATATTGTCTTGATATTATTGATTTGTTTAAGCTTTTTTTTTTGTTGTTATTAACATGAAGAAAAAGCTTTTATTTTATATTATTCCTTCTATATACACATATTCATATACTTATCCCATCTATTATCCATATTATACATATTCCATCTTCAAAGTCAAAATTATAATTTAGAGATGCGAAAAATTTTGTTTGAAATGAACAACGTAATTGTTCATTTGTTTTGTGAATTTTTTAGAAAAAACTTTGATAGCATTATATATTTAAAAATAAGAAATTGTTATTGTAATATCAATATATCTAAAATCATGTCACTTTTATAACTGGAAAGTAAAGAACAGGATTAATAATAATTTTAAAAACTTTAATGTTAGTTTATCACTGATATTATTATTTCATCTACAGTTTTGACTCTTTTTTGATGTATTAAATGTTATTTATCATTTATAGTAGTATACTTTGAAACTCGGTACTATTTCAGCAATTATTTGAAAGTAATTAAAACAGATGTTTGAATAAAATTTCAAATTTCAAATATTTCTTCATTCATTGGCCAAAAATAATCCATAACTTCACTTCCTTCCTCTATTTGAATTTCCATAAGACTAGTTTTTGTTCTATATTGATATTTTATTCTATGGTTCCCCTTCCTCATCTTTCTCTTGGTATTAGGTGAATGTGTTTTAGGTTCTGGATTTGGCTCTATTCCTGACACCAACAATGATATCCAAAGCATTTTAATATTATTTACTATTATTTCTAAAGCATAATATTTACTTATTATTTATTTTAACACAGTTATATGCTAATTTCTCTTTCAACAAATACAAATTCAAAGTATAAGTATAAAGCAAAACATGCCAACACACTACCAGTTATGCATCATCCTACACTTGCTTAAGTATAAAAATCTATTACAGAAAATTTTGGTATTTTTTACATATGATAAAATTGAAGTTTTAATTTTGTTACAGGCAGATGTATATAATCTAAAGTAGTATATTATTACATGCTTATTATTTTATATAAACAAATCAACAATTTAAAGTATAAAATGACCATAATAAATGCATTTTTACTATTAAATGTTTTAATTGTTTTCACTGTAAAGTTAATTATAAAATATTAAAATATTTTATTTATTTTTCAGGAAAGAATAGAATGGTCAAAAACATTGAAAGGAAAATATTTCAATTTTGTAGGATACTTTTTCTCCTTATATTGTGTCTGGAAAATATTTATTGTGAGTTTTATTGTTTTAAATTATATATATATATTATATATATATATATATATATATAAGCAAAAGTTTATAAAACTAATTGAATGTTTTTTTGAACAGTCAACTGTTAACATTGTCTTTGATCGTGTCGGAAGAGTAGATCCTGTGACAAGAGGTATTGAAATTGCAGTAAATTACATGGGAATTAACTTTGATGTAAGTTTTATATAATATTTAATTGAGACAATTGTGAGTACAATTATTGATATGTAAGAATCAGAATGTTAAAATATGAGGTAGAATCAAAAACAAACTAAACTTTGGCACAGATTTTATTACACAGTTCAAAGATACATCATACCACCTTCCAAATAAATGCCTTCTGTAGCTACATATTTCTACTGGTATCTATATCAATTGTCAAAATAATCTTGAAGCCAAGTGATGTCTTTAAGGCCTTTATTACTGCTACTTCTGTTTCTGCTGCTGATTGGAATCTGTGACTCTTCAACTTCTTTTTTATTTTAGGGAACAGATAGTTCTGGGGAGTAAGATGATTAGGGAAATATCATTATGTTCTTCTTGGTCAAGGAATGATTAATGTCTGGGGGCATAGTCATGGTGAAGGACCCATTTCTGTCCCTTCCATAAATTAGGATGCTTTCATTGTGTACAGCAAATGGCTGAGAATTGCAATGTATCTTTCCTTATTAAGACTCTGACTTACAGGAATGAATTCAAGTTATATCAAACTACGGATACCAAAAAAACTCATTGTTCTATCTTACAGCTATTAATGAAGACAGGAAATAAAATTGATAACTGTGCACAAGTGTGAACTTGACTTACAAATACTGACATCTGTAATATCTTACAATGCGTGCAATATAAAAATCAGAAAGTGCAGTTTTAGTTTTTTTGACTCTTCATCATATATACTGTAGAATGTATTTATGAAAAAAATTTTTAAGTGAGTTGTATAACTTATCTTGAATTGCTTTGGTTCTGTAAAACAGATTATGAAAAGGAGCAAAATGGGTTTTTTTCTAATTTAACTAAAAATAATGCCATCACTCAATTACAATGATAAATTTAGGTGCTGTTGTTAAGTGTTGTATTCTTATATATCAGAAAATGTATCAAAGCATTTTTTCACTTTTCCAGAAATATTTTCTATTTTAAAAACATGTAAATAATGAAAGTAATTTAAAATACTTTTATGCCATATCAAAAAAATAACAATAAAGTTAGTTTATGATGCTCTTTTAGCATGCTATCTATTTAAATTATAAGAAATGTCAGCTATGTAAGATATTAAAATAATTTTTATATTTAATTCCTTCATTAGGTACAAATGCAAAGCAGTTATTAATTATTAATAAATGTATTTTTATATTAAAATTATATGATTCAGTAAGTATAAATTTAGATTTTTTTTTTCATTCAAATTGTCTTTTAATCTATGATCCAGTAATGGTAAATCAATCTAGAATATGAGTTCATTAAGAGATGTAACTCTATGTTAGTCTACACATCAAAAGTCATAGCAGTTATTATGCTAAAAAGTTACAATTTAATTAATATTTTAACTATTATTTTAAAATGGATTACTATAAGGCCAGGAACACAGATGCGTAAAATTCAGCGTAAAATCTAGCATAAAACAGAAAACGTAAACATTTTTTTGAAATTTTGGCTGAAACAGAACTGAAAATAGAGTAGAGCATGTCTACTTTTTACGCTGTAAAATTTTTATGCCAAAATTCCTCCAATAAAGAGAAGTCTTTTCTGTGACGTCAAAGTAGACATGTGCTTTTTATTCTAACAAATGGCGGCAATGAGGGTTAACCCTACAATTATGACGGTCTCAAAAAAACAAAAAATAAATGAAATAGAAGAGTTTATTGAATCCGTTTGACCACATCAGTATCATGTATAAAGACACTGTATTTAAACAACATTTATGGATTGCTACAGGTGCAAAATTTCAAACAGCAGGTAGGTCTAGTAGAATCAATATATAGACTTAGTATTTAGATCACGTGTTCTTTATTTGAATTCGGAATATAAGTCTATTAATTTAAATTTTCTATATTATAGCAGAGGAAGTGGAGAAAAAATGGAATGTACAAAGGTATAGATAGCCTATATGAGAGAAAAAAATTAATAAAATTAGCATTGTTAGTGGCAGTGGTGTTTTTTATTTGGCTAGAATTTTGACGTATGTCTGTTCTGGCATAAAAGCGTAAAACAGAAACTGAACTGAAAGCTGATTTCTGATTCAGTTTTCTGCCATACAATTTTACACATATGTGTTCGTGGCCTAATGATGATAAAAATACTGTGATAAGTTAAAAATAAGTACAGGTACTCCCTACTTTACAACCTATCTACTTAATGAGCACTCACACTTATGACCAATCGAGTTTCGATCTGCAATTCAGGGAATCCCCTTTCTCAGCTTGAGAGCCAGTCAGTGGCAAATGGTGACATGCACACTAAGCGTACTATAATAGGCTTGCGTGCGTACTATAATAGTCTTATAGTACTATAATAGGCTAATAGCATACTATAATAGTGTTTTTATGAATAAATTTAAAGTTTGTTGCATAATTTGTATAATTTTACAACGATCCTATATTCCTGGTGCAAGCTCCTTGCTTATCGACCAATTCGCTTAATGACGTTGTCGTCAGAATGGAATTCGGTCGTAAAGTGAGAAGTACCTGTATTAAATATAAAAATATGTCATATTAAAGATTTTATTGATATTTGATAATAATATATATCAACATGATTTATATTAAGCCTATTTTTATTTTTAACATTGTTATTATAGTATGTTTGTATCAGCTGGATTTTCATCACAAATATTTTAATTAAAATTGTAAATGGTAAAATTATTATGAAGATTGTTTCAAATTGATGCCAATATTATCTTGCACGAATCTTTTATTGTTGTTTCAAAAAAAATTGAAGATTCGAGTTTTAGCGTAAACATAATAAATACATAAGATAAAGCATTATATCTAGCATAGTAAAATATAACATATATATATTTTATATGTTTTATGGGTTAATAAAGAAACTGATAAATAATTTTGTTTTAAAGTTTAATCAGTGTGCTTAATTAATAAATACTTGTAAAGTTATATACTATTTTGGATTATAGGTAAAATTTTGGTCTCAGCACATTTCATTCATATTAGTTGGAGTTATTGTAGTTACTTCTATTCGTGGCCTTCTCATAACTTTAACTAAGGTAAATATCTTTTTTTAAATAATCTGTTCTATTCTAGCTATTATAAGATGTGTGTGTGTGTGTGTGTGTGTATTTACATATGTATATTTAATGAAATACATTTGTTTATATATTTTGATTTGAGAAATAAAATTAAAATATTAATTTTGTTTACATTTTTACATAGTTCTTCTATGCAATATCAAGCAGCAAATCTTCAAATGTTATTGTTCTTGCTTTAGCTCAAATAATGGTAAGCTGAATTTAAAATATTTTTTTTATAATTTTATAATTTAATTAATGGATATGTTTTTTACACATTTTCTTAATTAAATTGTCTTATTTTATTTTTTTAATGAAACATGATCATGAAACTTTATTGAAGAGAACTAAATACTTTTGAAGAAAAATTGTATTATAAAGTTTTTCTTACATATTTTTTTTTATTGCAATCAAATCGGAATAATAAATAGAATGAAAGTATTAAATTTATTATTATTGTTAATTTGCATACATATTACTTGAATTTAGCAGTAAGAAAAAATAGATATTTACAAATCATTTATAATATCTGATATTACATATCAGATATTATAAACTATTTATCAATTCAGATGATATTACATATCATCTGAATTGATAAATAGTTTATAATGTTTTCAATGCAGTTTCTTCTTCTGTAATGTGTGTTTTTAGTGTATGAATTTGTTATATGTGATAGATAGCTAAGGGAATAAAATCACTAAAACATAAAATTTTGTTTTTGTTCATTCCAAATTTTTCTTGAGATGAACATGTCTTGTGCTACCAAGTAACATCATGTGAATGAGAAAAATGCCATTAAACTGAATGTAGTGATCTATGGAGTAATACACAATACAAACATGGCTCATCTGTCTCTTACTCCAATTAACTAATTTTTTTTATGAGTTTGTGTGCTTTTTTTAATAAAAGCATTTAATATAATATTTTGGTTTTATGAATCCAAGAGTCCAAAGAAGGAAATCTTTAAGTATTAAGGAGAAACATGAAATAAAACTTTTTAAGTAAAAATCCAAAGGAAGGTTGTATCTGAAATTTGTGTGAATTGTTCAAGGACTGCTGATGGTGCGAATGGTGAAAAAGGAGGACAACATGCAAAGTGTTTTTCTTTGCAAAAGTCGTATTTATATTTTTATTAAATGAAAATAAAACATTTTGAATGACTGGACAGAACACTCAAATTATGTACAAACTTCTCCCATAAATCCTGTTATTTTTATTGTGTGAAATTTTATAACATTTTTAGGAACACAATGTATTATAGGGAAATGACTATAATAATATAAATAAAGCATTTTTAAATTATCTTAAAAAATGTCCATATTGATCATTCTTTTTGGACTAATTAAAATATTTTTAAGTATAAAAAAATCCATGTTAAAGGATTGCAAAAAATGATTAATCTTTAAAAAAAGTGAAGAAAAATGGCATCTTTGTCCTTACAACATGAGAATGAAATGAAACTTCACTTATCATAATTTAGATATAATTTTCTATAGAAGAGCATTTTTAGTATGTTAAATGTCATTAGAACATCCCTGTTTATGAATCATACAAATTTTATTTTCTTAGCTGTATGCTTGAGAAGGAAAAGTATTGTATTCATGTCAAATATGATCCTTCAAGATTTTTGAAAATTCCACATTTTGATACCCAAAAAAGTCAAAAAACCAAGGAAAATATTCCATAGATATGCGTGTGTTGATATCTATTTCATTTAATATCTCATGTGATAGGTTAAGAAATGAAATTTGGCATGGTAGCTTGTGTATAAGGAGTATTGATACTATTAATTTTTGGTGGTTAAAGGTCAAGGGGTGGGGAGATAGAGGGGGATTACATATCATATCTCAAGTGGGGTTACTTATTGATGAAGATTTTACTTATTATTAGCATTTACAAAGTTATATAAAACTCATCTCTATACCCAAAATTAAGCTTTTTATCATTTTATAATTGTTAAAAATATAAAAGTTATTTTTTAAAGTATCTCGTAATAGATAGTGCCACATACATTTCCAATTTTGTACTGTTTGCTACTTGTAGTAATTTTTAATGTTTTTTGTCAGAAAAATTATGCAACTAGTTGCTGGATTTTTGAAAATGACATAAAATTTAGGATAGCTTTTTTAATTATATAAAAGATGAATCCCAATAAAATAATTTCAGTGGATAATATTACTGTTGAAACTGAACTGAAGATCACAATTTTTTAAAGATTGATAAATATTTTATGTACATCATTGAGAGGTGTCACACAAATATTTTTGAAAGCATGAGGGCAAACAGCATACAATTATTTTAAAAAAATGTTTTTAATGATGAAAATACTAATATTTTGTTTAATGCTTATATTACAGGGAATGTACTTTGTTTCATCAGTACTGTTAATACGGATGAACATGCCACCTGAATACAGGTAAGTGTTTGCGTGTCACTTTATGAAATATAAAGTTTTTTAAATAAAAAATGTTTTTTACTTTTGTAATAGGTCAATTATTACTGAAGTATTAGGGGAACTACAATTCAATTTCTACCATCGCTGGTTTGATGTTATATTTTTGGTTAGTGCATTATCCAGTATTGGTTTCCTCTACCTTGCACATAAACAATTACCAGAGAGAGAGAGTCTATAATGTAACTATATTGTATTATTAAATGTTATTAAAAAAAATTGTTTTTTTTTAAATTTTATTAATTCACCAAAACTTTAATTGAATAAAATTTAACGTTTTTAATAAAAATGTTTAAATATATTTTAAAGGTACATGTTTACAGAGAATGTCAGAAATACTATATTAAAACGGAATTTATGTAATAATTGCAATTGAAAGTGCTGCTAAGAATTCAGGAGGAAAGCATAAAATGAAATTTATTGAAATTTAATGAAATTTTTCAAAAATCATTCCTTTTTGACTAAAACAATTAATTTATACATAGTGCAATCATAAACTGTTTTTATTTCATCATTTACAATAACATTTCTAGACACTTTTCACCTCAATACATATTTTATGAACTTACATCAACTATATGATGTGAAAGACTTTGTAAAATTTGGATTATAACAGAACAAAATAAAAATTATATTTTACAAAGTTACACAAATAATACTTCATGATAAATTAATTTTATGAATTTTTAAGTTATATCTAAAAGCATATCAAAAGGTATTTCTTTATTTAATTCAAACAGTCATTTGCTGATAAATTGTGTGTGAGATATTTACCAGGTATCAACATATTAACACAGAAAAGTAGTATATATTTTCTGGTGCTTACTTTGTGTGTCAGTTAAAGCTTTTATACACTTACAGCAGTTAAAAGCTCTAACTTTACTTTCTAAATAAAATATTATTTAAATTTCATTTAATTTACTGATTGAAAAGCATACATTTTCCAATTTTTACTTTTTCTACTTTATGGGAACTAAGAGTGCTTTTTTTCCATACCTATTGTAGGTTCAGTCAGGCTGACAATGGAATGGTTGGGTCACCACCTGGCTACTTCCATCATAAACTTAGCCAAACCTGCAATAGGTATAGTAGTGGCAGTAAGAGACAAGGCCTGAGAATCCCAGATAAAACTGTTTATGAAAAATTCTTAGGGTTTAACTGGCTGAATTCTATTCCTGGTCTCCCAGAATGATAGTCTGACACCTAGACAACCTTAGTTTAGGTATCAACTTACTTACTTAGTATTATTTAGGCATCAAGTCATTCAGCTGCCAAAAAAATTAATCTTAAACATTTATATTTAATTTAAGCTTATATATTGTATGAAATAATTTTTAATTGTATGAAAAGTCACTAAATATTTTTTTAAAAAATAAATTTTGTATAACTTTCAATATCAAATTCTATTTTATGGATCTGCATATTTTTAGCTTTATTTTGGATTTGAAATGTCTTAAATATAAACTTTATTTAAAATCCATCTGATGAAGTTACAGTAGACTCTGCTTATTATAATTGAAAATAATGTTAGCAGTTGTATAATCTTATCAGAATTAGCATGTCCAAAACATACAATATGTAAGAAGTTAATGTCCAAAAATTGGATGTTAGAATCATTTTCCAGTTGAAAAACTAAATAGTGACATAAAACAATGTGTATATAAAGAACAATTCCACCAAACTTATTTTTGATTAAAGCCAATCTGCTGAACTATTGGGTTATAATAAGGCTGAGTTAATAATTAGCTTATTATTAACTAATTATTAACTTAGTCTTATTATAGCCTGATAATTCAGCAGTTCAATATACTGTATAAAAGGTTTTTTGTTTAATGTATTTCAGACTATCAATTTTAAGATCAAAATACTTTTAAGACATTCTTGGAACTTCTTTACTCAATTCATTGATTTTCTGAGTTTCAAGTATTAAAAGAATAATAAATAAAGTAGTAATCAGATCACAATATGCCATGATTTATAGATAGAAATTCAGATGATGATAAATCATCTTTGGAAAATAATAAGTGTTAATAGCATTAATATTGAAGTATACAATGATTATCATCAGTATTGTTTATATATATCCTAGGAATACAACAAGATAAAGGAATTGTATTCAACAATTAATATATGTATTGAAGATAAGAATTTAGTTAATTTATATTGGATATAAATATTCATTAGTTGTATCTTTAACAAAATATTTGTCTCTCAATGCTTTTTATTCAACAAATTTTTCAAGCCCTACACATCTCATTCGTGTCAATGACGCACAAATTAACATTCTATAAATAATTAATAGAAAGATCAACTTAATTAAGCAATAGTCTGGACAGCAAATTACATGAAGGCCATTTTTTAAGTCTACTCAATAGGAGAATATTGAAAAGTTATTTTCAGCCATAGTTTTTATAAAATGTTTGACAGATATCGAGATTGCCTCTCATTAATTTCTATTATTTTGATTTACCTTATTATTATTTTTGGTAGTAATTTCAATAATACAGAAGATGTATGAATATTATTACTTTAATTTTTTTATGAATATAATTTGATTTTTGCTAGAATAAACGTTATAAATTTGGGAGTTTATTTTTGTATTAAAAGTATACAATTAAGTTATATTGTAAGAATTACAACTTAAATGTAAAACTTCTGAGGAATTCTTGAATTAAACAATTTTTTTTCCCCTTTCTGTTAAATTTACAATTAACTACAATTGAACTTAATACAGCTTTCAATTTCTTAGCTTAAAAGACCTTTCTTATCTCATATTTTAAAATGAAATATATTTATATTAAATAATTCTTTATTATATTTCGAGTAGAAATAAAAGTAATAAGTGGCTTATTTACTTACAAGCTATCATTTACATTTTGTACTTTGAAAAATAATTTGTAACAAAGTAATTAGTAGAATAATGAATAGTAAATTTTGATTGTTTTAAATTAAATATTTGCCTCAATATACATTGAAAAATGTGAAATTAAACAAAAATTTTATTGAGTAAAATTTAAATAAAAAATTTATTCTCTGTATTTATTTTTTAAAGTGTCGTTTCTTTAATATCCTGAATTTTGAAAAATCTCCACTGACATTTTTCAGAATCTTCAAAATTTGGTTCATAATTTGAAGATCCCCGTCTTTCTCCATTATTATTCGAATAATTTCAGTGACGTTTTAAAAGCTCAGGAGAATGTGAGCATTTTAAATGGGGCAATTTTAAATTTTTTTTCAGCCATACATGTAGATAACAATGGCATGAAATGCATGATGAAAAGAACTGACATTTTCAGAAACACTACATATACCACAACGATATTCGTATGACTGAGCTATAGATCGAAATGTTTCATCAAGACAAATCTTCTAAGGTAAACTATTGTAAGAAAGGCGTGACATCGGAGCATATCTAATGGAAACAATCCAGGTACCATTATCAATTCATCGATCTTTACACACGCTCTTTCCTGCAATCTGCTTTTTCACACACTTCAAGCTACATCCTATCGTCGCTTGTTGCTTAGATTTATCTATATTTAAGTATTGATTTAGTAACCTGCCTAAAAACAGGAATTACTTGGCATAGAAGATATCGAATTCCTGATTTAATTTGTACTATTTGTTTTTATAATCATTATCTCATCATGTAAATGCTAATGTTTCGAATTTTACAAGGTGTTTTTTTGCGAATTAAATATTTAATATATCCACCAGTGGCGGAGTGTATAAGACCATTGAATGCTAGTTGGTGGTCGCGGGTTCGCGCCTCATCAACGAGCTGGCCACGTTTTATAGGTTTTATTCACGTGCTAACACCAAGTGTAGGCCAATTTCCTATATTTCCGGGTTTTATTCGCTTGTCTAACACCTATAAAGGGACCAGTTCCTATAAAAAGTCATCTCACTTAACAGATTGACCGTGTGTTGCGTTGCTCTATCCTATCATTAACAAAATACTTGATAATAACTAGCAGGGAAACCCGGCGTTGCCCGGAAAAAAATAAGTACAAACATTAAGATTAGCGAGGTTAAGGCCGAAGTTTTAAACGCGAAAACGTGTACGTCGGACGTTGAGCACCGCTTTCCCGTAAGCCTAGAAGTTTGACACGTCCGACGTACACGTTTTCGCGTTTAAAACTTCGGCCTCAACCTCGCTATTATTAGATTATTTCGTTCTTCTAACCCTTTTATTATATTATAGTATTTGATTTATATAACTAAGGACGTTATCTTAGGTAAGGGTTTATCACACCAAGTGACCAATCTAATACATTTTAAAAAAATTTTAAATTGTGTACAGTAGAAGAATAAAGAATTTTTAAAATGTTTTAGATTAGTCACTCGGTGTGATAAACCCGTACGTAAGATAAACTTTGTAGTTATATAAATCAAATACTATAATATAACAAATATTAAAACGAAAAGCATATAAAGAGTTTGGTTATTTCAGCCTATCATTGTCACATCACGATATTCGGATGGTACGAAATGGCACAATTTCATTGGTCAAGAAGACACCAATTGAAAATACGATATCTTAAAAGATTTAAGACTGTTTCATTCACAGCCGAATATCGAATAGTGATCTGTCAACCAATCAAATTTTGCGAAAAATGAACCAAATATTTAATTAAACTCGGCACCCTCGAAAACCGCTTAAAACATATTTTGCGCTCACCGGTAACTTTGTATTATGTAATTTTCCTATTCGAATGCCAACATACCGCTGGTCCGAAAGAGAGAAGAGACTGTTGCAGATGGAGGTTGAAGTTAATTCGACCAAAAGCAGTAGTTGCCCTCCTCTGGGAGTGAAGATGGTCAACGACTTCTAATTAATACTGGTCTACTATTAATATTTGAAGTGTGATCCGTGCTGAATAGGTTGTGACGATCCCGCATGTGATCAAAGTAGCTAGTCTTAAGTCTTATACCAAGTCTTTCTGACGTTAACGTGTTTAAATAAAAAAAAAAACCTTCTAAAAATGCGAGAGTCATTAGAATAATTGCTTTTATACGATCCCGTAAAAAATCTTATGAAACCAGATTGCAAAAGTAAACCTTAGCAAAAACATGTAAGTAAACTTTTGAAAGTTGTGGTATAAGTAAAGTGGAAGCAGATTTGACAGTAAGACTCGACATGTGAATACAGTGCATGCCACACAGACTACAACTACAGGAAATTTTGAATGAAGCAATGTCGCCCTGATGATAAATAGGAAAAATAAACATCGGCACAGAAAAAGACTTCAGCTGTACTTTGTGCTTTTAAAATAGTTGCAAGTACAGTAACATTAATTTGGCTGAACGATATAACATTCTAAGCAGTATCAGTGAAAGAAGTTTGAGACAATGGGTTTATCAGTAAGAGAAGATGAAATCGGGAGGGGCGGGATGACCAGGTTTCCTGGTAGTTAATAATGTCCTCGTAAATATCGTGTTTATAGAAAAAATTAGTAAAATTGGTTTGGTTTATTTGGTTATGGCATGTGAGCGATCTGCCAAGGAGGATGCATCCTGGAAAGACTTGTGTAAAGCTGGTCCTAATTTAAGTGTTACTAATGTGAAGAAAACCCAGAAAACTCCGTGTAACCAGTCCGTTGGCGAAACCACGACCGACTACCGGCGTTCGATGTTTCTATCCACTCGGTTACTGGAGGGTACTTGTTGGGCTGCAATTTGAAAAAATTGTAGACCTATAAATTCCCACTGTTGTCCATCCGTCACAGTCCTTCCTTACTATTGAGATTGGAGTTAGATAGATGAAAGTCGAGACCATATATGGAAAGCATAAGAGCAAGAGGACCAGGATAATTATATGTGAACTTCCGATTTGTACCGCAAGTCACATTATTTCAGTACAAAAATTTTCTCCCGAACGGAGATAGATATATAACCAGACGGCCGATGGCCGAGCGGTCAAGGTGACAGCCTACCGCTCTGGGGGACCCGGGATCGAATCCGAACGGGTCGAATAATCCCCAGGAATTTTTCGGGGGGTGGTCCGTTCGGATATGTCGGGCCCCGTCCCTCACCACCCGGTCGCCCCATTGTGGGCCTGGCCAAACCCATAATGGGCCTACTAAAAGAGGCCCTCTTGGTGCCCACAGGGCGGAAAGAGTTAAAAAAAAAAAAAAAAAAAGATATATAACCAGCATGACACTATTACTAATAGGAAAAGTATGATGTACAGGGGCAAACACAACTACACACTACGCAGGCAAGTGCTGTGTGCTACCTATGTGCTACCATTATCAAGTCCTATGTGCTACCTATGTGCTACCATTATCAAGTCCTATGTGCTACCATTACCCCATTACCTATCGAAGTAATGGAGTAATGGCGCATTTATTTCGCGCTATATCATTGTCGCAGTAATTCAATGAGTATAATATACATATTTTAAAATTATATCCTTTTATGTAAGAATTATATTTAGTTAATTATCTTGTTAAAATTTTTCCCAGTAGATGGCACTACGCGTAAAGACAACAATCAAATGTAGACAGTAATTAATTAATATATAGAAATCCAATCGATAATTTGGGATGGGATGTAACACATTACTTAAGTTAGTAGTATTTGAACGTAACTGCCGAGTTTCGTAATAATTGGTCGAATGGCATAGGCATGCATAGCGAACAAACAAACATCCTGATTTATATATATATATAGATGAAGTTAATTTATTGATAAATATACTTTATTTATATAAAAAAAATTATATAAAATTGTTGAAAAAATACAAAATTATCAACGAATTTAAATTTATTACCAATTTTGTGACCAGAATTTCTGGTAATTTTACCTGTAAAAAGGAGAGAATAAATTTAATCACGCTCAAAAAACTTGTTTTTATATAAATATAAGGTTAATGTTACCTATGGTTCCAAAATGGCGGCTCGTCTCCGATTCCAGCAAATAGAAGAAAGGAAACAGTGGGGACGCACGTTCTAACCTCACATATATTCTAATAAATTACCATAATTATTGCCAATAAAATTATTAGAATAGGTTAGGTTAGGTTAGAACGTGCGTTCCCACTGTGTCCTTTCTTCTATTTGCTGGAATCAGAGACGAGCCGCCATTTTGGAACCATAGGTAACATTAACCAAATATACAGTAGAGAGTCGAAAATCGGAATCAATTGGGGACTGGGGTTGTTCCGATTAGTCATTTGTTCCGATTACCCATTATGTACGAAAAAATACATTAACCTGTCCGATGTTCAAATTTTTCTCCATTGCATGTCGCTTCGTATTGAATTTTTCTCCGTTGCGTGTCGCTTCGTGTTGAATTTTCGTCGATTTTAAGCCTAACGAAAATTTTTATAATAATAATCGAGGCTATCGTATCGTTAAAAATTATTTCTGCATTTTGTACAAACAAAATAAATATATTAAAAAATATAAAAACAAAAAAAATTATACTTTAGAAGTAAATTTAGTATCAAAAACGTTCGATTCAGCACGACACAGTCCGACTGAAAATCGTGCCGATTACCGGCGATTCCGATTACCAGTGTTCCGATTAACGACGCTCTACTGTAATATTAATGCGATGATTGATAAATTAATTTTTTAGTCTCGTGACTAGTATAATTTACTATAATTAGTTATTATTATACATTAATACAGCTTAGTTTCCTCATATTTATAGTATGTAGCGTTCACGAGACTATTTAATTACAAGAATTGATCTGTTTATCCCTCCGTTTACCTGAAGATAAATGTTAATAATGTTTGAAAAGTTTGTATATTTAATTATAATTAGTAATAAAATCTAAAAGTTCAACAAGTTAGCGATTTTAATTAAGTTTATTAAAAGATAAATTCATATTATAATTTTATGTCTTTATAAAGTGTTAAGAAAGAATTAACTTAAACAATAACAGCGATGGTTTAGATTTTTAAATATTTATATTGTAAATTATCTGTTAAAAGAAGGAATAAATGTGTCTTGCAGCTACAAACGTAAGAAATATTCCTATAACATAAGTTTTCTTTTTAGAAAACGAGCTTAAAATGACAAGATTTCTGTATTTATACAAGATTATGTCAGTTTTAAATGCGAAAATGTTTGGAAAGAATAAAATAAAATTTTAAAGTGTGTACAAAATGTTTTCTTTTCTAAGAAATGTTTATTTAGATGAAAGAACTGAACATTATAAATTGATAAATGTGTTGTAGGTAATGTTGGTTCGGTTTTTGATGGGATACGATAACGCAACATGTGGCAGATCTGTCATTGGGGTGCTTTCCAAGAGGACTTTCTATCGGAAATTGGTCCCTGTTTAGGTGTTAGGTGACGACTTGCCAACAGGACTTTCTATGAGAAACTGGTCCCTATTTAGGTGTTAGGTGAAGACTTGCCAACAAGACTTTCTATGAGAAACTGGTCCCTATTTAGGTGTTAGGTGAAGACTTGCCAACAGGACTTTCTATGAGAAACTGGTCCCTATTTAGGTTCTAAACACGTAAAGAAAGTCAGGAAAATTCCACGTGACCATTCCATTGATCAGATGCGAACCCTCAACCAGTGTTCAATGAATTTTATCCACTCGTCCATGTTCAATAAGTGAACTTTCTACTTCAGTTCTACAATTTATCTTACAATTTGTATAATATTTTATAAGGTAGTAATTCTCATTTGTGCGATTCTCTCACCCTAATTATAGACCCTGAATTTTAAGCAATAAACTTGTAGAAATTAATTTGTCTGTACTCATAATTATAATTAATATTAAATTAATCAGGATAAAGATTAACATAACAGCATATAATTATCGACAATTTAATATTCTATTATAATTTTCGACGTTTTCAATCAGAATTTCGATCATTGTCCAACAAAGAAATTCGAAAACAACATGGTTATTTAATAATTAGTACATTAAAAATATTAATTAAACGTTATTTTTATAATATATTTATTAGAATAATAAATATTTACGCGCGCAATGGTGAAATTGACGCGATGTGACATTAATTTACGTGTTTAAAGACATAATTTGTAATTATCAGGATAGAAATTAAGTCTCGTACACTTTTAAAACAAAATATACACAACTAACTAAGCAAACAAATGAAGTTAAACTCATAAACTAAATGGCAAATCGCTTAAACAAACAAACAACCTGCATCAAGTTACATAACACACTAAAATAATTAAAAAAACATTAAAAGTATTTTTTATTGAATTATTTATGGCATAAAACTTAAAAATACGAATATTTTTAAATCTATTAATTAAGTTTGTAAATGTATTTTCTTTAAATAAAATAATAAACTTTCATTAACTACTGCCAAAAAAAATTCAGTCGTGTTTGGCCTGTTTACACTCGTTAGAAACAAGCATTTTTTTGCGTTTATTTCTCCGTCTCATTCATTAAATTTCTGTTGAAAGAAAACAATAAAAATTGAATTTTTCGAATTAAAATTTTTGTTATAAATTGAATTAAATAATTCAATAAAATTGAGTTTTTTTAAAACTAAAATTTAATGAATGAATCCCGTTGGTCAGATGCGAACCCGCCAGTGTTCGGTGGTTTTATTGAGATTTTTCACTAAAAACCTCAATAAAAACCAGTGAAAAAACTTAATTTTTATTGATTTATTAACTTAAAACTGTCTTAAGGTTTTTTTAAATATTTTATCACTGTTCGATAATAAAATAAAATAAATATCGGTTACGTAAATTAGATTGAATGGCAAATTAAACGGTCGTTAATCTATAATATTCTAGCATCGCGTAATAACGTAAATATATTGTCATCGTGGGTATTGTCCTTAAAGAAATCTTATTAATATATATTTTTAAGAAGAGAAATACAACGAGAGAGGTTTCATTCATTCATACTTAATTCAGTTAGTACGGCGCCATTGTTAATGTATTTTTGGCACCTATTCACTAAATTAAATGTAATAAAAACACATTTAAAACGTGAAAACCGTAATAATTTTATAAATTTCAAATATAAAACTTTATTTTTAGAGTAAAATAAACTTATCCTTGGCATCTCATTATAAAGTTGTTAATGAGAGAAGCTACGGAGGAAGGCTCCAGAATTTAATTACGTTCCTTCCTATTTTAATATCTAGAGATTAATTAATGATTAAGTATCATATTATGTTTACAGCTGAATTAGTTTATACTTCGTAAATCAAGTAAAAACCCATTAAAAACTTGCCCTATTTTTAGGTTTGATAGTCGTAAACCCGCAATAAATCCGTTCTATTATTATTTTCTTCTTTCTCCTCACTCGAATGGTTCGAAAAATAGCTATAAAGTCATGATATATTTATATCTAGGAACTATATATTTTTTAATATTTGTTATTTGATCGAAAACTTACAAGATTGGCAATTATTGTATCACTCCGGGTATTCTCTCCACAGGAAATGCACAGGACAACATAACGTCCATTAAGAAGCCACTGGATGCTGTTCGCTTATAAAAAACTCACTCGTGCCAACTGGAAGTTTCTTCGAGAGATGAAATACTTTTAACAATAAATTTACTATTGCTAACAATCGTTTAAATCTCTTCCTGTCTTCATCCATTCGATTTCCTAAGGAAAACAGCCGAAGAGAAAAGCTGCCTTCTCCTCTACTGATTACAATTTTCATCTTTCCTCTGTCTTCTATGATCAAATTAAAATTGAAATTTTATATATTTTTAACTCCACAAAATTATTAAATTTTATGGTTTCGAGCAGATTTTTCTCTCCACTCACATTGTAATTAACGTATTCTATATTATACTAATTAAAATTTCGTAATTTCAAAGCCATAAAAGTTCTAAGTTACGTTCGTTTCAGACTGTAAATTTACACTTAATTATAATTAATATATTTATTTATGATTTTATTTTTAAGATTTTTGTACCTTTTTTTTCTTTTCAATTAAATTAATTAACGGTTTTTATGCTGATTTTTTTTTCTAAATTAAATTACTTGACTGTAAACTTTATGCATATTAATAAACGAAAGTTTATTTAAGCATGCTAATTAAATTATTTAATTTATTTTATAAACAAACGAAGATTTAGTCGATAACTGAGATTTACTTTCATTACATCCTTAATTACAAGAATTTTTTTTTGAATTTTTGACTTTTTCTGCTCTGTGGACACCTTTTTCCAGGCCTGTCATGAGTTTGGTCAGGCCCACAATAGGGCAATCGGATCAGGTCAATCCCGAAAAATTCTTTGGGATTTTCTGATTGCCCGGATCCGATCCTGGATGCCCTAGAGCTGTTTAACGGAGTGAAAAGTTTTTCCAAGTTTAAATTAAAAATTTGCACCAAACTCGATTAATATATAACACAGTAGGCTATAAGACAATCATTCCTTTATAAATTTTTATCATTATCATCATTATCTTCCTAAATAGCTTAATAAACTGCTTATATTTTCCATTTTTTCAATAATAAATCACAAATTAACATAAACACACAGCGAGCATTATTACAATTATTTCTTTATAAATTCTCATCAATTAAATTATTTTCCATTATTTAAACTATATCAATTAATTAAAATCATCTTAATTAACTTGAATTTAACCTAATTAAACTACATTATTTTCATATAAATTCTTCATCGAATTAAATAGCAGCTCCATAATTCAAGTTTATAACCTTTTCACATGAATTCAAATTAACTAAAAATCTATAAATAATATTTTAATATTTTTTTTTTAATATTAAAATTACCCACTGTTAATTCTAATTAACAAATTAAAATTTATTGAAAATTACTTGATATAAATTTCACTAATTAAATAATATTTTCTTTTTCCAATTTCTTTTAATTAAATAAAAATTATTTAATTACAAAATTTCTACACGAATTATTAATAAATTTGTATTCATTTTCGAACCTTTTAATTAAATTGATTATTATTATTTGATTTTATTAACTAATTAATCGTTTATTTAATATTTAAACGAATGTAAAATATTAAGTATATATTTAAATCATTTAAAGTAATTGCTTTATGTCGATATTTTTAAATATATTTATATTTAATACTTAATTTTAAAAGTTTTAATTAATTGACCATAACTTTATATTATAAAACACCTTAAAATATATACATTTTAATGTTATTTTAATTAATTTTAGTTTTTAGAATATGTTTTTAAGGAATTTAAGGAAAGGAATTTGACGAAAATGGAAATTAATTTCCATAGAAAAAGGTGTTGGAGTCGAAGGAAAATTTAATATTTTATTAATTAAAAATTAACTAAAACACTTCATACTTAAGTTTGTTGTAAGTGTTTTATAGGAAGAAAAGTTTGAATATTTTTAACAAAGTAAACACTGAATTTGATAAAAATTATCTAGAGGTTAAAATATTTTATTAATATATATATTTTGCAAAAAAAATTTTCAATTGATTTGATATAACAGGGAATTGCTTCAGTGTTTCTTTATGTAAGTAAACACGCGAGTAGTTGGATGAACGTTGCTCTCATTTTGATGGGGGGGGTTTATAATCGACTCTTAAAAGTTAATCTGGAAATTTACTTTGGAAAATAAAAGTTAATTTTGATCAACAGCATCACGTGTTATACACGTAGGTGGATCTGTGACGTTGTCTTCAGACATTGGATAGTTTAGACGTCTTTCCTTTATATATAAATGTACAAAAGCGCGTTTAAGTCACGATAAGAGATTTTATCCATTCAGGTGAGATTTTACATTTATTTATTTATTTATCCAATTTTTAAAAAAATTTAAATCCATTCGAAGCTATTTAAAAATATATAACGAAGTAAATAAGTATTTATTATTTTAAAGCAGTTTTCTTAATGTTAAAACTACTCAAATTTCTGGTTATAAATTAAATATTTACGTTCTTAATTAGCTAATTTGGTAAATATATACTTAAAATTATAAACGATACGTTTACTTTATAATATTAAAAATATTTTGTATAATATTTATTGTTTTATAACATATATAATTTAAAAGATTTAACCCTTTTAGTATAGTTTACAGCGCGATGCGCGTAGTATAATTTAGTATACAACTTGTGAATGGAAGATGTACAGTACGTAGAAATCTCTTTATGAATGACATTCGATGTTACATTAAGTGTAAGAGTTATCAGCAAAGAAATTTTTAGTTTATTGACTTCATTAAGAACGGGTTATGTTAAGTTACAGTAGAAAAATGTATCCCAGATATAATAAAGAACATTAATAAAGAATATTGTTTTTAAAAACAAGCTTCCATATAGAAATTATGCATTTATTTATGCGTAGAGTGCACGAGTGTTATTTACAATAAGAATAATATGTATTAAAGATGAATGAAGGGTGTAAAGTTCATTAAATTTAGATGGATATTAATAAGTTATACTCATTTTATCACGAGGATTTTGTTAATTTAAAGAAAAATTTATCTTCTTTCTCATCCCCTCACTCTCTTCCTTTCTTTAGCCTAGACCTTTAAGTAGACTCTATCCCCTAATGCTTTTAAAGTATAAGTTTAAATGTTAACTCTTTATAAAATATATGTTTGAATACGTTAAATAGTTTCGATTCGAAAAAAAAGCTCACTTTTAATGTCTATCGATTTTATGATAAAATTAAAGGTAAATCATAAAAATTCTTCTAGGAATTGTTTTGGCATATGTAAACATATTGCGAGTCTTTGTATAAACACCATTACGATCTAATCGATCGATCAAACTCTTTCAGGAAACAACTCTCAGAAAAGCCTAATATTAAATTAATTTCGGGTAAAACGTGGGCAAAAAAAACAAAAAAAAATGATCTTGAATAAAAAAAAATCCGTTCGAAAATAATAAAATATAATTTCACATTCAAAACGGAATTATTTTTGTTTAATCCTTTTATTTGGCGTGGGAGTTATCTAAATAAACTTATATTCTATTATCATAAACAATAGTGATAACATTTCTTTTTATAAACTGAATTTAAAAAAAAATAAAAACACTTTTTTACATTTGTTTCTTACAACTTTCACTTTATTAGATTTATTTAAAATTGAAAATAATCTTATTTAATAACATATTGTTTCTAAATAAATGAATTAATCTTTCCTCGTTTATTATTTAAATGTGGATAATATTTGTAGAAAAATAAATAGGGATATTTAACGGCGATTTAAGAGATAAATATTAAAAAAAATAAGAGGAAAATGATGCTAAATATTCAATACGAAAACGTGGAATAAAATTGAATAAGTAATAAAGAAGCTGCATAAAAAGTATGAAATATCTTAATTAATATGACAAATATATAAATATTGAGGAATTTTAAATGGATAGATGATGATGATGATTAGGTTTGGTAGGATAAGGGAAGGAGTGTCTCTCGGGAAGACTTTCAATGAGAAACTAGCCCCTATTTAGGTATTATATACGTGAATAAAACCTGGAAAAATCCACACGACTAGCTCATTAATGAGGCCAAACCCAGTGTTCAGATTATCTACTGGTGGGCCGATGAAGATGACTTAAAAATCAAGCTATCTTTGACCATTTTTATTCCCGAAATGTACAGATGGTAGGTACACACTTTTTAAAGTAAAACAGAAGTTTAGAAGGGCTTGCGTAGAATATCTTGGAGACATGACATTAAAAGTAGTTAAAATTGAATATTTAATCCATTTCTGAATTCATTTATTCAGAAAAAAAATGAACAAATTTATTTTGTGAGGAAATCTTATCTTCCTAATAAACTTTATCAATTTCCATGACATTCAAGTATTTCACTATTAAAACTTTAAAAAAAATTAATCGATATTATTATAGGTAAGTAGACTAACAAACAGTAAATATCTTAAGCATTTAAGAATAAATAAATATACTTTTTAATAAAAGAATTATGAAGAAAGAATAGAGAGGTTATATTAAGTGATCGTGTGACAAATACAAAGACAAGCAAACGATTTCTAAAGAAAACGAGAAAGATAACAAAGGATCTAGAAAGTATTAGTGAAATCTTATAGTTTTGTATAGGTAGATAGATATTAAACAACGAATGATGGAGATAAAACAAACAATAAATATAAGTGTTTTTTAAAACTTTTTTTTTACTCATTTCGCCTTGTAAGAGGGCCTTTTTTATTAATTAAACCTAGTGTGGTCTCGGTTAGACCCACGATGGGGCAGCCGGGTTTTGAGGTATGGGGATCGACATATCCGGTTGGCCCACCCCCGAAAAATTTCTGGGATTTTCTGGACCCGTCCGGATTCGATTCCGGATCCACCCAAGGCCGGAAAGTGTTTTTTTAATTAAGAAAAAGTAACAGAAAATCTTAGAAATAAACAAGATGATGGTGTAGATTTAGCTAAACAAACGAATTATATATTGTTTTGTACGTAAAAATATTAATATAATATTTTTGTATTTTTTTAAAGCTTAGAAATATGACAGAAAAGATGATTTTACTATCAATTCTTCCTTTTCTGATTGTGAAGATGTCATCTGGCACTATTCAATCGACCGAATTATCTAATACTTATAAGTCTATACCGATAGAAAATAGAAATATATACTATAAAAATCAAGCAGAATCAGAACAAACGAACTGGCCACCAACAAAATCAACGAACAGAAAGAGACGAACAATCGAAACGGAAGGTCGCAAAATATTCGATTTTTCCGCCATTTCTCCTCTTATCAGAGATACATTTCCGAAAGAAGATACTTCACCACCATTTGATTTATCCAGAAACGATCGATTATGGTCGAATCTTCAGTTTTTAGAAAATCCAGCTCACCCTAATTTACTATTACAAGATCCGAACGACAAGATAGAAGACGATACAAGAAACAAACCATCCGCATTACCCGATACCGCTTTGGCCAATCAGAACTTGTCTCTTTTGAATTTCCTGAAAATGTTACAGAGTCGTATGCAGAAAAATCGTTGGAGATCGTTAGGAATGTCGGAAATAAATATTCCCCAAGACGTTATTAGCGAATATCTTCTGGAATTAATCAATGATCCAAGTGGCAGAGAGAAATCTCAATCCTTTAAAAACAATTTACTAACCGAAGAGATAGTCTTGCCTTTAATCTGGGACGATGGCGTTTCGGATAAGAAATTATGGAAACAAAATGGCCGCCAATCATTTAAGCGCACTTTTCTTTCTCAAAGTTGGAAACCCGGAGGTTTGGCAGAAAAACAGACCATGCCTTTGCAAAGAGAAAAAAATCGCCAAGAAAGTAAATCTGTCAATCAAAACGCTTACACAATGTCAATTCTAGGTTTGCACGGATGGAGACCAGGAAAAAAGAGGCAAATCGGTACAACTGGAAGATTCTACCATTCTCACGACGAAGACGACGATGTAAACGATTACAAGTCACCGGAAATGAGAAAAGAAATGGTAACTTTACATATTACTTCTCGTAATTCGCCCAGAATTAGTAACGACGATAGAGATATTAACATGCAGATCAAAAAAGGTATCTTTTCTGCAGGAGAAGAAGAACGTTCGAGACGACCATCGATGGAAAAGTTAGAAGGAAGAATGAATGATAGTGATGAGAAGAGATGGAAGATGATAAATCGTCAGCGTCAGAGTAATGTTTGATAACAATTACCTTCAATCAGTTGATTAATCTAAACGTGTTATCAAATATATAAACCTGTTTACAATAAATTAATTCAAAAGCTTAAATTGGGTTTTTATTTACTATTATTAAAAATAAAAGTAGTAATTAAAAAGTAATAATAACAATAACCCCGCTTACACTACTTGAAATTTTGAATTGTTCTCTCGCACCTTCCCCCAAGAACAATTTATTAAGTTTTATTTCTTTAATTTAAGACTTTATAAAGTCATTCCATATTCTCGAGTATATTTATTTAAATTTTATATACGGCTTAAGCAATTAAGAAATAAAATTTATTTTTTGTGCCCATTTATAAATATGTATGAAAACATTTAAATCTAGGTTAGATATTTATAACTGTAAAATACATAATTTTACATTTTAATTTAATATTTAATGCATTTTTATTAAGCTCTTGTTTAAAAAAGACAAAGTTCTCAATGAAAAAGGTGATAAAAGATTTGAAAAGTTTATTTAAATAAAGAAAAAGTATTTTGCTTTTCCCATAATGTGTCCATCCCGGATTAAGAACAACTGGTTTTGAGAATTTGGACAATAGATAGCATCCTAAACTAATTAAATCGTATTTTTATAAAGGTGTGTATATAATTTGCGTGTAATGTATGTAAATATACACATGCAAATGGCCATTTTCTAATTATTTCGAAAATGTTTCAATGGATCACTAACTAAAAACGTCCTTAATTTTCTTACGGTAATACCTATTCATTATCTCAATTATTGAATATCGAAAAGAAAACTTAGACATTTTTAACACTGCCTCATCAACTTTTGTAGAGTCGTATCGTTTTACATTTCATCTAATTCTAATATAAAAAAATAACTATAAACTAAAGTTTCTTCTACACATAAATAAAACTATAAAATTATTATTTATTTATCATTTTTCATTTTCTTGATGAAATCCCGATCCGTTTCTGTAGCATTACTTACACTTAAAAATCTACAAATTACGATATATACGATGTAATTGTAACATTTTTATCTAGTTTAATTATAAATTAAAATGCATTAATATTATAGTTCTGTATATTTGAACAGAATAGAGGAAAATGTACTATTGAATCGATTAGGTACCCTTTTAAGAATGTAATAACAAAAAGTATTTTATAATTATAACTAATTACTAATTTGACCGGTTTATAAAATTAAAAGAACTACTCGTAAATCAATTAGGCGTCAATCTAGAGTGCTGATTTAGAAGGATGCTACAATTACGATTGAGAAAATATACAGTAGACTAATTGTGTATGGATAATCCGTGACGGCATATATATTGCAGACAATCGTTAGAACGGAAAAAAACCTTTACATAACCTGCCCCACGGTATACCCCGCATCCCCTTCAAATTGTCTTTTAAATATACATTTCCTGCAGGTATTTTGTGGTAACTTTTGAAAGAATGGAAAACGTTATGTCTTTATTATTTAAAATAAAATCGATTTGTTAACTGTTAATAATAAATTCTTTAATTTCCTTGTACGTAATAAAATTGTTAATACTAGAAACTTTATATGAAATATATGGTTATAATTTCAAAGCAACGTAGGTCTAATATACTTGTAAAACTTCTAAATTGAAATGTATAAATTCAGTTGAGATATTTGAATCTACTTTTCTCAAATAAAATTGTAATAGTATTATATGAAAATTACTTTTTCTAAGAAGTCAAATATGCCAAAAGATACAGGATGACCGAGGCGTTTGAAGTTGCTTTCAAACGTGCCACTCGGTTGGACCATTGAGTGACATCATTCACTCGCTTGTACCAGCAACTCAAACGTGCCACCATTTGGTGCTCTGTGCGAAAGGCTCCAATTCACTCAATGGGGGTCACTTGTGGCGGGAATCCGCTTCGACCTGCCACATACATGCATCACTAATGTTCGTGTAAAAGCATACCTTCAAAATACAAGGATTTCAATGGGAGATGAATGGGCTCGACTGAATGGCACCACTTAGTGGGGAGATCGAGTGATCCGTTTTTAAAGTTCCTAAGGCATCAGTCTACCGCTGGAACACAGGATCGAATCCGAGTGGATGAAAAATTCGAGAAATTTTATGGGCATATCCAAACACAAACCTCATCTCTCGTCAACTGGCCGTCCCACAATGGGCCTAGCTGAAATTACGATAGGTTCAGAAAAGAGACCTTCTTGTGTGACAGAAAGGATGATTTGACTCTTGTAGCAATTAAATTAGATAAAAATGTTACAATTACATCGTATATATCGTAATTTGTAGATTTTTAAGGGTGTAAGTAATGGTACAGAAACGGATCGAGATTTCATCAAGAAAATGAAAAACAAATAAGTATTTTTTCTGATTATTCTTCTCAAAATATTTAATCTTCGTGTTTTTCTTCATTTATTCTGTTATGTTCTTTATTATTTATACGAAAGCAATAACATTGTCGTCTTTTCAAATGAGGGTATATGAATTCAACAAAGTTAGAGAAAGTCAACTAAATGAACGATGAGTAAACAAGAAAAAATAATTTGCTACAATTTATCTACATTTACCTTCCATTAAGCATTTATACATAAACTCATAAACTGCGTTTATTTCATGCTAGCAGACAGATTCGGCATTCCCCGGGGTTAAAAAGCAATTAGACTTTTAATTTGGTTTCCTATTGGTTAAAACAATCAAAGTCAAATACTGTAATATAAATAATGTTACATGGCTGTGACGGCCCTGAACTAAGAGCAACGCGGTCGTGATCGTCTAGTGTTTAAAAGAGACAGTAAAATTTTTAAAAAATTTAAAACTGTTGCCCTTTTTTCAGTAACGTATCACACAGGAAACAGTTATTGATATAGGCTTTATTGATGGAGGAAATGAATTTCGAGTCTTAATGAGTCCTCTTCAGTCCTTATTACAGCTGAAGATTAAAAATATTATATTTAAACTAACAACAATAAGACTGTATTTAATTATTCGACTAGTCGTATTTAAGTACAACGAACCGTATCAGACTGTACTGTAAAACTATTGGTATAATTGGTAGAATATCATTATATCAATAGGAGAACTTTCTATGGTAAACTGGTCTTATCTAGGTGTTAGATGCGGGAAACAAACCCGATAAACTCCACGTGGTCCATACCCTTTGATCAGGCACAAACCCGCTATCAACTTCAAGAGTTTCCAACAATTAAGACAAATTACTATCGTCTTTACATTTTAATCGTTGGTTTGCATTGCTTTACATTGGTTTGATTAATCGTAAATGAAATATTCTTTAAAAATAAATACTGTATTAGTAATGTGGATACAGTATCAAGTCTTATGTGGGACTTTTAATAGAAAGAGTATTAAATTTTTATGCTTTTTTACAACACTAGTTTTTTGTTATCTTTTCAGTTTTTTTGATTGTTTTCAATAAAACAATCAACAATAATAACTTAAACTGTGAAACTTCAAATCAGTTTCTTATCGTTTTATCTAATTTTACTTGCTTAAAAAAGTTTCTTTGATTCAAAGAATTATTTCTTTTATTACAGTACACAAGATTTCACTTATATGACAATTATCGTGGATTTTATACATTATATTGAAAAATACTTCATCAATCAGTTCTCTATTTATAGAAGGAGAGTCATTACACATAGTCACAGGATTTACAGTGTTCATTTTAATATAATAATTATGGTTTTTAATCATTATAATTGGTTCGAATAATTTAATTTTGTATATGCCATCTTTCTCTGATTTAGTTTCATCTTCTTCTTTAAACTGAATGAATCGGGATGCCTTATTTTGTTCGAAAATCTGCAGAGTTGGCATTTCGGTGGACTTCTTAAAGCATAGAGTAAAGCCATGCAACGCAAAATCTGTCCATAAAGGTGAAACAACACAATCTACGCATAAATTCTTTTTTGTAATAGATTTTTTACATGGAATACAAATTTTCATTAACTGTGATTCCGATTTTTCAAAATCGATATTTTCAATTCTTTTTCCTCTTTTCCAACTGCACCATTCTGGCAATGAAGGGTATAAATCAGGTTGAGATTTGTGCATTGCAATGTCCACGATCTCTTCCTTTTTGAATATTCCACTTCTTACTGGTCTGTTAAATAATTCTTCTTGAGTCATACTAAGAAATCTAATATGAGTAGTAATTGGATACATTATATTTCTCAAGTCATTCGGTGTTGGTATAATTCCCTGTCTTCTAGCTTCTTCAGTGGCCCAGCATAAAATGGAATCATAAAGAACCACTTCTTTAGGAATAAAAAGAAAATCGAATGATGCTATTCTTTCTACAATTTCTAATGGAGATGTCATGAATGATTCTGATTTTAAAACCGTCATTGTTTCAGTTTTTATTATGTTTTCACATTTAGCAACTAAAGATTCATCGTTAATAGAAAGTGCAAAACGATAAACAATGCACACGTTTTCTGAAGTAACTTCTGCTTCTATGATTGCCTTACATTCAGTCATTAATGGCAAAATATTGTACTTTTTAGATAAGAAGTAGAGTTCAATCGTATCTGACACATCGTTGTGATCAACTTCTTCTGTATATATGAATCTGAGAAAAGATAAATAGTAATAAATCAAAATACTAAAAAAAATTATTATTTAATAATTAATTGAAATAATTACTTGAGCATTTTTTCGAAAATATGCCCTTCTATGTCGTTTATACGAATTATCATCTGTTTTGCATGTTTTGTATTGTTGGAAGAATCATCAAACATGGATTCGAACACATCACTATAAATAGAAAACATGAATTTGTGGGAATGAAATTTCATTCGATTTGATTGTTTTCCAACGATGAATAACACATCTGACAAGCGTTTTGATTTCATTAAATATTCTAGCTTTGAAGTCAGAAACAGACGTGTATTTTGCCAACAGACCATTTCCAAATACGAAAACTAAAATTAAAAAAAAAACAATAGAAAATAATCAATATTTTTTTCCTAACATATAAAAATTTAACAAGAAATATTTCTTTAAATTTTCAAGAAAAAATTTATGAGCATTCACCTTTCTACAAAATCAATAGAAAGATGATGTGATCAACGTGCTCCAGCTTATCATTTAACTAAAAATGATAATTAATTTAGTTGATGCATACAATAATGATTCTGTACAGTCTACGGCTTAAAATAATAAATTACTGTATATTGTCTTATTCAAATATTAGAAAAATATAAGCATCAAATCGTAATTTTTGACTTTTAAAAGGAGCCATTTCATCTCGCTCGGATCTAGTTACTGCAGTGCAACGACTATTAAAATAAATTTTCCATTACAAAATTCTTTGTGTTATAAACATGTACTTAGAAAAAAATAAGAAGTATCAATAATAGAGAAGAATTCAAATTTTAGTAATATCAATTGCATTCCTATATACTGTTTATACTGTTTTAATAATTACTTTCCCGGTTGTTATAGAATATAACATAGGGAAAATATGTATATATATATATATATATATATTATATATAATCCTTGGGTAGAGCGGCTTTAGGCCAGAATATCAGAGTACAGGTATGTGTCCTGAGCCTTCAAATTTTTAGGGCCTATTATCAAAGCACTCGAAAACGATTTTACTGCGGTGACAAAGGCGATTGAATCGCCTCAAAATCGCGCTAAGTGGAGAGCCAACATAACAGCGTGGGACGGCACTATGCATATAGATTACTATAAGATCATCAAAATATCATCATAATTTTAAAAACATAAATTTTTTTCACATACATAGTGTAAAACTCATTTTTAAACGTTGCAATCTCACTATCATACACTCGGACTTTTATATAGCAACTCCGATGATTTTAATACCAATAAGATGCAAGAATTGACCGGAAATACTCAGATTTAAAACATGCTTTGACCGATGTAATCCACATTGATCAAAGTAAAAATGCTTCATGCAAAAAGAATCATTTGTCATATCTCGAATGGGATCAGATTTGTTGAAAGGTTTACTGTTATTAGCATTGATAATTCTTTACATATTCATTCTTACCCCTAAAAATAAGGCTTTTGACTTTTTATAACAATTAGTAATATAAAAATTATTTTTTAATCGCACACAACTTTAAATTTATAATTATAAGTAGTGAGAAAGTCGTGCAAGAGCCTTGCCAGATTTTTTACGTAGGATTATAATACGATAATTGAAAGCATCTGATATATGTTTTGCTTATTCTCTGTTAAATGATTATCTTAAGCGCTAATGAATACAATTTACGATATTAATATAAACTTCAAATCATAATTGGAAAAAATGAGGCAATTTTTTTGAATTATACCGTACATTATAACTTATAATTAATTATATAGCTTACAGTTACATAGTATTAGTTTACAATGACGTAAAATTACGTAGAGGGTACCCAATCTTCTATGACTAAGGGCCTCGAAAGGTCTTAATTCCACCGATTATTATTTATTATTAAATAATATTTTATGGAAATTAATACATTTATCATTAACTTTGATGTTATTTAAATTGATAAAAGGAAGATAAAATGAGGAAAACAATCCAAAGGTTAAATCTTCGCAAAAAATGCAAATTCATCAGTAAACAATGCACGAAGAAATGATTTTATAAAATTTATTGTGACGAAATATAATTCAAATTATGTTTTTTAGTTAAATATCAATATTTAAAATTAACTTAGTTTAAGAGAAATATAAACAAAACAATATTTCTAATAGAATATAATTTTCGGTTAATGTTACCTATGGTTCCAAAATGGCGGCTCGTGTCTGATTCCAGCAAATAGAAGAAAGGAAACAGTGGGGACGCACGTTCTAACCTAACCCATTCTAATAAATTACTATAATTACAGTATTACCAACAAAATTGTTAGAATAGGTTAGATTAGGTTAGAACGTGCGTCTCCATTGTTTCCTTTCTTCTATTTGCTGGAATCAGAGACGAGCCGCCATTTTGGAACCATAGGTAACAATAACCGAATTTTCTTTGTCGGTGAAATATTATAGTTAATTATAAGATAATTTTATCCCTCTTCTTTCTACTTAAAAAGTACTCTCTTCATACGTTTTTATGAAAATGAATAACAAATACAGAAAAACAAGAAAAACCTTCAACTACGTGAAAAAACGAGGCTTCCAAATAGACAACCCGAGTACTTTTGAAACGTTGCTTTATTTGTATTTTCTTAAGCTTGCAGGCCTATTTAAAGTATGAAAACACTTCTATAGTACTTGAAGTATATCCCTGTACAGGTTATATATATATATATATATATATATAATAATCAGTTTCTAAAACATTGTATGCATCATTAACTCTATAGTAGGATGATTTAAAATAATTGAAAGAGTTATTTCAGTTATTCTATAGAAAAATTATATTAAAATAATATGGCATATCGTTTATTAAGCACAAGTTTAATCGAAAATTAAGATTTTATATTACATAATATTACGGGTATATTTAAATAAATATGTATATTTAAACTTACTAATCTGTAGATTTGAATAACGACCAAAGTATTTTAACTCTCTGTCTAAAATGAACAAATTATCAAAATAAAATATTTTGATAATTTGTTCTGTATTTTGAGATAACAATTATTATTTAAAGAATAATTGTAATTATCTTATCAATATGCACAAGTTAATATATTTCAAAAGAGAAACACTAAAATATTTCATTTATTTTAAGGAGGATGACGATTAAAAAAATTGAAGGAGGGCAAATGTTTGCAATAACTTTCATATTTTCTAACAGATTCATTTACTTTTATTCCTATAGTAATTAATATGATAATTTAATCACAGTAACAAGTTTATCGGTCTTATCTGATCGGACTTTATAAAGAGTAGACTGCCATTTTTAAAATAGGGTAGCTCGACCGTGCATTAAATGATAATTAATTTACTGTTTCACCATAATACAAACTTTTCATATACAAATAATTTATATGTATGTATTATATGTAAACTTAACAAAATTTATGCAGCCATTTTTATTTTCATATTCGAATCAATATTCTGTAGGCTATATAAGCCATAAAGGTTATTTATTTATTTATTTATTATTATTTTTTGTCTTTTTCATCACTATTTAATTAAATCTGACGTCAATCTTTAGAATTTTTTATTGTAAAATTGGACTGCAGTTTAAGAGCCTTAATTGGACTGCAATGTAAAAAAATTATAGACCTATAAATTGTCGTCCGTTCGTCTGTCTGTCTTTCCTTAATCTCGAGAAAGGTGCTAGATAAATAAATTTCAAGAGAGATATGGAAAGATTAGGGTGCTGGAGGCTCGAATAATTATATATTAACTTTCGATGCAAACCGGAAGTCATGTCATTTCAATTGAAAAATTTTCTTCTGAAAGCAGTTACGATGACCAGAATAGGGCCCCAGCACTACTCCATTGCTAAAGGAAAAGTATGATGTTTATAGTATAGTATATTTAAGTGCATTATCATTAATTTGGAAATACTGATTTGATTTCCCAAATATAGTCGATTTTTAGATTATTTTAAGCATTTTTTTTCTTTTAGTTCTTGATAATGTAACATTATATATACAGTATTTCTGAGTTTTTTAAATACCATTTAAGTATCGCGAAAAATTTAAACCAATTCATTTTTAAAAGATTTCAATTCAGTCATGGATTAAGACTTATGGTTCTAAGTTATAACATACAACAGGCATCTTCTTTTCACCTTATTTCATCAATTAGTATAAAAATATGAGGACCTAAGCTGCAGCTTGTTTAAATTGTAGACCTATCTGACCCTGAATTTCAGTTCCATGATCTTTAAGTTATACTAGATTCTAAGCTAATTCGCTGTCAATAATGAGCATAATAAGTAATTAATTAGTCTTTTATACAGTATTTTATGTACAAATATTCAGACAATAGTGGTCGAGTGTATGAAAGCACCGAGCATTTTGGTCATAAATTTGCGCCGGATTAACGAACTGACGACATGGAGTTTTCCGGATTTTCTTCACTTGTGTAAGACCTAAATAGGGGCCAATCCCCCACAGAAACTTCTCTCGGGAGACATTCCTCTTTGGCAGATCGTCCAAGTTTTTAATAGTCAGAATAACTAACTTGATTTACTTGCCTGGGTTAGCAGTAGCGAGCGCAGGCTTCTGGGATGACTTTTGCGGCTTAGTGTTTGAGTTTAAGAAACAAATTTCCACGTTAGATTTTGACGATTTTAGTGTCAAAATGCTCAGTAGAATTCTGGCATATGTATAAATTATGTTTGAAAAATATAATTAACTCTCAGATAAGTTATAATCAAAAAGCGCTTAATCTTTGACGCTTAATAACAAAGAGATATTTTGACATTTTTGAGTCCGTTTTTGGATATAAAGCCAGATAGTTGCTTTATATTTTTGAAGAGTTTGGTGAATTTCATTAAACAATGGAAAAGTTAACTTTTCCATAGTTCAACCGATAAATAAAAATTAAACTAACGAACTTTCAAGTAGCTGATTTTTCTATCCGATTTGTTAGAGCGTTGCTTTTTCTTAAAATAAAAACTCATAAAAACTTGGTATAACTCAGATATTTCACGTTCTTTATTTAGCAAATGCATCTTAAAACTCTGATAATAAGTAAACGATATTAGATATTGGAATATTTTTATTTTATAAATAATCTTTTACGTTCTATGTATCGAACAAAATACCATATTAAAGCAATATCATGTATCTAATAAAATCCGATATTTTAAACCAGGGATGGGCAACCTGCGGCCCTCGGGCCGCATGCAGCCCGCATTCATATATTTTGCGGCCCGCGACGCATAAAATGTGAATAAATATATCAATTTCCCAGCTTAAGGAAGTATGCAGCAAAAATTCAAACGTTATTTTCTACAACTTATGTATGTGAATAGTTTTTCCCGCAATGAATTTAGTAAAAATTAAAACAAGAAACCGGCTAACAGACACATCGAAACTAATTTAAAACTAGCAGTGACGAATATTTAACCAAATATTTCCAATATATTACGTTTACATCAGTTCCAGAAGCTAAATTAAGTATACCTATGCTAATTTATAATTATATATGAATAAATAATTCTGATTTACCAACATTTTTTTTTCTCTTTCTCTTGTATGCGGCCCGCATCAGTTCAAGTCTTAAAATGCGGTCCTTACATAAAAAAAGGTTTCCCATCTCTGTTTTAAACCAAAAATTTATTATTAATATATACTTTAACATAAGGTTTTAAAGCAAAAATAATATTATCATCTATGACAGTAGACTTGTACTGTCATATATGATTTTTTAAAGCTTCTTTAACTGGAGTAACAAATACAGGAAGGTATAAAATTGTTTTAAAAGGCATTTTTACATCTTTTCACTGGTGACAAGTTTTAATACACGAAATTTCGTCAAACAGTTCGCCGTCATTTATATTTAAGTTCCAACAAAACGTTTTCCTCGATACATAGACAAATAATCGCCTTAAATACTCGGGCTATAAATCAGCTAATTTTAATAATTAATACTAATGGTTGAAGAGTAAGACGTCTGTGTGTCACCGACTCCTAGTTTTAACTGGATGTTTGTGTTTTTTTAAAGGACTTTTTTACCTTTGGCGACATGAAGCCTAAAAAAGAAGGCTTGTCGCCATACGTGTATGTTTTTAGTCTGGAGCGCAAAATAAATGGTGGTCCCTCTTGGGCAGACTTGTCTTCAATTTGATTAATAATAATCTCGCCATCGGTCGGAAAAATCGACAAAAAGAAATTTTAAAATACCGACGCCAGGGTGCAGCTTTAAAATTTGCATTTTCCAGCGCTTGTTCCAGCAGATAAAAAAGCGGAAACACCCACTGGCTGGATGGTTGAAGAGTAAGACGTCTGTGTGTCACCGACTCCTAGTTTTAACTGGATGTTTGTGTTTTTTTAAAGGACTTTTTTACCTTTGGCGACATGAAGCCTAAAAAGGAAGGCCTGTCGCCATACGTGTATGTTTTTAGTCTGGAGCGCAAAATAAATGGTGGTCCCTCTTGGGCAGACTTGTCTTCAATTTGATTAAAATTAATACTAAGTAATTTGCTACTAGAGGCAAACGTTAGGCGCCATCTCTTATCTAAATTAATAATTATAATTTTTAAATAATTTATTAAATTATTCTTAAGAGTTCTTCCATCTTCCCCGTCAACAGAGGTATTTCTCGTAGTAGGACCTATTCAAATACTTTCATTTTTACGAACAAACTTCCCAGCTGTTTATAATATTCTATTATTTTTAATGTCTACTTGGCATTGTATAGGCTACAATCTCTCCATTTTGATTTGAAATGGAACCTTCGTAGAATTCCAACCGTTGCGTCATGTGAACTGTGTCTAAATTAAACGCTTTAATAACAATATATATTATTATTTTAAAATATTTGTATATTTTTACAACTCAATAAATCCAATATTTTTTGTCCTTTGTTAAATTTTTACTTTATTATTACACATTTTTGGAATTTGGATTCTTTAGTACTTTTCGACTTATAATTAAACGAAATTTAACTGTGTTTTTAATATTACAAAATAAATAAACATTTCGGCGACGAAAATATAAATTTCCAGAATACAAATCCAACAACGAGTTGCGTAACTTTCCGGGCAAGAGTTGAAATCGTTTTTGGCGCCATCTGTTATGAGATTTTATTTTAAAATTTTTTATATTATTAATTATTATAAAATGGCAAAAAGATTCATTTTGAGGACCAATTAATATCCACAAAAATATTTGGATTTTTATGATTAATATTTATACATAACTGGAGCCATTTAACCTTGGATTCGTAATCATGAATCTAAGTTTTTACAGTGAAAAATAATCGTAAAGTCTGATAAGATTAGAGTTAAAAGGTATAAAGATTATCAATAAAATAAACTGAGAACAAAGTTTATACTCGGTTATCATTCTCATTAAAGGTAAGAAGTTAAATGAATGTTTTTAATAAATTTTAAATTATTTAAATTTATTACTTATAAATAATACATATAACAAAATAGTGATGATATGTAAGGCTACATTGATAATGACACGTACTGTATTTAAATAAAAGTTTTGATAAGGTACTAAATAGTAAAACATTCAGGCATTTGTTAGGATCTGATATCACATTAAAATAAGTTTTAATCAAAAAGAAAATTGTTAGATCATTCAGTCAATGATTTATGGCAATTATGTTGAGAATTTTCATATATTTTTGTAATTTCGTTTATTTAATTGTTTATTTCAGTGGTATTCAATCTATGGATCGCGACCCCAATTGGGGTCGCAGAAAATTACCTTGGGGTCGCACTGTTAAAATGTTTGAATACCATTGGCTTAGATCAGTGGTATTCAATCTATGGGTCGCGACCCCATTTGGGGTCGCGGAAAATTACCTTACACTGTTAAAATGTTTGAATACCATTGATTTATTAAGATAATTATATTTCTAATATATCTTTCTTTAAATGTTTTGTTAATTTGAAAATAAGATTAAAGAGAACGTTTTTATATTTATCATCATTAATTTTATTCGTTTTCTTTCATTTGTTTCAATTACACCTCTTTTCATTTTTCAATATTCAGCATTTCGAATCGTAGCTGTTCTTAATTGTCAATCCCATGGACAAGGAATTGGCAATTAATGGGCAAGAAACGATTAATTACTTCTTATCTATCTTAGGAGAGTCCATTACTGAGTCTCCTAAGATGTATAGTCATTTTGCACAAAAACTACGCCTGACAAATTAATAAAATTTATATGTAAATATTTTTTGAAATCAAGAATAAAATTCTCTTTATGAAATATAATCATAAATATATTTCAATTTCAGGCATGGCAGCTTGGCAACTACAAACAAATTCTCTGTCGGGTAAAATCAAGCAATTGATGCTTACCGATGAATTGCACGATGTCACTTTTTTAGTGGGAAACGATCAAAAGAAATTTCATTCTCATAAATTGTTACTTAGCGTACATAGCGATGTTTTCCGTTCAATGTTATATGATTCTTCGTGTAAAACGGAGGAAATACTCTTGCCAGAAGTAGAACCACGAATCTTTCAAATGGTCCTCGAGTAGGTATATTTCTTATATCATTATAACATTGCTCAATGTCGATGCTTCGAAAATTTAGTTTTTGATAAATTTTATTATCTTTTCTCATATTGTCAGGAAGCTTTCCTTTCCTAAACTGACATTTAGTAACATAAATTACATTATTTCAGATAATATTGTATAGAATATATAGACTTTAACGATGGATGTATGATACAATTTTCTAAATACAAGCAGTAGCATAATAATTGGGCTGCAATTTGAAAAATTTTAGATCTATAAATTCCCACTGTTGTCTGTTTATCCATCTGTCTGTTCTTCCTTAATTTGGAGAATGGAGTTAGATAGATGAAAGTCGAGACAAGATATGGTAATACTAAAGGAATGAAGTCCTGATTAACTATAGAAAGTTAAGTTCTTTAAATTCAAACTTTTTCTTCTAAAAGGAGTTACATAGATGACAGGCACGACACTGTTACTAACAGGAAAAATATGATGTACAGTACAGGGGCAATGCACTACTAATTTGAGGCGGAGAGCATATGTTTGAAATTAAATAAATTAAAAATATGATTTAAAATTGCAGCCCGGCATTGTGAAAGTTGTCACAATAAATATTTATATTGAATAGCAAAGCTTTTGTAATCTGAACTTATTTATTTCTAAATATTCTTAATATTATTTTTCTAAAGTCAAATTGAAATGTGCTTAACCGAAGATCAAAACATCGACTAGGCATTAGAACTAAAATATTATTTATTTTATTAGAAAAAATACGTATGTTTTTCTGAAAATAACTTCATTCCACAAAGAGATTTTTTTTAAAAACAAATTTTAAATTGTTTCTCTTCTAAAAAATAGTTTATATATACAGTATTTTTCCGATTAAACCACGTAGAATAAAGCTACTGTTAAAAATAAACTCCAATGGATAATACTGGAATTGAAGATGATAAATTTGAACCAGAAAATAGTTCAGATTTTGATTCCGGCAACGACAGACAGACACGAATTTTAACGTAACAACCTAATAGGAAGACGCTGAATGGGGTTAAATATGAAAACAGTATTTATATTATGTAGCCGTAACCCATAAATACAGCCGAGAAACGGTTTCGGTAGTTCCGAAAATGTACAAGTAAGACATTTCTTTCAACTTCTACCCACTTGCTTTCTGTTGCAAGATAATAAATCCTGGCCTCGAAAAACTCGGAGTTTCAAATAAATTGAAGGAATGCGTATGTCTTAAGAATCTTATTTGGTTTTTAAACCCTCCAAGGTTTAATCGATGAAATACGGTAATCGAATTTGTTATTTTATGTTTTTAATTTAATTGATTTAATTAATTTAAATTAATTCGAATACTTATTATAATTTGATTGATTGCATCTTTTGTAACTTTTACATACTAGTAATAAGTTTAATGCTTAGAAATTTTATTAGTGGAGGTAACTGTTAGATTATTTCTTTATCATTTTTATCCTTTACTTTATCTTTTGTTAAAAACAATTCTTGTTTATTAGCTACGTCTATACAGAAAAACTTGAAACTGACGAATTCGACGACGCCATCAAGTTGTTCTATGTGGCAAACAAGTATTCCATAGTGGAACTCATGCAACTTTCTCGTGAAATAGCAATAGCCAAACTCTGTTCCGAGAATGTTTGTGTGGCCTACGACATAGCAATTCAAATGAATGACGATATATTTGACATTAAATGTAAAAACATTATAAAAATGGATACCGTAAAAGTATTAGAATCTCAAAATTTCTTAAGATCTTCTTCAAAAATGATACAGAAAATAATATCTTTCGATTTTCTTAATATTCCCGATGAATTATTTCTTTTCGTAGCTATAATAAAATGGGTTAAAGAGGAGATTCGTAGACTAAATAAAACAATTTGCCCAGAAAATTTGAGAGAAATCATGGACCCTATTCTCCCTCACATAAGATTTCTAACTATGACACATAATCAGTTATTTGGAAGCCCTGCAAGAAGTGGAATAATTAAATCAGAAGAGATCATGCAGATTGCAATGCACTTATCTGATCCTGAACAATTTACCGATCTTCCGAATTGGTGCAGTACTGAAAAAAATAACAGAATAGGCTCTGTGAAACCAAATACTTTATACAGGTTGAGATTCAATCAAACGTGTTTTTCATCAATCGACAAGATGAAAAAAACTGAAAAACTGAGGATCAAGTGCTGTGTCATACCATCCTGGACTGATATTTTACTAAAGGGCTTCACTGTGTGTATGAAAAATTCTATAAAAATCCAGCCTCAACTTTATATTGCCAGCTCCAGCGAATCTTATAGGCTTGTCGAATACGCCAAAATCATAAATAGCGAAAATGATTCAAATAATCCATTGCATGATATTTATGAAATGAGGTTGTTCGAGCCATTATTAATGAAAAAATGGAATTACTATTACATCAAGATTAAAAGTGATGATCCAATAGTTATGTGCGGTGAATCGATTTTATGCGATAAGTTATACAATTTATCATATTTAGGAGTTACTTATTTAAAGAAAACTAATTGCCATTTTCAAGAAATTCTTTGCTTCATCGATTTATAGATATCGATTTCAAAAGCCGATTATTGATGGATATTATATTAATGAAGGTGAAAAATGTATCTAAGCGTTTCTCAAACGATGGGTCGCGTTTTAATGGATGGCGAAATGATACTACCTTCCGCAGAAATACTTGTAATACTTGTATTAATGAAATGTTCTCTAAGAACTAGGAACAAGGGAATGTATCTGTTAAGTACTGAAAACTTTTAACAACTTTTTTAGATAAATATTATTGTCATTTAGTAATAAAATTAAGTTTATTGAATGCGTGTTTTTAAATCGATTTGTCTTTTCGGTTAGATTTACCTATGGTACACAAAATGGCGGCGCTTCCGGTAATCTCGATGGCGTGAGTGTTTAGAAATGTACCGTAGATGGCGTTTATCGTACTAATGGGTTTTTATGCAAATTTTCTTCAAAAATTTTCAATCTGGAAATATGAGGAAATATGCGAATATCGAGTTCGGATATGGTGTAGATGGATTATGCATGTTGTTATTTTTTGAATGGTGTTCGCGTTATGTTAATGTGCCCAATAGAGATTACTTTTTAACTTTTGTCCTAAAAAATATTGGAAGACGAATTTACTTGGTAATTATTGGTGAAATTGTTGACAGATGGAGATATCTAACAACACGAGTGACAAAATATGCATTTTTTGATGATAGAGTCGTATGTTAAAATGCAAATTAACCCCTTGACTTCGTTAATTCGTTATATGGACTAATTTACTATTTAAAAATAACATTTTATGACATATTTCGTATAGGTTCATGCATGATTACATGATAATGATTATTTTTCAGTTTTCTCACATTGTTAAAATAAAACGTTTCTTTATAAAATTTCAACAGAAATTTCTTCAATTTAATCAGTGGATATAATTTTTATTTATAATTGAGATGTTCTTTAAATATTACATATAATACAAATCAATGTAACAATTAATATAATTCATTTTTAATGATTAAAATTAATAATAGTATCAAGAAACGACTCTTGAATGTAAATGCAGAGCTTTCCGTTGTATATATAGGATAAATATCCGTATTAGTTTCGGTATTATAGCTAAATATAGTAAAAAAATCTACTGTACTATTATCTTCGATTTCATTGAAATCGGTATCATTAAAATGCGATAAATAGTCGTCATAAATAAAAGGAGTAGAATGGAATTCAATAGGAGGAGCTGGAGAATATACCACTGGCATTACTTTACATCTCATTTTTTCATGATCTGAAGCCTGCAATAATGTAATATGAAGATATTTAGAGATAATATGAAATAGTATAACTAAAAATTTATTTTGCTTACCATAACTAATCTACTTTCGATGTAATTTACATACATAATATCATCATCGGCGTCTTCATTAAAGTTACCACACAGTCCACACACTCTGCTCTTATGAATTATTGGAACAGAGATCTTGATACTAGCGGTGGAATACCACGTAACTGATATTCCTTGGCTAATTCTGATTAAGAGAGAATTTGCATCGTCATCTTTTATTTGTACTGTAGTACTGTTAGTGAAAGGGACATCAGTTAGAAATCCATTGACGAAAACATCTCCGTTCTCTGTAATTTTTACTTCTACGCAATTATTATAGATAAAATAAGTTTTATTAACACTTCCCACTTCCACGTCTTCATATCTGATACTGAATGTACCATACATGCAATCGTCGACTAAGGCATATCGACATATTCCTGCAAATCTATGCGAATATCCATCCATAGTGATTACTTCTCCGTTGTTTAAAGTGCAATTCGAAACTACACAAATAAATACTTTTATAAATAAACTTCAGATAAAATAAAATTAAGCGTATATTTCGGAGTTTATTAAACAGAATTATATAACATGCAATATGATGTTGTATAAAGCCGTGTAAATATTGTTTCCCTTTCCTATAATAAATCTACAGAATGTACCGTATAGCTTAAATAGTTATTGTATTTTTAAAAACTGAGTAAAACATTTGAAAATGTTAGACTAATGTTACCCAAATTTTCATTTACAATCGAAAAATCAATTAAGCAGAAATAGTTTTTAATGTAATGGTATTTATTACTTCTCAAAACTATCTAAATTGGCAAAATTTTCATATGGTTAGTAAAAAATACTGTATTATACAATATGAACGAAAACAAAATGCTGTAAATAGATTGTACGAGTATTTCTTATGGTTGGTAGATACTAGTTAGAAAATCTACAAGAGTTATCTACATGCAGATGTATACAGAATATGCAAAAATTATGTGCATAAGGCTGTTATACATACAGTTAGCATTTTAAACATAATTAAGAAATAATTACTGATACATAAAAACTTGGTATTGTCTATATTCTATTCCAATGATTATTTTTGATAATTATGAAGACAGGTTTACAGTATCATTATTTAAACGTTGCTCATTTATCGACTATATATGAAGATCCAAATATATGAAGATCCAATTGAAATTAGTCTTTCTTGTAACACAAAATTGAAACAGTCATACAGACTATGGCAAAACTGGCATCAAAATTCAAACAAATACTTCTTAGATATAGAATTAAAATATCATTTCAATGTTACTTTATGTAAATATCTACTTATTGCTTAATTTAGAACCGTTAATATAATCATGACAATTCTATATGAATAAGTCATTACTAATAGTCTAACCAAAAAATAATATAAAGTATTATTATTTTTACAAATTGCTTAGTTTGAATACTTTAATATACTATATATACAGTATAAGAAAACATTACATGAAAATAAATATAAATTTTTTACCTTTAAAGCATTGATAACAACATCCATTTATATCTAAACTCAGCATTTCGCCCTATATTATACGTTTTAATATTTTTGTTTAATAATAAGTAAAATTAATTATAAATAATTTTATTCAAAGAAAATTTTATTTACTTCTTTACAAGAGTCTTTATTATCGCATAATTTATGGCAGGCGATAGTTCCATTGTTACATTTACAGTTTTGACAATCTTTAATCCAACTATTTCCAGGCTTAAAAATAAAAATAAAAACTAATTTATAAAAAATAAGAATTATATATATGTATATATATATTTATTTAACTTATTTTATTTTTTGACATTAAAACATAAGAAACTGACTATAAAACTATAAATAATTTATTCAATACTACAGCTTTAATCAGTATTTAAAATAAATTACACATATTTATATACTTTTAAGTAAGTCTAAATTATAGAAAAATTTAAGTTTTTAAGGGTAAACTTTAAAAAACTAGATCCTTTTGTAAGTGTCTGAATTTTGGACCTACAGTATATTTTCCATGACGTCATAGTTGTCGTCTTGTTGTCACTTACTAACGACTAACTGTCAACTTTCTACGTGAGAACGTATTCTCTATTTAGTTCTCAGACGCAATTCTCATCACCTTCGCCCTAAAGTGCATCGAAAAGAACAATACTAAGAGAATTCGGGCAGTTGTCGCTCGGATAGCCTCTCGTGCAGCAGTACTTTTTACATAGTGCGCTACCTTCCCTGGATTTTGTGCCGAGTCCCGCGGACTAAGGATAGGAACGCCGAACCCGTTAGACTGCCGTTACCGAAATCATCGTAGGCCCAACGCCAGGACTAAGACTTTTGCCGAGACTGGAACGTCGCCCTCCGTTTGCCAGAATCTACGAATAGGTATTTATCCTTTACCTTTATACCTTTCACAAGGTATTTATCACCACGCGAACTCGTTTGTAAGCTCTCTCTCTCGAAATCGCGTCACTGGACCCTTGATAATGTACATGAATCCTGTTCCAAATAAATATACGTTATGTTTTGTTAAAATGGCCTCTGTTATCTCTTGTCCTCCATCCCGAATCCAATCGCCCGAAAAACGCGACCGCTCGCGCGACCGATCGTGGAATCGCCGCGGCTTCCGTGTCAGCCGAGACACGGTGGTGTCAGACCTGACGTGACACCAAAGAGGTGCCGACCCCCTGGTCACACTTCTATCGATTCTGTCGTGTTGTTCGTAATAAAATGTCAGAGATATTAGAAGCTGCTACTCATTTATACCGTAAAATATTGTATATTTAAACTTATTATTAAGTTACTAAACGTAACTTATCAGTAAAGTATTTAGCTATTTAATGAGATCCTGTACTTTTTTTGGCATTTCGAAATTAAATTATTTTGTGTCACTGTAAAATAACATCTAAATCATGTTAAATTGATAGCAATAAAGGAATCTCATTCTATGAAATTTTAATCTTTCTTTTTAGACTAATACGATTTAAATCAAATTGATCGTATTTATTCGAAATAATTAATATAAAAAACTTGCCAGGACAATAAGAATTTAAACTTAGAAAATTAATATTAAAAAAAAATTTCTGTAACAGATAATACATAAAACGTGTCCCTAATTAATTAGAATGTGCGTAAAAAAGACAACATTTAAGGATACATTTTATGAATTGTCTGTTACAGAAAATTTTTTTATAATAAATTTTCTAAGTTTATAAGTAACAACTTATTTATATTGTACTATAAAATTACTTACTGAATAAATTGTGCCATCAACTACGCATTTTTGTTTATCTAGAAAATTTGTTAAAATCAGTAAATTTGTCACAATATATTTACATAAACCATCTATATTCAAATGTATTGAAATCAAATAGTGAATACTTACCGATGCACTTACTACGAAACATTTTCTTATCTAAGGGACAATAACACTTGTAAGACCCAAGTGTATTGTGACATAAATGAGAACATTTATGCCTATTCTCTCTACATTCATCTATATCTAAAAATAAGAATTTAATTTTGTAAAAAATTTATTATGTTTATTTTAAAATTATAAATATAACTAAAGGCAAACTTATATTTGTATAAATATAACTGTTTGTAACGTTAATAAAATGAACGATTCCTATTCGGTTGTTGAAAAAATTATTGATATTGCCTTAAGTCTTTAGAAGAAATAAGAAAATAAAAATTATAAAATAATTGAAAGTGCATTGTGACATTTATAATATATATTATTCAAAACATTTCCTTCTGAAAAGATAAATCCACTGAACACTGGTCATTGGTTTGTTCGCCACGTGGCTGTTGGAGATGCGCGGGTTAGACACGTGAAGAAAACTCGAAAAACCACATGGTGTTCCGAGTTTTCTTCGTGTCTAACGCCTAAATAGAGATCAGTTTCCCGTAGAAAGTCCTACTTGGAAGCAGGGGCAGACTGGCCTTAAAATTTTTGAGTGGAAAAAATTATTACCGACCCAGCCCATAAATAAAAAAAATGTCTTTTTTTCTATTTATATATAAATATATTCAAAATATAACATTGACAAAAATTGCAATAAGCACAAGTCTAGAACATTAAATTTTATTTAGAAGTTTGCTTTGTTGAGCAATAATATTAATGGCGTCATCAGAATCTATTTCATTTAAAATAGCCGCCTCCATTGACATTAACACGAAGGCTTCTAGATTTTCTTGCGAGATACTTGATCTTAATGAATTTTAACGTAGAAAAGCTCCGTTCATAGGACACTTGCGTTACAGACATAGACAGTAAATATTGTATTTGTGATATACTAATAAATGTCTTTTAAATAAATTATTTTTTTCGGGTATTAGATTCATTTTTCCTTTTAATATATTTTTAACTCTTTCAAATATTTTAGGTATATTATATATATATATATATATATATATATTAAATTACACATTTTTTAAATCTTTTTCAAACTTTCTGTTTTTATTAACATTACTATTAATCCAATTTAACCATTTTTCTAATATTTTTTTGGGATAACTATTAAGTAAAAACATTTTTATCCTTGTTTTATTTCTATTTCTCGATTTGGTAATTGACTCGTTCTATTTTTAATTTTATCTATGTACATTTTAAAAATATTAAATTTCATAGCTTGTGGAACCCCGGATTTATAATTAAGTACAGTACCTTTGGTATTTGCATAGGTTTTACATATTTTTTATATTCTAAGTTATTATCAGTTCTAATAATGGTTACATCAAAAAAATTTATACAATTATTAATTTACTGGAAGAAATCATCGATATTACTGTAATGCGGCTTTATGAAAAATGTATTAGACTCGTTGCCCTCTAGAATCGGAATACTGACTTGCATTGCTTGCAAAATTTCTTTATTTTTCTCTTTCTCAAATTTGTTTTGATCAGTTTGAGCATTATCGACATTAACTACATCGATTGAAGTTGCAGATGTGTTATTTTCACTTGCTTGAATACTAATATCTTTATTTATATTTCCCCACTGATTCGCATCGTCGTTGTTAGACATATTTCAGACTAGCATTTTAAGTTTTGTTAAACATTTGTTGTATACTGTAGCACTGTTCAGCTACTAACTCCAAATCACGTTTTCTTTTTCGATTCCTACTATTAGTTCACATTTTCCCTACATATATATTTATATCTTGTTCAAATTTTCAATCGTTAATAAAATACTTTTTATTCATCCATTCAAGTTCAAATACATTTTTTAAACTTGTAGTGGATGACACTTGATGTTAATACAGTTTTTTTCACATTAATTAATTAATTAATTAAATTTAAACTGTGGCGCCCGTCAGCAATATGCCGATTCCGGACTACCCATTCACTTTTCGGACGTTAGAAAAAGTGGTCAGCACAAGCAACCTCCGACCTTCGATCGATGTCGGGTAGTAAACATATTGTATTGTATATTACTGTATATACTTGTGAAGAACTCTTTATTTATTTATAAAACTTTTTTTGTTTAATTTTATTCCTAAAAGCTCTTAGTGATCCAACATCCAAATCATAACTACTCCATAAGATTTAATACTACAACACTTCGGATCCATTATTATTTTTGTTTTTTTCCCCCTTGAGAAACGAAGAAGATGCATAAATCACAGGAAAAAGTAAAAGTAAAAGTAACAAGTAATATATATAAAAAAAATTCTCTTATATAAGTTGAAATTTGGTACACAGTTAGGGTACGTCACGAGAACGCACACTAAAAAGGGATTTTTCGAAATTCCTCTCCACGGGGGACAGGGACAGGATTAAGTCTTAACACTTCCATCAACAATGGAAGTGTTAAGTAACAATGGAATTGTTAAGTAAAGCGAAGTGCAAGAACAGCAGATGCAGTTTTTTTCGTTTTTGCGGGAAATCGAACATATTTTTAGACCCATCTAACAATTCTGTAATTAGTCTAGAAACCGGGGGACTCAATTCTTGCATTCTGTGAAAACGGATAAGGTTAACTATAACGTAATAATCTTAATTTTCGCTACCGTTACTTTTGCCGGAGCAACGCCGGGCCTACCTGCTAGTTATTTAATAAAAAGTAACTAAAATAAAATTTTTCTTTGTTGACCGAAGTAGGAATTCACTTTAAATTATATATATATATATATTACTTGTTTTTCTCTTAGGATGCTTTGTGTTTGGGCCGAGTCCGGCCAATGTAGTGTTGGACTCGGGTCGGCGGACTAATTTAACTTCTGACTCGGATAGGGCCGGGTAAAACGATAAAGGCTTACACATATATCTGTATTACACCTAAAAATTGAAATTTATCTTTCTCGACGAAAAAAAAAAATAAATAAATGAATTTTTAAAAAAATAAAACTGAACAAAACAGTATATTATGTACTGTACTAGTACATATTTAGATAGACGGCCGGATGGCCGAGCGGTAAAGGTGGCAGCCTACCGCTCTGGGGGACCCGGGATCGAATCCGAACGGGTCGAATAATCCCCAGGAATTTTTCGGGGGTGGTCCGTTCGGATAAGTCGGGCCCCGTCCCTCACCACCCGGTCGCCCCATTGTGGGCCTGGCCGAACCCATAATGGGCCTACTAAAAGAGGCCCTCTTAGTGCCCACAGGGCGGAAAGAGTTAAAAAAAAAAAGTACATATTTAGAAAAACGGACCAAATTGTATACGGCCCGTGTGGAATTTTCCACATTTTCCACGTGGCCAGTCCGCCCCTGCTTGGAAGATCAATGCAACACAAGAAAGAACTGCCCTCTGCAGACTTCCTAAATACAATTTATCAATGATATTTAAAACCTTTCACATACTCTTATATCAAAGTAAAGTTTTTATATCATGTTTTATTGCTTACCATATTGACACAATACTCCTCTGAATCCTTCGGGACAATCGCATTGAGAAATACCATTATCAAATACACATCGCGCTTTATTCTTGCAAGGATTGGGATTACAAGTGATGATATCTTTTCCGCATTGTTCGTCTATAAAATTCGGTTAATTTATGTTACAACGACTTTTTTGGTTTTTATTTTTACGGAAATTTATCATTAAAATCATATTATGCTTAATATAGCTTACATGTCAGCATCGATTGACTGTAGCAAAAGCAGTTATTTTTACAAAGACCAGTTCCTGAAAGCATTAAATATAATCTATGAAAATAAGTAGTAAAACGGAGCGCTGTAGTAATAGCTAAAACTTTCCGTTTTGTAGAGGTTATGTTCGATTAATGTGGTAAAAAACGAACGCATTTTACATAATTTAAATAGCTTTTTTACGGAAATGTCTTCCACGTGTTCACCGTTCACCGAAATATCACCGTACCAAATTTTGTTGTGTTTAGATTGCTAACTATCTTTCTAGACAGCGTTGAATGTGGGTATTTTAATTATGATCACTTTGTATCTTCGAAAAATTTAAAAAATACGTATGTTTATTTTTATATTAAATATAATAAATTTCATGAATCGTGTTATTATTTACTGTTTTTTTCATGTATTTATTAGTTTTAATTTCTGTATTATAAAACTATTGTTAGAATTATAAATGTTTAAAATCATATAAATCAAATATATTTCAAAATAAACAAAAACAGACGTATTTACCTGAACATATTCTGACATTGTCTTCAATTTGTACAGAACCATGAAGATGATCTCTAAATAGATCCCAAGCAATAACATTTCCAACTAGGCCTAAGGCACATGTCTGATACATATCTTTTATTGACAATGAAGACAAAGCAATATCCCATACATTAAACTAGAAATGAAATTTTAAACTAAAAACAGTACAGACTGATTGAATACCAGCATATTTAGGCTACTTCGAGGGTAGGCTGAAAAGTAATGCACACATGCTTGTAGAACACGAACAAAAACAAATAAAACTTGTTACACGTTGGGAGAAATGTGTTAGCCTTAACGGTGACTATATTGAAAAATAAATGTGATTTTGAAGCTTAAGAATTGTACTTTAATGCACGTTTTGCCCGATCGTGATATTTGTTTTTGTTCGTGTTCTACAAGCATGTGTGCATTACTTTCAGCCTACCCTTGTAGTATTAATAGTACTCTAAATTTTCTCTAAATGCTCTAAATATAGAGTAGCGTTAATGAAAGACACATTAAGCTACATAATATTTAAGGTCATAATTATGCCCTCTACGAACAGGCCTAACCCATCAATCTCTAACCAGTACTATATATGCTATACTATACAGGATTCAAATTCGTAGGGATGTTAATTATTTTAGATAATTCTTATAATACATAATGAATTCGCGGGACGTTTCTTGATGAGTGAATTCTTTCATTAAAGTTTAAATAAAAATATTTCTATGATGTTTTGACTTAATCTTATAAAGAAAATTAAGTAAAATTTACTTCAGTTATCTTTCCTAAATATGTTTCTGCTTTAGAAAAATGGCCTATAACGGAAACTTCCCCGAGAGCGACTTGTTCCTGTCCAAGCACTAGAACACCACTCCATAAAAGTTTGCCTCTTCTAACATTATTTATGGTTCGATTTAGTTTTCCATCCCAATAAACCGATGCTTCTCCAGAATCACTCTTCCATGTTACCGCAAAATGATGCCAATTTCTAAATTTTGTACCCATTGTTTAAGATGATACATTAATTTACTTTGTACATATTTTATAAAAAATTTTACTAAAAATATAAATAGAAAATGTTAAATGCTCACGTATCAGGTTTAATTTCTAGAAGATATTTCTTTCCAAACATATATAACTTTAAATATGAAGTATCGCTTAAGCCAAACCCGTGCAGTTCATCTTGGTATTTAATTGGATCTAAGTACGAATATGAAAATAACGTTCCTCTTTGCTGAAGAGTCGAAACTTTCATCCAAAATGCAAAAGTAACTTCTTCAAGTAAACGGCTATTGACTACCATTGAATATTCGTTAGTAATATTTTTTTGAAAGTTGAATGCGTACATTAAATATCTCTCTGAAAGTAAACAATTCGTCACTACAGGTTTAGAAATCCATTTTAAGCACTACTAATTAATTGACAATTTATTCGATACGATTAGAATTCTTAATTGAAATAAAACTCTTTCAAACTACCTTCTGAACAATCGTCTCCTTTATGTGATGGCGGACATCGACAAATATTTTTCGGATATGCCGGCACACACAAACCGCCATTTTTACAATGGTCAACTGAACAATTTTTAATTTCTGTCTCGCAATATTTGCCTTTATATAATTTTAAACATCTGCATATTTCTGTGTTATTCCTTACAATGCATTTTCCTCTATTATTGCATAATTCGTTATCGCATCTTTTCTCGTTTTTACAATATTTTCCAACATGATCATTGTCGCAACAACAGTTTACGTCCTAAATAAATTCTTTAACGTTTAGATGCTTATAAACTCCTATAATCTATAGATTATAAAAATTTAACTTGCGTAAAATCCATCAAAACACATAGCATTAATTTGGCAGAGGTTAGCCGCGCAGTCATCTATATTAGTTTCACAGAACTGTCCTGTAAATCCTCTTCGACAAATGCAGTCTACTTCGTCAAGATCACATGTCCCACCGTTTAAGCATCCAGCTAGTGAGTAAAACATCATCTTGAATAAATTAATATGTAAAATAAACAAACGATACTGCAGGATTTCAATCGGGCTAAATTACGGCTACTTAATTACAAAAGAATGCTGTCAAGAGCACTTGCTGCACTCTCTGGCGAGGTTAAGGTACCAAGAAATCTGATAATTTTATACTATACAATTAAACCACGCTATAAAATATTAATAATAATGAAAGCTTAAGAATGGTAGTTTTATTAAATTATGAAAAAATTCTATACTAAAAAAATGTTCAAGTTTAAAAAACTCTATGACACTAGCTCAAGGTTGTGTGTGACACCACCTTTTGAGATTTTATTACAAAATAATTTTTTTATTATTAATTATTACAAAATGCAAAAGACTTATTTTGAGTGTAAAGATGTTTTTAAAAATATTGTAAATGTCAATATGAATAAAATTTCCATAAAGTCTTATTCCATTCGACATAAGATATGTGACTGCTGTATCTCTTTATCCCCATGACCTTAAACAACCGAAATTTAATTCTATCAAGACTCCATATATAAAAATAATCCTGCCAAGTTTCAAAATTTTTGCTTTGACCAGTCTTGAGATAATGCAAAACATAGAAAGAGGATTTTGTAAGGATGTTTTCAGGCTTTTTGGTCTCCTTCAGTGTCAAAAAGTCGACCAAAAAAGAGACCAAAATTTGCTCGATCGTCATACTTTTCCCGTTATTATGTTCTATAGCCGCTTGAAAAGTAATATAATTAGAAATTAATTAATTTATTTATAATAATTAAACACAATATAGTGTCTTAACTTCCTACCTTTATACCAAATAACGACGTATCTGTGTAATTAATTATCCGGTTTAAAATCTGCTGGTATCGTTTGTTTTTTACCAAATGTCTTCTTGGTATATATAAAATATTGATAATAATAGAAAAAGAAATAATTTACTTGGTGCACAAGGAATTCGCTTGTAACAATTTACTCCCGTGAATCCTCGTGGACAGATACAAACAAAATCATCAACTTTATCTACACACGTGCCACCATTCAGACATGCATCTGGATAACAGTCATCTATATTCTCCTCGCAATACTGTCCTTTGAAACCGACTTTACATATACATTGATATCCATGTGGTTCGGGTCTACAAGTTCCGCCATTTTGACACGGTTGACTTTTACAATCGTTTCCAGCTGAAAGAGTAATTGTAACGTGATTCGCGTTATTTTGATTTTGGAAACGGAGTATTACGGACTAAATAATAAAGCGAATAACACAACGTACCAGCAATTAATATGTGAATCACTTTTTTAATCAATTTATCGTTAGTCTTTAAGATAAAGGCACAAGTGTTTTTGTAAAGAAAGATACATTCACTACTCTTAATTATGCTTTGAATAAAACGTGAATAGAAAGTACGCTGATCGAAAAAACGTGATGGAACTGGTAAAATTCTAAAAGAAATAATCAAAATTTTTTAAAATTTTATTTATTCTCAATTAATTTAAACAGCTTTATATCTACAGACGGCTATATGATTAAAAATATATATAATGAAATGAATATTAACTTACAACGTAAATAAGAAATCATTAATAGCGAGGTTGAGGTCGAAGTTTTCAACGCGAAAACGTGTACGTCGGTCGTTCTTTTTTTTTTTTTTTTTTTTTTTGTAACTCTTTCCGCCCAGTGGGCACTAAGAGAGCCTCTTATAGCAAGCCCATTATGAGTTCGGCCAGGCCCACAATGGGGTGGCCGGGTGGTGAGGGACGGGGACCGACATATCCTGACGGACCACCCCCCGAAAAATTCCTGGGGATTTTTCGACCCGTCCGGATTCGATTCCGGGTCCCCCAGGGCGGCAGGCTGCTAACCTTAACCGCTCGGCCATCCGGCCGCTACGTCGGTCGTTCAGCGCCGCCTTCCAGTAAGCCTAAAAGTTTGACAATGGCGTTTGGAACGTTTAGCATGATTACACTGATGTTCTAAACGCCATTGTCAAACTTCTAGGCTTACAGGAAGGCGGCGTAAACGTCCGACGTACTCGTTTTCGCATTGAAAACTTCGACCTCAACCTCGCTATTATCTATTGTTTAAATTGACAAATTAATTATGATTACAGGACAGTTCCGTCATTTAGAAAAGTATAAAGAAGCTTTGAATATTGAAGCTATTGTTTTAAGGAAGCAATATGGCCGGATGACCAAAGTGGTGAAGGCGCCAGCCTTAACCACATTGAAACCAACAGTCGAAAAACATCAGAAATTTTTCAGGAAGTGATCAGTCTCAGATATGTCGGATACCGTCCCTTACCACGTGTCATTGCGGGCCTGACAGAATCCACGACGGGATTAAATTAAGGGCATCCCGGTTTCCAGAGGATGGCGAGAGTTTTTAATACACCTATTCTTTATTGTCTTATAAATTGCTTAAAATATATTTTATATTACCGTATTTTGCGAGATATAAGACTCTTCTCCATTTCAGCGCAGAATATTTAGGACGAAATAGTGTGTTAAAGCTATCCCGCGTCGTTGACACTCGGCTCAAAATTATTTTTACTGTATTCTAATTTAGAAGTAAAATTAGAAAATATACTTTTATTTAGAGGTGTTCAAAGAAAGTGATTTACAGCTATAATTTACCAAATATTCTACATTAATACATGCAAGAGCTAATTAGCTATCAGCAAACAAACATTATTAAATCAGAACACCTGGTAATTATGAATACCGATATATGCAATTTGGTAATTTATTAGCCTGTGAGAGATCGCAACTTCACACAAGACGTAGGACGAATTTTTAGCCTTTGTTTTGGACAAAAGTGATGTCTTATATGCTGTAAATGCGGTATATCATAACGAATCCATTAATAACCATAAGAGAATTTTGAAAACATTAGGTTTGGTTTGATGAAATACGGAAACCGTGACAAATGGTCGATCTGCTAAGAGGACTTCCGGAAAAACTTTCTATAAAAAGAACTGACCCTTATTTAAATCGGAAACTGTACTGTTGGTTAGCCTGTTGATAATGAGCGAACCTGCGATCCAGTATTCAGTTTAATTTTTGTTTTTTATCCACTCGGCTGCTGGTTGGCAAAACATATTTTATTTAAATATAAACTACTTTACATGTTTAAAATACTTGGCTTAAAATCATCACGAACGTTTTCCTGTCACGAAAAGAAGAAAAAATAGAAACTGTGGGGACAAACGGGCGAAGCGAGAGAAGTGAATCCTTTTAGTAATGAATACAAAAATCTTAACTGTTATAATTCCCGTTATTTCTCATTTAATTGATAGATTCATTTAAAATATAAAGTAAAAATTCATTTACCTGAAATTAGGTTTATGCAAGTTGAGATTTTTTCTAGGGAATTGCAGTATAAATGCATTATCTCTTACATACCATTCTCTGTTTCTCGGCAGAATACTTATTATGGTTGAATTTAAATCTCTTATAAATTCATTTGAAGTAGTTTGGTATTTTAAATTCCATTTTTTGGTAATGTTCGTGTTTTCAGTAGGATTCATCTTGTTTTCCAATAGTCTATATGTTTCTGTTGAAAGAAGAAGAAGGTTATAATTTTCTTCTAATTCTGTAATACATTGAACAGACTGAAAGACATTTAGTAGGATTATAGAAAGGATTAACAATATATTTTTTTCCATTTTTAATAATGTAAATGATTCAAAAATACGGTTAAAATTCGAAATTATATTTTAAATTTAAATTAAAAATAATTCTAAAGAATAAGAACATTTATTTTTCTGAAACTTTTAAAATTAAACAATCATTTTATCTATAATTATGTTAAAAATTATAATTTTGGATAACGGAATTTTCAGCTCCAATAACTTCTAAAGTGTAGAGAAAATATAACACGTATTTTATACAACACATTTTATTATCTGGACAAACATTTAATCGCGCCAATAATTAATTTAGTTAATTAATTAGACAATTATAATATAAGCATATAATTAAATAATTTTTTTTGCAAAATTTCTATAATAAAATTACAGAATTTTGGGGTAGATATAGGCTAAATATATATGAAACATAGCTTATGTTTCAGGAAAATTCCAGTAGACATTTATAATGAAATATAAACAGTAATAAAGAATAAAACAATATATAAAATCTTATTTTTTAGGATGTTCTACAAAATTTCCTTTGGATAACAAATGTAAAAATAAGGTACTATTTGATTCAGTGTGTTCCTACTTATTAGAGATTTTTTAAATTACTATCAATAAAAATTTTAACAAAAATTTAATTATTTATGTCATCATTCCAATTAAACTTTGTATAAAAGATTCAATTTAATTCTAGATGCTGAATTTGTTGAAATAAATATCAAATTTAATTATTTTTAGTACCAGATGGCAGCAGTTGCTAGAAGTATAATCTATTATATAAATTTGTCTCGTATAGTATAATATTAGAAATACGTTAAAAAAATAACTAAATTATCCAAACAGACTGAAAGATAAGAAAATATAACGAAAAATTTTGGGCCGCAATTTGAAAAAATTGTAGACCTATAAAATCCCACTGTCGTTTGTCTGTGTGTCTGCCTTTCCTTAATCTCTAGAAGGAAGTCAGATAGATGAAATCCGAGGTTATATATGAAAACCTTAGGGGTAGGAAACCCCAATTAACTATATACGAACGTTGTTTCAATTCAAAAATTTTTTCCGAAAGGTGTTAGATAGATAACCGGCACGACTCTATTGTTAAAGAAAAAGTATGATGTACAGGAGCAAGCCACTTCTAATTTGAGGTGGAAAGTATATATTTTAAATTAAATAAATTAAAAATATGATTAAAAATTGCAGCCCAGCATTGTGACGATGTCACAATAAATAATTGCTCGTTTACTTTCATTATTTTTGTGTTAATTATTTTTTAAGGAAACATTTTTGACTCTGCTCTGAGAGCACTAAGAGAGCCTTTATTCCAAGCCCATCGTGGGTTCGGCCAGGCCCACAACGATATGGCTGGGATTCAACATATCCGGGACAGATCGAAAAATTCCAAGAATTTTTCGATCTCCCCAAATTCGATCCCGAGTCTCCCTTAGTGTTGTACTTCTGTCACACGATCCAGCTTGAAACCGTGACCATGGCTAGCTATGGCACTGTAAATTGTCATTGATTAATGATTTATATGGAACTCTCTGAATGCCTGTACATTGAATGCGACTCTTTGCCATCCATTATAATTTATTTCTTTGTTAAATAAATTCAAATAAATATATAATAATACATAAATTGTATATTTTCATACAATTTTACTTAAATTTTTCGAAAATTGCTAACTTATCGCAAAAATTGTGACTTCCAACGGATCGCGATGCATTAAATTCGAAATGCTTCACGAACTAAGTGGCAATCATAAAGAAATTATTTACAAAAAATGCACAATTTTTATATTACTTTTTTAATATTATGTTTCTTATTTTCATTTTTGAAAAATGTATTTATACTGAATATTCCAATTAGAAATATTTTATCTTTTAATAAAATTCAACTTTCATGTATCTCAGGTTATACAATATTTTATATACCTATGTACAATTACACGTGTCGATTATTGTAATGATGAGGGTTACATTGATATATAAAAATGTTGTAGTTCAATGTAATATTTTCAATTTTGAAATATTGGTTATAAATATAAATTTGGATTGCCGATTCTAAAATTTTTAAGGCATTTCAATAAACATATTTTTCAATTCTCTACAAAAAAAAACAATTGTTGTATAAATGATACATAATATAAGGATTTATAACGAACTGCTTTCTGAATAAATGTATTATCTTTATTGCATTTTATAGGATAAACGTTATTAAAAATTTATTTTCTTTCAATACATTATTTGACACAGTACTATTAATTAAATGTGTTATTTACTGATTTATATATTACATTACATGGAATCTGTCTGAATAATCTTCAGTTGTACTCGTACTATTGCTTTCAATATAATTTCTTAGAATAATTTAAATAAAATATTCATTTTTAATTATATTTTTACTTGATGAAAATATGTATATATATAATTTTTTTTTACATTTTGTAGGAAAATTTAATATTGATTTTCCCCCCAATATCTGGGTTTTTAATTTTTAAAAAATATGTAATAAATGTAATTTTCTCCATTTTTTAAAAATAAAATATTAATATTGTTACAATTAATTAAACGAAATTTAATTTTATTAAAATCAACCGAATCAGCAATATTTTTAAAATCTTAATTTCGTGATTGGTTAATATGTTTTTAACGGTCGGTTTATTAAACGCGATTGGCTAATTTCGAATTTGAAATGTTTCGTACCCAGTCGTGATTGGCTTCGAATTTATAAATTTCAATAAAACAATATATGTAAAAAAATTTTAAAAATCTTTATAATTGTTTGATAGAACTCAAAAAACTTCGCTAAAATCTTCGTTAATTTTGTTGTGATAAATTAAAATTAAGAATTCAAAAGTTTTCAATTACTTTTGTAATTTTTAAAAAAATTTTAAGAAAAATGTTTAATATATGATATATCTTTCATTTATACAAAAGTTTTTTTAGTCGTTATTATTAACTATATTAAAAAAACGAAGTTTATAATTTTATTTAAATATTTAAATATTTTATTTAATTTTTTTTTTTTACTTTTGATTAAAGATACCATTTATAAAACTTCAAAAGCAGATTGATCTTGTAGAAGCCCACTGGAAATATCATGGTAGGAGCCCTAAATAGGTCTCAAACATGCTATAGAGATTCAGCAAAGGGATCCTTTTCCAAATAATAGGATTTATAAGGAAATCCCCGTCAGCTTATTCGAAACTGCTGAAAAATTTTCTTCTAAAAACTTTTGGATTGCATTAAAAATTCTTTTAAATTTTTTTTATATATATAATACACTGGTTAAACAATTTTTTGATTAAAAATCGCAAACAGTATTTTTTTAATTTTTTTTTCCTGAATTATGGTTATTAAATTGAAAGAATGCATTTGTTATAAAATTTTCCTTATTATATTTTCAATAATTTGAAGCTTAATTAATTATTTTCTTTTCACTTCTTACTAGCTACACCTCATGATTTTTTTTACTAAAACTGATAATAAACTTAATTAAAAACAAAGAAATATTTTGGAAACGTAAAATAAAAGTAACAAAAATCATATTTGTTTTTTTATAATTCCATGAAAAATTTCTTATCATTTCTGACTAAAACATTTATATATATATAATATATATATATATATATGTATAGTTTTCAGTTCATCATATTATTTGTTTTTTTTTCCTTTTAAATTTCAATATTAAAACTTGAATTCGTTATAAAAGTGTTTTCTACAAAGTGTACGCCCGATGTTTCAAACGAATATACTTGTATATATATAAAAAAGAAACACCAATTAAAAAAAATTAAAATATGTCAGCGATGATGACATCTCCATTCTGTTTAGTTTTATTATTATGTTTTTTTCTCAAGGAGGAACAATTAGGTCCTGTCTGATTATGTAGAGTATAAACTTGGGACGTACAGAGGGGTTTGGTGGAATTTGTACTAGAAGGGTGGATATGCTCTAGATCATTGTGGCTGCTAACACCAGAATGAGGACACTTTTTTTATCTTTTGTTGGTTATGTTTGCTCTCTCCTTGTCTGACATTCTGACTGGCAAGGCATAGGGTGCAAACTGGTACAAAGGCACGTCCAGAGGGTTAAGGGTTTGGAAAGAGGGGAAAATCTTCTTGTTTCTTCTTTCGGTAAGATCCATCACTTAAAAAATTTTTCCACTGCTCTAGTCTACCTCACATTCTGGTAGGTTTTTCTTGATTTTTTTTTTGTACATGTAGATTTGGCATCCCCAGAAACATCAGGCAGTAGCCAATAACTGGCTAATAAAGCTCTTCTCTTGTTTTGGGTAAGGAATTTTCAAAACCTACTAGCAATCGATAACATCTGATTTTGTGTGTGATCTCGCAGGAGGCCTTCTTGAAAATCCACCTGAAATGACAAAAAGAGTTTCTTTGTTTTAGTTATTATAATATATAATGTAATGAATTCAATTTAATCATTAATTATCAATCCATATAATTCAATGTATTAATACTTTTATGAAAATCTAATAGCACAGTGATTTAAGATATCCTAATTTACTATAGGTAAATGCTAAAGTAAATATTGAATTCTGAACTATTTATTTATATTCTTCTCCTAAATAATTTTTTAAATAATTCTAATGGTTAAAATTCTTGAAACTTTTCATCCGTTCGTAAAGATATAGAACAGTCACTTCCTTAATGAATTGGAAAAGTTTCAAAAAATTTAAAAAAGCTTATATTATTATTAATCAAAATTTAAAACATAATTTAAAGAAATTAGTCAAGATAAAAATTTGGCATAATTTCAATTAAAGATTTGGAAATTCCTCTTATATGCATGCTCAACAATTTTAAAATACTGCTCTCATAAAAGCTAAATCCCTATAATGAAAAAAAGTTGCCAAAATTTCTCGAAATGAGTATTTAATATAAATTTATTCGACTGGTATATTGAAATTTGTGTTTGGATTTATGGTGTCGTCGAATTTCATTTCCCCCTTTTTCGGAAAATTTATCTTTCTTTTTATTTATTCCACGAACCCTTATTTTAGAGAAAAATAGCGAAAACCCACAGATTTAAGCTTCAGACAAGTTCGTCTGTGTCGTCACTGCTTTATAGGAACAATCCGCCACCAAACACACTACACCATATTTAACTTTACCTTCGGCTACTTCCATTTTGAACATTGTAAAATCAAACCATTTAATTATTAAGAACACGTGATCTAAACAATGACTAAAATCGGCTGTGGTGTCGTCACCAGATAATCGGCGTCCTCGTACCTGACCGGTAATTTAATTTATCGCTTCCGATAGCCCAATAACGAGTGAATATTTTGAAAATATTCAAAAAAATTTTTATCAATATCCATCTACTTTCGATGTTTCTTTAAAGTATGACTTTGCTTTTGTTACAGACTGCTTTACCAAAAATCACTTTCTTCGTTTGAGAAAACTTTCTTAGCCTTCGCGAATATTTCTGCAAAATACAACGAAACAAATCTACGCAAAGATATGTCAATTAAACAAAATTCATTTTATTAAGAGAGAATCAAAATAAAAACGACGAAATTCCTTGGCACTGCTACGAAAGTAAGCATTCGACGTACTGTATATAGCTATAGGGTTAATGTTACCTTAGGTGCCAAGATGGCGGCTCGTCTCTGATTCCAGCAAGGAAACAGTGGGACTCACGTTCTAACCTAATTTAACCTATTCTAATAAATTACCATAATTATTAGCAACCAAATTATTAGAATAGGTTAGGTTAGGTTAGAACGTGAGTCCCACTTGCTGGAATCAGAGACGATCCTCCATCTTGGCACCTAAGGTAACATTAACCAGCTATAGTCATCAGGTAGTAAAAGGTGTGTAGTTTTCGAACCTGTTCGATGTTTTCTTAAAATAACTCGGCCATTATTGGATTCATCAGCTAGTACTGAATAAAATGAAGGCATTGAAATAAAAGAAATATTTGTTATATTAAGAAAAACAAAATTACTTTAAATACCATTTCTCTAGTTCTGCTTAATAAATTTTATAGCCTTTCCATAATTGTTGCATAAAACACATTTTGTAAATTATATTCAAGATTATTTTTCTCAATTAATGATATTTACTCTTATTATACTTCTTTTTTCTTATCAGCAAAGTATAATTAATTAACAATTTATTTAGATATGATTATAAAAACTTGAGTATATAGTTCAACCATTCCTAACTGATATAATAATTTCTCTATCTATAAGCAATAAAGTCTTCAATTGAAATTATCTTGATTCACAACCATACATAATTATTGAAGTACATAAAAATAATCCAAGATGACGACTCAAAGTACCCTAAACAGATTAACTAAATACATGTGTAATAATATAATAAATTTTATATATTAAATTCTTAATTATAAAGAAAATTTTCATTAGAATTAATTTAATCATCGTTTATAATTGCTGCTGTGCTGCACCAGTTTAAGAACATAAAAATACCAGAACTTTATCCGAATATTTAAACCACCTACTTCTACTTAAGTGAGTTATTCTGTCTCGATCACATTCTGTTTCGGAAACCTCATTCCCACTGCTTCCCCTCAGTACCACTGTATCTGCCCTGCTGAATGTGTAGATTGTCCCTTCGCTGTCACTTTCATCACTTGATAACCTATGTAATGGTAAAAAGAAGTACTTAATACTTTCATACATTCATTTACTATTGATAAGCACCACCCCAAGGACTTACCCCTTTTTAATACCTTTGGAATTGGTCTTCTTGCTTGTGGCTTGGCTACGGTTCTTCATTCCTCCCCATGAAAGCTGTCCCTTCTCCCTCGGTTGTGCGGAAGGCATAGGTCGGGCTTGATATGGAGTGTTGACAGGTGTGGCTTCATCCGACGTACTGGATTCATTTCCTGCTGTCTGTGCTGATGCACCTACTGCGAAAAAGAATACTTTTATTCACCAACCTTCTCTGTACGAATTCGATATATAAACTAGTGGATTCTTCAAATAAATCAGAGAAGACTGGTGAAGAAATAGCTAAAATAGATACAGAAATAAAATATTTTAAGACGACACGTAATTAACAGAACTGGTGAAGCACAGCAAACAATAGAAAATATGTCTTTTTTTTAATATTTGTATTGTCGTGCATTTTACAGTAATTCGGTTATGTGAGTGCGATGTGTTAGAAACGTCTTTACTTGCCAATTACTTATAATATTTTATTACAAAATGAACACCTACCTGATACGCCTGGAGTAAGACAAGCCCCTTGACGCCTTTCATTCGGCTTAGGTGGAGTGCCACTAAACTGTCTAATTCCTGGATCTGTACCCTCAGATTCTGTCGTGCCTGTACCGCTGGTATGACTTTGTCCTCTATTGTGGATACCATCGTATTGTAATGCAGGAGGTGGATGGCGACGGGCATATTCGTAAGCTCGCATTAATTCCTCTTGATTGGATGAACCCGAAGTTAAACTATGACTATTGGGAGCTGAAAATACGAATGACTTACATAAATTCTAAAAAAGATTCTTTAAATATGTACCGTATGATTAAAATATATACTTTACCTTGGCTCTGATATAATTCTTCACTGGCTTTACCACTTTTCGCAGATGGGGGGTCTAAACTCGTCTGGAATTAAAGACGAAAATGAGTTTTTTCTGATATCGATTATGCATATGAATAGTAATTCGTCAAGATCTTCTTAAGATTTGTAATACTCTATTATTACAAATTTTATACTAGATAACAACGATAACATATGAAAATTTCTAGACAAATATAGTAAAGTGTTATCCTTATATTATATAAATAATAAAGTAGTTTTGATCACTAGTAGTCAAGTGGATAAAATCCAAGACTCATCATGGATTCGCGTCTGGCCAATGGGGATGCCACGTGGAATTTTCCAGGTTTTCTTTCCTGGTTTCACATGTGTAAAATCTAAATAGGGGTCAGTTTCCTCCCGAGAGGCACTCCCTTTGGCAGATCGCCCTCATGTTGAGTTGAGCCTGATCCGCTCAATTATCTCAACTAAGAAAAACTATTTTAATCATCTTTATCAAACGAATCAATGTATTTGCTTTATAAATTTATTATCAAAGTTCGTAAAAGTTTATAAGTGCATAAAATTAGAACTATACTAGTTAATTATGTCGAGAAAAAGCAAATTTTAGCGATGTAAGTTTTATATAAAGACACTCATATACCAGGAATATTTGCAAGAATGAGAATAACACATTGAAATTCTTATTTGGAGGAAAAGGGTTTACAATGATGAAATAATTTGAAAACAATAGGCCCATGCTTGTAAAATGATGCTTATAAAATTGTAAATTTCAAAAGTAAATACATAAATAAGAGACTTTTTTAGTTTGCTATGTATTACTTCATCCACAGAGCATTTATCGAAGTTATCCAAGTGGATCCATTTCACTGGGGTGTTCCTGGATTTCATACAATTTTTGACCGCTTAAAACGATTTATCTAAAATGAAATTTGAATTCTCTTTTTACTAATATTTTTCACTTTGACTAATCTCAAGATGTAGGGAAGACTGGGGTCTTCTCGGATATGGTGATTTGGGACAACCGCGAACACTTTTATGGGGCAATGATGAACAGTTTTATACTGTCCGGAAATGCTTCCGAGTACATTTTTTAGTATATTTACTCTGATTTTCTTATATACTCAATAAGTTTGGGTTGTCACGGTCAGGAGCAGAATCTGACTATGACAACCAAAATTGCAGGGATTTAATATTTCAACTATTCATTTTCCTTTTTAATAAATTGACGAATCTATTTATATTTCGGTTTCTAAGCAATAAATAAATTATATTTCATTTCTTTATTTCCTTTGTTTGCAAAATTTTGGCCATTTTTTAACTATTTCTCTTCGGCCCAATACTGTCCACTATTACTCAGCGCTACTAGAGAAAACCGGACATTGTCTGGTTTTTGTGTTTTCTGAGAAAAAAACAGGTTAAATTTTATAATGTCCTATACCATGTGATTGGATTATCAATTCATATAAAACATTTAAGTTTTCTCTAAATAGGTCTCGTGATACAAACTAACAAAATCTTGGTTCCCAAACACCCTCAGTCTTCTTTGATTCGCTTTAATTTTGTTGATTGAGAGTGATTCTAAACATCAATGAGATTATTCGACTATGAATGAGAAATGGAAAAGAAATCTCAATCCAAATTGCCTAAGAACATTCATAAGAATTCGGGTCACATTCTAACTGAAGTACTTCATAGTGGCTGAAGAAATAGCAAATGTAATTTTTGAAATAAATTCATTTTCAATTAAAAAACTTATTAGAAAATTAATTCATTTGGCAAAATTCAATCTCAGCACGAGTTAATGAACTACATAATTTTAATAATTTCTCGCTTAAGAAAATAGATAAAATTTATCAGTTTAAAATTTGTCATACACTAAAACTATCTTTTCAAATTATCATCTGGTCAATACAAAATATTATATTGAATAGAAATAATTGTTGAGTGTATGTATATATGATTTTTAAAAATTATTCTACCGCAAATACACGAAATTCTATTAGTCTATGATAATTTATGATTATTCATAATTATTGTTTCAAATAAATATAAAAATATATTTAAAATGTAATAATACTTTGGCTAAATATGGCGGTTCGCCATGGTGTACGCTAAATGTTTTAAACTCTTCCGTTTGACCTTCGTCTTCTTCTGGTGTGGGACCTGGAAGCTGGAACGTTGCGTATGGGGCTATTTCATCTTCGTAATCTATTTTCAAAACATGAGAATTGTAAGTTATCGATATTTATAAAGGTAAGCGGAAAAACCGGAACGTACAGTGACTGCTCGAAGAGGAATGGGGCAGTTGTCTTGAAGAAGGAGGATTAGCTGTAGGAACGACTTTCCGAACAGGAGATGAGAAATATGAAGGTAAATCCCTGCTATGACTGTGGCTCTGACGACTGGTTTCCGATCTTTGTGACTTCTTCTCTAAGTGTGCCATCAACGCTGTAGTTGTAGCAACATCACTTCTCGATGAAGATTCTAAAATTGAAGATTAATGAGAACGAAATCGATATGAACATGCACGACAATGCTTTCTATACATACCTCTATAGTGATGTCTGGTATTCCGTCTACGCTTGTACATAACTAAACATACCACTGCTACTACACCCGCTATCAGAACAACACCGGAAGAAGCCATGGATACTAAAGTAGTGGTATCTTCGAAGAAAGGTGGCGGGGCTGGTAAGTGATCTGGATTTCCGGCATCAGACACGGATACAACTGAAATAACAATTAACGTTACGTAATCACTGAAATAGAGTATCATATAAATGTAAAGGTATTACCTCCTGAAACTTTCAATGTTATAACATCATATTCCGCTACTGTCGATCCCGCAGCATTATAAGCAGTTACTCTGATCACATACCACGTTTCAGGATTTAAATCCTGTATTATTATTTGATTTTGTTGTTCAGGTACTACTCTATTAGTCAACAATGTCCAATGAGTGCTGGACTGAGGCCGATATTCGATAATCATCTTCGTGATAGGGCACCTACCGCTTTGCCATGATAAAAGTTGAAGTACTAAATGTGTCGAGTTTGTGAAAATCATATCTTCCTGTTTAGGAGCAACTGGTACTAGTTACACGTAGAATGAAATTCATGTAAGGTTACTTTTTAACTGTTTCTTATTTTTTATTTTGATACTCACCAGTACTTTCTGTTCTAAATACAACAGGATTACTTCGTTCACCTTTTCCTTCACTTGTTAAAGCGACCACATATAAATGATAACTTGCACCACATTCTAAGCCATCTAACATAAACGTATGGTTTTTTCCGGATATTCTTCTTTGTTGCCATTCTTTATTTTCAGCCTTATAATGAACTTCATATCCTAAAACAATTATAATTTAGCTTAACAGTTTAGAATAAATATTTAACGAAAACTCGAATTTACCTCTTAATATGACATTTTCTGGCATGGTAAAGAGGAGTTCAACGTGAACTGAAGTCGTAGATGCTGATATGATTTTAATCTGAGGCGCATGAGATGTCACTGGGAATTGAAAATAGAAAACATTGTAAAATAAAAATAATTATTCAAAAAATATTATTTACATATTTATAAAAAAATTACCTGGTTCTGAAGTACATTTAAATAAAGTAAAGGTGGTGTTTATGAAAAGAAAAATATATATATATTTATGAATATTTTTTACAATTGTTATATATTATGAATTATAATTAATTCATTATTTAGTATTGAATCGATTTAATATTGTTCTTCTAAAACAATTCAAAAATTAGTTAAAAGATAAAGAAAAATATACCTTGTATAATAAGAGAATACGTTATTTCATCACTCCCGTGTTTATTTCTTACATAACAAGTATAATTCCCTGAGTCTGTAATTTGGAGTTGGCGGATGATGAGTGCACCATCGGATAAAACTTCTATTCTGCTTTGTTTTGGAATGGTTTCACCTCTGAGAAAAGAAACAATAGATAATGATAAAAATTATCATCATTTATTATTTCATTTTAAAATATTAAACAGAACATTATAAATAATACATAACTTACCTTAATTTCCAGTTTCTGTGCAAAGGCGGATTTCCAATCGACTGACAAGTTAAAACTACCTTTTCCCCGGGTGTAGTTACAACAGTTTCTCCAAAACCCAAAATTCTTGCAGGTACTATATCGAAAATAGGTGTTTAAGAGTGTTGACAACATAAAACTTTTATTACCATGAATATTTATGAACTTACACCATGATGTTGTTGTTCCTGAAACAACTTTGCTGATTTCTCCTTCACCCCTGGCAGTAGATGCAGTCAACCAGAATTCATGACGCGAATTTTCCTTTAAGCCTGTAACTTTATATTGATTTTGACTAGCGGGAATATGGACTACGGTAGCATTCTTGGGGGAAAGATAAAGATATGTTAAAGATTTGATTTCACTCATTTATTTTAACTCAATTTTAGACTATTTTACCTTAATATCACTTAATGAACGCCAATAAAGTGAGTATTTATTAATAATGCCGTTAGATAACAAAGGATGTTTCCACGTTACGAGAATTGTATCGGAAGAAAGAACCACGGACTTAACAGCTGCAGGAGGGCCTGGAACTTTAATAAAAAAAAAAAAAAATGAAATGTTTATTATCAAGCTTTGATATTTTATTCGGCATTTCTGAAATTATTTGTATATCATTTACCATCTTCCAGTGTCATGCAGTAAACGGGATTGCTCCGAACGCCGTAACCCTTTTGAGTAAAGGCAACAACCATTATGGAATAATTCGTATATTTATGAAGAGAAGTCAATTTGGCATCTTGTTCAGTTACCCGTTTTTCTTCATACTCTTCATCTCCTATTATTATTTATTCTACTATTATTACTACTATTATTATATTATTTTTATTCATTTTAATAAACAAATACGTAAATATATAATATTTATCTATTATTATTGCATAACATTTTACACAACACATGTGCTTAAATGAATGACATGTACTGTACACATAATTCTTTTTTTGAAAAAATACAGATATTCACAAATAAAAAAATATATATATTATGAAATTTCGGTTAATGTTAACTATGGTTCCAAAATAGCGGCTCGTCTCTGATTCTAGCAAATAGAAGAAAGGAAACAGTGGGGATGCACGTTCTAACCTAACCTAACCTATTCTAATAAATTACCATAATTATTACCAACGAATTTATTAGAATAGGTTATAACGTGCTTCCCCACTGTTTCCTTTCTTCTATTTGCTGGAATCAGAGACAAGCCGCCATTTTGGAACCATAGGTAACGTTAACCGAAATTTCTTCCAATATATTTTAAACCTATTTCTTTTCTTTATTTAAAATAAACATATAACCTATATATATATATTTTATCTCAAACTTACAGCATGCTGACACAATTGAGCAAAAATTCATCGATAGGAAAGATAAAACAAAGGTAAATAGAAGAGCCATATAGGCAAATAAAATGTAAATATTTTTAATGTTCCCATATTTTATATTTTATTTGTAAGTGCAAAGGTTTCACTCCATATTTAGAACTGAACGCATGGTAATAGTTAACTATGAAATCATTTATATCATGCATTCACAATAGTATTATAAAACGCCAATCATTAACATTTCTTTGTGGATAGATCTCTGTGAAGCTTCTTTCCATATATTATTTCGTGTATAGCCGATCACTGTTCCATAATTCCTTCTTATAGAACTATTGAGCTATTGACTGTACGTAGTATATTGTGTTTCGTATATATAGTACAAAAACGAAAATACTTCTTTTAATTTAATTGAAAATATTCGAATACGCATTTTCTATACAATGTGTAAATACATTATCGAAAATTCAACCAATTTATATTTTTAAATGATGATATGAAAATAGTAACAAATAACTTAAAGATAAGATTTGTATTTAAATGATAACAAATAGGACAATATAGCAACTTGTAGAATGGCATTCAAAAAGTAAAATAATATAGGTCCTAATACTACTTTTGGTAAAACAAATAGCGCCTAAATACACACACATACACGTGTATAATGTTCTACAACAAACGTTCATAGTAACTTAAGAAATTATTTCAAATTATATTACTATTTTGGAAGCTGATGATAACAGTTAAGCAATAAATAAACATAAATGCAAAATACCTAATGAATAAATATCTTTAACTTGTATTTTAGACTATATTACAATTATTAAAAGATAAATATAAAGTTACGATTATGTTTAAAAATCATTTGACGTAATTTACAAATCTATGACATCGAGTTATTTATTAGTAACTAATCTAACATGTTTTATTCAACATTCAAAATAACTATAAAGATATAAAATTAAAAACAGTTCTAAATAATATATTTAATCTATGTTTTGTATTAATATTTTATTTATTCTAGAAATAAAATATTAAGCAAAGTCATTTATGTTATATTTATAATTATTGAAAAGCAGTTAGTTGACCAAACTACACGTCTAACAACATATTTCAATAAATACTTTTCGCATTTAGTTTGTAATATATAAACGTAACTGAATGTAAAATAATGATTTATTAGTATATATACATTATATAAAAACTATAATACATTTGAATGTTGGAAATTCATGCTGCATAAAAAAGTTTTGTAATGCTTACTGAATACGATTTAATCTATATGAAAATTTCAACTCAAACTATTAGAAATTTCAAAAGTATTTTACCTGCTAAAGTTTCGGCTGGCCTGTAAAGAATTTTATATCCTTGGAGAATACCATGGATAGATGACATAGGTGGTGCTTCCCATGATATATGGAGACTTTGTGATGTAAGTGGTAAACATTGTACTCTGTGCGGTGGCTGACTTGGTACTAACAAAAGAAACTTATGTTTAATATTTTTACATTTAAATCATTCATAAATATAATAAACATTTATTAAATTCAAAATAAACACTTCCCCAGTTAAGAGAATGAGTGTTTTTATAAAATTATACAGATACATTAGACTACTTCTTTATGGTTTTATTATATGTACAAAATATAGTGAATTTATAAAGTACTCAGTCAATAAAAAATTAATTATCATTCGTGTACGTCAAGAAATTAAGTTCAATTAAGGTAAAATTGTTATTCTGCAATTATTTTATTAATAATAAATACATTTTCATATTGTTTGTTATTAATCAATTTGTTCAGATTTGTTCAAAACCAGATGTAATAAATTAAAATTTAAGTAAAAAACTTATTATATAAAGGTACTAAAATTCACAGATTATAATTAAGAATATATTAAAGTATTGATCCTTTAAATTTTAGAAAATTTAAATAGTTTAAGTTTCAAATGTTTAAATTTATTTATCTGAATAGTGTTGGGCATTTTAATTAAAATAATAATCTATCTTCTACTATCAAAAAATATCAGCTTTTTAGCCTGAATTATGTAGAAAATATCTTGGTTATTTAACAGTTAAAAATTTTTTTTAAATGAATTATAGTGTAGAAACGTTCTAACAATGTTTCAATATTATAATAGGTTTTTGATTTAAAATAATACATAATATAACTTTAATAATAAATAGATATATCTTTAAAAATTCCGAATAAAATTATAAGATATATGTATGATATTGCATTATAATTACATACGAAATTTTTTTATTTAATCTTAATCAAAAATTAAAATCGAATAAGTTTTCTATTCAAAGTAATAAATTTTCATAATGTACGTTTATGAAAAAACTTATTTAATTTATTTAATAAACTAATAAAATATAGAAATTATTACCGTCTTCTAATGTTCTGACAATAATTTCGTCAGATCTTGGTCCTGCACCCATTGAATTGTAAGCTTGCACTAAAACGCTATACCTTGTAAACTTGTGAAGTTGATTTAGCACCACTTGTTCTTCAATACCTTGTCCTACTTCTAAAGTTTTATAAAGATATGGATCCTCGGAATCGTAAACTTTATAACCAACATAATAACCCTTAATAGGACCGTTCCATAATTCGTGATCGGGTGGCTAAATAAATAAAAAAACAAAATAAATATATCAAAAGCATCCTCTTAGTACTTGAAAATTTATTTGTAGTCAGCAGAAAATACAATATTATCTGATAATACTTCTCTGAAAGCCACAAAAAGATCTGAAACTAAGATGGGCTACTTCAAGTTCTGATTCAATCTAATTTCTTTTTTTTTGTGATTTTTAAATTCAAAAAAATATGTTTGGATATAAGACTTACTTCGAAATTACATATTGTATAGTACTAAGTGTGAAAAAATATTTTATCGATTGGAAAATAAAAAGAAAACTTTTATGATGGATTTAAAAAAAAAGTAAAAACCAAGTTATTTATACCTTTTTAATAAAATCATTTTTTTCTAGATTTTATGAAACAATGTTTTATTTTGTAAATTATTAATATACTGTACTTTTTAAAAATTGTTTTATAAGAAAAATTATCGAATTACCTTCCAGGTTATTATATATTTTGTCAGCGTGGACATTAATCATTAACAGGACAATTATACCGGTGTTAAGCATTTACACGAGAATGGAGGAAAAAGTTCTTAAAGAAAACAGAGTTTCTTTAAGAACTTTTTCCTCAATTCTTGTGTTAATGCTTAACACCAGTATAATTGTCCTGTTAATGATTAATGTCCACGTTGACAAAATATATAATAAGAAATTAAATAAGGACAGTAAAGCAATAGTAATTACCTTCCAGGTTACTTTCAATGATTGTGAATCTATTGCTTGAACTTTTACATCAAGTGGTGGTCCTCCTGGTACTATAAAAAAAATGTTAATAGATTTTTTACACAAATTAATTTTCATATAATATGAATTTTAAAAGTTATTTAAAATTATACTTGTTATAAATGCATATTTGTGTATTATGGGTTTTAAATATGTGAAATTAAGAATAATAAAATTAACTTTATGGTTAAATTTATAATATTCACGTGTGTAAAAATTTATTTTTATTTTTGTTATACAAAAATGTAACATTTTAAACTGGAATATTTAATTATTATAAGAATGTAATTATTCCTTTAATAATAACTACCCTGAAAATTATAATATTTTTAGAATATTTTTGTGTTTTTGAATAAAAAAATTGAAGAAAAAATATAATTAAAAACCTTCTTCAGACGTAGTGATGGCAGTAGGTTCGCTCGGTTCTCCTAATCCAACAGAATTTTCAGCTCTGATTCTACAATAATAAGTTCTTGCAGGTCGGAGACCTTTCAATACCACTTTAGTGTCGTCACTTCCGGCTGTTACGTTTATAACGTTCTCCCGATCATTCCCTGTTTGATAAAAGATTAGATAAACAAAATAGATAACATCCGTATAAAAATAAATTAAATGGAATTGAATCGAATTTACCTGATTCTTGTTTACATTGTATATGATATTTAATAATGGCACTGTTTCCAGTAAATGGGGGAGACCACGAAATCTTAGTAGACCGACTTTTTTGTTCTAATATTTTAATTTCTCGCGGTGGTTCTGGAGGCTCTGATAAATAAAATATCACAGAAATCAATTTTTAAACATTTTAAATCATTTAAAATATTTAAGATGGATGTTTATTTCATTTGTTGCAATGCTTAAATATATAATATATAATAAGAAATAATGTATAAATAATTTGAGTTAAATTACATTACAAATTCAAATCTATTTGGAAAAAATTACATCTGAAGTTTTATTTTTATTGTACAGTAAAATAATTAAAAATATGTTTTAAATATTTAATCATTTAAAATAATTTCAGAGCTTATAAACTGTTCTAATTAATAAATTGTATTTAAAATTAAAGTCTTTATATTCATCTACTAAAGATTAAATGTGGTTTCTATTATAAAAAGCTGAAGATAAAATATATATAAGTTATATAAAGTTAGAAATTATATTTGATGGAATAATTAGTTTAAGTAATTATATTTTAATAATAATTTTAATCCTTTTCTAACATTTTCTTTTTGCATATAATAAATTTGTTAAGCTTTTGATATAAATTATTCCTTAATTATAACAATAAGACTTTTTAAAAGAGTCTTACAAAGTTTACTATAGTAAACTTTAATTTCTGAATATCCTATGAAACGTTTAACTGATTGTGTTTTATAATCATATAATAATGTATTTAATCAATTAAATGACATGAAAAGTGAAATGGAATAGTCTGGCATTTTTACTTTTCAAAAGAGTATGAAAAGTATTTTTTCATTAATACAAACAGTACTTTCTTTCTCCAGAAATAATTAAATTTTTATAGAATATTATTCTAAATAAATAAATATTTCTGTATGTATTAAACAAGAATTTCACTCTCTAAACACTTATAAACTTTGTTTCAAAAATTTTGTAAACAAAAGTAAATATGCAATAACTTTTGATTCAAATAAAATAAAAAATAATAAAATAATAACAAAAATAAAATTATTAAACTATTATTTTTAAATATAATTTTCAGTATATTTTACTATATATTTTAAGTTATTGTAATATTTTAAAATAATAATATAAACTTCAAATATTGAATAAATATATAATGTAAAAAGTGTAAATTTTAAAATGCAAAGAAAATTAATTCTAATCCTTATAATATCATACTAATATTAAGTATTTCATATTCATCTTCATTCATTTTAGCTAATGATGATAAAATTTAAATATAAGAAATGAAAACTGAGGCAAATATACTGTATATATATATATATATTAAATGTTCTACATATACCAATACAAGATAATGTTAAAAATAATAATATTAAATAAGACATTTATTTAAAAATGATCAAAATATTTATGTTTAGAAATTTTTAAAATAGAAAGCAACAGTCATATATCTAATGAGTTTTTATAGTTATTATAGGTATATTCAGTGGTGGATCAAGAAGGATCAAAGGAAAGTTAACTCAAAAATTGAAAATATTTGAATAATTAATAAGTGTCTTTTATTAACACACACAAGACTTGTATTGCGGATGGTCTGATAAACCATATTTGCCATTACAAATGCTTTTAATAAATAAATAAATTTTAATTTTTGAGGGTGTGAGTGTATGTATATTAATAGAAAGTGTCTTAAGCCCTGTAGCCACTGTGAATGCACCCCCTATATAATATATATATATATATATATATTGCATTTATTTCAATTATTCATCAAAGATTTTTACTAAAAAACTGTGTTAATAGAAACCACATTGAAAATATTCTTTCAGAGAATGTTAAAGATCATTTAATAAAAATAAAATTACTAATTAATAGACGTGAAAATGAAATTTTAAATAATGCAAGTAAGTTATAAGTACGTGTATATTTTATTTTTTAAACACTAATTTTAAATAAGAATTCATAATCTTAATACACAACTGAGCAGTTACTTAACATTAGCCTTACTAATTTTTACAAGAAATATCCATTTTAGACTGCTTATTATTAATCATATATCAGTTATGAATTTCATTCTATATTTTATATTTTATAAATCAATTAAATGACTGGTTTGATAATTGATAAAGTTAACATTAAGTATAAAATTAATTTCATCTGAATTGAATTGAGCTGTTAATTTAAATGAAATATATACTTAATGTAAGTGGACTGAAATATAAATATTTTAGTCCGTTTAATAAAATATTCTATAGAAAAAATTTTTATTTTTCATCAGGAAATGTTTTTATTCGAATTATTTTCTTTCTTTCTTCGAGGGATTTGCAGTTAAATATACAATATAAGATTAACAAAAAATATTTAATAGCAGTAAGTATCTACATTTTTTATTCTTTTAATTTGATATATTAAAAACTCACTGTAGATATATTGTTAGTTTATATTAATGAAATGAGTTTTATTAGTTATTCGGTAGTTAAAACTCATAAAATTGAATAATTTTTTCTAATAAAAAAAAAGATTTAATCTTGATCTTTTCTTTCGAATTTGGCGACGGGATTCAAAACTTCGATAAACTTCGATACTCGATTGATTTAGTTGGAGAAAGAAGCAGAAGAAAACGTGATTTTCGAAGATAAGAGATCGTGTGGCGATTGATCGAATCTTACCGCGCGACAATGTCATCAAAATCGATGTCAATTATTAAAAATGGCCTATGAAAGACATAATCCGGATATGTCTCTTAAGTTACGGAAAAAAAATAATCATTTTTCTTCCAAAAACTTAAATAAGTTATCGGCATTACATTAATACATAACGTGTATTTAAATTTTCCTGCGTTTCTGAAAATTAGTAAAACGTGTTTTAATTTCAAATATTTTTCACTTTAACTTTTGGAATCATCCCCCTCGTGCCTTTTATACACTATTTTTAATGACTGATATCGATCCTTGTGTTGCCGCTTTGTAAGAGTCGACCAATCATCAATTATCTATGTCCACTAATAACGACTTACGTTTCTTCTTTCTCCAACTCTAAACCAGTCGAATATCAAGGTTTCAAATTCTATCATTGGTTTTAAGTTCGAAGGTGAATCATTTAACTATTTTCGTAATAAAAATTTTGTTCTATTTGTAGATCTCACTTACCACAGTATAACAGGAACATTTTTATCTTGTTATAAATATAATGACTGTATTAATGTTTTATTCTTAAAATTTCCAAAGCTTGTCATGTAATCATAAACTTGAAAAGTATAACAGAACTACTAGATAATAAGATATAACGCATTCATTGACAAAAACAAAATTACGCATCCATATAGAATTGGTCCTATTATTGAAAAACTCAGCAGTCATACAGCTGTCTCGGATAGGTATGTAAGTGATTACAGTTGTGGTGGATTGCGAGCCAGATAATTTCTATAGAGTGTTTTAAAATCATTACCTCATAGTCTTGTAAAAAGGCTAATGTGTTTAGAATTTTCAGTTTATCTTTTATTTGGAAATCTTCGAACCCCAGGCAGGTCTGTACGACACAAAGGCATTATGAACCACAACTGACAGAGTTTGAGAAAAGCCGCATCATCGAACTGAGGGAAATTTTGCCAAATTGTTTGCTATCTGGGCCGTTCTGATCATACTGTGAGGAAGTGTTGTAAGTAGTGGATACACGGTGTACATCGAGGTATACATACACGGCAGACAGACTCTGAACATTTCAGACAAACCATAATAGACGATCATCTGATCATTAGACAAGCATGTGCAACGGTGCATCTTTGCCGACATTCAAAGACAGATGGAAGCATTGTTACAGAACTCTCTCTTCCCATTGACAAGTGACTGGCAGAGACAAATTTGTATATATTGGAAATAGCTGTGTCCTGTCATTAGCACCATAGCATCATCGACTTCATTTGAAATGGTATCATGACAGAGAATTATGGACTGCTGTGGGCTGGCAGTCTATCGTCTTTGGCGACAAATCCTGATTATGTTTGGAAACAGACGACCACTGTGTTGGAGTATGGAAGATAGTTAGTCGGATCATCACTAGTCCTGATGCAAGAGACATTAATGGCGCAATAATATGTACAGGAAATCCTGTGTCCTCGTGTTGCCTTCCATGCTATGTGTGGACGAGCATTATCTTGCTGGAATATAGTTATTTTTCAGAGTTTTTCAGAAATGTCTCCATCACGTTGGAACACTTCTTTGGCATGCCCAGATGCAGATTTGTCGGCCATAAATCATTTTTAGGACGCCAGCCTCGGCCATCTACTAGTGCAGTTCGACATCTGTGGGTAAATCTGTCACAGGATAGAATATGGTACCTGCATGCCTTCAGGCTCAATTGCATCTCCGCATGTATCCAGGCAAGAGAAGGTTCTACAATTTACTAGATGCTCCTCTAAATTGTACTGTTGTTCCACTGGAAATTGTCTCTTTGGTATGATACGGTGATCACTTATCACCATTATCATTACGTTTGCACTAATGAAGTTTTATTCAATTCCAACGCATTCTTGTTGGTGCGTAACTTTTTGTAAATGAGTGAATTTTAACAATAAGAAGACAACTGAAATAGTAGTTTGGTTTGATAATGTAACTCAATACAAGAGCGTGATTTAGATATGTCGAAAAAGCTGATAATATTCTAAATTAATCGTAGAAAGTATTATATTTGGTTATAGGAAGAAAAGGAAACCTAGGACAATCTGGACTGATAGCATAAAACATGGTTTAATAACACTGACTAGTTTCAAAGACAAAATACCTAGAATAGCAATGTTAAAACATTTATCTGTAAGTATCTAATAGTCATCAATATAAGGGAACTAAGAAGACATTTAAAAAAAGAACAATTTACAAATAAATTCCTTTTGGAGGTAAACCATTTTATCAGGAAGTACACAACTAAGTTAACCCAACTGGTATAATATCCATAATAGTCAAAAGATGAGAAATTAAAAGTTATTTTAAAATACTAAGTCTGTTTTTTTAAAATATTACACATGTTTAGAATAAATTATGTCAAATATTCTCACCTTGTACGATGAGTCTTATGTTCATATCATCTCGTCCAAACGCATTTGTCACAAGGCACGTAAATAGGGCAGAATCCCTCCGTTCGGCAGACATGATTGTGATTTCGGAGGACAGGCGTTTTTTATCGATATAATCTTTTATTGAATACCTAATTAATATAAACTTCATATTATTATTTTATTAGAAATTTCAGATTTAATTTTAAATATAATAAAACCACTTTATTTAATTTTTAATGAATGCTTTCTATTAGCATGTTTCAAAACGATCCGATCTTCTATGAATTAGAAAATTATAAAGAATTTTGCATTATTAGACTATAGATTAAAAGTATTTTTGACCTTTAATTAATAAAGAGATGTAAAAATCAATAACTGAAAAACTTCAATAAACAAATTTAATTTTGTAAAGTTAAAAAAAGGAAACAAAAAAACATAATTTTGAATATTAGAAATGAATAGAAAGCAGACATGAATATGCTTTTAAAAATTTCATAAAATTAATATTAGAAAATAACTATCTTCAGATGTGTTTACATGTATACAAAATGAAAATTTTAACACGATATTCATCTTTCAATTCTATCCATCATACACGTACACTCACCCAATTATTTACAAACGTATAATGAAGATAATGATTAATTCACATTCAATTATCAGTACCAAGCTACTAAATAAGGTAGTGAAGAAGGTAAAAAAATCTATCAAGGACTTTCTCTTTTTGTAACAGAAAACCAAAATCATTTTAATGATATATTTAAATCTTTTTTTTTTTTTTTTTTTGTATGTTGAATATCACCGAAAGAAAATTTTGGAAGAAATTTAAATTTTGATAATAGAGCACAAAAGAAATCCTAACTTTTCAAGAATTTTTTTCTTATGCATTTTAGTGATTGAATATTTATATACATAATCTTCCCTCTATAAATCCCAGGTGATGGTCACTATTTCAAGATTTCTAAGTGCGTTTTAAAGTCCAGAATATTCTCTCCTTAATAGTAGCTTTTCACCTATATTGATCATGAAACTGGAGCTTGCTGTAGATTCAATTTTCCATCTCGTACCGCGGTTCCTCTGTTGGATTCAATGGCTGTTTGTCGATATTCCACACGATTGTCATTGGATGGTCGCCGGAAGCTGAGCACTGCATCTTCACCATCTCGTTTTTCTTCACAGTTTCGCTCTTGAACTTGGTTTCGAATCTTGGCGGAACTGTAGAAGGTAAGAATAAGATTTTTACTCATTCAATTTCGTTTAAAACATAAATTATCAAAATAAAACTCTATTCTATAAAATAAAATGATTATTACATGTTTTGTAGTGAGGATTTTATTACTATAAACTCATTTCTTTTTCATTGTAGAACTAGAAAATAATTTCCTACTCTACTTCGGTATAAAAGTATAATAATTATAATAATAGTATTTTCATTTTCTGAGATTTTTATTCTCGTCAAACATTGAAATCATTTTAAATTTTAAGTATTAATTTCTGTTAGCTATTCTGTTAATGTAAAAATCCGATGTGCCATATTACTTTCCATAAGCTCTGTATCATAAGTTAAGGAAACGATTCTGGAAATACAGTTTTTACCACAGTACACAATACCATACAGAGACAGCCAATGAAAAAAATATGACATTTTATATCCACAAAATAGAAATTTTATTTGTTGCAAATGTAGGATTTTTAATGGGAATCTGTGATAAGCATGATAGAAATATTACTGATTTTCGAAGTTATTTTACGTATTCAATTAATAATTTGGGTAAAATTTAAAGGGAAGCTTTCAAAAAATTTAAACAAAAAAAAAATTCAACAAGACTATTCATCAAATTTAAATAATAATAATAATTTGAATGGTAATTTAGAAGAATGTTCGACGATTTTTATCAATGAAGTAATTGACTTTGAATAAGAAGTAGAATCACGAAACAAAAAAAAAAATCATTAATTTTTACTCAATAATAGATAATGTATATATACAAGATGAGTCAAAAGTCCCTTGCATCCTTTTCATTCCAAAAGTACTGAAGATATATTAATGGAGAATCGGATAGGATCTTTTTGTTGACGTTAAAAAATAATTTCCAAGATGATATAAAACTCCTCATAAACTTAAAATTGCAAATTTTGCAGTCCTAAATGTATTTATTTGAATCCAGAAAATGGTTTAAGATTAATTAATTGGTGTTATTTAGCTTTGACATTAGAATCTTTACGCTACTTCTGCTCATTAAAAGTTACATCATAAGTGAAGACCTTAAAAATCATTTTGAAGGTCAACAAAAAGGTCTAATCCGATTTTCCATGCCTAACTTCCTACGTAACTATATTAACTAAATTAATATATCTTAATGGAAAGGGTGCAAGAAAGTTTTGACTCACTCTCTACTCGTATATAGCGTAGCCAGAAAATTCGTTCTGAAACAAGTTGACATCAGATATATTCTTTTGTATATATGTTTAAATATAATAAAATCCTAAATCAACTTAATCAAATTAGAATTGTAAGCAGGTTAACATTACAGTAGAGCGTCAAAAAGTGGAACCAATTGGGGACTGGGGTCGTTCCAAGTAGTGATTTTTTCCAATTTCCGATTATGTACAAAAAAATATATTAACCTGTCCGATGTTCAAATTTTTCTTTGTTGCGTATCGCTTCCTGTTGAATTTTTCTCCGTTGCGTGTCGCTTCGTGTTGAATTTTCGTCGATTTTAAGCCTAACGAAAATTTTTATAATAATAATCGAGGCTATCGTATCGTTAAAAATTATTTCTTTATTTTGTACAAACAAAATAAATATATTGAAGAATATAAAAAACATGAAAATTATACTTTAGAAGTAAATTTAGTATCAAAAACGTTCGATTCAGCACGACACAGTCCGACTGAAAATCGTTCCAGTTTCCGGCCATTTCAATTACCGACGTTCCACTTTTCGACGCTCTACTGTATTACATTCTGAAACTGGACGTTTAACATTATGTACAGTACAGGATTTTAATATGGTTCTTATAATTAATAAAGAAAATTTTCTAGTTAAGAATGACAATTTATGAAATATAAAGTCTTTGCAATTATCAATAAATTACTAAGTATAAAACTATGAGTTATCTAATTTATGTAAAAAAAAAAGAATTTAGTAGGAAGTATGGCTTGAAACGTGTTTATGTAGTAATACTGTATGTATTTTGTAATACATAAGTAATCTTTCTAAATGAATATATATACGTTTAATTTCACTTTTTAAAAACGATTTAATATTATTTAATTATTTGAAATTTTAACATATTATTTTATTCAATTGTTAGCAATGTTACATGCCACCCAAAAATAATACTGCATTTTAATAATTAGAAAAATTTGGACAGGTCATCCAATTAAATCAAGGGCTTTAAGAAAAAAAATTCATAATTTTAAACTAAATTTCATTATTATTTGGTTATTTCATTGATATTTTAAATACAAAAAAAATAATTTAAAAGAGAAGCACTTCATATATTTCTACAACTATAGAAAGTCCATTTAAATGACATAAAAATTTAATTGCATTCCATTAACATTTTAAATTATTTTATGTAAAATGAGGTGTAATGTTTCATCTACATTTTTCACATATTCATCATATAGTGATTCGTAAATAGCATTTCCTTGTAAAAAAATTAATGTTTTTCCAGGAAATTCCATACAAGTTCTCATCTTAATTATATATTGTAATATGTGGATGAGTTTTTAATTATGTATACATTTACATTAATTCAATTTCAAGTGATTATCTAAATTGTAAATATTACTAAATAATAATCAAACAGAAAGTAGTTGTTTTATAGATAGTTTAAGTTATGAAAATTGTTTTTAATTAAAAATAAATTAATAATTTAACATATTGTGATGATTTAACTATGTAAATAGATCCTAATACAGAATATATTATGGGTAAAGTCAAAACATTCTCATATATTGTTATGCTTATTTTCATAAATTCTTTTTAAAGTATTACTTAATGCATTATTTATCTCATAAATGAAAATAGGCTTATGCAATTAATAGCAATTAATTATTAAATTCTGTTGCATGTGATTTATATTTTAAAAAGAAAATATCATATGACAAATGAAGAATTTTTAAAGGACAAAAAGATGTAAAGAATATTTACAATAATTGGAAAAATTGATTATGCAAATTTCGTAAAATCTGCAAAAAATAAACAAATAAATATGAGGGACCTCTCCATCTGCTGAATAACAATTGAGCTAACATGTAGATGGTAATTGAAATTGACCTTTTTACTATGAATGTGTGTATAATAGAATTAAAACATTCAATTTGATACAGTAATAATGACATCCTTTACGAAAAATGTTTATATAGACTTATACAGTATACAGAATCAAAGATAATTAACTTTAAAAATGTGTAGTAGTTTAGACATATTTAAAAAGAACTGAAATCGTATTTATGTAATGGATATGTAACATTTTTTCAAATTAATCAGCTAAAAGAGATAATTAAAATTGCAATTATTAATGTATTTCTCATATAACGAATACTTGGGTCTGCTTAATAATTCAAAAAATTTCAGAAATACAGTAAATAATTTGTATATACTTTATAAAATATTTTATATGTGTTATTTCATTTAGTTAATAAGCATTAATAATAAATCTATAAAATACAGATTTAAATATATACCTTGTATTATCTTTACACACATACATAGGTGAGTGTGTATAGCTGCACAGTGTTCTACCATATATTGTTAATCTTATATTTATCTGTATTTAAATCACTTTAATGGCTTATTTTAAATTATAGATAATTATATTAATGTCTACAAACGATATGGTGTATAATATAATGCAAAAAAGTTACGGTAAGAAAATAAAACAAATCCACTTTAAAATTTCTTAATTCATTTCCAAAGAGCTTTAACTTACGAATTAAACTCGTGTAAGAATTATGCCAAAGTATAATAAGTGAAAGAAACCGCAAATGTGGTTACTAATGTATTTTACAAGTTATGATTACAATGCAATTCGGGTCATCAGCTTTACAGTAATTAGAAGTAAAGGATTATCTAGTAGAGTGCTTTCTCTTTACACCGATTTAAAAACTTTAATTGGGATTTCTGCACAGTTTTTTTGGTCCATTTAGCTGTTAAACATTACCACATTGTCAAACTGTCACAAGATTCTAGAGTTTGAAATTAAATGTGTTGAATTTGTTCTTGAATCTTTGCCAAGTTAAACCTTTCGTAAATCATCATCAAATACACCTCCAATACATTAAAAGATTTAATTAAATAAATCCCTCTACTTATTAGTTTATCTAATATAATCAATCTATTTAGTAATAAGAATTAATATACTTTTCAAAAAAACTGCCAGTAATTATTGAGTTATATATTTTTCTTCATATCTAGTGAATTATTAGTATTTCTGTTGAAGGACAATTTAAAATATCTCTTACCATGTACAGTAAGGAAGACGACTTTACTTAAACCGGAAGCGATACCGTTGGTTGCTTGACATAAATAATACCCGCCGTCGTCTTCTTCAACATTTTTAATCAGCAAGGAACCATTGGCATAGACCTCGTAATGTGGCCCACTAGCTATAACAGTGTAATGATGGGGAGAACTGACTGAAAAAAAGAGAAATACTGTGAATAAAGTATATATTTAATAAATTGTGCTTGTTAATTACATTTTTAGGAATCGGTTTAATTATATATTTTATAAAATTTATGAGGAAGGTATTACCTGAGCCTCTCTCCCACGTTATCACAGGTGTTGGAAAGCCATCAGCAAGGCAGTCAATTCGAACATTCTGTCCAGATACAACAGATTCATCGCGTGGTTCAACATTCCACCTGGGAGGAACTAATATAAATAAAATGAGAACAAGGCCACAAGAAACTAATTATTGCCACTGAAAATTCAAAAGATAAAATCAGCTCACCATCAACAATCAACGTAGCTGTATGACTGACGGAAGCCGCAGCATTACTAACGATGCAAGTATAATTCCCATTATGGCGTGGACTGACACTAGCAAAAGTAAGATCACTAGAAAAATCATCATTACGGATACCAACACCGAGTCCCGGTTCAATAGGTCTCCGATCCTTTCTCCAATGGATAACGAAAGGTGGATCTCCTTGAATCACCGTACAAACGAGACGTGAGCGCATTCCCTCTTGTAAATTGCGTGGAAATGAGAATGGATCAATCACTGGCTTGACTGCAACAAGTATCATTATTAGCATAATTAAAATTACTTTTATTTATTTTATTTATGAAACAATTAAAAATTATATAAAAGAATATATCATTTTCCATTTTTAAAAAAAATCTTTTTGCCCCGTAGACACACTAAAAAGGTCTTTGCTCCATACCAATTTTGGGTTCGGCCAGGCCCACAATGGGAGCGACCGGATGAAGGTTGAGACTTAAACGAGAATACATGTTAATTGAATTTGTGTCTCAGATTTTCAATCCGCAATTTAAGAACATCACAGGATATGTTTAATTTTATTTATTACTAGATGTGACAACGAAGAATTTTCTAACGTCAAGTATCTCAAGTAGAACGAATGAATCTATATAAGAAGCTCAAATTACTCACCCATGACATGCACCCTGACGGTACCAGTGGCGCTTTGTCCTTGTCTATTCAACGCCCTGCATTTATATGATCCATCATCCACACCTCTCTGGACGTCTCTAATAACTAACGTACCATTTGGAAACATTTCCTGTCGTCGGTTGATTGGCATTCGACTTCCATCTAAAAAAGAAACATATCTTTTATCTTTAGTTTGAATTTGTGCCATTCCATAGCTTGGTCTCGAGGGTAACATACGCTTTATGTTTCCTCTTTCAACATATAAAAATCATTTATTTGAATATCTGGGACTTCTTGCAACAATCACTCATTCGATTCCCAATACAGTTAAGTAAATGATGAGAAGGAAAACTATTGTGGTTATTTTTATAGCAGTATTTTCTTCAACATCTTTCTATACTTCCATTTTATATGAAAATAAAATACGGTTTTATGTGGTTTTATTATTTTAATAAAAAAGTGTAAAATAATTTTAAACGTTTTTCAATTTGAAATATTGACAACTTATAGTATTCTGTTGTTCCTGGTCCAAGTTATTTATAGAAATAATTCAATCTGAATATAAGATTTTTCTAAAATCATATCCTGTTTACTATCTTGAGAAATCTTTTGTGTACAATTTATATTTAATTTACATTCTGTAATTTATATTTTTATAAATTTATTGTGTTTGATATAAATTATATTATTTTTTTCCTTTGTTAATTAATATAATTTTATTTTAAAACACTAAAAATTTACACGAAGAAACAAAGACGAAGTGTTTTCAAGATGAAATTGAACTAATGCAAATCTGATTGGCTTTCATAAACTTATTAATAGAGTAATTCTAAGCCGCATCGATTAAGAGAAAAATAGAATTTTAACAATGATTTAAGTTCATAAAATTACACTGATAATTTGTGTACCAGTACATATTGTGTAGAAAGATTTAAAAAGCAGATTAAAATTGCATCTATTGATAAATTCCTCATAACTAGTATATTTTCACGATATACTTTTGTATATTTCGAATTATAACTAAACTATTAATTCGATATAGTTACCTCTTGACCACGTGATAGTGTCTATTGGATACCCCGCAACGTGGCATCTAAGCACCAAGCTTTCTCCGGCAACAGCAGACACATCCTTCATTGGACGGATGTAAGGCAGACCATAAACATTGAGCCTTGACGAATGGCTGATTGTGCCCATTGTATTTTTTGCATGACATTCATAAACACCACCGTCTTCCACACGAACCGACGTGATGTTGACATAACTGACAACGTGACCTTGCAGAGTGATATAATCTCCAATTCTGTAACGTTGATCTTCGGGTAACAGAGATCCATCTAAGGTCCACGTAATTTGGGGCAAGGGATTGCCTGAAGCAACACATTTTAATGATACAAATGGTCCCGGCTGCAGAGTTTCTTCAGAAAATACGTAATGAAAAACTGGGGTTGCATCTGAAGAAACAAGAATAAAGATAAAAATGTAAAACTCAGATTTAAAAAAGCAGGGATAATGTTTATACATATATATAATAACGCCAACCTCCTAACAATAGCTGAGCAGTTCCCTGAGCAGACTCAACTTCATTGGACACAAAACACTGATACATTCCACTATCTTCTCTTCGCACTGATGAGATAATGAGAACATTTCTGGATAATACCTTCACTCGAATACCATCTTCAAACATAGGATTACCGTCTTTGATCCAAGTGATACTGTTGACTGGATGGCCAGAATATGAGCAATTAAATTTTGCTGTTTTTCCAACATCAATTGTTTGTTGCTGAGGCTGTACATGTGCTGATAAATGAGCTGAAACGTTAACAGGAGTCTGTTAGATTGAAACTACTAGCAATAAATGTAATGTAATGTACTATAATAGTAATAAAATTTTTATGCGCTAGATAATTGTCAAGTGACCGGAGTTTAGAAAGATTTTAGTTGATCGACTAGGTGCTATCGTTTTTGTTCGTATGACATTTTATCAACGATTTAAAACTTTCATTCGATAATTTTCTAAACTACAACTAAGTTTTCAATATAAAAAAATGATTAAAAACGATATAATGTGATTAATTATATGATAATCATATTAAGATTTAAAATACTTAATTATCTAAATCTTGTAACTATATATCATTCCCTATTGTAATCTGATAATTCATAAATAATTAAAATCTTTTACAAAGAGTTTATATTAAAATTTTAAATTGAGTGATAACTGAATAATAAATATTTATTCCACTTTTTAAACTAATTAGTTTTGCGGTTGTATGAATCAATAGCTCCTGCAAATCGATTCATTCAATCACGTGAACTTGCAACTTTAAAATATAATTTAATTCGTCTCATTAGATATGCAATAAATTTCATTCAAGAATCACGAAATATTGTTTTTGTCACTCCATTACTTTATTTTCGCAAATAAGCTTAACAGCATCGTAAAAATTCTTCTTTTTATCTAACATAAAACGTAATAAAAAATTTTAAATCGGTGCTTATGGTATACAATGACGTATATAACTGGCTTTATAATAAAATTTATCGATTAATAATAATATTAACCGCATAATCGATGAGGAAAAATAATCATGAAATTAATTTCTGATATTATTTCCATTAAAAATTAAAATCATATAATTTAATATCTGAATAAATTCCAACAATATTCAGAATATATTATTTCATATTAAATTACCATTATTTTCTAGTTACAAATGCCTCATTAAATTTCTAGAAATCGAAACAGTGGCACGTGACCAAGTGTCACGTGTAACTGTTTCGACAGTGACGAAAACTGTATTGGATCAAGATCATGCCAAGCACTCTTCAATCACCATCACGTGACAATTTCAACACCATATTATTTGTACACGATATTCTCTATAAGAATTAGCAATCTTCTATTAAAAAAAAAAAATATATATATATATATTTCGATTTTTTATATCACATAATGGATCATGCCAATCACGAATTCAATAATATCTGAAAAAATCTCTGACAAAACAGTGACATATCTTCGAATTGTCGTAATGTAGACAATACTCACAATTTTATATAGCTAGATTATAGATCTGTTGTACACACAATAGATTACAACTTGTTACAATGAACTCGTCATATTAAGCATGTCGAAAGTTAATTTCTTTTTTCTTTCTTATTGTGAGGACGTTAATAATAAAAGTGATCATGACATTAGAACAGTAAGTATGCTGTCAAAACTGTCAATGTCTCGGATCACGGCAGAAAACTCCCATTGTAAACTATTGTGCAAAAATCTTTTTAAAATTTACTAGACGATAAAAATCACGTAAACGTAGCCAACTTTTTGATGTTTGTAACATGAAGTTGAATAATTTTTAAATAAAAACATAAATTATAGCATTTTTTAATTAATATTTTAGTAAAATGTGAAAAAATAAACACGTTAAAAGTCAGTTGAGTCATGACCGGGGCTAGAAAAATCATTTTTAGTTAATAAAAAGTTGGCAAATTTAATTTGATCTTTATTCGGTTAATTAAATATATGTGTGTGTAATTTGTATAAAAGATTTATTATTTATATTTAGAGTTTAAAATATAAAGTTTAAATTCAACATAAATTAATAATTAGTGAAAATATTTGATTTAGATTTGTTGAATAGTTACTTATTAATTACTTTTATTTTCTTTTTCTAACGAGTAAGAGCTTCTGATTATATAAAAGAGTCAATTTTTTAACTATAGAAATGTTTTTATGGTTAGTTTACCAGAATAACAAGTGAATAAGTAACATATTTTAAAGATATTTAAATAAGCTTGAGTTATTTCGTTGAAGAAAATCATTTATTATTTATCTAATCAGTTTTTCATTTTACATGTTATTTATTTGGAAAAAAGTGATAAAATATATAATCTTACCTGTGACAACAAGTACCATTTCTGTCCTTTCTTCACCCGCACTATTGCTGATCAGACAAACATATTTCCCCTCATCCTCTACTTTTACCTGACGAATAATTAGTGACCCACTCAACTGCGTCATTCGCGAATCCAGATAAACCGAAAGTAATTGAGAGTTATTCCTTCCTGCATATTTGTACCAACTACAAAATATTCCATTTTAATAATATTATTACTTTAAATAGCAATTTATAAAAGGCCAAACTGGTACTAAATGAGATTCAAAGCGCTCTTCTGTTTCAAATCATACATAAATAATCTATTCATGGTTTATTAAATCCCTTCTATAAAATGTTAAAAACGGATTCTCAGATAAAAATATTGCTATCTGATTACAAAGGAATCCTTTCAAAGAACTTCCAAAATTTAATATTTTTCTTTCAAAGAACTCGAAAAAAATCACGCTTATATCCTCACTTATAATAACTATTACTGAGAATGCCTTTTAACGGCTACTATGGAGAGTGTCTTACTTTGGCAGATTCCCAAAAATTCTGACTTGGCTCTGAAATGGTTATAAAGTGACCCTAAGATAAAAGTTATGCCTTAGCTTTCTCCTTGAGGTCATTTGAGTTTGAATTTTAGAAAATTTCAAATTTACCTTTCTCTGATTAATTTAAAACATATCATTTATTTATTCACACATTGATACAAAAATTCTGAAGATTAATAATTTGTCCTCACTCAGACCAATTTGACCCAACAGAAGCGAAAAAGTTGTCTCACCTATATCTAGGCACGGGAAAGCCCTGAGCAGCACACGGGAGTTCGATAGTATTACCTTGTACAGCAGGCAAAGTGCTCCGACTATCTGTTATCCGAGGCGGTACTGTTCCACTAGAATCTGCCAAAAATACCGAAGACAGCGTTGACAAAAATTGATAAGCAATAATCGGTCAAAGTAAGCCAATATTTACCTGTAACTATTAACCTTCCGGCTGTGGCACTGACAATGATTTCATTAGTCAAACGATGGGTGGTTTGACAACGATAGCTCATAGACCCATCACTGGGTGTTACGTTGCGGATATGTAGTTCACCAGAAGAGAAGACACTGTATCTACCTCCTAAGAAATAATACATTTACAGTATTCAGTAATTTTACATTCATAAGCTAACTTCGATGAAGAATTTATCAATATTTAGCGCTAATGGCTGAAAAACAGCCACTTTTTTCAAATATTATCGATTTTAAATGCTAGTACTTATTAGTACACTTACCTTCCTGTACATTTGAGGTTATGGTAACAATGTCGTCCCGTATCCACGACGTCACTGTGACGTAATCTTTTACGAAACTAGGAATGTGGCAGGTCAATACAGCTGTGTTACCTCGGATGACATATTCATCATAGACTTGTACTTCGTAGTACTGTTTGACAACTGCAATCCACAAAATCGGTAAATTAAGTGGCGGCAAAAGAGATATTGATCAGGTGACGTCACCACTCACCTCCCCTAACGTGGATGTCTCTGCTGAGTATAGTTCCAACCACGTTGCTGGCCAGACACCTGTAGACGTCCGCGTGTACATCTTGGCGATATTGTTCGGGTCGAAAGGACCATAGGATTAATGTACCATTCGGTAGAGTTTGTCTAAGTCCTGGCACATTCTCTGCGAGGCTGCCGTCCCTTAAACGCCATGATATACGAGGCGAAGGACTACCGAATGCTAAACAGTCTACAGCAACACCTGTCGTATTTAGGAAATCAACAGAACTTGGTGGTTCGGAGATGAAGACGGGTCCCATACGTTTTTCTATAGGTCCATCGAATCCTAAAGAGGTCAGACATGTGGCAGTTTATATAGCTATAGCTTATATAAAAATACGTCTAAAAAAAATGTTATTAATTTCTCTGAAAATATGTGATAATTATCTTCACTTATTTGAAAATTATTTCGTGAGAATTGGCTAAATTAGATACGTTTATGATATTTTTAGTATTAAAAAAATAATTTTCTACTTTTAAGAAAATTCACAAAAAAGTTGCCATAACAAAAAATTAATGTAGAAAAACAATCGGATAAAAGATGCAGGTGAACAAAAATCGTACTTGAAAAAATTAAAATAAAACTAAATAAATTAGACTTAAGTTAGAAATGTTTATAATTAGGATTGAATTAAATTTTGAAGCTATTTTTAAATAAGATAAAATGTCTTTTAAATGATGTATAAATTTATTGACAATAAAAAATTTAATGCACAAAGCAAGCAAAAACGTTTAAAATTTTAGTAAATCCTTAAAAGAAAAAGTTTGGATTCTACGAAGCAGAAAATAAAATATATATTTTTAGCTAGTTTAAAAAAAAACTTATAATTTCCATAAAAAAATAACGTTAGAAATCCCAGAGAAATCGTTTTATATCCATAAGAGGTCATTAAAACTTTTATCTTAATTAAAAAACGAACATTATCTGTAAGGAAGAATGTCTATATTTAAAAATTTAGTTCAACTTACCATAAACAAAAATACTGAAAACATATAAATAAGCCAATTTATGAATCATCTCTGAAGGATGTTCCACCAAACAATGATATTACTTTGTTCTGATTTGAATGCTGTCACCTTCCAACTTTTCCATCACCTTCGATTACTGGACTTCGACATTCATCTTTTCTTCCAAAGTGGCACCAATAGATCTATGTAGTTGTCTTCTACCGTCTCGGATCTAATCCTTCGAAACCAGCTCATTTCTCCTACAACGAATGAGCAAGAAGGAAAAAAAATTCAAAAATTACAGCATAGTTGTTGATCGAAAGTTCAAACTGTAAATTCTAAATTCGGTTCTTCCCATACACCACTCTTATAGAACTGTGAAGAAGATCTCCATTGGTCAAAGGCTCGGCCAATCTGCTCTAGACACTCGACGAGATTGGTTGACAACAGATTTCTTTTTTCTGACACAATGAAATTCTCATTTATGTGCTAAGTTATCGCTTTTGACAGTAGTAATCGTTTTAACACTCGCACTATCACTTGTGGTGGGTCTATCTATCTGTTCCCCCCCTTTTCTTTACTTAAAATGAGTACCGAATTAATTTTGTTAAAAATAATACTCGAACTTAGTAGAATCTGACGTTCGAAAGTCTCAATTTTCGAAGATTTTCGTTCAAAGATTCTTCATACCGACTATTTTAACATATATCTTGAGTTTTCTTTATTAAAAACGATAATTTTTGATTTAACATTTTAAAAAATCGAATTATTTTTATGAAAAAATTCTTACATTCCAAATGCTTGGAGATTATTGTGTATTTGGAAGATTTACCACCAATTGCTCTGATTCTGCTCTCTAATCAAGTAGATCCTAGTCGCAAATGGCATTCCAACAGAGAAAAAAAACCACTCAACATTTGATCCTCTCTTTGGAGAGATCATACGTCCTCAATCCTGAAACAATCCATACAAATGAAACGTCATCATGGATTAATTCAACATAATTTCCTTCTCGGAAAGCTAAGAAAACCAGCAACCCGATTTTGGCAACGTGACATAAAATCCCCATTCTATCTGAAATCCTATCGCCGGCATCGTTCCCCCTCTTCCACTTATAAACCAGAGAAAAAAAATGAAAGAGAGCTAGGGGTCAGCCATCTACGCCTCCTAATTTAACAGAACCCCCTCAATTTTTGGCAATATGAGAGAATGTGGTAAAAATCTGAATGGCAAAGAAGATGAGAGAGAAGGAGAAGGAGGAGGGTAGAGTCCATCTCTTCAGAAAGGCAATCACATCTGTCAAGATTCAGCACCAGAATTAGCTTTAAGATGAAAGAAAAAGAGAAAGAAGCAACGCTGAGAAGCATTTGGTTGGAAGAGTTGTAGTTTGTGCTTTGCTGAGGAGGTTGTTGTGTCTTTGGCGGTGTGCCAACTATATTGTTCAACTATGGCAACTTGCCAACACTGTCAAGAAAAACTGAATTTCTGCAGAGAAAACAACGATATTTAAAAGAATTAACGAAAGAAAAACACCGTCCTCTTTGCATAACTCCTCCATAGTTAATCATATTAAATTTTTTTGTTATTACTGATATATAAATATATTTTACAAGTTAAAAAAAACACTCACTATTAAATCTTGCGCTTTAAACAGACCAAAGTTGGTTACTCGTTAATTCACTTTTACTCTAATTTGAATAGCTGACGTCACATAATTTAACCAATGGAAATTGAATTATTGATGTAGATTGCGTTCCATGTTGTTTGAATTCTATATAATTAATTAGATAAAAAAAAGCACTCTTTTTAACATGAATTATATTTTGTTCTTTATTATAAAGCAAAAATTTTCTTTAAAATTAAATGGTTTTAAATTGTCTTATATCTAATTTCTGTTCATTGGCACGCTAATGACCGAATCCACTCCATTTTGAATTTCCTTTTTTTTTTTTTAATTCAAATTTCCATATTCAAAAATAATGGAAGAGACATTTATTTGCTAATTAACGGCCAATCAGAGCGAAACACTTGTAAATTTTTCTACGTCCTCGTGACTTTTTCGGAAATAACCAATCAGACAACGATTTAAATTAAAAAAAGAAAAAAATGCATAGCTCATTAATCACCAATCAGAGCAAGAGGTTTCAAAATTAAGTCACGTCACGCGGAAGTGTTTGAAAATCGTCCAATAAGGCAACGATTAGATTTTAAATTTATTTTTTTTTAAAACACGTATAAACGGAATGGTTTTATGCGTTTTAAAGTACAATTTTATAATTATACCGAAATTATATTGTTTTATTGCGAGGAGGAACGTTATTGATTTATTAAATGTCACTGGAGCAATATGAATGGTGGAAGAATACTTGATATTTGAAAGTAAAAGATTTCCGATAAAATCATATATACATATTGTGCATACATCCGTGAAGGTTTCGTTTTATTTATATTAAAAATATAATAGTAACAAGAAAACTGTTAAAGAGAAGAAAAAATTATACTGGAAAAGAATTTAAATTTTAAACATCTCCCTTCCCGTACGATTGGCTAATCAGTAACCAATCAGCGTAGTTAATCTCAAAACTAATGATCCGAACTGACGTCATTAGTTTTAAACATAGAAACTTATTGTTGAAAACTAACATAAGAGCAGCGTTTAGAGTTTAAGCTAATAAAGGCATGCATTAAGCGTTCGTGTGATTCACATTACGTAATCTACACATATTTAGCGCAAATTTTCGCTTAAGTTGATTAACGAACGACGTGATTCGGTTTGTAGACGTTAAACACATTACGTTCAACATCTCTCCATTGAAAAGAATACGTTATTATCCGCAACTATCGATTCTTATTGGGTGGCTAATTCCCGCCAAAACTACGGTCAACGTCCATTGGACTGATTGATCGCGATTTTAAATCGATCCTATTCCGGATAACCGGGACCGAAATTTTAATAGCTCTTGACCAATTAACAATTGATCAATAATGTTATACTTATAAATACTTTTAATCAACGGCCGACTTTTTAATCATTTACACAAACGATAATACTATGAGAAATTAATTATTACCACGATTAAATTCGGGTCGTAAAGCGGGGGATGCGATAATTTTTCGTAGCTGTACTTGCTTCGTATGACTTTTAAATCGTTATCCCCCCTCGCCCACAGTCATTTAAACGTATAGGAGAGCAATTTTATATCAAAATAGGGTGTTATTTAGTGTATAATAATCGCAACATATTCTATTTATGTACATCGATAGTGAATGCAAAACTGTACGCTATGAGAACATTCAGCCCTTCTCCCTTTTGGCATCCTGCCAGCATTCATTATTGGCCACACCACAAGATACGATGGACAGATTTAGATATAAAACTTAAAGAAATCTCATTTTATAATCGTTTCTAACCTTTTCTAAAACTCGATACGCTTCAATTCGTTCTTAAAATGCATTTACGTTACAAGGGCGGCTGTTGTAAGTAGTTGACTCGTTTCCCGCGTTTCGATCGCCATTCTTCATCCGATACTCTCTTTCAATTCCGCTTTCCAACATCAATGTGTCGAATTTACTACAAACTATAAAAGCTAATGAATTATCCGGACGATCTTGGCCTCACTGACTCGGGTTAGACAAGGCAAATATCGTTTACCGTGTAAATAATTAAAGGGTATTAATTTACGAAACAGATACGAAGTGTACTTTGTTTAATAACCACTTACACATCCCCTACCGATGCAATAAATAGTGACACAGACTAGAGCAAAGGCAGTCGCCATGTTGCAATCAGGACCCTTACTGCCACCGACAACACCCTGGTCAAACGACTCCCCTTTAGTTCGATTCACCCTAACGCTCTCTAAAAGACCAGGAGGGTACCTAAAGGACCCAACGGTGACTCACCTTCTACGGTATATCAACCACTCCTGCTGCCTGGATGGTGACAGCGGTGGACTCGGATGCCCAGCCACCTCTGCGTCACTTCGCACACCCAGCAGGGCATGGACCAGTTCCGATACGGAGCATGCGTACTGAGCTATCTTTCATGCAGCAGAGACAGAGAGATAGAGAGGTGAATGCTAGGAGTTTATATGATATGCCTCCTGAAACGTTGCAGTAGAAAATTGTCAAACTTTCTGGGTTGCCCTTTCTTGCAGGAGGTGCGTAAATGCCATCTTGTCTCATACCTGCCACATAGAGGTTAATCGGCGTGACATTTACCTCAATCGATGCACGAGGTGTGCGATTTAAGCTATGCTGCATCGCACAGTAGCAGAATAGGGTCGAATCAAAGAAATACGTTTTCCTCTCATTTATGCACGGATGATTGATATATTTTTCAGTTTTTAAAAGTAATACACGAATAACAGTGTTAAATCCGTCTACTCTGGTAACTTTTTCCATTTTACAAACCCCCATCACGATTAGCGAAGAATGCTTTTTCCCCAAACACACGATGATGAATTGTAAATACAAAACCGACAAATGAATGACAAAGGATCTATTTCGATGATTTGGAAAGGGGGGTTGTCGGTTCATTGCCCTCACATTGAAAATCTTTCTGGCAAGACGCCAAACTTTGGTTGTACTATACGTTACTACAAATACTAGGTCATAGTACACGATCTGAGGGTCCTATTTATTCGTTTAAAATAAAAAAATATATATATCTATATTACATACATAAATATATATAAACGTTAATAAAATTTATAACTTTTATTTACACGAAAATAAAATTATAAATCTAATCAATCATCGCATGTTTATTCAAAAATACAGCTTTAAAAAAAAGAGAGAAGCAGTGATTTTTCGTCTTCACTGCGCTACTTAATTCTATTCAGCAAAGACAGCTTTACAGGGGGGAAGTTCCCATAACGTTCAATTTCTAGTGTTTAAAATTAAAATTTCTTTATTATAATTAATTAATTATTTTAAGAAATGATATTTTGTGGTTGGTTTAATGAGATTAAGAAGATGTGTTTCCTTTTCTTTCTTTCTTACTGACAAACAGTGTATACTGTAGATGTTACAGACATTACAGAGAGAGGTGGAGAAGAGAGCTCGTGGGAAACATTGGCATCTGCGCTTGCGTTAGCAGTGCGTGCGTAGAGTTAGAAAATGTTGTTCTGACTTTGTAAGGGGGAGACATTGTGACGCTATATACATAGTGACACAAACTAGTACCACATAACACGCAATAATAATTGAAAAGATTGGTGATAACCTATTCGTAACGATGTACTTGTTAACTGATATATATATAAATCAATAAAAATTTCTATTATGCATAAACAATCGTTTTTATAAACAGTTTTTTTTTTCTTAACGGCAAAAACTTTTAAAATTAAAATAAAATCAAATGTAAAATAAAGAAAGTATTCTTTTAATTTTATTGACTTTAACAAATAATAAGTATGGAAAAATAGAATTTTAAGAAAAATTTTCTTTTTGTTAGTGTAAACAGTTTTATATTAATATTCTTTTATAATATAAAATTTTTCTTTATATAAGCTTTTTATATTTTTATAATAATAATAATAATGATAATATATCATATAAACCAACAAAACAGATTATTAAACGCGATTTTTATATTTTCCTTTTATAAGTTACAAGTAAATTCTTCCTTATATTTTGTTTTAATATAAGTTTGCAAAGTAAATCTTTTATACATTTAAACTTATGTTTTACAATTTTTTTTAATTAATTTGTTTACTCTAAGCTTATATTTTATAATCATTAATAATATAAGATTAATAGAAAATCATTTATTTTTATAAGTTTGACTAATTAACGTAAATTTTAATATAAAGCATACATTAAAATTAAGATTATTATGATTTTTATTTTAATATACGCTAAGCTGAAATAATAAACTTTTCAAAAATTCATATGATTTAAGTTATACTCGAATTAAAGTATACTCGTTCTATGTAAAACTTATACTGCATTGTTACATTTTATACTCATTTATTATAATATATCCATTGAATGAACATAAAAACATATTTTAAAAGCTTATAATAATTTTTATGAATTCAAAAATTGCAACTGCCACAACGAATGAACTTGGACATTTCCATTTTCCGTGCAAATGTCACAGCGTTCAGTTGTGTTGACTGTGCACCAACCTAATTTGCCAAACGGACGATGACCTAAAAACAATCTCATTGAGATGATCAAATAGAATTGGGGTTTAGAAACAGTCATTGTGTAAACTAAGATGATGGATATGATGGATTTCATTCAAATATAAGCCCGGGGATGACGTCAGAGCAGATACACTTTGACCTATCTTCCATCGAAAAGGTCACAAGAAAGCGGATTAATTCGTGGAAAGAACAAGGGTTACAGATAAATTTTATACAAGAAATCAGAATGTGGTTGGATTTACGAGAATTTCTATACTCCAATAGAAGAATATTGGGTAATACTGATCAAGCTTTTAATGAAATTTTAACTTATTGAAATTTAATTTTAATACATAATCATAAATCTATCTATTAAGCAAAATTCTATACGTCTTATTAGATTTTAGAATTAAATTTAATCATTTTTATTAACTAATAATAATAATAATAATAATAATATTTAAGTTTTATTAATTAATCAGTAAAACTGATTTATTTCTTAAACTATTAATAAATAGTTATTAAAATTCTATACAAATAACGTTTTGTAAAATCCTCTTTTAAAAAAATTGTCTAAAAGAATAGGAAATTGATATCGAATAATTGAATAAATATTAAAAGTAGTAAAAAGAATTTAAGTAAACATATAATTTGTATGAATTGTATGCATAATGTATAAAAGAAACGATAAAAAGTACATTCCTCTAGTCTAAAAAAAATCACAAACAGGTGGTGGTGACCAAATTTTATTTAGTTTTTAACACTTCCATAAACTTCAGAAATTGCAGAAATTATATATATATATTTATTCTTTTTTATTTTATATATGTTTTGAATTTTTCCAGTTTTATTACTATTTTCTTTGAAAGAAACAAAACTAACGATATATATACATAGTTATTTTATAGTAAAATGTGAGGAAGAAGGGACAATGTTTTCATTTGGCCCCTCCTATTTTTATGTCTCATTTAGTCATCTTCTTAGGTCGTTATCCATCCCTTTTCAATCCGGAATTTCTCGAAAAATGGAAGAAAAATGGTTGTTTTTATATATTTTTTTTCTTTCTTTTACATTCTTGTATCGGTTCCAAGTTTTATGTTATTCAATTAATTATTATTCTGCGCTCTTCCTACTTCCAGTGAGTTATTATTAATTATAATAAATGTCTAAGTATCATCAGTCGTTCTTGAAAACCAAAAGGATGGTCAAAATTGAACACGAACACAAAAGATCGTATCATTTCAGTTTGTCTGCCTTATTGTTCTATGCTCTAGGCCTTTAGACGGTCATTTCTTTTAGGGGGTTGCATTATATTATCCGTTATAAAAGTATCTGAGATTTTGGTCGAGGTGAAGGCCTTACTATCGATTTATCTATCTGCGGCAATTCTTAAAACACCCTAAAGGGTAGGAAACTATGTTTTAATGGAGGAAAAAAGTAATGTTTTAATAACTGACTTATCTGTCTGTGTGTCAGACAGATAAGATCTAAGGCTCTCTCCAACCCATCATGAGAGGGCTGTCGTGTTTAATACACTGTAAATATCAAATGTCCTTAAATTAATTAAGTTCAAAATTATACTATGATTAATGGAAGGAACTAAGCGGAAATTTGGTTAGGGATGTCAGGCAGTTTGTTTCTTTAAAAAAATATATATATTATACAATCTACAAGATTTTGGTACAAATCCAGCATTATTAATCTATTGCTAAAATCTCGAAAGGGGGGATAATAAATGTTTGATATAATTTTTCAATATTTTGTATCAGTTTTTACTTTGTAAAACCGAAATTTAAGATATTAAATTTAATTAGATATTATTTAAGATATTATTTGAATAAAATTGTTGAAATGATGAAAATTAAGTAACTTTTTTAGTGAAAACACTCTGACTAGATGTCAAGAAGCCCTCGTATGAAGTCATCAATAAACTCACGAAAAGCACTAGTAGGGTTTCCATTTCATACATCTCTGCACCGACGTCCTTAATTTGTTATTATTTTTCTATTTAATGATACATCTTATTGCTAATAGTTTTTAAGATATAAGAAAAAAAAATATATATATATATACATATATATATAAAATACGCTTTGGTATTTAGAAATTCTTTTCAATTTGGACGGTTTTAAATAGGGAAAAAACCGTTTTTGATTCATGCTGAAAAACTATTATCAACCATCCTCTCCATAGAATGGTTGCCTAGACAACGGTCAATTTCGATAACTCCATCTGTTGTCTCTTTTATGCACTAAATAATTTTTAGTAAATAAAAATAAATAAATAAATTTTAAATTGTTTAACAATACAATTGTTATTTTCTTTTACAATATTACTAAACACGCCATTAAAATTAATTGTTAATTAAAAACATAAATAGTATAATTTAGCAGCAAACTAGCCAAATTTCTTTATAAAAAAAAACTTTAAAAAGTATTAATAAAATATCTATTGTAGAATAACAATTGCTTTCCACATTTTTTTCTTAATTATTAAATAGATTGCAATTAAATTAAAAACATATAAAAATATTTTAAACGCCAATTCAAAGCTCTCATATTACTCATCAAAAATCTCATAAGGTCAAATTAACCTTTAAAAAAAATCTTTTAAAATATTCAAATATTTCAATGAGAATTCTATGATAGAATTTGTATTCGATTATTCATTATCATTCAGCTAATCTGCATTCAAAATAAGAATTCTTTAAAAACTTCTTCATTAAAAAATAAATAAATAAATTCGACTTTCAGTTTTGATTCTATATCGTTATTTGAATCACGTAATCCTTATTAATTGCACACGTATGCTTAAAAAGCACATCAATAAAAATCTGAACATAAATGTATTCGCAACATTATATTTTCAAATTTGATTTTTTCCCCTCTTTCAAACAGTTACTTAAAATAATAACTTAAATAAAACAACCGACATTATTTGAATTTATCATGATAAATGTATATAAAAAAAGTAATAAATTCAGTCTAGAATTTAAATAAATTAAGAAAAAAAAAAAATATATATATATATATGTGTGTGTTTGAAGAAATTAAATTTTAACTATTGATCAATTTCAATTAATTTCTATGCAGAATTTTTTAATGGGCAATTCTATAATATCAGATTTTAGAAATAATTTAATAATTTTTAGAATTATTTTGTTAGTCCTGTGCTTTATAATCTTAAAAATTTTAAGAATATATTTGTAAAATTTGATAATAATAGATCTATTATCCTTATATTTTCAATGATATATCTAGTAGAATTTTAAAATTATAAAGAATCGAATTTAATTTTTTATTAAATTTATACTTAAAATACATTAAAATTCTCTAGAAAGATATAACAAACTAGTATTATTGATATACATTCTTGTGAGAATAAACTATAGAAATGATAAGATATTCATGTAATTAAATTTATTTGAAACAAATCTTTTAAAAATATGTTTTTAGAAAATGTTAAAAAATAAATATACTTAATAAATTTTAAATGTAAAAATGTAAAATATAATTTAATTCATTTTATAATAATTAATTATTAAACTATTAATAGTTGAAGAATATGTTTTATATTTTTTTATATTATATTAAAATGTTAATAATGAATAAATAAATTTAATAAATTTTAAATATATAAAATATATTTTATGGTAAGTATTAATATTAATTATTAATAAAAATTCATTTTATGATAATTAATTATTAATAATCCATATGCTTTACATTATTAAAAATTTTAAATGTAAACATAATAAACTAGCATAACTATGGCTAACATAAACAAAAATTAAATTTTTAAATTATAAAATTATTTTAGTCTTTATTATAAATGATAGTTTTTTTAATATAAATTAGATAACTTTTACTTGTATTAGTCAAACTCTAGCATTAATGAGTCCCTAAATAATATTTTGTAATTAGACCTAACTAGAACTATCTGTCCAACTTGAACTAATTATCGAATTTAGTCATTTTAAGCACTATTATACAAATTTTAGATTATAATACGATGGTAACTGATGAGGTACATTTTATTTATTATTATACATTTTATTATAATAAATATATATCATATAAGAACCGTAAAATGACCGTACAGAAATTGTTTATTATCATTGTTTAATAAAAGATATGATTAATATTATAGAGTAAACGATTCTTGAATAATTCATGCATTAAATTTGCTGTTTTTTTTCTAGCAATTTTTCCATATTAAATAGTCCATTACCAATAAACAAACAATGAATAATATAAAGGATATTTTCACGAATTAATAAATATTTCATTATTAGAATTACACAATTAAATATATATATTAAAATGTTTATAAAAATGAATTAATATTACATATGACAGTTAATTATTTAATTTTTAATTAATTTATATTTTAAATGCTTCAAATGTAAAAATTAAGCTTAAAAATTTGAGAAAGTCTTTCTTTCATCAGTATCAAATTCACTACAAAATTATAAACGAATATATAATTAACTTTTTGTTATGTGTGATTAATACTAATAAGATACTCGTATATAGTTAATATATATTAACAGCATCTATTATATTATTAATATATATAGCTAATATAATATATGGCATGCTAATAACATATAAAGCATGTTCTTAACAAAAGTTATTTTTCCGTTATCATATATTAAAATTCGATTATGTTACTCTGGCAACAACTAATGTCAAGAATTCACGATATCTGAATCCGATTCTTTAAATTATGCATATGTGGAAGTAGATAAAATACGTGACGTGGAAAATTTATTTATCCAAGAAAAATGAACATAAACAATAATTGCTAAGTTCTATCATAGAATTTAAATATCAAAAGGAAATAATGCTTTAGAATTTAGTTTTCTTATCAGTTAAACCATATTATCAACTTGAAGTTTGTATTCTTTTTTCTTAATATAAGTATCAAGTGTCTAAAAATATAATAAAACATAAACTACGAGTTTATTAATAATAAAACTATACACGTGTTAAATAACAATTTTTTAAAAGCAATTTTTTGAATTTAAATATTACTCCTATACTATCAGATTGATATGCTTACATATTATAACTTTTTAAGTGTGAATAGTAGATAGGTTATGAAATAAATAATATATTTAAAATAGCTACATATGGTGAATAAATATCTACTTTCTTTATAGATATATTCAGAAGGAATATATTTCATATTATATTAAAAAATATTATCATTTTGTATATAGCTATAAAACTATACTCGTGACTTTCCTTCCAATAAAAATTTATGTGCATATAAAAATCTTTTAATTCAATTGAATTCCAAGAAAATTGTTTTGAAAACTCATTTAAATTATTCAGTGATAGTAATTAATTATAAAATTAATTGAAATTTTAATATATGCTGTTTATATTTTTATTTTATATCATTATAAATCCAAAACCATTATTAATAAATTTTTTAACCATTTATAAATCTAAAAATATTTTAATGAAATTATAATATTATATTTTAATTTAGAATTTTATTAATTTATAAGTGTTGTTAAACAATGAAAACAAATAAAGCTTACTTGTCTAAAACGCTCATAATTTGTAAATGTCACATATCAAGTTTATCTTTTATAATTTATGATATGTCAGATTCTGTTGATTGAAAGATGAAAATAACAAATGAATAAAGACTTAATTATAAATATAAGTCTAGACTTAATCTACGTCATATTGGTTTACGTAACATGGAAATTATTATTTTATTAAATAAAGTTTTTAAGATCAAATATATTATTTTTTTATATTTATAATAAATTTTCCAACATCTATTCTATTATATAAAAAAACATAGTAAGATTAATTTATTTAAAAAAAGCTAAAGTCTTAATTCCTTTAACAGATTAAAAATAAAAATAAAAATTTTAAAGAAAATATAATGTATGAAATACAAATTAATACATTAAATAAATCTTATTATCAATTAACAAAGAGCAATAAGAGAAATTATACTTTGCTAATAAAAGAAATAAATTAAATAAAAATATATACTAAATTAAATTCATTATTCAAAATCATACAGCGAATAAAACCTTAAAAATAATCTTCACTTTTCCTGATAAATATATATTAACTAGATATATTTTTAATAAAATTATTATACAATATTTCCCTTATACAAATACAGGATTCACCAACACTAGAAAACACTAGAAAATGATCATGATTATAAAGAATTAGATTTAACAAAAAAAAATACTGTATAGATGCATTACAGATGATGTTTAATGACGATTATCATTAATTTCTAATTAACACATCTATATTAATTAAATATTTACCAATTTGTACTACCGATTTGTAAGCATTCAATTGGAATCAAATCATCGATCTTTCAAGCAATTAAACATTAGAACAACGTCAAAGAAGATATCAAAAAATAAATAACTTCATAAACTATATAAAAACAATAAATGGAATATATACGACAGACATATTAACATTTTATTAACTTTGTAACTCTATGCTCTGCATTTCCGTTTGTTGTTTGTTATTTTGCTTTCATTTCTGTGAACTTTCTTCCTTTTTTTTTTTTTTTTTTTTTTGTAACTTTTTGTAAACATCTAAAACACTCATATTTGTTTAAAATAAATAAATAACGATGCCCTTTTCTCTAAATCTGTGTTAAAATTTCAGTAATTTCATTTCAAACTTTCAAACTTTACTTCTTTATACTATAAACACTGTTATTCCAAAATAAACATTAGATAATTTTGAATTATGAGCTTCATCTGTAGGCCAAAAGTTGATACCCTCCTATACATTATATTCTAAACATAATACATAATATAAACTTTTGTGCATTTTTATTAATTTAAAGAAATTTTATTCTGATTTAAAATGCTGAATACTTATGTGAAGAAACATTGTTTTAGACTACAAAAAAAAATTGATTAAATTAAAGTTTTATCAATACGAAATTAAATAAACTATATGCTAGATAATAAACTGAGAGAAAATAATCTTTGATGGTCAGATTACGTTGTGGAGAAGAGATGATATGGAATTAATAATATTATTAAAGTATAGAAAATTAAAAACATTCTTTAAAAGAAGTAGAGTTATACCAAAGAAGAAATTTGAGAATTAATTACTAGAAAAGATATTTTAGAGTTAAGGATGGAAAAAAAATAAACTGAAAAGCTATCCTAGTTCGTAATAGGATATATTGAAAAGCTAAAAGAAATCAAAACTCGGTACTAAGTGAATGACGATATGATAAATTATATTATTTATTTAGTGATGAATATAATTTCGATAATTTATAGTGCTAACGGTCTAAAATAATATTTAAATTATATACTTTCTTTTGCCTCCAAATATTCATAGGCATAAAGCTTTTTGTGCAAAATGACTAAACATTACCTCCATTTTGGAAGAGTTTTAATACTTTTTAATATCAAATACTGCATAATTAATTTAAATAATAAAATTACAATTATTAATTTTTGATTTAAGAATATTTTTATAAAATTAAAAATTCCCATTTTGGTCATAAAATCGTATAAAATTATTAGAGTTAATACTAAATATTATTAATAGACTACGAGTAAATAAATAAGGTAAAGTTTATGATAAATAATTTATATTAAATTGAGTTAAGTAATTAATTATTATTAAGTATTAATTCTATAGAACAATTAACATGGAATAAGACGCTACAAAATTTAATTTTAAAAAATATATATATAATTATAGTGTTAGTAGTTCATTAATAAAATTAGATATATCTAAAATGTATTTATTTCCTGGAAAATTTATAATTATGAGCATTAATGATACCTTAATATAATATATAGTAGTGTATACACCGTATAATCAATTAGTATAAGCACGTCGATTTTTATATTTATATGCACATTAAATATAAATAAATAATTGATTAAAATGTTGGGAATAAGTTTATAATTATTTATTAGTCGCATTAACATATTGCAAAATTACATTCCTGTATTTTAATTAATATAGACTAAAACTCGATTTTCAAAGAAATAATACAATTACATAATGAATATATTTATAAAACAATATTTGTTACAATTTATATTATAGATCTCATTATATAATCTTTTTTACACTAAATATTAAATTGTAGTTTTTAAACAGAAATAATAATAATAATAATGTTATATTAATATTTGCGATTAAATTTTAATAATTAAATATTTGCAAATATATGTAAATAAAAAATTTCCTTTCAAGATTTTTATAAATATTAATAACTTTTGTAATAATTCATTAATAAAATTTGTAATAATTAATGAATTAATGAGAATTTTACGCTGTTTAATACGAACAGACATGTTTTAGTTCTGATAAACACGTGTACTTTTTTATTTCAAGAACTGTTTTAAAATTTAAATTTAAACATAAATAATTGCTCACTGAATAAAATCTATACAGACTTTGGAAATATTGTTTTAAATGTTTATTAGCTTAATGTATTTATAATATTGTTGAACAAATAATTAAAAAATTAGCGAATTAATTTACACTTCTTATCTGACACATTTTTAATCTGGTAATCTTACTCATATTTTCAAATTTTTTCATTAACGATTTTTATTCTTTAATAAAAACTCGTTAATAATAAAATAATCAACTTAATAAAACATTTATTATTATTATTATTAAATGTATATTTATTTTTCAAATTAGAAACTCAAAAAATTTATAAATATAAACTATATCGATTGTTTAGATCACGACATAATATCCAAGAATAGTAGCTAATTTTGAATGTTTTATACGTGTATATATTACTAATAAACGAGATGTTTATGATCGTTATTTACTACGAAAAATTTGAAAATTATCAAAAAATTGCCATTCAATATTTAAACTCAAAATGGCGATATCATACAATTATAATTAAATATTTTGGAGACGAAGAGTAAATTAATAATATTTCATCAATTTTTGATATTAATATATAATGAAAGAGATGAAAAAATTAATTTGATTCGAAATATAAATAACAGCAAATGACATATTGACCTACAAGCACTAAAAAGCCTTATTTTTTTTTTATGTCTATCATGGATTTGGCTAGATTCACAATACAACGAATGGGTCTTGTGTATCTGAGTCAAACTACATGAGAAAATTTCCATAGTTCTGGGAAGAACTATATCATCAGTGTAGCAAACTGATGCTTTTATCGCTTCATCCATCCAAAATCTACATATACATATAGAGTACCGTACCATCACATAAAGTCTACATGACCATACATAATTTCGTCCATTACAGGCGATTCTGATCCGTAAAAGATCGGCGAACATAATCAATTTTTCTATGATAAATTATAAAAAATCTGGATCAGATTCGAAGCTGCATCTCTATTATGCTAGATAAACATCTTACCTGACGATTATCAAGCTGACTTTATACAGGTTATATAGCGTTTATAGTATTCGTGTTGTTATTACTTATCAAGTACTTTATGTATTTAGTAAATAAAACGATGGGCGAATTTTGAAATTCGTTTATCGGTTAGTTTATCGAGTCATGTGTTAATATTCAATGTTTATGCTGCGTTCCAATATTTCAATATATAGATATGTATAGCGAACAACCTGTCAACTTTTCTCCTGGCAAAGTAGAAGCAGCGCGAGCTTACACCAGGAGGGCCTGGATTCACAGCACGTTCGACTCCAAACAGACTCCACCCTTCTACCTATTGTGTGCTTCATCATAGTGTATACGCGAACAGAAGATTAAAACAGAATAGAATTCGTCATACGATATTATTTCAATAATTCGTAATGCAATATTAAATCGTAAAGTAGCATAAAGTTTTAAAATTATAATCGAAATTATTATCTAACTCAGTGTTTCTCAAACTTTTTGGACCGCGACCCCCCTTCTGCACTTAAAATTTCAAAGGACCCCGAAGAATGAGTATGTGTCGAAAAACATCCCGGAGGGAGGGGGTTAGGCTCGTATTGAAATATTTATATTGTTTTTATTATTTATATGTGCAATTTATTAAGTAAAAATTATTTTATATATTTTTATTTCTATTATTTCTAAACATGAATCCATAGTAAATTTATAAAATATTTGAAAAAAATTGATCTGCATCAATTTTTCAGCGACCCCCCCAAATATTTTCATGACCCCCACTTTGAGAATCACTGATCTAACTTATATTATTACATTTTTCTTCTATGTCGACCATTCAACTGTATTTAGGCTAATTGAAACATTTGACATAATGGATGAAAAATTTCATATTCATAACAAATAACAGCATTTTAAAATTTCATTAGTCAATTTGCTTAAATTCATTTTCGAAGTAATTTTAATTTATTTATGTTTACAGTAGACAAACAATATATCAATTTTAACACTACAATGGGTGATCGGTTAACGAACACTTTCGCGAAAGATTTTTATGTTCGGACAACGAACACAAGAAAAAGCGACGTAAAATAATAAATACCAATTGGTCTTCCCTTGTCTTCGGGCAGCAATTCGAAACTTTTCGGAGCGCGGAAGACGCCGACATCGACGCTCAACCCGGTATATACTGATCGGATAGTATTCCTCCGAACTTTAAAACTCTCCCTTGTAATTCCAGCCTTTTATTTTTCTGACAGAAACGATTCTTTTATAGTATTCGCGAGACTGTCGGGCGGGCACTCGATCTTTTTGATTCTGGTATAAATTGTAACCTGATCTATCACACTATTTTCTTCTGATTTTTAGTGAAACGGAACAGCGAAAGTTAAAGAATCATAGATTGTTTTTAAGTCCTACGACAGTCTTTTTCCATAGGCCTACTCATCGTGGGTTCGGTCAGGCCCACAGTGGGTGATCAAACTGTCAGGGCTGGACCCGGACATATCTGGGACATGAAAAATTCTTGGAATTTTTTGACCTTCCCGATTCTATCCCTGGCCTCTTCACGGATAAATCTTTTAACTATTCGTCATAGCTCGAAAAATAACGTAAAGCAGATACGAAGAAATTTGCTTTTTGCATAGATGGTCATTGCTTGGTTGCTATTTTACGTGCAAAATGAGTGAGCCCAAGAAGAGAAAAACTTCATTCCTGTGATGGAAAGAAAACTTTTTTATTTTGCTGAAAAATGAATGGTGCCGTTTAAATGTCTTATTGTATTTTTTAAAAAGAGATAAACTGGAACGTTAAAAACTGTAGAATAAATAGATATAACTATGTTTTACAACATAATTTTATTTAGATGAATTATTAAGCTTTTATACGGGGTGGCTCATTGATGCTTTTGACTCGCGAAAGTCGATCACACCCTATCAGAAGTTGTAGGCCAGGATTATGAGATTAGATCTAATATAAAGTGACCACTTTTTCCTTTAGCGTGTTTAAAGACGAAAATATTATTAAAATATTCACATTTTACAAACATTTTACTTTATTCATATTTTATATCCACAGGCATACACGGTAAAAATAGACTATACACAATGAATTTGAAATTAAAATAATTTTTATAAATTTGAATAAACAAAAGACTGATTTTGACAGTATTTGTAACTAAAATGAATGTTGTAGCATTTTTAATAGGTTTAAGTTTTGGTTTAGGTTTATTTGGTTACGGCGACAGTACACATGGGCAATCTGCAAAGAGGGAGTGCCTCCCGGAAAGTCTTTTATGGGAAACTAGTGCGTATTTAGGTGTTACAAACATTAAGAAAACTCAGAACACTCTATGTGGCTAGCCCGTTAACGAGGCGCGAACCCACGAACAACTACCGGTGTTCAGTGGTAAACGACTCGACCACTGATGGGAGCATTTTTAATAATGTATCATTTTTCCATTACTGCAGGATTTTTCACCAAATGCCATGTAATTTTTAATATTTAATTAGGAAATCATCCATTTTTTGTATTATAAATGAGAGTCGTTCGATCTTCTTAGAGGGACAAGCGGCTTTTAGCCTCAAGAGACAGAGCAATAACAGGTCTGTGATGCTCTTACATGTTCGAGGCCGCACGCGTGCTACACTGAAGGAATCAGCGTGCGTTTACCCCTGTCCGGCAGGACTTTAAACCATATTTAATGCTTATCTTATCAAACAAGAGAATGTAAAATATGTCAAGAAATTTATTTTTGATATTGGCTTTTTTTAGTTGCTCTTAAATGCTCTTAAACGGCAAAGGACAAAACCCTTTGTAATGTAAGATAGTTTTCGTTTTAGCACTTCTAGTACCACTAAAATGGATTTTTTGTTTGTAGTACCTGTTCTAGAGTTTTGTTTTGGAAACTGTTCCTGAAAATTCGGGAAAAAACGGTCACTAGGAACTGATACTAGGAATTCCAAGTGATTTCAAGAGGCGAATAACTAAGATGCCAATTGTCAATTTCTCTAACTCCTGGATCATTATAGTTTTAACGCAAAAATATAAATCATAATTCCAGGATTGATTAATTTTTATCTTAAAGGAGAGCACTTCTCTAAATTGTCGATTTGTCAATTATTATTGTTATTTCCCCCTCATTTTGAAATTGTTACGAATATTATTTTGCGAATATAACTAATATTTGCATTAAAGCATTACTTTTGTACTATACATGGGTCAAATTTTTGTCTATTGCATTTATTTCTCAAAATATATTCAACATATACGAGTAAAATTTAAAGTTATATGCGTATTTTTATCTGTTAAATAAACTTAGCTTTTAGCTGAGTCATGGCAAAACGGAAATTAAGAAATACCGGTTTTGGTTTCGTTTTTAATACCATTAAAAAAAATCCAACAACGAGTTGCTTAAATTTTCTGACAACATTTGGTGACCATCTGTTATGATATTTTATTTTAAAAACTTTTTATATTTTTAACTATTATAAAATGGCAAAAAGCTTAATTTTGAGGGTAAGAACAGACTTTATAAAAAATTGTAAGTGCTAATAACAAGTAAAATAGTCATTAGTAGCATAGTAATTAGACAGTAATTTGAAAAAAATTGTAGACCTATAAATTTCCACTGTCCTCCGTCCATCTTCGTCCTTCCTTAATCTCGACAATGGAGTTAGATAAATGAAAGTCGAGACCATATATGGAAAGCATAAGAGCAAGAGGATCAGAATAACTATATATGAACTTTCGATTTATACCGAAAGTCAAGTTACTTCCAATTCAAAATTTTTTCCTGAAAAGAGTTAGATAGATAACCTGCACGACTCAGTTGCTAACAGGACAAGTGTGATGTACAGGGGCAAGACACCGTTAACAGAATTGAGAACATTGTGACATCGTCACAATAAATAATCGCTCGTTAGAATTAGTTCGGTTTATTTGGTTACTGCAACGGGACACGTGAGCGATCTGCCCGGGGATGCATTCCAAGAAAACTTTTATGGGAAGCTGGACCCTATTTAGGCGAAGAAATCCCGGAAAACTCCGCGTGGTCAGCCCATTGGCCATGCCCGAATCCACGACTAACTAACTACCAGAGTTCGGTGGTTTTATGCATTTGGCTACTGGAGGGCGCTTATTAGAATTAAGAAAGTACCGTTCAGAAATGAGAAAACCCTGTGAAAAATCTCTAAGTATTTAATTTCTCACATCTAACGACTCGTTAGATGTGAGAAATTAAATACTTAGAGATTTTTCACAGGGTAACACTTTGGATTGCACGCCAGCAAGTGCTATATGCTACCTGTCACAGTAATTTTATAGCGCCTCTATTTCATGCTATATTATTGTCGCAGTAATTAAGTGAATATAATATACATATTTTGAAATTATATCTTTTTTATAAGAATTATATTTAGTTTATTATTTTGTTAAAGTTTTTGCCAACAGATGGCACTACGCGTAAATCAGAAAATCGAATGTAGAAAGAAATTAATTTATTTACAGAAATTGAATAGATGTTTTGGGGTGATAGGTACGATATTATCTAAGTTAGGAGTATATAAAAAAGTAACTTCGAGTTTCAAAGCAACTGGTCAAACGGCCTAGGAATGTATAGCAAACAAACAAACAAACATCCTCATAAATTTCTACGTTTGACTTATTTTGTTAAAAACATACTGATGCTAATAAAATTTTGGAATTTTTTACTACATAGGTGTATATGAAAATTAGTTTCAAAAAGTAAAAATAAAATAATTTTATAAATTCCTCTTAAGTACGATTTACATTAAACGGTTTTGTTTATTTATTTGCTGTAATATTACACTTGGGCGATCTGTTAAGGGGATGCTTCTCGCGAGAACTTTTTAAGGGAAATTGGCGTCTATTTAGGTGGTTTTTTTTTAAACTCTTTCCATCCTGCAGGCACTAAGAGGGCCTCTTTTTTGCAAGTCCATTATGGGTTCGGCCAGGCCCACAACGGGGCGGTCGGGTGGTGAGGGACGGGACCCGACATATTCGAACGGATCAGTGTTGATTGACTTCTGTAATATGAAATAGATTTTTGTTCAAATTCAGTTTATATTAAGATATTTTTATAGAACACATCGTGTTTCATACATCAATGGCGGCCGGATGGCGAAGCGGCTAAGGAGCCAGCCTACCCAGCTAGGGTCTCACGATCGAATTCGGAAATCTCAAAAATGTGTCATGATGATATATTCTAGGTATGTCATGCTTTGTCTCTCACCATTCAGCTACCTCATTGAAGACCTGTAGTTGAATGGTTTGTGAAAAGTTTGGACACCAATTTCCAAATTTTTCATTTCGTGGCAGTGGCGTAGCTAGGGTTCTTCGGGCCAGGTGCGGAACCAGATTTGTGGGCCCCGAAAAAAATTTTTCGGGTTTTTTTTCCTAAGTTTGGGGCTCCTATAAGCCTGTCGCTTTCCAGGGGCCCAGTGCGGACCGCACCTACTGCACCCCCTAGCTACACCACTGTTTCGTGGGTCAAAATGGGCATAATCCTAAGTCGTAGTTAGACGGGAAACAAATATTTTGTATATTTCACATAGACTACATTACAAGTACGCATATTTCTATAATTTACGTTTGCGAGCCTGATCAACTTGTGCCACATGCTGGATTTGGCTCGGAGCAGCAACCTAGCCAAATCCATATCTACGGGGGGATATGAAGTGACTGAGTCCCTTCAGCTTGATCAGGCCCCACCGGTGGGCGAGTGGACTCCGTCCCCGCTCATACTGGCGGAGACCAGACCCAAAACACCGGAGTTCGATCGGGGGTTCGCGACCCACTCGGACGAGCTGGCAGCGGGTTTTCCTCCTTGCCAATGACGCCTGAATAGGGGCCAGCTTCCCCCCAAGTCCTCCCGGAAGGCATCTCTATCTCCTCTTCTCGCGAGGGCCATCTCCTATAAGGCCGACTTTGGTCGCGTTCGTGACCTCTCCTCTGTCTTCTCGGATTGGCTGTCTTCTATAAGGCCGACTCTTCTCTTCTGTTTCTTCTGGAGTACAAAGCCTAGTTGTTATACACTCCACTGTCTACCAGTACCAGTACCAGTACCAGCTTGATCAGTAGTGCCTATACGCGGTGTAATTTATATAATATATGCTTTCACTTTATCACATAAATTTAGGCTATTATCACTTATTTTTTTATTCTTAAACTGTAGCTAATCGGTTCTGTGCTGACTGAAAAAAAGGAAATTACCAGTCACAATTTTTACTTTTCCGTCTGTTATACATAACAGAAAGAAAGTATGGTGATACGACAATAAATAACTTCCCTCCAGATTTTTACACCGTGAAACGTCGAAAAATGCAAAAAATGCAGGAGTAATTTCTGTACCTATTGACGTTAATGTGTGGCACGATTTTGTTCAGCCTGTTTGAAGCTTAATAAGTCCTGTGCATTTTGTCGAAAATTTCTGAAATTTTTCAGGGAGGTTTGCTTATTTGGGGATTGATGCTATTACATTTTAGTCAGTAAAGGTTGAGGGACTGGAGAGATACAAGGGATCGTGTGTGTCTCCAGTATGATCGGTCTTAATGACTATTTTACTCATTATTAATACTTACAATTTTTTATAAAAACCCATTTTCATTTTCAAAATTAAGCTTTTTGCCAGTTTATAATAATTAAAAATATATAAAAAAAAACTTTTAAAATAAAATATGATAACAAATCACGCTACCAAATGTCGCCGAGAAAGTTAAGCAATTTCGTTGCTGGATTTTTTCAGTTTGCCCTCTATCATCCAACGATTTATTCCCGATAATGGGACTGGTTTGGACATTATTAACTTACATAAGAATTTCCAAATTGCATCAGAATATTAGCATTATCACTTTCACGCTTTTTTCTGTAGATGTCCGTAACAAGACGCTATCCTTTTAGAAATTGGGGATTCACATTCACCCAGTGCCGTAACTAGGGCGGTGCCAGCGGTGCCCAGGCACAGGGCGTAGACCCTGGGGGCGCAAAAATTACCTGGACCAAGTTTTGGGTCATAGTTTTGGGGCGTAGTTACAGATGCTCGCACCGGGCGCATAAAAGGCTAGTTACGGCGCTGTCTACACCGTAGGTTTAGAGAACTGCCTGAGGAAGATCGATCAACTTGATAAATATTTGATATTTATCAAATACACCAAAAAGAAGATTTTTATGGAAATGACATTATGGCATCAAATCTAACTGTATTGACAATATCACAGACAATATCAATCAAATATAAAAATGGAATTACAGTAAAAATTAATTTGGAAAAATGACGAAACGCCGCTCCGGAAATATTAGAGTTTGAGGCCGAAGCTCAAACGTTAAACTTGTACGGGAGGCAGAATACACGTTTGACATTTAAACTCCAAGTAAAACACGTTGCGCCACATAGCGCACTGACTCATGGGATATTGTTGAAAAATGGCAGAAATGTTTAACGACGATGAATGCTACCAGTAACAGAAAATAAACAAATTAACCTATTTTAAACTGTGGTTGGTTTGCACTTGAACAACGAGCTGGCCACGTGGAGTTTTCCGGGTTTTCTTCACGTGTCTAATACCTAAATAGGGGCCAGTTTCTCATTCAAAGTCCTCCCGGGAGGCACTCTATTTGCAGATGTGTTATATTATCTCATACATGTTTTCATCAAATGTTCAACGATCACTTTCTTTGGAAATCGGATCGTTTTAAAATTAAACACACTATATTGGATATAGCTTACTGTATATTATGATTTATTTTAATATCATTATATTAGCCTACTGTATATTATTTGTACTTCATTATTCGATATTATATTTAATTTTGATTAATTAATACATACATCTATATATATTAAATATACGAATCAAACACCCAAACTCTTTCTTTACAAAATGTATTGTTCAGAAGAAAATGAAATGTAGTAGTTAAATGAATGTGTTATTTAGTTAAGATTATGAAATAAAGAATAAGTAATTCAAGAGATATTTCCTTTCATTGAATCTGTTTAAGTGTTTTATTGCCAGCGACAGTATTTTGTGAACAAATACCGTCAGTTTCATTACATATTAAACAATTTAATACGTGACACTGGGAAATGCCAATATCACGTATTAAGCGAAAAGGTCTGACATTATTAGGAAATGTGGTGATTGGTTTAACACTCGTGGTTTTTTTTTTACTCAAGTAGATTGTTTCCATAGAAAGACTATAAAACTCATAAGTGACGACATCCGGTTGGCGAGTGTTAGAATGGCACCTAATCCTCCGAGAGGCTGGGAATCGAATACAAACGGGTAAAATCATCCCAGAAATTTTTCAAAGCGTGGTTGATTCCCATAGGACGAGTCACCTTTCTCACCAATATCCACTCCATTGTGGGCCTGGCCACATTGATAAAGAATAGATAAGACAAAATCCATAGTGGACTTGTTGAAAACAGAACTCTCTCAGTACTCACATAGTGGAACTTTTATAAAATGCCCACTATATATGCTAATTATAATTTAACAAATAAATAACAAGCAACAGTAATAATGTTCACATAAGATTTATTTTCCTATATCAGTGAAATGCAAATCATTACATATTTTCAATAGTTGATTATGTTTACTTCCCAAAATTACACGACGAACCAGTCTCTTTTGTAGGTGTATCATCAGGAATACCGTAACACCAACACCTGTAAGACCAAGGACAGAATCCACCTTCACCTTTTCCTTCTTTGCACATTTTCGCGCAGCCACCGTTATCTAGACAAGGAATTCTGCAACCTGTCTTATTCACTGGGTAATCGTTTTTCTTACAATTTCCATCTAAAAAAATATAAAGTAGTCTTTATACATTTAACTTTAATCAGTGTTTTACCTAAATTTTATGGGTTGAATCAGATAAGTAGCTACACGCTTGATCACATGGTGCTCTTTATACTATTTGATTTACTGGAGACAAAATAGTAGAATTTGCAAATCAAGTATAATAATGTACTGTACATTTAAAATATACCACATTAATTTTATTGCTTAAAATTTCTTTCCGGTAAAATATATCAAATAATATAAGCATACGATGCGATGAATTGTGTGACCATTTTTTTTATTCATTTTATAAAACTATTAATTCATTAATATTAGCACTTTCTATTTATTTTAGTAAATAAATAAAAATATAAAGAAAATTTTTACCCGATATTAATAGAGCTGCAACCAAACTCAATATAAAATAATTCATTTTGAGTCTTCTGATAATGTATGAATTCTTCAAAGATGGCTTTTTCGAATTGATCTTTTCAACTCTATTTATAGAAAGAAAATACATAAAACACATATGAACGAATAATTATATTAGATAATAAAAATGATTTAATTTGAAGAAATAAAGCAATATTGCTATAATTATCCATTAAATTTATACCTAAAAGCGATTATTTTTTCCTTAAAGTACGACAGGACAGCTGGGAAAACTATAAATTCCTATTTGTATAAAAATAATTGCTTAGTAATTAAATAAACTTTGTTAAAATTAAAATTTCATTAAATTTTCATTATAACAATTCTCCTTTAATGACATAATGCTGAAAGGTATTCAGAAGATTGTCTAAAAAAAAATTTCATTTTTCATTTTATTTGAAGATGAGTATTGGCATTTTTGAAAATTTCTATTCGAGGGGAATATCTATAATAAAGAAATATACATTATTTTAACTAATTAAAATTTTATTATTATAGAAAATAGTAAATTAATTACTGTTTATTTTCCGGCATATAAGACAACCCTCATTTCAGCCCAGGGTATTTTAAGGGAAACAACAATCTGTATGTTCGCCAACCCACTTCTTCGGCTTCAATATTCCTTTTACTGTATTCTGGTTACAAAAACAAAACTAGAAACACACTTTTACTTATCGGTGTGAAAGATAAATTTAAAAATGTAATATACAGTTAAAATTTCCCATTTAATTATTTAACATGAATGCATAAAATCTGCTTAGATATAATAATAGATTTAATTAAAAAATACATTCCGATTGAAGAGTTGGGCCAGATAGAAATTACTTGTAGCCTACTAAAGGCTGTCTTTAGCAACTCATTAGTCTATGAGAGATTGTAACTTCACATACAAGACAGACGCCGAGTTTTTCAGCCTATATTTTAATAGAAGTCATATCTTATATTGCGAAAAATACGGTATTTTATTGAGAATTGACAAATAATTCAATAAATATATTCTTTTCTATTAATTTTTAATTATTTAAAAATAAAATTTATTTATAAATTCGTAAACATTAACACAATAAGAAAAGTTGTATTTTAAGAAATGGAAAGAAATTTAAAATCTTTATATGTGTTGTACTGTACATAAATAGTTAATTGACTTTTTAATTTGTTTATTATTATTAAAGAAAGCAACTTCTAATTTTCGTTTATATCAACAAAACTCTTATGAAAAAAAGTAAAAATTTTACTAAAAAGTGACGAAAAACATTACTTTTTGAAAAATTCATTTTTGAGCTCATTCAAATAGTATGGCAAAGTATTGTTTCTACTTTCTACCTCTAAGGTCGTCTCTTAATGCCATAGATGTTACGAAATGCTGTAATACAATTTACGCGCAGGTACGAATTACGTTTACCGAAATATTTAAATCACTTTTCAATAAGTAATAACTTTGTTCTATCTATCAACAACTATTAACGAATTCTATACATCAGTTTAAAAAATCAACATCAGCTATATATTTTCGCATTATAAAAATGCCGAAATCATGTCAATTTCAATTGAGTTACTTTCTATTACAAAAAGTACTGTATTAAAAATTTACAGAATTAAAAAATTAAAAATTGACATGTAAAGGGTTGTGTCTACTAGCAAATTCTTAGTAATTAGTTTTTTAAGAAAATAATTTTACATATTATGAAGTTTAGACTATTTACAAAAAATTTTTATATTTTTGAGTCTATCTTTTAATCCTTTACACCACACCAAAAAAATAATTCTAGTTTACCAGAAATCTAAATTTGTCTAATGTAGATTTATTAATTTACTTTAAGAACCAGCCTTTCGATAAATCTGTAGAATTATTATTATGTGGAATTTCAGTGAAGTTAATCCATTTGTGAAGATTATAAAATAAACAAAGTTTATATTTTGCCTTTATTAAAAATACTGACATAAAATAATTTTATTGATAACACGCACATGGTCACAACTCGTGAATATAATTTCCTGTCAAAATATACAAAATAATAAATTTAGTAATAATTATACTTTTTATGAATCTAGTTTTTTTTCCTTATTTCAAAAAATTGATTATTATTGTGTTAAACTGTAATTTATTGAGTTATTTTTTGAAACGTTAAAATGATTGTTTTAATTTCTTCCGAATTGTTACTGTCTCAAGGGTTGTGTATAAGAGAAAGTAAACTAGGTTCTTTCATCGGATGAGCTGAAATTCGTCGCCACACTCTTCAAACATGAGCCAATGGATCAATAACAATTGGTTATATAGAAAAGTTGGTAGATATAAATTATAAATACAAAGAATAAGCAAATCTAAGCACCGAAAAATATAGCAAATGGTTATTCTTTTTAAACAAAACACATAAAAATATTACAGTAAATTAGCATATAAAAAATAGTAAAATTATCTTTTTATCGAGGTAAATGTTTTTGAGTCATTGAATTACAAATTATTTTGATACCAGGAACAATATTAAATAGTTTAATACTTATATCTAATGGAGCCTCAAGTCTGTTCTTGTACTGTACTTTGATTCGGTTTCAGGTTAATGAAATAAACAGCAACGAGTTACTATTTTGGTGATGCATCTGTTTTCATATTTTATTAGAAATCTTTTTATATCTTTAACTAATATAAATTGCAGAATGCTTCATCTGTAAGTAGGGTTAACTCTCGTAAAAAGTTTTAAATGCTAAAACGAGTGAAATTGTCAATAAGTGCGATATGACTAGATGTACACACACACTCGATTCCTTGACCTTTAACCACAAAAATTAAATACCATCAATATCCCTAATGAGCAAAGTTCTTTGCAGAATTTTAGAAATTTTCCACAAAAAGCATAGGAATTATTACGCTTCGAAGCCAATGAACGAAAACGTACGACACACACACTAACATCCATATGTGAGGACCGAATTGAGCCGGTCCGATTTTAATTTTTCATTATTTCAAATCCCCTCGGGAGATAACGATCGAGATCCGCGATAACGATCAAGCTTCGAAGGATGTACAGTCTTCCGCCGTCAAACCCGCTTCCCTCCTTCTCCGGATCCCACCTGAGTCATGAAACTCAAGTCACCACCCTCCATCGCGATTGGTGATCGTTACGGAAGGGACCGGGGGTATATAAAGGGGGAAGATATCTAAGTAAGAGGTCGGAGGACGGGGAACGACCTGTTGACCCGAGTCCTGTACGAAGGCCATTCCAAGACGCCGGAACCTCCGCCCACAAGCCGAACCTGCCGTCCACCTGCCGCACCGCCAGGAAAGACGCCCGAAGAACCTTCAGCCGAGCCGAACAACATTCTCGATCATAAGCGATAACCGAGAGGTATGAATCCCCTAACAATTGTGAGCTCTCTCTCTCTCCCGCGATTAGGGACGGAATGCGTCGCTTCGATGTAATCGATTCTCTATTCTAATAAATCTTATCTGTGTTGTCCTGCTACTACGGATATTGCCTTTTTCTTATCGACGACCCCACACTTCCTCCACTCGACCTGACAATTAACTAACCGATCCCGACAAGTCGGGATATTACGATAAATTTAGCCATCCTAGACAGTGGGTTGGGTCTTACCGACCTGAACGCCGAGAAAAAAAAACACATACCACACATACATACACATACATACAGAAATTACCTCATTCCCACACATACATACAGAAATTACCTCATAGTTTTTTTTGTATTTCTCGACGTTTCCAGGCGTCTTTAAACCAAAACTGCAAATATTTTCCGGAATTATATTTTACCAATTGCCGTATTTTCTTTCTGTAATATACTACAAAGTTACAATAACATATTTATGCTTTTAAAAATAAAGTAAAACAAAAATAGCTAGTTTTGTTACTCTGTGGTATTCTTCTATTAAATTTCTTCAGAAATCATTTAATGGCAGCTCTTTGCATTATTGCTGTAAATCAGTAATTAATTAAATCACTGATATTTGCTTAAAGTCCAACATATTGCTGGAAAGCATTTATAGTTTTTACATATAGAGTTTTTCTATATCTAAAAACTATAATAATCGCACATACAATATTTTTGAATTCGAATTCCAATGCAATGGTTACATGACGATAGGTATAAAAACTGGTTGCAGGAAATTGAAGGAGAAAATACAAAGTGTCGCTGCAAATATTGTAACTGCATTTTGATAGCAAAAGTAAGTAATTTAGAAAAACATAAGAAAACTCAAAAACACATAAAAGCCAAGCCATCGTTTAGTGTTTAGCGGAGTGCAAACATTCTTCCATTTATGAAAAGCTCGAATGTTTATAGAACAGAGGGAAATATGACGCTTTTTGTAGCAAAAAGTTGTCCTATAAGTCATGTAGACAAACTAACTAAATTCTGTACAACAAATTTTTTAGATAGCAAAAGTTGTAATAATCTGACTCTTGGACGAAAAAAATGTTCAGCCATAATTTCAAATGTTTTAGCGCCACATTTTAAAGAAAATTTAATAGTTGATATAGGTGATACCAACTATAGTTTACTAATTGACGAAAGTAATGGCATTTCAGTTTCTAAGCTTTTAGGTATTGTAATTAGATATTACTCTCAAAATAAAAAATGCATACTTACAACTTTTTCAGATTTAGTACCGCTTAAAGAGTGCAATTCTGATGCAATTTGTGAAACAATTAAATTTTACTTAAGAAATAATACCTTGGATTCGCATAAATTTGTTGCAATTGGAACAGATAACGCTTCTGTAATGATAGGAATCAATAATGGCGTATACGCTAAACAAAGCCGAAGCACCTGCTTTGATTTTGGTACGTTGCCTCTGTCATTCATTACAATTAACAATTTCCCACGCTACAAAAGAAGGCCTTCCAAGAAATATAAAAATTCTTATTAAAAAAACATTTAATTGGTTTTCTCATTCTGCGATTAGACAATCCAAATACAAAGAACTCTATTCTTTTATGAATGATGGAAATAAACCATTGAAATTAGTACAATGTAGTGAGACTCGTTGGATGTCAATTCAGATCGCTATTGATAGAATTTTGAAACAATGGAATGATTTAAAAGCAAATTTTAATTTGGCTAGAACAAACGAAAGATGTTATACGGCAGAAATTTTGTTCTCAATGTTTGATGATCAAAGAAATTTCTTATTTCTTTTATTTCTTAAACCTGTACTTGATGAAGTTCAGAGAATAAATAAAATATTTGAATCTGAGAATAATGATCCTACGAAGTTGTTAAATTTAATAGAATTTTGTTGTTCTAACATTGTTATTCCAGGAACAAATATAACAAATGATATAGTGATTGAAAACCATTTAGCACTCAATCCATATTTAGGTTATTAGTTTAAAACTGAAATAAACAATTCTGCACTGTTAGATGAAGAAAAGAAAAATATTCGTAGTCGTTGCGTTGCCTTCCTTTTGTCTCATAAAACAATTTCGGCAAAGGTCACCTGACAATATATCAATTTTGAAATAAACTATAATTAACTATAATTTTATAATTTTATAATGTTTTTTTACTGTATGTCTTCACTACGAGTCTGTATAGTGAATGTAAGCGTATTTTACATACTCAAGAGGATATTAGTTTATATTTTGCTTCTTAAGAAACCTAGCTACACGCCAAATTCTGCTTCACAGTGATTATGCGAGTAGACCTTGGTTCATAATTTCGCCAATTTTACAAGTTAATGTTAATCTTCTTTCAATAGCAAATTTTATTCATATTACTTTGTATTATTATTACTATTATTTTGAAATTTTTAGATCCGTTTTTCATCCACTCTATTGTCACCTTGTAACTTTTGTAACATTAGAAAACTTAATATGCGTAAAAATTTTAATTTTACGCGTATTGTCTAGTGCAGTGATTCTCAACCTTTTTTTCGTCACGATACACTTAGTAATTTAAAAATGTGGCGGCACACACAGTAACTTTGGTAAGTACTGCAGGATGTCATTACAGTGATTTTTAAACGCGGTTGGTTATTTAAGTCACATTGTCTAAATGCTTTGGTAACTACCAGCAGTTACCAGTAACACCAGTTAAAATTTCCAAAAGCGCCCTAGGAACGTAGAACGTATTGAACTACTTGTCTGACGTCACTTGTGTACGCGTATTTGCAGTGGAGGCACACTAAAGTGCCGCAGAATAGTCGTTGAGAATCACTGGTTTAGTATATCAGAGACTAAACGACCTAATGCTAAATTTATTATTTATTTACAAAATATTCGCTCAATATTAAAAATAAGTAGCACTTCTAAATGATTTTTACAGCTTTTACTTTTCGGGCTTGTTACGTATAAAACACGGAAAGTATTGAAATCGTGTCAAATTTTACTCATCGGTTTTTTTTTTTTTTTTTTTAGAAAAATTTCGACGTTATGAAACTCTCTGAATCCGAAAAGTAGACAAAAACCTGGAAAAAATTCCGGGAAAAATATGATAGCTTGTGTTTAAGGGACATTGTTGCCATTAAATTTCGGTGGTTAAAAATCGAAGGGGTGGGGAGATAGAGGGGGATCATTTGTCATATCCAGAGTGGGGTCTGACTTAACGAAGTTTTTACTCGTTATTAGCATTTATTATTATTATTATTATTATGTTGGGTTAAGTGAGATATACTCGGTTAACACCGGTGGCTGTGTACTATGCCGGACCAAAGTCAAGGCATAGTAACCAAAACAGAAATTAAAGAAGTGTGTGTGTCTGTATTCAGGAATTTTCTCACAATATGACATGTATTCAATATAGTGGCCTTCTGTAGTGTGATGTATGTGTTTCTATTCAATTGTAATGTGCCCAGGCTTTTGTGTAGTGTGTGGTATGACACCTGTAGAGGAGAGAACAACAGGTACAATAAGCACCCTATCCATCCTCCACAGATGCCTTATTTCCTGGGCGAGTTCTGTGTACTTGCTAATTTTTTCAGTGCATGCGTTTTGTATATTGTGAGTGTTTGGAATGGATATGTCTATAATGTATGTGATTTTATTGTGTTTGTCAATGAGTGTGATGTCTGGTCTGTTGTGGTAAATTGTTTTATCTGTGATTATGGCTCTGTCGTAGTACATTTTGTGCGTGTTGTTTTCCAATACCGTCTGTGGAATGTATTTGTAATATGGTTCGTAAATGTCTACTAATTTGTGTTTCCTTGCAAGCTCTTGGTGTATTATATTTGCTACTTGATTATGTCTGTGTAAATAATCTGTTTGTGCCAAGAGCTTGCAACCAGAGGTGATGTGTTGTATAGTTTCTGGCATGATGTGACATTTTCTGCATGTGTCATTTGTGAGTGTTGCATCTTTGAGTATGTGTTTTCTGTAGTTTTTAGTATTTATGACCTGATCCTGTATGGCAATCATGAATCCTTCCGTCTCCCCAAAGAGGCATCCCCGAGCTAACCAGCTGTTTGACGCAGTTTTGTCAACAAAATCCTGGGCCAGATCGTAAGGATGCCTGCCATGGAGTGCCTTTCGAGCCCACGATTGCTTAATGGTGTCTATGCTTTTTATATGTTGTGTTGTGTCCATATGATGTGAGTGTAAGTTTAATGGTGTGTTATTCGAAGTCTGCTAGAGTTACTGCTTTATGTAATTGTGATGTTTCTTGTTTTTTGTAGAAAAACTCTCGCAGTGACTGTATTTGTTTGTAGTGAAGGTTAACTATGTCAATCAGGCCACGTCCGCCATCTTTACGTGGAAGGGTTAATCTTTCTGTGGCGGATTTAGGATGATGTTGTTTATGCTTAGTAAGTGTAGTTCTTGTTTTCCTTTGGAGTTGCTCGAGATCTGTGTGAGTCCAATGTATAACTCCAAAAGAATATGTGAGTACTGGGATGACATATGTGTTTATTGCTTTAACTGTGTGTTTTGCATTTAATTGTGTTCTGAGAATAGCATTTAACCTACTTTGGTATTCTTTAATTAATCTTTGCTTTATTTGTGTATGTTCTGTTAGTTTGGCCTGTTGGAATCCTAAATACTTGTAGAACTCGCCCTCTTCCATGGATTCAATAATGTCTCCATTTCCAAGTGCAAAATCTTCTTTCTTCAGGATTCCTTTTTCTATGTGAACTGTTTTGCATTTATCTAGGCCAAATTCCATTTGTATGTCCTTGGTGTATGAATGTGTGAATTGTAGGAGTTGATGAAGTTGTTTTTGTGTGGATGCATAAAGTTTTATGTCATCCATGTACATGAGATGTGACAGTGTAAACTGTGTTGTTTTTTCGTGTCTGATATTGTAACCATATTGCGTGTTGTTTAACATGTTGGATAATGGGTTCAGGGCTAAGCAGAACCAGAGAGGACTCAAGGAATCTCCTTGAAATATTCCTCGCCTAATAAAAATTTGGTTTGTTTGTATGGAAGTGTTACTAACCCTGAGATGTAGTGTTGTTCTCCAGTGCTGCATAGTGTTTTGAAAGAATGCAATGAGTGATGGATGTATTTTGTACATGTGTAGAATATGTAGCAGCCAACTGTGTGGAACACTGTCGAATGCTTTTCTGTAGTCTATATATGCCATGTGTATGTTTCTGTGTTGTTTGTGTGCTTGCCGTAGAATGACTGAATCTATGAGTAACTGTTCTTTGCATCCCCTGTGGTTTCTACGACAACCTTTTTGCTGTTCTGTTAGAATGTCGTGTTCTTCAACGTGTTTGTATATTTTGTTTGCGATACAGGACGTCAATAATTTGTAGAGTGTTGGAAGACATGTAATTGGTCTGTATTGTGTGGGGTCTGTGGTATTGTTGTTTTTAGGTTTCATGTAGGTGATGCCCTGGGTAAGAAAATTTGGCATGTCTTGTGGATTGATGATGATGTGTGTTAGATGTTTAGCTAGTTCCTGGTGCAGTGATGTAAACTTTTTGTACCAGAAATTGTGAATGTTGTCTACACCAGGTGTCTTCCAGTTGTGTGTTCTGTTAACAGTGTATTGGAAATCATGTATGTTTATTTCAACACAGGGCATAGTTGGTATGTTGTGCAAGTTTCTGTTCTCCTCCTCGATCCAGCCTGCTTCAGCATTGTGCGTGACAGCACTGGACCAAAGAGAAGACCAATATGTTGTGAGTTCTTCTTCTGTTGGTGTGCCACTGTGCTGTGTATCAGTGTTTGCTTTGTTATTAATTTGTCTGTAAAAGAGTTTTTCATTGTTTGTAAATAATTTATTTTGTTGTTTTCGTAGTGTACATGTTTTGTATCGTTTGAGTCTACGTGCTTTGGCAGCAAGTTTTTGTTTTTGTTTGTATCAATGTATTCTGTAATGCTTGTGTTGTGATGTTCATGTTTTGTGTGTGTTTTTATTTTCTTGAAAATGTTTTTGAGCTGTTTCCTTAATTTGGGTGTTATGTTGTTTTTAGTGTATTGTGTTAGCCTGCCTAATTGCTGTCTAATGTCATTTATTTGTGTTTCTATTCTTCTCTGCCAGGCAGGCTTGTGATAGAATTGTGTTTTCTGTGTATTTGTCTGTGATTGTACTTTCAGTCCATGGTGTGTCACTACTGTGACTGCCCCAGCATAAACTAATGTATGAATGTCTGCGAGTGTAGAAATTGAATGAATGTAGTGTGATAGTAAGTGAGTGTTTACATAATTTAGTGTTTTTCCTACTTCCTTCGACGTGTTGATTTTTGGTATTCGTGGTCTTTGTGTGGGATCTGTGCCTGTATATTTAGTGAGTGTTTCCTCAAATATATGTGAGAGTGTATTAACTAAATCCATGTCTATGTTATTAGTGATGGATGAGGAAGTGTCTGTAGTATCATTAGTGGTAATTGTTGTATGTGTGTTATTATCAATGCTTGTTGCTGGATTATCCTGACAGGTTACATGATCTTCATTAATGTTAGATGTTTCTGTCTGTTGATGTATTTGATCAGCAACCTGTTGTTTGATAAGTTCAAGTGTTGTTTGTGGAATAAGGTTGTTGTGTATAATTGTTCTTTTTTGATCAACAACCCTTTGTTCGGTGACAGTGAGATGAGGATACTGTTGTGTGAATCTATGGTGTAGTTGTTGTCTGTATGCTGTCATGTTTGTTTCGAGTTTTGTGGTGGTGTAATAAGTACGGATGATAAACTCGTTCATTTCTACTGTCCATTTCATCCGTTGGCGTGGTTTTCCAGCCTTTGTGGTCTGTGGATGCATTGCCACAGAAACACCAAGGCTGGGTTGGTTCCTCACATCTGTTGAGGGCATTGCAGTAGCCATGCTTAGGCCGGTGCTGCTTTCGCCACCGGTAACCAAGGGAGACTGTGACCTATTTTTCGAACGTGAGCCTCTGCCTAACCCACGAACGCGGACCTTGTTAACCCGGGCGACGTCCGAGCCGGTATCACACTTTGATCTAGTTATTACCATGATGAATATCTCCACAGAATGTGGGCGTGGTCACTCTTAGCTTCATTTCTCCCCATAGACCTTACTGGCATGGGTGTCCCTACCAGGAGCTTATGCTCCAGCCTGCATTGCCCTATGGATCAGTAAAATTACTGGGCTCTCCCACCACGACCAGGTGGTGACCACGGGAGAGTTATTATTATTATGTTAAGTTAGATATACTCAGTTAACACCGATGGCTGTGTACTATGCCGGACCAAAGTCAAGGCATAGTAACCAAAACAGAAATTAAAGAAGTGTATCAGTGTGTGTGTCTGTATTCAGGAATTTTCTCACAATATGACATGTATTCAATATAGTGGCCTTCTGTAGAGTGATATATGTGTTTCTATTCAATTCTAATGTGCCCAGGCTTTTGTGTAGTGTGTGTGGTATGACACCTGTAGAGGAGAGAACAACAGGTACAATAAGCACCCTATCCATCCTCCACAGATGCCTTATTTCCTGGGCGAGTTCTGTGTACTTGCTAATTTTTTCAGTGCATGCGTTTTGTATATTGTGAGTGTTTGGAATGGATATGTCTATAATGTATGTGATTTTATTGTGTTTGTCAATGAGTGTGATGTCTGGTCTGTTGTGGTAAATTGTTTTATCTGTGATTATGGCTCTGTCGTAGTACATTTTGTGCGTGTTGTTTTCCAATACTGTCTGTGGAATGTATTTGTAGTATGGTTCGTGGATGTCTACTAATTTGTGTTTCTTTGCAAGCTCTTGGTGTATTATATTTGCTACTTGATTATGTCTGTGTAAATAATCTGTCTGTGCCAAGAGCTTGCAACCAGAGGTAATGTGTTGTATAGTTTCTGGCATGATGTGACATTTTCTGCATGTGTCATTTGTGAGTGTTGCATCTTTGAGTATGTGTTTTCTGTAGTTTTTAGTATTTATGACCTGATCCTGTATGGCAATCATGAATCCTTCCGTCTCCCCAAAGAGGCATCCCCGAGCTAACCAGCTGTTTGACGCAGTTTTGTCAACAAAATCCTGGGCCAGATCATAAGGATGCCTGCCATGGAGTGCCTTTCGAGCCCACGATTGCTTAATGGTGTCTATGCTTTTTATATGTTGTGTTGTGTCCATATGATGTGAGTGTAAGTTTAATGGTGTGTTATTTGAGTCTGCTAGAGTTACTGCTTTATGTAATTGTGATGTTTCTTGTTTTTTGTAGAAAAACTCTCGCAGTGACTGTATTTGTTTGTAGTGAAGGTTAACTATGTCAATCAGGCCACGTCCGCCATCTTTACGTGGAAGGGTTAATCTTTCTGTGGCGGATTTAGGATGATGTTGTTTATGCTTAGTAAGTGTAGTTCTTGTTTTCCTTTGGAGTTGCTCGAGATCTGTGTGAGTCCAATGTATAACTCCAAAAGAATATGTGAGTACTGGGATGACATATGTGTTTATTGCTTTAACTGTGTGTTTTGCATTTAACTGTGTTCTGAGAATAGCATTTAGCCTACTTTGGTATTCTTTAATTAATCTTTGCTTTATTTGTGTATGTTCTGTTAGTTTGGCCTGTTGGAATCCTAAATACTTGTAGAACTCGCCCTCTTCCATGGATTCAATAATGTCTCCATTTCCAAGTGCAAAATCTTCTTTCTTCAGGATTCCTTTTTCTATGTGAACTGTTTTGCATTTATCTAGGCCAAATTCCATTTGTATGTCCTTGGTGTATGAATGTGTGAATTGTAGGAGTTGATGAAGTTGTTTTTGTGTGGATGCATAAAGTTTTATGTCATCCATGTACATGAGATGTGACAGTGTAAACTGTGTTGTTTTTTCGTGTCTGATATTGTAACCATATTGCGTGTTGTTTAACATGTTGGATAATGGGTTCAGGGCTAAGCAGAACCAGAGAGGACTCAAGGAATCTCCTTGAAAAATTCCTCGCCTAATAAAAATTTGGTTTGTTTGTATGGAAGTGTTACTAACCCTGAGATGTAGTGTTGTTCTCCAGTGCTGCATAGTGTTTTGAAAGAATGCAATGAGTGATGGATGTATTTTGTACATGTGTAGAATATGTAGCAGCCAACTGTGTGGAACACTGTCGAATGCTTTTCTGTAGTCTATATATGCCATGTGTATGTTTCTGTGTTGTTTGTGTGCTTGCCGTAGAATGACTGAATCTATGAGTAACTGTTCTTTGCATCCCCTGTGGTTTCTACGACAACCTTTTTGCTGTTCTGTTAGAATGTCGTGTTCTTCAACGTGTTTGTATATTTTGTTTGCGATACAGGATGTCAATAATTTGTAGAGTGTTGGAAGACATGTAATTGGTCTGTATTGTGTGGGGTCTGTGGTATTGTTGTTTTTAGGTTTCATGTAGGTGATGCCCTGGGTAAGAAAATTTGGCATGTCTTGTGGATTGATGATGATGTGTGTTAAATGTTTAGCTAGTTCCTGGTGCAGTGATGTAAACTTTTTGTACCAGAAATTGTGAATGTTGTCTACACCAGGTGTCTTCCAGTTGTGTGTTCTGTTAACAGTGTATTGGAAATCATGTATGTTTATTTCAACACAGGGCATAGTTGGTATGTTGTGCAAGTTTCTGTTCTCCTCCTCGATCCAGCCTGCTTCAGCATTGTGCGTGACAGCACTGGACCAAAGAGAAGACCAATATGTTGTGAGTTCTTCTTCTGTTGGTGTGCCACTGTGCTGTGTATCAGTGTTTGCTTTGTTATTAATTTGTCTGTAAAAGAGTTTTTCATTGTTTGTAAATAATTTATTTTGTTGTTTTCGTAGTGTACATGTTTTGTATCGTTTGAGTCTACGTGCTTTGGCAGCAAGTTTTTGTTTTAGTGTATCAATGTATTCTGTAATGCGTGTGTTGTGATGTTCATGTTTTGTGTGTGTTTTTATTTTCTTGAAAATGTTTTTGAGCTGTTTCCTTAATTTGGGTGTTATGTTGTTTTTAGTGTATTGTGTTAGCCTGCCTAATTGCTGTCTAATGTCATTTATTTGTGTTTCTATTCTTCTCTGCCAGGCAGGCTTGTGATAGAATTGTGTTTTCTGTGTATTTGTCTGTGATTGTACTTTCAGTCCATGGTGTGTCACTACTGTGACTGCCCCAGCATAAAACTAATGTATGAATGTCTGCGAGTGTAGAAATTGAATGAATGTAGTGTGGTAGTAAGTGAGTGTTTACATAATTTAGTGTTTTTCCTACTTTCTTTGACGTGTTGATTTTTGGTATTCGTGGTCGTTGTGTGGGATCTGTACCTGTATATTTAGTGAGTGTTTCCTGAAATATAAGTGAGAGCGTATTAACTAAATCCAAGTCTATGTTATCAGTGATGGATGAGGAAGTGTCTGTAGTATCATTAGTGGTAATTGTTGTATGTGTGTTATTATCAATGCTTGTTGCTGGATTATCCTGACAGGTTACATGATCTTCATTAATGTTAGATGTTTCTGTCTGTTGATGTATTTGATCAGCAACCTGTTGTTTGATAAGTTCAAGTGTTGTTTGTGGAATAAGGTTGTTGTGTATAATTGTTCTTTTTTGATCAACAACCCTTTGTTCGGTGACAGTGAGATGAGGATACTGTTGTGTGAATCTATGGTGTAGTTGTTGTCTGTATGCTGTCATGTTTGTTTCGAGCTTTGTGATGGTGTAATAAGTACGGATGATAAACTCGTTCATTTCTACTGTCCATTTCATCCGTTGGCGTGGTTTTCCAGCCTTTGTGGTCTGTGGATGCATTGCCACAGAAACACCAAGGCTGGGTTGGTTCCTCACATCTGTTGAGGGCATTGCAGTAGCCATGCTTAGGCCGGTGCTGCTTTCGCCACCGGTAACCAAGGGAGACTGTGACCTATTTTTCGAACGTGAGCCTCTGCCTAACCCACGAACGCGGACCTTGTTAACCCGGGCGACGTCCGAGCCGGTATCACACTTTGATCTAGTTATTACCATGATGAATATCTCCACAGAATGTGGGTGTGGTCACTCTTAGCTTCATTTCTCCCCATAGACCTTACTGGCATGGGTGTCCCTACCAGGAGCTTATGCTCCAGCCTGCATTGCCCTATGGATCAGTAAAATTACTGGGCTCTCCCACCACGACCAGGTGGTGACCACGGGAGAGTTATTATTATTATTATTATTATTATTATTATTATTATTATTATTATTTTATAAAATACAAATCTACTCTCAAATTTAAGTTGTCATTTTATAATAACTAATAATATAAAAATTATTTTATAAAATAATCTCATAACAGATGGTGCCATTGACAATTTTAATTTTATGATATTAGAGAGGTTGAGGCGCAAGTACAAACTTAAACTTGTACGGCAAGCAGAAGTACACGTTTGACGTTTTAAGTCCAAGTAAGACCACGTGACTCAGTGAACGTCGCGCATTGGCTCCCGGGAAATTTGTTGAAAAAATGGCGGGTACCATTTAACATCGAGGATTACCAGCAAAGGTAAATAAACAAATTAAATTGTTTAAAAGTATTTATAGGATGTTTAATAACACTAAATAAATATTTTTAATTAGCGTCGTGTCTCCTACCGTACGATCGGACAATAGAACTACCTCATACTTTTGTCCAGGGAAGTAGTGACGTATGTAAATTCGAAAGCAGCTCGGAAAATTAATTTTCAGAAAATTTTCAAACGTATGACGCTGTTGATGATAGAAGATGCCGTGGAAGAACAAACCTACCTTAAGATAAACTATTAGGAAGACAAATATATATTAATTCTATAGGCACTTCGCATCACTTGTTAAAAAATTGAATAATTAAATAATTTCTGGATTAAAATCGTCTGTTTTTTTACAATATTATTCGTAAATGCTTAAATAATCATTATTTTAATAAAATACGTCATAATTCTAACCACAAACACAAAAAAAATGAAGAAGTTTAAGCCCGAACGTCTTCTCTCCATTCTAGACGTATCAAACGCCATTATCGACCGTATAGAATTGCCAGATGGCGGCGCTCGTCCGTACGCCGTTCACGTTTTGGGCTGAATACGTGCGCCTCAACCTCTAATATGTTTAAGGGCGCGTTTGGAAATTCTAACCGGTAACACCGCGGTAATGGTGACTGACGTCATCAGTCATAGCCTGCTATTCCGGGCAATTAGTGCATTTTTAAACACGCTTGTTATTTTGTGGTGTTCAACTTAGCAGAAAGTCGAGAGATGATATTAATTCTGTCATTGCTCTCGAATATCGATTCAAAATCATATGACGATGATGATTCGGCAAGTTCATCAAAAGATGAAAGTGAACTTGTAGAATTTTTTAAACAAATACCGGAAAAAATTTATTTTTGTTTAGTTTATACTGGGAAATCAATAATTTTGTAGCATTTGCTGGCTATTTTCCATGCTGTCTTGCCTCATCTGAAATTTGGGACGACATGACTTTCTGATCTTGTTCGCTTTGTGTGTGTGGAAACAACTCGTCGAAATTTTAAGTGCAATATGACCAAAACGGTCCGGTAATATGACAGACATATCATATCAGAGAGAATAGGCGCCTCAGCACAGCACCGCCGCTCTAGTTATACTTATTTATTCTATGAGCCAGGGCTATTTTACAACCGAAACTGGCTGGAAAATAGCCCTGGCTCATAGAATGAATAAGTATCAATAGTCGGTACGTGGTGCAGGCAGTTGGTGGCTAAGAAAAACTCTATACGTACAGGTGAGAAGTCTAGTGACGATAAAAACGAACGAAAAGAACTGGGTCGCTATCGACAACAATGAGTGACGTGAGTGGGTTGAAGCTGACGAAAATCAAATGGGGTAGGGAGTCACCCTTTCGTCGGAGGCCATCTTTCGACAAACAGACAATTCTATCTGGTAATTGTCTTTTGGGGTTCTAGATGAAATAACCACAGAATTTAACGGGTAAAACAAATTTATTTGGAGCTCTAGTACAGAGGGTGTCAGCAGTACCATGGGCGTGGTCAGAATGGCTGACCGGGAGACAAAGGGCTAAATCTAGTGGTACGGTAAGTGTTGCCAGGTTGGCCACATACTTCCTCCCCAGTGACAATGCTCAGGAACCTGGAAGGGAAACGTACAGTTCGTCCAGAACGAGTTGTCCGTGGGCAAGGTGCCTTGATTTATGTGGTCTCATCCGGCGGGTGGTCATTTCTATCCACAGGTCCATTTTTTTTTTTTTTTTTTTTTTTTTAAACTCTTTCCGCCCTGTGGGCACTAAGAGGGCCTCTTTTAGTAGGCTCATTATGGGTTCGGCCAGGCCCACAATGGGGCGACCGGGTGGTGAGGGACGGGGCCCGACATATCCGAACGGGCCACCCCCGAAAAATTCCTGGGGATTATTCGACCCAGTTCGGATTCGATCCCGGGTCCCCAGAGCGGTAGGCTGCCACCTTGACCGCTCGGCCATCCGGCCGTCTTAAATTCCACAGGTCCATTGTCACTGTTGGAGGATGGCGGAGAAGTGGTTGTATCTTTAAGAAAGAAGGCGGGTTTGAGACGGTCGATTAAAACAGTTTGTTTCCCATGAGGTGTATCTAAGTCGAAGTGTTTCTCTGAGCATCGTAAGACATGGAAAGGGCCGTCGTAGATTGGTTGTAATGGTTTTCGTGATGCATCATGGCGCACGAAGACGTGCGAGGCATTCATCAACTCGGGGTGTAAAAATATATTCTTAGACGAGTGGTGGACATCTCTGACCGGGCGGATCGACCTCATATGATCCTTCAACCTGCAGATCAAGGTAGGAAAGTTGTCTCATGGTCAACGAGGAGGTCAGAAGGCAGTGCAACGGGTTCGCCGTACGTGATCTTTGCTGCTGTAGTGTTGTAGTTGGGGATGACATAGGATCTTAGCCCCAGAGGATGGTTGGGAGTTTAGCAACCCAGTTATCAGTCAGTTGAGCTCTCAGCGAGGACTTTAGCTGACGATGCCACCGTTCAATTTTCCCATTTGCAGCTGGGTGGTATGCCGTTGTTTTAATGTGGCTAATTCCCAGGGCTTTGGTGAGATCAGCAAAAAGTTGGCATTCAAACTGGCGACTTCTGTCAGTGGTTATAATACGTGGTATGCCAAACCGTGCAATCCATGTAGAAAGGATTACATTGGCTATAGTCTCAGCTGAGATGTCTGCCACCGGTATGGCTTCTGGCCAACGTGAAAATCTGTCTATGATTGTGACTAGATAGGTAAAGCCTTGGCAAAATGGCAAGGGACCCACTATATCCACATTGATGTGAAAAAACGGCGATCGACTTGGCTGTAGGTCCCCACTGCACTGTTAGTATGTCTTCCTACTTTGACTCTCTGACAAGGAATGCAGGTTTTAGCCCACAATCTGACATCTTTCCTTATTGATGGCCAAATAAAGCGTTTGCTGACCAGGTCCACTGAACCTCTCATTCCCGGATGTGCTAACCCATGTAGGGAGTCAAAAACTAGCCGGCGGTACTGTTCAGGTACATAAGGCCTGTGTTTGCCTGTTGAGATATCGCATGTCACTTCAATGCCGTTATCGAGGCAAACCTTTTGAAATTTCAGCGAACATGTTTGTGATTGTTGAAGTTGAGCAAGCTCTTGGTCCACAGCTTGTGCAGCGGCAATATCTTCCAGGGGTATTCCTGTTGGGAGAAAAATAGAGCTAATTCTTGAGCAGACATCTGCAGCTACGTTATCCTTCCCTGGTATGTACCTGATATCTGTGGTAAATTGGCCAATGTAGTCTAAATGACGGAGTTGGCGAGGGATGCCTTATCTGAACGTTGCTGGAATGCGTAGGTTAGGGGCTTATGATCAGTATATATCGTGAAATTCCTGCCTTCTAAAACGTGGCGGAAGTATCGCACTGCTGAATATGCTGCTAAAAGTTCACGGTCATATGTGCTATAGTTGACTTGTGGTTTGGTTAGCGCTTTAGAAAAGAAGCCTAGAGGTTCGACAATGGAACTATTCTTTTGTTGAAGAGCTGCGCCTATTGCGAAATCTGATGCATCCACCATCAACATCATTGGAAGATCAGTGGAGGGATGGGCCAAGAGGCAAGCACCTGCTAGTTCCTCTTTAAGTCGTTCATAGGCTGCGATTGACTCTGGGGTCCATTGCACTTTTCGTTTATCTCTTTTCCTGGTGTCTTTGCACAAATCAAAAAGAGCTTGTTGCGTGCGTGCCGTGTTGGGAAGTGAACGTCTATAAAAGTTGACCAGCCCTAAAAATTTTCGGAGCTGTTCTATAGTATCCGGGCGTGGAAAGTTTCGGATGGTTTGAACTCGTTCGGGCAGGGGAACAATTCCTGCTTGGGAGACGTTATAGCCCAGGAAAGAAACCTCCTGCACACCAAAAACACACTTTGACAGGTTGATGTTGATGTCATGCCTGTGGAGTCTAGTGAATAGTGTTCTTAAATGGGATACGTGCTCCTCCTCTGAACGAGATGCGACGAGAAGGTCATCAAGGTACGAGTAGACAAAGTCTAATTCACGTAAAATATTGTGGATATATCTTTGAAATGACTGGGCAGCGTTGCGTAGTCCAAATGGCAATTTTAAAAATTCAAATAAGCCAAAGGGTGTGATCACAGCCGTTTTTGGAACGTCCTCTGGTGCCACAGGTATGTGGTGAAATGCCCGCACCAGGTCTATTTTAGAAAAGATGGATTTGCCTCTGAGTTGGCAATTGAAATCTTGAAGGTGGGGTATCGGGTACCTGTCTGGTATAGTGATAGCGTTCAAGGCCCGGTAGTCCCCACAAGGACGCCATGAACCGTCCTTCTTTGGAACAAGATGTAGAGGGCTGGACCAGCAACTTTTGGAGGGCCTGCATATTCCCTTGTCTATCATTTGTTGGAATTCCAGCTTTGCCTGTGCGAGCTTATCAGTGTTGTCAAATGCACGTGGTGAAAAAATAAGTCCGACGAGAGGATAAAGAAAATTTTAACAACTTTATTTTATTTTTCACCCGCGTTTGTTAAATTATACAGGACTCTCGATACACGTTTGTATTCCGACACTCCTTTTACAAAATCACTTAAAACTCGGCAGAATCGTAGTCGAAAAACTCGCGACAAAAGAATTGATGTACGCGACGCGTTACAGAAGGGGCGCGAAAAAGAAACTCATAACTAATTACTTAAAACTACTTATGCTAGAGAGGGAAAGAGAAGATGTAGAAAATAGGACAGAACAAGACAAGAACGGGTACCCAAACTTAGCTAGTGAACTCGTGATGGTGGCTACAACTCAGGCCTTCTTGGACGATACGAGATTCGACGATCGTAATGTTCGAATTTTCTACTTCGTGTTCTTCCGATAGACTTCCAGAAGAGCCTTTGTATCAGATTTCTAGAGTTTTTCTCTAGATTCCGTAACGTTCGGTTTGCTGCCTCCTTCGTGCTCCCGTCGGCGCGAAATTCCTGGAGACCTCACTAAACACGTCCTCACAGCTCGTCGTCTCGGCCCAAAAGAGGCCAGTCTATCACTCTTTTAGCCCCTGCAGGCTATCCCTTTTTCTTTGTCTTAAAACCAGTTCGTTGCCACCCGATGGGAGAAGTTTCCAGAAGAAAGAGAGCAGGGAACAAAGGGTAGAGAAATAAAGGGAAAGAGGAAAGAATATATACATATATATATACACAAATAAAATATACAAAAAAATATGGCGTAAGACCACAATTGATTGGTCGGGCTGTGGACTTTCTTTAACATAGGAAGTACAGTGTCGTGACGATTGTATGGTAGACATTATGGTCACTAACTTGTTGATATGTAGGTTGTTCCTTCAGGAGGTTAGGAAAAACTCCAAGAGAAGCTTTTTTTTTTTTTTTTTTTTTTAACTCTTTCCGCCCTGTGGGCACTAAGAGGGCCTCTTTTAGTAGGCCCATTATGGGTTCGGCCAGGCCCACAATGGGGCGACCGAGTGGTGAGGGACGGGGCCCGACATATCCGAACGGACCACCCCCCGAAAAATTCCTGGGGATTATTCGACCCTTTCGGATTCGATCCCGGGTCCCCCAGAGCGGTAGGCTGCCACCTTTACCGCTCGGCCATCCGGCCGTCCTCAAGAGAAGCTTGGAATTACTTCTGTTGAGGTGATACCATTAGCACTGTCTGCTGATTTCTGGTGGTGGTAGTTCCTGGGGTTGCTAGGTGAGTGAGATTATCTCTTAAGCACCTATTCTCTAAATCCACAAGAAGGCCGAAGTGACTTAGAAAGTCCGCTCCTATAATAGGGTGCTGTACGTCTGCTAATGTAAATGGTCAGCAAAATGTTCGTCGGAGTCCAATATCAAGTTTAAGGAGGCGCTCCCCATATGTAGGTATCACGGAGCCATTAGCTGTGTAGAGTTGGCGATTACTGATATGTCGTTTTTCTAGAGTGGTGGGAGGTAAGACAGAGATGTCTGCCCCCGAGTCGACCAGGAATCTGCGACCAGTGGTAGTATCAAAAATAAATAAGCGATTGGATGTTTTCTCCCCGCCCCTCTGGTTCGCAGAGAGAGCGGGGCTTAGTCGTTTCCCGAGGCTTCCTTGATGACACGTTTAAAAGAACAAGGTGGGGTGCACTTCTTGGCATTAGCTTTGAATTTTAAGTGATACCAACAAACATTATAACCCGGTAGATTCGGACTGGGAGAACGTCGTCGTCTCTCTGAGCGTGAGGGGGAACGTGCTCGTAACTCGTGGATCGACATGGCAAGTTCTGACACAGCTTTCTCCAAGCGAGAGAGCCGATCTGTCTGGTGTGCGGTTGCATCACTGGTGGAACATATGTCTGAATTGGGACTGGTTATCTCCATAATTTTGTCAGCCATAGCGGCCAAGGTATGGAGACTGTCTTGTTTGGTCACTAAAACTGAACGCACGTTGTTAGGCAACCTCTGTAGAAAGAGCGTTCTAAGAAATTCGTCCGTTACTTGCGTACCGGCCAGTGCCCGCATTTCTCTTAGTAGTGCCGAGGGCTTTTTGTCTCCTAGCTCGATTTCTAAAAGTAATTTTTTTGCCTTCCTACTATCGGATTCTTCGAACTCGTCGATTAATCGCGATTTTAGGTCCGTGTAGGGCGTGCTCGTCAACGGTTGGGATATTAGATCGGCGACCAATTCGGCTATTTCACAGTCAAGCGATCCTAGTACATGATGGTATTTCGTAACCTCTGTTGTGATATTAGAGACAGCAAATTGTGATTCCACCTGTGTGAACCATACTCTAGCGTTCTTTCTCCAAAATGGTGGAATTTTCACCGATACACGTGCTACCTCAACGGGGTCTTCGCTTTTCATCATGACGGAAATATATAACTAATTAACTACTCACAGAATTGGGTAAATAAGTTTTTCTGATCATGTTCGGGTCACCACTTTGGGGTTCTAGATGAAATAACCACAGAATTTAACGGGTAAAACAAATTTATTTGGAGCTCTAGTACAGAGGGTGTCAGCAGTACCATGGGCGTGGTCAGAATGGCTGACCGGGAGACAAAGGGCTAAATCTAGGGGCACGGTAAGTGTTGCCAGGTTGGCCACAGTCTATCCCTGCTACGTTCTATCAAGAAACGAGATATAGTACAAAGAAGCGCTAATAATTATATTTTGAAAGGGAAAGTTAGTTTAATGGGATATGGCAAGCAACACATGGACGATCTGTCAAGAGAAATGCCTTCCAGAAGAACTTTCTATGGGAAATTGGCAGTTATTTAAGCGTTAGACAAGTGAAGAAAACTCGGAAAGCTCGACACGGCCAGCCATTGGTCAGGTACGATCAACTATTAATGTTTAGTGGTTATTTTTACACTTGGCCATTAGTGAGCCCTTCTAAAGGAAAAGATAAGAAGGTGGTTACTAAAGGGCACCTTTTACCAACCGAAACTAAATCCAAAACAAGAAATATGGAAGAAAGTACAGATGAAGATACACAAAACATTTGGTAAATTCTACGAATGCTATAATATAAATATGTACATATATAAATAAAAATTAAATTGTTAGTAGTGTTCAACGCTGTGTTTTAGTTATTGTTACACATTTCCAAAACAACTGATACTGTAATACAATAACTAATAATAACTATAAAACAGAACAGTATTTTATAGTTTGTTCAGAATAATATAGAACCTATAATAAATATTAACATTAATACTATATTAAAATGGAACATAACATAAAAAAAAGCTATTTTTCGTAAGTTAAAAATCAAAATAATACAATATAAATTTAAACTAATAATTCAATTTCCAACTGATAGATGTCGCCCTCTAGTTCTTCTCCTGAAGGATAGTTTATATCAAAATGGGCGCGCCGAATTTTTCCAGGTCGACCTAGTCATAAAAACAAACGAGAAATATTAAAATATTACGGACAGGATAATAATGTTGTTATAGATAACAGGAATAGGAATATTGAAAGAAAATGGAGGCATTTTTATGAAGTTTTCGGCTCGTCGGATGACGTGAGTTCATTTCTAACAGTCAGTCTTTTTGTTCCCATCAATACTAATAGAAAATTTGTTTTCAAACATTTACCACTCATGCTTAATCCAACTGACATTCTCTCTTCGTCTCAAAATACTAACAGATTTATTACAACTCTTTGCAATATCTTATTCCCATTTTCTTTGCTTGCAATTCATTTATTAATTATTACTTAAATTGTTGATTTTTCTTGAATTGATGGTAATTATCATATCAAGTAATATAAACTTTCACAGATAGAATTTAATTAATTATTGTTAGATATTACATCAGCTTTTAATATATCAATAATTTCTTTGCAATTTCCTTGATCTATTGTAGTTTCAGATGAATAATTAAACATTACTTATAATTAAATAATGACACAGATTCTGTATATTATGACTGGTTTACACCTTTTCAGGAAGATTGATCTATTTGATGATGCAATCATATGCAGGCGTTATTGCATATTTAATAAGAAAATATACATATAATTGGCCTATTAGAAGATATTAAATACTATTAATGTTAATATTTTCTTGAAAAACATATTTAAAATTTATACTTCTGATAAACAGCACTGAGTTCAGAAGTATATTTCAAATTGATTCAAAATTGAAAGACTTTATTTTCATAAATGAACAAATAATGTCATTTTGAATATAAACGGTTTATCACGTTGTATATTTCGGTGATATTTTATAAAATATTCTTTTTTAAGATTAGTAAGACTGTATTGATATGCAATAGGTTATCGCTAGTAAGTTTTTGAGAAAATGTACAAAATGTTACGGAAACATTGAACTCGGCAGTTCTCAAAGTGAGTGCTATTGTCTTGCTGTGGGCAGTGAGTAAATCTAGAGTTAAAAGAAGCAAGTGGTGGCAGGTAAAAGAAACAAAGCCTTTAATGGTTTCCACAAAGTAAAGACAGAAAATGTGAAGTTTGTAGAAAAATTTTTCTAAGCATATTTCAAAGATTTTTCTCATACAAAGGAAAATGGGTTAGGGGATGTTGGGTATAAGTTTATGGAAAAAGTTTGAGAATCACTGTTTTAACTGCTCGCTTTTATTATTAGTTATCTATTTTATACACTTAAGAATAAATCAACATGAAGATTAATGTTTAATAATTTATTGATTATATTATTTTACAAAATATATTATTTGATAAATCTAATGTAATAATCTTAATTATCAAGACATGATATTAAGAAGTTGTACTCAATACAACTCACATTAAGATTAAATCCTGCAAAAATGTGATCATTATTAAAGATTGATAAATCAAAGAGAAGATAATTCAGTTTTATTGAAAAGGAAAAGAAATAGTAGATAGAAAAGAATAGAAATAGTAAATATGTAGCTTAACAATAATACAACTTGTGATAGTAATAATATATATTCCATTCACATAAATTAAATGCCTCAATATAAACAAATTAGAAAAGTTTCTTTGTATCAACTGTATGTAGAATTCTATTTTTGTTAATAGTTTATAATTTACAAAAATAATGATTTATAAAATAAATCCTATTTTCATATTATTTCAAAATTTTTAGGACAATCAAAACAATGTAAATTTAATTTTTTGAAAGAATAATTGAGGAATTTATATATGATTTTAGTTATTAATTGTATAAGATATTAAAAGAAAAAAGTTCAGTTTAATCCAAGAACTGGTTTTGAATATCTAATGTTTGATTAAAAATTGCAATGATTACACTGTTATAAGAAAATTATATGGTAAATTTTAATGGAAATGATATTCTATCAGTATATAATATGGAAATACTGGAAAGGTCATTACTAATTCTTTTTAATATGATATACTAAATTTATAGTATATCTTTGTGCCATTTAAATGAAAGAATCAAATTTTATTAAATTAGGCCAACTTGTTAATACTAGCATTTTTGTTTATAGAAAAATTTATTAAATTTTAAAGCTAGGGTTAGATTGGGATATATTACAGATCTGATCTGGCAATTGTTTTTGCTTTAGTGTAACTATTGGGCTAACAGATGTTTATATTTTTATTAAATTTTGTTTTAATTTCAGATTAATTATTTGCAAATAATGTGATTGAAATATTAATTAATATTGAACAGATTAAGAACCTAATCAAAACACATTCCTAATTAAAAGCCATTAGTTAAGGATTTGTTTGTTTTAATATCATTGTTAGGGTTACAAATTCTCCAGGATTCACCAAGAGACTCTTGGGATTTGGAAGAAATTTTTAAATTTTCCAACTTCCAAATTGAAACTTTTTTCCTCCTGTATTTACTCAACAAGACAATTAACTTTTCAGGTATATATTAAAATAGACTAAAGAATAGACAACAGTATTTTTTCATGTCTGAACAAAATGTGAAATCTGAACTTTTTTTACTCAAATGGAAAAATCCTGGATCAGTTATTTGTGAGTTGGCAAGCTTAATTATCATAATTTGTATAATGTAATAAAAATTTAATATAACAAAATGTTGTATTATTCTATTAAAATTAGCATATGATGCCATATAACACCATCGTTTTACAAGGCTAAATTTGTAATTTAAATTTAATTGTGCTTGATAATTGTGATTTTATTTGTTTTTAAATATTTTTAATCAGTTAAATTGTTTATAATTTAGAACATAATGTGATTGTGTATATTGTTAATTAATTTAATTGTTAAATATCAATAATTTACATTCTCCATTTTTTTAATTGGCTTTAGCCAGTGTTTATTGCTATCAAATCTCAAACTTTCATAAATGGTTGATACTTGATATTTTTGATTATCTCTTCTTCTTTTTTGTTAATGATCTTTACTTTTTTTCTCTCATTTGTTATGTTACTTATTTTATATCGTCAAGCAAGTAAAGATTTTATCTAGTAAATACAGAATGAAATTTTCCATATAATATGGCTTGAAATTTATCTATGTTTTCTAAGTATAATTTTTGTTTACAATTATATTTTATACTTATTTGGAAACCAATAGAGGATGATTTTATTACAAAATACAGTACTATTCAAAATCACTGTTACAATTAGGCTGATTAAATTATTTCATAATTAAGTAATTTGAATCATAGGTTCAAATGTTGCCATCTGTTGAGAACATTCATGATTAATGAACTTTATTTAAATTTTAATATCTGAAAAAACATTGTTTAGATCAGAATTCAAATTCACAACTCTTACGTTATATACATCTCTACTTGTATCTTCTGGACTTAGGTAGATCCTCTAGACATATATAATCATCTAGAATTAACATAAGTAAGCATTATGTCTACCTGTAGTAAATACCATTTATAAGTATTATTTAGTAAAATTATTTATAAACTAGAAATGTGATTGTTTCAAACAATATCTATCTAATAGTGTATATCCTGTTGTTGTTAATTTTATTTTGTAAGTTATGATGACAAACTGAAAAAGAACTTTAAAAAGAAATGGATTATGATCATGGAAACTAAAAATTAACTGTTATGAGTGAGAATGAAAGATTTGGCAAATTACAAAAAATTGTGTATGGAAAAAGCAAAGTAGTTTTAACATTTTAGAAAAACACAAAAATACAAAATAAAAGTTTTCAGGTAAAAAAATGGCAATATGTTGAAAAAGTCCTTGAATATTTGAAAATTGTATAACTAGGTGTCATACTGAGGAAAAGATACTGAAATGCATTTATGGATGGTTATGTGACTGTAATATTTGACATTAAAATTAATAGCAATGCATGTTATTAGATGATAAAATAATATCTATTTGATAATTAATTGTCCAAGTTAAGTTTATAGTGGAAGGTCTTTACTAATATTACCATTTTAAGTAAAAATTACACCTATCACCACCTCCTCAGCAGTTTACTTACAACAACAAAGTTACATCTTTACATTTTGCATTTGTTGTAAAAATGTTGAAAATAAAACCAAAAAAGTCAATCAAATCTATTTGTCTATTAAACAATTTAGATTCTATTCAGCTCAAAATCCAGATAAAATTGTCGTTGTGTTTAGGGTGATTACAAATGATCTTTCTGATTAGGATGATGTATTGCTTAAAAGCCCACCAGTGGCTGAGCGGTTCTGTTGCTAAACACTGGGAATTTGGTTGCGGGTTCATGCCACACTCGGGCGGGCTGGCCATGTGGAGTTTTCCGGGTTTTCTCCACGTTTGTAGCACCTGAATAGGGGCCAGTTTTCCTTAAAAGATCTCCCGGAAGGCATTCTTTTCCCTCATGTAACACTGTGCTCCAGAGAAGGCAACGGGGAACTACTCTGGATATAACTTCCCCCAAGATACGCCTTCGCATGTTACTAACCACCTATTAACCTGTGCCAGGTATTCATCGACGTCAGATGTTCTGATATGGCATGCAGAGAGAGATTGCTTTAAAACTAAAGAATGTAAGATCATCATTTATGGATCTCAAAATAGAGAAACTCAAAAATTTTTATTAGCAAATGAATGTGTTCTGTGACACATGACAAGCTTTATGAACCATTCTTCTGCTCTGAAAACATCATCACAAGACAGGCATGATGCCAACCTACCTATTTCGGGATGGAGCACCACATAATCATCAAAATTTGATAGCATTTCTTTATGAAACATTTCCAGGTAGCTAGATCAAGCAAAGGAGAGACTAATAACTGGACTTTTTTACTTTCCAAATCCAATTTCCATGGACTTTTTCCTATGTGGTTTAACTAAAGACAACGAACATTATTATTAATGTAAACATTGTCTACCATTGCCAAAAATAATAATGCAGTTGGGTAGAAGAATCACACCAGCATTTGCCAATTTACCAAAGGATATGTTGCACAGTGTATGACTTGAGATAAGATATTATTTAAACATATGTTGGGCATCTATTGTTGCTTAACATACATCTGAATGACAGAATTGGACTAGGTATGAAGTACTTTTGAGAAAATTTTTTGAGAGTCATTATTCTGAGGTTTGCAAATATCTTGTGTTTAGTTTTTAAGAAATACATCATCATATTTGAAACATCGTTTATAACCACTCTATATTTTTTATTCTTATTAAATCTGTCAAACTTGATAAGTTTTGGTTCTAAAATGCATTGTAGGATAGGCTTGTCAATAAAAAAAACATTTATTTGCTTTTCTTATTTATTGTTTTGAAAATTTGTGAGCTTACATTGTGACATGAAAGCTGGAAAATAATAATGAAAACAAAAAACTTTAATCACTTAGTATAAAATATTTATTTAAAAACTTAGCATATAAATAAAAATTTATGAAATCTATTCTTAATATTTATTTATTTAATTAATATTTATCTCCTCTCCAATTTTCGGTGTATCACAAAAACAATAGCATACCGCAAATTATTCCTGCTACTACATTTTAACCAAAACACTATCTCAACTCAGCTATCACTTCCCTTATGAGAAGAGCATTCCTTCTCCTTCTAGCAAGGTATTTGTAGAACAGGAAATGCTACTTAATATTTATTACAGATCATTCTTAAATTGTGAAAACATTCATAATCATAAATCTCATCAATAATACTTCATTTTTAATAACTGTTCCTCAGTTATACAGCAAAATAATTATTAAATTTGACAATTGAACAGTTTTTAAATTTAAATACAACAGGCATTAATAAAAATAGTAAACAATCAAGTGTTAAGATATAAAAGATACAATAAAAATATTTTGTTATATGTCTAGCAATCATTATACTATAGCATTTGAAAACATTAAAGATGTATATAGATCTCAAGCCAAGCAATTTCCTATCAAATTGAGACGACAGTATTATTGTAATAATCATTTGTAAGACTTTTATTCAAGAAAGAATTTTTCAGTTTAGAACACAAGCAACATATAAAGACAATAAACAAAGCCAAGTGAATTTTGCTGTTGCTCTGGTAAAATGCCATTGTCACAATGTGAATTTTTGTGCAATAAGTTGAACAATTTTGTCGGAATTCATTAGACCCAACTGTAAATTACCTTCATAACTCCCCAAGAAATAACTTATTTTCAATAATGATACTTTCTACACTTCAATAAAAAGTGGTATTGTAATAAATGTTCTATTTTGAATAGAATATATATTCTTCTAGTAAGCAAAGATTGGTTTGATCTCCAATTGTAGAACAATTCAAACATCTGGTTTTAGCATACCATTCTATTGTATTCAGAAAACAGGGGTTAAAGTTTAAGGATGTCCACCCCTTTAAACATATGCAGTCCCAAGCAAACACATTCTAGTTTGCATATTGGGGTGTACACAGTAATGCCAGGTTTGGCTACTTTGTACCAAATTTGGCTCCCTTTTTTACTCTCTTGGCATAAAAAATATTTTTTACATTGTCAAACAATCTTCAACAGAAAAAAAAACATTGATTTCTTTTAGCCTTGTTTTGTTTAACTACTCTGTTATACTGCTCCACACTTAAATGGCAAATACCATCTCATTTTGTTTGATTTGAAAATGATTTAGAACATTAATTTGTTTTTGTGAATTAATTTAATTTTATTTAGTAAATGAATCCAAAATTTAATTTAGAGATTTCAATCACCTATTAGCCTAAGCCTTAACTCTCTAAATTATATGACTTTGACTGTAAAAATTGTTAATAAGAACTTTTGATGAAGCAAATTAACTATTGTTCTTCCAGCAATTCATATTAATGTGAGTTGACTGTATTATCACAGGTAATTAAAAGACAACAATAAATGAAGACATTGATGTCTTTGTACATAGCTTATTTTAACAAAAGCAAACTTAAAAATATAAGCGATTACAACCTTTCTTTTGAAATAAGAATACAAATGAGTTCACTAAAAGAACATTCGAACAAGACTCTATCTAGAAATTAAATGTTGCCCTGAGCTGTTCTTGAAAAGCATATGAATTTTGAATGATCCACAAAAGTATTTGCAGTAGTATTTATTAAGATCATAACACTTGAAGTAAATAATCAATCAATCAATCTTTATTATTTGATATAACGGGTGTTATTACAAAGGGGTTAAAGAATGTTGTTATTTCGAGTTTCATACATAAACAAAGAAATTATATAATTTATACAAAGTTAACATGACAAAACTGTCATCGAATAAAATTTGGTAACAAGAATCAGATGGCAGTGTAGCAACTTGAACATCCAAAAGAATGTTGTAAGAATCAAGGTGTTTTCTCAAATTCATCACTGTTGTTCCACAAAAAGAACATTTAGAGTCACCTAAGACATTAATTATTTTACCATTTAGGTTTATCGAAAACCTATTTAATGTAAATTGTGCATCAAATGACTTTATTTTCTAACTCAAATTAGACAATAAATAAGGTGCTGGACTCCACATTCCATTAAGAAAAATTTTACTGTTTCAACCTCATTCACTCAAATAATGACCATGTTTTAACCAATATAAGTCTCTTAGTCATTGATCACAGTCCAGAAAGAACAAACTTTCACTTAAATACATATAAATAGAGGACAATCCAGTATTATTTAGTAATCCTTTAGCAATAGCAGGCCATGGCTTCAAAAGAGAATTAACATTTATTTTTGAAAGTCTTTTGTATATTAATTTCCGATAGTCATCTTCCGGTAGGTCAATAAGTTTTCTCCAAAACCTAAACAATTTTATCGACAATCCAATAGCAAGGGGAGGTCTTTCCAATTCCATTTTCACTGCAGATCCTGAAACAGATTTTTTAATATGGAACACCCTGCTTAAAGTAGAATAGCTGTATTGGTTCAAATTTGTCTACTAAAAGACTGTCCCAAACCAGAAAAGCATAAAACATACTTGGTCCAATCAAGGAATCAAATAATTTAAAATAATTATTTAATGAAGATGCTGTAATTTTAATAAGTAACTTGATGAGATTGGAGATTTTGGATTTTGCAGCAAGTAATCCTTTATTTAAATGATAGGAGAATGTGCCATGTGAAGAAAAATAAATACCTAGATATTTAAAATTTGAAACAATTTCCAGTTTATGATTTTCTAAACTGAAATTATCCGTTTTTTTAAGTTTTCCATCTCTACGAAAAATCATAAGCTTTGTCTTTTCCAAATTAATTGTCATTTGATTATCTTCACAATATCTCCAAGTAAGATTAAGTCTTTCCCCAAGCAAAGCTGAATTAGCCAAGAGAAGAATATCATCAGCATAAAGAAGACAGTCAATTTCAACATGAGAAGACAATACTATCATAGATCTTTGACTTCTCAGATGGCTAGGAAGATTGTTCTAAAACAGAATAAAAAGGATAGGACTCAGTGGTTCTCCTTGAGGTAGCCCTCTATTGGACTCAACGTAATCAGTACAAAATGAAAAAGTTTCTATAAGATATCTAGTATTAGAAAACAGACTCTCAAGTAAGTTGACAAAAAATGCAGAAAGACCAATGCTCTTAAGCTTATACCATAACAAATCATGATCGACTATATTGAAAGCCTTCTTGAGATCAATAAAAGCAGTATATAGTTTCCCTCGTTTCCTCAAAAGTGATATTTGAATAAGACCAGTCAAAATAAACAAATTGTATTCGACACCTCTATTTTTAACAAATGCTCCTTGGAGAGGTGTAACAATATTAAACTCATTCATCCAATTCCAGAGACGATTTGCCATAATAGTTGAAAAAACCTTTCTAAATACATTAATTAAAGCAATTGGTCTATAATTAATTGGCGTCTGCTACTTCCCCTCTTATAAATCATTCTTAAAGCAATTTGTTTCCAAGATAAAAGAAAAGAGCAACTAGACCAAAAGGAGTTAAACATATCCAATGTATCTAGTAGTATTTCTGTAGAGAGGTATTTTATCATTTCATTCCTTATATTATCAAGACCTGGAGCATTAGATTATTTTAATTTTCTGATTACAGTTTCCAATTCACCAATTCACTCAGTGATAAAGTCATCCAAAAGAGGAACATTATCAGCAAGACAAATCAGTATAAATTACTGTATTTGGTCCAGCAAAATACTCTTGCAAATAATTCAACCAATCCAAGGGAGATATAGCATTTTCACACGGTTTCTTAATTCGAGATTTATTAACTAGTGACCAAAAATCTCTAGTATTTTTTGTCTTCAATAATAATGAGTTTATTTTAGCCAAAAATAACTTTTTCTTTGCCTTACATAGCAACTCGTAACTTTTATTTAATTTACAGTATTGGTCCAATAGATATCTAGTTTTGTTTCTTCGAAACATTCATAGTATTTGGTTCTTTGTTTTCTTTAAATGTAGACACTGAGGATTGAACTATTGCTTCTCAAATGATGATAAAGAAATATTTTTCTTAACCATTCCACATCGTAAAGCCAAAGTCAACAAATTTTTTAATAGTTCATCATAGTAACTGTGCGCATCCAGCAGAAAGGTCTCTTTAACCGAGTTATATAGCAAGCTGATCAAAGACAAATAGTTATCTGATCTTTCTTGTTTTCATATGTAGCGAATATTTAAAAATTTTAAAGTCAATACACTATCTGTTGTAAATTCAAATGATATTGAAACTGGAAAATGATCAGAATTGAAAATATAAAGAACTCTAAAATCCAGTAGTCTGTCTAGTAAATTTACATTTACTGTTATTAGATCTATAACAGATAGACCAACTGTCGAAAGAAAAGTAAATTTAGTTGGGTTGTCTGAAACATGTCGACCGTTTAAAATATACAATCCGTGTGATGTAATCAATTGTAAAAAGCTTTTTCCTCTTTGGTTCAATATTAAATCATTAGATCTTTGAGAATTTAGAACATTAATACTACCAGCATAAAAATTATCTAGTTTCTTGCCTATTCTAGCATTCATGTCTCCCAAAATAACTATATCATCCTCAGAGAAATTCATCAACAAGTCTTTCATTTTTTTTAACAGTATATCATAAAGATCTATTCTCAAATAAACAAGAACAATTATCAAACTTTGACTAAGTAAACAAAAATTTTTCCTATAATTAAATCTAATCACTATTAGATTGTCAGAGTTAAACAACATTTCCAAAAATCCTAATTTTTGGGAAACTGCAAGAATGAGACAGCCATATGGATGACCGGGACCAATTGGTTTTCTAGCAAGTTGTTCATATAAAAACAAATCTGGATTCGACAAAAAAAGAACTGGTTTATAACAGTTTGTTAAACCAAGTCTCAGTAAAAGCAACTAAATCATAATTATGCAATAAATATATAAACTCTTGGTCATTCACTGTCAAGTCCAGCATTCCTTGACAATTCCAAGACAATAATCTCATTTCCAAAGTTTTATTTCTCTCTTTAGCAATTGTTCCACTTAACCCTTTTGGCTGGATTTGTCTATAAAAGTATCAATCTTTTATAATTCATTTATTTCCAGATTGAAGGTGGATTTGTCACCATCGACCATCAGGCAATTGACTTTCAGAAATACTTTTTTATTCAAAGATTTAGCTTTTGCAAAAAAAGGCAACAATTTTCTACACCTTAATCTTGAGCTATATGACAAATCATCAAAGACTAATGCATGAATAGAATGGTGACGCCCGAATTTTCTTTAAATTTTTAAAAATAACTCTTTTGTCATCTTGAGTATAGAGCTTAAACAATATAAGCTGAGTTCCCAATATTTGATAACTATTAATAAAAAGAACAGACTTCCTGCTTTGTCTTTTAAATAATTCAATACCATTTCTTTGTCATCATCACTCAAACTGGAAACAATAATATCTTTCTTCGAATCGTTGTATACAGATTCTATATAATAATTCTGAAGAGAGAATTTGTCCATACATACAGTTTTAAAAAACAAAAGTTTGGTAATTTCTCCTTCCAGGCAAGATAGACGTTCATCATACTCCTTATGTAAATTAGACAGCCAGTCAAATTTCGATGACAATTCTTCCAGTTTCGATAGAATTAGTATCAAAACATTCCTCGAGAAAACGCACAATCTTCTAAGGTAGTTGAGAAGGAATATCCTGCAATGCAAAATAGTCATCCAGTTGAGATGATTTCAATGTTGGTTCGCTTGGAGATCGACAAAGTTTATCAGCAGAAGTTGAAGCTTTATTGCAAGGTGAAGAAGGTGGTGTACGAGACATTGGACCTGGGTTAAGTTCAACTCCTCCAATAAGAAGCAAAAACAAATAAAATTAAAAAAGAAAGTATCACAGTGGAAAAAAACATATTCAATAAAGTCAAATAATGGCAAACAGTTAAACTGTAGTTTGTAACAGTAAGTCGTAGAAAAACATGCAAATAGCCACTTGAAGTAAATAATGTAATTAGTAATTTACAATGAGATATGTACTTGTTTAAATTGCAATTTTCAAAAGCTGGAATTTATATCTTATGTTCAAAAAAGAATCAATCTAAGTACTTTTCCAGTGATGCAGTAGATGATTTACGAATTGTCAAAAATATTTGTAATGCATCTACTCCACTACTGGAAAAGTACTTAGGTTGACTCTTTTTGAACATGTTCTTGTTTGATTATATTTTCGCAAGTACAGTAAGACCCCGCTTAATGCAGGGGGATACGGTTCCTAGATGACAAAGTGCTAAAATGAAACAGCTTTAAACAAGGTCATTTTAACACAGAGTAAATAGGGAAAGGGAACATGTGACCAAAAATAAACAGATTTTACTTTAATTTTCAGTTATTTTTATATTAATTTGCATAATAATATTTCAAATAATACACAAACATGCACACAGAAGTATAAAGTTCATTTTTGTAATGAAGGTCCTGGCTCTTCTGAAATTTGTGATTTTTTTTGTTTTTTCCATGAAGTCGTCTAGTGTCATTTGTTCCTTTTTTTTTCTTTCACTAAGCAAATGTTGGTAGCAGGAGATTGATTGCATCCAAAATGCCTCGTCTTTCTTATGCACTCCTTTTAAAATCTGGATCATTTGATACAATTTGATCAATGATTTTGGTTATTGTTACCAAATTTTTACTAAGGAAATCTATAAAGAAATTCTTTGGATTCTTCATTTTCAGAATCACTATTTTCCAGTTCTACATGAATTCCTTGTTCTGCCAGTTCTTGAAGGTTGTCGTTGGTAAGGCTCTCACCAGAAACATACGGTAACTCCTCAATATCCTGCTTGTCTACATCTATTACTTCTGTATTGATTAGGTTGACAATTTGGTCAATTTAACGATACAGCAATAGGCTCTTCTTGTTGAAAATTCTTGGATACCTCCAGCCATAGCTTCTTCTACACTCCGTTTATGCATTTATCAGATATGGATTTCTTCGAAGTTCTACACTCACTCCACCTAATACAGACAATGACCACAATTTCACCTACATCGAGGTTTCGAATTCCCTCTGTTCACTCACCAATAACAAAGCCCCAGGTCTTGACGGCATAACCACTAGGATGATAAAATGTGTTTGAGGCTAATCCTACAGCGTTTGTAATCCTCTTCAATATTTGCTTGAACACTGGCCTTTTTCCTACTCAGTGGAAAAAGGCTAGTGTCAAATTGATTCCCAAACCCATTAGTGCTAACACTTACAAAAATTCAGGCCAATCTGCTTTCTCCAAACTCTGGGAAAAGTGTTAGATGGTCTAATGATTAATAGGATCACATGGCATCTACTCAAGCGTAGAGCCCTGCATCAGAATCAGTTCAGCTTCTCTAAAAACAAAGATACAGTAGATGCTATCCATCAGGTCATTAATTACATCCATCAGGCTAAACAAATCAATCAGCATACCACAATTATCACTATTGACTTTAGAGGTCTTTCATCACTCCTGGTAGCCTTTTATCCTGCACACATTACATGCTCATCACTGCCCTCAAAATCTTTACAAATTTCTTCAGTCCTATCTTAGCAACAGGAGTGCAGGTGTTTATACAACACAAAATAATATAGTCATACCCATCACTCAAGGCTGTCCTCAGGGATCCAGGTCTGGTCCTGGTCTCTGGAACATAGCCTATAACTCTATTCTGCACTTAAACAACACCCTGCCTACTGGCTGCCGTATACAGGGCTATGCGAACGACACAATTATCCTAACTTCACACAGGAACAGTGAACAATTACAGGACATATTCAACAACATTCTCAATAACATTTACCAATGGAGTATTAAGCATAGGCAACCCATTAACACAGACAAATGCGAAAGCATGATAGTTGGTAGGAATGCACCAATTGTCAGGAAGCTTACCCTTTGAATAGGTGCTCGCAGAATAAAGCAAACAACAGAAATTAAATATTTAAGTTTTATTCTTGACGAGAGACTTAACTTCACACCCCACATCAAATACATCATGGACAAAGCTGAAAAGATGGCCAATGCCCTCATTAGTATTGCTAGGAACACATGGGGGCTTGGCCCTAACGCTACTAAGCTTATTTACAGGGAGCTATTCAGCCAGCACTCCTCTATACCGTACAGGTCTTGGACCATGTGGCCACAACAGTTTTTTACGATTATGGACTTTGATCTGTTGAAAGGATTGCAGCTCTCCTCATTTGTAAGGCTTACAGGACTGCACCCACTAGTGCCTTTTTGGCAATGTCAGGATTGATCCCTATCGACTTAGAAATTAAATGCATTATTTGGCAGGAAAATCTTGTCTCCTTACCCTAATGAGATTATAGCGACTCGGATGTTGACAAAATGATTAGAGTAGGTAGGATTCCCCTCCCCCAGTCTGACCTTGATCGATTACAAATGTTGTATGTACCGTATGTTCTTAAAACATATCTCCCTGTATCAGATTGTCTATAAATGCATTCCATGCATTGGAATTAATTTTAGTGTCCTTACTGTTTATACATCTTTCCTGTTGTGACCTTTTATATATTTCCCATGCCTCTAGCATTCTCAGCTTATCTGAGTGTAGTATATTTTTAATCAATCTAGCCTCTTCCCATATTACTGACATTTTGGGCTCCATTACATACTGTGCTAGAGTGATAGTTGTCTGTCTTGCTCTTTGAAATGCTCTCATATCAAACCTATGTACTAATGTTTTTGGAAAAGTCTCTAGAAAAATCATGCACAAGATAACTGATCAGTAAAATCTGATTGAAAATGTTTTTATTTCAATAAATTTATTGGTATTTGGTTAAATTTATTTGGTTTGGTTTAGTGATTTATTTTCGACTATCCAGTTTTCCACCTGCTTAAACAAGATAACTGATTTTATGTTGCACAGCATCATGTTGTCTTGGCATTTGTCATATCTAAAAGGAAAACCCACACCATTTCACTTTTTGAGCACTTTTACACAATCTTAACTCTGGACCTACCAGTGCATTGATGACTCCCAATGACAAGCTCAACATGCCAATTTATTGGGTTTGCTGGCATACCAGATCCTGGGTTAATGGAATTTCACTGTACACTGTGGAATGAGCTATCCCTAAAGAATTCCAATATTTTTCATTTTTTTTTCTCTTCATTTCTGTTTATCACAATTGTCTTTTGTTCAATTGTTGAAGCATTTTTTCATTCTCTTTTTTTCTTTCTACATCACATTCTTTGGTAGTTTTTCAATTTGTTTTTAGTTCATTGTTATAACATTCAAAATGCATTTATCAAGTTTGTTTATGGCAAAATAAAAACTAAATAGACCACTTTTAACTAGTAAAAATAGAAGTAATTTTATATTTATAAGTTTTAAGCAATTTAAATTATATCAATTATATATTAAATAATTTTTAAGTCATAGAAATGTATTTTAAATTTCAATTTATAAAAGTATATATTTTGTCTTAAAACATGTATGTGTACTTATTTGTTTTGTAGTGGTTAATAACTGAACTAATGTTTTTGATTTTGTTTTATTATTTTCTTTAAGATAGAACAGAAAACATCTTTAAAAATACAAGCGATCAAACTATTTGAATTATATTACATATTGCATATGCAAGGGTTGAATAGACAGGTTGAATAATATTAAACATACAGTTAAAAATAAATACATTAAAATAGTTAAAATTTCTAAAGAAAATAATCTAAAATAACTAAAATAAAAAATACTATATAAAATGAATATAAATAAAAGTATGTTTCATAAATGAATAAACATAGAACAGAAGAAGGTTAAAATTAGTATAGATGTAATAATAAAAAAGAGATGATAATTAAACTAGACAACTTCAAACAATGCCCTCCATGCATGCAATGACAGCACTTTGTCTCTACTGTTAATTACAATCCCTTTACAGTGATGATGATCTTTAAAGACGATTGAAAGATTAGTTCAGTTATTAAATTGTTTTTCGTTACTGGATTTATAGATTTGAAAATAAAGAATGTAATATTCAAAATTCATATTTTTTTAGGAGGAAGAATTTGAAGGATTTTCAAGTTCTAGAAAAATTTACTCTAAATATAAACTAGAAAATAAAACTCGCAGGGATTTCACAAAAAAGTATGATTCTCTATCAACAGAATCAGAAATACGAAGAACCAGATTTGGAATGAGAACATTACAATGGAAATCATATAATAAAATGATAAAAGATGGTTTGAGTGGACTCTGGAAACGAGAAAACATATCAAGGAGTAATTTAATATTTAGTGAATCGAAACAAATAGTGAAAACAGAAGATGCTTCGTGTGATAAAATTCAGAATACTATAAAATCAAATAACAAAACAGATTCTTTAAATTCTTTTCAACATAATCAACATAGACATTCTAGTGAAAATGCAGCAAAAAATCTTCTGAAAAAAGCTAAAAACCATTTAGGTAAAGTCACAAATCATAAATGCTCACATGAAAACAACGATAGCTCACTATCAAATATAAAATCTGAAAATATATCAGAAAGAAGAAATTCAAAAGTGCATGAAGGAACAGAGCCAAAAGATAAAGTTGTTTTACCTAATAAGAGAAGAAAATGCACGAGTTTCCCACTTTCAAGTGTACGAACATCTCAAAGAATAACTCAGAAAAAAAGGCTTTCAGAAGAAGGTGGACAAAGCAATATATCAAATAAAGAAACTACTAGTGAGCCTTCAAAAGAAGAAAAAATTAATTTAAAACAAACACCAGTGTCAGTAAATAAATCAGTTGTGAAACATAAGCCCAGATATATATCCTATGAGTGGGTTCCTGTTAGGTCTTTAGGTTCATTAGAACAACCATTAGTTGTAGATGGAAAACGAAAGTGGAAACCAAGTTTGAAGGTGCAAACAAATTGTGACCCATATAAAACTAGGAGGAAAAAATATAATAAACTTTCTGTAAAAGTTAAAAAGCAGTCTTTAAGATATCCAAAATTATATACTAGAGGTGCAAGGAAAAGAAGAAAACATAAATCACCATGGGGATTAAGAAGGTATAATAAATCAGTTAATAAGGAGTCAGTATTCAAAACAAGATTTAGAAGAAAATCTCAGAGTAAGACAGATGATGAGTCCAAGAACATATCTTCAATAATAAATGATTCAGTTCCAGAGGTAACAGACATTAGTGACTGCAATGAAAACAAATCTAATAATAGTCAGCAAGAGCAGGTCAGTTCTAAACTTGAAATATTCAAAGAAGAAAACGTAGATAATGCTGAAGAAATAAATAATTTATTATGGAAAGAAGGTCAGACAACAGGTATTGTAAATTTGTTTTTATATTTGTTAATTATGAAATATACTTAATTTATTTTTAGTTTTTTAATTATTTATTTTTAATTCGAAACATAATGTTTGATCAAAATTAATATTAAATTAATCAATAAATTAATATTTTATGTTTTGAGAAAAATACTAATTCTAGCAAGTATTTCCTATTTTATTGTTTAAGAAGAAAATCTTTTAAATTTTAAATCAAAAACTTCTATTTGAGGATTAAAATATAATTGATAAGATGCCATCCATTAATTGTGTGTACAGCTTGTTTTATGAATCTTAGTTGAACTGTAAAAATGCACGTTTGCAAGAACCAGTCTATTTTTCAAACAATTGTTCCTTTCATAGGAAAGGAAATATATCGTTTGACAAATCTATGACAGGATCACCCTACATTACTAAAAAGGAGCTCTTGAACTTTATAAAACTTCCATAGTCCCTACAGAGTACCATGTACCATCCAGTTAAGATATGTGAAACAATCTGTACAGTTTAAGGAAGAAGGATTTCAAAAAGTACATCATTGTACACAATGAGAAATCATTTAAATAAACTATCGGTTTAAAAAATATTTGTAGAATTTTTAAGTAATTTTTCAGTATCAGTAGTTTATAAACTACTATATATGTAATTAAAGAGAGAGGGATTTGCCAAAAGTACATCATTGTACAGTACATACTGTAGGAAGGAGGTCAAAAGTGGCTTAAAAACTATATACATAATTAATGGATGGTCCTTAATTGCAAGTGATATTTAAAATTATAAATATATAAGTGATAGGTAACATTTAAAATGTAGAATATCAACATAAAAAGTCTTATATCCTTTCCTTTTAAACATTCAAGTCTAGCTATAGAGTTATGTTTCATTGGTTGTTTAACAATTGTTCTTTCCTAAATTGTAGATTAAACAAATATCTTTTAATGCGATTAAGCTTCATAATAGGTAAACATTTTTAGATAGCTTATATAATTATCATCAAACTCAAATTTAGTGTTAAAAAATAGTTAAATTTTTCAGTATAAATTTCAATAATTTAAAGCTAATATATCTCATACTAAAAAACAGAATTCAAAAAGAGAAAGTAACATATATTAAATTGATTTGTGGAATGATCATGTTTTGAAATACATATTTCAGTTTTTTATGATTTGTTTGTAAAGTTTTTGTGATATCTAATCATGGAATGTATATAAAAATATCTTAAAAAGTTGAAGTGATATGAACATATCAGAACTTGTGTGTGTATGGTGCCATTATTTGAGAGATTTTGTTATAAAAAGTGTTTTATACTTTTAGTTATAAAATGGCTAAAGGCTTAATTTTGAGGGTAGAGATGAATTTTATAAAAAAATTTAAATGTATCAAACATTCCAAAGTCCGATATGTATATAGAAACATAACCAAATTATCCCCTTAAATAATCAGGCTATAACATTGCTAATTTAATGATTAATACTAAGTAATTTGCTACTAGAGGTAGATGTTAGGCACCATCTTTTAATTAAATTAATAAGTATAATTTTAATAATTTATTAAATAAACAGACTTCAATCTCTGCATACCAAGTGGAGGTTGTTGGTTCAAGCCCTGGCCTGGGTCAGTTCTTTTCTTCTAGATGATTTGAAATTATTTAATAAATTATTAAAATTTTAATTATTAATTTAGTTAAGAGATGCACCTAATGTCTACCTCTAGTAGCAAATTACTTAGTACTAATCATTAGCTTGATTATTTAAGGCAATCATTTGGTTATGTTTCTAAAACTGTAAATGTTTATAATGAATTAAATTTTCATTAAATTTGACCCTAATTGAGATATGATCCACTATCCCCTCAACCTTTAACTACCAAAACTGAATAGTGTTGATCTCCCGATATACAAAATTCCTTACAAAATTTCAGAAATTTTCGACAAAAATCATGGGAATTATTGAGCTCAGATTGGGTGAACAAAATCATGACCACTCCACACACACACATCCACACACAAAAAAATATTGAAATTTTTTTTTTTTGTATTTCTCAATGTTTCAAGGTTTCCTGAATCCAAAAGTGTAAAAATGTTTCCATAGTTTTTCTTTGTTATACATAACATAGCTAAAAATGTAAAATGCCTGTTTTGCCATCTTCTACACGTGATACATTCAGACTCAAGCCAAACTATATCTACACACCTACGGCACAAATATGACGCAGGAGACAGAGTGATGACGATTTGGTCACGAGATGATGTTCATGTAACTTCTCTATAGTTATCATCATCATCAGATAAATAGGCTTTTTTTTTCTATCAGCCACAACATGTAACTGATAATGATGATTGTTGTTAATCTTAACTAATGCTTTAAATATTAAACATTACTTACAATAGTTAAAATTGCTTTTAATTCAGTTATAACCTAGCTATTGTTAGAGATGCTATTGAAAAAAATTCTAAAAAACAGTATATATCTGAACCTTATAAGAATTTCCAGGATATTTAATACAATCACAAATGTTTTCGATCTGCACAGGAGAATTGTAGGAAAATAATTGTAGAAAAATAATGCTGGATGAATTACTATTATATAATAATAATAATTATTTTTATTATAATTAATAAATTTTCAAGTTATACGTTGCTTCATTATTTTAACACATCCTTTTAGTTACAGTCTTTAACAAAATCAAAATTTGGAATAATTGTAGCCTTATTTGTCCTTAATATTAACCATTGATTACTATTATTAGTACAGGTTAGTTCCAAAGCGATTGCAATAAACAGATTCTACTGTATATATTTACACTATTATCCACAATGAGCCAATTTCATTATATATACATATATATAGACTGGATAGTGGTGAGGGATGGAGCTTAACAAATTACACAAGAAAAATTCCTGTGGTAGCTCATTCAGTTTCATTATATTAATGAATTTCATTAATTCATAAATTTATTAACGAATTTTTCAGTTTATTATATACAGTAGATGTTGTTTATTATAACTACTTTGGGACTTGCTTGGGACTAATAACTGACCAATAACATTAAGTGGGATACACAAACAAGATTACATTTAGTGAAAATTCTAATTTTATTGGATATTCTCACATTAAAAGGATATTAAAAGGAATGATTGTAAAATACATAACCTGGAAGATTTATTAATTATAAATGTTATTATTATTATTATTATTGATAATAGCGAGGTTGAAGCCGAAGTTTTAAATGTGAAAATGTGTACGTCGGACGTTCAGCACCACTTTCCTGTAAGCCTAGAAGTTTGACAATGGCATTTGGAATGTCGAGCATGATTCCACGACTTTCCAAACACCACTCAAACTTTTAGGCTTATAGGAAAGCGGCGCTGAATGTTCGATGTACACGTTTTCATGTTTAAAACTTCGGCCTCAACCTTGCTATTATTAATGGTGTTATAATTAAAATTATTATAATAATAATTATTATTAACTTATATGTTTTGGGACATGCTAATTCTGATGACAATATCCATGATTACAATAAGTGGGTTAAACCTTTATTTTGGATTAGTTCTCTTTTAAAATCTGAAATTGTTGTTTTCTAAAATTATATGGAAGTTCAATGCAGTTGAAGTTAAATCAAACATTTTGGTAATGTTTTTTAATTTAAAAGTAGTTTTGAATCTAAGAAATTGAAATGTATATGTTTATGATGGAGTTATGAGTGTTTAGATAAGCAAATAAAAATGATAATTTTTTTTTCTGTTAGGTACTGTGATATGTGCAGTATGTAAACAAATAAAATTTTATGTACACATGAAAAGACGATATGGACAATTTTGCTGTGATGCTTGTAGCAAATTTTTCACTTGGTTTCTTAGAAAGCCAGAACAATTCTATTGTACTTCAGCAGGTAACTTAACTCTTTGTAGGTTAGAATTTATAAATTATTTTTTTTTTATTAATAATTTAAACATTTTCTTAGGTTGCTGTGATTTTAGTCCTGTTTACAGTGTAGAAAAGGGCTTGTCTTCTTCACAGTTTTGTAAAGCCTGTTGGATTAAAGTCTGTCTTGAAAAGTTTATAGTTCCAATATATACACAGAAGAAGTTGACAAATTTTATGCCAAAATTTCAACAAATTATTTCATCAACTAATTCTTCTGTGGTTTTGTCTACATCGTCTATAGTTTCTCCTGCTCCATTTAGTGTTCCATCTGTTGTTTCATCTGTTCCCCTGCCTGTTCAGCCTGTTGTTCCAGGTACATTGTTAAATTGTTCAATAGAACAAAAGAGTTTGTTTAAATAATTTAATTTTATTGTTGCATTTTACAAGATATGTAATATTTTTATATGTAGCCATTTACATATAATAAGTGATTTAAAAGTTTTAAGAACATAGCAAAAAGAAATAACAGACAAGATTTCAGTAAAAATTTTAATATATTTTGATTTTTATGTATATTTAAAATATCAAGAACTTTTGCTACATTTATAAATAAATTTTAATACAGGTACTCCTCACTTTACGACCTATCTACTTAACAACCACTCGCACTTACGACCAATCAAGTTTCAACCTGCAATTCGGGGAATCCCCTTTTTCGGCTTGAGTGTCGGTCAGTGGCAGATGGTGACATGCGCACTAAGTGTACTATAATAGGCTAATAGCATACTATAATAGTCTTTTTATGAATAAATTTGAAGTTTGTTGCATAATTTGCATAATTTTACAATGATTCTATATTTCCGGCGCAAGCTCCTCGCTTATCAACCAATTCACTTAACGACATAGTCATTGGAACGGAACTCGTCGTAAAGTGAGGAGTACCTGTATTTTACTAAATTCTTATAAAATAATATAAAAAGTGTTTTAAAATTGAAAGCAAGTTATATTCATTTTACTTATGAAACAACAAATAATTATTTTTAAAATGTTCAATGATTGTGGGTTGAACATAGATTTTAAAGTATTACAAGTAAAAAAGTGTATTTTTGAGGTTTATTGTAATATTTCTTTTTGCTATAAATTTTATGAAAGTATATTCTGCAATACTCATTCTCTACTTGATATAAACATTTACTATTAATATATATACTTGTTGATGATGATAAATCATTATAAATCAGATTATATTTAATCACTTATTTAAATTATAAACATAAATTTTGGAGATTTTGCTAATAAAACCTCTGAAAAATAGCATCTGGTTAAAAATTGGAAATGGATAGAGTCCTACTTGGTGCTTTTTACATGATACATACAGGAAGTTCTCAAATTACACAAGGGTTTGTTCTAAGTAAATCATGTATGTTTTAAATTTCACACAATTAGAACAAAGTTTTTCCAATTTTTAAACAATGTAAATGCTATAGTTGTATTTTATATGAGTTAATTTACCTTACTAACACACTATAGACATGAATTACAGACATACTATACTAATAAATAGTTTCAATATATATAATTTAAAATGAATAAAATGAAAACAGTTTAGATAAGCCACAGTTAACAAATAACAAAAGGCTTTTTCCAGAAAGGGGTTGATTCTTTAAAGGTTTCCTCTAAAACATAAGACAGAAAATGAAGTTGAAATTGGGAAGGAAAAAGAACTGAATAGTTGGAAATGAAGACAATTAGATTTAATTTAGCTTTAGTTTAGAAGTTCTATGTTTAAAAGTTTTAGTTTATAAATGCAAATCTCACTGTGAATTACAAATGAAAATTTTGTGTTACCTCTTCAGTGACTTCATGGATTGCTACTAAGTAAGTACATCAAGAGACTAGTTGAAGAATTAACTATGTTTAAAGGTGTTCATTGCAATAAATATTTAAATGGACAATATTGACCAAATGATTTATCATACCTAAATATAACTAAAGATGCTAAAGAACATGATTAATTTTTTGAATCATGAATGTATTTTGAACAATATAGACTGATTTTTCCATTGCATTACTTTAAAATCAAATATTTTAAGCACATACAATTTGAGAATCTGTTTGTATTTATATGTATATGATAGCAAGTTATATTCATTTTATTCTGAAAACAACAAATAATTATTATATATATGCATAAATACATGCATTTGTGGTTTTTTTAAAGTTAAATTTTCTAATTTAATTTTAGTTTAACGAACATCATGTATGTTTGCTTTATATTTAAAAAAAATAAACCCAGTTAATATTTTATGGTGTTACTTTTGGTTTCCAGTATATAAATAAATATTTTAAAAGACTAAAACATTGCAAATGTCAATATCTTCCTGTTAAATAAGGCACTAAGACTTGGGTGGGAACCTAGGGCCCTTTGAGTCCTTATGTGGGCTTACTACTTAAAAATTTGTATGTAAAACCTTTTTTTATTTACAATAATTTTATACATTAGTTTCTATTGCATTAACTTTTAGCTTAGAAATAGAAAAATCTAGTGGTTAATCTAAATTTAGAATTGCTAGAGTGACTAGTATTAGCCACTACAGCAATTCTAGTACTAACAATTCTAACTTATTTTTCATATCTTGATGTAGAAAATTGAAACCTTGTTGTTAAATAGGGGACAACAGTCAATTGCACTGTTTACAAATCAATTTTATGACTTCCAGATTCATGATGATGATTTTTGTTCAAACCAATGTTTTGTTCAGTAAAGTTTTGTTGTTCCTCAAGTTTGCATATGTTTTTTTTCTTGCTCTTGTATTTCTTGAGAAATGAGTCAAAGAAAATCAGTACAAATCAATAAAATTATTATAGCAAGCATATGTTGGCAACATATTCATTAGCTTGGGATTTTATGAACTGCTTTTGACAGTTGATAGATTGTGTGTTTCATGTAGTCATGCTCTTTTTATCAGTGAATGCATCTAGCTCTATTAACTTTATAATTTAATTTATCCTGTTCAAAAAGAATATTGAAAGATGAAAATAGAGGATTTAATGATGATTGAGAATTGCAGCAGTATTTTGTATTTTCTATGAGAGATAAAATGGATTGTTTGCTGTTTGATAGTGTAGTTACAAAATAAAAAAAAAAAAAAAATGTTCATCAGCATTATGCAACACATAAAGACCACAAATATGTCAAAATAGAAGAAGCACAAAAGTCTGCACTTCAGAAAATGAAAAGCAACATCAACAACAAGTTTTCAAAAATATGTTACATCAGTGAACTGATAAAACTGAAGCAACTTATAAAGAACATGTACTTAGAGAAAGAGGTAAGCCATTTAGTGATATAGAAATTGTAAAAGAATGCACTATTGAAGTTGTAGCATGCTTAGATCCAGAAAAAGTAAACAAGTATAAACAGCATTCTTTATCAAGAAGCAGCATGAATTATCCTGCAATTTGACAGAACAACTTTATTCAATAATTAAAAGTAAAAACATATATTTTTCAATAGCTTTAGATGAATCCACTGATGACATTGATTCAATTCAAGGGTTATACTTTCATTGTGCTATAACTGAGGGTTTTCATTGTTATGAAGAACTACTTGCTTTGGGTGTGCTTACAGATATGATATAGGATTGATGTCTTCAAAACTTCAAGATAAATATGAAGCAGGATTAAATCTTGATAATTTAGTGAATTTATGCAGAGATGGTGCATCCATGTGAAGAAAACATGAATGATTTATTGCTTTGATAAAGAAGAACTTTCATGCTCAGATAGTTTTTCTTTTTGTTGTATTTTGCACCAGCAAAATCTTTGTGCTAAATCTACAGTTTTAAGTGACACTTGAAATAGTTATTGGCATTGTTAACTACATTAGAGCAAATGCAACATGGCAATGGCAATGTCATCTTTAAGTTTGATGATGAGACATACAATGTGGATTTGCCATATCATTCTTAAAATGTGCTGGCAATCTTTAAGACAAGTACTGGTCAAAATTTTAACACGTGAGAACAAATTATTACATTTTATGAAGAACAAAAGCAATGTTGTGAAGACTTCTACAGAAATGCTGCATTTTCGTGTGATACATCAAAACAAAACTATCTGGACATTTTTTGTAATACAAAACTAAATCTATGTTGTTATCTATTTTAATACAGTGGTGCCTCATATAACAGACGCTGCGAACAACGGACTTTCTGTTTGGCCGTTACATGACTCGAGCAACGCACTGGCTGCGAACAACGGACTTTCCGGCATAATTGGTGACTGCTCCATGGGTGCGTTCTTTAATAGCGGTTGCTCTGTGTCTACGCTACTATGGGAGTGCGCTGCTGTTTGTAGGCATTTAGGAACGACGGTGAAAGAAAGAAAGATGGCAGCGCCCGCACTATCAATAGTATCGTGATGGAGGAATCTATAATTTTAAACTATGAGCTTTAAAAGGCAAAAGAAGGGTCCCAATTTAACCATAAAATGGATTATTTGTTGAAAGAGCATTCAAGATAGCCTCAAAAAAAAATTCGAAAAGACACTTACATCACCGCGTGCGCTAACTTGCGCTTTCACAATTTCTAAATTCTCATTCATAAAACCACATAATGGACCCAGAAATGAAACTATCTTAGCCATGGAGGACGCCATGTTGCTTTCCACCATAAACTACTGCTACAAGCGGCCGTTTTTGCCGTTCAACGGCGTGCACTCCCACCAGAATTTAGGAACGCGTTCCGCAGGAATTTTTAAACGAATGTCGCTCACGCAGAGTTACGTGGAGGAATAAAAGAGCGCACCCCATGTTTATTTTTTTATGATACAGTACGGTTATTTTATGCTGCAGAACGAATTAGATGTTTTAACATGTATTTCTATGGGGAAATGCGTTTTGTATAACAGATGTGCACCTGGAACGGATTAAGTAAGTACGTTACACGAGGTACCACTGTATTTATTATTATTATTTGCTATCTATTTTAAACTAAATCTGTATGTGCAGAAAATTCAGGCATTTCAAAAAAAAATTTCAAGAAAACCCTTCCTACTCAATTTCTTTGGAACATTTTCCTCTATTAGTGCATGTAATTAATGAACAAAAGTTTATAAATGTAGAACAGATAAAGAATATACTGCTTTTTTAGACTCATTAATTGAAGAATACTAAGAGAGATTTGTTGATTTTGAGAAACATTACCTTACTATGAAATTAGTATTTCAACCCCATATAGTTGAGTTTTTCAAGACACCTGATGAACTACAGGTAGAATTGATTGAAGTTTCTGAAAACACTATTTTAAAGTTTCTTTTTGATGTCAAGAAAGACCCTCTTGAGATATAGAAAAGTACAATTATTCGATTGCATTTTTCTGTATCTCATGTTTATGTGAACATGCTCATTGAATGTTTTCCGATTTTGCAACTACTTATTGTTGTGAATCTGCATTTTTATATCTTGCACAAATGAAATACCCTTTGAGGGCTTAGATGACTTATTTTTATCCGAAAGATGAACTTAAGCATGTACAACTATAAAATTTATAAAATTTATAAAAATAAAACCAGTTTTTAAAATATTTTCAAATCTTCTTTTATGATATATTTGTATGTATATATAGCTAAAAGTAGAAAAAAAACAATTTATGCAAATGTGTGTGTGTGGCTCTCCCCTTATACAGGTTAGGTTTCCAAGATTTTGTTGTACATCAAAATGTTCATAAGTTAAAAACTAACATAATAGAGTATACAGAATAACCATGTATTGTTAGTGTTTTATCCTTTAATGTACTTAATAGAATACATTATGCTTGTTTATCCACTCACCACTGCTTAGTACCAGGTGTTTTAAACAGTGTTTTTTTACCTAATACACTTAGTTTTATTATGTCAAGTTTAGTTTCCATTCTAATAGAATGACTTCTTGCATTTATCTTACTACTAGATTTACTGTTACTACTAGATTTGGGCACATTTTTGAAACACTGATTGTAAAAGTATAAAAATTAGCAAACAATAGCGAGGTTGAGGCCAAAGTTTCAACACGAAAACGTGAACATCGGACATTCAGCTCTGCCTTCCTGTAAGCCTGGAAGTTTGACAATGGCATTTGGAACGTCAAGCATGATTCCACTGATGTTTCAAATGCCATTGTCAGACTTCTAGGTTTACAGGAAGGTAGCGCCGAACGTCTGACGTTCACGTTTTCGCATTGAAAACGTTGGCCTCAACCTTGCTAATAGCAAAAAAATACTTCTACTCCATGTTACTAACTTTACTGCAATGTTACCAGCAGTAGCAGAATGCCATAATTTGCATGAAAATGAAAAATGACAATATGCATAGAAATATATCTACATTAATTATTTATTACTGGCCAAAGATTGACTTCAACGCTATCCCATATCAGCAAGAGAACTTCAGAATCCACATAAAATTTAAATTTCAGACATGTGATCAAATTGTTTATAAATCTGAAAGTTTGTAAGTTGAATGTTCATAAGTAGGGGACCTTCTGTATGTGCACAGGTTTTTTTTAAATTTGTTTTTAAGTCAAATTAATATAAATAAAATTACTTTATAAATATCTTAATAAATTTAAGCAAAATCTTCAGAAAAATTATATTCAGAATACTAGTTAAAAGATTTTATAATTATTATTTATATTTGTGGTTATAAAATATTTCATAATTGAGAATTGTCCCAATAATTATTTTTTGTATGTTATTTTGATTATACCAGCTTACAGATAATTTCAAGTACTGCAAGATTGTCCTTTTTAAAATATTTTACCAAACATTCTCTATAAAAATAAACATTTAGATATTAGTTTAGTGCAATAACTTTTTAATCTTTCATATTAAGGAACATATCAGAATATTTTTTATCATAGAAAATAAAAACATGTCGAGAATCCAGCACAGCAATAATATTTAATAATTTAATAAACACTTTTAACAGTGTTAAATGACCTTCCCTAATGGAATTCAAATATATAAATTGGAACAAATATTCAAAAGTTTGAATATAACATATGATTGGCTGTATATGTCAGGCCCCTGAATATAATATAAAATTAATTTAAAAAACAAATTATAAAAAAAAAGTACAAGTGCTCTCCAACTTAAGAACAGATCAGGTTTCCAAGGTTTTGTCATTAGTCGAAAATACTGTACATTTGTACACAAAACAGCCACCTATTGTTTGTGTTTGATCCCTTGATGAAGTACATCAATGAAATACTTTGTTGAAGCACTTAATTATTATTATTTTATTTTTATTATTTTGATAGTACAAGGAAAGCCCTGTATGTACGGGCAATAAGTGAACAAACAAGAAAATATTACAATCATACATAATAGTATAAGAATACAATTACAATATCTTCTACCCGAGACACGTGACAATCAATCTATAAACATAAAGAGGTATACAATTATTCGCGTCACGTCCCTACTAAAGACAATAAATGTTCCCCCAAAAAGCAAAATGACAAATAACAAATAAACACACAAAACAAGAAAGTGACAGCGATTGGTCGACGCATATAAAACCAAAAGTAATAATAAAACAAAGTAAATTAAACAGATACCTGAAAAATAGTAAAGTGTTAATTAATAACCGCCCAAAAGCGCCGACCATAAACGCTGCCAACTAGCCAACACCCAGATGTCCTCTTAAATACTGTAATTACACCCCCTGTTGGACAAACTTCTGAAAAAAGAAAGAGTAGAAAATAGCTTATTCCAATCAAATCAGTCTTGTTGATCGTTTATCTTAGTAATAAACCTATAAATACAATAATATTTGTTATGGTCTTGCAACAATTGCCTATATGATTGCATTGACAAATAATCTTCTCCAAAGCACTTTTGTCTATCTGCAGTTAAAACTTTACATTCAGCTACCACATGGTAAGCATCAAAATTGACGCAAGAATCACAGAACTCACAATACTCGATACACGGAGAACTCATTCGTCTAAATGTATTACAACGAACATGTAGCACTGCTTGAATCATAGAAAATGGTCTTTCCATATTTAAATAAGTCAGCGACCCCCAATCATTAAAAACCTCCAGATACCATTTATTATATTTATAGTTGGCCGCTCTATCTTTAAATTCGTTTACATAATTGATCGCAAGCCGCATTAAAATATCAGAGGCAATAGTTTCATTGACCATTGTCGGATCCATTCGATAACCGAACTTCTGCATCAAAGACATAATACGATCACCCCACGCTATTCTTAACGAAAATAATAATAATTTAGCCGACTCAGTAAGCTTACTAGCAGCCTGTTTATAAACCCATCTTAAATTACTTTTTATTATATTAAAATAAAGGGGAACCCTTTGAAACTCCAAATATATAATATACGATGGAATCCATCTCTTTAATGAATATAGACGCTTAATAAAATTAATTTGTAGATTATCATCTCTATCTTTCCAATCAAAACCCCACACCTCAGACCCATATAGCACTGCTGACTGTATAAAAGCCTCAAACATTTTTAACTTATCTTTCCACCGTACCAATCTACCAGCAACACATGCCTTAATAATCTTATCTATTCCTATATTCACTTTATTATGAATATACTTTAAATGTTTAGAAAAACGACCGTTGGACTGGAAGAATACACCCAAATATTTATACTCATCAACTACTTCTATTTTACCCTCTTGTAAAAACCAATTTTCCCTTTTAGCATGTTTTCCTCCGTTTCGAAAAACCATAATTTTAGATTTATTAATATTCACAGAAAGATTTAACTCCTGTAAAGCCATTTCCAAAAAATCTATCAATCTCTGTAGGCCCAAGGGCGAGTCTGCCATGACCACCAAATCATCAGCATACGTCAAAATTTTCACTTCAGTTCCCAAAAGATCAATACCCCCTAATTCAGAAGCAATCAATTTGCTCACCAGTGGAAATAAATATAGATTAAACAATAATGGGCTCAAAACACAACCCTGTTTCACACCCTTAAACGTATAAAAAAGATCAGAAATACCATCTTTACCGGACACACCTGCCTCCGTATTCGTATATAACTGCATCAAAAAATTAACAAATTTATAACTCAACCCAATCTTCAATAGCTGTCTCCACAAAATGTCTCTATCCAAGGAATCAAATGCAGCAGTCAAATCCACAAAAAAGACGTAGAGTTTGCCTCGTTTCTTCCTTAAAGCCTTCTGTATTAAAGCATATAAAACAAAAATATTGTCCAATGTTGAGAAACCCGACCGGAAACCAACCTGGAAGTCCGAAAGAACTTCAAACTTATTCAACCACATTACCAATCGCTTACCTAAGATTTTACAAAACACTTTAGAAATAGTCGGTAATAATGAAATTGGTCTATAATTTTCCGGCAAATCTCTACGCCCCTTCTTAAATATAGGAATGATCTTACATATGCGCCAATCCAAAGGAATTATTCCTGATTGATAGACATTATTAAACAAACCTACCAAATATCCAACCAACTCTGGATGATTCTTATACAGCTCCACTGGAATACCATCTATACCTGGAGCAGTCCCATTTTTCATGGAAACTAGAACCTTTTTGACTTCCTGTTCCGTTATCTCTGTATCCAACAACTCGTCCTGCCAATTCATACACCAATTATATACAGCGATATCTGGTAAATACTGCCTAGAACAAAATTTCCGAGCAAAATACGATACCCAATCAAGAGCCGGAAGTTCACTACGTTTCCTACCAATAAAGAAATTAATACATCGCCAGAACTGTTTACTATCACCAGACGCCAAATTACTGTTCAACCTTTTCAAAAAAAGCTTTTTCTTAGCTCTACATAAATTACGAGTGATGTTCCGTTCCTTAATGAAATTACCCACAGCAGTACTATTTCCAGTCTTGGCCCGCCTCATTCTTTTCAATGCCTGGTTTCTCCTCGCAATACTCAATCTACAATCAACATCAAACCAAGAAAGAGACGAACCAACAGACCTTTGAAACCAATCAGAAAATGATGATTTAATTAAATCGTCCAAAATCTCGAACGTTAATACCGACTGACTCCGAATTGCAGACAATAAATCACTATATTTATGACTCATCACCTCCTTACTTGCTTCCCTCCAAAAGATTCTCACTCTATTATCTCTAGACCTGATCCATCGTTCTTTAGTTTTCTTTTTGACTTTACACTTTAAAGTCACTCTGATTGGAAAATGATTACTATAAACTTTATCCAATACAAAAAAAGTAGAAACATCAGCCAATCGAGTCAGCTTGACCAACACTAGATCAATAACAGAGCAACCTATTTCTCCTACGTAAGTATAATAACCTTTAGAGTCCGCTGTACCTCTACCATTCAAAATTAAATATCCTGCGGATTCACAAAATTCCAACACTAATCTACCACGATTATTTATCAGAGTATCCCGCAATACTCTTGACGTCCAAGTCCAATCAAACTCTTCATTACTATCAAAAATCCATTCCTGTGGCTGCAAACCTGTACGAGCGTTAAAATCCCCGATCAAACAATCCAAATCATAACAACCAGCCAACCTAACCACCTCCATCCAAATAGTATTCCATATAGGCGGTCTTATATACACAAAACAAAAGGACGTCACTAGATGCGCTATTGTCACTTGCACAACAACCCAATGCCTATCTTTTTCAAGTATATTCACTTTCAACGAGTTTGCTATCAATAACATCCAACCGCCAATGAAACGCCCTCTATCAGTCTCACGATATCCTGCTTCCTGAATAACCATAAACTTGTCCAAACTGTCAACATTAGAGAAAATAGTCCTACCATCCCACCACGTCTCCATTAAGAAAACAATGTCAAAAGTACACAAATAATTCCAAAAAGAGTTAGGTTTATTTACAACCCCTTCGCAATTCCACGAAAGTACATTCGTACCTGCTCCCAGTCAAGTTGCGGTTAGCTCTTCCATTGTCTTGGAAACAATGTTATATTTATAAATTTTATCGTTAATTTTAACCACATTTCGATTATTTAAATAAGTAATTATAGCTCCCATCTTCTTTCTTTCTTTAGTGAAATTATTAGTTATTTTCCTTATCTCCCTGGTTAACGGAGGAAGGTCATCCATTAGAAATATCCTAGAACCCTTTAATTTGAATTCCATTCTTCTAATCTTACATTTATCACCATAATCCAAAAAACTACAATAAATCAGTCTAATTCTATTCATCTGTTGCTGCCCTAATCTGTAACACCGGTCCAAACTGACCTGATCGACATTTAATTTATCACGAAAAAACTCCAACACTACTTCCTTAACCGGCAAATTCTCATTTTCCGATTCAGGTAATCCAGAAATTATCAAATTATTACGTCTTAAAAAACACTCAAACCGCTCCTGACTTAATGTAAATTCAGCCAATTTTTTCTCTAAGTCTATTCCATCGACCGATACAATCTTACCGGCATCATGAGTGAGTTTTTTCTCTAGAACCTCGATTCTCGATTCTAAATTCACAATGGCTTCAGCCAAATTTTCCACCCAGGAATAAATTCTATCAATTTTGTTAATCATTCCTTCCAATTTCGAGTTTTGTTTTAAATTTAATTGAATTAATAACGATATCCCATCCTTGATGTCCAATTCTCCCTGAAGAAGTTCCAAAATCCTCGTTTCTTCCAAAGGATCAGGATGGAACACCTTAGATCTACTATCCGTTTGACTAACCGGAGAATAAGTCTTCCTTTTCGACATCACGCAAAAATCCAATAATCTTACCTGAAAAATAGTAAAGTGTTTATTAATAACCGCCCAAAAGCGCCGACCATAAACGCTGCCAACTAGCCAACACCCAGATGTCCTCTTAAATACTGTAATTACACCCCCTGTTGGACAAACTTCTGAAAAATAGTAAAGTGTTTATTAATAACCGCCCAAAAGCGCCGACCATAAACGCTGCCCTGAAGCACTTAATAGAATACATTATACTCATTTACCCACTAATGCTTAGTTATGGGTGTTTCAAATGCAGTTTTTACTTAAAGCACTGTTTTATGATGCCCACTTTAGTTTCCACAATAACAGAGCAACATTTTTTGCATTTATCTCCACTGCTAGATTGACTATTATGTTTTTGATGCATTTTTCAAGCACTAATTGTAAAAGTTTATAAAAGTTGTAAACAGCAGCAAAAAATGCCATAACTTCAATGTTACTGACTTTGATGCTGCTTTGTGAGTGGCAATAGAACCTTGGAATTATTGTGAAAATGAAAAATGACAATACAAGAAAAATTATGCACTTGGAACCAATATACGGTGTGATAACGTCGAAAAACATTGAAAAAACAAATTTTGAACCTTCCGGGCTCTGCTTCAGGTTCTTAACGGTTTTTTAGATGGAAATTCGATAAACGAATGCTGTTAACTAAGAGTTTGATCTTGAGTTCGAACAATTTACAAAAATTAGGCCATGCATGCACAACATGTCAGCCTGCCTGTAGACAACGAGCGGCTAGTGCATGCTGTGAATCACCTCCTGCCAGGCCAATGACAAAACCATCTCCTCTTTAAAATTTATGGTGGTTGTGATGAAGGATTTAAAGATGTGCATAGCCTCTAACCATTTGAGGTGTTCATTGGGAGGCACAGCGAGAAGGAGATTGGCCCAGGTAAAGTCGGCTATTATGTCTGGATCTGTTACATAAGTAGCGAGGGCCGAGGAGGTTCTCCCGTGACAAATATCCACCTGAAAAATACCAGAATGTTCTCGCATTCTGACGCCCAGAGACCGTTTAGTAGAGCCTATATATATATATCACATCTGTTATCCCTTAAAGGGACACTATAGACTCTGGGTCATCTTATGGGGTTAGGAGGGTCCTTTCCATTATGTAAGATGTTAAAAATAGTAGGGCACCTCCTGAAAGTGAGGCATACCTGGCGTTTTCTGGCAACCTTGGTGTATATAGATCTATATCGAACATGATTCATTCTTAGAAGTTGTTCTAAAAATTCTAAAACTGAAACAAATTTTTCCATAAAAAAACAATATAAAATGAATTAATCCATTCTTGACCCTCAAAATAAAACCTCTGTTTTACCTTTTTTAGATGTATTTCGTGCATAAAAATGCTTACAAATGCAATGTAATATTATATATAATAAATTTTTGTTATTTAATTTGATTTGGCATCTTTAAAACATGAAATCTTGGATAGCATTTATATTATGTGAATGTCAATTAACATGGTTTTATTAATTAATTGATTTAAATTTAACTATGGCTATAATTTAAAATTCAGTTATAATACTGAATTTTATATAGTATATACCAGGGGTGGCCAACAAGTCGATCGCGATTGACCGGTTGATCGCCAAGCCAATTTTGGTCGATTGCTAGCGATGTCTTGACTTAATGTATTATATTTGTAACCAAACTCAACTGTATGCATGCAGTTATGACTCGACTCATAAGCAGTGAGTGCACTTCGTACTGAAACACAGTGTATAAACATAGTATGTATTTCACACTCTCCCTCCCACTTAGACTATGCCTATGACAACAAGTCGATCGCAACACATTTTTACGATAAAAAGTAGATCTTATGTGCACAGAAGTTGGCCACCCCTGGTATATACAGTCAAACCTGTTTTTATGCGGTGGATAGGGACCGCATAAAAAAAAGTCGCACAAAACTTCACGAGTGGCTATAAAAAATAGTTTTCGCAACACGATTAAAAAAATATTTTTTTTATGCGGTCAATAGGGACCGCATAAAAAAGTCTCACATAGAAAATAACTCAAAACCGTACGAAATAGAATTTATTGACAACAGATGTCAGCACTTGACTGCATCGTCTTGTCTATCGTCTGTTTTACATATTTTTGTCCAGGTGGTGTTTTGTTGACTTAAAAAATAAATTATTTCATTTTTCGCATATTCATGCAATAATATTACTATAATAAGTTCATTTATGCTATAATAAGTCAACGTGAGACATGACAAATCGCACGAGACTAGTCGCCAACTATACCGCACAAATAAAAACTCGCATAAAAAAAATCGCACAAAAGAAGACCGCATAAAAACAGGTTTGACTGTATACTATATTTCTCAAATTTGGAAATGCATACTTTTATTTAATTTCAGGTATAAGCAAGGGGTTGTTTTATTTTTTTTAATTTATCACAAAAATTTTTCAAAAATTATTTTTGTAACTAAAACTCTATATATGATATTAAAAAGTTTAACATCTTCAATTTTTTTAGAATCTTTTATTTCTTGCTCATTATTTATAATTAGCTCTTCTATTGATATTTTATAGTAATTATTCCAATTCTTTATCAAAGTTTCATCCAGGCTTTAAAAACTAAAATCTCTATCTTTGAAACTATCTATAGCAATATTTATTCCATAGACTTTGAATAACTTCAGTTGATAATGAATCCCAAGCATTATGTAATTTGAAAATTTATTTTAAAGGAGCTGGTTTAAGATTGCTTCTTTTTATATATACTGTCAGTATTTCCAGTCACCCATTCTGTTTAACTGTCTAATTAAATGCTCAACAAAATAGTTTGCTACAATTTTGGAAGTTGCTCCTAATTCAGGAAATATGGTGTGTGCGCGCATGTTTGTATATTATATGCATTATTGTATATAAATTATTAATTAAATTAGATATAGTGCTGATTTAAAGATATTATTTTCATTTTATTGTGTTACTAATTTCTAATTTTTTACTTCGTGTTTATGAAGGAATTAAAATTTGTTTTTACATAATCATATGTACAATCATACATACCTACACCATATAAGTGTATGTGCACACTATGGGGGTTTTATCAAAATCTCTAAATTCTCAATAATGAAATTCTTAACAGGAGCAAGTCATAATAAGATCAGAATGCTGAGTCATAAACCCAATATTTATTATCGATGTTCTTGCATTTTATTTCTACAATAAAAATTTTGATAAATGAATGGATGCCTATTGTATATTTTATCATAAATATTTGTTTAATCAGATTTAAATTGATTTTATATAATGTTAAATTTTCATGTCAGGTTTTGACTATCTAGCTTTTGAACATTGAAGTATTGATTTGTCAGGTTTTTGGATTATATATTAGGAAGGAATAAAGTCTGAAATTATAAAAAGTTAAGTTTGCAATTTTGAACTGTTTTAAAAATCTCAAAAATATTCTTAAAATGGAATATACCATGTTAACCAAAAGTAAACTATTACACTCAAACCTGTTTTTGTGCGGTCATTTTTTGTGCAATGTGTTTTGTGCAGTATACCAATTTGATTGAAATTCATGTACCGCACACAAAAAATCGCACAAAAAAAGACCGCACAAAAACAGGTTTGAGTGTATTAAGTCCAAAATTATACATATCATTATGATGCTTATCTATACTGTTACATGAATATTTATAATACTTGAATATATTTGAAACAATTATATATTAGTTAATAAACTTTTGTTACCATAGTCATAATATAAGAATGGAATATTGAAGAACTCACACTGATATTTATAATTAGGAGAATAAGAGCAAGGAATGTTTAATGTTTAAAAATTGATAGAGGATTTCAGGTACTACATAAATTGTTAGTTAAAATTATTTTAATTACTTAGTTATTATTAAAAGAAGCGTGATTATCTTATTTTCAAATCAAAATATTTATTTGTTTTTAAAAATATTTTAAATTTGATTCATTATTTTAATCCTACACCTATTTATATTGAAATTGTCTTGTGAAATTAAAAAAAAATACAAAAAAGTCCATAAGTGCATTCAGACTTCTAACATTACAAAAATAAGATAATTTAATGACTGGGTTTTTAATCTCTGAACTGATAATTTATTTTTTCTAATTTAATAAAAAAAATCCTTCTTTATTAATGTTTTATTGCTTTCTTTATTAATTTTACAATATTAAAGTTAATAATGATTTCTAGAAGAATATATTATACAAAATATTTATCTCAAATATCTCCTAATTATATGAAGTAAAAGATCTTTAATTTATACTATAATATTTTAGTTATTAAATCTTAATGGATTTTACAATAAATAAAAATATTCTAATAAGCTTAGTAATGTAATATACAGTACAATCCACTTATCATAATCACTTCAAGATAATGAATGAATTTTTACTGTAAAATTTGATGCTGCTGTCTCTTTTTAATGTGCATATTATGTACATTTTCTAATGAATTTTGAATATAAAAGGAGTCACAAAATGTTCTTTGCAATTCTTTAACAGGTAACAGGTGAACAGTGTTCAGTTTGTTTTTATATACATCTGCATATTAGCATAAATGTGCAAGCCTTAATGCAACAACAGTTTTTGCACAAATGATTGACCAATCATTTCCAATGTCATGAATGTCATAATCAACAGATCAGTTCTTTCTCCATTGAATGTGTGGTGCAGCAAATGCAGTTGCTGGAACATGAAGATTAAGGGCACATAAAGCCATATCTTTAATGTAATTGAAATAAAATTATTGCATTTTGTTTCATAAGTTTCAAAATTTGTTAAATGTAAGTAATATGGACATTAAGGGGATAGTAATGTCAAATTTGTCTCTAGTGCCGGAATTTTGAAATATTTTCTTCCTGAAAATTGAAACTGCATACTCAGCAGCATTTATACCAAATTTGGTTGAGATTTGCCCAATAATTTTTTATACAGAGAGCTCTGAATGTTTACTCTTTATGCTTATTCTGTATGTTAACATTAAAAGCATACGTTAAAACAGTTAAAAATATATATAACTTGAAAGTTTATTAATCATAATGATTATTATTAATAACTGCTTAAAAATGTCTATACCTGAAGATAATGATAACTATAATTGAATCTTTGATTACAATAAGCAAAATTTTATGCTTGTGATTTAATATATACATTTTGGGACATGCTAATTCTGATAATATTAAACAATTGATGATATTTTTGTGATTTTAGTAAGTGGATTCTACTGTAGTACATGTCCAATTGAATATCTAAAATGATCTTTGTTGAATACTAGAATATTATTATATAAATTCTTGTACAATAATGAAAACATTTAATTGTTTTTTTTAATATTTGTGTTGACACACTTTTTTATCATTCCAAAGTGCCAGTGTTGTTTTCTTTTGTATCAGTGGTGATGTCAGAAAGTCATAAACAAATAAAACTTCACTTTTGTAAATAAAATGTTGAAAATTTGAAAATAACAACTAAAGTTGCTGTTAGAGTATATTATTTGTTCATATATTTAAATAATAATATAGTAAAATAGAGGGAAAAAAATTACTTTTAAGTTTAGAATAATAACTATAAGATTTTAATGTTGTGTAAAGCTTTCTTTAGATTAATTTTCAGTTTCAACTTTAATATGTCGTCTTCATTAATAAAACTGCATGTTATTACAATTATAATTATTCTAAGAATATTTTAAAAAAAATTCACTTCATTCAAATGTGTAATATGCATTGGAAAAACATTTCTAAACGTTATTTGAATACATTACATTTCTTTCTTAGATTTGAAACCCATAATATTTGAGTTTATTTGTAATACTTTTGTTGAAACTTTATTCAATTAGAAGTCTTTTGAAAAAATTACTTATTTATCAATTATTTTATAACTATTACAGATAATAGTAATGTAAGTTATATTATTATAAAGTTTATTAAAACATTTTTAAACTACCTGTTACCTAAAATTTGTGTAAAATCATAAAATTAGATTCTAGTTTTTGACAGATTGCATTTTTCATAAAAACTTTTAATTTTTAAAAAGTTAATAAACATATATGACTGAAAAGATTTGAATAGAAAAATTTTATGTAGTTGCTTATTCTATTTATATCCTTATTATATTATAAAAACAGAAATAATTATAATGGGCCAAAGAATTTTATTGCAGTTTTTAACATAAATTTCAAATACTGTAATCAGTATGTACAGTATAATGGCATATTTTTGTTTAATGTAATTCTTTTACCATAGTATTGTTTGATTAAGGAAGATTTTATTTTTCTGTATATATTGTTAATAAAATAAAATCATATAATTATTTATTTTTGTTTTAATGCATTTTCATTATATTTAAAATTTTAAAGTAATTGATACATTTTGATAAGCATGAATTGGTGTTAAACAAAATGAAAATAAAAATTTAAACTTAATTTTCAAAATATTTTGATCATTATATGATATTATTACAGCACTTAATTATTATTTTTTAGGATAAATTTCTTCATGTAAAATTATTTTGAAGCTCTCTGAATTTTGGTGAAAATTGGAATAATTTCATGATGAGAACAAATTTGAACTTTTGTTTCAATTATGCTTATTATTATTGTCATTTCGAATATGAAATTTATCATATATGGAAGTTTTCATTAATATATATAAATATATATATGATTTCTTTAAACATTTATTTGATATATAAATTCTTAGCTTAAAGTAGTGAAATTGTAATCTATATGATTTATAAATGATATTTAAAAAAAGTATTGAAATTTACAATTGGAAATTCAAAATTCTTCAGAGGTAAAATCATGTAAAACTAATTTATCTATATGAAGATTTCTGTTTTCGTAGTTTTTTAATTTGTAGTTCAATTCTAGTAAATTCATGTTTTTTTTCTTTTGTAAAAGAATACAATATTGTTTTTTATATTTATTTATTTCATTATTATATGTAAAATATTTTTATTTTTTCTTGAAAAATGTATTAAACATTGTTAAAATGCAAAGAAATTTTTGTTTTTGATATCAAAACTAAACTATATAATTCCTTGAATATTCAGATTATATTGGAAATGAAATATTTATGGGTGAATATAAAAATACACTTAAACTGATCAATTAACACAAATATATCAGTATTCTGTAATTATGAATATTGATATTTATAACCACTCTCAAACCTTAATAGCAAAGTTTTTATTTAATTGTTGAATGTGTTCAGGATACATTGAATAGAACAGAATATAGAAAAAAATACATATTTTGAATTATTTAAATAAAAACTTTGCTGGTGAAGGTTTGAGAGTGATTATTAAAGTTAGAACCAGTTTATTAAAATTTATTTCATTAAAAATTATGAATAATTTTGTATTGTATGATGTTATAATTTATATATGAATCTTTTAAACATTGTTAAAATGAGTTTTAATCACTTTTAATGATAAGAATATCATTAAAAGTGATTAAAACTCGATACTCAATAATAATAAAACTCAATGATAGAGAGTACAATTCAATTTACTTGTGACGTATTCAAATATAACATATGCCACCAACCTAATAATTAGTTAAACGTTAAACAAACAGCCAGATTCTTTTTTATAGGCCTACTTTAAGGGCCTAATAAAGAATCCATCTATTTGAAAACATGAAATTTTTTTATATATCAGTTTCTACATGAATTATTGCATAAATAATTACAGGTTGTTTTTCTAACAAAAATTTTAAAAGAATTAGATTCTGGATATAATAAAAATTTTTCTCTTATTAGAAAATAAAAGACCAACTTAATGGATGTTTTCTGGTGCATGAATTCAAGAATGTAGATTTTTTTTTCCAGTCAGTTCAAATCGTATCATTAAATATAGCACTCAATATTTGACTCATTCATATTGCGTATAAAATTAATTTTTTTAAACGTATACATAAATATAATAAAACCACATTTTACAAAACAGCTGCTATTCATGCTGAAAATCATTTGAAATAAGTGTTTTGTAAAAAATAACAGTTGTTTTTAAAATATTAGTGAAAAATTTTCAACATTACTTAAATAAAATTGTAATTTAAGTCATAAATTTTGTTTACAATTTCTTATAATGTTTTTCCTCCAACAGAATCATTACTAAAAAAGCATAAATTTAACAAACTAATAATATCAATATTCTAAGTACTTTTGGTAAATTTTTTTTACCAGACATCTACAAAAGTATGGAAATATTGTCAAATTACAGTTAATTTCTTTTACTAATAACAAACAATTTTTTTTTTATTTCTTATAATCTAAAGAGAGAATTAAGAACAGAAGTTGATTTTTAATTTTTCATAATAAAATGATTAAATTCTTCCAGATTTATGTATTTAAAATATAGATTTATATCATGGAATTTCATTGATAACATTATATAAAAATAATATAATAATTATTTTCTTAAATGTTTCTTTTCTCATTTATGCTTTTCTATCTTACATGATTGTTCTAAAAAATTTTAAGAATATATCATATATATAAATATAAAAGGAATATTGTATTCATCCATTTATCCATACACAATTATTTGTATTCATCTTAAACAGTATTTTATTTTTACTATATTTTGACAAGCATTAAGAGATGCATTTAGAAAGTTATTATCTGTGATGTCCACCAGTGACTAAGTGCTAAAATCATTGAATGCCGATAGTTTGTTCTGGACTCATACTTGATCAGTAGGCTGGCTGTGGAGTTTTCTGGATTTTTAACACTTAAATATGAACTAATCATAGAAATGGAAATGTCCTCCTAGGAAGCACCACATTGGCAGATTACTTTCATGTTACATTGACTGATTTCATCAAACAAAACCTATAAATAATTGTGAATTAGTAATGCACAATATATTAAATTACAGAATATTCTATGAAAAATTTACTACATTTGATTCTACCTCATAAATTATCAATATTTCTTTTGGTATATATTGTGTTATGCTTTTTATTAATCATTCTAATATTTGACTTGTTATCTTGCTAGTAATAAAAATTATATTCTACTATAACTCTGTTTCTTTTTTCTCCATAACTGTATTTGAAATATGCTAAAGATACAGAATAAGAATTTGGGGTAAAGATTTGGATTTTTTTTATTAGTTTTTTTTAATGAATAATCTTTTCAATTTGGTCTGTTTGTTTAGAGAAGCAAGACATTGGTAACTTGGCAACAACAGCTGTTAAATCTATAAAACACATTATCTTTATTTTTTATTTTTATTATAAGAATTTATTATTTTTAATGATCATTTATACTCATGTAGGTTTTTGATGCACAGATATCCCTCGTATAATACAGAATTCCTACAATACAGTTTCTCTCTGACACAGTTCGAGAATTGGAGACATCCCTGCACAAAATGTCGCAATTTTAAGTGCAAATGCCTTCATTTGATATTTTTTAATTCAAGGAAGCATGTATGGCTGTCTCATAATTTGCCATGGATTTTAGAATATTGAAATTTTGAATCTTGTTTTGTCTTTTGTCTGGTTTTCTTTAATGAGAACTGATTGTACAAGTTTTTCCATGTTCTAGTTTCCTGTTCTAGCTTTCCTATAAGCCAGGTGTCACTCATTGGGGATAGTGCTCTAAATGAACCTGAAAGACTGTCACTGTATTTTGTTTTTTATATATTAAATTAAAATCTACTCCATAAAAAGATTAAATTTTTAAAGATCTCTTAGGCAAATGCAAGCAAATGAAAATATTAAATTTTATGAAAAAATGTATAGAAAAATCAAAGTGTTTGCTGATACTTTAGATTAAGATCAATAGGAAAGCTCAGATGATATTTTGTCAGAAATAAAATGACCTTATTTAATGGTGAAGAAATAGCAGTGAATGAAAAAATTAATATTAATGTGCATATTTTGGATTGTGATTATTAGTTAAATTATTGATTGCTTTAATAAACAAACATATTTCTCTTAATTACAAAAAAGAATAATATACTTTTGCTAACTTTTGGAACCTAACACCGTGTTTCGTACTAGTCCTTTGTTTTGTGTAGTACGGATTCACGTAACATGGCACTTTTTCATAACCTAACTACCATGTTATACAGGAGATATCTGTAACTCAAAAAATCTATTTTCACATATGAGAAAAAAAGTCAGAAAGTTAACATATCTTTTCAAAATCTATACTTCAAAATAAAATATTAAGTAAATTTTATATTCTAAAAATACAGTAAGACCCTGCTTAACATGGGGGATGCATTCCTAGATGGCAAAGCACTAAGCGAAACAGCATTAAACAAGACCATTTTAACATAGCGTAAATAGGGATAGGGGAACATGAGACCAAAAACTAAGCAAATTTTACTATAATTTTAAGTTATTTTTATATAAATTTTTGCATAATAATATATGTTAAATAACACACAAACGTATGTGCACAGAAATGTAAAGTTAATTTTTTGTGACGAAGGTCCTGGCTCTTCTGAAATTCTTGTTTTTTGCGATGAAGTCTTGTAGTTTCATTGGTCGCTTTCTTTTTCTTTCCTTAAGCAAATGTCGGCAGCAGAAGATTGTACCCAAAATGCCTCGTTTTGCTTTGGCACGCCTATCAAAATCTGGATCATTCACTACAATTTGATCAACGATTTCAGTTATCGTTACCAACCTTTTACTTAGGAAAACTGTAGAGAAATTTTTTGGGTTTTTCTTCAGAATCTCTGTTTTCCAGTTGTACATGAATTCCTTATTCTGCCAGTTTTTGAAGTCGTCGTTGGTAAGGCTCTTACCAGAAACATGCAGTAACTCCCCAATATCCTGCTTGTCTACATCTTCTGTATCAATGTTGACAATATTGTCAACCTAATGATGCAGCGATAGGCTCTTCTCGATGAGAATTCTTGGATACCTTCAGTTATAACTTCTTTCACACTCTGATCATGCATTTATCAGTTAATTCTTGCCAAGCGAAGTCGATATTTCTTATGGCATCCATGATGATATATTTTTTCCAAAATTTCACAAAACAAACATAGATTTAAGGGAAGTACAACACTACGACAAATTGCCACGTTTTGCTGATTGGTTGTGTTTGGGAATAATGTATTATATATGAATCAATGAAATACCACGTTAATTTGAATCAGCGTAAAGTTTGAACATTTTTTAGGTGTCAGGCAGACTGCATTATATTGAATCAGCATTAATCGGGGTCTTACTGTACTTATCTGACACACTTCATTATCTAATTTAATATTACGTGACTGAAATTTAACAGGAAAAATAATAATAAAATTGCAAAAGATGTGTTGTACTTTGATTGATATAATTTTAAATGTTCTTCATCAAAAGCATACATGCTTATATTCAAAGTTTTCATTCTTTGGAATTAAGTCATTGACTGATAAATTTTCAAAAATTTCAGAAAATAGTTGAATTTTTTATAATTCTTAATTAATCCCAGACATTACATTTTCTTGTTAGAGATTAGAGACAAGTAATGATGAACGACAGGTATCACTTTTATGTTTTGATATACAGTGGAACCTCGCTTAACGAGCATAATTCGTTCCAGAGTCTTACTCGTAATGCAAAACATTCATTAAGCGAAACAATTTTTCCCATAGAAATTAATGTAAAATACGATAATGTGTTCCATGCCGAAAAAATGCTCAAATGTTTTATGTATAATGTTTATTCAAAAAGATTGTACAATATACACTGTTAAGGAGCATGAATCATCGTCATCATCATCTTTTCTTCTAGTGCGGAATGAACCATCCTGAGATGAGAATTCGATTTGCAGAAACAAAAATACAAATCACAGCTAATATGTTTGATAAACACTCCAAACGATATGCCAAATTCTTGGGTTATGTAAATGCTATAATTAAATATTAAAAATTAATTAATTAATTTCACTAGAGATAGGCAGTTATGTTTCCATCTTGTATTAAATTTAATAATTATAAATAGTTAAATTTTAATTCAGACATTTTTAAAATTTTATTTGGAATCAGTCATTAAATTTAATGACCCAAGAATTTGACATATTGTTTGGCATGTTTATTATATAATGGTTGTTGATGTTTATAAGTAATATGTGTGAACACAAGTTTGGAAAAAAATGTGATCACAAGCGGCGCTAAGATGCTAGCGGAACGAGTGCCAAACACAGATTGATGGAGCATGCCGCATGCGCACAATTTGGGACTTCCTCTCTCCTCATCACTTGTTATGTGAAATATTGCTTGTTAAGTGAGGCAAATTTTTACAATGTCTTTTGCTTGTTATGCGAAATACTCATCATGTGAGGTTACTGTACTATATTAATTGTAGACGAGATATACTATTATGAGATCTTTATGGTTAGAAATTAATAATAAATTATAACTTTTTTATATATCAAGCAGAAAATAATAATTTAAAACTAAAGAATTTTTAGAATGTGCATATCAGAATTTTTATATTGGTATTTTTGTATTCTCTTTAATGTATAAATACATTTTGAAAGATTTAAAAGAAGCAGGAAAATGATTTTAAATAAATGAGAGAAAAATTTTCAGAAGCTGACATTTGAAACCATTAATATTTTCTAGACCAGGGTTCCCAGCTTATTTTTATCATGGAACCTTTTTCGTCTTGTTAATAAAAAATGTTGAAACCCTGCAGATATCAATGAATTAAAGCATACTAGGTAGCCACTTTAAACCAAACACAAAACAAAATAAAACTATTAAACTTTAGTTAAAAATAAAATCAAAATTAATTAAAACTGTAATCAAATCAATTGAAAATTAAAACAATGTTTTATAAACCACTTGTATGATAATATGAGGACTCGATTCAAGACTAGAATAATTACACCTTGTGTCCCAAGTCCTGATTGACACATTCATACATAACTAGACTCAACTAATTTTATTGTGAAACCCCAAATTTTAATTGGCAGAACCATAGGGTTCTGCAGGACATAAGTTGGAAGCTCCTGTTATAGACAATACTATCCAGTTTTAAATATAATGGAATTTAAGTTTTATTTGGTTAAAATAATTAAGCAAAATTTTTTATCAAAAATCATTTCTTCTGGTTCTCAATTCAAAATGGGTTTGTCCTCAATGTCCTTCTTTTCCTACCAGTTTGCTATTTTTCCCTTAAGACTCAAAGGCTTATATGTATATAAGCCTATGTGCTCTTTTCTTCAAATTTCTATTTTCCTATTCATTCTATGAATCCAGTTTTCGTTTCCTATACAGGGTATTTTATTTTAAGTAGTCATCCAAATATCTTGAAAAATGTGCATTATTCAAAAAAATGTTCTGCATCAAGGAAGACACAAAATGGCACTATATGTTTAGTCATAATGGCATTACTACTGCTGAAATGAACATCAACTTCATATTTTCAAATTGAAACCATCATTTTTTATTACATACTCAAATTATACAGAAAAATAAGATATATTTATTTGGAACATTTTGGTCAAATGATGCACCTAGCAGAAGTTGAGTGGTATTTTTTAATTCATCAGTTATGTGCTCACACACATATCTAACAGACCGTGGCAGTCTTGTTTGTGTCATTTATCGTCACTCTTGTCAATTTTCATGTATTATGACATTAGTGTAAGCATGGTACACATTCCTCCTGCTTCTTTAATTTTACTTATGGAACAGTTTAGAGGTTTTTTGAAAGTTTAGAGCAAGTTGATTGATCAATGAATTCCTATAAAACCATGTTTAAGCATAAAGCTATTCACTTGCTGTAGAACAGATATTTTGATGTGATACCATGCATCTGGTATACTTTTTCATACCAATGGAAAATCTTTCTGTTAAATTGTTGATTGTTTGGTAATTTTGACTGATTTTTTATTGGTCCACAGATTTTCTATACTGATAATGGAGTTATAAATGAATACATTTAAAATATGTTAAACGTTTTTAATATAGGGTGTTCATTACATTCTCAAACTAACATTTTGCGTCTCGATTTATATCAACCTTTACAAAATTCAGCTTTCTAATTTTGATTCCAAACATTTAACATTTTGAGTTTTGATTCTTGAAAATCAGGTGCACATTAGATTTGATGATGCATTACAATCAAGAAAATACAATATATTTTATGATACCTTTTTAATCTGTAATTGCTTCTCATACATGTGACCAATAAAATCTGTTCATTATGATTCTGTAAAAAATCTCTTGATTGTCTGTGTATTAGAAAATTGACCAATGGAAGATTTCACCAAAACTCCACATAACATATACCATAGTGTAGAGACCCATCACCATGTGCTATGAATGGTGATTTATGGTAAGATTAAAGATAGGTCCTCAAATTCTTAGAATAGTAGTTCTTTATATGGACTGCTGCTCTAAAAAACACTGCTGACATGGTGCTCATTTAAATGGACTGCTTTACTATCTAGTGCTCTGTTAACAGGAGTCCTGCTAATGTAAAACATAGGAGAAAAAATCAGTAACATGGGGACAGTGCTCTTAAATAAATTGATCCCTTATCCAATGCTCTATTAAATGGACTCAACTGTGTATATTTATAAAAAGATTTGTGAGATTGAATGACTTTTGGAATTCAGAAACAGATTTTTTTTTTTTGTCATAATATATTAGGAGACAAGCAATAGAATGTTAAGAGATGAGCAGCAATGTTATTAAGATGTTGAATAGATATTAGAAAATTTAAATAGTTTGGAATTTAAACATATATATAATATAACAAATACATACATATGAAGAATTTGTAAATTATATAATTTTTGCTAGTGCTATAGACAGTTTTCTATAGTTTTAGTAATAGTTGAGAGATCAAATTTATAGCAATAAAGTATTTTTAATTGAACTTCACATACTTCAAGATTTGTTTAGAAATATCTATCAGATTATTTTATAAAATTAATTTTCAAAATTATTCACAAGCTAAAAAATGTACTATATACAGTATAATTGTCTGAAGTTGTGGAAATTGATTATCGGTTATGGAATCAAACAAAACACTGATCTGAACAATTAATTATTACTTGTGGAATTATGAAAATTGTTAATGATTAAAATTAAACAGTTCTGTTACGCATATCATAAAAGAATAATCTTGGTAAGACCTTTCAATATTTAAAATAATAGTCATTATGAAGTTTATGCACTTTCATTTATCTCAGATATTTAGTCTGGATATGTAGTATTCTAAGAACAACAGTATGGTATGGTTATTAATTTTTTTAATACTGCTTCATATTTGTTTGATTTGAACTCTTTTATGGCATTGGAATGAAGGATTCGTTCCATTATAAAAAGATTGCTATTATGCAAATCTAAAGCTGAGCAAAATTGTACATTTTTTGTGCCACTCAGTAAGTTAAGTTAGGGAAAAATTTCACTAAATATTTTATAACTTTTAATTAATTTGTATTAGAAACATTTATTATCTGTATCTGCTAATTACTGTAAATTTTTGACAGTTCTCTTGAATACAAAAATTTCAACTGATGATAATTTGTAAAATTATTTTTTCATCTTGCAGCATAATTTCTATTATTTTGGTCATTTTTGTAAGGTTAATATTTAAAATCACTGCTCTAAAAATTGTTTTTCTTCAGAAGCATCTAAATAAATTTTTATCATGGTGTACATATAAAATAGAACTAAAGACTATAATTATTCAGATACATTGTATAAGTAAAATTAAATAATTACTTTAAAGGTGATGATATGTTCTGTTATTTTCTTAAGGTCAGTTCACACTGTCAGTGTGAACTGACCTTAATTTTAATTTCTTTTTTCAGTAGTTTAATGTGATCTAATTTGTTATCCATCTGTTAACTTATCTGTTATTGTAATAAATATGCATTTAATAGTAATCTTTAATTAGATTATAGATTATTTTACTTAAATAAGTTAAATACATGTTTAAATATTTGTTTAATGGTTTATATGTATTATTTAAAAATTACATTTAAAAAATATTATTGTTAGATTCACATTTTACAAAAATTTTTAGACATTCTTATACTCTAATAAATGGCTGCTTATTTCAGGAAGTCAACATTTTTATTAAAAGAAGCATTCTTTGCTTTATTCTTCTATTTACAAATGTTTTAACATGTTCTATTTCTTAAATATATATGTTACCGGCCAAACTAGTTTGTCCTACGCGTGTCAGGATATACTAGTTTAGCACAGGTCAATCTAGTTTGGCCTAGGCCGAACTGGTTTATGTACTACAAATAGGTGCCAGTGTAAAAAAAAAATGATTTTGTATAATTCGAAATGCCACCACAGTACACCGCGTAAAAATAAATAAAAGATTAAATATTTTATATGTCACACTAAGATGCACAAATAAGTTCATTTTTAATTTTAGTTTGACTCTAAAAGTTATTTTGGTTTAAAGTGTACCAAGGTAACCTCAATGGTGGAGCTTCCGACTGTTCATGCTCTGGACAGACTCCTCCTGGAGGGGAGCCGCTGGCAGGCTGCCCAGTGTTTAACATCACTAGTTATTGATTCAAGGTAGTTTTTGAATAAAGGAAAAAAAAGGAAACATTTACTAAAAATGTAGTTAACCTAACCAAACCAACCTAACCGAAGTGCCGCCATTGGGGTTACCTAGGTACACTTTAATTGTTATTTTTATTATTTCATTTGAATTTTTGAAAATATTTTTGTACCTTTATATTTATAAACCTTTAAAAGTGCATGGCTTAATTAAAAAAAATACAAACTGATAAGCACTGATTAGCTTATTTTTATTTTATAGTTTTGTATCACTTCTAATCAATACTGTTTTTTATAATTAAGTAGACTATGTTTGAATAAATATTGTTCATCTAATTTGATTGCCTTTTAATTTTATTTTAACCATTAATATACTTGAATAATAATTCTAAATCAGTTTGGCCTAGGCCAAACTAGATTGTCCTAAGCTAAACTAGTATATCCTGACATGCATAGGACAAACTAGTTTGGCCTGAAATCGGGTTTGGCTGGTAACATACATATAGAATTAATTTTAATGTATTTTTCATGTATAGAAATAAAAATTTAATTATTATTATTATTATTGCTAGAAATATTTCTATATTTTTTATTTGTTTATGTATATATAAGCAATCAACCAACCCAATTTATTAAGTTAAGCCAAATATCAAATTAAATTATTAGTTCAGAGCTTGGTAAATTCTGCAAATAAATATTTGGTTTAATTTTAATTTCTTTTTTCAGTAGTTTAATGTGATCTAATTTGTTATCCATCTGTTATCATTTATAAAAAAATCTTTCTTTCGAGTAAATATATTTTTCCATTTTAAAACTAAATCGTTTTATACATACCATGTTCATTACATTATATATCATCCTTATACAAGATTTAAATGAGAAGATGTTTCACAAATCAGGTGCAGATTCACTGGTCAAAGTGATGATATTTGCTTATTAAACTTTTGGTTGGAAACAAGCAGAAGAAAGCTGTAAAACTTTTGCTTTGTAAATATTTACTTACAATGTTAATGAAAAACTACAATGTAGTCAGAAGGATGAATAGCAGCAACAGCTAATGTGCATACATTAGAGAACTTCCATTTATCTTTTAAAGAATTCAGCAGAATATCAACAGGTTCATGTTATGTAACAAAGTCACTGGTGTCCTGACACAGAAGATGCACTTTGATCATCTTCTGTGTCATTGTACAGGGCATTACAGCATCAATCAATGAATATTCAGCAATAAACCAACCTATATTTTTCTAACAGACATAGCCATACAAATAACAGTACAAAGCAAAAATTCACAGCTTCCATTTCTCACAGGACATGTTTCTAGCCATAAGTATAATAAAGCAAACATCACTTTGGATCACTGAACCTGCTCCCAATCTGTGAAACATTATTTTATTTACAGCCTGTATAATATACTAGATGCAAAGAAATTTTCAAAACACAGTGGGAAAATTATTGAATACATAGAAAACACTTAAATATATAGGTAAAAATTAAGTGCTAACAATCTGTTTGGTATACTCTTTTATCATCATAAATTGCAATCATTTAAACAAAAAACAAAATTGAAGAACGAACTAACTTAAGTTTTTATCCTCAAAAATATGTATTTTTCAAAGTTAATATATTTGCACAATGAAGTGCTTACCTTAAGAAATAAACTAATATATTCTTTATTTTACATTATTTGTGACAATTTAATTGGCCTTCATGTTTTACCATCACAGATTTAAACATTGTAGTTTATTATTATTATGCATTTTGTCAAAATATTGTTTGATTAAAATACTTATTACGAGAACTCAAATATGATTTAAGAGTTTATCCTGCAAGCTATTACTTATTTTGAAGCTGATGAGATGGATTGAAACTGATAATTAAGCAAAATGGAATAATAATTGAAAATTAAGTTACTTCTGAACATACATTTATAAAATCTGCTTTATTTTTAGTCTTATAATGCATCCTTGAATTGTATGTTCTTTAGTTATAGTGTTTAGAAATCTGATTATGTATCGTAGCTTTGAACATAAGTTTTATTATAAAATATTTTTGAGATATTATTTTATATTTGATTATATTAAGTACACATTTAATTAGATTGGTTATAATTAAAATATTATAAATTAATATTTGTAAGATAAAAACAATTATTTTATTTAGATACTATATTAAAAGTATAATTCTTTGATTATTTAAATTAAATATGATTTTAAAATAATACTTTATTTTCAGATAAAGAAATTAGTTCAACTGAATCTAGTCAAGAAATTCAGAAAAGTACTAAAAGCTGTGAAAATTTGATCCAGAATTCTTTTAATAAGTTAACCTCAGGTATAAGTGAGCAATTAGAAACTAAAGATATTAAACTATGTAAGCCTACATGTAATTTTGAATTTGAAGATTCTACTGATATTGAAATTGAACTTGATGAATCTTTGATTTCTGAGCTTGAAAAAATATGCGATGAAACAAGCAACAAAATTAATCTAGCCGACGGCGAAAGATATTCGGATAAACTTTCTCTAACATTTGACGTTAAACTTAACGAGATTCCTTCATTAAAAACTGATAATATAAGCAACTCTGAAAATTTAAATTCCAATAAGTTAAATTTATGTGGTGATGAAATTTTTGATCAGAAAACTCTATTAAATGTTGATAAAACTGATTTAACTTACACTGCTCAAGTTGACCCTGAGTCATCTAATAAAGTTAATAACTCTGAAACTTTAAATAAAACCATAAATGAAAATAAGGAAATATCATTGGATGATGATGATGATGATGATAAAATTAGTAAAAGTGAACATTTGAATAACATTGAGAATTCATCCATAGATTTTATGTCTGATATATTATTCAAAACACAGTTACCAGTTGCTGAATTGACTAATAATTTAGATTTCAATTTAGAACAGACAAATCAAGAAAAAAATGCAGAAAGCAATATTCCATCGATACCAGATAGCAAACAACTTGATGATGGCAAAACTTCAGATTCCAAAAAATTGCTGCTTACAAGAAAACATTATCGTTCTTTGAAAAGGAAAGATTCAAACACTCCTTCCTTATCTAAGACTTTATTAAACAAGAAAAGGTTAAAGAAGCAAAATGAAGCAGATGATAAATTTATTAAATCAAGAAAAAATTCAAGTGGAACAGATGATGAATTGAAAAGTAAGAATTTACTTTTAAATTTATATTAATTTTTAAAATATTTTAATTATTTTTTTAATGCATTGCTCAGATTTTGGAACTTGTAGTAGTAGTAACTTCAAATTTATAGAATTTATCATTAGAATTAGTAATTAGTAAATCTTTACTGAACAAAACAGCTTCAGGTTTATATCTATCTATTAATTTTTTAAAAGCATGTAATTGTCTAATTAATATTTTATAATGTTCTATAGAAAATATAGCTAAAGATGAACAATATATTTTTATGGGATTTAATAAATTTCTAAAATGTATAAAACATTTAAATAGAATATTAATAGTTTAAAATTTTGTTTGTTAGTAGATATTACTGCTAAGTGGTGATGGAAGTTTAGTAAAATTTACTCTTTACTAAGGCAATTGTTTTTTTTTTATCCATTAAAAAATGATAAAACTTTGCCGAAATGACTAAATTGTTATATTTAAGTGTGTAGGATGCGTTAGATTGTTTTTCAAAAGAAATACACCAGGTCCTCGCTTAACATCATTACATTATAACATCATTGAGGAATGATTACAAGTGCATTTGTAATCATTTACAATTATTGTTATCAAATTTTTTATAAACAGTAAAATTGATTGTAAGAGGTAGAAAATACATGCCAGGAATTACAAACATGATTTAATTAGAATAATATCAATCAAATTATATGTTGTTTATATCATTTAATTTATGGTAAAATTAGTTTTGTTACATGTCTTTTTGCTTAGCATTGCCATTTTTAAGAACTTATTGACAACATTAAGTAAGGACTTTTAGTATTTCTGTATTAAAAGAACCATATTTCATTTCAGCCTAATATATTAATGGTTTAATGCAGCAGTAGTCAAACTGTTTTACAGAAGTTTGGAATTCTGCAAGAAATTTATATTTAGGCTTTATAGGCTTTCACAAGCAGTAATGAAAATATCCTGTGAAATGCTAAAATTGTAATTTTAAACAGTACAAAAAAAAAACATTGCCATTATGGGTAAATTTATAATGCACTAAGGTTTAATATTTAAAATTTTAAAATAAGTATTTTGGTTTATAAAATTATTTGTATTTAATTTTATTCTGTCAAAAAATCATTTTTATCATGAGGTGCCACAAAAATCAAATTTTGTGAAGAGTTCTTTGATATATATATAAATTATCATTCATATTATAAATTATAAAGAAAAATATAAGCATATAAAATTTATTGTTTAATTTTGTATATTACAGTAAAAGCTCGATATAATGGACCACATGCTATTACGGACATCTGATGTTGGTCCAGCCAAAAGTATAGGAAAATTATAAGAAAACTCATTTGATATAACAGACTCCCACTACTATTCAGCTCCCACAGACCACTGTTGTTCTTTTATTATGAATGTTTTAGTTGCTGTTTTATTTTGTCACAGTCATAATTTTATTTACTTTACTTTTAAAAAGTAAATACAAAAATAATATAAAATTTATTTAATTATTTTTAGTCATAGATTTTCACATTAGGTTTTGTTTTGTTTTCTGATGACCAACTATTATTCATCTTTGGTTTTTTTTTTTTTTTTTTTGAGTGACAAGTCCTGGATTTGTTGTGTAAAGCAAAAACCATAGATTATAAAAGTAAATTAAAAGACTTAACACAAAAAATAGATATAATTTATCAGATTGAAGATAGGAAATCTCGAGCTAAAGTTAGTAAAGAAATGTCTCTGAGTAAGCAGACAATTTCAGATATTTAGAAAGTAAGAGAAAAAACTACAACAGGGTTTTCTTAAAACAATTCTTAAAAATATTGTAAAAAAGAAAAGAATAAAAATATTGTTTTTATAAATTTAATAAAAATCTTGCTTATATACTCTGCAACTGAAATTTTATTCCCTGAATAATTGTCTACAATATTAATATACTGTAGTGGATAAGTCAATTTTACTACAAACAGTAGAGTCCCCTTATGTTTGCAGTAACAGATCTGAAACAAGGTAAAAATACATTGATTTGACAACTGGACTTGGAGAAAACATCTGAGCATTGTAGATATTTTCTCTAGATCCATTGAGATCCATTCTAATGTAATTCTACTGTATAGTAATGGACTTTTAGATATATTGGATAGCCTGTAATAATGAGTAATTATGATAAAACAAACTTTTGTTTATAACAGACTAATTTCTTTAGTCTCTTGGTGGTCTGTTATATCAAGCTTTTACTGTATAATGTTTTTGCATTATAACATACAAAATTTTAAAAAATTGATATACATTAACCATTGAAATATACAATATTTCATATTCATATATCACAGTTTATTGTGGTAATATCTATGCATTTATGCCAAATGACATAGGATTTATTTGTCATAGAGACTGGTAAAAGTCGCTTATGTGAAGTGTAAATCAATGATAATGCATTAAGTTTTAAGGTTTCTGGATCTATGGACTTGGTTTAATTATTATTCTAAGATTTAAATTTATAATTCTAGTTGCTTTTGAAGAACAAATTATTTTACTTTCCATCTTATAAGTGTTTTTTAAGCATGAAAAACTTAAACTCTAGTGGTCAACTTATATGGTGGGTATAAAATGTAAACCTTCATCATAAATTGATAAGTGGAAATAAATACAATGCTCCTAACAATTGCTGTGCCATAACTACACTAAGTTATCACAAATACTCCAACTAAAAATATGTTTGGTGAATTTACCTAACTTAACATAAAAATTTATTTACACTGAATTTTTGTTATATTAACATTACATCATATGCTGCTCTCAACAACTGTATGAACCATATCTCACTGATACAAATGAAAGAACATAAGTAAAGATTTATTTATACTAGATAACTTTTTCAACTCTGAAGTAAGTTGTTATGATTATTACAGTTTACTAAATTCAAAATTTTATTACTTTTGCTACTTTATCTGTTAAAAAAAGTTAATTTTTTCTTATGCAAGCTATAAAAGTAATAGCATTTGCTTTTTTATTGTTTTTTCCCCTCTCTTTCTCTCTTCCATTTTAATGACTGATATAAGTGCATGAATCACTGCCAAATTGATGTATAAAGTGCCAAGATACATTGGATTCTGTAACATTTATGTTGTTCATAATGCATTCATGAAAGGGCTAGATGAATTTGGGGAACATGTGTCAAATATTGTGCTGGCTGCATAAGATTTGTTCTATGGTTTGCCTTCAAGATGGGAAGATTGAAAAAATACAGGAGGAAAAGAATCCATATCACAGATTATAAAGTATGTACTTTAAGGTGGCTGATCTGGTATCTGCACAACTAGGTAGCTGGAGTAATGGGATGCTTTTTATAAATACATTTTGAGATTTGTACCTCTATAACAACTGAAGATCATGTTAAGTGCAAACTATGCAAACAATTTCAGTTCATTTGAAATCTTCAAGTTTTAAGGCAGAAGTTCAGTTTATTTCCTATTGCCAAAGTATTTTCTTGATTCACTGGCTTTCTCTAGCATGGAGAACCACTGGTCCATATCTTTTATGATAAATTCAAAAAACTTTCTTGTTCTTATACAATGAGTTTGTAAGCCGGAAGTATTGAAGAACATGAACTTCATGAATGAACTTACTCTATTGTCGTTTTTGCTTTGACTAATCTTTTGCTTGCTAGTGATGAGATCATAAACATTAAAGTTGTTTCTTTGCACAAAGACCATGAGAAAAAAATTGGCTGGAATTTTTGAAAGAAGTTCAGCAACTTTACATTTCTAATTGCAAACACTGATAAAATCAGAAAGTACAAAAAAATTTCAGATGCTTGAGTCCTTCAGAAGAATATCTGAATCTAGTTGCCATGACATTACAAACATTGCTCAAAAAAACTTTATTTGAAACACCTGTTGCTGTTGAACTACAAGATGAATGATAGTTACAAAGTGAAGAGAGTAGTCTCTAGCACAGAAAAAAATGGTAAGTCTGTGAGAATAGAACATTACTAGAGAGAGAGAGAGAGAGATTCACCATTAAGATTGTTGACAACAGTGGGAAATATTTGAACATTGAAAAAGTAGTAAAGGCTTGCCTGTCTCTGTTGAATAGGATTATTAATGTAGAAAGAGGATTTTTTGAAGTCAGTAAGGATTCTGACAGGAAACAAAGGTTGTTGATGTGGGTGCTCATTGTGGGACAACACACAAACAATTATGTTAAAATGTTGGAGGAAATCTGAAACAATTCCCATTAGAAAAGAGCTCTTGCCTCTTGCACACAGTATTAATTCCAGCTGCAATGTCTGTTTAGAGAAGGAATGTAAAAGAAAATAGAAAGAGGAAAGAAGAGAGAAATAAGAGAATGGTGTCCACAAAGTAAAAGAACAGTTGCTTGATTTGCATAAGCGGAAAGAAAGCATACAGAAGTTGGACGAGGTACTAGAAGAAAAAGGCTAAATGCTTTTGAATGAGATTACTATAAAGCAGAAGAAAGCCTTGAAAGAAAGTGATTTATCAGAAGTGAGAATAGCTCGGGCAATGCTGGAAACGTCTAAAGCAGTACAGGGTAAAGTTGATCTTTTGAGAAAGGAAGTTGAGAAGCTAGAGTGATAACTAAATCATTAGTAACATTTTTTTTTTCTTGCAAAATACCAAAGAATGACTAAAATGTTTGTACTTATGTTTGATTAAAAAGTTTTCATTATGTTCAATTTAACATTAAATGAAAACTATAGCTTATTATTCAGTTCACAAATAAAATTTTCTTTTAATAACCTTTATATGTTAAATGTTTCTAAGAAAGATCTAACACCTGTCTCTTATTAAACAATTGATTAAAAAAATTAATTTCTGTATAAAACACTCCCTTTCCCTAAATATGGTTATTTTTAAGGTCTTGAGAAAGTACTAATAGATATTTTTAATTATTATAACTAGATTAAGTGACAAAAAGTTTACTTAAAAATATCTTCTAGTTTGAAAAGAAAGGTTACTTTTTTTCAATTTATAAAAAGTTTTTTTTTTCAGTATAAACCCTGCTTGTACAGTGTTGTACTATCACATATGTATAGTGGTCCTATCATGATACTTTCCTGTATAGTAATATTTTATTGGAGATATTGATTTTTCCTTGAATGTATTTATTGGTAGGCACAATAGAGTTCTAACTAAGTAATTTACTGAACATTTTTAGTTTACCTTTGGTGTCCTACATAGATTCCATTTCTTATATCTCTTTAGTATGAGCTAAACCAGGACATCGCATGACTTGCTTGTCATATCGCAATAGAATTGAGCTGGAGCCAGAAAGAAAGAAGCGATCCTCGCACCCGTTAGGCACAGAAGAGGCAATCCTTGTACACTACCTGACAGGTGCAGAGAGGTGAACTTTGCACTTGCCATTATAAAAGAGGCTGCTATCCTTGCACCTGCACAGGAGACACAATTCTTGCACTGGTTGGGTATGGAAAGACAATCCAAGAACAAAGCAGTCGATGGCAATGGCTTTGTTCTTGTGTTTGGTTCATTTTTCACACATATTGTCTGTTAGGCATACATAACACTGTTTTTATTTTTGACCCCTAGGCCTAAATTCTGATAGGTGCACTCATCTCACAGAGACCATGAACATTGTCACTGTAATACTTTTGTATATCGAAAATGAAGTCATGGACTCTTATTTTTACTTTCCTGGCTCTGTTATAAATAACAGGGAAAAAGTATGGCAAACAGGCAAAAAATAACCCCCCCCAAGATTTTTACATTTTTGAATTCAGGACTTTGAAATGTCAAGATGTGCAAAAACATTCAGAGTTAGATGTAACCAGTGGTGATATTCGAAATATTTAACAAGGGGTTCGCTAGCAGAAAATTTTTCCCTGACAATCACCGACAAATGAAATGGAAGTTTTGAATAGAAATAAATACAACACCTTTTCTTGCAACCGTATATCTAACAATCAGTGGTGTACTTGGAACGTAACGAGCCATGGGTAAAGGGCAGGTTACGATAATATTTTAGGGCTGTCAACTTTTTTTTTTAGGCAGGGATAATCTTTACCGCAAAATTGCACTTCTCGAAATACACACGTGTACAGATACATTATACTTTTTCTTTCGCTGTGCATAGCCCGACACATCTTCCACAGCCATCTTGTATTATCTCGCGCACGTGGCATTCTGGGATCTCTCTTATGACTGGATCTACTTTCAAGAACTCTCTTGAATCGATCGCGATTAAACCTCGATTGAAACGGTCGAGAGAGATCGCACCAAGACATACTCCCTGACCTTGCTCACAATCTAGATTGAAATGCTCGGTACGAACAAGGTATAAGGCTCTAGTTTAATAGTATTACAGAGTATAATACGCATATTTTAATATATTTTTTTTAAAAAAACAAACCCACTGAGAAATGTTCCGTGTGTTTAACGAGGTTTGGGAAACTGAAAATTTTAACAACGGGTTCGGCCGAACCTGTGCAAACCCGCCGAATATCACCACTGGATGTAACACTAACATATAGATGTTAGTGTGTGTGTACATGGCACAGTTTTGTTTACCCCCTTTGAAGCTTAATAATGCCTGTGCTTTCGAAAATTTCTGAAATTTTGCAGGAAGTTTTGTGCATTAGAAAGATTCATGCAATTAAATTTTGGTGATAAAATGTAAACAGTTTTTTTAATGAAATATCATAACAGATAGGGCCACCAGAATTTTAAATGTTGCAGGGAAAGTTAAGCAATTCATTGCTGGTTTTTATTAGTGATGTAATGAATATTCGGTTATTACCCGGTATTTGGCCTATTTTTCACTATTCGGCCGAATACCGAATATTTAAATCACTATTCGGCCGAATACCGAATATTTAATTACTATTCGGCTGAATACCGAATACCTAAAAACAGGAGTAAGAAATAACAAAAACACAAAAAAATTAATCATTTTTGTAACTTTTATTAATGCTGAACATTAAACTATAATTATTAAAGTTAATAAGAAATAGCATCTAACTCTAGTATTAAATTATTTCGTAGTTAAATAATAATATAGCCCGATATGGCATTGATGGTGTGTAGGTTAGAATGTATTGGGCATTAATGTTATTGTTTAGTTAATTATGTTATATTCGTATTCGCATATATTTTAATATTTATACGATATTTTAAAATGAGTTACGAAACGTTTTATTGGAACTTATCGTATTTAATGAAAGAATTATTTATCTATTTCTAGAAGATGAGTAACTAATATATAATTTATTTTATATAAAAAGCAAAGAATGAGCATTTTTCATTATATACAAAAGATAACATTTGAAATCATGTTAATTTTAAAAATATTGACAAAAACAATAGCAACAAAATATCACAAAACTTCACAAATAGAAACTCCCCAATAATATATTTGAACCGTTTCACAACTGGGGAGAAACTAGACCATATTATGTCACCACTAAAGTATATCCTTAGTAGTGTACTATTCAGTCTACAAATACGTAGTAAAAACAAAATTTTAGTGTTTAATTAAAGAGTTAAAATGATCGATTGCAAATAAAAGAACTTGGTATTTGGATGTAAGTTATAACTTACATCCAAATACCAACAACTGCCGAATCGTATCGGGCTATTTACAGCTATTACATAAATTATAAACCAATTTGACACTAGAGGTAGACGTTAGGCTCCATCTCATATTAAGTTTAATAATTATAATTTAATTAATTAATTTAAATAATTTAGACCTAATGGAAGAAAAAATCGTAGTGACAGCGGGCCAATAGAGAGCAGGGTGCGCGATCCTTGCATAATGAGGTTTGCGCGCTAATTTTTATATGTGCGTTAATCAAGCCGAATAGTTTGGCCGAATATTCGGCCATTTGGCAATGCTCCTGGCCGAATATTCGGTATTCGGCCACGCTCCTAGCTGAATATTCGGTATTCGGTTGAGGCCGAATATACTATTCGTTACATCACTAGTTTTTATACATTTAAATGGATCCACATTACATTTCTAGATTCCTCATCTCAATTAATGGAAAATGGCAAAGTTTTGTCAAAATCAATCTATTAAATTTTGAGAACAAACTTGATTCTATAAGCCCATCCAAGATGTGCTAGTGACTGTGAAACATCAATTGACAAAGTTGTGCAATATTGCTTTGTTGTACATGCTTGTGAAACTACCTTATATCTCAAAAATGAAATCAAAGACCTCCATTTTTTTATTGCATTTTTGGATTCTGCATCACAATTAATGGAAAATGGCAAAGTTTAATCAAAATTGATTGAATGGATTTTTAGAACAAACAATTCTGTAAGCCCCATAGCTAACACTGCTTCAATAAATTCAGCTACTCAAAACTGGGTATAGGATAATAAACATTGCATATCTTTGTAGTTTCTTCTTGCTGGATATTTTGAATATTATTCTTATGAAGACTTTTGAATATTATTCTTTGTATTTTAAAATACTTACTTTCTGAAAATGAAATTCTCTGTGAATTTTAAAAATACATTAATATTTCAGTTTATTTTAATTAATAATGTTTATTTATCAAATTTAATTTATATTTCTTATTTTACACATTTTTAATAAGAATAGGTCAGAAAGTTCTGTTAATCTCTCTAACAATTACTCAATTCATATTCAATCAAATAGAATTTTAAGTTATGTAGTTTAAAATTTTGATCATAATGTTTACATTTTAATCATAATTTAATTGTTGAACTGAAACATGGTATAAAGTTTTAGATTGAATTAAATACAGAAAAATTAAAAAAGATTGCAGAGGATTTCTTAAAAATTACAGAAAAGTAATTTAGCGACCTATTAAAATCAGTCTTTGTGTATTTGTAAGTGAATGTAATTGAATTCATGTTTATGTAATAATGATACTTAATGAATTTATTAAATAATCAGAGAGCATTACTGTATTTCTGATTTAAATTGTTTTCTTATTTATTACATCTGCAGCTAATGATAACTACACTTCTGATGTAGAGATTCAAAGTAAAAATGGTCCACGTATTAAACATGTATGTAGGAGAGCATCTGTTGTATTTGGTTATCCTCTTGCTTCATTTGAAAAATCTTCAAAGGAAGATGATTTTAATTTGAGTGCATTGCCAAAAGAAGAAAAACAGAAAATTCTTGAAAATGATGCCAGTATGTATAAACAGATCATAAATTTTTAATTCCGTCTTTAAAAATTCTTTACGATAAATGCCTTAATCTTACAACAATCAAAAACACAATTATTCATAATATATAAAAGGTAAAACATTTATTTTGCTTAAACATTTTTGAAGTTCGTAACTCCATTTCTAAAAATACACTAAAAGTTTTATTTAAATGAAATATTATAAGAAATATATAGATGCTTTTTTTATTAAGCATCTATATATAGAATATAACAATTAATTTTAAAAAATATTTGTAAACTTTGTTCTATTCTTATTTTAATTAATGGATAAATTTGTTTCTGAATATGGAATTGTAAATTTTGAAATACTGTTTGATTTCTACTAATTTTGATAAAAACATGAAGTTAATCCAAAATTTCAATCTTAAGTTCTGCTTATAAATTTGAAGTAGAATTTGAGTTCTTCTTCAAATTCAAACATAATTTTTATTAAAAACTGCTTTAGTTAATCAAAAATAGGTATTAAATATAACAATAGCCAATTTAAAATGTTTGGCAATCTTTAATTTTTTTTAATTTTTGCACATTTATTTATTTATTTATTTTTTTACTTTACTGAAAATTTTTCATAGCTGAAAATAAGTATTTAAAATGTTTATTTTCATTTATATTTTTTCTCTTTAAAATAATTTAGTTAATATAAAATTTTATTTTTATACAGTTTTAAAATGTGGACATTATTATTGTTCTATATGTTACTAAATAGAAATGTCTTTTTCTTTAAGATTCTCTTGATATAGATGATCTTCCAGTGGATGAACTAATAAGAAGAGCATCGGAAAAAGATACAAAAGACATTATAATCATTCGAAAGTCAGAAAAACAAGATAATCTTAATAAATCACCAAGTACTTACGTAAAGAATGGGTTAAAAAGTCCCAACTCCAAAGAAAACAGTGTACGAATTAGAAAAGTCCGTTGTAAGCGTTGTGAAGGTTGCAAGGCTGTTGATTGTGAAAAATGTGTCTTCTGTCTGTGAGTATATACCTGTAAATTAAATTACAGAATAAACAAAAAATACTTAATAAATTTTTTATTACTGATTTCATTGGAAAAGTGCATATTATAAATTTTCTGTATAGAATTTGAAAAATATTTTAAAAATAAATGATTTGTCAAAATTATAGGGAGTTAAACAAATATTTCAGTTCGTATAATTCTCTGCTAACATTGTATTTTTATTCTGATCTGACCTTTTACAGTTTTTATGAAAGTTGATAATATTTATTTCACTTCAATTTATTAAATAAGTATCAATAACATGGATATTAGTTATATTGTTAAAGTTAGCTTACTTAATTTTACAAAACAGCACAAAATGCTTAAAAGTAATATGCCATTTTTTCAGAAATTTACTAATAATTTTTTGGTTATTATTTAAAACTGTTGATAATATCTGTTTCTAATGAAATACCAAGGATTGCCTTAAAAATCGGGCTATAAATTGGCTAATTAAATGATTGATATAAAGTAATTTGTTACTAGAGGTAGACATTAGGTGCCATCTCTTATCTAAGTTAATAATTATAATTTAAGTAAATATTAAATAAATTTAGAACATTCTGGAATAAAAGAACTGACCCTGGGCAGGGCTTGAACTTGCAACCTCTGCTTGCCGTGCGGTGCGCTTGCCAGTTACGCCACCGGACCCCAAGCGAGTCTTCACTTCCAGAAATATATTAATTTAGATATAACCTTACTTGGTTAAATACGGTACTGGCTGGGGACGACTTCTATTTTCACAGTCTAAGAACAACTCCACATCGGCACTCAGCCAGCTAATGTACTACCTGGCGAGGTATAAATATAATATAAATAAACATCACTAAGCCCAATAAGTACATAATGAAATACTAACGATCACCTTAAAGTGGAGGTTGCGGGTTCAAGCCACGCCCCAGGTCAGTTCTTTTATTCCAGAAGGTTCTAAATTTATTTAATATTTACTTAAATTATAATTAACTTAGATAAGAGATGGCACCTAATGTCTACCTCTAGTAACAAATTATTTTATATCAATCATTTAATTAGCCAATTTATAGCCTGATTTTTAAGGCGATCGTTGGTGTTTCATTATATACTCATCGGGCTTAGTGATGTTTATTTATATTAAATATCTGTTCCTCTCATTTGACATCATCATTTTGAACATGTATTGCTGGAAGCACACCTGTAAAATGTTTAAAAACTTCTACAAAAACAATACTGCATTAAGTGGCAAATTTAATTAAATTATGAAGCAATGAAAATGTCTAGTTTGCTTTAATATATATTGTAAGCTACAAGATTTTAGAAGAAAGAACATAAAAAATATTTGAAATAGTAATTTTCAATATAATTTCAAATTGAATATTTATTTCAAAAATATCAGATAACCATTTACAAATTTTCATACTATCATAACATAAAATTCATTTTAATATCTTTAAAACAAAATTTAACTTGAAAAATATAACTATATAAGGGTGATTCAAGACTTCTGTGACAAACTTTGCAGCATGATAGATCTCACAGAGAGAAACATTTCATGTGCAGTAACTCATGTTTGTTGACATGTTCTTTAGGAGCTACACAATCCCTATCAGAAGTATATTGTGCATCAGTGTGGTACCATAAGTGTTAATGTTCCAAAATTGGAATGTAAAAAAGAACAATGATGTATTACAAAAATCAAGAAAAATTCAAAACTTAAATACAGTCAAACCTGTCGTTAAAATTTCTTCAGCTGCTTGAATTTTTTGCAAAAATTAATAAACAAACACACTAAAAATTAATGTAAATTAATCTGTATATAGCGGAACCTGTCTAATGCAAAAACAAAGGAAAATCAAGCCATATAATGGAAAACTTGGTATCTTTATCCAATTTAACACAAATTTAACAAGAAATTTACAAGCCTAGCATATGTAAAAAAGTCAAAAATACACATATGCAATACAGAGTAGCAAAATATGAGTATTGTATTACGGTAATTTTATTGGGATTTGAACAGAAAGTTTTTGCATATTTTTATTAACAGCTGTTTACTTAACATAAATATGTTATGTAATTATAAGTTGTGAAATTTAACACATTATTCCTGATGTAAGATTGTATTCTTTGTTTTGAAGCTTATTTTAAACTTTTTTACATCACATTTCATTTGAATAAAATTAAGTCAAAATGTCTGCAGATAAAATGCACATTGGACATATTGTGCATGCTTTTTAAGTTTTGTAAAGGATATCATGCTATACAAACAGTAAAAAATACTCGTACTGTTTATGTGGAAGATGCTTCTAAACTTCAAATGTCTCAAATGTGGTTTTGAAAGTTTAGTTTGGGAAATTTTGAGCTAAAGGATACAAAATGTACAGGCTCCCAAAAGCTGTTGAAGAGAAATTGAGGGAAGAAATTGTTAAGGATTGGCAAATAACAACTTGTGAATTTGCATCAAATCTTAGTGTGTATTGTTGAAACACTTCATCCACTTGAAATGGTTGTAAAACATTGCTGATGATTGTGTTCAGCACGCAGTTTGTTTTTTTTCACTTATAAAGAAAACGAACTGAATTGAGTATAATTTTGTCTGATGAACGTAGGCAGCTGTAAGCTTTTATTAAATTCCTACTATTAGTTCACACTCTTCCTATATATATTTATATAACTTGTTCAAATTTTCAATCGTTAACAAAATACTTTTTATTCATCCACTCAAGTTCAAATACATTTTTTTAAACTTGTAGTGGATGACACTTGATGTTAATACAATTTTTTCAAATATTAATTTGTTAATTAAATTTAATTAATTAATTTTAGTTTTATATGGGAGAAAAAAATTTCTCTTATATAAGATATTTAGCATATGTATATACATATTTATATTAATTGTAATTATTTAATAAAAAGTAACTATAGTCTATTTATTCTAACTTGGCAGCTACTGTAAACAAAGATTTTGTCGTATTAATCCGCCGGAGATTTTTATTGGTCAAATCACAATCGGAAGTGGCTAGACACGTGTTGACTAGTTAAGCCCCATTCTCTGCACGTGTTAAAGTAGGTCAGAGTGGTCACAACAATTTAAAAATTACCGATATAATACTTAGAAAACTAATTATAGCCTACTTTAATATTTTACCTAGCCGTTTAAATTATTTCCATCGTTTAAATATAGTCAAAAATTATTAAATATATATTATTAAGACTTACACAAAACATATTTATAATTGTGTAGTTGAACATACTTCAGAATTTTTATCCACACAACAATTTTATTAAATAGATATAAAACAAAACAAATTCTTTGGCAATCCTTAAAAATCATACTCAAACCTCTAAAGGAAAATGTTACTGTAATGTATGAATTTATCTATGTGATATTTATATAATTAAAAATTTTCTTAAATAATTGCAGTGTAAACTTACCTTATTAATCATTTGTATCAGAAGATAGTTGCTCGAAGTAATCATTTATATCGCTTTCGTCACTATTTGTAATAATCAGTTTTTCTACAACAGTTTCCGAAATCTCATCGAGTTCCCACATTCGTTGTTCTTCTTTTTCTATGTGTTCGATACATTTTCTCCATCTTTCTTCAGTTATTTGTTCGATAGCTTTATTCATTAAAATTCACACATCCGACAGTTTGAATGTTGTGTTGTGACGTGCAATGTAACCTTTCATATCTGCCCATATTAGTTCAATAGGATTTAAATTACAATGATACGGAGGTAAACGTAACACATCAACACCCATTTCTTTGGCCATTTCGTCAATAATATATTTATCGTATTTATGTTTTATTTTTTTAACAATATCCAAAAGTTCTATTTTTAACATTTTTTCGTTATGACGAACCCTATTTTTTTCCAACCAAGAAATTATGTCAGCTTTTTTCCAACTACAATTAGGAATCTTCTCAATTTTAGCCGAGTGATATGGAGCATTGTCCATGACAACAACAGCATTACTTTCTAATTTCGTTAATATTTTTTCAAACCATTTTTTGAAATTATTTCCATCCATTTCTTCGTGGTAATCTTTTGTTGACTTTGATTCAAATTCATATAGACCACCATTAAGAAAACCTGAATTGCTGCCTATATGAACAAGAACTATTCGTTTTCCCTTTCCAGCAGGATTTTTTAATCCAGTAGATCGTCCAGACACAAAAGCTTCACGATATGACGTAATTGAACAATCCTTCCATACTTTATTCTTGGTATGGCCCGCATTAATTAACGTTTCGTCCAAATAGTAAATCTTACGGCCTAAAGAACGCATTTCTCTTATTTTTCGTAAATATTGTCTTCGCCATAAAATGATATCGTCTCTTTCAATTAATCTACTATTTCTATTACGGTTTGTATATTTAAAATTAAGTAATTTTAACAAATTATATATTGTGGATCGAGTAAAGTCTGGTAAATCTGGATCATCATTAACAGCCTGTAATACCTTATCTACCATAGGTAATTCATTTAAGAAATAAAAATTGTGTACTTTACCTCTAATGGCACATTTTGTGAATTCATCATATTTGTCAACAAGTTGAGTACGCTTATGGGTTTTCGAAGGAGTTATTACTTTACCATTAGTAAAATATTCTTTGCGAATTCTGTAAATGCTTCTTTCTGATATCCCTGTTGTCTTTGCTACCATTTTCACTATATTGTTCACACAGAGTTCTGGATTCGTTTCAGTTAGAGAATTAAACAAATTTAATACTATTCGTTTATCCGAGCTCCTCAGCGATTTTCCTTGTTGATGTTTAATCGTATTTACATTCAAGTTTTCCATTTTTGTAATTCGACAACACACAGTTTGAAATGAATGGAAAACGAAACCAAGAAATTATAGTGCGCATGACCGGAAAAAGTTTATTTTTAGTGATTCAGAATGTGAAAATATTTATTAAAATAACAATTTAACGAATATGAAATAATTACATTTATAATCATTGCTAAGTGACTAGTATTTCATTAATGATTTTATAAATAACGAAGAACTATTTTCTGCAGACAAATGAGATGCAACGCGGTTTCTAATTGATGGACGTGGGTTTAAGCCAATAAACAAAGAGAGGTGTGTCTTAGTTTGTTTACAGTAGCTGCCAAGTTAGGATAAATAGACTATAGAATAAAATTTTTCTTTGTTGACCTAAGTAGGAATTGACTTTAAAAAAAAATTTTTTATATTACTTGTTTTATTTTTAACTGGTTACTCAGTTTTATCTTTGAGAACTTTTTTATGGATGATTGAAAAAATTAAAGTTAAAATGAAAATATTTGTTATTAGCCAGAAATTTGTTCTAGCGTGTGAAGATTTTATGGTTGAGTACCGAGGTTCCACTGTATTTGATTAATGCAATTTTTGATATATGCAGTATACATCGAGAAATTTATTAATTGCATTAATTAATCAAGGGATGTCTATAGTAGGTAACCTGTATATAGCAGAAACTAGTTTACTAAAGCCCTGGTCACACTATGCGATTTCCAGCCGCGCGGGCGACTGCAACCATGACGGCTGTTCCTGTTAACTGGTAATCCCACCCTCGAAAACCGGCGCGACTGCAACCACAACTAGAAACAAAAAGTTTGTTCTACTGGCGACGGTTATCAGAAAACGTCTTTGTGCCACGTCATACTTTGTGTTGTATATTTGTCAACATATCTTGATTATAACATTTGTATTAAGTCAGTTTCAGTACATTTAAATGCTATATTTGATATAAATCAAATCTGAATTTATAAAAGTTATTGTTAGATTTATTTTAAAAAGTTTGATTACTTTTAATAATAAACAATTGAATAAAATAAATGCTTATATAAAAGAAAAAATATATTGATTATAAATGAATTAAATCATTCAAGCTTTCCTCTAAACAACACTTACCCTCAAATATTCACTTTTATAAGATTGATAAATAGCATTCAAAACTTCTGGGATAATGACTGATATCGAATTATGGGCCACTCTAAATTGATATGCCAAACTACGAAACGTTTCTCCTAAATTATATAAGTATTGGTATTCATACGGATATATCCCCTATAACCTACGGCATCCGAAAGCCTTAATTCATTCATCAGCTGGTGAAGGAAAGCATGATTGTTTAGCCCGTTGATTTTCATTTCGTCAAGTTTTAACCCAGCATGAACGTTTTTCTTATTTTTCTCTTCGTATATTCTCGCCAGCTCTAACAAAATTAGCACCTTTTTTCTTTTATTCATTCCAGAAAAGGAACTGCTTGCTATTTTAATAAGAAAAGTAGCTAAAATTCCGTAAATACTCTGAAGTAGAATGTAAAAATGTCAGTAAACTTACGAAAGTAGACAAAAACAAGCTACTGTAATTTTATTGGTTTATTATAGGATCAGGTGTTCCGAGTTGCAACGTCAACGAACAATGTGTGACCACGAGAAGACGCGCGTGACTCGCGCTTGTTGCAGTTGCGGTCGCCTGCGCAGCTGGAAATCGCATAGTGTGACCAGGGCTTAAGAGCTGTCTATAACAGAACCCGTACTAAGAGTTGTTTACTAAGAGTTGTCCGAACAGTTTACTAAGAGCTGTCTATAACAGAACCCTAAGGGTTCTGTTATAGATAGGTTTGACTGTATATATAAAATTATTGCAACACACTTGTAATTTAAAAATGATCATTTAAAGTACAAGAGAAATAGTTTAAACTTGAATACCATTGATAAGTAACAGCTGTCAATTAGTGGTAAATGTTACATCAGTATTGAGTGTGAGTAATAAAGAACAATTCCATATTACAAAATTGAGCATAAAACGTCTTCAGAAGTATGAAATATCTTATTATGAAAGTAAAATTATGAAATCGGCCAATATAAAGTATTATGTTCCAAAATCAGCAGATAAACAACTGCTGCAACAAATTGGAAAGACTGATAGTCATGACCATGAAACTGCCTGAAAATTCAATTCATAAAATTATTTATGATAATGAATTTTATTTTCTGCTTAAAAATTTACCTAAAACTGGATTCTATACATGAAATAAAGAAAATATGTCTCAAAAAAGTTTTGAAATGATTGTATGTTTGCATATTGATCAGCAAGAAAAGTCACTTAGCACTTTATTCTGTGCCTAAAAATTTTGCTTTGAATATCAAAACATACATGGATTCAATTTAAATTGAAGTCATTTATTAACAGAATTTACCAATATTGTTATTATATCATCTGGCCCAATTGTTCATCATGTTACTGTATAGCTATTATCACTAAGAAACTGAAAAATTTGGATATTAATTAAATAATGAAAAAAATCCACCAAATTTGCACAATTATGGCTTATAGAAAGGTTTGGACTCATCCAAAACAAAAAGTTTATCAAAATGGATAGGAAACAAACTCAATCTTTGCTCTCAAAACTTGGATTGCAAAAATACTTGAGTTTGATAGAAATTATTTTTGTAAACTTTCTACTAACAGCAAATGTAAAATCTCTACTGCACTACTTATGGGAATTTTTTCTGCAATTAAATAGAAAGTTAGTAACTTAATTCAAATTTCTCTTAATTCAAAAGTTTCTTAATTGTACTCACATACAGTCTTATTGTGACCACCTTACATATAACAATATCTAAAAGAATAATAACACTTTTTAATTCATTACTGAATTGATTACAAGGTCATTATTATACAGTATAAAAAATATATTGATTTAAAATTATCTTTACATTATCCTGAAAAATTACAAATTTTTTGAGGTGACATGAAGATAATTTGTTTAACATTAAAAAAAATTTTTAATTTTTAATATGTATTCTTTGCAGATTTCATAATTAAAAATTAAAATCTGAAAAATAAAGATTTTAATTTTTGATTTACAGTCTACTAACTAATATGCATAATTTCCATTTGTCATAAATAACAACTTATCAGTTCTCAAAAAAAAACTAGAATTGTTTTTGATTAGTCGTAACCTTTTCCCGAATCTCTAAAATGCAATATTTTTCAATCTTGAATAATCTCTTTGTCTTATATATAAGCTTTCATAATACTTTGTTTGGCTGCAATTTGAAAAAATTGTAGACCTATAAATTCCCACTGTCATCCGTCTAACTGTCTATCTTCCCTTAATCTCAAGAACAGAGTTAGATAGATAAAAGAAAAGATGACATCAGATATGGAAACTTTAAAAATATGATTAAAAATTACAGTCCAGCATTGCGATGATGTCACAACAAATAATTGCTTGTTGATATTGTTTTGTTTCTGTTTTTCATAAAATGATACTGTTATATAATTAGAAATAAAAATATTATTGGGAGATATTATAAATATCGTCACACTATTGTTAAAGGAAGAATATGATGTACAGGGGTAAACCTCTACTAATAATTTGAGGTGGAGAGCATATATTTTAAATTAACTAAATTCAATATATTCCACCAATTAAAAAGTGTGATAGTTACAAATGATGAGTTACTATGAATGTCCATGTGTGCTCTTGTTCTTCATATCGAGCAATTTTTAAAAAAGTTTATTTTTAATATATTATTTATGTGAAAATTAATCATACAGTTTGTTAAATTCTATAGTAAAAAACATAGATTTTTTCCTATGTACAGTTTTAGTCGTCTATTTAATATGAACAAGTATTGTTGAATAATTCAAAATTTGTATTCTTTGTTAAAAATCATTTAAGCTTTCAAATATAGAAGTGTAGAGATAAAAAGTCAATTTTTGCAAATAGTGAATAAAAATTGATCTTATTTAAATAGGAATAATTTATCTTTTATGCATTTTATTTTTAATTTTTTTTAATAAATAGTGAGACTGGGAAGTACAGAGATGGTGTCTACTTTTCAATATTTTTTCATTAACTGTAAATGAAAAATCTTTATGCATAGGTGGTTTATGTATGTTAATATTTTATTTAAGAAAAGATACCTGTGTTACACAATTAGAATAAATGCTTATAAATATTTTTAAAGTTTTGTATTATGAAGAACACATCTATAAAGAAGACTCAGTGTTGCCAAGCATTAAAATAACACCACAGTTTTTCAGAATAACAGTGTCCCAATTATCTCTTATCCCAGTTCTCCCTGGTCTCCCCTATTATCATTTAAAACAGAAATTTGTATGTTTATTTGATTTTTGTAAAGGAAAAGTATATTTAGTTTATGCTTTATTTTATTAAGAGTCCTTACAGATAATATCTTTATTATAAAAAAAAAAGTTTTTTTTAAAGTATTTTTCTGATAAGATATTTTCTATAGATTCTACTATACACTATATTTAATTTTATTTTTATCACAGAGATAAAAAGAAATTTGGTGGAAATAATTTAATAAGAAAAGCTTGCATGTAAGCCATAGAATTAAAAATTAAATTTTATTAAAATATATATTCATGATATGTTGAATGATAATTTTTTTTTTCTTTTTCTTAAGAAATCGAAGATGTCGGAAACCACAAATGCCATCTTATCCCAAATCTGTAGGATTAAGAAAACGACAATGTAAATATTCTATAAATATATATAAATTATAATTTTTTTTTTATTACAGTTTATATTTAAATCTTACCATTGTCTAATCAAATTTAAGTTATAAGTTGTAATAATCAAAAATATGGAAAATAACCCTTTAATCAGATATTAAAAATTCACAAAAATATTAAATATTATTTTAAAAATTGTAGAAATCATCTGGTAGATAATGGATTTGATTTATCAATTTTGGGTAAATATCTTGATGCTAGTGAATGATTACTTGAAGGTTGATGACAGAAATAAGTCTCCTGGATGTTGACTTTTGTATATTTTGATGATTTAGATTGTTTATTAGGTTGTTTTTACTCCCGCATCTCCATTGTAGAGTAAGACGCATGCGCATCGATCTTTTAAATGTATCTTAATATACGTTACATGTATTTTACATGTGTTTTCAAATTATGTTACCTATTTTTATATTCATATTTTAACATAACATGCACTTATGGTGCTTTTCCAATTGGTTTTTACTTTTATATATGTTAAGGTGCATGCGCATCAGTTTTACGAGGTTGTTTTTAACTGTCTAGTAAATTCTGATTTTAATTGCACGTATGAAATGATATTGATATAGAGCTAACTGTGCTAGCTTTAGTAATGTTAAATCAGAATTCATTATTCATTATTTTTGGGTTTTTATTATTATATTTATTTCTGATTGAATTTAAAGTTTTGAGAATTACTTATAAATAATAATAATATCTGTACAGTATATATATATATATATATATACTTTTTAAACTTTAGATGTTTTCTAAAACAAAAATACATTTAAATTACAAAATCATGCAATCAAAAAATATATTAAGCATTAATTTTTAAGAACTATAATTATTCTTTTAATATATTTTAGCATTAAATTTAAGTGGAGAGTCAAATCAAGGAAGTAATGAAGTAAAAGGTGCTATTATTTATAATTCAAATGAACTAAATGATAATTATGTTACTATTCAATCTACAAATGAACCAAAGGTACAAAACATAAATTTTCTCTTTAATTTTAATTCTTCTTATAAATTTACTCTAGTTAAGTTAAATTATTTATTTTGTATTCATATTTAGGTAAATTATTGCAATAAACATTTAACGATCAAAATTAGTGATTAATATACATAATTTTTTAATTAGCTATTACATTAATTAATTGTCACTATAATTTTTAAAACATTTATAAAGTTAAGCTTTGACAACAGAAAAGTAAACAAAAATTTTTAAAGGATTAGAATTTTATTGATTAAAATGATATTTGAATTAAGTAACAAAAAAATTAATTGAAATTTTAATTATTTTAGGTTGAAATAATACAAAAACAAAAAGAGTACACAGCATGGAAGAAATCAAGTGCTGCTAAAACTTGTCTTGTTTATGTGAATTATTGGGTAAATAAATAGTTTGTTTATAAAATAAGTATTAATATTTTTTTAGATTTTTTTTATTAAGTATTTTGATATTTATCAGCTATTAAAAATTGCCAAGTTAACAGGAACTGATATTATTTTAGGCAATTGATTGATAAAATTTTGAATAATTTTTTAAAATGAACCGTGAATTTTATTCATTGAATACTTAATTTAGTATAAAAAGTGGAATGTTGTAAAATTTTGTTGGCTGCAATTAAAAAAAATATAGACCAGTAAATTCCCACTGTCATTCAGCCATCTGTTCTTAATCTTGAGAATGGAGTTAGATGGGTGAAAGATGAAACCAGATATGGAAACTTTAAGGGAAGGAGGCCCCAATTAACTACACATGAACTTCCGATGCAAACCAGAAGTCGTATTATTTCCAGTTAAAAAATTTTTTTTTGAAAAGCGTTAGATAGACGATTGGCAAGATACTACTAATTTGAGGTGGCGAGCATATATTTTAAATTAAATAAATTAAAAATATGATTAAAAAATTGCAGCCCAGCATTGTGAGGATGTCACAATAAAATAATTGCTTATTGAATCTTAAATTTTTCTATATAGGCTAAGCACAAGTATGCATTTTGAGTCAAATCTTTTATTATATACAGTGTGATCCATAAGTTTTAGAACTTAACAACAATTCAAACAAATATGTTAATTTTGGAAAATGGATAAGAAAACAAGTTATAATATAAATAATAAAATTTATTTTAATTATGCTTAATTAATAAATTAATGAGGTATTTTATTTAAATGAAAGAGATAATATTATTTGAATATAAGATAATTAAATATTTTATTTTTTACAGGAAGAATATGATCCAGATAGGATATTAAATCAAGGTTTTCCACTTATATCCTCAGAAATGTTGCCTATAAAATATGTGTGTTATTTATGTGGTAGTACTGGCTTAGACAATGTAAGTTTTTTTTTTTTTTTTTACTTAATATCCAATAATAATAAAATGAGAAATAAAGTTTATGTAATGTCTAATTTATTTGTTTTTATTCATCAAATTGCTCTTTCTAATGTTACATAATTAGAAATAGTAATAAAAATAGGATTATAATTTTGATTCCATTAGTCGTTCTCAAAGTTGATTAGTTTATACTTGTTTTTATTCTGAAAGTATATCGAAATCCTCTATTGTCTTATTATCTCTGTTCTTTTCATTTAAATGAAGTTCCACTGTTAATGTTGGAAGATTTCATCTTCTGAAGGCATTTTATCTTCAAAAAATGTTTTGAATGTTCTGAGTGCATGAATGTCTTCTGAATGCATTCATGATATTTATGTTAGAATAAGATTATGCTAGAATAAAATAAATGCATTAATATATACTGTATGTAAATTTTATTATTTTCATGGTATTTGTTTTTTTTCCTTCTTCTATTTTTTTAATTCCTATTCTAAATTTATGGGGGAAATATTTTCTAAAATACATTTACAAAACTCAGTGAAAGTTTCTTTCATTGTTTAATGTGCTTTGAAAACAGTCTATAGATATTTTTTCAGCTGCTTACAAAGTAAAAGTGTTAATATACAGTCGACTCCACATAAGTTGACACCCCAAGGGGAAGTGGAAATGTGTCGAGTTATCCGATGTGATGACTAAAGTGAAGTTGGGAAAAAAACCAGAAAACTACAATTAGGAAGATACAGTAGTGTGTTATACAGTAGTATAGGCTTACAATGCATTGTGTTCTCCATTTACAATTACTCTGTAGATGAAAAACTGAAAAATTTGTTTAGTGTTGTTTGTTTTCAGCACTTAACGGTCTCGACTTTCTTTTCCAACAATCACGAATGCCTTGAAAACATCATCTTCGCAATTGTCAATTGTTGGCAAGTAACGTCTAAGGATTCTTAATGCCTCTGGCATGAGAAAATGCAAAATTGGATACTGGTGTGACATTGATGTAGATTGTATATTTTCTTTTTGTTTATCCATTATTATTTTATACATAAAAATACATAAAATGTTAAGGCATTTTTATTAATATGTATGTTTATATATATATATATATATATATATTAATAATAATAATATATTAAATATATTAATTATATATTAATAAATAAATCGACTCCCCCTCCTGAAAAAAAAAATGAGTTTGCACCACACGTACAGAGTGAATTCAGTTTTTCAGGAGGGGGTGATGACTTATCAGAGTGTGAGACAGCAAAAGTATGTCGACTTATCCAGTGGTGACAAGTTAAACGGTGTCGAGTAAACCGGAGTTTTTTAACATTAATGCCTATGTAAGTCAGCTGGGACCACAGAAAACTACTTAACCGATGGTGTCGAGTTATCCAGGTGTCGACTTATGCGGACTTGACTGTAGTTATTTTTTTCATTTATTAATCTAAAATTTTATAAATGTGATGCTAAAATTATTTAGCAAAACTTATGACTCCAATTCTGGGTAATTTATTTTTTACTTTTATCTTCACATTTTTATTATACTTCATTTTTAAACATACAGGAAATCTTTGTTAGTTTGAAATTCAAGGGACGAAATAATTGCAATTTTGAATTATCCAACGTTTATGTATATCTGTACACTACGCCAAATGCCACATAACTGATGTAATTTATTAAGCAAATGGAATATGGATACATACAAAGAATGCTATTTTTGTTAAATAATAATTAATAATAATATAAATGTGAAGGTAAACAGCATGTGTCTGGTGAGAACTTCACAGGTTGCCAGATGGGTTTTATAAAAAAGTAAAACAGATTCCTTGAAACATCGCCCAAATTATTTTTAAAGTGACCTAAAAAGTAGTAATTCGTCAAATCTAGTAGCCCAGAGCCCTATAAATATCTCAATCTGCTACTCATAGTCCAATCTTGCAATTCCAAAAATGAGCCATGTTTTATGAGAAGAGAGAAAAAGGTAGACCATTGGTAAGGTAACACCTGAAAATGTGTTACCACAAAAGTAAACCCATATTGACCAGATTAGAGTTGTCTTGGTATATTGTTCTCTTATAGTATGGATACATTTTGATCTAAATCAGCGTTTCTCAAAGTGGGCGATAATGCCCCCTTGTGGGTGGTGAGCAAATCTAGGGGGACACTGGAGACAGTACTTGAACGGTGATCAAAGGCAAAAGTTGGGGTCACTGACAGCTGTTTCCTTTCCTCTGTTAAATGGAAAAGAGGAAACATTGTGTTTAATGGTTTCCAGATGTTGAGAACAATGTACGGTAAGGGCACAAAGTATGAGATTCATAGAAAATTTTCCTAAGAATATTTCCAATCCTTTCTCACACAAGAGAAAATCAGTTAGGGGGTGTTGGGTATAACTTTATGGAACAAAGGGGGCGGTGGATTGAAAAAGTTTGAGAATCACTGATCTAAATGAACAAGTTAGCATAGACATATCACAGTTTGGACAGAATTTCACTTCAAATTTTAAGGTAGCCATATTTTGAACTAACCAAATTCCTTAACATGTAAATCTCTACCCCCCAGCCAGAATGAAAGTATAGTTATGAAAACTAATGGGATTTTGAACTATCCAAGTTTAAATTAATGGGGATTTCCTGTATTAAGAAAATGATAATTGTTTACCTAAAAATGTTCATTAATAGAAGACAACACAAAAAAATCTCAGCATCTTGTATTTCAAACTATACTGTCATCAGAGAGACATTTGAAACAATTTTATATATTAAGAAAAGGAAGAATCTCCAGATAAAATTTAACTCTCTCATATGACTTTGTTTCTGTGATGTAAAATTGATGAAGTTGGATACAATAAAGGAGTTTTTGGTTTTTATTGATAAATATTGTAAGCAAATTTTTGTCTAGGTTTTATTTTTTATAATAAATGTTAATATTGATTTTTTTTGGTCTGTATAAAATATTTTTCAGCAAAAAACAAATTGATTTACATAAATATTATTTTTAAACACCACTAATGAAAACTTTGAATTAGTTTTGGCTTTCAATCATAAATCTTAGAAGTGTTAAAGGAATTTATAAAAAGAAAATAATAAACAAAGTTTTGAATAGCTTTATTAAACTCCAAACGTTAAATAATGCACAAAAATTGCATTACTAGAGCAAGAAATAAAACTTGAACTAATTCCCAATGCTATTAGACTTCTTCAGTCCAGTATCAAAGGATAATGCCATAAACAAAACTTGCATAAAAGTTTGATTTTTGTTTGTTACATTACCATATTTCTGTACATTTATTTCCTCTTATAGATGGAGCAAATTCAGTACTGTATTCCATAAAGACCTAAAAATACTTACTATTTTTTTTTTTTTAAATTTTTATAGTATCGAAAGCATTTTTTTCTTTTATTATTAACTAGCAGATGAGCCCAGCATGGCCCGGGCAAAAATAACAACAAAGGTTAACTTTATTAGATTATTTCGCACTTCTAATCTTTCTATTATATCATATTATAGCCAGTTGAAAGGCCTGATGCAAGCATCGGGGCATGTGCATGGACTCTGGCAATTGCTAGCTTTGCCGCTATACTTTGCTGGCACTCGATACGCCGATTCAGACTGCCCATTTTTTCAGTAGCAGCAGCGGTGTCATTCCATGGTATAAATAATAAATTCATATCAATAATAAATTGCTATTACAAATAAAAATAATATACTGAATTATACTGTAAAAATATAATATAAATATAAAATAATTCATATTGTTAATTTAAATAATAGCTAGGGGCATCCCTAGTGGCCGTTTTTGGCATACCGTGACAGAAACCATCCGGTTTTTTGATTTTATATAGTAGATAAGAGTTATCACAGATGTGTCAATGAATAGTTACTATATGAGTACATTTAATTTACATTGACACAGAATTACAGTGCTCTTATAAACCAAAACAAGCTGGTACTTATAAGAGCATGTGAAGCAGGACATGTTTCAAAAGCACAAAAACAAGTGACTTTTGCATATAAGAGCATGCTCTTATTTGTAAGTAAATATCATAATATATATTATTTTAATTAGGGTTTTTCAAACGGGATCCCGGTTGTTTTTTTAACCCGGGAAATTTTTCTCATCCCGGGAAATCCTGCAAATTTCTTAAAAATTCACTTTCTTCTTATTTTGTGTTAAGGTTGAGGAAATTTTTCAAATAGGAATATAATTAACTCATAAACAGTCAGAATACATTTGTATTTATTAATTTTAAACTTCTTATTAGTTTTTTTTTTCTTAATTTTTCCTCGTTATGGCATGTCACAAATGGTCAATAATCAATATATAGCTTATTTGTGGCAGGACTCTGAAAATGCTTTACTTGTCAGAACTTGTGATATATGGAATAATTCTGCTTATGCTGTCTTAATTTTTAACCATGCCCAGTAGCTTCAATAACTGTGTAATGCCAGGTTGTGCAAATTGGACAAGGATACAAACAAGTATGAAGTCTGCAAGTACGAAGTTTTTTCATAAACCTAATTATTAAAGCCAAACGAATTGCCAAATTATTGGGATATAAGTTTGATACCGCTATTTAAAGCAGCCGAGGCAGACAAATCAAGAATACTAGAGAATAAAGAATTACTACAATCTCGAAAACGAACTAGAAATTTGCCAGGCTACAGGTGAAAAAACACATCAACTGTCTTCTCTTAAATGCATTAAACTCGATTCCACTCTCATCAATTGAATTGGAAGACATTCTCGGTTGCAGGACTTTTCATTACTAAAATAAGAATCAGATTGGGTGACCGGAGTATTGAACATCTTTGCTTTTTAAAATCTTATAAAAATTTACAATAATGTTTTGATGGGTTTATTATATTAACTCATTAAAAATTTATAATTTTCTTTCATTATTAAGACATAGGATGAAAATAAAATTACATAAAAATATTAGCGAGGTTGAGGCCGAAGTTTTAAACACAAAAACGTGTATGTTGGACGTTCAGTGCCACTTTCCTGTAAGCCTAGAAGTTTAACAATGGTGTTTGGAAAGTCAGTGGAATCACGCTCAACATTCCAAACGCCATTGTCAAACTTCTAGGCTTACAGCAAAGTGGCGCTGAACATCCGATGTGCAAGTTTTCGCATTTAAAACTTCAGTCTTAATCTCGCTATTCTCATAATTTCAAAAACTATAGAAAAAAGAAAAATGGGGATAAAAATTCTGAAATGCAAATAATTAAAGATATTGTCAAAAATGTAGTAAATAATTGTATTGAAACAAGTGAAGTATTCATCCCTAATAACTTTGTTTATCAATTTACTGGATTAATATGCAAAAATTAAAATATTTGAGGTTTTATAATCTGTTATCTTATAATAATAATTTGCTTTTTTTAATTATTAAAAACTGAACATTTTAAAATATTATATAAAAGCAGGGTTTCCCAATATGAGCAGTAACATTGCAATATGCAGAACCATTTGCATGACTACAAACTTTAGGGTTATTAGCATTTATTGAGGAGACATTGAAATTTTGCAGTTTGATGTAACAATAAAAATAGTTAAATTTACATATAATTATTTTTCAGTTATTTTGTTGCCAGTATTTTGTATTAAATAGTCTCATTGGAAATAACACTTAAAACATTCTTTGCCCTTTAATAAATTCTGAATAATGCCCACATCAATCACTGAGATGATAAGATCAAACAAATCAATGTGATATTTAGCATATAATAATGTTAGGGAGATAGCTCATCATTTGTTAAGATCAAATTTTATTTTACATTTCAATTCAGTGTTAGGAGATTTTATGATTATGCAATCATGAAGCATAGATGTTTTATTATAATGTAAACATGTATGTTTAAAACACATTAACATTATTCCTATTAAATACATAGCCCATTTAATTCAGTGCAGTTTAAATAGCATGGTACTTTTTTGGAATGCATTAACCACAAATCAAGCTATTGCTGTATATATTCAATATCAAAATTGCATATTGATTTTTTTTTTCACATTAGGTGTATGTTTGAAATATTACTAAAGGGATTTTTTTCTTTTAATATAGCAATTTCAGTTTATCTTCTGCTCTTTATGCTGTGAGCCATTTCACTCATTTTGTCTAGATGAAGAAACATTTAATGATCGGTTTGATGAAGAAACTTGGTGCTGTCAAAGTTGCCAAAGTTGTATAGTATGTGGACTAAAAGAAAATGTAAATATATTTTATATTTATAATTTTGAAATTTTGAAATAAAATAATAAAACATACTGAAAAAATTATTATTATTTTCTAAAGCTTTTGAAATGCAAAGTTTGCATGAAATGTTATCATTTAGAATGTATTGGACCAGATTATCCTTCAAAGCCATCAAAAAAGAACGTCTGGGTAAGAATTTGTTTGTTTGTCTTTAATGTAGAAATGTTTAAAGATAAAATATGATCTTAATATTGTGAGATTGGAATTCCAGCAGACTCAAAATTGTAATAATTTTCACTGTTGTAAACATCCTCGATAGAAAAAAATTCCTAGCCGAGAAAATATGTGTCCCTGGCCGTATAACTGTCAACTATCCATTGTTCTCACGCTGTATACAGATCATCTTGCACCTTAAGTTTATAGTTAACGTCCAAATTCGTCATATATTTTTGGTCCCGGGAACACCTATGACCCAAATCACCATCAACCATAGATCATGTGACCAATTTTCCCAGCCTAAAGCTATAAAAGCCACTTTTTCCCCCCTCAGGGGAGTCTCTTATCATCTGCCAGACCAACGCAATTGCAGGTCGTCACCGCTCTGGACCTTATGTTCCAGCGTCACCGCGCTAAGTCGTGACTTTATAAAAGTGTGCCATTCCTGGATACCTATAAACCCTTCTTGGATATCAAAGTGCTAACTCGATAAGGAACATATTATGAGGTATGAAATGAACCTGTAAGCTCTCTCTTGAACCCTATGCAAATTAGGGAAATTAGTCAACTTTTGTAATTGTGTCCTTTGTTTAATTCCAATAAATCTTGTTTTAATGGTTAAATGGTGTCCTCTTTGACTCGAATATCGCTTTCATTTTATCGTCGACCCCATCTCACCTCCCATCCACTCGCCCAACACGAAAAGTCCCGACTCTCTGGATCGAAATCATAAACTTAGCCATCTTGACAAGTGAAAGGTCAATGACCTGTTGCCAGAAAGGGGGAGATATGATTTCCTCCTACCTCCCTCGATCTCACAATATGCTAGATAACAGCTTGGATTAACTGCATTTTTCATTGTTTCCTTTTTTTTTTTTTTTTTTATCTTTCAGGTTTGTCCAACTTGCATGAAATGCAAAAGTTGTAGTGGAACCATTCAGAAAGGTTCAGTTTGGAATTTTGATTTGCCATATTGTTCTAAATGTTCACTACGTAAAACTAAAGGTATAGTGTTTGGTAGTAAAATATATAATCATAAAGGTTTTACTTTTATTAAATTTTCTAATTGATTTTACTTTTATGTAGGTAGTTATTGTCCAATTTGTCAGTTGAGTTATGATAATAATGATTATGAAAGTAAGGTAAGTTTAGTTGTTACAAGAATACAATTACATTTCAAATAAAAGTTATTTTAAATTTCAATGTGCAATATATTGAATTGTCACAAGGTTTACTAGTAACATCTCATAAAATATAAATGCAGTTATAACTAGTATATAAGTTACTGAGCATGTCATTGTTTGAATTTTCTATTTAAATATTATTGATTAATCTTTGCTGCAATTTAATGTAAGTTAATAATTTTTCTTTATCAAATACAATTTTACTGAAATAAGTTAAAATAAAAAGAAGTTCATATTTATAAAAATAAAATGTATATTATAAATACAATTGTATTTGAAAAAGAAATTATGTAGTTGTGTATTTGATATTTGAATTCATTGAACTTCATTTAAAATTAGTTAATGTTGCATTTATTTTAATTTGAATTTTTATCTATATCTATCAAATCTATTCAGAAGAGTAGGCCAGTTTATATATTTTCTTTCTTTTGTTTTGTTTAAATAGACTCTTATCATATTGTACTCTTATTCATTCATTTGTATTAAAATCTTTTAACAACATAGGATAAATCATTTGTTGTTGGTGTATTTGATAGTAATTTTATTAATGATTCAATTAATTCAAATATAATGCCATTAAAATTTCATTTGTGTGTCAAATGTGTATAGAATTCAGTTGAAAGAGAATGAAGAAATGTGGTACATACAGTTGAGCTTGTCTATCTTGAAATTTTTTTCTTGCATTTTCAGCCTAAATTCTATATTTTTTCCATGTTTATCTCAAACTTCCTCCCAAAACTTCTGTATCTCAAATTATGGACTGATGTGTCAATTACAATTTCAAAGCTTAGTGATTACATTTTGATAGCCTAAATTGTAGTTGAGAAACATCTCTTGCGATACAATACATAATTGCAATGAACGCTGGTTTTCTCTGATTGATTACGAGTTTGGTTTGATCTATTTGTTTACAGGAATGTGGCACATGGGCAATCTTCCAAAGGGGAATGTCTCACAGGAGGACTTTCTACAGGAAACTCTCTCCTATTTAGATGTTATAAACATGAAGAAAACCTGGAAAACTCCATTTAGCCAGCCCATTGCAAGGCATGAACTCAAATCAACTACCATTGTTCATCAGTTTTATCCACCTGGCCCATTGATAAGCTAAGGCTATGAGTTTGGCTTGTGTCTTATCGGTTGAAGAAAATTGGGCAGCAGAAACTATTGACAAACTACTTCTATTAAGATATATCAAAAATGTTTTATTTATACCTAATGCAGATATGTACTGGTACTTGCTATTGTATTAATAAACAATCCTACCTCTAATCAACCCTATTACTGTGTAATATGTAGGAACCTCTACATCTTGAAACCTATCTATCTTAATTCTTAATTTTTTTTTTTTTTTTTTTTTTCATTCCTGTGAGACAAGTTCAACTGTGTGTGTGTGTATACATATAGAAAAATTAGAAAGGTGAAATGGACTAATTAGATAGTCATGGACACAGTTATAATAACATCTATTGTTTTTAGCTCTATATCTCCTAAAGAGATCTTTCTGAGCATTGTCATATTGTTTACAAAAAAGAAAAAAAAAACAAATTTATGAACAATAATATACAGTTATAATAAAGTGTGTGGAATAGAATGCTTTAGAAACAGATTAAGGAATATTTACACATTCTTGCCAAAACCATAAAAAAAAAACTGTATATAAGCAACAGCAATCTTCAACAAAAGCAACAAGCTTAAAGCAAAACTCCACACACCATAACAGAACCCAAAAGAACAATCAAAAGATGCCAAGGAGAAAATTTATTGTGTTTTTTCTAACAAAATCATTTTTGTATCATATTGAGCAGTTTCATCTAATACGACCGGTCAAATACATTACTTATGATAGAAATTTTTGGTAAAATCCTGAAAGTTCTATATTTTTTACATGTGAAAATTACATTATCAACACTATTAAGTTTGTACATTCTTTGTAGTAGTAAGGAATAATAATAGCAAACTTGTGTAAATATGCATTAAATTTTTATAAATAGTAATATGCAAGATAATTAAATTATCTTCCAATAACTTGCCCATTTGAACTTTTCAAACAATGTTATGTCTTATTTTGGTTAACTTTGTTTAGTAAATTTTTGAAAAGAAAATTTTTTATTGGTAAAATTTAACGTTTTCGCTATATTATTTTTAATTATAGATGATGCAATGTGCAAAATGTCATTTATGGGTCCATGCTAAGTGTGATGATATAACGGGTAGGTTGAATAAGTTTATTAAATTAATAGTTGAGTTAGTGATTATAAATAATGGTTTTTTTTTATAAACACTAATAGGTTAAAAAGTGTTATTTTTAATGTAAATTCAATATTTTGTTATATCTTTGTTCAAATAATATAAAATAAATATAATAATTTTCTTTCTCTCATAATTTAAATTAAACATAATACAAATTTGTTTTTATTTCTTTACAACTTATACAGATGACATGTATGAGGTTTTATCTTGTCTTCCTGAGACTGTCATATATACATGTCCATGTTGTGCTCAAGAGGTGGAATGTATGTGGCTGAATGCTGTGTATGATGAGTTAACCAGAGGTTTGAAGTCAATCCTTTCAGCCTTCGTCAATGCAGAGATTGTCAACAATTCTAATCATCAGGCATTTATGATTATTATATTAAATAATTTATTGATGTTTGATTTAATTAATAAACTTTTTAAAATAAGTAATAATGTTCAAAATCTTTAAAAGTAAACAGTTTACAAATATTATTAATTTATTTGTAATATAATAGTTCTATTTTATAACGTATGGAGGAGCAGAGAACTGCTTGTATTGATAACTATTTAATCATTGAAATAATTAGTAATTTTACAGTAAATTTTTATAAATGTTGATATTTTTGGTCTGCCAATAATTGAAATTATTATTTCAGGAAGATCTTGGACCTCAACTTGAATCTTCCAAATATCCAGATATATTCAAGAAGAAACATTGTGAAATTAGATTACCTCCAGGTTTACCAAATAGCACAGGTATGACTTAATTTAGTTAGCAAATAATATGTAATAAAGTATTTATTCTTAAAAGGATACTCTGTTCAGACTTTATTTTGTGTGTGTGTGTGTGTAAATGTATTATTAATATGTTTAAAAATTAATTTACTTCAACTTAGCATAATACTCAGTCTCTATTTTTGTATAAAATTATAATTTAGTTAGTGAAAACATTACTCTCTGTGTTTTGTTATATTAAATTATTTAATTTTAATAATAACCATAAAAATTAGTATGTAATTAAATTTCAAATAGGAATTATAATTTATAATTGTATAATTATGAACAGAATGATGATTGATTATTTTTATCACATTTATACATATTTAAAAAGTAGACAAATGAAATTTAAAAATAAATGTGTTTGTAATTGCATACTTGAATATATTTTCCTCAGATAACATTCTTTAGTTGAAAAGTTTTAACTATGATACTTCAAATATAGTTTTGTATATGCCATTTTTTATATAGACCATTCTACAAACAAATTATTTTCATTTTATGTTTACATATTAATTATAGTCTCAAATAGTATATTAGGATTACAGTTATTTTAAAAAATGTAGTAGTATCAAGTTATTATTTTTAAATGTTTTACAAAATTTGAAAGATTTTCTCGTTTTTCTTTTAAAATGCTTGTTGTAGACAACAGTCTGTTTCAAATACGGGGGGAATACAATAATTTTAATAAAATAACAAATAAATTCAATAGTTCATAAAATTTAGTTAGATTTTGCTATAAATGGTATATGACAGTTAAAAATTCTATTATAACTGCAATATACTTTATACAAATATTTTAATTTAATGCAAGATAGATGTAAATAAATAACTTTTAGATTTATTTATTTAAATATTTTTTTAATATTTGTGTATCATATCGAATATCAATAAATTTTAATCTTATACATAAATTTTTCGTCCGATGGAGAATTATTGTTCAATAAAGATAATGACGAAATCTGCCCAAAAGGGATCACACTTATTTTCTATGTTCCTAGACAATACACTTTTTCGGCGACCGACTTTTCTTTGTAGGCTACATGTTGCCGGTAGTATAAAATAGTCCTTGTAAAACACAAAAATATTTCCAATTAAAATTATAAAATAACTTCTTAAAAAGGAACTGGTGATAACAGATGTCTTGCTTATGTCCATCAATACCTTCTGGGGGTGTAACTGCTTTTATCTACTGGAAACTAGTGCTGGAAAATGTAGGTTTTTTTAAAAAAAAGGAAAGCTGCCACCTGGTGACGACACTTGTAGAGTTTATTCATAAATTTTTTTTTTCTTCCTTATAGTAAAAAGAGTGACATAAATAACTTGAAAACCAAAAAGAGTATAAAATAAACAATGTATCCTGCATGGTATTAAGTGATAAAAAAATTCATTTAGTTTTGATTGTCTATAGTCTTTACATAATAAATCATTGAAAAGGCATTTCTAAGAATATTGCATCCTAAAATTGTTTGATTTCATTGTACTCTACAACATAAGACATTCGGTACTTCTGCATTTTGGCAGTTATTTGAGGGTTAGTTATGTCATTCTCCTTGTCACTTTCTTCAGTTGCATCAGTATTGTGTTTTGTAGCTGCCTCTTCCATTACAGTAGAATAGATGTCTTAGGTAAGTTCTTCAGTGCGGATACCTCTGTCAGTTTTCATCCAAGCATTGAAATCAGATAATGGCATATCATTGAGATTTAAATCATCATTGTTTTCCAAAAGGAAAACAATGATGATTTAAATCTCACACAGCTGAATGTGTACCTTCAGCTGTACCTTCATTTGCAGCATTAGTTAATCTTTGTGCTTGAATTAGTTTACAATTGTAGTTGATGTAATTTCATCCCAGTTTTGTGTAAAAAGATGAAGAACATCTAGAAGACTGGTCTTTTTTTGACAGCTTCTTGCATTCATTTTCATGATTTTAATGTCTTGTAGAAGTTGACTGTTCATTTTGTGGTATTAGTATGCATCCATAGTTTGGATTTCACCCTGATCACAAGATTGGATGAGTAATAATGTATTGGATGGCAAATATGTGACTTTTATATGAATTAAAGAGTTTGTTACTTGATGCACTTTGCAATTGTCAACCAAAAGAAGGATCTAGTGCTTATGTTTCCAGTCTTAACCCAGTGACCCATCATTAAAAATTGCTGCTATCATCAAGTCATTACTATTAGAATGATAAGTAACCAATAATGCTCTCACTTCTTAAAACAACAATTTTTGATATCACTATCAAATTGTGTTTCTCTCTTGCTATGCTTACACAACACATGATAATCACATACTCCTTGAAAATCTTACAGCCTTGTATTTTTTCATTTTTGAATAAATAAATATGTTTGATCACAGCACAGAAATAAAGGCTGGTTTCATCAGTGTTATAAACATTTCAAGGCAAAAATTCAGGAAGGAGTTTAGCCACTCTTCCATCAGTCAGTGTTTCGCTGAAGAGAAACCTGCATCTTTTTCTTTATTGTGTACCCTTTTGTAAACAATGTTTTTTCCAGCAAAGAAACTATTCATCAATTGCTAAAAAATTTTCTTTGTTCATTTTTTAGCAAAGTCTTCAGTTTTTTGATAAATAAGTGGATCATTAATCAGTGTGTCTTTCCCTTGTACTTCTGTAAACCGTAACTTCAAAGATGTTTCTGCCTTCCTATCTTTTATATAACAATTCTTTTTAGTTTCATTGTTCTGATTAGATTGTGCTGTTTTTTCAAGATTGTTTCTCTTCTTCAGAAGCAAGCACAACAAAGGTTGTGAGATTTTTAACTGGACTGCAGTATTTCTTTGGTTTATTTTTGGGAGACTATACACAGTAGATCCCCCTATAACATGGTAGATACGTTCCATGTTATATGAATTCCGTCTTGTACGAGTCACTTAGATTTTACAAATACATGAGCCGTTCACAGCCCGGCACTTGTGCAGTTTAGGGGGTATGGCTGTTTGAAAGGTTTTCTTCCATAAAATTAATCAATTCTAGACTAATTTGACTCGAACATTTCCAAAACACATATAATTTTTGAGAATAATCCATATAAACTATGCTATAGACAAAAAATTGTAGGAATACTTACCAAGTGCACACTGTTTGAAGACACCATTGCTTAAGCTTGTTTTCGTTACGAAGCAGCTCATCGAATGGTGGGCACATGTTTCCTGATAAGTTATTTTTTCTGCGAAAAATTCACTGAACTTTGGAGACATCATTAATAGAAATATAATTTTTATGGTTGTTGAATAATAAATGTTTTTTAGTAGGTCTGCTGCTCGTTTAAACTCAACGGTTTGTGCAATGTCCACTATTGGTCCAGATTCAACCAATCTTGTTGAGACACGAGTCGGCCATGACAATCTGTCTCATTCTTTTATCGTGTTATACGAGCCTCTTTTAGTGTGTTATATGAACGCGATTGCAATTTTTCTGCCATGTTATATGAATCCATCTTATATGAACCCGTTATAGGGAGGTCTACTGTATAGTAATATTCTAAAATATTTAATTTGTTTTTCAATGGTAGATCATTATGTTGCTTTATCCACAATACTAAACAATAAAGATCAAAGTGGGTATAGTACAGTAGATGGACCTTGAGATTCAAAATAACTTACCATCTGTAAAATACAATATTATGGGATGAGATTGAAGCTTCTTTTATGCTGTAAATGTATTTCTATAAACATATGTACCATACATGTACAGAAAGTGGCCAATAAATGTGTAGCATGGTGGTCTTGACGATGTCCAAATTTTTATTGGTTTACAATTCTGGATTTTTCCCATGTTTTGTTTGTTTTTCTAAACAACTGCTCTCTCAAGAGGAAAAAACTGAAGAAGCTAATGTGACAGATGTACAAATCACCACCTACAGGTATCTGAAATAGCTTGCACTGATATTGTTGGTATTTAGTTTATCATTAACCGATCATATTAACCAAAGCATTGATTACATTAAATGATACATTTTTCATAGAAAATGCACAAATGTTTTGGAACTATGAAAAGTGATCACAATAAGAAGCTGATAACAATAAACATGATTTTAATAAGCAGAATCCAATGTATTTTAAATTTTTTGTGAATTAAATTGAATGGAATTATGTTTTTGAATATTATTTTACACATATGTTCTTACACTGATGATGCATATAAATTTATAATTCTATTATTTATTAATCAAAACTTTTCTCTTATTCATTTATTGATGAAGAATATGCAGCGGTAGTTTAAATATTAAATTTTGTTTTTCACATATTTAACTTTCAATATCATCACAATAATGACTCATTAATGATTTCCATTGTGTTAACATGAAATCATTTATAATTTTTTCTTATTTTCATCGATTCAAACTTGTTGAGTCAAAGGAGAGAAATAAATCGAAGAATTGGTTATTTTCAGTCAGAGAATCTGAACAAAGTTTCATGATTTGTAAAATTTTAGGCAGTTTCTTCAGATTTTTGAAAGTGAAATCTTGCAAAAGATATTAATTTTGTCATTGTATACCAAAGAAATATTTATAAATTTTGCCACAATACTATCGGGTCAGGCCATAAGTCATGCGCATTTTTATGACCTTGAGAAAAATCTTGTTTTGCTGTTAAAAATGTTAAAAAATGCAAAAATGTGATAATGAAATGTTAAATTGGATCTCATTCATATAATACTGTTCAGAATTGTGAACATTTCAGTTGTTTATTTTCATTAAAATGGAAGTAACCGACAAATACAAAAGACATGTTTTATACTTTTTATTTTTAAGTGGTGAGAATGCTACAAATGCAGCCAAAAAAATAAATACTGTAAATAATCAAATCGTAATAAGTGCAAGGACTGCACAGAAGTGGTTTGAAAGATTTTGAAACAATGCTTTTAGTGTGGAGGATAAGGCTTGTACTGGAAGACCCATTGACTTTGATGATGATGCTCTCTCTGCACTAGTTGAAGCAGAACCATCTTTAACAGTTGATGAAATTGTGGAACATTTAAATTCATCCCATGGAACTGTTCATAGACACCTACAACAAATCGGAAAAGTTTCAAAGCTAGGAAAATGGATACCACATGAACTGTCAATAGCTAACCGACAATAACGTGTAAACATTTGCACGTCTCTTTTATCCCATATTGCTTTAGAACCTTTTCTTGGTAAGCTGGTTACTGGAGACGAAAAATGGATTCTCTATAATAATGTGACGAGAAAAAGACAATGGATGGATCGCGACAAGCAGCCAAAACCGACTGAAAAAGGTGGGTTGCATCCAAAAAAAAATTCTTTTGTCTGTTTGGTGGGATATGTCAGGTGTAATTCACTTTGAGCTGTTAGAACCTAATCAAACAATTACAGTTCAAATGTATTGTGAGCAATTAGAGCGTTTAAATGAAAAATTGAAAAAAAATCGACTGTCGTTAGTGAACAGAAAGCATGTTCTCTTGCAGCATAACAATGCCAGACCACACGCTGCAAAAATAACTGTACAGAAACTTGATAGCTACAACTAGGAAATTTTACCTCATCCACCATATTTGCCAGATATTGCTCCCAGTGATTATCATCATTTTTGCAGTTTGCAGAATTTTTTAAAAGGGAAAACTTTTGAGGATGAGAACAATGTAAAAAGGGCTATTTCTGAATATTTTGATTCAAAACCGAAATCATTTTACAAAGACAGGATTAAAAAGCTACTATCAAGATGGCAAGAAATTGTACAAAATAATGGGGAATACATTATAGATTGAAATAAAATTTAATTAAAATTTTTTGCTGCTTTTTTTGTAGATAAAAATATGCATGAACTTATGGACTGACCTGATAATTATATATTTAAATATTTTGCTAAGCTTTTTTTGCTTGATATTTATTAGTCTTACTTTTACTTTTGGTGAATAAATTTTACTTCTTTAACTAATAATACATACCATATGTTTTTATGTCCTATAAATATAATCCTAAAATGTAATACAATAATAAATATTACACTGCATTAATCATTGACAATATTAATATAAATAGGTTCTATTTTATTTTATAGCTAAAAGTATGAAAAACTAAATTTAATACACATATACAATTTATATTGCACATTTATCTATTGATTAAAATTTCTTGAGGATTTTAGTCTTAAACTTATTCTTAGTATAGAAACTGTCATAGAACTGGAGAAAATTTAAAAAATAAAATGTACACCACCTCTCTCATTCCAATCATATTAATCTCCTTCCTATCCACAACATATTGCATCCTTCTCTTCTGAAGGATGCAATACAGTAGAGCAGTGTTTCTCAAACTTTTTTGTCTGGTGGCACACTGAAATTACTAAACAAAATTCACGGCACCCCTATTATTATTATTATTTTATTTTTATTTATTTTTTTTTTTGCTTTTTTACGGTTAGTAAAGATATGAAGGATGAAAAGTCTTTGAAAAAAATAAAAGTTTTTTAAAGTAAGTAAGTTTATTTCCAAACAACACAAAAACATTCAAAACAAAAGTTATTATTATAAAGGTATCTGGTGATAAAATGAGCTCTCAATTTTTTATGATTTACTAGTTGATTCCTTAGCTTTGCTACCAGTAACCACTTCTCGATCATTAGAATCTTCACGTTTTCTTTTTTTAATGAAAAAATTATTCATGATATTGAATAACATAATTAACTTCAATATTTTATTATAAAATTTAATTACACGTTAATAATTTATTTTTTCTTGTAAAGAAGAAAAATATTTTTATATGATGCTTTTTCGTTATTGTCTGAACATATAACAATAATATAAACAATTACTGCATTCAACGCATTTATATTGCACTTCTACTCACTGCAGGAACAGAAGAACAGACAACTAGTAACTAGTTCGTTTTTTTTTTATAGTATTTACGTATCGCCAATTACCGAGTCACTGAGACAAGTGGTGACGTAACAAGATTAGTAGAAAAAAACCAATATTCATTTTTTATAATTGTTTTAATTATTTATTTAATTTAATACTTTAATTCCATTATTTTAAGTAATTTTAATTTAATTATTTAAAAATTTTGCAGCACCCTTGTGGTGTACTTGCGGCACCCCAAGGGACCGCGGCACCCGCTTTGAAAACCACTGCAGTAGAGCATCGATTATCCAACTCCCGATTAACCGATCGTGTTCTAGTCGGCAAATTCAAATGTCCACTAGTGATGTGGCGCTACAATATTTGGTTATGTTTTGACTACTTTAATATTATTTTTGTTAAATTTTTGCATGTTTTAGCTGGCAGCACTGGCTCAACCATAAAAGGGAGGCTAGTATTTAAACCAGGCCTAATACAGTATACTAATAATGTATTTTTTCATACTTTTCGGTTATCCAACCAACCCCAGTCCCCAATTATGTCGGATAATCGATGCTCTACTGTGTGATATAAGAAGAACCTTCACACCCTGTACTAGCATCCTAGTCACTGTCATTGAGTTTAATTATAAAACAGCATGGATATTCAACAACATTGACCATTGACACAACACTTAACCTTAGGCAAAATATTCTTTTGAGTAAATCAACTACTGTTAAAATAAAACTTTTGAGATGCTCTGCTCACAATCAGGAATATGCCAAAAGAATAATTGGATTTTTCAAATAGGCTTGCTATTTCTTTTGAAATACTTGTAGAATAATTAGCAGTTTTGTGAATTTATATATCTTATTTTAAGATTAGGTATGGTTTTTCACTGTTTATAATTATTGTATCATTCTGTTGTTCTAAATGATTGCATAGATTATCTCTAAAGCTGTATCTTATAATCGAGATGGGTTGTTGATGATAATAATAATAATAAACAGTATTGTAAAACAACACACAAAATGTACTATGACAGAGCCATAATCACAGATAAAAGAATTTATCACAACAGGCCAGACATCACACTCATTGACAAACACAATAAAATCACATACATTAAAAACATATTCATTCCAAACACTCACAATACACTTACAATTGAATTGATGTAATAGGCTACCATTTAATTTTATACATGTTTTACTCTCTTCTATAAGGAAATAAAATATTCCATTATTCACAATCTTAGCACTTATTTATTATCATCAGTTATCAATGATAACATATTGATAAAGCATTTTTAAAAAATTTGAAATTTAAATCAAATTTGTTTTGTTTAGATTGTAGCATATTACATGAAAATGTAAATGAACAAACATTATTGAAAAAAGTCACTTCTGTCTTTTTAGATAAAAGACGGGTGAGAGAATTTAACAGCTACAACTTCATACGGATTAATTTTAAGGTAATTTTGACATAGAGAGTTGAATTTTTATATCTCTCATATGCCATGTTAGCCAATTAAATTGGATGCTTTAAGCATTCATTTTTGTATTAAATGTGAATTTATGCTAAATAGAATTTTAAAATTTTTATCAAAAGTATTAGTATTTCTTTATAGTTATTTCTTTACAGAAATAATTTGTATTTTCTTATATCAGTAACAGATAGGCTAAGTATTTTTTTATAGTTTGGCAACTTAATCATGTTAATCAACACATTTCTTTTGTCTGAGTCTTTGATCTTTTATAAGTATGTCATTTAAATACTATAATTTATATTTTGAGTATTTATTTATTGGTAAGAAAAGTTCATATTAAAAAGTTATGCCTGTGATGTTAAGATGACAAAGTATATTCAATAATACACAGTATATTGAGAATTTGCATTCTAAAATGAAATAATTTTCAAGTGTTTTAATGTATTCATAATTAGATATTTTTGTCTTTTTCTCATCTTTTTGTCTGTTTCTTTATTACAAGTAACATCTATTAGGAATAGAAAATTTTTCTTAATGTAGTGATGATATCTAATTAGACATTGCTGGACTTCTTCCATAATGTTTATAGATTATTAAATAATTTGTTTTGAAAGTTTTTCTAGCGATTGATGGAATCACTGTCTCATAAGAATTTTAATAATTATAATTTAATTTAATTTAATTTAGAAATGTATAGAAGGAAAGATTGTAAGAATGTGAATTTGGGTTCCACTTCAAAGTCGGTAGGTGCATAAAGACATCTAAGTTCCAAGCCAATCTTTACTTCCATATATGTATATATGTAGAGGGTTCCTATGCACCTGGAAAGTCAGGAATTTTCATTACTGTTTGGAAAAAATTACAGAAAGTCAGGAAATCTGCTTCCTTAGCTGCCTTGTTCATTTTTTGCTGACAATATGCTTGACTAAGTATAGCTGTCTGCAGGCAGCAAGAAATAATGTGGTGCAATACAACTTATGAAAAGGGATGCACAATATTTTCAGACTCCAAAAATTTTCTCAAGTGTACACAAAATTTCCCCAAAAATTTACAAAGTACAAAAAAAATAATAAATAGTTTTAATTTAAATGGTATTATTTATCATTTTTCATTTTAATAATTTTGATTGCATAACAAAACAATTTCTGATCTTTTTTCAGTTTATTAATATTTTATAAAGTTCAGGAAATTTATTAAGTGATAAATTTAATAAATATATAAATAACTTTCCAGTACTGGGATATAATAAACACAATATATCTACACCAGCATACTTGAAATTAATATATTTTTACTAATGTTTTCATCTGTTTATAACCGACATCTTCAGTTATATAATGCAGAACAAAACACAAACATTTTTAAACACTTACATTAAAATCAATCAAGTGTTTAAAAATGTTTGTGTTTTGTTCTGCATTATATAACTGAAGATGTCGGTTATAAACAGATGAAAACATTAGTAAAAATATATTAATTTCAAGCATGCTGGTATAGGTATGTTGTATGTGTTTGATAAACATGTACTTTTGTACATGAATTATACAGGATTTGTTAATGAATAATAAATAAATAATTGCTTTTTTCAAAGCCATATAGATTTATGGTTGTGGATTAATAACAGAATAAACTACTTTAGTTATTTTTAATTACTGAATTATCAATGATCAATAAGTTAATGACAAATTTTTCATCACACTTAAGAAATCTGTGATGAAAACTTTTAATACGATCTATGTTGGGACTTACGAAATAATTGTCGTCCTTTGGTGAATCATCGATATGGGAGCAGGTGGGAATGTTTGATTTGGACCTCACAGCAAGGTGACCCTTTTTCTACTCTAGACCAAGGGATTGGTTCCTCGTATGCTAATTGGGTAATGAGGATGTCTCACGAAGGTGGATACGTATAATTGAAACTCAGGTGCGAGGGGGGGAAATTTCCAGGATGCTTGGAATATCATTTGTAAGAGAAGAAGGTCACCTCTTTACTGCATTGTAGTAAAGAGGAAAAACAAAGGGTCACTCTCTTGACCTCTCCTGACAGAAGTCGGGGAAAGGAGAAATCAATTAGCATATTAGTGTAAAAACTCTAAATAGAGAGGAAAATCTCACACCATGCTTTTTGAATGGTAGACCACAATTCATCCGGATTTGAATATGTATGCTGGCATATACGTTCATCCAAAGATTCTCTATGGAGTTTAGGTCTGGCAGTTGGGTTGGCCATGTCATAAGATTCACCTATTTCTGTTAAAACCATTGATTTACCAAATTTGCTGTGTGTTTTCGGTTGTTGTCCTGTTGGAAGATCTATTTCCTTGGCATTGAATGACTTGCATGAGGAAGCATTTGATTCTGCAATATGCTCTGATAAATGGTTTGATCCATTATTCCATTAATTCTATGAATTGGAGTAATTTCCTTTGCAGAGAAACATCCCCATACCATTAATCACCCACCACATTGCTTTATTATAAGAACTATGTATTTTGGGTCATATCTCATGTTCACTGGTTGTCTGATATATCATATACCCTCACTAGAGTAGACATTGAATTTAGATTCATCACTCCATAACACCTTGGACCATTTTTGTTCGGTCCAAGTGATGTGTTCATGTGCACATGCTAATTTCAACTTTTTGTTTTTTGTAGAGATAAGTGGTTTCTTTGCTAGTCATCTCCCATGTAATCCAAAACTAGTCAAACATCTTTGTACAGTCCTTAAGCTTGTATCTGGGTTATCCACTTTAGATTTATCTTCCTCACACACACTGGGGTGTATATTAGATAAATACAACACTTACTTGAGCCTGTGACCGGTGTGAAAATAACCAAATCAAATCAACAAACGTTTTCCGGACACCTTCCGTGTCCTTCCTTAGGTTAAAACTGCTGGATTCTTTTTTATATAACGCTGTTCCGAACTTTTAAAAAACAAATTTGAACAATGATAGTTCGAATGCATAATGTCCATTGCGCAAGCGCTGTATCCATTGTGTTCTGTGCTGTTCTGAATCGTCTTTCTCCTGCGTGCTTAGATATTCTTGCATTGCATTCTTTTTTAAGGTCACATGACTTCATGTGTCATCGGACCTCAATCAAATCTTCAGGCATCCTCTTGTAATAAAGCTTGCCAAGCAAGCGAAAGAGCTATCTCCTTCCGTGAATTAATGCATGTCGTTTTAGTTTGCGCTTTGTGAATCTCTATTGCTTCTAGCCATTTGAGGTGGTCTATCCGGGGTGTTTTGGTTATTAATGTGGCTCTCGCGAAGTCCACATTAATGCCCAGTTCAGAAGCGTACACCGTGAGTGACGTGGTAGCTCTGTTGTATTGTATATCCGCCTTGTGCTCTTTAACTCTGATTTCCATCGTGCATTTTGTTGATCCTATGTAGATCAGATCCCTATTAAATCTCTCGTCTCTCATTGGGATTTGGTAGACGCCTGGCATTCTACAGAATGTGGACTTGTGCAAATGCAAAAGTTAAAAATAATAAAAAAAAGAAAATAATATATAACATAAAAAATATCTTTTTCACATCCAATCTCACATATGTATCTCGAAATAATAATTTGATAGATGATATAAATTGGTAATTATCTGTCTAGTTTAAAAGAGTTAAAAGTTCAAATATTATTCAGAGTCATTCTTTACCATTAGATACTCCTAAATTTCAAATTATTAAAATTTTTAATACATAATGACTAATTATTTTCAAAATTTGATCTAGAGGATTAATAATTTCTAGCTTATGGTATAATGGCACGATGGAGTGACTTTCATTCAACACTTGGCTTGTTTTCCATCTTTTATTCAGTTAGTATGCCATTTACAGATGCCTTTTGGGCGTTTGCCCCTCCTATCAGCTACTTATAAGCTAGAACCCCCGAAGGAGGTTCTAGCTTATAAGTAGCTTAGAAGAAATATATAACTGTTTGTTTTCTTGATTTAGTGTTAATTTCTAGTTAATTGAGTTAGGTATATTAATTTAGAAAATATTATAAATCAGTTAAAATATATAGATTCAATTGTGATCAGTATGTACACGTGAAATGATTATTGCTATTAGGATTAGCTTTGTTGCAGAAAATTAAGTTACATAGAAAAATCTAATTGTTAATTATTAAACTATTTACATTTATTTTTGAGTTTATGTAGTTAACATTTTCAATATTCTCAAAAAGAAATGATAAATATTAGGTTGGGGAAAAAGAAATCCATTATTTTGTTGCTAGACGGCTGTAGTGATATATATCTCGTAAAGTATTGATCAAACAAGTTCAGACTTGTGCTCATTGGAAAAGTGACATTCCGTACTAAAAAAAATTCTGTTACAGTTTTTTGATTGGTCAATTTAGTTGTGAGTTATAGGGTGTAAAAGATGGAAGTTACCAAAGAGAAAATTTGGTATGTTTTACAATTTTGCTTTGATAAAGGCGAAAATGCAAGCCAGGCGGCTGAAATTGTGAATGATGTGTATGGTCCCGATACTGTCACAGCCAATTATGCACAATTTTGGTTTCGTCGATTCCATTCTGGTAATTTCGATGTTAAAGATGCACCTCGCATAGGTAGGCCCGTCATCAAAAATGTCGATAAAATTATGGAAATGATTGAAATGAGCCAGCATGTTAGCAGTCATAGCATCGCCCAAGAGCTAAAGATTGACCACAAAACAGTTTTAAACTATCTGCTTAAAGCTGGATTCAAAAAGAAGCTTGATGTTTGGGTGCCACATGAATTGATGCAAAAAACATGATGGATCGAATTTCCATCTGCGAAGCCTTGGCTAAATGGAACAAAGTCGACTCATTTTTTAAATGGATGGTGACTGGGGATGAGAAATGGGTCACATATGACAATATTGTGCAAAAACGAACATGGTCAAAGCGCAGTGAAGTGGCTCAAATGGTGGCCAAACCAGGAATAATGGCCAGGAAGGTTTTGCTGTGCATTTGGTGGGACTGTAAAAGAATCATCTACTATGAGCTGCTTCCATATGGTCAAACATTTAATTTGGACCTGTACTGTCAACAATTAAACCATTGGAAGCTAGCGATTGACCAGAAGCGGCCAGAATTGGCCAACAGGAGAGGTGTTGTTTTTCATCAGGACAACGCCAGGCCACACACATCTATAGTGACTCACCAGAAACTCCGGGAGCTTGGTTGGGAAGTTTTGATGCATCCACCTTATAGTCCAGACCTGGCACCAAGCAATTACCATCTTTTTTTTATCATTGCAAAACTTCCTTAGTGGTGATAAATTGGCATCAAGAGAAGATCACGAAAATTGCTTAGTTGAGTTTTTTGCCAATAGGGACCAGGGCTTCTATGAGAGAGGTATTATGAAGTTGCCTTTAAAATGGCAACAAATTATAAAACAAAACAGTGCATATTTGACCTAAATCGGACAATCCGAACCACGTTAAATAAAGTCTTGAAATAAACGTAAAAATAATGGATTTCTTTTCCCCAACCCAATATTTTGCATTTCTATTTTTGATAACTTTACTAATTGTTTTCTGTAATCCTGATTTGTTGAAGAATTGGTTGTTATTTTTAGAATATTATAATTACTATGCATTTGATTTATTTTGTTACACTTATACATCAAATGATCTGAAGAAAATTCAATTTTGCACCATCACAATTTTGATTAAAGGATTTAATGTAGACTTCCTCTATGTATAAAGATTCTTTGTTTAAATTCAGTTGTGCCATATTAAACACCTCAATAACTAGATATATATTATCTAAAAACACAACCAGTACATCAGATCTGGCATATTTAAAATACTTGTAGTCTCTAGAAATTTATGAAGCCATAAAAAATCAGACTCTCTGATTCTCTGAAGTTAATGGCAGTCTGTCAATGGCAAGGAAAGCATGGTTCAAACTGTAGTAAATTACTTTAGATATAGTCTTAAGTATATTAATCAAAATATTCTTATTTTTTCATTTTATAATATTATTTCTTTATGATATACATTTTCTGCTTATATTGTACATTTGAACCTTGACTATTTAAAAATTCAATTTTGAGTTGTGTATTCCATTTGATATTCTGTTATTTTATATAACCTAAAGGTTGGTATGGATGAAAACATTCATTATATTAAATATACTGGTATGTAGTTGTATGTTTAACTGGTTTGGTGTACTGGTATGCAGTTGTGCAATTAATCTTTTAATATTTAGTGTTATTGATTAAAAGATGGTTTATAATAATTTATTAGCTGCTTTCATTTATTTATGTTTATATTTAATAGAAAATTATATATGGATTTACTTAAAATAATTTTACTTATTAAATGCAAGAAATTTATTTAAATTTTTATCCTTTTCACTAATGAATTCCAAAGTTTATTATATTTTATGGATTTAATATTTATTATGTAAAGAAGATGCCAAGTTATAATATCAATGTTTTCACGTATGGTTCAGTACAGTAAAGTTCTCTGATTAGTTTCAAGAATGAGTAATTTAAAAACTATAAAACTAACTTAATAACAAAAAGAATATTTTATAAAATAAATTATTTTGCTGTCTTTCATACTAGCACAACTGCCTTTCATCTATATAATGGGAATAATTTGATAGTGTCTGTATTTCAGTAGAAAAAAATAATTGTTCATGAAAAAATGGCTGACAGTAATTTACATTGTAAAAATATCGAAGAATACAAATAAAAATTTTTGACTTTATAATCTGTCTTTTCAGTCACCATTGATAATTCAAAATACATAAAAGTTCATTTACAAAGAACCTTTTATTTGAGGCTATGCCTCTGCAAAAACATGTAAATTGGTTTTAAAAAGTCTTCCTGGCAATGAATACCCATAAATTAAAACAAATAGTTCATAAAAAAAATAGCTCCTGGTATTTTTGCAGATGTGTGGTCTCAAATAAATGGTCATCCGTGTAAGTGAACTTTCATGTAATTTGAATTGTCAGTGGTGACTGTGTAAAGACAGATTATGAAGACAACAATTTTTATTTGTATTCTTCAATATTTTTACAAAATAATTGTTACTGAGAAACATATATTAATTTGCATTAAAAAACTTGTAAACACATTTTCATTTTTAACAGAACATTTTGCTTGCACTGGATCAAGAACATTGATACAGTAACTATTGTCTTTTAAACTATTTCACAGCTCTGATAAGTTGTAAAAACATTTGAAAGACAAAACAAGAGAATTAATTATAAGAAATTTGAATGAAATAGGCATAGTTTTAGAAATGATTCATGTTATTTCAATGTATTTGTAAAATTATAAATTTCATTGCAAATAATAATTAATAAATATTTATATTTTAAAGAATTTTATATAATGAAACAATTGGTGTTACTTTTCAATATATAAAGTTATTCTATACTAGTATAGCTAATTATTAAATCTGTTTTTAAGTTATGTATATCATCAATATAAATCATATTTTATATGTTAGTTCTTTTAAGTTTTAAACTTAAACACAAAAATTTCTAAAAAGTTGTTATAAACAGTTATGTAAATATTTTAATTATATTTGTATGTAAATATAGTAATACATAATTGAGTATTAAATAAGAAATTTTTTCAGATGGTAAAACAGATAAACTTATTGTAATTTTGAATAAATTGGAAAGAAGAGAATATACTGTTCTAGTTCGTATTCCTTTATTATTTATTGTACTATATAAGATTATTATTTAAATATTAAATTGGCTGTATTTTCTTTAGAGCAATTTTTATGAAGAAGTTTTATCTTTACCACAACTAAATAATGTAGCAAGAGCTCATAAAGTGGATAAACTTAATAAAGTAGGTTTTCAAAATAAGTTTTCTAAATGTGATGCCTACTTACTAATTAACAGAACATATTGTAAGACAAACGTACTACACCTTTTAAGTATCCAGTAGGAAGTTTTATTAGATTAAAAACGTTTTCGGCTGCATTAATCAGCCTTTGTCAGTTAACGAATATCAAAAACGAACAAAATTCGAAATTACAAAAAAAACGGCGTTCGAAATTTACAAAAAACCGCACTTGCGCATTGACGGGTTTAAGCCCCGTTTTCCGTATCAAAACGTGATGCTAGTCGACAAGAGACTTCCAGGCCGATGATAGGCCGTCTGCATCCCGGTGGTTGATGCAAAGCGTAGATAAGTGCGCCTTATGTATTTCCATTTTTTCCAAGTATTTGATAGCCTGCCTGGATCGAGTGGCTCTGACAATGGAGGCCTTATCCCAATGCACCGTTATATCTTGTTGCCTAGCAAAGGACGCTAGGACCGTACTGTCACTGCCACAGGTTATTGAGTATTTATGCTCTTTTATTCTTTGTTTGAGGTTACGTAAAGTGGTGCCTACGTATACAGTGTTGGTGTTAAAACGATGATCTTTTATCGGTATAGAATATACCCCTGTTAACTCACTGGAGCGATCTCTCCTCTTGTCGTTTCTCAGTAAACGGTAAATCGTTGGATTGCGTTTGTAAATTACGCACAAGTTCTTCTCTCTGGCCACATTTTTGACAACCTTATTAAGAAAAGGCATATAGCTCAACACAACTGCTTTCCGTGAATTTCCATCGTTGTGCTGCCGACTGTTCTTCTGCAATTTAGTTATTAGGCGATCAGCAACACTTCTTTGGTAACCATGCTGTGCAGCCACCTTTCGTACGTAGGCTAACTCCTTTAAAGTGTCTTGAATACTTGAGCAGTGGGTGTAAGCTCGCCGGATCCAGGAACGAAACGCCGCCATCTTAAACTGTCCGGGGTCTATAGAGTTACTGGGGATGACGAGGGGGTGATATACTGGTTTCCGGTAGACACTCGTTCTTATCTCCCCTTCTTTGCAGGCAATGGAAAGGTCCATGAAGTTAACAAGGAACTCACTCTGTTGATCCAATTCTACAGTTAGACCGTATGGGTTGTGGTTGATTACATCTATGAAATGCTGGATGTTGTGATCATCAGCCCAGAAGATGAAAATGTCATCAACGTACCTGGTGTAAATTACCATGTCGTTGCAGAATAACGGTAAGATATTGCACTCGAGGTTGCGTAGCACCATCTCACAGAGGACTGCGGACATGGGGCTCCCCATGGGGACGCCCCTTCCTTGTATATAAATTTTCTCATCAAACTCGAAGAAAGAAGAGTGGCAGACCAAATCCGCTAATTCCAAGATATGCTTGTGATACTTGTGGGAATTCACTACGTTGGCGAACAAAAAGTCTCTTAATGCACAGAAGCATGGTGGAAGCTTGATGGATGGGTATAGGGACTTAAAGTCCATAATGGTCATGATTTCTCTGTCTGTCAACATAACATCCTCCAGTTTTTGCACCAGTTGCAAAGAGCTTTTTATGCTAAAGGGGTAAGCCTGTAGATTATTCTGTACGAACTTAACCAGCTTCCTTTCCAAAAGAAACGTTGGTGCCTGACATTTTTCCACGACAGGACGAATTTGCTGGCCCAGCTTGTACGTCTTCCCAAAAGCAAAAATTCGTGGTGGCGCCGGTGCACTTACAACAACATGATCCAAATGCAAAACGTGAGCCAAGGAGGATAAGGAGAACTTCTTAACTCTGTTCTGGAGGGTATCCAAAAATCTGTCCGGTGCCATAACACAATCCGTTTCATTAATATATTCATGTAGCTTCTGGTTATAAGATTCCCGTTTACAGAGTACAAAGCCCTTGGTTTAATGCAGCCAAAAACGTTTTTAATCTAATAAAACTTCCTACTGGATACTTAAAAGGTGTAGTATGTTTGTTTTACAGTCCAGTAAACGTTTCTCTTTTATTGTAAGACCAATTAATTTGCAAAATAAAAATAATAGTTAATTTAAACTTTACAGTTGATAAAGTTATACTTTCCATGGTTTGAACATTCTCAATGGGACAAAGAATCATCAAAACCTTCTGATTGTCATGTAGTAAAACCTCCTTATGATGATCATAATTATGCTATATACAAAATTAGTAGTGTACAGAAAGAATCTTTGACTCAACCAGGAAAATTAAGAAGTAACTATTTTTATATTTACTTGAGTGTTTGATATTGTTAAAAATAATATTTAACAATATCACATTTATATTCTTGTAGATGGTTTTTCTCATAGAACATTCATAATTAATTTATTCTGAAACAAATAAATTATCTTTAATTTTAGGTGGCAAAGATGATCCCCGCAAATGTGTTCTTTGTGGAATTTTTGGTGATGCTACTCCTAATGTAAGTAATTTTTTTGTAATTATTTTCATATATCTGCCCTTATATATCTTTGTAATTACTGAACACACCTCCGATTGTATATTTAATTAAATTTAGAGATTGAAACCTGTCACTATAACTTGAAATTATAAAATGCCAATGACTTAATGTATTTGGATATTTCCCCAACTTTTAATTCGACAAAATTTGTTACAAATAGATTTTAAATAAAACACAAATTAAGTTATTTTATTTGATATCAGTTAATATTAATGTCTGCTCTTATGATTAACAGCATTTCTGACATGATTACATGCATTTTTATTGAATCCAGAAAAAAATAGTTTGAATCAAAATTTTTGTCATATTAATTTGTTAAAAATAACTTTAGCAGATTAAATTAGATCTTAAAATAAATCAAAGAATTCAATACTACAGATATTAAATTAGATCTTTAATATCTGTAGTATTGAATTCTTTGATTTATTTTATGTAAACATATTAAAAATTTGTTTTCCTGATAAGTTTTATGTATACTAATTCTGTAAAATTTTAAATATGCATTAAAGCTGCTTTATAATTTGTGAAAAAGAAAACATCATTAAAATGGCTTAATACACACATTATACATTATCCTTGACAAATTTTTATTTTTCTGATCTGAAGAATATGCTTGGACAGAAATTAAAACAAGTAACAGTTTATTGTTTTAATTGTAAAAGATTTTATCTATTTAAATTTAAATGAATATTAATATAAAACACCTAGTATATTATAAATGTATATTTCATATACGTATAAAATATATCTAATTCTTAAAATGAGCATATACATATCTTTAATGCATGTTTTTAAAACTAATACTGTTATAAGTATTGACTTATTCTCTTTCATTCTACATTGTTTATAACATAATATAGACCAAACAATTTTTTTGCAAGTATAAATGCATATTTACTCTGAGTGAAAAACCTAAATTATTCTTTGAAATTTATATTTTGAACAAAATGAATTACATTTCTGGATAATCAAATTTAGAAAAACTAGGCAAGTAATATTTGAGCAAATACAGTTTTAATTTTAATTTATTAATAAAACAATAAATTTAGGAGTGCGGACGATTAATTTATTGTGGCCAAAATGATTGGGTGCACATAAATTGTGCTCTGTGGTCAGCAGAGGTTTTTGAAGAAATAGATGGTTCACTTCAGAATGTTCATCCAGCCATATCAAGAGGAAGATCAATGGTAAGTATAGAATAATTTCAGTTAGTTCTTATATAGAATTAATGAAACTAGTTTACAGAATGAAAAATAATTAATGGAAATCATTCATGTTTTAAAAATACTTACATATATATATATATTTGATACATAGCGATGTGAAAGTTGTAAGAATAAAGGTGCTACTGTGGGTTGTTGTATTAGAGGATGCCCTGCTAATTATCATTTCAAATGTGCTCGTGAAGAAAAGGCAATATTTCAAGAAGATAAAAAAGTGTATTGTGACAATCATAGAGATTGGGCTGATGAAAAGGTCTATTGATTCTCATTTTTAATTATTATTATTTTTTTATATGTATTAAAATGTTGATTTACTATAATTTACAAACTTTTTTTATATATGTATACTTTTTAGAAAATTGGGGATGACTCATTTTTTGTCAAACATTCAATGTATGTTGATCAAGATCAGTTATCACCTAAATGGCGAAAGAAAACCTGGCAAAGTGGTTTACCCGCTGGATGTGTTCATGTAACCATAGGTTAATATATTTTACTTTTATTTTTATTAAAATTTCGATTTTTTTTATTCAATAATTAAAATTTAAATATTTTATTAATGTTTTAGGTTCATTGACTATTGAAAATCTTGGATATTTGACTCCAGCATCTGATCGTTCTGATGCATTGGTACCTGTGGAATTTGTGTAAGACTATCTTAAACAAATTATGTTTAAAAAATAAAATAAAAAATATTATTTTAAATACTTTTATACCTTGTATTCTTAGAGCAACAAGGTTATTTTGGAGTACAAGAAATCCTCGTCAAAGAGTCACTTATAGGATAAGAACTATAGAAGTAATACCGGAAACAGAGACGATGGAAAAGGTTGCATCTCCTCATCATACAATTGCTCATAATGTTGATAAAAATGATAGAAGAAACAAAATATCAAATGTTTGGAAATTTAAAGGATCAGCTCTACGAAGGAACAATTTATATTCTGAATGTAGTTTAGAATCTTCAGTTGCACATCTAGACCAAAATAAAAGTCTATTTGATTTTAATAGTGAGAATTCTCCATTAGTAAGCAATACATTACAAGATTTAAATAAAAAAAATGAAGAAATAGAACTTAGTAAAAATACTTCTGTTTATGATGAAAAATCTTCAAGTACACTGAATGCATCCAATAAAGAAGATTCAATTCACAACAACTCATTTTCAAGTAAAATTTTAAACTCAAATCAATTGATTGCCTCAAAAATTGATCAAATGGATCAAACTAGTAATGATTTATTGTTAGGAACAATTTCTAAGGATATGATATGTAAATTAACTTCTACACCCAAGATTAAAGATGATAAAAAATCTGATGATGATTTAATTTCACAGAAAAATGAGATTATCAACAAAATTTCACAAAATATATCTGAGGTGAAAACTTCAAAAAGTGTGCCAAATGAAGATGATTGTACTTCATCAAATAATCAAGTTCCAATTATTGAACATTTAGAACCTTCTAATAAAATAAATAATCAAATCTTAGAGTTGAAAGTCAATAATAACAAAGATAAAAATGAAGTTGAAAATAAAAATGAAGACAATACTTATCAGTCTGTTGACCATCAACTTCCATCCGAAGAAGTGGAAAACATTTGTCCTAAGCTTCCAGAGAGGAAGTGTACTTTGAAAAATATTCTCAAGACATATCCTTTGAGAAGTCGCAGGTATCAAGAATCTATTAAATTATTAAAACATTATACTGATAAAAATCAAATTACAATGAATATAAAGAAAAGGTTAAAACATAAAAAATACAAAGACATCTCTTTTCCCACAAACAACATAAATGAAATATGTGATGACATTAATAACAATGAAGCAGGAATTCACCTAGAAACTATGGAAAATTCCAACAAAACAAGACAGTTGAGGAGGACTCCAGCTCGTTTATATTTTGAACATTTAACAAAACATAAGTTACTTTTCAAAAAGAAAAGGAATTTGAACAATATCTTTAATAATAAAAAATCAAACTGTAATAATCACAGAAAAAACAAACTTAATAGCTGCAAGAATTCAGAATTTTTACCTAACAACAAGAATCATTTGTATCAGATACCACTAGATTTTGCTGTACAGAAAAGTAACAATTTAAATAATCTTGTAAATAATGAAATTGTGGTGGCTGTTGGAGAAATTGAGAATTTTGGTTATTGTATGGATAGCAAAGAATCAGAAAACCAAAATAATGAAAGATTTGCTGATCAGAGTAAAGACTTTGCTAATGAAAAAACATTTAAATGTAAAAATTGTAAAAGACAATATAGGACCTGGGATAGTTGTAGGAAGCATGAAATGAATTGTGATTTTATTGTTGACTCTAGTTCATCAGATGAAGAAGAAATTAATATGTTACCAAATTCTCAAGAGGAAAACAGAAGTGCAAATGATGAAATTAATTATTCAAACAGAGAAGAACTGAATGATGATGACAATGATGAAGATGGTAGTAATAATGACGACGACAATGATAATGATAAACAATCTTTGATTTCAACGACAGATAGTGCCTCTGAACCTTACTATAAAGATGATAATGATTTTTCTGAAGAATGTACAGAATCAAACATATTAAGTAATTCTTCTGTATCAACAGATGTTTATAATGAAAATAGTTTTCAACAAAATTGTTCAAATTTTAACATAGAAAAAAGTAAGAAAAAAGAATCTAATCAGAAATTCATTCTTCCAAAACCAAATGTAAATGTTGTTAACAGTTATACATCTACAATTTCAGAAAGCAGTTTTAATATTCAAAGTAGTGAAAATTCCATGTTGGTTTTCAATCAGCCTGAAGAGGCAACTCACAATCTTAACAATTCTTACATTCTTCCTAGTCAAACAGATATGAATGCAGCTCGTCCCATTTGTATTCAGAATACCTGTCAACTTTTTACTGCAGGTTTAAATATTGTTCAGAATCCAAACTTATCTTACTTGGGATCCATTACTATCTCTAATCAAGAATTAGTTTCTATGGCTTTTAATGTCCAGGATTCTTCGATGCAAGTGCCATCTGGGATAATTATGGATCAGGTTCAAACTTCGCAAATTGCTTCTAATATGCAGTTGCCCATTGTAAATTTTCCTGTTCTAAATCCACAACTTCCAAACACTCAGACATTTGTTCCTCATCCAACTATAATGAATCCCCAGCAGCCTCTAATGTATTTAAATCCTGTATTGACACAAACTCAAGTGAGTGAATCCGTATTTATTATGAATTCCGAATCTTCACAACCTGTAGTTTATGAAATGCCCAGAAATGCAGCAGTTCAACCTGCTGTTCAGTCTGCTGGATTTATTCCAAGTTCAAATGAGTTCAATACAGCTAATCTTGAACAACCATGGTTAGCAAACAGTTTACCTGTTAATAACATGCATTCATCTGTAGATACATCCTCTAATCAGGATTTAAAATCAGATTTACCTCAAAATTCTGATAGATTACTCCATAAAAGTATTTCAGTTGAAACTGATAGAGTGAATGAAGAACAATCAATTACTAATGGAAATGTTCAAAGCACAGCATCCAAAAGCAGTTTGAAAAGATCTACTTCTCCAAAGAATTTAGAAAAATGTAATTTATCTAAATGTAATTCTGCACTCTCTGAATTACAAAAACTAACTACTAATAAACCACTGATTGAAGTGATACAAAAGGCGGCTCAACAAATGTTGAAATTAACTTACAAAAACTATGCTGATGTTAATCAAAAAACTAATTCTGATGAAACAAAAAATAATGAAAAACCTTGTTCTACTACAAAAAGTTGTGCTTCTCATTCAAGATCAAAATACAAAGCTGCCAGAATACGAAGAAATTCTACCTCTAGTGAAAATGATATATTTAGTTCAAATGTTACATCTGGGAAAACATCAAGAAGATCTTCAATTCAAGGTAGATTTAATAAGTTTGAGATATAATGGAATCTTTTATCTTGTAATAATGTGCTTATGTTTATAAAGTATAATTTTAAATTAATTTTTAACTATTTGATATGCAAAGTAATTTTTGAAATAATTTAAAATAGTTTAATGTTATAAGATGTTAAAGTATTTAATTGTATAATTTCAACATTTTCATAGACTATAATTTTAAAAGTAATCAAAAAAATTAAAAGAATTGTAAATAGTTGAACGTCTATCATTATGATATAGTCTAATGTTACATTTCAGAAACTTATTATTTTAATTCTATTATTTAACTTTTGGTTTGATATTTTTTTAATCTGCATTTGTGCAATCATTAATAGTACACATCTCTATTTTCAAGAATTTTGTAAGGTATATCTGATATATATTAATGTTCTTCTTAGGAAAGAATTTTAAATGGGTGACCACCAATTTCAGCTGGCTGATACCGTGGATTTTCTTATGAGTTTCAGTTATACATCAAAAATTGTTTAGCTGTTCATACTATACTATGCTATAATATACTAATCCAGAAATCTATCAGAATTATTTAGCTGATAAATTGACCAGGTAAAACCATCTTTGTGAGAACATACATAACATTAAACATAATCCAAAAATAGACCATCAAGAACTTATGTTTTTAGTTGTCTATTTTTGATGATGATGATTGAACTCTGAATCTTAATGCTGAGCTGACCAAAAAAAAGTTATCAAAAATAATTCAGTAAATATACATAGAAACATTTTAAACTTTTGGAAGCTTTTTAAAACAAGTTTTTTATATTTAAAAAGATTTTTTTTATTTTAGAAATTTTCTTATGAAGTTGATTAAAACTAATATTTTCTCAAAATGAAAATTGTTAAAATAATCTTAAAATAGCTCTATAATTTAATAGTAAACTTAGAAAGAAATAAAAAAAATTAAATTTCTAAATATCTATAATATATTATAATTTTTCTCTGTGATATATTAAAGTGATATCCTTTGAAAATACTGATTTATACTGTATTTTGCTTTTATCTGCAGTCCCTCTATTGGAAATTCTATTTCTTTGGAACTCAGCTGGAAATGTTTCTTATAAAAAGCAATTCCCTTCTTCACGTGATGAATTTTTTATTTGACTTTATCACTTTCATATTAAACATGATGTATTTTTGACTAAATATACTAAAATTGTTGACTTATTTTATAATTTGCAATGCTTTTTTTTCTTACTTTTTAAATAAATTAATTTATTAATGATAATTAATTATTATGACATCATCACAATGCTGGGCTGCAATTTTTAATGTATTTTTTAAATTAAATTTAAATTAAAAATAAACTTTTAATTTCAAATATATGCTCTCCATCTCAAATTAGTGGTGCTGTGTCCCTGTACATCATACTTTTCCTGTTAGCAATAGAGTTATACCAGTCATCTAACTAACTCCTTTCAACTACTTACACAATCCCTGAGAAGGATAAATCAACATAATAAAAACCTTTTTTTTTTTGTCCCAGTACAAACAGCTTTAGATAAAAACTAATGTTTTTGACCAAAAACTTGGTTTCGTCAGGCTATTGATCAGTATAAAATTTGAAACTAGAATTCGAACAATGTGTTTAAAATTATTTAAAAGTTGGAAACTAATTTTTTTTCACCGTACATGCTACTGAAGTGAAAAATATTGTTATATCCCCACAAATAAATAATACGATGTATTTGCTGGTGTAGAAACATTAGCAACATACTAGTGTTGTTCACGTTTTTTTTCTCATAGCACCACCTCCATGCATACAAAATAATGATGGCATCTTTTGCATTAATACAGTTGCCAGCCAGGCCAGCAACTGTATTAATAACTTAATAAAATAACTTTATATTTACACAACTTTATATCTGAGTGCTTACAGGGGTATGATTGGAATGTCAAGAATTCCAATGATCTAATTGATAGTTTATGACAAGTTAAGGCAACAGATGTTGCATGCATTACTGTCTTTGATTTTGTCTCCCTATACCCCTTGATTAAAATACAACCATGCTTCTGTGACTTCAGGGATCTGTTACTAATCCGCGAAGGAGTGGGTACGCATTGTAAACATGTATTATAGCTAATGCACCTCTTATGCTATACCTCATTCTTCCACTTCAACAACTCTATGTATTTACAAAAATGTGGCATATCTATGGGCAGCCCCATCTCAGGGGACTTGTGCAAATTGGTTGTTCGACAATTAGAGCAAAAGGTCATAGTACATCCTAGTGTATAAAAGGTATGTTGATGACATCTGCATTCTTTGGAAGACCAACGTAAATGATTTCATGGATTACATGAACAACAACCCCTATGGCCTTACTTTCAAACTGGAGTAGAAGAGTGGACATTTTGAAGAGTGGACACACAAATGGACATTTCCTATATGTCAACTTTTGCCTTGACGCAGACAGAGTGCAAACCAGCATACATTACAGACCTTGCTACGTACCAATATTTATTCCATCAAACTCTGCAGACCCTTTTCCTTACAAGATCTCTGCAGGAGTTTGATTAGTTCCACGAGCTAACTAGAAGAGCTTACACACACCACACTAGATGGGAGGATACTGTGTCAGAACTAAAGCGCATTGAAAACATAGCGGTAAAGCATAGGTATGGTCGAAGCATGATACATAATTTATCGCGTTGGTATGCCAACCTACTAACAGCACGCCACCCGCATAGCACACAGGTAAAACACGACGACACCCATAATCATAGTAGCAACCAATCGCACACAGTGGTGCAATATAACCAACACTTAAGTTTCATTTATAAAGAAATTGTTACTCATAAAGGCACAAAGATCACATATAAGAGATCTAACACAGTATATGGGCTGTTGTGCAATGACAAAGACAGGACAGAGGAAAGTCGAGTACTGGGTGTCTATATGGTTTCTCTCAGAGACCACAGATTCCAGCGAGATCTAGTATACATCAGATCCATGAAGCGCTCCCTAAGCAAAAGAATACAGGAACACGGGTATGATATCACCAGCCAAAGGCATACCATCATCCTAGCTGCCTATGCCACAGACCATGAAATACAAGCCAACCTCCACAGGGCAAAATTGGTAAAAAGGTCAGATCAGGTTCAACACTATCGCAACCTGGAAGTGTTGGAAATGTATAAAGAGCCGATCTGGCCAGCAACTGTATTAATACAAAAGATGCCGCCAGTATTTTGTATGCATGGAAGTGGTTCTATGTGAAAAAAGCATGAACAACACTAGTGCATTGCTAATGTTTCTACACCAATGTTTCTATATACATTGTATTATTTATTTATGGGATGTAACAATATTTTTATCACTTCAGTAGCATGTATGGCAAAAATTAGTTTCCAATTTTTAAATAATTTGGAATTTAGAATAATTTTAAACATGTTCGAATTTTTCCAGTTTCGAATTTTATACTGATAAATAGCCTGACAAAGACCAATTTTTTGGTCAAAAATGTTAGTTTTTATCTAAAGCTGTTCGTACTGGGACAAAAAAACAAGAAAGGTTTTTAGTGTGTTGATTTAACTCCTTTCAAAGGAAAATTTTTTAATTGAAATAGTGTGACTTCCAATGCAGATTGCAAGTCATGCCATTCATATATAATTAATTGGGGCCTCCTGCCCATAATTTTTCTGTATTTTGTTTTGGCTTTCATCTACATAACTTTGTTCTTAAGATAAAGGAAGGAAAGACAGGTGACAGTGGGAATTTATAGGTCTACAGTTCTTTTAAATTGCAGCCCAATGATTTATAGTACTGTTACATGAAGATAGTTAAGATACATATGAGTTTTACTCTGAAATGTGCAGATTAAACAATGATATTAACTCAAAAGAAATTGATATGCAGTATCTTGAATTTATCACATTTTAAGTATATTTTTAGCAATATATTTACCTATTAAATTTATTTCAGATGATACAAGTGATAACATGTCTTCTAAGAATAATGATGAAAAGAATCATCCTAGCAATAAACCATATATCATGTTTGAAATAAGTAATGAAGATGGTCTATGTATAAAATCTGCAAATATTGATGGTAAGAATATTTTATACTTTCTTTAAATTCTGTTTATTAATATAGAAATATTTGCAGAATATGTAAAATATTAAATATTAATAACTGAAATTTCCTGATTATAATTCAAACTTGCATATAGCCTTCTGAATTGCTAGAATCAAAATAAAACCTTTATATACACCACACTGCTGTATACTTCACACTTCTGAACTTGCAGTTGAAAATAATACCCTTAACTAGTATGCAATTTAGAAGATATTCTCTGAAACGTTTTGTTTTTTTCTCTTCATTTCTGTTAGTAATTCCTTGTAAACAAAATTATAAAATAAGTGAAAGAAAAAAATGAGATGAAACTACCTAAGCAGCATTGTGTTGAAATGCAAAATGACTGTCAAATGATAAAAATGTTGTCGTTTTATTTCATTTCTGTTTTTTTATTTATTAATAATTAAGTATATGATATTATAAGGGATGATTAATAAATAACTAACCAATGAGTGCAGTGCTTTGAAAGTAATTTGTATAGCAATTCAACCTAGCAGGAATTAAGAGGTAATGTAAACAGCAGCATGGCAACCAGTAGTATTTGTGATCCTGCAGTAGAATGCAAGCATATAAATTAGAGCAATGTGCCTACAAGTTCCTAACCACAAAAGGAACTGGACCAATGGAAATTTATCAATGCATGACAAACACATATGGACAATACACACTAAGCTTAGCCCAAATGAAGCCCATGCAACTTTCATGTCTTTGGTGAATTGAAGGTTTATGGAACAGTGAGATAATTTCCCTAGTTGTTAAAACAGTTATCTATAAAGTAAAATATACTTTTTACATTTTTTTATTGTTGGTTGGTTATTCATGATCATCCTTTATAATAATAATAACAACAACAACAACAACAGCTCTGTCACTAGTTGAAGTAAGAGAACTTACTAGATCCAATAAACTATATAACGGGTGGGCAAAAATGTGTGCTTTGCAAAATGCATGGGAGCCACAGTTCTGTACTGTCATGGCAGATAGAATGGTAAGGTGTGCGATTTTATTATATAGTATAAATATAATATAAAACAAATATTGAATTTTTTTTAACAAACATATTTTCACAAAATTATAAAAATAAAATTGTAAAAACAATAATAAAAAACAGAAATTAACACTTTCAGCAAGAGCCACATTTGCCCATGTCTGCTATATAGCAAAGTTGGCAGGAGCGTAGGTTTCTAGTAGAGACACCTATGCAAGTAAGACCTTTGGGAGAAATGAAACAGTGACCCATAAGTGGTGTGCAACCCAAAGTAGACAGCTACTTACATCATCTATTCTACATGTTAAGTGACAGTCCTGGATTTAGTTATATATAAGCACACCCAAATACTCACTCTTATGAAGTAAACAAAAAGGTTTGGACATGTTCTTAGTATATTACTTGGGCATCATTTAGGGTAAGACATACTTCATGTTTGTGAGTTAAGAAAAAGCTCCTGTTTGATAAATATGCTAGTCTCCCTTGGTACCAGTGGTTAATACAGCATCAGCCCAAATATGGCTATTGCATCACAAACACAATCACCATTTCTTCATATACAGTGAGAAAGGAGAGGAGTTCATGTCATGCTTAGATTTTGCTTATCTTTGACTGATCAGTCTCTCAGAAATTTTTCTGCAATTGTGCAATGTCATGTGAACTTTTCTCCTCAGACATAAGGATGATCTGGATTTGTTTTTTTTTTTTTTTTTTTTTTTCATTCATTAGAAGCATTCCAGCATTGCTTCTAATGAATGCCAGCATCACACATTGAATAGCATAAATTTGTTGTTAGATTTACTTCTTCATAACTTTAATGTGTGAAATTACATTTTCTCAAGATTCTAACCTCATTTCATATCTTACATGATCTCATTTACATTTCAAAATTTTGAGATGAATTCAAGATGGCAGCCATCTGATTGACATACATATAGTTGTTGCTCTAGACATACATGTTTCTATCAAGCAAAAATTTTCCTTATTCTTCTCATTTCAAAATGGTGTTAAGCAATCTTGGCTTACCCTGTATAATCATATAAGAAACCAAGCCTAACTTTTAGTTCAAATTATATAGCATATTAATTAGCCAAAATGCAGCCTTATAATAATTAGCTTGGTTTATTATATAATTTAAATTGTGATGACTATGAAACTAAATAAAGAAACTATCTAGTAAATTTCTCATAAATATTCTTTTTAAACTTTATGTGAATATTCACTCTCTTCTATTTATCCAATATGTTTGCAATAATAGTTCTTAATTATAATTTGTTCAGTGACCAAACTCATGTTTGTAAAATTAATTAATTCAACTATATAATTAAAAAATTTATATTATTATATTGTAATAGATATACAATAACTTCACACAAAAACCAACAACGGTGCGTTATCACATATAATTACCATTTTCACAAACGTTTTCGATTTTAAGGGCTAAAATCGCGCTGGACTCAAAGCGTTTACAAACGAAGTTAACACGAGCCAGGAGGTGGATGAAGAACAATGGGATCACGCTAGTCAGGGCCGACAAGGCGAAAACTATGGTACTGATGAAACAGCATACTTATCACCAGTTATTATTGGATTACATCAATCTTACCCAATGTGAAAAGGTGGATACTAACACAGTAGAAAGACTACATGCAAGGGTGAAGAGGTTCTCCAACACTAAATTGGCTAAGAGGTTGGCAGTTAAGAACGTTATAATGGACTCGCCTGACACACCCAGGCTATTCGGTTTCACCAAAACACATAAACAAGACCAACAGATTCGCCCAGTAGTTGATAAAGTAAGAGCACCAACACATAAATTAGAGGAATTCACGCATCGTCTGATCGCTCCACACTTAGAAGACTACCAGTTCACGGTAACCAATAGTCAATGCCTCATCGAGCTCCTCAAGCAGATTGACACCCCCCCGCAATTTATTACAGTGCTCATCTTTAAGTCATTATATCCGTCGATCCTTCTACCACCAGCATTTTGTGCCATCCGAGATCTACTATTTAAAATAGTTGCTGATGTTAACCTCCACCAGCAAATATTAGAGATGGCCCACCTGCTATGCTACAACTCATTCTTTCAGTTTAGAGGTACGGTCTACAAACAAGGAAGGGGTGTACCAATGGGGAGCCCGGTAGCAGGAGATTTGTGCGAGCTGGTAATACGGCAACTCGAAGAGAAAATCCTTCCTAACCACCTCCACAACATACAGCTATATAAGAGATACGTGGATGACATACTCATCTTGTGGAAGAATAAGCCTGACATAGCAGCATTCGTCGACTCATTTAATAACAACAGCTACGGCGTAACTCTGGACCTGGAACAGGTGAATGACACGCATGCTCATTTCCTGGATGTTAGTATCATGGTTAAAGGATCCTCGATCCTCACGGAGGTATACAGGAAACTGCTTGCAGACCAATTGTACATCCCCATAGGCTCTTGTGACCCCATACCGTACAAACTAGCAGCATTCAACACCTTAGTCAAACGGGCGTACACCCATTCCTCAACAAGGCACGCTCTTAAAAACGAGATTAACACGTTATGCAGTATTGCTCAAAGCCATGGGTACTACAACCTTATAAGTAAATTAACCAAAAAATGGAGGGATTACCAACGGTCAATGCAATCCAACCAGCATGAGCAAGTAACAACAGATCATAAAGACAATATTTCGCTCACCTACAATCCATATTTAAGGAAGCTTTATTTGGAGGTTGCCAGGAAGAAACAAGTCAGCATCACCTATAAAAGATGCCCTAATATATATCAGCTGCTACGGAATGCCAAAGATCCCCCCAACCAAGACAAGCTATCTGGAGTGTATGCCATCCCACTGAAAGACCACAGGTGTGACGAAGACTTATGGTACATCGGCTCCACTAAAAGATCACTAGGAGCGAGAATTAAAGAGCATAAAGCAGACATCCGTCACCAAAGATGTACAACCGCGTTGGCACGTTACGCCATGGAACCGGATTTTCAGCCAAGGTTTGACGAGGCCAGGATCATTCACACCACACCCCTTATACACCATTTGAGATGGATGGAGGCAATTCACATACACAAAACCGCCCGGGATAAAAAATGTATTAACAGCAAAGAGGAGTTATCGTTATCCATCGCATGGCAAATGCTCATATATTACGGATGACATTACAGAAAAATTTCCACTTTCGTCCATGCGCAGAGATGACATCTGCACGAGTAACATTTCGAATCTTTCGCACAGCTCTTTCGAAAACTGTTCCATCGAACGTTTTTATAAGTTGTCCTTTTTTCACCTGATAAAGAACTTTCCATGTTCGAAAACATTTGTGAAAATGGTAATTATATGTGATAACGCACCGTTGTTGGTTTTTGTGTGAAGTTATTGTTTATTCAGCGCGGTGTGTGATTGATGAGTAAATGTAATAGATATGCCAGGCTGCAATTTTTAATCATATTTTTTAATTATAGTTACCATTAATGTACAGTACACACATTAGATTACATTAACATTATTGTTATGTTTCTATTCAGATCATTACAAAACTTCCAATTCTAATAATTACAACTTATCTTTGTTAAATTTAATAAAATTGTTTTGATTACATAAAAACTTATTAAAAAGAAACATTAATTAAACTAAATAATCAAGACTAACAAGGAGAGGACATGACTGGCTACCCACTGATTTTGTGTAGCTTGGACATAGAAAAAGTACTGGTACATCAAAAATTATCAAATACATGGTTGAAGTTTTCATCCAATGCACCTTGAAAATATTAATTTTTGGTGTTTGAAAATTTAAAAGTTTATAGCGAATGGTTATAAGCTATAATAGATGATATGATACATTCTACAAACACCACTTAACATAGTCTGTTAAATGATCATTAATTATCAGCAGCTGCTGAACAGGTATTGTGCTGGCAACTATTTCTGAAAATTTTTTAAATATTTCTTTTATTTTTAATATTTTTTAATTAAGTAAAAATTATAGAATTTTGCATTTTCATATTTAATAAAATACTTGTGTCAACAATCAGAACTGTCACTCTAACTTTCATATTTCTAGTGATTTTGGTTTTGTTTTGAAATAAGACAAAGCAGGATCTGAGGTTAGTTGTAAAATTCAAAATGGTGGTAATATAAGTATTAGCAACTTTGTGAAATGGCAGCATCATAGGAAATTTTTTTTTAATTGATCATCAAGTGAAGAATTGACAACAACTAATATCGAAAGCAATGAGTTTGCATTTATTACATCATATGAAAAACAGGATATTATGGATGGCTTGAAATTTTTGGAAAAGTTAAATGTTACCAAAGGTCCAGCAAATGATATCATGTTGAAAAAAGCAACAGTTTTAGGTGAAAAATTTGCTACAACTCTTATTGACATTTTTAAAGAATGGGATTTTGATGAGGTAGAAGAATTATTCCTGTCAGAAGAAAACATTCCAGAAAAGGATGTGGAAAAGACATTCTGTACAGTTTCAAATCATCTTCATCAGAAAAATTGCTTCCATCTAGTAGCACTTTGTATTCAGTTGTGTCTGATTGAGTGAGATTGAACTAAAATCTAAAAAATTGAAAGCACAATACACAGCACTTGACACAAAAATTAAAATTCTGAATTTGGTAAGAGAACATCCTAATTGGATTTTATAAACCATTATAAAGAATGGAGGTAGTGCACTTCATTCTAAAAGAGATCTATAAAAATAGACAAAGCAAATTGAAAAACAGGAGGTGTAAAAGAAAAATTTGACATGATTGACCAGTGGATTTTTGATTGCTATTTGGATTTGTTCTGTGAATCCTAACAGTAGATGCAACCTGTAACAATGAGAATATTAGAGCAATGGGCTTCACAATCTGCTGTCCAGTTTGAAGGCCAGAATTTTACTTTACAACATCACATGGATGAGTCTTGAATTTATTAATTCAAGACTGTAACCTCTCTTTGATGAATAGAATTAGTAAGGTTAAAATCAAAAAATGCATTAGATTTACCTATTTTAAAAGAAGCACAGAAGTATTGGAAGCAAATTGCAAAAAAAAAATTTAAATTTTTATCCTGATTTTATAATAAATACAGACCAGACTGGTTGCAAATATTATATGGATATACAATATTTGCACTGTTTGTCCACCAAAGGTGAAAAAACAACTAAAATCTTCCTTGGTGATTTCAACAAAGTCACTCATAGTTACACTGCGTAATATGCCATAACAGTTTACCAGAAACTTTTTCTGAAAGTTTTCCTTTGCATTCAATAACCAAAAGGAAATTTTGAATTTTGTGTTACTAGTAATATTAATTAAAGACTTTACAGAACTGTATGGAAACAAATTTGTCACAGCATCAAAGCATAGAAGACTCACAAAGAACCGTTTTAACATTTTCATCAAAGAGGTATTGCTAGATTATTGTAAGAATCAAGAATTTCCACCGATTCTGGGTTCAAGGGTACGTCAGACAGATCTGGCACATTTTAACAGTGTGTTTACAGATGATGATAGCAACTGCAACCTTCTCACTGTACTCCATATTGTCAACCTTGTGATGTTTATTTCTTCTGAAAAATGAAACATTTTATTAAGAAATTTCAAACTTCTGTTGAGATTTTGCAGAATAAATGTCAGTTATCCACAACAGAAGATACTATAAAAATTCATTTATTTATTCTCTCCAGTTTCCAAAGACATGATAAAATATGCATGTAAATCAAATATGTTTCCTATCCATTCAAGAAATGAAACCATTCAAGTGTTAATGCTTAGCATTTCCATTTATAAAATGCACACTTTGCAAGAAATTTTTATGTTCTACGTATTTTTATGATATACAAGGTGTGGCAGAAAAGTAATGAGACTAAAATTGTTGCAAAAAAAATTATTTTATTTTTATACATTAATGTTATCTCCTTCAAAGTGTTATCCCTTGGTCAACTATAAATTGGTGGAGGCATTGTTGCCAGTTTTCATAGGAGTGCTGGAAGGCTTCAACTGGAATCGCCTGCAGCAACGCGGTTACGCTCCTTTGGATGTTATCAGCATTACCAAGATGGACGTCCTTTCAAATGGGTTTTGATCTTGGGAAATGAAAACAAGTCACACAGACTGAGATCAGACAAATAGGGGGCCTGGGAAACCACATAAATTTCTTTTTCTGTCAAAAATGGATTGATGGAGATGGCCATGTGACAGGAGGAGTTGTCATGGTGAAGTATCCAAGTGTCCACAATGTCTCGTTTGACTCAAAGCACCCTTTTTCTGACCCTTTCAAGGATCCCTTACTTGTTCCACACTTTCTGCAGTTCTGAGGTTCTGTCTTCTACTGCTTCTAGGCCCTCCAAAAATGCTTTGTGCCATCAAAAAACTTGTGCTCATGATAAGGAATGTTCCCCAAGACTTGCAACTTTTTGTAGGTCAAACTTGCGGATTCACCAAGTTTAACACAAAATTTGATAGCACACTGTTGCTCCAAATTTCGCTATTCCGTTTTCTGTAATGCAATACAAAAACAATACTCCACTTATCATGCTCTCGAGGATCACATAGTTACCGCACATGGTTGAAACTGTTACTGAGCATCTAGGAGAGACAGGCATACAAGCTACATGAAAGGGAAGTCCACAGTGTTACCAGATCGCTCTCACTGATACTAATCTCATTACTTTTCTGCTACACCTTGTATATCATCTGACAAGTTGTAAGCCATCATAATAAAATTTAAAAATTAACAATAAGATGTACAATAAAAATACTGTCATTTATTTCCAATTATTTATATAGTATTTTATTAAATATGCAAATGTAAAAATTCTATAATTTTTACCTAATTAAAAAGTATTAAAAATAAAAAGAATATTTTAAAAATTTCCAGGAATCAATGCCAGAACGATACCTGTTTGGTAGCCACTGTTTAATTAATGATCATTTAACAGGCTATGATACACAGCAGGTGTAGAATGTATCATCTATTATGGCTTATAACCATTCACTACAAACTTTTGAATTTTCATGATGACTCAGGATATCTTCTAATTTAACTTTGAAGTTAAGACTATTTACAAAAATGTATATTTTTGAGTTTATCCATTTATCCTTTAACACAACCACAGAAGTAACAGTTACATTGGAATGAAGAAAAGATTTGAGAAGATTTACTTTTGTTTTTAATGTAAAAAAGTGTCAGATCTTCAAATAAAAGGCTGATGTTTGATATCGGTTTTAACTTTGTGAATTTTTACCTATTTTTATTTGTTTTTTAATGATGTTTTTCTTGATTCCAATGTAGCTGTTACTTCTGTGATTGTGTTAAAGGATAAATGGATAGACACAAAAAAGTATATTTTTGTAAATAGTCTTAACTTCAGGGTTAAATCAAAAATTAATATTTGCGAAGTGCATTGGATGAAAACCTTGGGCATGTATTCACTCATTTTCAATGTACTGTACTTTCACTATGTCTAAGCTGATCAAATTGGTGGGTAGCCAGCCAGCCATGTCCTTTTCTTGTAAGTATTTAACCTAAAAGCTATACACAAAATCTTGAATAAAGAACCAAAAATTTAATATAATAAAATGTAATTTTTAGAATCCAGTTTCTATCTTTAGTTACAATTATGTTTTAATTCAAGTGTACTAAAATATTTATTTGACTGCAATTTATTAAGCAATATTTTGTATCTGAATTTAATTCAGTAATTATAGAATTTCACTTATATTTATTATTTTTGAAATTTATATAGGATTTTTAAGTGTAAAAATTACTTTTTCGTAAAGAGACATTTGACAGTTTGAGAATGTTTGAAAAATTATATTGTCTTCCTAATTACAACAAAACAAAATATTTTTAAATAAATAGTAAAATAAATAATCAAAAAATCTTATATTAATATCAAATTCATTTTTAAAATGTTTCATAATACAGAAGCATGGAAGAATGTTCTGGATCAAGTACAAGATGCATGTACAGCTGCCCATCTTAAGAGAAAGAATATAAGTCAGAATGGTAAGTAAATTTTATCAAATAAATGTTCAATCATACATTTTATTATTATTGTTATTATTATTATAACTAAAATTTTGTATTATTTAATAGGTATAGATGGACTTTCTGTAATGGGTCTCACTAATAATGCTGTAAGATATTTATTAGAGCAACTGCCTGGTGCAAAAAATTGTGTGAATTATAACTTCCTATTTCATCCTCCTCATCCTGAAGAGGAGGAGGTAAGTGCTGAAATTTAATATTGAGGGAAACTATAATATAAATGTAATTTATAAACTTTTTTCCAGTTACCATTAAACCCAACTGGATGTGCTAGGTCTGAACCTTTTCTAACTAGGAAAGATTATGATATGTTTAATTTCTTAGCTTCAAAGCATCGCTGTCCTCCACAATATCAACCTTATTTACGCGATGAAGAGATGAAACATAAATCATCTCGCAGAGCAACCAGCATAGATCTGCCAATGGCTATGCGCTTTAGACATTTGAAGAACAGTGCTAAGGAAGCTGTAGGAGTTTATAGGTAAAGATTTTTAGGTTTAAAAATTAAAACTATTTTTTCAATGAAATATATTTAAAAAATGAATATATTTATAAAGGTCACAAATTCATGGGCGTGGACTTTTCTGTAAAAGAAATATTGATGCTGGAGAAATGATAATTGAATATGCAGGTGAAGTCATTCGGAGCATTCTAACTGATAGTCGAGAAGCTTATTATGAAAGCAAAGTGAGCATTTTATAAAATAACAATTGCATATTCTTCAATATTAAAAATTTACTTTCTATGTTTAAGTATTATTTTAAGAATTTTTTACATTAAATTTCTTGTTTATTGCAGGGTATCGGATGCTATATGTTTCGTATAGATGATAATGAAGTAGTTGATGCCACTATGCATGGAAATGCTGCAAGATTTATTAATCATTCTTGTGAAGTAAGTGTGCTTTCTTTTTATATACAATATAAAATGCAAAGTTCATACCCTTGCACATATTGCTAACATTATGCTTACAAAGATCAGTAGAGACATAAAAAGGGGACAATAATACAATAGGAAGAGAATTAATATTTACTGCACGTTTTATTTTTTGGCATGTACTCTAAATACAGTACATATAAACATTAAAAAAGCTTCTGATTTGAAATCAATTAGTTTTGCAGATTTCTATCCTGTAAGTTAATATTAATGTTTTGTTGCCTCCCTACATTTTGTAATTTATTCAGCAATTTTGAGGTATTGATTCTACTAATGACATGCTTTTTTAATAGAATTCTGTTCTTTTGCTAGAAGCTGGTTGACAATTCAGAATTAATTGGATCATTTTCTCTTTAAATACCATGAAATATTCTCAATTGGATTTATGTCAGGGCTTCTTGCAGAACATGGCAGATCACAGATGATACTGTCTTTAAAATCAAGACTAAGTGTCCTTAGCAATGTGAGTCTAGCATTGTCTTGTCAGAAGATACAAGAAACTTTCTGGAAACAATACTAGATGACTGTAGACAGGTTTCAAGAATGTTTTTATAATAGCACCATTGTAACTGAAGACTATATTGACAGAGTTTTTCAACACCATTCACTAACATGCAGCCCCAGATTTCAACAGAAGCAGCCTTTTGCCCCATGCAAAACAATCTGGGTTGTTGGCCTCATTTTACATTCGAATAACCTTGTGTATTATTTCTGTACACAATTTGGAAACATGATTTGTCTATAAAATTTGCCCCCAATTTTTCATGAATCATTGCCTCATTTGGTCAAAAGGTATTATTTTAAGAAAAAATTTATTTACTGCAGTAAAAAATTATTTCTATTTAGCACAATAGAAATCATTGTCCATTCGTTTAATGTATCTCTGCATGTACTGTTTTTCCTGGTTTTGTTGCAACCCAGTTTATAAAATCTGACAAAGTTATATTTTGGTTTTTACATATTTATTGACACAATCTTCTGTAGTATGTCAGAATCAAAATTTCTTGCCTATATGTAGTTTCACAAGTACAGTAGACCCCCCCATAACACAGTAGATATGTTTCCTGTTGTACGAGTCACTTAGATTTTACAAATACATGAGCCATTCACAGCCCAGCACTTGTGCAGGCTGTGAATGGTTTGAAAGGTTTTCTTCCATAAAATTAACCGATTCTAGACTAATTTGACTCGAACATTTCCGAAACATATAATTTTTTGGGAATTGCTTAAGCTTGTTTTCGTCATGGATCGCCGAATTTTTCACAGAAAGAATAACTTGTGTACTTTATTATTTGTTATGCAAAGCAGTCTGTGAAGAGTTTAAAGAGAATAACTTAACTTTGGAGACATCATTAATAGAAATATAATTTTTATGGCCATTGAATAATAAATGTTTTTTAGTAGGTCTGCTGCTCGTTTAAACTCAACGGTTTGTGCAATGTCCACTATTGGTCCAGATTCAACCAATCCTGTTGAGACACGAATCGGCCATGACAATCTGTCTCATTCTTTTATCGTGTTATACGAGCCTCTTTTAGTGTGTTATATGAACACGATCGCAATTTTTCCTCCGTATTATATGAACCCGTGTTATAAGGGGGTCTACTGTATATGTTTAGTATATTGTAAAATTGACTGAACTGTAGAATTGGTTATTTGAAGGTAAACTTGGCTCTCTTCATGCTTCAATAAGATTTATCTTCTTAGAACTTCAGAAAGTGGCCTTCTTCACAGTATTTTATCAAGCTGTCATTTTTATGACTTTAGGAGAGTTCTTTGCAAATTAATAAAAGATTCTCAGCAGCCTTTCTTTAAATATATACTGTCCAATGCTTTTCTGCACATCTGCATGATGTAGACAGCACTATCTCAGCTGTTATGAGAAAATGAACAGGATTGCAAAGAAAACTCAAATAATCTATGTGCATTATGCATTATGCTTTTAAACTCTTAGGAATCCTAACTGTAAACTAGTAACCTTCATTCTACCTCCATTCTAAAGTGAATTGAAACCAGGTTCAAACTTCTTTGCATTTGACTTGTAAATAAGAATTTTAATACATAACAAGCTATTACTTATTGTGATGTTGCAATGTTCTTAATTTTAGTAGTCTTGTCTCTGTTCCATACGTCATACTTTTCCTGTTAACAATAGAGTCAGGCCAGTCATCTATCTAACACTGTTCAGGAGAGAATTTTTTAATTGGTTTGAACCAGAAGTCATGTTATTTCAATTAAAAAATTAACTATATGCAGATTTCTGGCCCAAACCAGAAGTTTACATATAGTTAATTGGGGTCTCCTGTTGCTAAGCGTTTTGTAGCTGGTCTAAACTTTCATCTATCTCACTCGATTCTTGCAGGCTTCAGAGTCACTCACTTTTTTGGTCATTTCCATGTGATGAATTAAGGTGTGGGTCAAATCAAAAATAATTTTAAAGCCATACGATCTGCCGAATTATCGGACTATCGGAATAGAATTTTCTGAAAGAAAATACTCTGCCCTGACTGGACTCAAAATTGCAACTTCTGCTCGGTGTTGTTAGTTTATAGGAAACAAAAATTTATTTCACGTATGTAAAAAAATCCTTTATGCACTTAAAAAATCCCTTTCATTACAAATTCAGAAGCTAGTGTTGAGTAAAGTTATGTACTCATGTCATATTTTTATTATTAGCCAAAATCTAGTTCTTCAGAGTTGCATTTCCTTCTACAGAATTTAAAAATGAGTATCCTAAGCATCCCTGCATTTTTGGTTGTTTTCTAAGAAAATCACTAAAATCCTTTTGCCGAGGGATTAATCAAGCTGACAACACTGCTGCTGCTGCTGCTGCTTTTAAATTTAAAATATATAGTTAATAAAATTAGCACGAGATAGTAGCGTAACCTTCTACCACTAGATAACTAAATGGTCAGAAAAAAATAATTTATGCTTGTTATAGGCAGATTATTTGGTTTTAATTAACAATTGGGTTATGGAGTTGTCATTTACAAAAATATTTTTTTACTTGATTTATCTTATTAAATTATTTAAATAGAATAAACTTGAGTTAAAGTTATTTTAATGATTTCATAGCATGTTATAGATGTGATTTAACATTAACATATTCCTAAATGTATGTTTAAATTGACTACAAGTATAATTATTCCATATAGTACATATTATTTTCATAAAATGTGTGATTACAGTAGAGAGTCGTTGATCGGAACCCCGGTAATCGGAACGATTTTCAGTCGGACTGTGTCGTGCTGAATCGAACGTTTTTGATACTAGATTTACTTCTAAAGTATAATTTTTATGTTTTTATATTCTTCAATATATTTATTTTGTTTGTACAAAATGAAGAAATAATTTTTAACGATACGATAGCCTCGATTATTATTATAAAAATTTTTGTTGGGCTTAAAATCGACAAAAATTCAACACGAAGTGACACGCAACGGAGAAAAATTTGAACATCAGACAGGCTAATAAATTTTTTCGTACATAATCAGTAATCGGAACAAATCACTAATCTGAACAACCCCAGTCTCCAATTGATTCCGATTTTTGACTCTCTACTGTACTTTACTTGTGAAATGTCCATTTTTTAATCTTTTCTCTTATGCTGATTACTTTTTTAGTCTCTCAATTAATGTACAATTATAAACGAAAATGTGAATTCATGTTTACATATAAAATTTACCAAACAAATTAAAAGATTCAGTGTTGTAATCACTTCAGTGTTGATTTTTCTCACAAGCAATCACGTGATTGCTTGTGAGAAAAATTTTCACATGCTTCCCAAAAGGTTAACAACGATGTTGGTTTTTATTAACAAGGAACTTTTTCCTGCAGATGATTTATGAAATCATTAATAATTAATATTTACACATCTCAAAACGTTAAAAAATAAACAGTTTGTGATGATGATAAATATCCCAGTATAGCCAAATTAGTGAAATCAGCATTGAAAATCCCTGTTCCCATGAGAGAGAGGGTCAATTTCATGCTGGGCACTTTCACCTGATAGAGCATCAGTGTTGGAAAGAATGCTTAATTCACTTTTGATTGTTATGGAGAGACTAAACATGTATGACCAAAGCCCACATTTTGTACTCATTACAAAGGACTACTGAAATTAGCTCCCTCAGCACATAGAAATTATCAAGAAAAATTGGAAAATGAAGAGAAACAGAAAAACGAGCAGAACAGGAAGCACAGAAACATTTTGAAGAACAACAACAAAAAGCTGTTCGTAACATGAAGATTATGGAACTTCAGCTGAGTTTCTTCTACATTTTTATGGTTTAAAGTGAAATACATGCCACAGGCCAAGTTTTGTTAGAAGCTGTAAACAAAAAATTTCGAGAAGGCTATTAACATCAAGAACATAACACTAATAAGCATCATGTATTTCATTTAAGTGTTCTAAAGCAAGAGGAAGCTGAAAACATCAGAATAATCTTAAAAAGTCTTTGGCTTCTGTAAAAGGTCATCATCTTTCATGACTGATTAAGTATTCATGGTTTACTGGAAATACAGTAGCCCCTTGTTATATTGCATTTGTCAGGCGACAGAAAAAAATGCGATATAACCGAGTAATAAAAATTCTGGGCTTTTACTAAACAGATTATACATGCTGATGAAAGAATAGAGATTCCATAGCAAGTGTTTCTGATATAAAATAAACTTAGTTTTTCAATCTGAATTTTATTCATGGTTATATTGTATTAATTGACACCATGAACACCTATTTAGCATTATTGTTTCTTCAATGACAAATTGAAAGACAAATACTGTCCATATAAAAACAAAATATCAATTGCGATTTTATTATACAGTACTATATAAATTGCTTATTAGAAATTCATGTAGTTTATATTTTTCAATAAAAATTATAAATGCTGTAATTGAAAATTTCAAAAAATAAATATTGAATATATAATAGAACATCAAAACAACATTACTATTGTATAAAAATTTCACACTTTTATATGAATTGACAATACTGTGAACTCACAGAAACTTGTAAATGAGGAGACAGTACTTAAAACTAATAAATAAATAAACAACTTTTAATATCAAAAGGAAACAAATTGTAATCTATCTGTTCTGCATATTTAGATCTAGATGAATTTATTATTTCATCTTCGTGGGAGTTTCAAGGACAATAGTAGAAATAAAATACCATATTTTGTTGCAAATAGAAATTCAATGGCATTTAGTAATTTAAAATTTATTGACTCAAATGCTTTTAAAATTTGGGGAACCAAAAAAGTGCTATATTTCTGAACCACGATATAACAAGTATTCTATATTACAGAATATACAGAAATTTTAAAAATGTGTTTAACCATAACAGAATAAAAAGAAAATAACTTTTACTGCTATTTTTGACAAGTTTTCCTTCAGTGTTTTCACTTTGTTTTGTCACTATTACACTCACTTTTTATTCACTTTTTCTGTATTTCAACTCACTTTTTCAGAGGGTAAATGGCACTCCCAGGCCTGATTTTTGAGATTAAGGAAAGGCATGTGGAAGGAATTTATAGGTCTACAAGTTTTGAAAATTGCAGCTCAATAAATTGTCACAGTACACAATGCATATGAAATGTGAATAAAGTTAATTTATTAAATAGAAAAAAAAACCCCTATTTCAATCTAATAATGACAACCTATATATATTCACTATTATCATTAATCTAAAATCCGTCTCTCAACAGTTATCAGATATGAAATTTTAATGAGATATTTTGTCACTGCAACGCCAATACTGTGTTTTGTCTGAAATTGTAGAGCTAGTATTTATTTCAAAGAACTATATTGAAAAGTTATATAAAGTATAAATTGTTCAAGCCATTCAGTCAGTTGATAAACCATAAAGAAGTGAATTTGCACAGTTCATGTTTTTCAATATATTTTTACTTGATTTATCTAATGTCGATGATCGATGAGATTTATCTAATGTCAATGTCGATGAAGACAATCAATACTTAAGTCTGTCTCTGATAAAACAACTTTTCGTTGACTTTGCCAATTAGATGAACACAACATTAGAATATGGAATATGAAAATCTTCATGTGGTATATGAATACACTCATAACAGGCCAAAGGTAAATGAAAATTATTGACCCTTTCTTTTGGAAAAGGATAGAATTTTTATTTCAGAAAGTGGCAAAAAAGTTATCCTTCTCTCAAGATGGATTGCCATGAAATGTAAGAAAATGAATCTGAAGCAAAGAAAATGTTCTGGGTGAGTCAATGGAACAGCTGATCTTATCTCATATCAGTGCCGAAAAGGAGAGAATGTTCAAGAAGGAATTTGACTTTTGTTGAAATTACAAGCTTCTTCAAATAGCAAATTAGAAATTATTTTAGAACATTTAGATAGCATACAAGCATAGTTTGAAAATATAGACACTGCTTTGGTAGATCTTGAATTCTGTCTCAGCCTTTTTCTCTATCAGTTTTGAAGACAATGTTAAAAATGACAAATCAATTATGGAAATTCATGCAATATGTAGTAATTTGCATGAAAAGTTAATGAGATTATTATTTCTTCTTTCTTTATCTTCTAATGTAATCTTGAGTATAGAGGATAATGATAAAATGGACAATAGCTTGTTTAAGGTTACAGATGTGAATTTGCTTCTAGAATTGGAAAATGTAAACCAAAAATGGGAAAAGATTTAATTTATTTTCAAAACTGATCAATTCACAAATAATTTAAATATATTCATTAACATTTTTATATACTTTAACCTTTTAAATTACTAACAATAGTTCTTGTATTCATCAAGCAATCATCAGAAACAAATTAAAGCTCTGTAGTAAAGAAATGGGTTCAAAAGGAGCTAGAAATGTTAAATTGCAATAATTTAATATATAAGATATTTGCATGTAATTATAAAGGTGAAATTTTCCAGACAGATGAAGAACCATCTTTTTTACTAATATAGTTTACAATGATAAACAGCATGATGACACAAAAGACAAGGGTGATGAATATAAAGTTCTGTACTTGGATAATAATGATATAAAATTGAAGTTTGATATAATATTGCAGGTTTAAATAATAAGTATTACTTTCCTAATTTCTGGAATCTGATATGTAGAATGGATGTGTTCTGTCTGTAGAAACATGGCATACTTCTCTCGTAATTGAATCAATCTTTTCTATTGATCATAAATTTTATCATCAGATAGCACATAGCAGTGAGGGTCCTGGAAGCTCCAGTGGTGGATTAATTTTGTTATAGTTAGATTAGATGCAGTCTCTGAAGTTAAACTGATTTTTCAGTCACGATTTGTACTGATTTTACAAGTAAATACTTAAGAGTTAACTAATATCCAGCATATATTTTGCCTAACAATAATTATGATGATGATTTCAAGAATACTTTGTTGCTTATAGAAATCTACTTGATCTTACAATCCTAGCATTAAAATCTGCACATTTGTCTTGTTTCACTGGTGACTGGCAAATTACTTTGAGAGCTTCAAAAGATTCTATTGAGGGAAAATTCTCTACCATTTTTGTGAGGATAATAATCTTGTTTGCTTAAATGGTTTATTGCCAGGGGATGAAGAAGATAATTTTACCTACCATACAACTAAGAGATGCAGTATAATTGGTTTTGTGATAGTGTCACAAGAATTTTCTAGTTATAAATGACTTGTGTGTTTTATCAGAGATTGATTCTGATCACTCATCTGTCTTACTATCAATGATCCCCTTGGCATAATCTAGAGTTGCCAACAGACAATAAATGTCTGTTTTTTTTATATTTTTTTTGATAAATGTGCAATATGGAGGGATGAATTTAAATCTTCATTTACTGTCACACTAGATAATGTTTTATTGGATGAATGTGGAGGAAATCTATGATCTAATGGATTGAATAGTTAAAGTAACAATGTACTTGGACTTAATTCATAATGTTATATGAGGAACAGATTTAAGAAATTTTGGTAGGACAGTGAGTGTTAAACAATTTCAACAGATTTTTTTATCATGGTATTAGAAGGTGACAAAATTAAACACAGAAAACTATTTGAAAGAGTATAAAGTATTATGTCAATAGAAACAAAAAAACAGTCTTATTTTTGGAACTTAGAATTATTGCATATTGCCAATCCTCTATTTAAAATATTTTGGCAAACAATTAATAGTTTTTTTATTTACTTTTATGTTTAAGTTATAGTTCAGGAATTCCCTTGGAAAGATTAGAGAATTTAGCAGCATAAAAATTGAATTAAGAACATTCTTTAACTGAACAGTTGTCAATGGATGTGTATAAAGTGTTTCCAATAGAGACAGACTGTTTTACATATTTTACCTTAGAGGAGGTAAAAGGAGCAATTAAGCATTTTAAAACTGATTAAATATTCTGTCCTAATACCTCACCTGAAATTGATTTTAAGTGTCTTTCATGTCTTTCAGAAAAGTTTCTTTCTACAAAAGTGAAGGTTTTTAACTCTATGAAAAAAAAATTCTAGTTTTCTGGAAATTTGGAATGAATCTTTGATTATTGCAATGTGTATGGTCCTACATCTTTCATTCCTGTAATTGGGAGACTTATTTAATAAAAACTTAAACAAAGGCTAGAAAAATGGATCCTTTATGATATTTTGTGTCAGGAGCAAGCATGTTTTTGACCTGGCTGATCTTATCAAAACCAAATATTTGTACTAAATTCTTTGGTTCAATCAAAATTGCAGAAAAAAGAGGAAAACTTTATGCTGTTTTCATGGACTTTAACAGTATTAAAGGCTGATCTAATCATAAAGTTTTATGGTCTCTGTTAGAAAGAATGAGCATTGGAATATATTCCAAAGCTACTGTAAGAGTAAAGATATTAACCAAAATAACTGATTCATTTGACATTGAGTTTTGCAGTGTGAGATTCTGAGCCCACTGCTTTTTAATATGTATATTAATGATTTGATAGTGTGACTTGCTAAATCTGACTTACTTGGGATTTTGCTCTCTGATCAAGTTGAGGCATATATATTAATGTGTGTCAACTTGATCAGAGAGTGAAATTCTGTAATTCTTGCCTATACTCCACAAATGTTGCAAAAGAAAATTGAAATTTTACAGGAATTTTGTTGTGGCTATAAATTATTTATAAATGTTTTAAATACTAAGATAGTCTACTGCCTTTCTTGAATATCATTATCACCCAGAGAGAGAGAGTTTCTTAATAACCAACCTTTACAAGTTGTCTCAAATTATATATGTATCTGGGAGTTTACTTTCTTCTGGTCAATTTTTGAAGGCCAGAAATTATAAGTAAGGATAAAATGTTACTGTGTTCTAAGTCGCCAATTCTTTCAAGAGCTAAAATTAAATTCTCCTCATATTTACATAAAATTATTTTAATTGATAATTTTATCTGTATTACATTATGCTGCTCCTGTATGGACAATTACTTATTACAATAAAATGGAAATAGTTCTTGCTCTGTATCTTTAAAGAATTTTTATGCTATATAATAAAATTCAAACTTACACGTTGCATTTGCAGTTTGGTGTTTCTAGAATATCAGCAATTGTAATAAAAGGAATAATTTCATTTTGGATTAGAGTTTTCAAATTGGAGGATAAAAATTACATTCAAAAATGGACACTGTATAATGGAAATGTATAATCGGGCAACGGCACTGAAAAATCTGTTATAAAAAGGAGAAACCGTGTTTGTCTGGGACCATACTCTGGTCACCGTCTCTCGTCTCTCACAAGCGGTCACTGATTGGCTAATCATTCAGATTAGCCAATCAGCGACCAGCTTGTGAGAGATGACAACCAGAATACGGCCCCTGGTTGTTTCAAGAACTTCATTTGATTGAAAGCTATCAAACATTAATTCTGAAAGTATTTTATGAACAATGCATATAAGAAGATGGGTCTCTGTTGGAAAAGAATAAGCATTTTCAGTTATACTGTAGTATTAATCTTCACACATAAGAGTTAATGTTTTATTTGGTTATGGACATAAATTATGTAAAACGATTAATTTTGACTACATCTTAGTTGAATTAAATTTGGATGTCTAATAATAGATCATGATAGAATTTGTAGTAATTGTAACATCCAAGTATATGAAACTTGGAAACATGTATTTTTCTATTGTGTGAAATTTGTAGCAAGCAAGAAAAAGTATTTGATGAGATTTTAAGTTTTGGAAACATAATTTATTGTGTTTTTCAAAACTTGATTATTACTATGTATTTTATTTTGTGTTATCTTGTACTAAGTTACTATATAAAAGTATATTAGTAATATTTAACAAACTAAAATTATGGTTTAACCCCTTAGTTTGTTACAAGGGGATATTATTATTACAAAAAATGTATTTTTGTTTTACATAACAAAATGGATGAAGCAGACTACATTAGACAAAAATCTAAATGAAAAAATTATATTACTTTCATTTCTGCTTAAGAAGTTTTTAAATTGATCCTTTGATAAACTTCTACTGTATTAAAACAATTAATTAATAAAGATAATGCTAAATTAGGATTTCATATTATTTTGATAGCCACTGAAAGGGGGTTTTGGATGAATAAATTTGATTTATTCATCCAAATCTTAGTATTTCATGCTGTTGTATGTTCAGCTAGAATAATGAAGTGGATAGTTAAAAGTAAATTGTGTTAAAGTCATAAATATAAACATTGTTTACACTTACAACTATTTATCAAATAAATAGTTGAAAGTTAAAAATGCATATCAATGATACAAAGCACAATTTATTAGTTTTTTTTTTTATATTGTTAGAACAGAACACAAATTAGCATATATCTGAAGTAGTAGTTTGAATAAAAGTAAAAGTTACATTTATAATTTTTATTTGTAATTTTTTTTAATGCAGTCATTTGTTTTTATGCAAATATGTATATAAAATGTATTTGGCCAGTTAGGCAATATGCAGACAAATCTTTAACTTAAAAATATGTCATGTGATTTAAAACTGAGCAAAATCATTTAATTTTTTTATTACATAGTGTGTAATAATTTAATATGTGGAGAAGTAAAATGTAATAGATATAGCATACAAAATAAGCAAACATAATAAAATTTTAATAATTAACCTTTTTCTTTTAGCCTAATTGTTATTCCAAGGTCATAAATGTCGATGGAAAGAAACATATTGTAATATTTGCATTGAAAAGGTACTTACTTTAATTATTGATAAAATAAATTTAATAAATTATTTAAAATTATGACATTCATTCTCTTTTTTAGGATATTAAAAGGAGAAGAACTCACTTATAATTATAAATTTCCTATTGAAGATGAAAAAATTCCCTGCACGTGTGGTTCCAAAAGATGCCGGAAATATCTAAATTAAAAATAATTGCAGCTAGTTTCAGAGAAATGTAGCTTTAATTATAAATATAACGCTATATTGTATATATTGTAATATAACAAATAATGCACAATAATTATTCTTAAACAAAATTTTTGATAATAAATTAGAATTTTTAGACTTGAACTTAACAAAGAAGGGCATTCTTCCAGATTGCTTCTCTCTTTTTGTTAGGCTGTAAGTCTAGGAAATTTTATAATGCGGTGTGTCAGTGACATCATCATAACTTTTCTGTAAGAGATTTTTACTACATAGAATTTTTAGAGATAAACATGTGTACAGTAAACAGATATAATCAGATATATATATTACACTTTCATAATCATTGTACAGCTGCCATCTCAATTAAATGAACATATTTTATCATTCTTTTGTTAAATCTATGCAAACTGTAGCAGAGGGCCAAAAACAAGTCTTTAAGATTGACCAATCATCAAGTAAAAATTAATCTTAACATGTATATAGCTCTCATGGCAAAAAAAATTTTTCCTTTTTTATGTATATCATATACTTGTTTATTGTAAATGTAAATTTCCTTTCAAATAATGTCTTCAAAGTTTAAAAAGTGCCTTTTATTATTATGGTGTATTTGAGATATGTTTCATATTTATATAAATGTCAAGAAGACTTGTGAATTGAATCCTTTGTAAATAGAAATTAAAATTATTTGTCATATATATATATATATATTGCTGTACATCTCCATTGAGAATGTTTCATTTTAGAGTATAAAAAATTTTTACACTTGCGTTATTTCTTTCTCTGATATGTTTAAAAAATTATAAAAAATATTTTTAATTAAAAGAGTATACTGTGATATTTTGTGTGTAATGAATTTTAAAAAATTCTGTTTTAATTATTCCTAATTGAAAAATGGTGCATACCAAATCAATTTTAGATTGAATACAAAATTTCCATTAAATATTCTAAAATATGATTTTGGTTTAGCTAATTAGAAAGTCAGTTTTTAAAAATAATTATATTAATTGGATTAATTATCAAAATATTGAAATCAATTTGGACACAGTTTGTAAATATAAAGTGTGCATGAATTGTTTTTAAGCAATATTTTGAGTGTTTTTTAGAATTTCATCTTTTAAGTTCCTGAATTTTGAGAAATGTTTTATCAGACTGTATTTAGTGTAACTTTAATTTTTATTCCTGAAATTTATGAGTGTCTCATGTCTCAGTTAACATACAATGAGTACATATTCTGTTATAAAGCAAAACAGAGCAATCAACTTTGTATCAAATTCTAAGTTCAGGAATAAATAAGTCTTTAAAGAAGTTTTTGTTTCCCTATATATTAGTTATATATGATGAGATTTACAAGATTTAACTACAAAAATATTGCTTATTAAAGGTTGATAGAAGACTGGTGAAATGCTAATAGAAGTTATTACATTTTTTAAAATATTTAGTTAAAAAGTAGAAATTCAATAAAATTAAGTTTACATATCAAATAAAAGAATGAATCAAAAATACTTTTAATATAATTCACTCACAACAACCTTTGAAAAACCAGTGATAGTTGAAAACGTTTGTTTTCAATTAACTAACTGTCAATACTTTTATTAACAATACTTTTAATTTCATACTTTGCCTAAAATGTTATTGGGCAAACCTTGAGTCAAGTTCAAAGTATGTATTTGCTTCATATTTTATCCTATTTAGTGTGATAATTTATCTGAAATTAATTAATCTAAGGTTAAAAAATTACCTTATTTGAAATTTAGTGTGAAAGAAAAATCTGTGTAATGAAAGTTACATAAAAAATTATTATAACAAGACAAAAAAGACAAATTTGTATCCTTTATATAAAAATATAAAAACTGAAAACAGTGACTAAAAAGTATTATTTGCAGTTGACTTGAAAAGTATTATTTTGAGTTACATTAACTTTGCTCATTTTGCAACTGCTTTTTTCCAGTTATATTTTAGGAATCCTTGGCCTCAAAAGAGAGAATTCTGTCTAATTTGTTTCAATGGTTGTCTTTGGAAAGTCATTATTTTTGAAATTCCTCTTTACAGTAATGAACCAGTAATATAATAAGCTTACAATAACTTTCTTCATTCCAATTTTATAAAAATTGTCATCTGTTATCTCCATCATTTCTAACATCTTTTTTTTGCTTCTACCAAAGCTCTAGCATCAATATATAGTTTCTTTCCTTTCTCTGCACATAGACAGCAGTTATCTTAGTAATGTAAAATGTTCTAGACATATTGTTTATCATATATCATTTGTCCTTATATGTATTTTGTAATATTTCAAAAACATTCTTTTAATGATTATTTTCTATTATTATTGTTTATTATATTTTGATTGATCCAGACAGTGATTGGTACACTTGACCTATCATAATTTTTTTTCATTCTCATATAATATAATTTTATGATGTACAAGAATGACCACTTAATCATATTATTTTCAGATTATAACTATTTGTTTAGTTACTTTCATTGACAAAATAATTATGCACCCAGATATAATTGTGGAATCATTGCAAAACTTGTCAACAAAGCTATTTCTCAGACAGGTAAAGTGAAACCTGTTTTTCAATAAATTGGGAAATTAATTCTGGGTATGTTTCTCACCCTCCAATTTTTGATTGCTGTCTTTCATAAGGAGCTTTCCATAAACGACATTCACACTGGAGGGCAGGAGGGGGTTTTAGTGGGCGTCCATTTATTTTATTATATTTACTTCAAAATTTCTTTTTATGTTTTGTTTCTACTTGTATCTTCATTCATAAACTGATAAAGGTTTATGAGGTTAAAGGCGGATTGAGTTTGTTGGACATCCGAAGAGGGGAAGGCGTTATGGAAACTTGGACAAACTGGAGCCACAGGGGGATTAAAAATTTCAAGAAAAATGTGAGTGTAATTTATGGATAACCCCTAAAGCGGCTCTTTTTCAGCTGTGAAAATATACAGATGATCATAAGAAAGGTTTCATTTTTTACTACAGGATGGACAATAAAAATTAGAAGCAGACAATTTTTAAGTGTATGAAGTTAAAAAGAATTATATGAATACGAAGTTAACTAGCTAGGACATCGCCTGACTAGGTCCGGTCAGTCACTATCATGTGGAGGCCATGGTTTTCTTATCCTTTGCGGTTAAAGTGTACCTAGGTAACCCCTATGGCAGCACTTCCGGAATCTCGATAGCATTTGCGATTATAAATGCAAATTTTTAATTTTCGTGGGTCCGAGGACGCACGTTCTAACCTAAACTATTCTAATAAATTACTAAATTATTGGCAATTTATTAGGGAATAGAATAGGTTAGAACGTGTGATGCTATGGTATTTAGTAAAATAGTAAGGATGATGATGGTTCTTTTCTCGAGAAAGTTCATACCATACGGCCTTTATATTCTTAAGTGATGAATCCTCTTTTTTACTTCTGTAGCGCTTTTCAATAATTTGGTATAGCCTAACTGTAAAAGTAACTCGTTTCCTTCCGCTGATGAGTCGGCCTTAATTGTTTTAACCACCAATATGATGGCACTAAAGTTACCAGACTTGAAGATGCAATTTATCTTATATGCCAGGCACGTGACTCTTTTTGAGTTACATGCGGCTCTTGCTGAAAGTGCTATCCTTCCCAGCCTTACCATACTATCCGCCATGACAGTACAGAACTGCGGCTCCCATGCATTTTGCAAAACCTACATTTCGGTTCCCACTGAACTCTTGCTTGCCCACCTCTGTTATATGCCATTTAAAATTATCACATTTGAGCTAAAATTCTCATACATGTATAAAAATATTAATATTGGTTCTTTTCCAATTGAGGGAATCTGAGAAACGTCGTTCTGGTTCGCTTCAGTCATTCGTAATAAAATACATACAATGTCTTCGGCGTATATATTGATATTAGACTCGTTAAATAAAGTGATTGTAATACATTAATATCAAATTTTTTAAAAACGCTGACAAAATGGAAAAGCGGTCTATCCACTGATGGAGCATATAGAACGTTGATGGTTGGCAACTACGTATCCAATCGGGCACTGGGTTCTTCAGGGTAGGGCTACCCTGAAGTATCATCGTTAGGATAGTACGTAGACCAGGGGTCAACTTAACAATTATGCCTTGGGCTCACTTGACCATCCCTGTATCAGCCCTTGGCGTCGACTTTTGTCTCTAGACTATGTGGTATATGACAACGAGCATCAGGGTCACACAGATTGCGTGTGAATAGATCGCCTGGTGTCCCGTGTACTCTAATCGATTTCCAACCAGCGCAAAACTTTTCGTAGTACCACAATATCGAAGTTCGGTTGGCCGGATGATCAGGCAGTTAAGGAGTCAGCCTACCTCTGTGGAGGGACTCAGAATCAATGTCGGATCCAGTAGTACGAAAAGGACATTAACCTTTTAGTAACATGAGCACGACAATTATATTGGGATCAGTTCAATAAACTGCTTTTGCCATCATACATGTTTTTAAAAATATTTTTTGAAGTTCGAATAAATAAACTCTAATTTTTTTTATGTCAACGGGGAGGTGCTTAAGCTCCTGTAGCCTTCCCTATGTATCTCTGCCCGTGAGATTGAATCAGGGCGGCCTAAAACACCAGGAATTTTTCTTGGGCTGTTTGTCCCGATATGTCCGGACCAGTACCTCACCTCCCGACCGTCCCGTTATGAGTCTGGTCAAAACAGGATGGACTTGATAAAAGTTTTTGAGCTAACGGCGGAAATATTGAAATAAAAAAGGGCAAAAAGGGTAAAAAAAAACTACACAAGGAGTTATGGTCGTTAGTATATGTTAATCTATATAAATTAGTGTTATCTATGTCTATATAGACCTACGTTAATCTATATATTAACTTGTATAGACTGTAAGGTAAAAAATAACTTAGATCAATGTTTCTCAACCTTTTTCTCATCGTGGACACAGGGCCGGATTTACCAATCCAGGGGCCCTGGGCACAAATTCGGTGGGGGTCCCCCTTTAAGAGTAGGCAAATTTGATGATTTAGAAAATTTACACAAAATACTGTACTTTCAATTAGATTTGAACTAGGAAGTTGTAAATTTCATTTAAAAATAAGGTTATTGTAAACATACATATATTTTATTGTGTAAAACTAATTATTTTAATTTAACTGAAAAATACCCATGTGAAATTTTTTCCCGAAATTTTCCGATGTTTCATAGGTTTTTTCCCGGGTTTGGTTTTCTCTGCCTGTTGCCCTCAAGATTAGGCCACACTAGGCTGTCGCGGTAATAGAAAAAAAATTATGTTTAAACATAATTTTTTTTTTTAGTTTTGTGGGGGCCCTGGGCACAGGCCCCAAATGCCCTTATGTAAATCCGGCCCTGCGTGGACATATACAGCGGGCCCCCGATATAACGCGCATGTCGGGCGGGAAACAACACCCGCGTTATAAGGTGAACCGCGTTATACCAAGCGGCGCGGTGTAACGCGGTTCACCTCTTTACTTTAGCAATAATGTCAAGCTTTTCTTTCACACTGTAAGCTTTTCTTTTACTCATCATGCATACAATAATTAAACACTATTCAAAATACATTCAGGAACTCAATACATATACAATTACTCAATACGCAATAACAATAAAATGCACTACTCACTAAGGCCGCACGAACCTGTATAAACGTGTTTGAGCTTATCGCCCGCGCTATAACCGAGTGCGCGGTATAGTGAGCAGCGCTATAACGAAGGTCCACTGTAATTAGTCTATACATACATACATACATACATTCTTTATTTAGGTACAAAAGTACATTTCTCGGCCCCGCGTATGCATTACCGAGAGGTTTGTAAAATATTAAATAGAGTAACATTGAGTAAATATATATATACATTAGTACAATTAAAGTAAGTAAAGAATAAATATGTACTTATTCTAAGTATATGTAAGAACAATATAGTATTTGTAATAATAATTCATAGTGTTTAAATGAATAAATTAAACGAACAAAAAACAAAACAAAACAAAAAAAAAATTATAGTTATTATAGGTAATTATAGTTGCTGAAAACTGTAGGCACATCCGTGGTAGTCATAGTTTTATTCAGCAATTAAAATGTCAAAATGTTTGCCTGTAGGAAAAGCAGAGATCCAAAATGGAGAATGCCTGATGAGTGGTCTACAGGTGATCCAGTATGTCTATAGTTTAAGACACTTTGCCTTTGACAAGGCGCAACTCTCAGACGATGTAGAGTTCACGCACTAAGGGACGACCTAAAAGCAGCACCTCTCAATGCACAACTGAAGCATACATAAACACATTGGTTTCCACAAAAAACTGAAATTTCGTACTACAGTTAAAAACACGTCGAATACATCAGGGCACGTTGATTACTTGAAACACGCTGAACACTAAGATATCGAGGCACACAGAGAAAACCCATTGCACAGATTTAGGAGCTTGCCGAAACTTATTCGAAGCACACTTGACCCATTGAAAACACCACAATGATATGTTGAGACACACTCAAGCACATTGAACTGATTTAAACATTGAAACACACTAAGCACTAAGCCTATTAGACACACTAATGCACACGAAGCACATTAAAACACTTATGAACATACTGAAGACACATTGGAGGACGTTGAGGCACTTAAGTGGTAAATTAAGAAAACTAAACTAAAACTCTAGAATTCGTTGAAAGATATTATAGACATGTTGATCGCACTAAACACGCCAAGCGCGTTGAAGGACATTGATGAACACCACTGTAAAGAAAAAAAAAGGTCGGTTTGCTCCCGACGAGACCGTCGAAGATTACAGTAGTTCACCACACCTATAAGTTCAATATCAAAGGAGCACTTCTCCATCGAAACGTTTTATTAATAACGTAGGTTGTTCGTTAAGCATCTCACCCGTAAGGGTTGACACTGACATAGTAATTTCTCTGTTCCGTCATAAGCTGTTAAAAGTACATTTCTAGCTGGTGAGTATTACACTTCTTAGAGTGTGCTTTATCAGTACACAGATTGCCGTTCTTAGTGTGTGCTCTGTTAGTACTCAAATTAATAAAACAGGCTGCGGTACAAGCTGGTAGTTAGAACTCGCCAGTACAAATGTATTCTGTCAGTACATATAATTAATACAGTACTTCTTTTCGTAGGGCAATCACTAAGTTAATGTTCAGTTGATTGGGAGAAAGCACCTGGTCATCGCTTCACTCAAAGTGTAGACACTTTTATTAGAGAGAAATTGAGCATAGAATATCAATAATGAATGTAGTATGTAAATGGAATTGAATATAAGCAATGATACACCAAGTTATTTTATACTAAGGATATACTAATTATATATGAGTTGATTTGCAATTTTAACAGTTTGTTTGGCAAGTTTTATAAAAGAATTGTAAACATTTTTGTTTATCCAAATATCTGATAAGTTACATGGCCATCTCACACCAAGCTCCTCCATCAGTACCCTTAGTTCTTGTCTTTCTCTCTCAGTCATTACACAATTATAGAAGTAGTGTTTCGAGCCATCTATGATATGGCAAGTAGGGCATTCATTCGATGTCCTATTAGTGAATCTGGCCAGATAGCTGGCGAACTTCCCATGGCCAGTAAAGAATTGAGTGGTATAATAATCCGGGGTAAACCATTTTAATTTATAAAATTGTTGTATATCCGGTATGTAATCATAAGTTATATGACTTCTGTTTTCGTTCCATCTATCTTGCCAATTGTACATTGTGTCTTCCCATAACATTCGTCGTAAGGTACGCTGACTGAGTTTATTATAGTTTATTATCAAAGAGGTATTCTCTGCAGCCTGCTTGGCCAAGGTGTCAGCTCTTTCATTTCCAGTTGTTCCCTGGTGGGCTCTAACCCAGGTAACAGTATAATTACAGTTAGATAAGCGTATTAATTGTCTAATCTCCTCAGCAATTGGGTGCAATTTAGTACTGTTTATAATATTAAGTGCTGACTAATTAGCAGTGGCGTGCCGTGACATTTGATGATAGGGAAGCTGTGTTTTTGTAAGAAACCGACTTTCAGGGGCAATCAATTAATTGCGCGTCAGGGCCCGTTCGTATTCGTTTGTTCGATAAGCCAGTAAAAACCGTATACTTCTGTAAATGTATTTTTAATATATTATCTGACGTACTTAATAAATAAAAAAGTTCAATATAATTACCTCCGTTATTAGATTCAATAAATTCCCTACGCCCTCTAAATGCCAATTCTCGCTTTGAGAAAAAACATAGCCTATAACATCTATTAATTTAGATATATCTATTAATCGTAATTATCTTGTTATAATTTTCAATATTTATTTTATATTGTCTACCAATGTTAAATTCTATTCCTCTTTGATTTCCAAATTGCTTCAATTTTACGAAAGAATCGTCATTCGTCATAAATTTTATCGTCAAAATGTCGAAATTTTTTGTTGACGTATTTATATTTAATTTAGGCATTGGTCTTTCTCTTTTAATAATGTTTTCTTTTTCGTTATATGGTCTTGAGCCAAAACTTTTTTAAAATAAATTTTTGAATCACTAGCCACGATATAAGGGCTAAAATTAAAATTATAAAAAAAACTTACTTGGTAAAACAAAATGTGTGACGAATATACATACCTAGTACAAAAAATTCTTCAATTGTATGAATATACTTTTAATGAAACTTATAATTAAATATAACTTTGTGAAGAAACGTACATAAAAATAACAAAATATTCTTTACTTTTTAAATCTTAAAACAATCCACTTAGTGAAATACTGTAGCTCCCTACGAGTGGCTAATGAATGGAATCAGAGACGGTCCAGGTAGGTGTGTCCGTGCCAAATCCCGAGGGTGCCGATACCGGTCAATGTCAAATGCCTCTTTTGTCGCGTCACTAGTATATATCAAAGGACGCGACGGAGTTGTTGTAGATTTTAAACGTTTCTCACCATAGCTGTAAAAATCTAAATATGTTAAACTTAACAGATTGTCCGTCGTTCGTTTTCTAACTAATTCGTTTTAGGACCAAGTGTTCACGGAAATTTCCAAAATTTACAACTTTTCGGTCACTCTCATTGAACTGGAGAAATTTCTGTCTTTATTACATCTAATATTACGAAGAGATCAGACCCCACTGTACTCGGCAAGAGATTGGTTCGGTTAAGCTTCTGTTTAAGTAAAATTTCGGCTCTTTCATCGGGGTTTTATTTATGTTTCTAATTCCCTAATCGCTTAATTATTTAACTACTTCTTAAATAGAAATAAGTCGAAACCGGTTACTTTGTACTCGAATATCTGTAGTCTTGGGAAAGAAGTGGAAAGAAATTTTTATGACAACGATACATAAATCGTAAATTTAAGGAAAATAAATTCTAGAGCTTTTTTTGTACCATTGTACGTCTCATTCATTAAATTTGGTTGTAAATGATGCAACCAAAGTAACAGTTAATTTTTTATCACTGTACTAGAATTGTACACGTTTTTTCTGCATCCCCTTACAGATGGGACATACTAAATCGTAATATCACCGGTTTAACATTGAAATCCGTAAGTAATATAAGATGGGAGAGCAGAATAAACGCGGAATAAATGTATCAAATATTTTAATGGATTTTTTTAAAACTCCTGTCAACTATACAGAACTATCATAAAAACATGCCAGTAAATTCCTATCGGTTGGGTTAAGTTATAAATCTAGTCTAGGGTGGGCAACCTTTTTTATAACGTGGGCCAGAATAAATTTTACGTTTTTTTTCCGCGGCCGTAGTAGTTAATTGACGCTTTCTTGTGACTCGTAATTTTTTTAGTCTGCAAATATGAAATAAATAAATAAAAAGTTAATTACTACATTTATTTCTCTTATCGTTTTCGAAAATTACAAAGAATTGGAAAAATAACTATTAATTAGTTATTTTTCCAATTTAATAATCTATTAAAGATCTCGCGGGCCAGATAGAAACTTTTCGCCAGCCGTAGCTGGCCCGCGGGCCGGGGGTTGTCCGCCGTTGATCTAGTCTGCTCATGATTCACATAATCGGGCGAGGGTGGCCGAATATCTAGCAGGCGGCTAACAGCCCACAACCGCTCCGGGATATAAAGTCGGACTCTTTACGCGTGTGTCGCTTCTACCAGCTAAACCGTGACGTTGGTGCTCTGTAAAGCGCATGCGCCAATGCCTATAATCTGGCTGCTTGGAAGTTGACAGGCAGGTGGCTAACAGCCCACAACCGCTCCGGGATATGAAGTAGGACTCTTTATGCGTGTGTCGCTTCTACCAGCTAAACCGGGTGAGGTTGGTGCTCTGTAAACCGCATGTGATAATGCCTATATAATCTGGCTGATTGGAAACTGACCCGGTTTCGACACTCCTTCCGCTACCGAATTATTCGAATATACAATAGCAATCTTATCGTTTTTTTCACATGTAGTATAGAAATTTGTAAAAGATACATAATGCAGTTATAATAAAATATTAATTTTAATTAATGCAAAGTACGTTAAATTATGAAAATTTATATTTTATAAAATACAAGGGAAGGTCATTGGAAGGTGGAATCGGCGCTTCTATCGCTTCCAATGACGGCACGCCACTGCTAATTAGTCTATATGAGACTATGAATTACGCTTACGTACTTTGTTACTGTAATTCATAGTCTCATTACTATTTAAATGTCACCCGTAATCAATTACGCCATCATCAGTACGATCAAATATTTTTCCGCGGACTGGTGAAATAATTTCGCAGACCGGCAGTTGAGAAATACTTATCTAAATTTCTGTGACATCGCGTGTATACAGCTTAGACACCTTTTTTTTTTTTAACTCTTTCCGCCCTGTGGGCACTAAGAGGGCCTCTTTTAGTAGGCCCATTATGGGTTCGGCCAGGCCCACAATGGGGCGACCGGGTGGTGAGGGACGGGGCCCGACATATCCGAACGGACCACCCCCCGAAAAATTCCTGGGGATTATTCGACCCGTTCGGATTCGATCCCGGGTCCCCCAGAGCGGTAGGCTGCCACCTTGACCGCTCGGCCATCCGGCCAGCTTAGACACCCTAGCGACACTCAGAATATCTTAGTATACGACATTAGCATAAACTTTAAAATGAAGTACGGCACGTGTGGACAGCATAAACACTACTCTGCTACAGGTGTTGGCAACTTGTACACACTGAATAGAAATATAGAAAAATTAAATTTTAATTATTAATTTTTGAAGTCCATTACAACCGGACTATACTATTTGATAGTTGATACTATATAACAAAATTGGTAAAATCATATCGGCACCCGGAATGACAGTAACTTAGGTTCGGCACAAGAGGGCTGAAAGGTTGCCCTACCCTGCTCTAAGACGTATTGTAGGTCCTACAAGTCGACACTGAATGTCTTTTTCTAGAACGGCCTTACCCAGGTGGTGTGAAGAAGACAAACTGGTAATTTTAAATCGTTTAGAAAGGAAGTTATGAAAAAGAATGTCAGTCCTTTTACAGTAAATGTGAAACAGGATTGAGAGTTGATGAATATTCTTTAAGTGGCATTCTTTCACTTTCTATAAGCTTGAAAAAACAATTGATTTTGATGGTGTGTGTTTTATAAGAATATATATTTGCCCACAGAAAAGTTTCTCTAAGTATCCATAATCCATATCTACACTTGGTACTCCGTGCGTACACACTATTTTCCATTACAGTGGTGCCTCATATAACGTACTTAATCCGTTCCAGGTGCACGTCCGTTAAGTGAAACGTCCGTTATACGAAACGCATTTTCCCATAGAAATACATGTTAAAACATCTAATTCGTTCCGCAGCATAAAATAACCGTACTGTATCATAAAAAATGAACATGGGGTGCATTCTTTTATTTTTCCGCGTAACTCTGCGCGAGCGACATCCGTTTCAAAATTCCTGCGGAACGCGTTCCTAAATTCCGGTGGGAGTGCGCGCCGTCGAACGGCAAAAACGGCTGCTTGTAGCAGTAGTTTACAGTGGAAAGCAACATGGCGTCCTCCATGACTCAGATAGTTTCGTTTCCGGGTCCATTACGTGGTTTTATGAATGAGAATTTAGAAATTGTGAAAGCGCGAGTTAGCGCACGCGGTGATGTAAGTGTCTTTATGAATTTTCTTTCGAGGCTATTTTGAATGCTCTTTCTACAAATAATCCATTTTATGGTTAAATTGGGACCCTTCTTTTGCCGTTTATAGCTCATAGTTTAGAATTATAGATTCCTCCATCACGATACTATCGATATTGCGGGCGCCGCCATCTTTCTTTCTTTCACCGTCGTTTCTAAATGCCTACAAACAGCAGCGCACTCCCGTAGTAGCGGAGACGCGATTAAAGAACGCACCCATGGAGCAGTCACCAATTATGCCGGAAAGTCCGTTGTTCGCAGCCAGTCCGTTGCTCGAGTCACGTAACGGCCAAACAGAAAGTCCGTTGTTCGCAGCGTCTGTTATTCGAGGCGTACGTTATACGAGGCACCACTGTATACTCCTACTTCTCACTTTTTACTGAACACTATACTGGTATAACATGGAGCGATAATCAATACCAACAGAAGAAAAAAAAAATAACGAGTAAATATTTATTTTAAAAAAAAAGTTTTAAAATATCCAATTCTCGATTTTTGTTGTAATGTTCAATAAAACAAAGGACTGAAATACATTTACTTGAAAATGAGTGAAAAGATTTTGACAATACTATGTATAGTTATCTCAATAAAAATCATATATGTCAACAAACAAAATTCAGGATAATGTGTTCAAGTTTATACTATAATAATCAGTAGTTCACGATGACATCGATAGATGGTAGCACTAAGCTATCGCAGATGGCCATGTGGTAAGATATTTGCTATAACACGGAGTTCAAATTTTATTCAGTATCTTATAAGTCTTTTTATGTTAACAGTTGGGCGTAATGGGTGATTAAAGCATTGGGTCCTCTTCACTGGGAGTCTTTTATATAAAAAAAAAAAACAATAGAAAACTTGGAACCATATTTCTTTTCTAAAAATAAACTTTTGTAAACTGATTTTCTTCATTAGAATCAACTTACTTCCTTAATTTACTTCTAGGTATAGAATAAAATGAAATTGGAAATAAATGAATCTTGTTTATTCTTTTTAGGCCTAACTACCAAATCATTCCTTAAAACGAAAGAAAAACTGTTTTTTTAGACCTTCGAAATTGAAGATCCTCTCTCACTTGCGAATTGTACAAACCGATCAATCTGCAACTGCGTCAATATAATGGATAATATGTTGATGTAGGGTCAGCAAATTTAACATTACATTATGTCATAACAGAGATCGATGGAGAGAATTCAAAACTGCATTTTTTTGTTTTTTTTCTGAAGTTTTAACTGTTTTCAAATGTTTTACTTACTTTATTACTTTAAAATTCATACTTACTTTAATTGTGATATCGTTACCTATTACTTAAAAGTATACCTAAGATATCACAATTAAAACTAAAACATATTGAAAACAGTTAAAACTTCAGAAAAAAACGATATCACAATTAAATTTTTCTCTTTTCTTCTTATTCCTAAAAAATTCTATTAAAAGTTACCTTAATATATTATTCTTGATATCAAATTTTATCATCAAATGATTCGATAAAAATAGCTGAAAATTTGTTTAATTTTGCCACTAATTTAATGTATTTAATAAAATTATCGATAATTGGAAAAATTGCCGATAAGTTTTCTAATGTCGACAAAAGAAGAATGAATGATTTGGATGAAAAATGAAATCGCAAACTTTAAAAGTTTTATCTAAAACTTTTCGAATATTCGATAAAGTCAATTAACGGATGTCTAAGATTTATGTTATGTTATCGCGTCACGCATTGTCATACCAGTGATTTTATTCTGATTCAATGAATAAAAAAAATGAATTCCTGATAAATAAAACACCAAATTTTCAAAACAAACATTTTTACTCTAGCTTTGTTTTTTCGTGTTTTTTTAAATAAATAATACGAAACAAAGCAATAGTACAACTTTATGAAAGATCATGTTTGGTAAGAGTATTGACATTTTTTACTTTGGAGTACCTGGCTAAAATTTGGAGTAGGCCTATACTGTAGTTAGCACAACTGATTCCCAGTGGATCATGGAAACGGACAACTATAAATCGAGATCTAAGTTTATTCTTTATGAAGTTCATCTTCGAGAATGCTGTTTCACATAAACGTATTGAGCTAAACGTTATAGTTTCATGGCTAATGCTTTTAGTTTTGAGTATTTACTATCATATACATATTTAATCCAGAATTATTCACATTGAAGATTTAAAACTCCGGTATTATTTGTCCTTTAAAATGAAGTCTTCCTTAAACCCAATCATTTCCATCTTTAGGGCAGCTCTATTACATTCGCTTCGTTATTCCATTCACTGTAAGGTTGAAGAAAACCTTGTTCTTCAAAATTTTCAAAAAATTCCCTCAATGTTTTTTTTAATCCTCAAATATTGTTTTAAATTTAGATTTAAGTTTCATCACGAAATCGGTGAACTGAGGCTTCACTACCCCTACTGCTAATGATCCCTTTATTACTTCGAGGTCTGGAGAAAATATAGCCTATTTGTGGTCTGGATGCAGACTGCGGTCCGCATTTGGTGATCCCAACCCTAGACGATCAAAAACTACTAAAAATGTCAATTCTTTTAAAAGCATATGGAAGCTAATTGCCAGGAAAGTTACTGAAAACCATGGGTTAACAATTATAAGAGATATGTGAAAAATCTTTTGTAAGATTAGGAAGGAAGGAGTTTGTGCGCTATTAAGAGTATAAAATTAAAGGCGAATAAAAGGCCAACAAAACATTATTATTATTATTATTAAATTCAAGTACTAATAATATATATAGGGTATCATGTTTGTTCTAAGCCTTACTGGGTTTTAGAGACCCATTATTAGCATTTTCTCAATGAACAAACTGGTCTCGAAGAACTGACTATTATAGCATATTCTGTTGCAATAAAATCGGGTAATACTATTAAAAAACTCCATATCAGAAAATAAAATGTAATAACTGGGGTCTAAAGATATCTGAATGAATACATCGATAATAATTATCGCTTTAGTTGTTGGATCACATCTCCATTTGTATCCAATTAATTGTCATTTCTACAAAAATATAGAAACAAGAATTATTTTTAGATTTCGAGCCATTAAGGAGTAGGTCTAATCATTAAAATTATATTAATTTTAATGATTAGATAATATGTCTATATAACGATATTTAAAAGGACTTTTCGTAAGCTGAATCCATTGAGTATTTAAGGCAAGATTTTCATAGACGAAGGATGATCTTACTATTAATGTATAAAAAAATATCATGTCAAGTTAAGATTGCTCATACAAGTAGAAAAATATATTTTTAAAATTAAATATTTTTTTTCTTCAGAAAAATACAATAATTTTGGATTTAAAAAAACCGTAATCACAAATATTACGAAAATAAAATACATAAATAAACAAAAATAATAAATAAAAAGCTTTTTCATAAGTAAAAATATATCATTATTAAGTTACTATCGTTTTATATATATTTCATCACAAGCTGAACATTATTTATAATTAATTATTGTTATTTATTTCTGTTTATTTTAAATTCCATGTGTTTCCGAATTGTCACAGTACATTCTGTGTAATTATTTACTGAAAATAAAAAAACAAGAAATTTTGGATTTTTATTGTTTCTTGACAACTAAATTATAAAAACGTATTAATTCATCGCATATATTTTTATAAGTAGTTATTAATAAAAGAAGAAAATTCTAAAATTTCTTGCTTTATTTTCAGTAAATAATAGTAAACGGATTTCATTTATTAGAAACTAGCAAGTAGGCCCGGTGTTTCTCGGGCAAAAGTAACGATAGCGAAGATTAAGATTATTACATTATAGTCACAAAAAAAGAGAGTAATTTCATCAACGAACAAAGTTTTTCTAAAGAAAGGTCGAATTTGAAAATCGAATGTTCTAATATTGTTCGATTTTCACGACGTGTTCTGATTATATCCTTCGATTTTCATCGAACGTTCTAAAGAAGAAAGGTCGAGAAAAACCGAACTAATCTGTTTAAATTTGAAAATCGAATATGTTCTAACATATTACTCTTTTTCTTTTTTCTTTTTTTTTTCCAGCGCCCGTAAATCTTGCACGTCGCTTTCTCTTGTTCTCCATTGTTACTTAACACTTCCATTGTTACTAAACACTTTGGAACTTATATCTGGTACCCTAACTGTGCACCAAATTTCAACTTTCAACCCCTAACCGCTTTAGCGAAAATTAAGATTATTACGTTATAGTCAACCTTACCCGTTTTCACAGAATGCAAGAATTGGGTCCTCCCTGTTTCCAGACTAATTACAGAATTTTTAGATAATTCTAAAAGTATGTTCGATTTCGAAAAAAAACTGCATCTGCGTCTTGCACTTCGCTTTCTCTTAACACTTCCATTGTTACGTAACACTTCCATCAACGATGGAAGTGTTAAGACTTAATCCTGTCCCTCTCCCCCGTGGGGAGGAATTTCGAAAAATCCCTTCTTAGTGTGCGTTTTCGTGACGTACCCTAACTGTGTACCAAATTTCAACTTTCAACTCCTAACCGTTTGGGCTCTGCGCTGATTATTATTATTATTATTATTAACTCGTCTCGATTATATATATAGATGATATTTTTAGCTGTAGGCCTATAACATATTCAAAATATCAGAACCTAATTTGTGCGTCATTAATCTTTTGAATGTATTAAGGGTAATGATCATGCACAGCACAATGGAATAGTGAAATAATATGAAAAACATTTAATAAATAAATATCCATATTTATAAAATGCAATAAAAGTAAATAATTTTTCTAAATGAAATATTTTGAACATGAATTTGAAACAAGATCTCTTAGTCTCTAACCAGGGCCGGATTATCGAATAGGCAAAGTAGACAAATGTCTAGGGCCCGTAATTCGGAGGGGCCCGGCTTCAGTGCAGAAGATTTCTCTGTTTCAAAACGAGTTAAAAATTATTTAAGAAATTAGATAAGACAGAAAAGGCTGTATTTAACAATTCCTACTAAGCTCCGCTCGACTCGCCATTACCTAAAAAAAAAAACAGGTCAACATCCACCCGTGTGTCAGAAGTAATGTATAGTGCGCCACGAGATCTATCGCACCATCTAGAAATATTCCTAGGGCCGCCTCTCGTGGTAGTACTGATGTATGGTTATGATTTATTTTCTAAATCTAAACTTATACGTCGCGACATCGCATATTCGATGTAGCGTTCAAGTTGCTCGAGTGCGAAGATATTACAATTCAATAGTGTTTTATAAAAGAGTTAAAAAGGGTGACACTACGGTGTGACTTGGGGTGACACCACGATATCCGCACCGGGTGTCACCCATGCTAGCTACGCTAATGTCACATTATATAAGATTTGTTTAGAAGCAACTTATTTAAATGGGACCCCAATTTAAATTTTGTCTAGGGCTCGCTAGAGGCTTAATCCGGCGCTGTCTCTAACGGATCTAATACAGTAACTGAGACATTAACTTTAAACCTTAAAATATAAAAATATTAATAATTTTCACAACACTGTTTATTTTTAAAACATAATATCAAAAAAAATGTACTCTATAATCTTGTATAAAATATTTTTTTAAATTTATCTAGATTCTAAAATATGAGTTAAAATTTTTAATTTAACAAATATTTCATTGACAATATTAGCAAGCTTTTATATTAATTTAATTTTTCTAACAAATATAAAAGTAAAAAAAAAAAGTAAACGTATACATGTGTTTAGCGCCTTGAAGTTAAAGCTGTTTGCTTTTAGATAGCCACTAACTTTGAGAAGTACTGTACTCTGAAACTGGACTTTTTTCCGAATACTTTCAAACTGTGATTTAGGATCCTTTTTTACGGTGTTAAACTTTCTATACAATTTAAATTTAACTTTAGTCATAAATAAATACTTTGAGTCTGTTAAATATTTAGGATTGACAACGATCTATCTATCTAAAGAGTTTCGAATGAAGTTAATTCAATGAAAATAAAAAATCGGTTTGTCGTGTGCAGTGGTCTACAGATAACTAACTAATGATGAAAACTTAATTAGTACTAGACCTGAAAGAGCTGGAATGAATTTCGGATCAAATGAACTTTTTTCAATCACTTTTTTATCATTTATCTGTCTCTTAGTTATAACATAAAAACAAACTAAATTTTGGGAAAGAAAAAGCCTCTTTCTTTCTAGATTTGATTAGATAATATTATTTAATGATGAACAATAATGAAAGAGATAATAATGATGAATTAAATGATTATAATAAATGATATAAAATACTATTACATTATTATAATCATCATTTAATAGTATACTTTTACAGTAGCATATGATTTTATTATAATATACGTATTATAATTACTTACATTACATGTATTTATCATATGTTACTTATTAGAAAAATCATTAGAAACGATTTCTAAAATTCTTTTTAGCTATATAATATTCCTTTTTAAAAATTTCGTAAATTAAAATCTTAAAAATCATGAAAGTAATGCATTCTATACTTATATTTTCTTTAATTTTCCTTTAAAATGTGAGAATTTCAAATTTGAATATAGGCCTAAATTAATGACTAGAAAAACATTATTATTAAAACTTTCAGTAATTGGACTTTTTTTAGAGGTTCTTCAGTATCCTGTTTAAAGAAGTTTAAATTTAATAATATTTTATGAAGAAATTTTAATCTTATGAGAAATTAACATAATCATAATCTTTCGTATTTAATTTCTGTGTATTTTCTAACAAGAATCAGATAAAAAGAGATTTTACCCCATCGTGTTATTTTTCGAATTTCAATAATTTAATCTTTACTAAATTTCTAATTTTAACTCATTTCTTACATAAACTTTCGAGAGCTATTGTTCAACATTATCTTGTGAAAATTTCTTTATAAAAAACATTTAACAACCTTTACATCATAAAACTAAAATTTAAACTATAAAATGTTTCTACAAGTTACATGAATTAAAATAAATATTTAATTTTGATTGATTTAAGTGCATTTTTTAAATAAAAATGCTTAAAATTTTTCTATTAAATATTTTGAAAATCATCTTTGGCAGTTTTATTAGATTTAGTTCTCTTACACTGTTTAAGCTTACTACACCTGTAATTTAATAAGCTTATTATTACCAGAATTTGTCTGTATTTCAGTTAAATTAATATTTAAAAATATTTTTGAAATTACTTTTCTATAATTTAAATTTTTTACTTTCAAACCGTCAAATTTTGTAATTTATAACATAAAATAAAGTCCAGTTTTACTTCAAATCGATGCATTTTCTTTTTGTGTATATGTTATTTATAAGGGGAAAAAACTAAATTATTTTATTAAAGATGAAATTCGTTCTTCAAATAACTCCGCCTAAGTCTTACACGAATCGTAATTAACATGTATTCCGCGGAACCCTCAAAGTACCAATCCCCCAATGACAAATTCTGAGAGTAAAGCTGGAAACGGTCAATTAGAAAAAAACACAAGCTGGGCGATGATTACCTTCTAAATCTTATTTGGGTTTGTCTCGAGTTTGTGGATCTGATCGTCCAATAGGAGCCGAGTACGGATGGACTCCGCCCAATAAGCACTAAGGTTGGTAGCACGTGCGTCGGTGACATCAGAGGTCCCTAGGCGGGCGTGGATGATTCGCTTGACAGACAGTTGAGTATTGGACGGACAATGCTGATCATTTGAAGGATCTTCCTCTTTATCTGTCTCGCCTGCGTTTTCAGGGTGAGTGTGGCTTCTTCGGATTTTCTGATTGCTGAAATTCTGTTAAAGTCATAATTTTTATGTTTCTTATCTAGTTCCATAATAACGGCTTGCTAAGTAATATAGCGGAAAAAAGGAAAAAAATAACGGAACGATTGCATCTGTTACGTATAAACAATTAAATATCATGTTAAATTATTTAATATATTTTCTTTTCTGTTCTTGTTTTTTACTTTCTTCACATTTTTAAATTGTAAAATTATTTTCCTAAGCTAGAATTATTCTTCATATTTCATTTTAAAGAATATGGTTTAAGTTCGAAGAAACTGGGTTTAAATTCAGTTTATTTATTAGTTTTTAAGCACCATTTTGTTACTCGCATCTTTATTCTCTTTTTATGTGCCTTGCCCATTCAGTAATGAACAATAGAGAGCACTTTATACATTATTTGTCATAATTTCCTCACCTTGCCGTGCGACACATACATTCTCTATTTCCAGTTTGAGTTTGAAAACAGAAAAAGATATCTAAATCAGACCTACAGAAGGTAGGCCTAGTCTAGTCCATAGTAAACTGCACTACCAACCTATGTGTTAACCAGATTAACACTATTGCCGGCACCATCTGTCACTCTAAGATGATGTCATCCAAGTCCAATGCGGGTCTCTTTTTCTACTGTATCCCGTGGAGTGTTAACAGATTTTTAAATTAATTATCCTTTTATTGTTTACAATGCACTTTAGTCATTCTACTTCGAGCTTATGCCCCGCTATTTTCTAAAATTTAAATGTATTATATTAACGACTACTTTTATAGGCGTATTAACAACCCATTCGAGGGTCTTTTTTTTCTCAATTCTTGTTAGGGTTGCATAACAAGTAGAATGTAATTAAATTCTGTCTCTATAGTTTAAGCAGAAGAAAAAACGGGAGTTATAGTTTCTACAGAAATAAAGCGGTTGGTTTCTTTGATTTATCCGCCGAAAAGTCATACCTTTGATGTGGAAGTGATGTCCGGCAGCAATAGCGTGATCAATTGAATTATCCGGCAGCTGCTCTCATGTATATTTCATAGAGTGGCAAAGTGTGATTCACTTCTACAACATTGCTTCCAGTTACTCATCCGCACTTGCCGGAACGGCCCATCCATGTTCGACAACGTGTCTTTCCCGAAAGTAACCTGTTGTTCCCACATTCCGGTGATTAATTCACTCCCGTCTTCGCTAAATAAACTCTAGAAAATACAATGCTGTTTACGCTATTTTGGTGATACTGTTTGAAGATTTAATTCAGAAAATATTTTTTTATTATTAAATTTATAATTCGTTATGAATTATTTCACTCGAGTGACTTAAGGTCTACATTTAAGGCTAACATTTAATTTTGAAGTCGGTATATGAAAGTTATAGACAACTTTCGCATATATTCGATTACTAATATTTAATGATATTATTCCTAATTGAATTCTTAATATCGATTGATTAATAGTTTAATAAATCAGTCACTTCAAGTTAAATGATGGTTAAAATTAATGTGTTAAACTTTATAGATTGGTTCATGCAATCATGATTATAGGACTCAATTTTTAACAGAATTGTAAAAATCCTATACAGACAATCATTCAGATACCATATAAATAAATTAAACTAATCACAAAATACATGAATAATTAAGAAAGGCCTATGTAAAAATAAAGATTTTAAAAATACGAGTTGATAGCAACGATATTTTATAAGCTATCTGACTGTACAATAACAGATATTAGCGTGTTAAAAGACAGTATTATTTTTAAAAAGTGTTTCTGTTTATATGAAGTAAACATTAAAAGTAATGGATATTGATATTTTTTGAATGTATTCATAATTTGTTTTTATAAATTATAAACATTAGTTATTAAAATTCAGTTTGATATGTTTGATCATTTTAGCGCGATAAAAGTTGATAATAAGAATACAGTAATAATATATTATTTGAAATATCAACCACTCTACTCAAAAATGTATAGATATTTTCTAAAATTTAAAATTTCAATTTTACATATTATTTGTCAGTCATTGTAGAGAAATTTACGCTGCATTACGCTTAAAATTGCGATACGATGAACACTATAACCATTGATAAGTTATAAACAAGAACGATGTTTCTCATTCCTTAATTTTTTCAATACAACCAAATATACCACGTATTTTAAGTTTTCACAAATCATATTATACTTTCCAAAAGCAAGAGTAAAAAAATCCTCAACACTAGTTCTAAATAAAAAAAAAAGTTTTGCTTCTATTTTCCAGTATATTCTAATTATAGTTGAATTTCCGTACTTTATTGTTTGAGTGTAAAACTTTCGAAAAGGAATAAACTATTCTTCACTTAACATAACAAATAAACATCAACCTCGCATTAAAAATAAAATTTTCTCTATATATCTTGCTATTTCACTTAATAATATGTAGATTAGTCAATATAGAATTGACTATATTGATCAATCTGCATATTACCTATGAAACATAGGTTTAAAATATTAAAATAAATATAAAATAAGACAAAAGTAAACATATTTTTAAAGTTATTTTTTAATTAAACTTATAAAATTTAACTAAAAATAATCGAGACTTCTCTGACAAATAATTTGAAAGTTATATTATAAATTTAAAATGTAGTTTTAATATTACTGATTTAAGCACTAAATTTGCCGTCAATTAGGCAATAAGAGCCGCTGCTAAATTAATATTATTCAGCAAACAATATAAATTAAACTTATATAGCGATATCCTATAAGTTGTCAAGATTAGATCATTAATTTACTCTTACGTACCATCATTTATTCAGCTTTGTTATATTAATGACTTGAGTTGTATTATTATTAAAAACGCTGTAGAATTATTTCATATCAAAATATTGTTTACGTCTGTACTGAAATATCAAAAATTGGTAAATTGTCAAATTATTAAAAGATGACTTGTGTAATCAATTGTATTTTCTACTTTTACATAAACAAAAATTAGGAAATTAAATATTTGTATGTAGTCTGTTTTTCTATTTCATATATGCAATTCCACTAAATGATTATCGGTTCTTCTCACTCGCTAAAATGGATATACATTTTTAATATGACAGGGTCCAATTACTATTATATTTCTTATTACATTTTAGTGTTCTGAGAGAGAAATATTACAAGAAATTTTATATGTGAATAACAATGCATACTTTAATGCACATCTTAATTTACAAACTTAAAAGTGAAATTATTTACATTTAGAAGTGCAAAATCACTTCTAAATGTAAATAATTAAATTAACTAAAAGGTATAGGAATAATTTAGAACATATTTATCATGCATAAACTATTGAAAAGGGTTATATATATATATTATTTTATTCCTCTTTGTGTTGCTATTAAATGAACATATCATAATTTTTAGTAATGAATAAACAAAGATTATTGAGTATTAAATTAATCTAAATTCTTATCATAATAAATTTAAACACCGATATATGATAGCTTCTTTAATATCATAACAAAAATTTTGTTGCAAAAAACTTCAGTTAGTATTACAGTGTTCGATTCCAATTTCATTTATGTAATATCATTATACGAATTTACATCAAAGTGTAATAATTGATAATTTTAATAGCTTAACATATAATTACTGAGTAATATTGATGTACTGCATTGAATCCTCTTAAATATTAAATACTGTATTACTATTTCGTAACAAACGAAAGTGAACCTATATGTATTCTTTGTCAACATTTTGGAGTAGGCCTACTACAAATAGTTACACAGATATATAAAAACATTTATATATGATTTTATATATCTATGTAACTGTTTGTAATAGAATAGATAATAAAATCTCTGAGTTAAATGAAGCAAATATAATATTTTTAAATAAAATTTAATCCTAAGAAAAGAGTCTTGTTTAATTTTAATCAATTATTGTAAAAACGATAAATTTGTACCGATAAACGGTAAATTTACAAGTTAGATCTAAATATGTATTATAAAATTAAATGTTTTCTAGTTATTGATCCTTATCTGAAAATTAGGACCATTTCCAAATAAAGGTAACAAGAAGTTCGAGCATAACATAATTATTCTCCCCTTGCAAATTTACTCACCAATTATAGTTCTATTTACCTATTCCAAATTTAATACTAACCAAACATGATTTAGAAACGATATAAATTAGGTGATATGAATAGCCATAAGTACTGTACAACTGTAGAAGATAGGTCGACTGAAAAGTTTTCTAAATTTCTGAAAGGTTCAAGTGCTTTGTAATAAATTTCTATTGGGTTTCTCGGATTGCTTCGCTGTCACTAAAACTGCTATAAAACTAGAATTTATAGGTGCTCTACTAGGATAAAGATTTCTACACGATAGTTTTGTTCGTTTCCTCAATTGATTGTTTTAGGCACGTCCCAAAGACGGATTATATCATTTGTTTTCTCACTTTAAAGAGATAAAATTTAAGTAATTTATTCATTCTAATTAGACAAATCCCATTAAATAAGAGAAAGCAAAATTTGACCTATTCAATTTTTCACTTTTAGTATGTAAAAAATTTTTAGTTTTTTTTTTCTTTTTTCATTTAAATTCACAATTATTCCGATTCTGAGAGTTGCAAAATAACTTGCAATTAAAATAAACAAAATTTAAAGGAAAGTTTTTATTTGGCAAAATGAAATTGATTATTATACAAACAAATTATCTATAAAAAAATTTAGTAGAAGGTTATTAATATTTATTCGTTATTGCTTTAATTTACTATTTTTGTGATTTTTTGTTTGGTTCTAAATTTATACTTTATTATATAAAACGAACACACTATTTTGTACTATATTTTTCTGTTTATTTTAAAAAGCAAAATAATTCTTAAAATTTGTTCTTCTTTAGCTTACAATACAGTCTTTAAAACTTAACATTTCTCTAAATCAAATTAATCTTTTAATAATGGCAGCAAATAATTTATAAGGGAGCAGTTCAAAACCAAAAATTAGGAGGTTAACCACGAATGGGATATAATCTCTATTGGCTTTAGGATAACAATACAAAAGGAGAGAACGTGGTATTATTTCGCAGTAAATGTAGATGTTGGACTTTCATAAGCTATACAAATATATCTACATAAAATTTAATTTGCTAAATGCAATTGTTTAAGGCTATATATCTATTATTAAATGCCAAAAAATTAATTTTAAAGAATTTTGTATTTATAAAGAAAGAGAATCAAACAAGCTAAATGGTAACATATATTTAAATAATTATAAAGACATTTAAATGGTTGTCATATTCATTTAATAATAAATTAAGGCATATAATATTGTCTATAATAAAAACGTACAGTAGTATTTTTTCTATCATGCAACTCTTATGATTTCATAAACTTGATAAACTAGATTAAACAGGAAAAAAAGTCATTTGAAATATGCAATATTTATAGCCAAATTTAAAATTTGCATCATTTCTTTGATTATAATTAACTATCAATATTTCGGATCCTCTTTTATCTTTCTTCAAATGTATGAATATATTTAAACGTCATAGGACCTTTTAAATATACAGAAAACATGAAAATTTGATTAAACACAATAGATATTTAATAAAAGTAAAATTTTAGTAACCAATCGTTTGTTATTATTAACTCCTCTTTACTTAATTTATCTTTCAATAATGTAATATCCATGTCTGCGTATTTGTAGCTCTTTGCGAAATGCTTTATATTGGTGGAAAATGCATTTCTGTGGCAAGCCCATTCTAATTCAAACTCAACCATTAAAATTTAACGAATTGTTCTGAGTAAAATCGTTGAATTCGTAATAATTTTTATATTTCAATTTACTACATTTAAAAAATGAAATGTCTTTCGATGCTATGACAACTTAAAATTTTCGGGTTTCGTTTCTTCTCCAGACACATTGACGGGATACAGCTAGGTAGAAATATTTTTGTTGTGAAAACATGATTGTACAATGGCAATTATTGTATCTTCTATTTATTTATTTAGCTGAATTAAACTTACAGTTTACAAAACTAATTTTAATTCGAATGGATCGACAAAACAATTAAAAGGAAGACTTGCTATTGGAATTTCATAAATTGTTGCTTAATTTTAATTAAATTACTCTGAAAAGTATCTTCATACAGTGTCTTACTACAGCTTATTTCAGATTATTTTTCCGTTTTAGAAATGAATAAGATAAAATTGAATTAAATTATTTATAAGTATAAATAGTTTATATACAGTATTTTATTTTATAGATTTTTAAATTTTCATCTATTCTTTCAAGTCTCATGTTTTCTTTGAATAGTATAGTCTAATAGTTACTTTTATTATTTAGACTATATTTCTGTGAGTATTAACTTAATAGAAATTTAAAGTTGCGTATATTATTATCTAGGTTTCGTATCGAGAAGTTTTATAAGTAGTCTGTATGATAAGATACAATGATTTGGATTTCTTAATTTCTTTTCCACCGGATTGAATAGATAAAAAATTTAAATGATATGTAAGAAATAATTTCGAAAAATATCTAAGACATAATTTAAAAGGACTAAATATGATAACATAAACGAAAATAAAGAGATAAACTTTATTTTGTATGAGAAGACAAATAAAAAATAAATTTTTGTTCAAAATTGAAACAAATTGTAGCCTATATACAGTATAATAATTTTCGTAAGTAGTTTATATAATAAGTCAAATTATTCCATTTCTTATCAAAACTTATTAATTTCAATCGAACATAAATGATAGAAAATTCTCAGTGGTAATCTAATACTTAGCAGTTACATGGACCGACCTACATAATAGATAATTATATTAATACAGAAATTTTGTACAAGAAGAAAATAGAATGATATAAAGTGATAAAATTCGATTATTTGTGTCACAATAGATCATCTACAAAATATTCTATTAATTCTTCAAGAATAATTCTAACCATTAATGCGTTTGATCCAAAATCAGGATTGATGATAATTTAATATAAACTTAAGATCATGCTTATTTCATCTATAATAAAAAGAAGAAATAAATAAATATGTTTATTCTAATTTTTGAAATGAAAAAGAAAGTCGAAACATTTCATTAAATCTCAAGAACTTTACTAAAATAAAAGAAAGCTTCAAGTTTTTAATCTTAGCGTATTACAAATGTAGGATTAGTTATATTTTACCACTGACTTTCAATTTAATATTAAGAAATCACCACTATTGTATTGTTGAATTAAAATTCATTTATCGTGTATCTAATTATAATTATCTGTTTAGTACGTGTAATTATAATTATCTGTTTTAATTTCCCGCTACTTGTTTATTTTCTTTTTTAAAGGAATCACTTATTAAAATGTATAGAATTAAATGAGTTATTTGATAAGTTTTATTGTTCAGTCATTAAAATAAATTATGATTATAGAATTCAAATATACTATTTAATTTATTTCCAAAATTTTTCTTATTGCCATTCCTTTTTTTATGTAAATTCTTATTTGCATGTTAACAGAGGTCAAATATATAAAATTTTATATGTGCAATATGTTTTATACTCCAGAAAAAGGAACATGTAAACAAATTTCCTATTACTCTATCGTATCTATTCTTTAGTGATAGAATCATCATACAGTAGTTATTTTATTTAGGCCTATGATGATATGTAAAACTTCACGTTTTATGTTTTATGTAAATATAAAATGTTACTTTCATTATTATTTAAAATAAAATAAATTTGTATTTGTAATTTCAATTCAAAATTATTTTCAAGCATTTGAAATTTTAAAGGAAAAATTTAAAGTGATAGAATACAGTTTCAAAAATTGTACTATTCTATGTTTTTTCCCAGTTACTTATTAATTGATCATTTGAATAATGATCTAATAATTAAGTAGTTCACGTCATAAAACAATCAAATAATTAAATATTTATATATATTAAATTATAGAACGAATAATAAATAAAATTTTATAAAAATACATAGGACTTAACAGATATAGGCCTATTTATAATTTTATAAAAGTAAATGTATTCAATTTATTTCGTTATTTCCTAATATATTAATGCCTAATATATTAGGCATTCAATTGAAGAAAATAAAATATATAAATTGAAAAAAAAGCTTATGTTAAACATAAGAAGTTATAATTATAGATAAATGAAATCAAATATATAATTATTTTATTTTGAATAATTTTAAAATATATTTAATAAATTAACATACAAGTCTCTTTTAATAAATTAATGATTTTTCAATTTTCTTATAAATTTTAATAATAGATTTTTATTGCGATAGTTAAAAATATAAACGGAATTGTAATGAAATTCTAAACTTAAATCTAATAATACTGATTTTACAGATTATTACAAAACTTTCAAGTAATAATCCGTTTGAACGATTTGTAGGCCTAATTATTTATATTGTACAGTACTTATATATTAAAATATTTTAAACTTTCTTAAAAATTATTGAATTGAATCATGAGAATCAAATTAATAGTAGCTTAGTTTATTCTATATAACTCAATTTAAAATTATTACTGGAAACATACTGGAAATCATTATTGTAAATTAGTATTGAAAAAAGGTAAGAAACAAGTTTCCAAATAAAAAGACAAAATTTTAGCGATTATAACTTTGTATATTTCAGATAGCTAGTACTAACGCGTATTTAGGCCTAATAAAAATAAAGAAAAAAGTGAATTTTAATAGAAGTGAAGAAATGATTCCTTTATTATAGTTAGGGCTGGATTTAGACTTGTTATGGCCTTAAACTATAACAAATAACAAACCTTTTCCCTTTGACCAAATAATAATATATGTAAAAATGCTAGATCCTAAGCTAAAGACCCATAACGTGAGGCCGTAAGCCGTAGCTTGTTTATCACGCGCCCTTACGTGCACAAGTAAATCAGGTCTCGATTACATTAGGTTATTCAAATAAGATGTTGCACTTAATCTAGTTTAATTTTTATTTATTTAATTATACTTTTTAGAAAAACTTAACTTTATATTAATAAATATTTTTGTTTAATTTATTAAAGATTTTAATTTTTAATATATAATTGTCAATATTTTTATTGTCAATGTGTGATATTAAAGTCTAAAAACCTAAACTATTGTTATAGGCCTTTATAAAATCCGTTTAGTAAATTCGTAACTGAATCGAAATTATAGGTGTTTGATCTATCTTAACGCACATAAGTTATTAGTTCGGTATACAACGAATGATTTACCATTCGTTTTGTTTTCGAATTCAAACCATAATTGTTGAATTTCCTAATTTAATCTGCGTTTTCTATCAAAATATTTATATTTATATTCTGTTTTTTTTAATGATTATGAGATTTAATAAACGTAACATATGTAAACTATATAAGAGTAATGTTCGCATCACAAGAGTCACATAAAATCTAGCTATAACCTTTGTAGAACTACAGAATAAAAAAGGAGAGATCAATTAGTTGGAGATATTTGCGTTGAGTAATAAAATAGTTTTGTAATAATAAATAATTAGTTGAGTAATAAGTAGTTTTTGTAAATGTTTTTGGCTTCACAACAAACAAATTAGGAAAAATGACAGACAAAATCAGAAAGAAAAGGCAAGCAATGTAGACTACAAATAAATAGCATTTATAACATTTCAGAAAACAAAAAACTACTAAAAATTACATTCAAAATAAACTGTTTAATATAATAGTAGAAATCAAGTTATTCTTAATTTTTAATTATAAAATTCAATAGTCTAAAACATTTTGCATATTTAATTTTAAAAAATCGATATAATCTAATGAACTTAGTAATAGCTTATGGACTAAGCATCAGGATTGCCGGAAATTGACCACATTGGTTAGTCCCTAAAATTAGGTCTATTAGACTAACAAGCAAGATCAATAGATAAGCGTATCGTGTAAAATTTACAGAAATTTTACATATTCTTGATACATTTAACTTTAACTTACAAATTTCCATAAAAGTTAATAGTTTGAAGAATGCTTTGCTTTCTTCAAACTATTATTATTCAACTAATTTGAGAAAATTATCATCATTGTTTTTGCGATCAGAGAATAAAATCTATCTAAATCTTCAGAACAAAAGGAGTAGATTATGCCTTCGAAAATAGAATTTCTAATATATGTATTATATCTTTAAAAAAAGTAGTTTAAAAATATATAAATATTGTTATTCATAATATGATTACAATATTTTATTTTTGAAACATTTTTATATATATTGTAGATATAAACAATACTGAAGTTTTGTTGTAATAGTGTGAATTTTTCCTTAAAACTTTCAAACTAATCAAATTATGTAGGCCTATATAAGTTTTAAAATTTTAACTTTGTAAGTTGGGGAAAACTACTCGTCATTAACCTTCGAAAATTTTACAGGATAATTATAAGACATTTAACTGTGTTTCATTGGAAAACGTCAGATCTTTACTAGTAAGGTAATAAGCAACTGAAATTTCCTGTCTTTTGAATGGAATATCAAGTAGTCAACAATAAAGGATATTTTCGAAATGTTACACGATATTCTGTACATTAATTAATACCGAGCTTGCCGACGTCATGACAATTATTATAAGCAAATTTTACAGCGTTTTATTAAACTTTCTGTCATTGTATTTACGTGCACTTTTTGCAGTAATTATTGCTAGATCCAGAAACTTCATAAACCATATTTTACATACAATGCATTCAATCTAATAGCATTTACGCCGAATATAATGTGGAATCTTACTCCAAACGTCAGAAAAAAGATATCACTGCAGCTTACTCCTGAAATTGACTCTTTAGAAACAGGTCTCATCAACCCTTTGTTAGCCAAGCCATGTAATTCCCAATAAAAATATATAAAAATTTCGGCTTACATTAAACACAGGATCAACAATGTTTACTACTAGGAAGAAAAATATTATAACATGTTTATTCACCAGCAACGACGAGCATAAATCGGAAGATTTCGCGGATAAATGACGATAAACTAAAATAAGTTTATATATCTTACAAGGCACACTTACGAGTTACGGTCACCTTTGTTAACTGATGAACAAGTTATGAGTATAGTGGCATCTTCACCAAATTACCTTATATAAACCATATGAAAGTTTATTTTGTAATAGCTTTTATTTTATATTTTTAATTGTCTAACATTGATTAATTATTTTTTGAATATATTATTTACAGTGAATTTAAATTATAATTATATGAAATCATTCAATTTAGAATAAATTTATAATTAAAATGTAAATTGTAATAAAAAATCAAAATTTGTTACGATTCATAATTTAGACTTAAATAGGCTCAGTGTACAATTTTTTACACCGATACACATGAATTAGATTGAAAAGATAAATTCAATAATCTTATGAATATTCGAATTGCAGGATATTAATCATTTATTTCACAGGTAGCATTAAGCCTATGCGAATTTTATTCTTTTAAATTTGTAAAATAAACTTTAACCTTCCCATATCAAATGAAAAATACTTTGTATTTTCTTTTGTCTGTTATTAGTTTTACCAAATAAGTATTATCTACATTCAAATTTGGGAGATATTGTGTTATTATCTGATAATTGTTTATCTTTTAATATCTCTTACCAGATTTAATCTATACCAACGAATAATATTTTTTTTTTAATATGGATTCATGAATATACCAATTTTGAGGAAGAGACAGTAAATATAGAGTTGTATTAACATATATGGCCTGTATTTTTAATAATGAGATTACATTTAAACGTATAGAATGTATCTACAGGAATGTATATACACTATCAGACAGTTTTGGTTTTTTCCTCCTCTAAATTTTAAAATGTAAAAATTCATCTTTTGTATGTTAAAAATTAAAATTTTATGATTTATATTAACTTGAATACATATATACACAGTTAATAAGTTAATTTTGAAACCATTGAATGAATGTTTACAAAAGCATTACAGGCTATGGAGAATTATAAAGCGATAAGTTGCTTCGTAATAGCGACTTTAAAAAAATTAAAAATTGTGGCTTATGATACGAAGCACATCGCAAATTATAGTTTTTAATTATCTATAAGAAATTCTTATATATTTGAGCATTTTCCCATGATCTAATTTAAATTCATTCATGTAAAATTTGGCCTAGTTAAAAAGCAATTGTTTCTGTTTCAAACATTTCATTGAGATCGAATTTGAGTCCACTTTTTGTTTTCACAAACAACATAGCATTTTATTTTAGATTATTTATTCTATTTTTCTATTGTACATCGAAACATTTTTCATTCAGTTTAATTAATTATTATTTAGTCACATCTTTTTCACTTGTTTAAAACTGATTTTCATTAGATTTTAACACAGTATTACAAGGGGTAATAAACCTTTTATGATTTCTAATGATTTTCCTAGGTATTTCGTCAGAGAATAGGCTTAAGAACGTCATCTATATTGATCGATCCTATTGTGATCAAATTCGTCTAAAATTGAAGCGATAATTTTATATTGTTTGATAGAATCTCGCGTGAAAAATTCAACTCAATTATAAAAATCAACAAATAAATTGTACGGAATTTTATATAATACGAACCTTTTTCTAATTCATAAATTTACGTCATTTTATTCTAAATTTCAGTGTTAATGACCTAATTCAGTGATAATATAGAGATTTTGATCTTTTAATAATTTAACTATTAGAAGATTAAAATCATTACACAGCAACCATTGTACGACCAGAGAAAAAACTTTCTCAACCTGTCTTTCCAAAAAGCCATTACCCATACCCTTTTTTATTCTTTATGTATATATATATAAAATTATCTATTTTTATCATTAAAAGAATAAACAGAAACAGAATTCCAAAGAAGATCTTAGATTACCATCCAGTAAAAAGAAGTTAGAAAGGACGTCAAAGAAATAGTAGTAAGAGAGCGGAACAGGCCAATTGGCCTAAGAACCTACAAAGAATGATGATTAATCCGATAAATTTAGCAATATTAGCCGGCTTAATCAGTTATTTATCTAACCACCTAAAAGGGGGTTTTTGGACTAATAAACAAATTTTTATGTCCTTCTAATCCGACTGTTTACTGAAGTTCAAGAATTTAGTAAATTTTTAGATGGTTAAGAATACTTGACGTGGTCTTATTCATAGACGGTATCTATTGTAAAATATTTGCATCATTATTATTGAGGAGGGATCGGCGATAACGTTAGATCCGAAATGCATATAAATAAAACATCTAGAAATTAAAATTTCTTCTGAGTAATTCTTGAACTCCGGTAAACAGTCGGATTAGAAGAAAGAACACAACAATTTGTTTATTAATCCAAAAACCACCCTTTAAGTGGTTAGATAAATAAATAAATAATGATGATGATAATGTTTACATATTTATTCTTTATTAATTTTGTATTTTTAAATTCGCATCAGTAAATATTTTGGTCCAAGTGTTCCATTTTATAGGGTACTATTATGCAGACGCGGGCGAGCGAGAATATGTGGCGAGAAGAGACGAGACGCGATAAATATCAAACCAGAGAACCAGAAATTCGCTCATGCCAGCGAGATTTCTCGCTTCTCGCTTGTGCATGTTTTTCTTTGGGAGAACTATATCGCTCGCAACCTCTCGCTCGCTACTAAATTCGCGTCTGCCTAGTCGCACCCTTAGGCCTATTCGACATTTTACTTTTACATATTTCTCAAATAAAATGAATGAATTCTGCACTTTTTACAGTTGGACAGTTTAATTCTTAATAACATTAAACATAAAAATATATTATAATATTAGATATAATTTGAAAAATTAACTTACTGCGTGAAATATGAGTTTACTAGCAGACGACTTCATGACTTAAGTAATTTCTTACGATGTAGCTCGTGCAGATTACCTAGTTCGTCTGTTATTATATTTCTGTATACATAAATTAATAATTAAAAAGCAACTTTCATTAAATTATTAATAATATTCTCATAAAATAATCATTGCTAATTTTTAAATAGAAAAACTTTTAACATTATCTTTGTATAAATTACATTAAATTTTAGATCACGTGATTGAATGAAATTGTTAAAATCTTCTCTCAAACTAATAAATAACTGATTATAATTATTATATATCGTTACGTAAACGATAATAAGAATTTTAGCGTAACGTTTTTCGATCATTGTGCAAAAACCGACTGCAAAAAGAAACAGTTTGATTGATACGTAGGCCTAGATCTTAAACATCGCGGAGGATCTTTGTTTTCGTTAGCGATTACTAAATCATCTGTTATCATTTTTATAGAGATCCATGTATTCTTATCCGGTAGAACATCTTCCAGCAGACAACAGCATGGACGGCCAGACAAACGGAATCCATATCCTTCAAGAAGTGGTTCCGGGACAAACGGGAGATTCAGGAGATTCGGGAAACGGCCGACGATCCAGAGAATCTCTAGGGCATCTCAGTAGAGAAGAGAGGAGGAGGAGGAGAAGAGCGACGCAAAAATATCGCCTAGCACACGCAACTAGGGAAAGGATACGAGTAGAAGCCTTTAATATAGCTTTTGCCGAACTTCGTAGGCTACTGCCTACTCTACCACCCGATAAGAAACTCTCCAAAATCGAGATTCTACGTTTAGCCATCTGTTACATCGCTTATTTGAACGATGTTCTGGACGTTTGACGCCGTAAGCTAATTATAGAAAGTATGTACTGTACATATACATGTATATATATTTATATATATACAGTATATACATACACGCACGTATATATACATATATACACAGCTCAAAAATTTACGTTTCGGGGAGGAAAAGGACTTTATTTTCTATTGTATACACGTATACATAACGCAATGCATCAAAGTGTTCTATGGCCATACGAATCACGTATAATTGTTATCTGTAAAAAACAAATTAAGGCCATAAGGTTTCTTTCTTTGAAGTTACTCCATCTTTTAAGTTAAGAAGATATAAAAAAACCAGCATCGAACGGACAGAATCCAATTTGTAAATGTAAGTACTGTATACAATTAATTAAACAGGTATTATAATGACGAGTCGGTATTTGTTTGTTATATTAATAACTATAAATCAGATTTATTCTGAAAGAATTCTGGCAAAAATGCAATTCTTAGCCGCTGTACTGCTGTTATATGTATTTTTTTTTTTTTTAAGTTTGGTGAGTCGCAGCTGGCGTTTCAACCTCTCATTGCTTAGCTTCAACAATGTTGTTATATGAACACATGCTCCTCGGTCGGAACGCCTACACTTCATTTTTTTTTTCGTTGGACTAAAGATCTGCTTCAAGTTTCTGTTAAGAATAAGTTACGTGCCGGATACTATTTTTAATACTTACGCTGTTCCTTTATTCCGGAAAGAAAATATATGTTGGAAATTAGTTTAGTACTTCTCGATTCTTTGTTTTCCGTCAGTGATGTAGTTATGAAAATAGCCAGGATTGTTTTGCTTATGATAAAGATTTTTAGGGATGTTGTAACAGCTCTTCTTTACGAGATATACATGATTGGGATGTTTATGCCATTGATATTTTATAAGTATTATAATAAAATGTGGTTTCGATTCGTTAATTGGTAACTTTCATAAATAAAAAGAGAGAGATCTAGTGTGAAGAATTGTTTAGGAAAAGCGTTTCTAGAAAAAATATTTGTTTGGAAGCTAGAATATTGATGGCCATTCAGAATAGGTTTTAAAAGAAAAACACTATTTTCAAGTCTAAAAAAGATTACCAATTATATTATTATTTCAAGAATTTTTTGAATAAAGACAAAAGAAATAATAATAATAATAAAAGGATTTTTAGCAAAATTTCTAAAAATTCAATGTTTAAAAGATAAACTTTTTAGAAATAAAACTGTTTAAAGTTTTAGGAAAGTCACTTAAGAAATAAAAATTATATCTTTATAACCCTTTTTTTAAATAACGTATTTAATTAAAATTTTACATAATTCATTTAAGTATGAATATTTAAAAATAACATTTTTAGAGAAGTTTGTAGAGAAGTTTCGAAATTGTTTAAAAGAGAATTGCGAGCAAATTATTAAACTATTAAAGGTTTATTGCAAATATTTTCATTAAATCTGAGAATGTTGGCAATTTTTAATTGACAAAATTCCAAATCTCTAAAATTCGAAATGTAATTATATCGAAACACTTTTCAAGAAACCTTTGCATAAAATCTCCAAAAATTATGCTGCTTTCAAATTAATTAGTCGTCTTACTCCATGTAACTTTTTAGTTCAAATTCTTTACAAGTTATATTGTTCAGTTGCTACAATTCGCAGCATTACGGACTATTTTTCTACACTAATATTCAAATAAATGTATATTAATTAACCCGCTAAACGTGTGGCAGAACTTATCATTAAGGAAATTTTTAGACCTAGGCAGTTTAAGTTCTCTAGGCATTATTCTCAATAAATGTATTAGTTTTGTCCTAAGCAACTTCAATAATTACCACAGCCTACTTATATATGCGTAGATTCTATCTTGTGTATTTGAACCAGGATTTTTCAAAAGATAAACCCAGTCCATCAATTTACGCGGAAGTATTCTAAAATTAAGCTTCAATTACAAGATGAATCCTGAAATTCTACTCTCAGTCGGTGAGAACATTTTTTTTTATATTTTTATTTTTCGAATCGTCAACTTAAGTGGACATTAAAGGCAAGAGCTGACATTGATCAATGGTCCGGAGGGGTATCGACCATTCTCGAGGGAGGTCCCATCTGGCCAGGCACTGCACCGGGGATCAACAGAAGATCGCCACAAATTGAATTACAGCAATATATCTCTAGAAACGAAAGGCTATCGATACGAATGGATCGACGTCTCCGAACAAGGGATTTCTACTCCAGCCACCACCTGCATACCAATGCGTTACGGCCTATTTGCTTTGACTCATTTAGCTAAATTATGTCATCGCTCATGTTGACCCGCTCCTTTCTTTATCGCTAAATTAAAACTGGATTTACAAACACTTTAGTACGAACGTCTTCAGAGGTTAGTCTGGCTGCGCTGTGTTCTATTGCTATGACATTGTATTAATATGCAAGTCCACATTATATTTCAAAATTTAATCAAAATTTGTTAATTCTTAATAATTTTAGAAAAGAGATCACTTTTAATGACTTTAAAACATGTAGAAGTAATTGGTGATGCCTTTTAATGGTACAATACAAGGCGCGGACTACTGAACAACTAATTAAATCGTTAATCAGTATATCGTAGTTTTACACTATAACAGTTCTTAAAGAGTTAAATACTGTTATAGTTTATTTCTACGTTGCTCTCGTGTTGCAAAGCATCATCAGAACAACAAATTCTTATTATTAATTAAATATACATTGAACTTATTTCGATAAAAATGAAAGGCTCGTCAATATTTATCCTTAGATGCGTACACCGAATAAGATTGGGAATTTTATTTGATATTTTTTAAAACAAATAATTTTGAGGGATACAGATATTTTTCTTCCAAATAAAAGCGCTAGCTCATTCGAATTAAATTACAAGCTAATATGAAGTGAAATAATTAAAGTATTAAATCTGTCGAAAGACAACTCATAAAATCGTATTCTACAACTCAAGTGCCTTATATTTTGCTTTAGAATCAATTATAAACGATAAGGACTATAATAGAACTCATTCATTCAAAGACTGCCCCTAACTAAATCCACTCTCACGTGATTCTGCACAATATAAAAATTTCTTAATACATTTAGGTGTTTTTTTTTTTTTGAATTTTTAATTTACTCTCCAAATTTTATGTATCATCAAAAGAATAGAATCTCTTAGAAGGATATTTTTCGTACTCATTACCACCTACGCTTAGGACTAATTTATGCACGATATGAATTTTTAGTGTAATTTCAGAATTTTTATCTTGTTTCAGTTTTAATCGATATTATATAGAAGCGTTCATTGTGTTCGGGAGTATTTCCATAGACATTTGAAAATTTAACAAGTTACTTTATTAGTTATTTTAACATATTCGAGAAGTCCGATTTTGTTTTGTACGGTACAATCCAACCGTGATGCGTGAAAGCAGTTTCGATCTAATTTTTCTCGAAAGTAGATAAAAGACGAGATCAATCTTTTGACTTGCGCGTATACAACTCAGATTTTCCCATCCGCATTACATTAGGCAACAGTTCTTTAAATTACCGAACAAATAAAATATTGCTATTATTTGATCTAACGATTTTACCTTCTAGATTTCTATTCTGAAAGAGGATTAGTGTAATAGTTATCAAATTAGATCAAATTAAATCAAATTAGTGTGTTGTATACAACAAAGTGAGAAAATTTAATTTTTAAAGTATTATTCTTGTAACATTTTACTAATAGCTTAATATCAGATGCATTAGAAAATATTCCAAATAAGATTAAGGTAAAATTTTCTAACATTCGTACCTTTCTGCATACTCGTGTTTACTCGATTTGTATAGCTTCTTGTTAATTGCGATCAATTAGACAATTACCGGTATTTAATAAAGTACTTCATTAAATTTTGTTACTTTTTACTATAAATTTTACAAAGTTTTTCTTCGTTATTTAAGACTATCAGAATGTAAATTATTAAAAGTTTCAAAATTCTCAAAGTTTTGACAGTTTAGAACCTGTTTGTTAATCTATTTTACCTTAATTTATATAACGCCCATTATAATATAGCTTTATTTTTCATTCAAAAATAATTTGATAATTTTGCTAATATTTTTGTCAAATTATCCTATATACATACAGTAGAGCATCGATTATCCGACCGCATTCTAGTCGGCAAATTCAAATGTCCGCTAGTAATGTGGCGCTACAGTATTTTGTTATGTCTTGCTACTTTAATATTATTTTTGTTAAATTTTTGCATGTTTTAGCTGGCAGCACTGGCTCGACCATGAAAGAGAGGCTAGTATTTAAACCAGGCCTAATACACTATACTAATAATGTATTTTATCATACTTTTCGGTTATCCGACCAACCCCGTCCCCAATTAAGTCGGATAATCGATGCTCTACTGTATATACATATAATTTGACAAAAATAATAAAACCAAAGCGAGATTTAACATTAAAAAAAATATATATATATATATATATATATATATATATATATATATATATATATAGTTGGTCATTTGAGCCTCTTATTCAAATAATACTGAAAGCTCACTTCTTTAATGGCACATAGGATAATTGTAAAATTCTTTAAATATAACTATTAACACCAAAGATCTATTTAACAAGGAGAAACAAACTATGCTATAATTTGTTAATGTTACAGGCCTAATGATATTCCAATAGAAATTTTTAATTTCTAAGACAAAAGCACTTTTAGGCTCGAGCCAAACATTAACATCAATAATTCAAACCTACACAAACAATATTATGGGCAAAGTGTAACGGAGATATAGAATGGTGGATATGCAGGCAATTATGATGGGCGGGAGTTTTAAGAAACATTACGCATGTTCTTGGGCAACGGAATGAACGGTTTCTGAAGTAGCAAACCACACTGTTTATGTCGTCACCTGCTTTATACATTACACATGTATAAAGCAGTACCCTGCTTTGTACATTTAGCTTTGCACTAAGGAATACTAGAGGTTGAACGGATATGCGTTACGTAATTTTGAGGAAGCGACAGCGTTACGGGGGTATAACGGTAGTTAAAAAGTAAAACAGCGTTACGTAATTTATGGACGATTCCTGCGGCTGAATGAGAGCCACCCCGCAATTTCATACGGAAGACAAGTCGAAAAAATATATATATAACTCTTAATATAGTAGTTGTTCGTTATTACAAACTTAAGTTCTGTTTCAGAAATTGAAACAATTGACTAAAAATATTTTTCTACTTCAATATCTAAAGATCAATCTTAGGTTATTTCTCATATTTCCTAACGAAATAATATATAGATTAATGATGTATTTATATTAATTTTAGTTTTAATTGAACTGTTTAAAAAGTTCATTTTTTAATTTGTAAACTATTTTTAAAAGAATATGAAAATATAGGTTGGAAAAGCCATAACTCTGAAGCAACACTGAAGTAAAGATGGCTCAAATGAAAAACGTATATTTTAATGCTAAGTTATCTTGCTTTGTGACTTATTGAATTCAGGTATATGCATATTCATAAAATCTTCAGTAAACAGAACTTCAAAATTATATAGGTAGAGAAATTCTTTACCTATATAATTTTGTTCTACATCGATAGAAACCATCGAAGCAGAACAAAATTTCTAAACTGATAGGACAAGTTATTTTTCATATATTTTGAAAAATTAATATAACGTATTAAATAATTTGTTAGGTATTTTCAATATAAATTAATTGAAAATGATATATAATTTATAGAACATGTTCAATTCTTACTTGCACCCTTAAATCGCTATCATTTGACACAGTTTAAAAAATTACATGATCTAAGTAGCCTATAGTGAAAACTAAAGTTAAGATGTTATGTTTACAAATAAAAGAAAAATGAAACTGAAATAGGTAATTATTCAGATTTATTTCATCCCATAAATTTAGTGACATCAAATCATCTGATATTTACATACAATTGAGATCTGATTTTTATTAACAAATCATTTTGCCAAAAATATTTTTATAACCAAACTTTTTTCCAAACTAAAACCATTAAAGCAAATTCACATACAAATAACTGAAATGGAAAACTTGATTGTGTCAAAATTATTGAATGGTAAAATATTAAAATATTTAATTATTTGTTAATTTATACAATATTTTTCTATTTGTTCATTTCTTTTTAGAAACAGATAAGAAAACCTACGAGATTGTCTGCTGATGAACAATGCTGTTTAACCTTGATTACTATGGTTGAAGGAGAGAGAAGAAAATCTGCAAATGAACATGTTGGTTGTCATTTTTATTAAAAACTGAAATATGTTGTTAATAATGCTGTATGTGTAACATTCAATAAATTGTTCTTAGTGATGCAAGAGTTCTTTCTGAAATTTTGCCTGCTCAAATAGAAGTAATGAGAATATAACATCACTTTTTTAAAATTTCAAAGTGCATCTTGTAAAATGCTTTAACAAGAGATCAGAAAGTGTTTTTAGGCATCACAATTTTTGAAGTTCAGAAAGACTTTGTATTTTATTTCTAAAATTTAAACAATTTTCCAAAATATGATCAGTAGTGGAGCATTTCGCGTTCTCTAAATTTCTAACATTTGAACAGTTGGCAGACAGTAATTCGGGAACTCCCACCAATTTTGTTTAAAAAGTGGCTGGTTTGTACTCAGAAAATCTGTGATATAGATAGATTTGTATATTGCTAAGAGAAAAATTGCCTGAAATATATCTTGGAATGTATTTTTTTTTTTCTTTTTTTGATTTTTCTTTTAATATATATTAATTTTCAAAAATCAAAACAGTAAAGGTTAGAAAGGGCCATAAAGTAGTAAAATCTTGTGTTAAAGTTTGGAAATTTGAAAAAAACAACAATTTCGAAAATAAAAACTCTGATTACAATGATCTTTATAATATATATATATATATATAATATGTTTATGTATGTATAATATATATATATAAATCTTACAATGCTAGAAACCAGTGATGTACTAACAAAGCAAATGATTGACAGGAACATGAAAACAATATGGAGACAACACCAGTTACAGTAAAAAAAAATTGTGTACCAGTTATTTTTAAGAATATTGTTCTGTATTGCATTCTGCACTGACTTTGAAGGGCCACAATGCATATCAAATAAGTTGTAGGCACAATATATCCCAAATTCCCATTATTTCAATAACAATACATTTAGCATTTTTTTGTTTTTTTTTTAGCAGCCTCCAGCTTACTTCAACATTCCTTTCTAAATCACACTATGGGCAGAAGTGAACATTGTAGAATTAATATTTTCGGCAATTTTGGAACACACTGCTATGAGAAACTTCCAAGATAGAGTCAAGACAAATGCAAATGTTATATAAAAACAAGAGGGAAAAAATATGGAAAGTTCATCTTAATGATATCGGATGTAAAAAATGTGAGCAGTTTAATAATATGTTTCCCTCTCAATCCATCCACCGGGATTACGACGCAAGATGAATCTTCTAACTTCATCATACACCCAGATTAGTAAGGAGAAAGGTATTGCAGGAAGCCACCAAACAAATCTGAAAAATAATTTTTAAACAATTGTTAATCTTATGTAAGAATTCAGTTACAATCAATTTTCCAAGAAGAAAATATCAGTTTAATAAATAATTTTTGTTTTATAACAGCATGATTTAAAATTAATAACAATATATATATATGAAATACTGTGAAGAAAATATAATTAAATATACAGAATAGTAAGTGCTCAAGTCAACTTTGATACAAAGCTTTTGGTCAAAGCTTTATTACTACTACTACACATCAACTAAAAAACTATTCATATAACCGTTTTTGAAATCAATCAATTTTTTATTCTGTTTTTCAGCTTTATCTTAAAATTATAATAGTTTAAAACACATATTTGAATTACAGTAGAGCGTCGTTTATCCAAATCAATTGGGGACTGGGGTTGTTCAGATAACCGATTATGTACGATACAATATATTAACCTATCTGATGTTGAAATTTTTCTCCGTTGCGTGTCACTTCGTGTTGAATTTTTGTCGATTTTAAGCCTAACAAAAATTTATAATAATAATAATAATAATCGAGGCTATTGTATCATTAAAAATTATTTCTTTATTTTGTACAAACAAAATAAATATATTGAAGAATATAAAAACATGAAAATTATACTTTAGAAGTAAATTTAGTATTATAAACGTTCAATTCAGCACGACAGTCCGACTGGAAAGCTTTCGGTTAACTGGCTTTTGGATAAATGACATTCTACTGTAATATATTTTGTAATAACATCTAATAATACTCCTTACATTTTGACCAAAAAGGGCATTTCATCACAATTTACAACCTGTACAGAGGGATATTGCAGAACATTCTAAAAGAATGTTAATATGGGCTATCTCTTAAATTTTATTTATGTTTTTTAAAGTTTGGTATTAAATACATGAATAAAATAGTGTGTGGGAAAAGTCTAAAATTTCATTCAAAATACAATTAATAAAATAGCAATCATGTATAGATATTTCAAAAAAAAAGTGTCCAAATGTCAACAAAGGTAATATACTACTCACTGGAAGCACCATCACATTTCCATACAAAAACTACCTACCTATGACAAAGCCTTAAAACACACTTTGTGAAGTTACTTTCTTTTATAGTAAATGTTTGTCTGCATTTTTTTCTCACAAATATCTTTATTACTGTATATTATTTAATGTACTGTATCTATAAATGTGCTACTTATGGTATGTAATGCAGATTATACGTATTACTGTATAGCAACAGCTAACAAGTGTATTATTTGATTCAAGAAACAATTTAGTTATTTTAGTATAAACAGAAAAAAATTTTTTTTTTTACTTTTGAAAATGTAAAAATATGTCCATTAATATCCAAAGACATAGAATGCAACCAGAAAAAAAAAATGTTGATGCAAATAAAAAAACCACCTTCATAATTCCAGCAAATTATATATCTTGTTCTTTGAGAACAAGATATATAAATTTTAAGATATGTAATTTAAAATTTTTTTAAAATTATATATCTTTAGTTCTTTTCTTTGAAGTTTCTGTAACTAAAAACAATCAGTCAAGCTGTTCAAAAACACTTTTATCTTAATGAATATGTTGAAGAAGTTAAAGGTTAATTTTTTGTTTGCATTATTCATTAATAATTAATGGAAAGATTTATGAAACTAATAACTGAAAAATGCTATATGGTTACAGAATTTATTATGGTTTACAGATGAATCCAAAACCAATAGTAGCATGGAGGATGGAATTTTTGAAGCACATTCAGGAGGCTTTCTTCTCCTGGATAAGTTCCTTAACCATGTTAAGCAAGCTACTAGCTATTACTTGTACTATTTGTAGAAGGCCTCTTAATAAAGCTCTATATTGTTTCTGATAACCACGCTGCTTTGAAAGCATTTGACTCTTGTTAGTTTATATCAACACTTGTCTGAAAGTGTTGTTTGCATCTCAAACTATCTGCCTGAAATAGTTTGCATGCAGCTAGTGCCTCAAGATAATTCCGACAATGTAGCTGCTACCCTATTAGCCAAGAAGGAAGCTTTGTACTCCTCTAAGACCTCAACAAGCTCTTAGTATTTCTTCCAATATTATTTCTAGAGCTGTCAAGGATAACTATTTTCAGTTATTTAAAATAATAGAGATTAACAGAATGAGGCATTTTTTCCAGTTTGCTCTTTATGCAAGAGCAAACTGGAAAAAATGCCTCATTCTGTTAATCTCTAAAGATTTTCTACCTTTTAGCAAAAATGTGTTCACTTCTTGATTGATCAGCATTGTGATCAGTTTTGGTCATTTTTACCATTTTTACAAAACATGTGTGCCAAATGAACCTTTTCTCATCCTTTTGCTACTTCTGCAAGATCAGCAGGATCTGCTGAGGAGACTCCTCTGCATTTCATTGTGTGCACGCAAACCTTTGCTCAGATAAACTTGTTCATCTGTCCCTACCTTTTTGATTGTTAGTGATATCTTCCAGCTTTTTCATAAAGATCTTATCTTCTTTTATAGATGATCAGATTTTTAAAGTAATTTCTTGTGGGATACACAATGGATCTTTTAGGTCAATATGCTTTTAACTCTGCCCCCACTTATACAATCTACAATCTCTTAAGATAATTTGATAGGATTTCAGTATAAATTCAGAATCACGGGCTTTATTTATTTTATTTTACATTTAATTAGAACTGTAAATAGACAATAGATTTCCACTCCCCATATAACAAAATTACTCAAGATTACAATAAAATACAATTAAAATTAACAACAAAAATAAATAGAATAAAAATTATATAACAAAAAAAATATATATATATAAAAAAAAAAAGAAAAAGGGAAGACAAAATGAGATAAGGACAAAACAAAATCACACATTATATAGAAATCATTGGCATAAATGTTTGTATTTTGTAGTCACGATGAAGGTGATGTTCAACAGGGGACATGTAATCAATGGAATAATAAAAGAAAGATCTGAGATAGTGATAATCAATAAAAAGGAGTAAGTAGCCATGATAGTGATCAAGTTTTCCTAGAAAGAACTTTCAATTTGAGCCAATAATTGGGTATTATGCCATAAAAATATTTATATAAGTTAAAATACAATCGAAGTATTTGACCCTTTCTTTGAAATCAGGTAATCCCAGACTGACTCATGTGACTTTGGCATTATTCAGTATATGGTAGATGGCAAAATTTGTTCAGAATATGCTTTGTTTATTTCATTAATAACTTTGTTTAGTATAGAGGGGACAGTCATTGCCCAGACTGATAAGCAGTAGTTAAAGACTGAAAGTTTGTAAAGAAAAATCAATCTTAGTACAGTTTTTGAAGACATTGGCCTACAAAATGCCATAAAATTCCCCAGCATATTGAAATAGATTTGGCAATTTTTTTCTATATGATCTTTAAAGGTCAATTTATTTGGTTTATAATTTTTTAACTTCCATAGCTGATTACTGTAGTTAGTTCATAATAAATAATTTTTCATTCTAAATTTCTAGGAAGAAAAAAATTCTACATTTAGGCAACAATAGCTTATAACTCGGAAATTAACTGTAGCTAAATAAATATTAACACAACTGATTATAATAAAAATTAAAATGTGACTATTATAATTTCATAGCAAAGTTAATCAACTTTTTAATAAGTGACTATGAATATCAACTTCTTCCATAATCTAACATTTACATTGGAATAATAATAATCGTCCCAGAATTATTTTATTAATTACATCTAAATAATCAGTTTGAAACAACAGTCTAAACATGAACATCCATTAACAAAAGAAAAAACTTAATAATACTTAATGTTTACATAAAAATGAAGATATAACCAGATTACATTGTTAAACTAACTTTGTTAACTAATTCTACATTGACTTAAAGTAAATAATTTTAATATCCTAAAAACTTATTAAATTTTACTCACTTTAGTGGATACATACGAAGCCCTTTGTCCATTCCTGGGCAGTATGATAAGAATGCAGCCAATACGGTCTCAAAAACAAGACCAAAATTTAAAATATGATTCCTGAAATATTTGAGAATGATATTAATATTTTAAAATAATTAAGTATTTAATAAAGTATTTGGATGTGGCATTAATTTACTTCATTCCTTGATGGAAAACAGAATTCCTCCTTGTTTTACAAATAATTAAATCAGCCCATTGCACAATAACAATGGAAACAAAAAATGCTGTATGACAAGTATATTCTAGTGTCTTACGATCTTTAAAAGTCTAAAAGGAAAAAAAAACTTTTTAAAAAAACACTATTACAATAGTATATATTTGTAAAGAAAATTATGTATGTACATTATTAAAAAATACAATAGTACATAATAAACATACCCATTCTTGATTGTATGAATCAGGAAGATCATTGATAGCCTTAGAATCCCATTCTTTCCTTAATCCTAACAGTCGGCTTGGCCAAAATCCATTCTCACTCATTATCACAAAGTAAGCAAAGAATCCAGCTGCTGCTTGCATCATGCCAATTTGTCCATAAGACATTGAAATTAACCTGTTGATACAAATTTTTAATTTGAGAACAAACATAAGACATGACAGAACAAGTGCACTTTACTTCAGGTAATTAAATAGAATGTGCAAGTTAACTGATTCATGCATTGAAAGTGCATTTTTTTTATTTATATAATTACTTTTATTAAAAGCCTCATGCTCATCTTTCATCTAAATAAACTCTCTAGTTGCTATTGTTTCAAATTAATACCGATTCTACATTTTCCAACTGGCTTATTTGGTTAGCAACAGATTAAAAAGACAAATTACCTGATCTATCCATAACTATGGAATAAAACAATTTGCTTTTATAGAACATTATTATTAGTGATATTTTATTAACATTTTCTAAAATTAAAACATTTATTATTTAATAAGACTAACAAAACTAAAATTTTTAATGTTAAATTTACTTATAAACATAAATAAATAAGACTCAATTGATTTTTAAAAATATTTTCAATTAACTTCTTAAAAACTTCATTTAGTTAAATAGTTACTATTGAATTTAATCATCTTTGCATACCAAAATCTGCAAATACTTTAGTAATTCTTATGAAATGAAATGTTTCAGTTATGTTAGACAATAATTGATTATATAAACATTGATCACCCTTAAATTACTGAGAAATGTATGGAAATATTTTAAAATTTCTTTATACAGTCTTTACTCTCTTTTTTTGGCAAACTTTTGAACTAGATTTGACATCTAGCCTTGTAAGGAAACCTGGAATATTAGACAGATTGCTGACTATGGTGAATTGTTTCATTGTGCAATCAATCAAAATATCTTCTTAATGAGAACATTCAAGTATAATTGTCTTCAGAAAACATGGATCTTCAAGTTTAAGCATGATTAGTGACAGTAGATTGATTTATTAAATCACTTTAAAAGCTGGAAAATGTGGACATTGGTATCATGGAAACACCAACAGTTACCTAATGATAGATTTTTTTTTTTTAACATGGAGAAAAGATTTATGCTAATTGACACCAGAAAACTGAGGAAATACTGTTGAGAATTACGTGACAAAAGAACAAAAAAACCATTCTTCTGCACGATAATAAGCAGCTTCACATGGTATGTTTTATAATCAGCATCCAATGGATTGAGACAAATGGCTAAGAAATTTCTTATTCCCCTAAAATTCAAATCCTAACCTAGTACACATTTGGAGCATTTAGCCCTCTCAACATGAATATTTTTTAATGTAAATTGCAGTTTCTATTTGTTAGAGTAGGGATATAAAAATAGGATAAATCACATTTTAAATTCTTTTTGATAATATATTTTTGAGAAAATGGCTGGGACAACTTGTTTGGTTTTATGAAGAATTGCTCGAGGAGAAGGCATTCTGCAAGTGACAGGAGCAGTCCAGGAAACTATCACTGCTTGAATACTGCAAAAGTACTGTACCTTTAAATTAACAAAACAATGAAAGAATGCACTGAAAAAGATGGAAATTTAATTGAAAAACCTAGAGTTTTACATTAACTTACTATTATTGAAAAATCTTTAATTATTTTCTTTAAATAAAACTTCAATTTTTTTGTAATTATTAATATAAATCACTTTAAAGAAAAATTTATATTAATAAATCACTTTCACTACAAAAGGCACACTTATGTATAACTAACAATTCTTTAATCAAATTAAAACTTAAAAAATTAAAATGGTAATTGCTACAGTAAAACTTCATTGCTAAATAACATGCCTAAAATATACCAATGTGAGCCTGAAGGTTTACAGGCCCGAATTTTTAGAGATTTGTAACTATTGAATTAGTTTTTTGAGAGCCTAATGTAAACATCTGCCAATAGAAAAACTAGTGAATAATATTGAGTTGGATGTCACCTCAGTTGTCAACATGTAGATGGGAAAGCTGATGGATTGTTGTGAAAGACTATCGGTCATCGTGCACCTGCAACTGGGAATGTAAACAACAGACTTATTTCCCACACAAACAACATAAAAGCACGGGCAACTGGAAGCTCAACACAATTCGTCTCAGGAAGTTATGTCTGAATTAGTATCCATCTTGGTCTCCCAGAATAATGGTAGAAGACATGCAGGACTTGCGCTACTTCCATAGAAAGATTGATCGTCACATACGGCTCTCCAAGTCCATTGAGAGGTATTTGCTAGCTCAAATTGGGAACTCTCTCTCCGAGAGACACAGAAATTAGATACGCGATATAGCATAGAGACTAGTTGCCAGTCTTGGTGAATACTAGATTTTGTAATCACTATTTAACTGCATGCAACCTTTGAACTTTTATCACCTGTCTGTAAATTAGCTTTAGACCTTTAATAAATTCTTTGTTTCTTGTTAAACCTGTCAACCTGTCTACATATTTTCAGAGAGACACCTGTTGACTTACCGATGCACTCTCCACTCGTTTTGCCCTCCTAGCCTTCGGAAACAATAACGTGAGCGGTCTTTGCAGACTGTTGCCAGGTAAGTGGCTCCTAGGGACAACCCCTAGAACCCACGGTTTCTCACACCTATATACCAAAAATTAGGTTTCCTTAAATTAATATTTTTTTCATGATGATGATGCAGGGAATTATCAAAACATGTAGAGGACACATGAAGCCATGTAATTATACAAGGCTTCATGTGTCCTCTGTGCATGCACAGATCATGGCATCAGATTCATTTGTTTAGCCATAATAACTCATGAATACTTCTTAAAGTGATTACTGAATATTAGAAAGATTACAGAACACAATTTGATTTTTGTGGGCAAAAGGAGACTTCATGTGAAATTCGTTGGGAGCTGGCAATTAGGTATAGAAATCTTATAATGTCTGTGCAATTTTGGTATCAAAAATTAGATTCTGTAAGGACTACCTTGTATGATCAGGATGTGGTCATTCATCAACTTCAAGTAAGATCATTTCTGGTGTTGACAAAGTTATTCAAGTGCACAGATGAGTAACCATAAATGAACTGAACAACATGTTCAATTTTTCATATGGGATCATGTTAGCATTGTCCGTGTCATAAGATTTTCCACAAAGTTTCCAGACAAATTTCTGAAGATTAAAAGCATCTGCAAATAGGTCTGTTTGGAACATCTGTGCTTTTATGTGGAAGACTTTTTTCTTGTATTACTATAGATAAAATCTGAATTATCTGAAACCAAGAAGAAACTCATGATATAAAAGCACCTAACACCCCCCATAAAAACAAATTTCATTGGTCATCAAGTAAGTACTGATTTTGGCATGTCTGTCTTTTGGAGCATTCATGGATGTCTGCACATGGGAGTTTTCACCCAAATGGGATAAAAGCAAATGCCATTGCTTATCAGGAAAAACTCATTTGAAGGAGGACATTTATCACAAGGGGCCAGATCCTATCCTGCATTGTGCTTCTCCGTGGTAATTATGATTTTGTTTGCAAGAGTAAATAGCTCACAGCTAATTCTGATCAGGCCTTTCACATGATAAGAAGTTTTGTCTGGAGGTTAGCAGGTGTAAAGAAAACCATAAAATTTAAACACAATAGGCTAATGTTGTTGTCATTAACAGGCAAATGTGGACATCAGTGAAAGCCAGTCAAATAAAATTGATTATCCAGCCTGTTATTTTGCTCAAATAATGTGCAAAATGTATGTAGTACTGGACTTATGATCATTGCCATTTTTATTTGTGTTAGAGTGTCAATGAATCCAAAGGATTTATGTAAAATTGTTTTTGGGTTACACTCTATTGGATTTTTAGTTTGTTAAATGTTTGTTCTCTGAACTGACTTTTGAAGATTTACTCTTCTATCTTCCACAGAAGTCTCTGGATAACAATATGTAATGTAATTTCAAATTAATTTTACAGGTTGTGTTGTTCTCTATAATTATATTATATGGGAAAAATCTAGAGAGATAAGACATGAAAGTTTAAATAATCACATTTTTTCTCAAAATACACCAGTGACATTATACAGTAAATATCTAGGAGAGAACAATGAATTCATTAAAATTTCCTGATCAAAGCTACCTCAGCTAATTAATAAAATTTTAGATTAAAAAATCAATTGATTCAATTTACATTATTCAAATTTAGTTATATGATGATGATAATTTATTAATATAAGATAAAACTAATACTATTATACTCTGACTATATATAAATAATGCTTAATTCAGAGCACCAAATATTTTATTTGAGGAAATATTTTCATTCTTACTGCAGATTATCTGCTTATACACACATTCAAATAAAGAACAATTGTGTAAGCTGATGATCTGCAGTGAAAATGAAAACATTTCCTCAAATAAAATATTTGGCTCTCTGAATTAAGCATTTTTTGTATACAGTATGTTTATTGTTACTCTATTTTTATTATAAAAAAATTAAACTGAAACAAATTTAAGATTAATTTTCATAATCTGGCATCAGAAGTTCTCAAACTGAATTTTGTATTTTCTTTCATATTTTGTAAGTGTTAAAAAAAAACTAAAAATAAAGTTTACTATTATAATTTAAACAAAACTTCTCAATGATAATATTTATATAAACAGTGTTCTTTTAGCTACTCTAATTTTCATTATTCTAATTTAACACAAAAATTACAGAATGCCATATATAATCTTAAAATTAACTTTAATCAGGGAGAATACATAACATGAAAGAAATTCAAAATTCTTAAATTTTGAGAACCTCTAATTTAAAAAGTAATTCTGAAATAATGCCATATACTTGAATAATTAAATCTAATTCTTTTAGTTTAAAAACTTATTTGTAACTTATTGAAATTAATAAATAAACTACAATGTAAATAAAAGAAAAGTACATCACGAATCTGACATTCAGTAAAATTCTACGATATTTGTGAATCTCGTACTTTTATTGAAATAAAAATTTATTCTTGACTCAAATTTGTTAAAAAAATGACTAATTTCTTCTAACAATCCCAAGATTGAAATTTCATACCTCTTAGTTTTATTTTCTTCATTTTAATTTAATAGCAAGTTCCATGATTAAATTATGAAATCTTCAATAATTTGAATAATCCTTTCAAATAATGATACTGTTATAAAGAGAAAATTCTTCACTGAAACGGATTTTAAACACTTTTGGTCACAGAGTTGGATATTAATTACCTGATAGGGGGTGATTTCAGGTGGAAAATATTAATACTACATACTATTATCTACTGCTATTGGAAACTAGTACTAACACTATTCTACTAATATAGAAATTTAAATTTTATACCTACCAAAGAAACATAAGTTAATTTATTTTGTCCTTAATAATATAGTCAAAGGCTGTTAACTGAAACTTACCAGTTTTGATGGTAGAAAGTTTATGCACCTTTTACAAATTATATATATTACATACCTTTCTCTCATTAGAATTTTCTTCCATATATTAAAAAAAAAATACAACCAGAATCGATTATTTTTAAATATTAAAAATTAATATAAGAAAAAACTGCATTGTCAATTTATTGTTTGTTGTCAATCAATAATTTGTTCTCAATCAAATTTAAATTAACATGCATCGTTCTGGCTGCATCAATAATCTTCATGCATGAATTAAGATTTTAAAAAAATCCTTACCTTTCATTTACAAGTTTATCTTTAACAGGATCTCTGGGCTGTCGCTTCATGATGTCACTTTCAGCTGTTTCGTAAGCAAGTGAGATAGCGGGAACCTGTTGGGATGCGGGAGGATTGATAGTGATGGTGCAAATAATAAGCGCTTAAGCTAGTGTTTGATTTCAAAGGATTTGTGACCTTCTGTATTTATATATAAATACGAGACCCACCACATGCAAATAGCTTAACAAAATTTCTAGATCAATGCATAACAAGAATTTTTTTTAAACAGCTAAATGACATTTACGTGCCAATTGAAATATTAAATAAGACTTGGCATGCTAGAAAGTTAATTAGAAAACAGAAAATGCAATGAGTTACTGAAAATATTAAACAACAACAAATACATTAAAAGTTTGTAATTATAAGAGAGAACATGGTGATTTGCAGAATTTATAAATAGAAGTTATATTAAAATATATTTTTTTAATTTTTTTGTCATTACTTACTATTTGGGATTATGTTTTGCAAATTTTTTGTAATGTTTTAGCTGTTCAGGTAAAGTATGATTGAAAATTTCTTTAAAATTTGAAAAACTATTTCAAACCCAGAAAATGGTCAATAAAATAACATTTACCTCTCATTTACTAGTTTATCATGAGCTGGATCACGGGGCCTTCGTTTCATTATATCAGATTCAGCTTGTTCATAAGCCAGAGATATTGCAGGTACCTGAAGTGTGGCAGGATACAGGAAGAAAGAAAGACAGAGAGAGAGAATAGGAAGTAAACCACAGAACAAACATTACAATCATGCAACACCAGTATAGGTGAAACACTTACAATAATCCAACAGGAAAAATTACTTGATATTAATAAATTTTCCTTCAAAACCAAACATTTCTATATACATATATATATTAATTAGATTTTAGTTTATTAGTTTTCAAAAACATTAGTTTTACTTTTAGAAAATAAACTCGTGCTTTAGTTATTTTAAAAATCAATTTAAATAATTAAGAATCTTTTAAAATTAAATTATTACATCAACAAAACTTACCAAATCTGTACCCAAATCAATGCATAGTATAGTGACAGTACCAAGTGGCAGTGGAATATCACATAAGATGAAGAATAAAAATGGAGTAATTTCTGGTATATTGCTCGTCAAAGTATATGCAATAGATTTTTTCAGATTGTCAAAAATCAAACGACCTATGTAAATAAAATTTGATATTTTAATATATAATATAGCTAAAGTTTAACTTTTTTTTTAAATTATTGATCATTACCCTAGTTCTAGTTAAAGTAATTCTTATCAAGCATTTGATAAGAAAAATTTCATGTTTGTCTTCAAACACTAAGCTATAAATAACTTAATTCTCTCCAGGCTTCTCACTATTATTATATGAACAAAATGCAATAATATGTTAGCAGTCAGCTATAATTTATTGTTTGAAAAAAGCAGACCCATACTTAAAATGATTACACATTAGAGCATTGGTTATCTGAAATAATCAGGACAGAACTATTTTGGATAATTGGCCACACTTGATGGGAAAAGAAAAATATTTATAGTTCATTTCAGGAAATTAAATTTAATCCTAGTATAATAAAAGTTATAGCATAAAAAATTAATTCCTTAGAAGCCTGTTGCTTGTTCTTGTTGATGTAGTTGAAATTATTGCTATTCTGCCTGTTAATAGAAAAGCAAGATTAATAACTAAGTTTTATTTATTACAGTCCAGACACTAGTGTTGATAACTAGATAGATCAATCCTACAGAAGATTGCAGACAATCATTATTACAAAAATTCTATTTCTGGAATTAGTAATCGCTAAAGTCAATTTCAGTTAATCAGAGAAATAGTCATAAAATATTAACCTTATCATTTTTATGATTAACTATGTTATAAATATGAAAGTCATTATTATTTTAAACTACAATCTGTATTTTCCATTAAGAGAGATTAATCTGACAATAAGAAAAGCAATTAAAAACTAAAGGTAAATAAAGTCACAAGTCACTTACAAAATCATCATCTAATTATGGTATTATAGAAATATATAGATTCACAACTTCCTAGTGATTTTTGATTCCAACTAGCTTACAACTAGCTTACTTGGTAGTTTTGTCATCATATCTACAATACTAACATTACAGCTTGCACAAAATTTAAGTTTATTTGAGACTTTGTAGTTGAAAATAGCTCAAACTATAAAATTATTTAATAATTTTCTAAAGCAGCATGCAAATGATTTTTCACAAATCCAGCAACAATGGTTGCAAAATATGTATAAACATGTTCACTTATTTATTTTATAAAAAATTAAAAGAAAAAACAGCAACACATGCCAAATAAATGAAAAATTTGTAAATTCTTCAAGGCAGTTTCAAAGTCAATAGCTTGATGACCAGATGGCTGAAATTGTTAAGACATTGGCCTAAGTAATGCAATATTTCATTAATGAATTTAAACATGCCTAAACTTTTAATTTGAATGAGAATGAAAAATATAACTACCACACATACAAATTCATTGATTTTCATTAGTTCTAGTTGTTTAAGTTCATTAAAGACCAACAGATTCCAATCTCTACCTGTTATACAATTCAAAAATAAAATTACTACGGTGAGAAACAATTCAAAAATAAAATTACTATGACAGTGATATCTGAATATACCACATCTTATGATTATGAAATTTCTAAAAAATTAAAAATAGTAATTCAGTATAAATTTTTATATGTATGTAAGATTTGGACATCCAGGATTGAATCCAGGAATTTATGGGCAGTCTGCCATGGATAAGTTGGGTCCTCTCCCTCACTAATCAGTCTCCCATAATGGGTGGCTGGGTAGTGAGAAACAGGACCTAATGTAAGTTAAGCTGGTGAAAAATGACTTTCTTAGTGCAACAGGACAAGGAGGATGGAGAGAAGAAAAAACTAAGTACTATTAATGTTATGCATATAAGGTTTCTAAATATTTAGTTTGATTTATTTCTGTTTAAGATAATGCTCATTTGATATGTTATGGTAAAGCATGTTGAAAACAATAATTTGGTTATTATAATCAAAGAGGTGTTTGCAAAACAGGATATGAATTTTAATTAGTTAACTGTATTTTCTAAATGAATAAAATCTCGATATATGGGCCTAAATAAAAACTAAAGTAAACTATACAAAAATATTTTATTTGGACTTTGAAAATTGATTTTTAACATTGTTTGAACATATCACAGATACCAAAGTTCAATAAGCTGAAACCAATATAATATTTAAACATGAACTTAGTATTTGATTTAGTTGAGTCTAGATTTTTTCAAATGACTTTTACCAATCCCCAGTAACTGCCTAATTATTAATCAATACTAGAATTCTATTCCACTAATTTCAAAATAAAAAAATTTTTTTATTCTTTATAGAAATCTAAAGAAAATCTCATACTTCACTTTTAGATTTACATGCAAAAGCATTTTCTATAACTTTGAAAATTCTTAGTCATCTACAATAGAAAATTATACAAATTAGTTTTGATATTATTAATATTCAATAACAACATTAAGAAGAAATTAACTGGAAATCTCTCTAAAGAAACACATATCAAATTTAATAAAAATGTTCAAAAGTTTGTTGTTTACTATAAGAAAATTATAAAAGGTTTTCTATCTAATAAAACAAAGTTATAAACATTTCTGGAAAAGACTAATGTGATTTGTAAGGAAGCAATATGAATAGAATCCTGCAAGTTTCATGCCAGTTGTTGACATATCTCACACATTGCCACACAGTAGCAACTCTACATTGTGGGGTTAGATTTTAAAAAATATGGAAATGGAGAAACACATTGAGGAAATAAATATTAGGAAAATGACTACATAAATTTTCCATCTGATACAAATATGGACATCTATAATTCAAAAATTCTAGTCTATAATTCAAGTTTATTAAAAGGTAGTAATTTAATGAGTAGATAAGGTATAATATGTATTTCTAATGTACAGTCCACCATGTACTTTGATACAGGCGTTCATTCTTGTATAGGAGTTTCTTGAGATCCTGAACACTTATAGGAGATTTAGCCAGATCTTCAGCTCAAACTGATCATATGGAGTAATTAATGGGTCAGACAACACAGCAGGCCATTCCTTCTCTGAAATGAAAACTGGAATTCTCTCTTTTAATCAATTCTAAATGGTTTTGGCACTGAGCTAAAGCCAAAGTTCGATTTTTGAACAGTTCAATTTAATGATTCTACCACTGCTTGGAGAATGTCTAAAGTTTCTGCCACTCACTAACCCATGTTGATCAAAAATATAAAGTGCTGTTTTTTTCTTGCCAACCGATCCCTGCTCGGACCATCATACTTCCAGGAGGGTGTTCATTTCGGACATGTAGGGGAATAGCTTTCATTGATTTGGCATAGATATGTCATTTTGCTAGTTAAAGTTTTCTTCACAGTAAACATGTCTTCATTTGAAGAAAATAATTTTCATATTTCTGTACCTCTGCAAAAGACAGCAATGTGAATCAGCCTTTAGTTCTTTTGAGCTTGCATATTTATCATACTTTAAAGCATTAAGCGTGATCACCATTTTATTTGCTAGATGAATGGCTTGGTCTTGAGATGCTCATCTGTAAAGCCAAGTTACTTTGGCATAGATGAGATTTCTTTTTATTCAGCTCTTCACAGCCTTATCCTTCACATGACCACTTCTTGGTCAGTCTTCAATACTGTTAGTTTTTTTGTGACTTAATGGTACAGCAACTTTCTTTTAAACATTTCCAGGTTTCAGCAGATGGCAAATTTCAGATTTCTTCATTTCTGAAAGAAAAGGCTGCAGAATTCTCATTTTCTTTGTTAGTTCCTTCATGGCTAACACAGAATGAAAACTGCAACTTACCTTACATAGAATTTGAAAAACATTCAAACAACAAACAGAACATGTATAAAAATTTAAAAGTTGTAAATATCACAGGTACAAAAAACAAAGGCAAATGTTGTACCAGAACTTAATATATTAGATATATGCATATTCAATCCCCTATTTTCATACAAATAAACTTTTCATTTCAAAGTGAACATTAAAATTATAACAACTTGCATACTATTATTAAAATATGTGAATTTAATCTCTTGCATCAATTCCAAAGAAAGGTAATAGATTATATGACAGTTACTGGAAACTAATCATCTTTAAATTCTTTAAGAGGAGGAATGTTCTGTAAAATATAAAGTTTTTAAATTCATTCTTAAGGAGTTTCAACATTGTTGATCTTGCTATTAAGTGCACTAAAATGATGAAACAGATTCTTCATAGATAATGGAGTTACTCAAAGAGAGGGTATTTTGTGATAATTAAACTAGGAAACTGAGGTGTAAATTTTCATTAAGGAGGAATCTCCATTTATATTAAAACTGTAGCCAAATATCCAATTACAAATATGCAAAATGCATGCATGTAGAACTTCTGTAAGTTTTACAATGCAATTTTGAAAAACAAATTTTTATGTAAAAAAATGCTTTATTACAATTTTTTTAATTTATAAGAATAACAAAAGAAAATTAAAACTTAATTTCAGAATACATATTACTAGCTTTGAATATTTGTCATCATCTGTTTTGAAAATAAGTAATTAAAAATGTAATTGTTTTTAGGATAATTACAATATAATTTAGTAACCTAAAACATAGAATGATTAAGCATTAAAACCAATTCTATTTTTCATTTTAGTTAAACTTTGTCTTCACAATTTCATTGACAGTAAATTTTTGCAAGTCAAATATTCTTATACATTATAAGAAATTATAGGTGTCATAAGAATTCAGCAAGAAATCTATATATTATGAAAAAAATCTGCCATTAGCAACTACTTGTGTAGTCTTTAGTATGGAGAAGGTCTTTGTTACTTACACAAAAATTTGCAAATAATTAAATATCTCAGAATAGTAAAATACAATGTGGCAGTTATGATGGTGATAATTTAACATACTAACCTTCTTCAACACCTGTCACAATTGATGCAAAGTTATCATCCAAGAGAATCATATCAGCAGCTTGTTTACTGACATCACTACCAGCAATTCCCATAGCAACACCTGAAAAATATTTAGAACATTTTAATTTCATTACATTAAGCTTATAGAATATCTAAAAAAATGAACTTGCCAATATCAGCTTTTTTCAAAGCAGGTGAATCATTTACACCATCTCCAGTTACAGCAACAATAGCACCCATCCTCTGACATCCTTCAACAATGATTAATTTCTGTTGAGGTGAAGTTCGAGCGAAGACAATCTCTGTATGATTTATAAGGACATCATCAAGTTGTTCTGAAGTCATCTCTCTCAATTCTCCACCATGAACAACTGCAGCTTTTGCATCCCTATAAATTCAATATAAATTAAAATGCTATTATTTTAAACTGCATATTTTTCTGTATAACTGCCAACCTTTGATTAACTTCTTCTACTGGAATGTTTAATCTTTGAGCAATATCCTCAACAGTTTCATTTCCTTCAGAGATAATGCCCACAGCTTTTGCAATAGCTTTCGCCGTAATTGGATGATCACCAGTTACCATAATAACCTTTGAGAAAAATCAATAAATTTTATGGAATTTCTTATATCTTCCATTTTATAAGAAAGAAAAAAATTTACTTTAATTCCAGCACTTCGGCATTTAGCTACAGCATCAGGTACAGCGGCACGAGGGGGATCAATCATTGAAATTAAACCTAAGAAACGAAGACCATCTAATGGAAAATTTTGTTCATCTGCATCAAAAGGATAACCAGAAGGAAATCTGTCTGATGGAAGTTTATAATCACAGAAACCTGATTTAAAAAAAGTCATTATTTTTTACAAAAACTTATTCCAAAATTAACTGTAAATCATAAATACTGATTATCTACATATCAATATATTGAAAATCTCTAACTGCAGTTGCAAATACATAAACTTAAAACATTATGATTAATCAGGTGAACTAAATAAAAAACATTATTTTTGATCTGTAAGACTAAATATCTGCATCCATAATTTCCAGTATAATAAGTCCTGTTAATATATAGAAAGTACTAGTATACAAAATAAATTTTAAAACATTATGATTTATACTTGCTTTATTGTGAAATTGTTTTGTAAATGTTAAATTAAATAGTGATGATTAATAGACACACACCCAAATTTCAAAATTGTTATTGCTGTGGCTTCATTTTCTAAGTCAAATGCCACAGTTTTGAAAATTTTATAATAATGCTAGTTCATTTTGTATAAGTAACAAATATATATATATTGGGTTGTTTGGAAACTTCATAGCAATTTTCCAATATATTTTATTTATGGAAGAACAAGTTATTTCAATATCAGAAAAAAAAACAATTTTAAAATAAAACAAGTATTTTTGTTTCTAGTAACAATTTAAATTCATAATTATTCTTAAAATTCAAATTTCTGTAAATTCAATATATTTTAATGACCTACCTATAACTCTTTCACCTAAGCCACCAAGTTCTAAATATGCATTATTAAATGCTTCTTTCATTTCTTCATCTAACACTTTTTCTTTATCATTAATGAATATTGTTGAGCATCTATCAAGCACCCTCTCTGGTGCACCTTTCATGCAGAGAAGATAACTAGGGTCAGTAGTATCTTCTGTTTCATGAACAGTTACCTACAGAGAAATTATGTGGATAGCTATTATTATTACATATTCAAAGATCATATGTAATAATATTATTGAAATAAATACTTACATGATATTTATTTGTTGAATTGAAGGGAATTTCACAAACTTTAGGATTTCGCTGGCGATAAGCCATTACATTTGTCATTGCAAGTTCCATACATTTTAAGATAGCTGATTCTGAAGCATCACCAGTGCAATCTCTGTAATAAATGAACAGTTTAAGTATGCGTTAAAATAAAACAACAACAGTAACACCTTATATTAACCTTTTTAAGATGGGAACATTTTCTTGACCAGCTTTAAATTCTGCTCTACTACATAAACATGCTACACGAGATAATGCTTTCCAGCCAGGCGAAGTTTTGTCATACTGGAGTCCTAAAGTAAAATTTCCAATTTACATTCATTAAAAATAAAAAAATAAAAAAATTTTAAATAAATAGAATTACCAGACTGATCTTCTGTTGTATCTGCTTCTATAATTTGATTATCAAACCACATATGAGCTACAGTCATACGATTCTGAGTGAGAGTACCAGTTTTATCTGAACAAATAGTTGAAGTTGAACCTAAAGTTTCTACAGCCTCTAAATTTTTTACAAGGCAGTTCTTAGATGCCATACGTTTAGCAGTCAAAGTTAAACATACCTAAAAACAATAAGTGCAATCCTTAATCCACAATTTAATTAAATTGTACTTGTTTTCTAATTTCCTATGATTCCTATAGTTGCACAATTTGTGTTTGAGAATCATAAATTATACTTGAGATTAAAATAATACTTACTGTAACTGTTGCTAATAATCCTTCAGGTACATTTGCAACAATAATACCAATTAAGAAAATAACAGCATCAAGCCAGTAATATCCCAAAATAAATGCAATGACAAAAAATGAAACACCCAAAAATACAGCAACACCCGTGATAATGTGAATAAAATGAGCAATCTCTCTGGCAATTGGTGTATCACCCATTTCTAAACCAGATGCTAAATTAGCAATTCTACCCATAACAGTCCTATCTCCAGTATTGATAACAACTCCACGTGCAGCACCTGTAATAATAAATTTTATATTCTAATTGATAAATACATATTTAATATGGCTGAAGTTATATTTTTCCACATAGAATTTAATACTACTATAAATATAATATATTTTTAAGCAAGCAGATCAAAACTTAGAAAGCATACAGCAATGTATATATAAATAGCATTGCTAGACCCAATATACTATAAGCTAGACTCCAACCAAATGCCAGATTGTATCGGGCTAGATATGGCTAAATACTAAATAATTATTTAGTATTTAGTTAGCCATATCTAGCCCGATAGGAATTCAGCATTTGGTTGGAGTCTAGCATACAGCAATGCATTAGAGTTATCAATATTCTTTGAAAGACAACTTATTATAAATTAAGAGATTATGTTAATTCATTATTACTTATAGTCTTAAGTTTTTATTTAGTAAATAAATCAAATTAACAACAAAAGTTATGTTAACAATAATTACAATTATTGCAAAAAACAGATTTGGCATTAATTTGTTCTTAAGTCGGACAATGATTTTTATTTATACTGGAAACAAAACTGAACTAAGAAATTAAGTTGATATCTATCTTGAGCAACAGAGAATGAAGTGAATTATTAAAGAAATATTGAAATCAGAAAGTTTTAAATTGACTATAGGAGCTCTTTGAATTTAACTCAAATCCACATTATGTTATTGATAATTTATATTACAACACAATAAAATATATATAATACTAAATTATAAATTTTTAAGAAGTTTTATTATATTTTACATTAAGAAAAAAATATTTCTTACTGGTCAAACTTAAAGTGAAAGTTCATCAAAAAGTAAGTAATTAGGAAAAAAGGTGGTATCCCAAAATGCTTAGTTTTCAAGAGAAAGATTAGTCAAATGCTACAAAAAAAAATTTCTTTTAATCTCTCAAAAAAAATACAAGATACTGTATTTTATTGAAATTTTTTTTGTATAGGTTTTGCTACAGAACAAGTATTTTTATAAAAGTTTGTGTGAACAAATTTCACACAAACCTTTATAAAAGACACCATCAAATTTAGCACACTGTATTTTGTTGTTTTTTTATTTATTTGCAGGACTGCAGAAAATGTAAGATTACTTAAACACAATGTGTCCTATGATAAAAAAGCAAAAGTAACTTCATTTTGATTTACATGAAATTTAGCAATCATCAAAATTAGTTTTTCACTGGTGTCACATACTGTGTTTTGTACAAAAATGTGTCACCTTCGTATGTCCATTCATGATGGGGAAAACATACACACACACAAAATACCTTTAAAATGTATGCTTCCTGTAGTAAAAACCATACACAAAAATTTCAACTAAATATCTTTTATTGTTTGAGAGATTAAAGAAATTTTTGTAGCATTCTCTATCTCTAAGCATTTCTTCATCATCATCATCATCATCATCCCTGGGCTCATTGCCCATTGGTGTCTGATGATGCCTTATCCACTATTTTCTTCCATTTCTCTCTATCCATTTGAGATATGTTAATTAGGGGGGAAAAAAAGCTAGTATTTTTTCAATGTTCTATCACCTCTCAAAGTTAGGCCAATCTTACTAATAATACCCTGTACAGCAACTAAAATCATAAAAATAAAGATTACCTTCCACACAATTGGTAGAAAAAAATGCCAAATTTCTAGTTTCCAATGGATTCTCATTAGTTAATTCAGGAGAACGAGTCTGAGGTTCTGATTCCCCAGTCAGAGAAGAATTATCTACTTTACAACTTTGGGAAGAAATAACTCTTATATCAGCAGGTATTCTATCTCCACCTTTTACTTCAACAATATCTCCTACAACAACTTCTTCAGCAGGAAAGGTAAATTTTTGGCCTTCTCTGATAACAGTTGCATACTAAGAAATAATATATAAAGATTAAAATCTAAAATAAAACAGCACTGCTTTCTTATACATATAAAATTTAAAAATCAAAATATCAAAAAGCTGAATGTAAAAAAGTTCTTTTAAATAGCTAAATTTTTACATAACATATAACATGCAGCTTAATTGCATAATCACAATATACATATTTGCTACAAAAATACCATATTTACTCGCATATACAACAAGGTGTGACTTTAAAGATCAAAATAAAGAAAATTAGATTTGTTAATACAATTCTAATTTTATATCAAATGCATGTAAATGCACACATTGTCCCACAAAAATTACTGGCATTTTGAACATTAAGGAAAAATCTTGTAAAATCGACAACATAATTTGTTCATGCAAAGCTGGACAATCCAGAACCTTTTTTGCCTATTCTTAACAGTTGAATCTACTCTCCGTTGATTACACTTATGAGTTTCTCCAAATTCTGATTTCCAAATAATCATCTGTTTTCACCTGGGAATAAATTTAAAGTTATATCGGGCTCCCGTGTGATTTTGGAATTTTAATTTGGAATTAAATTCATAAGCTTTGCTTTTCTTATTGCTATTCATTTTTAGTCTTCACAATACAAACGAATGATTCAAACGACCTGGATAAAATACTTTTGTTTTTAAACACCATAGGGTGAGTATCTGGAAATAAATGCAAATACATGGTTCACAAAAATTATTGCAAAAACGCAAAGAATCCTTTGCTCGTGCATGTAGAACAACCATGTAAATATTGTGCACATTTTGATGTTAACATTTAAATACAAATGTTGATCTGACAAAGATGAGATTTTAAACTGATTATTTCTTTTTAATTATTTAAAACATAAGATATGATTTTGCTTTAACAAAAATATTTATTGAGCAAACTATTCACAAATTTAGAATTTCCAATTTTAAATTATTATTATTATTATTATAAAAAATTGGTAATTTTTTTTAACTCTACTTACTTGAGGAACCATATTTTTGAAAGATTCCATAATTTTTGAACTTCTTGCTTCTTGGTAATAAGAAAAACATCCAGTAACAATCACAACAGTAGATAAAACTATTCCTAGATATAACTAAAGAAATCAAATATTTTTAATTATTTGTAAATATATGTTTCTCAAAAGAGAAATAGTAAAAAAAACTTTATTCAGAATTTAAATAATATACTGCAAATATAATCATCAATAAATCACTTTTATGATATGAACTTCTAAATAATATTTATCTTTACAGTACATGTTAAAATATTCAAAAAGATTTTTTGTTTACCAATTTCATATATTGCAATTTATATAATCAAATTTTATAAGAAATGATCCTTACATAATTCTCATAAAATGAAAATTTCTTCAATATTGTTCATTATTTGTACACTTAAAATCAAATCCAACAGCAAAAGTTATTTTAATAACCAAACTAATGTTTTTGACAATGTTAATCAGTTATCAAGTTTTAAATATATTCAACAGAAAAATGTAAATTAGAATACCATTTAAAAAAAAAAAAAACATTCTATTGGTTGCAGCCACATTCATCACAGTGGACACACACGTATCAAAACAAATGTCTATATAAAGTTTATGAATGTATGGCATCCATTGATATAGACGAAAAAGGACCATCAAGCCAGTGCAATTGTCTTTGTAATAAATGACTGTTGCTATTTTAATTGCTTTGTAAACTTTTATAGTTTTTCAAGACATTTCATACAAGTCAACTTCCAAGCAGCATGCAAATGCGAGCTTCCTTAAGAGCAACATGAACATTACGTGGCAAAGGGTGATAGTGCATTGGTTGTTAGACCATTTCTAATGGAAGTCATGTGTTCTTTGAGTTAAAAGCTTAATGGATGGGTAATAGTGCCTATGTACTCTCAATTTTTGTTGAATTTGTTAACTACTATAAGAACATAATTTACTCCAGGAAGATGTCTTTTTGTCAGTATGGTTCTTGGTGTTCCTGAGTAAGGTGTTATATAGAGGGGTTCCTTTTATATGTAATGCTAATTTAATTTCCTTGTGAACATCAACTTAAAAAGATCTAGAAAAAAACTCACTAAATTCAAAATAATGGTATATTTTAAAATACAGTAAAACCTGTCTATGGGCACCCACGATTCCTTCAAAAAGTGGTCTTTTAGACAGGTGGTCACCCAATACAGGTAGTGCTGTAATACCGTATTTCCGTATGTATTTTATGCACTTTTTAGCCTTTTCTACTAAACAAAACTCTAGGTGAGCATTTATAAGTGATTTTTTCAATGATAGAGCGATTCAATGATAGAGTGATTTTTTTAATGATAGTATTGGTATTTATTTTTTCTTATCAGATAACTTGATTTACAGAAGTCATCATGATTTTATGACAGATTTAATACCAATATTTAAAAAATGTGCATTATAATCGAGAAAATGCAAGTACTGTATTAATCTTTAAAGTGATCCCTTTTGGGCAGATTCGTCTTTATTTCTATTAAAAAATAATTCTCCATTGGACGAAAATTTACTGACGTAACTAGAATCCTTCAAAAAGTAGCCATTTAGGTAATTTAAGCAGTATGTCCAGTACATCCAGCACATAGCAGCTACATAACAGTTGACATCATCAAACCATCATATCTACAATTTATGCCCGTTCAGCTATAAGATAAAGCTCACTTTGCTAATCATTTTAAAATTCATACTGTCAACAAATTATCAGATTACCTGATTTTTCACAACAATTATAAACATTGTTCCACAACTGCTCAACTGTTGCATAGCTGTTGTGTGCACTGAAAGTGTTCATTGATGTTTCAAAATCAATTTGGTGTAAGCAATTTGTGTTAGTAATATGCATAAAAAAGGAAACTACTAAAATTGATCTTAGTATTTTTATTCATTTTTATTTTTGTAAAATAGAATAATAAAATACATTCTCCTCATTCTCTACACAATTTTACAAGACAAGTATAAATAAGAATAAAACTAACATACACAAACTAATTAATAACCAACTAAATGCAGATCAAAGGCAAACCAAACAAGTTAATAATAAATCTAAATTAAACAGTTTTTTCCTAAAGATTGAATTTATATAGAATTTTCTAATAATAATAATAATAATAATATAATAATAATAATAATAATAACAATTATTATTATTATTATTATTATTTTGTCTACTGATAAAATTGAATTAGATAAAACAGTTGCACAAGTTTTAATCTCAAGATTAATTGCACTTTAATCTACAGAATTAGCCTCAAATGTTTCAAGTGTAATTCTTTGGGATAAACTAATGGCTAAGTTTTCCAACCAATTTTGGGTGGTTAAAATCTATTCTGTAGGTTAGTGAAAAAACAAGATAACAGACCAACTCTGATTCCAATATGTTCTGGTTCCTTGTTTAAACAGTCTAAATAAAAGTTTATACTAATATTAATAATGTTTTTCAAAAGGATCAAATCTTATGTTAAATAAGAATTGTATATTTTAAAACTTTATTTTTAAAAAGTTAGTTTTACATTAAAAAGGTTCAATCCTCAATAAAACTGGGCAAAAATATACAGAGAGAGAGAACACAAATGCTTTTGGTCTATGTCTAAGACCTACTCAGGTTACAATTTTCCAGAGATGGAATTCCACAGGTTTTGATCATCAAAAACAGAATATGCAGAACTCCTCCAGAGAAATTCAAATTTAAAACTGAAGATTGATCAACAGGATGTGCTCAAACATAGTTGTTGTAATGTATTCAATAATGAATTTTTAAGGTAATACAAACAGGTTGGTGTCGGGATCATTTTTAAATTGTGTGTTAATCATTTGATAGTGTATTGTCTGTTATTTTAGAAGTTTTTTGCTTCAAGTCGTCTGCAGTTTCAAGGTTCCTGGTTGGAATAAAAGGATGTAAGATAAAGGACTCAAACATTGTATTACCTTAAAAATTCATTATTGAATTTAATAATCCTGGGCTAAGATGTACAATTATGTTGTAATGTAGTTTTATAATGTCTTATCAAATATGACTTGCATTGCTTGGGAAATCTACTTTTCCTCAAAATTTAAAGGCAGTGGTTTGCCACCCTTTATATGTATCTGATTTGTGCTCAGTTATGAGCACTCTGAGAAAGCTCTTGGTAGAACAAACTGAGCACAAATGAGATACAGATAAAGGGAAGAAAACCACCATCCTCTCAATATACAGGTGACAATGAAATTTGACCTAATTTACAAGCAACTTTGATTAGAACAGCAGCAAACGTGGACCACCGAAGTACTGGAAGTGCTTGAAATTTTTAAAGCAGACATCAAGAATGACATATAAACTTTAAAGAGGAAAAGCAATTTTCTAAGCAATGTAGGCCCTATTTGATAAGACATTATAAAACCACATTACAATATTACATTTGAGCACATCCCATTGGTCAAGCTTTGGTTTTAAATTTGAATTTCTCTGGAGTTCTGCAAATTCTGTTTTTGAACATCAAAGCCTGTGGCATCCCATTTCTGGAAACTTATAACCTGAAGCAAATCTTAGATGTAGACTGAAAGAGTTTGCTTTTTTCTGGACTTTTCATCAGTCTGCTGAGAGTGTTTCAAGGTTAGAGTGTTTTTATTTGTATAGTTTTACATTAGTTGTTAAGAGTAAATCTTACTTTATAAGAATCATCTCATTATAAAGTACATATATTAAAATACTGTAAATATTAATACCAAAAAACAGTAAAAACAAAATGTTTATTAACAGAACAAGATTCTTTTAAATTCTATTTTTCAAATTTTAGCTATTATCTACCAAATCGAATATATATTTTTGTCCAAATTCCAATTTATTCTATGCTTTCATACAATCTTGTTTATTATTGCCCTTGGTAACAATAAGAATTTTTCAGCTAACTGGCTGTTAGGTAACTACCAAATCAAAGTAACTTGTACAAAAAGCATAATTTATTCTTTAGATTAGTAAAATGCTAAACTGGTTCCACAGACAGTTAATTTTATTAGAAAATTCTTGGAAATTCTGTAATCTTGCATCTGCAGGCATATAGGAATGCTACTGGTAATTCAATGATCCAAAACTACAATTTATGGTTATTTTAGTTTATTACATACATAACTAGATGCATTTTGGGCCACCTTGCATTTTATGGTCCCTCATCAGTAACTAAAATTAAGAGCTATGTATGTACAAAATTAATTAAACATAAAAATAATAAAACTGAACATAATAGTAATATCTTATTTTGTATTGAAACAACAGTCTTCTTAAAAATGAAAGTAAGCAAATATGATACACAACATATTTCACCAATACATACAGCAAATGATATGGGCTGATACTGTAAATTAGGTTATGGATGTTTTCTGCAATCATAATAGGCAATTAGTCTTTAAATCATTTTTATGTTTAATTAATTTTGTACTTACACCTAGCTCTTAAGTTTAGTTACTAATGAGGGACTGTAAAATGTAAGGCAGCCCAAAATGCATCTAGTTATGTATGTAATCAACCAAAATAATACAAACTGTAGTTTTGTTTTGTTGAACTACTGGTAGCATTCCTATACACCTGCAGATGCAAGATTACAAATTTCTAATTAAATTTCCAAGAATTTCTAATTGAAATATAGCTGGTATCCCAACAAGAAAGGAGTTATTTTATTGTTTAAATGGTAACTTTCACAACCAACCCTTAACAATATTGTATTTCTAAATGACACAAATACTTTAAATTACTAAATACAAAGTAACAGTTAGACTTACATTATCATCTGGGGGTTCTTCAAATGTGCTAGCTTGAATAGAATATGCAATAAAACAAAGTATTGCGCCTATCCATAAAAGCAACGAAAATCCACCAAATAGATTTTTACAGAATTTCACCCACTCGGGTACCTTTTTTGGTGGTGTTAAAGAATTCGGACCATCCCGTTCATAGATTTCTTTGGCTTGCTGAGATGTCAAACCCTGTAATATTCACAGATAACATTTAGTATCAATATATTACATATAAAAGCAAAATTGAGAAAAAATTAAACTTTAATTTTGAAATATCTTATATATCTGGTAAATATCTATAAATTCAATTCATTTATATTAAAAAGTTTTAATTCCCCTTTTATCATCTTTAATCAAATTTTACTAGCTAGTTTATAAAAATAAGGATATTATTACATTTAATAAAAACATTGTATTGCACCATATCTCTATCTCAATTTTGCTAGCAAATTTGTATGAAATTTTTCCGTAAATAATTTAGCAACTTGCCTAATTTGTAAGAATTGCAATTTATTAAATTTGCATTTATTTATAGATTCAAATTATAATAAAGATTGCAATTTACATTATTTCATTGTTTGTGATTTTGAAATAATGCAATCTTATACTACTAGTAGTAATAAAATTATATGAAAAGGTCACTTAATGCTCTCAGAGTGGAAAGAGGCCTAAGAGTCCCTGATTACTGAACTCCTCAAATAAATAAAAATCCCATGCATAAGAATTTTAAAAAATGCACTTAATATTCATAAAAAGTTGCTAATTCAAAAAAATGTAAAAGATTGCATGATTGATATTTATAGATTGTCTATGTTTTTTGATTGTATTGTACAAATACTAAAAGTTATCCAAATAGTCTAATTCAGAAGAACTCAAGAAAACACTTCTTTCCTCAAATAATGTATACAAATTTCTGCTAAGAAAATAATTATATTGGTCAAAATATTAGTCAATTTTTTCCTAGTTTTAAAGAGGAATAAAATAAAAATGTTCTCAACCTTCCACTTATATTTCAGTCTGATTATTGAAACTGAAACAACTTTAATGTTGTAGAGTTAAACTGACATTAAAATTCAGCGTGCTAAACACCAACCACATTGATTTATTATGCTGCAGTCTGCAAACTGAGGAAGGGAATTGTTTGGCATGACTGCAAACAAATTAGTCAATTTTTCAAAAGCAATTGACTAAACTAAGTCAGCTGTTTTTATTGTATTCAACAGATTCTGCTAGTTTTGATAACTTCCAGAAATTTTATTTTGATGACTCCCATATTACTCTTAGGAGCCTTTACTAATCAAACTATCATCAAAATTTGGAAAACAGTTAATAAAAATTTATAAAAGTGGACTAATGGAAATTATCCTTTTATGACCTGCAGAGTTTGAGAATTTTGTTTGCTTTATTTACATAAATAAATTAAAATAAAATTAATTTTATTTATATTATTTTTAGATTTATAAAACCAAAGACAGTATTATTTCACAAATTGCAAAAATCTTAGAAAAACTATAGCTGACTTCTTAAGTCATTAATTAAAAAAGAAATTTGTTCTACACCTAAATAAGAACTCAACCTGCATAGTTTTAGTTTTTATTCATTAGTATAGCTAGAGGCATTTGTTAATTTGAAATTCTTAACTGAATGTTTTAAAGAAAAAGCTAGATTTAATTTTGGCTATGGTGGGGTATTTAAGTCCTTTATTTTGAACTTTTTTGACTAAAAATTTTTTTATAAAATTAATAAATAGCATCAATTATTTTCCTATTTGCAAGAGATATAACTGAAATAACAGTTTTCTTTAACATTATATAGATGCTATTATTATTATAGGGAGAAAGTATTTATAAATAAGTCTTTTTGTACACTAATTCAAACTGATTTGTTTGTAGAGATTAATCAATTTTTACATATATAATTAAATGTTCTTTTTTAATATTGACTAGTAAAGTAATTTGCTTAGCCTTTATGCATATATAGTCCTGTGTTAAATCTGAAAACATTAAAATAATGGCATTTCTACACACGTATTTATGCACAGTGAGATACAGCTCTTTCTTGCAAATATAAAAACATTTGTAAGTAATCAGGCAAAAAAAAAAAAAAAATTCAATTATCTTTATAAGATTATTTTATGCTGTATAAATGGTTTTTTAACAGCATAATTATTAAAAATAATTTTGATAGAATAATAACAGAAATGTAAAGAACCAGTACTAAAATTCTTAAAATAATATCTTTAAGATCAGACTAAAAAGGATAACTGAAAATATAATTTTATTCTTTAAAATGCAAAATTAAATTATACAATGGGATCAATTATTTATTTAAAATTAATTAAAAATATAAAACTAATTCTAAAAATTTTTAAAATATTTTTAGAAGTATAGTTATATTATAATATAAAATGTATTTTTAATCAATTTTATATAATTTTATTATTTTTGATATGAAAAATAAACCATATTAAAATAATATTTCCAAAATAAAATTTTTGCAATAGATAATTCGAGATACTAAAGCATAAGTAAATAAAAACACAGCTTTAAGTTTGATATAGCATCCTGAAATTTCCATAGGAAAAAAAAAAAATTCTATGTATATAATAATTTATGTAAATTGTAAATATATATGCATTTTTAACTGAAAAATGATAAAAGAATTCTGAAAATAATGAGATTTTTTGAAAAAAATAGTCAGGAAAGAATTCAAAAAATTTAAGATAGTTGTCACAAAACATTGTCACTATTAAAGTACACTAAAAATTTTTTAATTTACATGAAATTTACATTAAAATTTTCATATAAATTTAAAAATTTTTTTAAATAAAAAATTTAAAGTATTTCTTACATTTTCAGGATTGGTTCCTAATCGAAGGTACAGCTCTTCAATGGGAATTTTGTGTTCATCCTAGAAAAACACACATTAAGTTTTTTAATATATGAAAAAAAAATTACAATATATAATATACATCAAAATAATTAGAATATTTTAGAATTAAAATTCAATTGTTATAATTGTTCAAAAATTTATTTAAGCACTTATATCAATATTCATATATAATCATGCTTTTTAGATTAAATAAAAGTTTGAACTTCTTTTATTTCTAAATATTTCATCATAATTTCAAAATGTAAAAAATTTACTACCAATCTGCAATAAGTAAAAAATATCAATGCTTTTGGCACATTTCTATAAACTAAATATAAATTCACAGAAAAAAATTTTATGCTTACATTTACTGTTAACTTTTTAAAAATTTAAATTTCACATCTGACTAAGATTTTTGATGATTGCTTTAAGTGTATTTTCCACTTAAATAAATTTAAATAAAAGGTATTATGAAAAGGATTATATATAATACTAGATATGAGATGCATAATAGCAAGCTCTCATGATTTTCAGTGAAAACAACATCACAGAACAAGTAATCTTATTCTGAACTACTGAGTATTGAAACAGATTATTACCACCTATCTAATATTTTGAACAGTCAGCTAGATTTTTTTTAATTAATCAAAAAGTGATTTTTATATTCCATTGACTTTATATGGGTTGAGAATCCTTTTAATGAAAATTCCAAAAAGTCAAAACTTCAAAACCAAGTTTTTTATAGTACTGACATGATATTACCAATGCAAAATTCCACAAATCATTCAGAATGTTCCACTGTTGATTTTCTGTTTGACAACCAGAATGATTTTCTGGAATACCTCATTAAAAATGGCTGACGATAATTTACATAGTAAAAATACACTGAAGAATACAAAAAAAGTTTTGCCCTTACAATCAGTTGTCTAAGTTGCTATTGGCAAACATAAAACAAAATTGGTATTCTTGAAACCGTGTTTTCTTATATGTTGAGCATCAAACACAAGACCGAGGTAAAGGGAGGTCAACTAATAGAAGTGGAAAAGTGCAAAGTGTTTAATAAATAACACGGTCTTGTGTTTGATGCTCAACAATAAAACAAAATCTTCACTTACAAAGACAATCTTTTATTGCTGACTGTCCTTACCCTTGGCCATCTTTAATGAACTTTGTTTCAATTTATGGTATTGTCATCAGAAGACATTTTTAACTAATTTACAGTTTTTTTAGAGATATAAACTCAAATAAAAGGTTGTATGTAGGTGAAAGGTGAGTGCACGATGTTTTTTGGTGTATGTGTTTGTCAATGATGACTGAGACAATGGATTGTTAAGAAAATTTATTTTTTGTATTTTTCAAATCAGAAACAAATATTCTAAAATCCAAAACACTTCTGGCCAAAAACATTTCAGATGAAGGATTCTCAGCCTATATCTGAAGTCATTGCCATATTTCATTCACATCATGTATGATCTGTTAGAGTCTAGTCTAATCAAAATGTAGCTTGAAATATAGGTTTTAGATATTTGGTAACAAATGTTACAGAATTTAAAAACTTAAGCATGAAATTTCATAAATTGAAAGATTAATTTCATGCTTATTCCTTTGTTTCACACAGAATTTGATTCAAAGTTTTATTTCTAAATATAAATTTAGATAAAGCATACAATAAATTTTGAAAACTTGTATTGCTGTCTTAAGTTATCTTTTAATAATAATTCTTTTAAACAAATACTTCAAAATTTCAATTTCAAAAATAATCTAAACTATATTATCAATATCAACAATCTAAAATCTCTTCTGTAGAAGTTTACTTTTTATTTAATGTTTAAAAAATAGTCAGCATTCTGAAAAATAAAGTCATCCATATTTAATTCAATTCTAAATTTAAAAAAAAAAAATTACTACTTAAAAACTGGACTTAAAAAAAAAACTATTTTGTTTAATTATTTTAAAATAGCAATCACTTACTTCCTCTAGAATACAAATTTTTTTTACAAGATATTAAAAGGTTTATTTTGCGAATTTTAATTTTTCTAATTGTAAATTTAGAGTATTTCCAAAAACCACAGGTATTTTCCTGTCTTGTGTTTATTAATTTTGTATAACTAACATTTAAAAACAAATTTCTTTTTAACATTTTTTGCCTTATGTTTGTTTTACCCCTTTGCTTTCTAGACATAACTCCACAAATTTCTTTCACGTTTTCTAATATTTACCAAGCTATTTTGAAACTAGCAGTCTCATATTAGCCATAATTTAATTCCATCTATCTTTTATATTAACCCATTATTATACTTTACTTAATGCTTCTTCCATCTTGTCTTGAACATTTACTACAATAATTCAAGAAAAATAAATTCCAGAACAATGGCATATTTCTTTTATTGTTGCAATTCCTGAAGGAAACCCTATTGTATAGTCCTATATCTTTGCATCTAGGCTGAAAATTTTTCATCTATGATTTTATTTACTATCCAGTTGTAATCAGATTAAACTCTATTCAAAACTACATCATCTGATTTCAATCTACCATTGCTTAGTTTCTACTCAACTTAAAATAGTTAAGAATTTGAGTAAAAATTTTATCTACATTGTGTACACAGATATCAATCAAGTATTTGATTCAGTTATAATTTTCTTCTTACTCTACTAGAACATTTAAGTGACCATTTTAAATGTTACCTTTACTGTTTTAGCTTGATTACAATAATAATACTAAAATCATTTAATGTTAAACTAAAAGACTTCATTTTGCAATTTCTTGCCTACATGTGGAACCCTGTCAGGAATCTGTTTTACATAATCTTCTGTCACTTAATACCAGGAATAGCAAGATAATCTTCAATTATAGCTTATACTGACCTAAAAATCATTTATTCCAATTCTAACTTTACAAGCTGATTAATATTTTACTTACCTCCCTTAAGTGTTTCAACCTTAAAATTATTCTATCCAAAACAGTATCTGTGTGTGTTGCCATTTGCTATTATGTAATCTAAATTATCTTATATACCTTTTATATCTTATGGGCAATACATTGTTTATCCTTATAATGACCTAGTTTTTATTGAAAATTATTGTTTAGTTTCAAACACCTTATTAATAAAATAGTAAAAACTTTCAGCTATCAGAAGAGGAATATGATGATGACAATGTAACTTAATTTCACTATGTTCAGTTTTTAGTTCTTCATCACTAAAAATTTAGTCTATAATAAGTTTTATGGACTAAATTTTTCAATTCAAATGTATAAATTGAAATATCAAATGGTTTTACAAATGACATGTTTTTTCTTTTTTGGCTAAGTGCTGCTGTGGAAAATATACTTACGTGTGTTTTTCTCTTCATTACAAAAATATTTAGAAATGTAAATTCAATATAATTTTTGATTTCTACTTATTTATATTATTGTTACTGATATTTTCTAAATACATATTCTTAATTTATAAGTTAAATATTAATAAATCTAAATGAATAAATGTAATGCTAGTTTTTGATTCTATTAACTAGTAAAAAATTTTAACTTTTAAATATTTATATTGATTACTTTGTTAATCAATGCTTTTACCACAACCATTTAAAAAAATATTAGTAATATACTATATATTTTAAAAAATAGTATTATCTACTAAACTCAAATAATCCATACACTTTTTAAAAAAGTTAGGGTGTACAGTTTATTCAAAGTACAGAGTGTTTATAATTAAAGTTCCACTTTGAAATGTCCATAAAAAGAAAACTACTGGACAGAATGTTATCAAACTTGGTAATAGTGTACAGGACATCATGGGTTTTTATTTTCTGCGAAAAAAAAAAAAAGTTTAAAAACTCATCACGAACGGAAAATGGCATTGTATGCAATACTGTTAAACGAAATAAAACATGAAAAATGTTTTTTATCATTTCTAAAATGTGTTACAAAGCTTGTTCTGAAAGCAAGTTAAATTGCATTACTGTGTTCTCAACAGTAGCTCTTAGCATATCAGGAGGAATTTAACTTGCTTTCAGAAAATGGTGGATGTCACATTGAACATGCTTTGTAACATGTTTTAGAAACAATTAAAAACATTTTCAACTGATGTCTTCATGTCTTATTTCATTTAACAATATTGCTTACAGCACCATTCCCTGCTGGTGGTGAGTTTTTGAACTACTTTTGTTTTTTGTGGGAAATAAAATCCCATGACATCCTGTACACTATTACCAAGTTTGATAACATTCTGTCTAGTAGTTTTCATTTTATGGCCATTTCAAAATGGAACTTTAATTATAAACACCCTATAAATCTGATAAACTGCAAAGCTGAATAATCAGTCTACAGCAATGCTGATTCTTGATAGTTTATGGACATACATTAATGTAGAAAAAGCTCTGCAGCCCTAAAAAACTGATCAGGTAATCATTCCTGGAGCAGATACAGTCATAAGATCTTTTAAAGAATGGAAATTTAAAAACACCTGAACACCCATTTTTTATAATATAGTTTATTAATTTTTACAATATAACTGTAAGATAATAGGCCTAAGAAAGAACCAAACAGGTACAAAATTTTATTTAATTTTTCAATATTTTCCAAACAGAGGTTAAACCTCTAAAATTGCCCTTGTTACAGACTTGCATTGAAGGACTATTATTTGTAGGCTTACCATAATATTTTTTCTCAAACTGGGAAAAATTTTGAGAAAATACACAAAACAAAAAATAAATCAGTACCTTTAAAATATGACAATATATTTGAGAAAGTTCCTTCTGCTGCTACTAGGCCTGCCTTATGTTTCACACATTTTAACTGATTTTTAATGTCCAAATGCCCACCACAAGTTACTGAAAATTCTGAAAAGCACAGTTCACATTTCACTTTGTCAATATGATCACAAACTTTTTTCAAAAATGGATAATCCTTTTTAAATTCATCAGTAAACACACTGTTTCTTTTTGGCATTTTGGAGATTAAATTAATTTAATGTACAGTATAGTACAAAATAATCACAAATGCTGACTAGCAATTTGAACTCAACTAAGATAGATCATTCGCAACAATGTCATGGCCACCATAAGTTTACTTTGACAACTCTAATTGAAACAAAATATCTAAAAACTGAAATAAAAATATCTGGATCTCATAGGCTACATGCTATTGTAAATTCTGTGAAAAAATATTTGGATGAAAAAATAAAACATCTAAATTCATTAGGCCACATGCTATAAATTTTGGGGGGGAAAAAAATCTAGACAACATTAAAAATACTGTACTTATATCTAGATACAAAATATTTAGATGGGCAACAGTGAGTGTAACAAAGGGGATATTTTCGTTGCCAAATCCCCATTTTACCTGAGGCTATACTATTTTTACTTCTTGTATATTCAGCACTTAAAATTTTACCAAATAGTTGGGACAAATTGTCAAACTGGCTGGGATGCAGGTACCACACTGTCAAAGCAAGACATCTGGTAATCCTAATCATTTGTGCTGTGACCCAGTTATCTGTATTAATAAGCTGTTCAAAATTGCTTCAAAGGATCAATACACTCAGTGAATGAAAAGGAAACATTTGCATATGCCATCAGGAAAGATAAAGTAATTGGACATTGAGATGAATACTGCCTAAGCACAGATATCACCATAGTTTTCAGTGGAAAGTTTAATCGCAGCATACAGCAGAACCTCTCAAAGACCATCAGTTATCCAGACTGACCTAGCTATATTTTCAAAATGAAATTCTGTACCATTTAGCCAGAGAAAAAAAATTTTATGTATCACTTAGTCTTACATTAGGTTACCAAATATATAATGATAGACAAAACATTTTGGCATAATCTACAATAATATTTACAAGATAAGAAAACACAGTGGTCTGTGGATCAATAATTAGAGAACCATTTGTCTATGGCATTTCAAATGTGCTCAACAGCTCAGATGACGATTTTACTTTGGGGCAATGATTCAGACATTAGTTGTAATGACAACAACAAAGATAATTAGTCATTCATAGAGATACTCATAATGCTATAGCTTTCAGACTATACAATCACACAGTTTATTGTGTTAATAATACCATAAATTAGTGAAGTTTAACAAGTAATTGGTCAAGTTTTTTATTATTATAGTCAAACTATGTTTATACATTTCTCAATCACATGTTTTTCAAATTTTACACTATTTTCTGCACAGCACTTTCTCCATTATAACACTTAAAGTTATAGACTGTAAGTCAAGCACTTACAAGTGAAAAACATTACACTTCAGTTATATGTTTTTCACTTATAAGATTTTGTACTTGTGTCATTTTTTTTGTACCCTACAGCACTTTCTCACTTAAGCATTATTTATCTTGAAATTAAAAAATTTAAAACAATTATTAAAAAGTGAAGAAGTCAATTATGTACTCACTTCAGGTTTATCCACAGTGACAGCAAATTGCCAGCAAATGCAAAAAAAACAGGGCAGCTAATACATAACATGTGGTGGCATTTCTAATGAATTTTCCCATTCAGTAAATCACTCTTCTAATTCAACATTTTAAAAATTTTCACTTTTCCTGTTTTGTAGTGTGAACCAATTTCACTAGCAATTTCACTTTCCAGTTTCTCATTTGTTTTCACTATTTGCTACCTGGGTGAGCTAACCTTTGGGATGTCCTTTTTGTTCTTTCACAACTGATGTCACATACTGTACCACTTTGTAATAATCATTAAAAAAAAACTAGTAACAATAAAACAGTCAATTTTTTAAAAAGTATGATTGAATTTCACACTAAGTTTTCCTTTTATATGTTGTTCAATATATTTAGCCTACATATAGAATTTCTTTAAGTATTATACCTACAAATTCTGTTTAGAGTGTTAATTTATGCCACACCATATTTTTGTAATGATTGCTTTTGGAATGAATATAAAGTAGTTTCCCTTGTAGATTTTTCTCAGTTCTCTTGAAAAACAAACAGGATTCAACTGTATTATTTTTTCCTTACTAATATATTAAAAAAGGGTTGAATAGTTACTCAAGGACACAAATTATTTACGTAAATACATTACCTTTTTTAATATGATGAACATATTCATAAATTTTATCAATTGAAGATTGTTATGCTTTCCTATTTACTTTTTATTATAAATTTCATTTCCTATTGAATAATTTTTATTATTTCCTTAATTCAGTTAAATGTAGAATATAGACTATTATAATAATCCATTAAAACAATTTCTATATTTGAGATTAATGTTTTTAATTTGATTTTTCACTTTCTTACATTTAAAATAAAAATTGAATTGAAATAATAACTATATTTTATCTTTTAATCTAATATTAAAAACTTAAAAATTATTATTTACCATTGACACTTCCTGCTTAAGATCTTCCATGTCAGCCTTCTTTTTATTCTTTCCCACTAACTTCCTTCTCTTTGACTTAGGTCGACCATCAGGAGTTCTTCCATCATCAGGTACAGTCGGTGTGACAGCCACCCGATAACTGTCGGATCTCCCATACTGTTAAAAAAAATTCATAAATTATTAAATAATGCATACTCAGCTATACTTTTTAGAAGCTGTAATAAAATTTACAAGTACAAGCAAATTTTAAAATAATCACATAAATGAGGAAAAGGTTAGTTTGAGATTACTATCTACACATTCTACCTAACTATGAGGAAATAGTAGAGATTTCCTTTTTCCAACAATTGTTAATTATCCTAGATCCTTGTAAATGAGGATCTAGAAAATTACTTATTATTATATTAAATGTATTTTAAATTAACAGTTAAAAAAATTCTCATCCATCTATACAACTCTTGAAAATGTACAATACAACAAAAATATTAAAAACTAATATAATTAGATTATTAGATTAATTAATATAAAATGTGTGTGTTGTGATAACTTTCTTAGGTAACTTATCTAGAGAAAGAAAGAAAAATTGTACTAAGAAGAAATTATTTAAATTTTATTACAGGGAAAAAATGTAACTATCATTAAATAATTTATTGATACTATAAAACTGTTCAAATAGAAAAGCCAAAATTTTAGCCAATCCATTCTTCTAAATTTTCCATAATGGCATAAAAATGAAACAATCTAATTGCTGCTTAACAATTATTATTTTTCTATAGTTAAAACTTCATAGATTTTATTTGAAAAGATTTGAATTTTTGTCTATCCTTACTGAAATTACTTGAAAAATGAAAAGTGCCAACTATTTTTAATTACAAATTCATTTGATAAAAATTTGAGTATTAGAAGGAATTCATTCAACATTTTAAAAAACCATCACCATCTGATTAAATAATAGCTGAAAATGTTTTTGTTGCATTAAATTATCCAGTTGCTGGTTTAAACAGTAACTGGATAGTTTAATGCATTTAATATTGTATGACTGGAAGCAAAAGAAATGTTAACTAAATGTTACATAACATCTAGTATTTGGTAAATAAATTCATATTTAATTTCTATGTCAATCAAAAAATATGAGGTGATATCAAAATTATTTTGGACTGATGCCATAAAAAATTCAAATCTTATAACCTAATTCTCATCATCACTATCAAAGTAGTTCCCTTGTATATGGTTAACCAAATTTCAGAATTTCAAGTATCACCTGTGATACTTTGATATATTTAATAGTTCAAAACAATGCTCTTTTATCTCAATTTTATTTTTGGAAACAGGTTACAGATGTCTCCCACCCTCTGTCAAATTTGGCCAACAGTCATGTTGTTTTTGCCCAAAAACTGTCATGCTTTACCACTAACAAAGCAACAAGTTTTTATCTTGGCAAAGATTAGGGTGATATCTTCTCACATCTTTGCATAATCTCCATAAAACATCACAATAGAAGTTGGAATTCACAGTTTAACTAGCTGGAACAGATATATTTTATCTACAATTTCCTTGATGACAAAGAAAATTACTATGCTCTTGCACATTGCTCTTCATCTATGTAGCCTTGTTATTTCAACAAGTCTGGACATTTCCATCGGGATAGTTGTGCTTTATCTCCAGTTATAACCATTAACCAAGCTCTGACCAATGACCATAAACAAGAAAGTTTCATCCTCTGAGGAGAACTGAAGAATTCAGTGCAGACTTCAATGCATTTTTGTATTTGGTCACTCAAGCCTGGGGACAAATGTGATTATGATGCAGTGCTTGTCCCATAACCAAGTTCTACCTCCTTACAAAGATCATGAATGGTCTAACATGGATTCAGTTCTCATGAATGAGCTGCTGAATTTTTTAAACATTTCAAAGAGCTGTGCTTGTTGCAGACCTTCCTGTATGATCATCACTGTCAACCAATGTTCAACCTGTCTAGAGCTATGCATGCTACTAAATCACATGTATGACCAAGCTATTTTCATCAATTACTTATTAAGTCATTGCCAGAGTCTGTTGCATTTTAACCAAGTTTTGCACAAAATCTGATGTAAAGTTGCTGTTCCTTTTTAGATCCATCTCGAAAATTGCCAGATAATGACCACATGAAAACAATCATCACTAATCACTACTACGCCTAGATCTACACAAATAGCACACTGACTCAAACGTGCTACTAGAAATATCAAAAGGTTATCACCTATTGATACATTTTGGTACTAATTGCTTTAGACAACATGGCTCCAATCCAGAATATTTTGAACACACAAGTTCCTCATATATAATGAACATTTTATAACATCCTCAATCTCAAAGAAATGTGAATGGCTTATATTTTGATAACTATTTGGAAATTTTATCTTTAAAGAATTAGTTAAAATATGAAAAGTATGAGGACTTCCTACTTGACTAAACTAAAAGAAACCAGATGAAGAAATATTAGGATAAATAAAACTGCCTGTAGAAAAGTATTTTAGCAGAGCCTTCACGGAAAGGATCTGAGGAAGTGTGTTTGTTATTAACGCCTGTGATTTTATATTAAAATCATAAATCCAGCTTAATATTTTTCTTCTTTGGAATGAAAGAATAAATGTTAATGAATTTTGATGCATAAACAAAATACAGAAATTGTTTATTAAATAAATAATTACATTACTTACATGCACACTGTTATAACAAAATTATTAAAATAAAATTTAAACTGAAAAAATTATCAAATAAGCCTAAGAGTAGCCTAAAACTTGCCTTATGCATTACAGCAATCATTTGACATTAATATCAAATATGTATTATTCAGATAACATACTAAAATTCTATCAGATATCTGATTCCATAGTATTTTAATAATTACAAATATACTACAGATACAATATACTACAGAGTTTGTAATAAACTAGCTGGGTAGCTAGTTTATTACAAACTCAGAAATTCATCACAGTTAAAATAATGCAGTTTCAAAAAATTCTTTTGTCTTCAGTTACAACTTTTGATTGGCTATAATAATGCTCTTTGAAACAAACTTGCAGCAACATACATTATATGCAACCATTTGAGGAAACACTGATTTTTGACACATCCTGCTTCAGGAAAGTTTTCCTCTTAGTTTTTATTGAGGAAAGTATTCCTCTTAGTTTTTATTTTTATTTTGAAAGAATTCTATTTGCATTACATTCTATTTCCAAACCGTCAAAGAACCTGACGAAGATCTCTGAGGAGAATCAAAAACGTTAGTTAGTTGGTTGTTAATTTTCGTATTGGGTACCGGAAATTTAAAAGTCTTAAGAAGTTATATTGGATTTTAGATGTACCGGTATGAGGACTGTTTTCTATTGAGAGGAATGCATGTGACTATGGTTGCATGTAGAATTAATAGTGCAGAGAACTGATTAAAATCTCTTAGTTGGTCAGATTCTCTTCATTATACAACTTTTTTGAATGCTATTTTAAAATTCCAAACTATGAATATTTGAACATGTTTCCAAACACCATTTTTTCTCATCAAAATTTCAAATAAAATTTCAGATAAAAATTTCAGATAAAAATACAAAAACATTAAAATTATAAGATATTAAATAAGACAATACAAAGCATGTTTAGCATTGTTATATTTGTTCAAATTTCACAATAGCATCCATTTTTGTAAAACATGATTTCCTATATTTTGAGTTTCTTTTATTTGTACTACAGTACAAATTCATATAAAGGAAGAGTCAAATAATCTTAAAAGTGCATAAAAGTTTGAAACATCCTGTGATTGGCATGTAAGTTGGCTAAAGTGATACTCATAGTTTGAAGAGTGGCCAACATGTGGCAGCATAAAGCCAAAATGCTATATAATGGTGTGACAGTAATATAAAGATGACAGCTCTGCTTACAAAATGCATAGGAACACCATTCTGTCATTTCTTCTTGAGTAGTGAAGGACCAAATCCATCAAAGCTCAGAATAAAAGTTCAGTATGGTGATGCATGTCTATCAGCAAGTGTATAAATGGGCTAGGAAATTTTAGATGGCATTATTTCTGATAGACCATGTCAGGCACACTGAGTATTTACACCAGAGACCATTGCAGCAGTTGAGAAAGGAAAATCAGCACACAAAGTAAATGAAATAGCTGTCTGTAAGGATACGAGTCATGGATTGGCACACCATATTGTCCATGATGTTCTGCAGTTTAATAAAGTTTCTGCAAAATGAATGGAAATGGCATCCACCTTTTGCAGAAACTTTATTAAAGTGCAGAATTAAAAAAAATGAAGTGTTGATGCATGTGAGAAAATTCTGTGGTGCTTTGAAGCAATCTTTGGACTACTCAAAGAAGTAATAGGAGGCAAGTCTTAAGATTGATAAGGTGAAGCAGGCAGTTTACAAGTGGCTATGCTCACAGCCGAAGAATTTTTTCTTCAGGACGTACATGCAATTCTAAAGCACTAAAATGCTTGTATTGCATGCCTTGGAAACTACATAGAAAAACAACATAAGTTTATATTCAATAATTTGTATTTGATGTCAATTGATAAATATTTAAGATTTTAATGTGACTATCCCTTCTACAAATGAACATAGTAAAAAGTATTAATTATGCTAATGAAGAAATTAATACATCAATATAATGTACTTATTACAAGTGGCTATATATTTAGTGGCTTCCTAGATTCAGACATTTCTGAATCTAGGAAGAGGATTCTCATATATTCAAGTAAAGAATATAGCAACTTCTAATCAAATCATAAAGTTAGATTACCCATAACACTAGAATTTGGCTAATTAATTACACAGATATTACATAATTTAGACTAAAGATATGAATATAATATGGTAGCATAATTGTCTATCATATCAAATTATTATAAATATTATATATCATATCATCTTTATTAGACATAAAAGGCTTTTGCCTGTTACATAGGGCATGGCTTGTTATCACAACTTGTTAGTCCATACAATATTAGTTTTAGAAACATCATTACTAACTTATTGTAAACATCATTATTTATCGTGTAACACAAATCATTATCTGTTACACATTAGTTTTACAAATATTATATTAAATTTAATAATTAGAAATAAATTACTGTTCTGAAAGAAAAAAGTAATCCAAAGGACAAACCTGCAGATACAATTATCAATTATGCTATCCAGATTGCCTCCAATATTAGTTTCAAGACTAATTTACAAAATATACTCTCTATCCATCTTTACTTCTAGAAGAATCTAAATTAATTTATTTTTAATTATTAAATTTAATATAAAATGTAGTATAACTATCTAAGTTTAGTCCAAAGTAAGTTATATCTATATAATTAGCTATGCTCTAGCCCAATAATCAAATAACACTCATAACTTATTATATAGAAAACAAAGCCTGAATTAAAACCAACTTCAATTAAGAATAAGCTTATTCTTCATTAATGAATAAGGAATCAAAATCTAAATGAAAATTTAAACATGAATCCATTTATAAATATTCAAATAGAATAATATCAAACAGAAGCAAAATTCAATATATGGGACTATTGATCAATTATTAAGTTACAGATCCAACAAAACCAATTTTAAAATTAAAAATATCTGTACTTTTTAATCCAAATAGTTTTTACCAATATAAGTTTCACACTTACAATACAAACACACTCCAATAACCTTATACAGCAAGAAATTTAATAACTAACATTTTCGACTGTTTTTAAAAATCTTCGAGTAGAATATACAACAGAATGCTATACATCATTTAAAAAGGCCAATGTTCTAGAATGCAAATTTTAAACATTTCAATAAGACCATTAACAAATCATAAAAACTAAACTACAAACTAATTTAAAAAATAACAAAAAATAAGAAATATAATAAAGTAAGATCAATACTAAACAAATACATATCATTTTAATAAATACAAAAATAAAGAAAATAAATATATAAAAAGGTACGAAAACTAAACAGTCCATACTACATCCATCATGACTCATAGGGCTACCAGTCACAATTTAAAAGTGACTTAAAATTTTAGATTTAAAATGAATATGACTTTAGTGTTTTCTCTAAAAGTAAAAAAAAAAATTCAAAAATGAAGAAAGCATAAAATTAAGTGTTCAATAAAATTTCTTAAGATAACTATAAATGGAATACAGTAAACTTTGTCATTAAGAAAATTTTTCAAAATATTTGGGCACAACTTACCAAAATAAATTCAAATCAATTGAAGTTGGAGTTATATAAATATTGCTGCTACTATAATTCTTAAACTATGTAAAATTTTATTTGAAAAATAGTGTGTGTCATCTAAAATTACTATGAATTTTTAGAAAATATTAGAAAAATTGAAATTAATGTATAAATGTTGAAACTTAAAACAAATTTGAGTACAACAGATTAACTTGAATATACAATTAGGATGATCATGGATAAACCAATTAATAAATACTATACAGCCAAACTCAATAATTAGTCCAATTATTAAATGAACAGCTGGATATTTGAAATAATCATCATCAGGTCAGTTGTATTCATTATATACAAACAAAATCATGCTAGAATTAAAGCATAAGCTGGCTAAGGGTCATGGAGGCTATGGATGCCAATTTGCTCCCAGTTGGCATCATAAGCAGCAGATATAACTATATCTAAATTAGTTAATTATTTTGGAAGTGAAGATCAGACAGAAGACCCAATAGCATAACTAGCAATGCATCTGCACAGTAAGCAGGAGTTGTAGTTCAAGTTCCATGATCATCTTTTCTTCCAGAATTTCTCTAAAATTAAACCTTATTTATAATCATTAAATTTAATAAAAGATGGCAGCCTAACTGCCTACCTCCTAAATTACTTAGTAATTATTTAGCCTTAGTAATCCAATAAAGGAATCTGGCTGTTCATTGGATATTCAAAAGACCAAAAAGTTTGATGAATCTTGTTTAATGTTATTCGAAAGCAATTTGTTCTATTGGCAAAGACATCACTTTACATAAAAAAAGGAATTTCTGACAGATCTCAAATTCAATATAAGACAATGACAATCCAAGAAATAAACTACAATAGAACCTTGATTATCTGAAGTAATGTGGACTAATGCTACCTCATAAATGAAAACTTGGATAAAACAGATGGCCACAGCCATTTTGGAATAAAAATATAAAAATTTATATGGTATATCACTCAAGTCTCTTTTTATATCTTAATGAATTTAATCAGATAGAACAACATTTTTCATTTTTTACATCTTCATACATAAATTTTTGGGTCAATCTTGTACAGTCTTCAATTTAAACCCTACTATCTCAGATTTAATTTGTATGAAGAATGACTAATACATGATGTTCTAATAACATTGTGTATATCCAATTTTTCAAGTTTTGATGAATACAATTATCTGTTAGACAGTATTTATACATTTCTTAGCAATAAAGTTTCAAATAAAAATACAAAAATGTAAACTACAACTTGATATTGATATAGCTATTTATGTACTATTAATGAATAAATTAATAATTCAATAAATTCAAAAATTGGCCATATACACACACACACAACCTATGTACAGTACAAGTATCCCTTGTACAACATGGTACTTCTACAACACGGTTTCACTCTAACATGGTTTTAGAAATCCTTGTACAAAATTTCACAATTTTTAAGTGTAAACTTCATTATTCAATATTTTCTTTATTCAAGTAAGCATGTAAGTACATTGTCTCAAGTTTGAAATTTTTCAATATTCTAAAATCCGTGGGCAATTTGTTTTGTGCTTTTCGTCAGATTTACTGTAATGAAGACTGATAGGACAAGAAAGAAAAAAATCGCACCAACTTTCCTATCAACCAGGTGTCGTGGTTGTTGCTTTCAACTTTAGCCCTTAAGACTGTTTTCTTTTTATAGATTAATTTGTGTATTTAGTAAAGTTTATTTAAACATTTTTAGATAAGTGCTATTAAACATTTTTTTAACTATAGGTAAGCAATCACTCAAAATGACAAATGAAATGTTTGAGTCATTTTACAAATGACTCTGAATTCTAACACAAATTATGGAAAAAAGTCGCTCAGTTCTCAATTGAACAAACGTGACCCACTGGAACAAATTTATGATTAATAACATTTTTATTTCATTGTCCATAAAAATTTTTATGACAAAATAAAAAATATGAAAATGTTGCTGATATTTCGGATCAAAAACAAAAAAGCTGAGTTGACAACGATACTTTATTAAAAAAATGTCCTCATTTAACTAAAATTAATATTAACACTTAATATAGTAATTTTAATTGTGATTGTCAGTTAATTATTGATCGGAAATAAATTATTGAATGCTTTGGCAAAGGTATTTCTCTTAATTATGAAAAACAATAGTATACTTTTGCTAACTTCTGGAACATAATCCTATATTTTGCATTAGTTCTTTGCTTCATATAGCCTAAATTTGTATAACATGGCACTTTTTCGGAATATATCTACCATGTTATATAAGGGATATGTATGTGCGTGTGTGTATGTATATACACACACCCACAATATAATATATATATTTATTAGTAAAAAAAAAAAAAAAAAAGGCGTATCTCGCAAAAGTACAAGAAAATGAATATACAAGTTTCATAGAAAATGTTTATACTTATGGAATAAATATTCAATTATAACAATATTAAAATATTTCACACACTTACATTTGTATATTTTAGAAAAGGTATCAGAATTTTAGAAATTCCAATTTTACAGAAGATAAGATAAATTGTATTTCTTAATGTTGCAATTATTGAAAATATTTAAAATGAAAGCTAGACAAAATTTTTTATGAAAATATTAAATATACTAATAAAAATTTTCATAATTAATAATTTAATTTTAAAGTTTTATTTAAGATGTTATATGATATTTGTTCAAAAAAAAAAAAAAAAAAAAAAAATTAAAGTCAGTTGCAGGTGTTACAAGTAAATATGTTTTTTCCCTGACTCTCTTAGCTGCCATTTTAGTATGTATTGAGCTAGTTATTACACAGACATAGTATGAATATATCCTCAAAAACATTCAATTCTTTATGTAACATTCATTACTGTTACTCTCTCAGAAAACAATTCTTTATATAAGAAAAACCAATTTATATGTATGTATATGTATATATATATATATATATATATATATATAAAATCAAAGCATTTCCAGTCTTCAAATAAAGAATTTTAATTCTTTGCATAAGTAACATACAAGATTTACACTCTATTGTATTGTTTATATATATAAAAGTTTTATTCTTTTCCTTTATATAAAATTAACTGTGTTTTTGGTGGAAAGTATAAATATTTAAAAGTATATTAAGATCAATTTTCAATTATATAAAAAAAAATCAAATATTCAAAAATTTTAAATTAGTCAATTTAAAAATATTACAGTACACAGATAATATATCAAGAAAAAAAATCTTTTAAGTCTTGGAAAAAATCCAAAAGCAATGTACTTGTAACAGATAAAGCATATGATACAGGAAGAAAAGTTATTTAATCAATTCATTTCAGTTCTCTAATAAAAGATAGAAATAGGTCAAATTGTTTAGTTTCAAAAATTTTCAGCTAAAACATAACTGAATCTAACTGGTATGAAATATTTGATTAATGAATTCCAAAGTTATTCTAAAAGCAGTTTGTATCTGTTTATATCTGAACTGTTTTAAAAAGTAGTTTTAAAAAATATATCACATTAATACTAATTTTTATGTAACTTAATTATGTTATTATATGCTTATGTAAACTATATAATTTTATAATTTATTATTACAAAAGCTATTTAGATACACATTTTAAGAATATTGGGTATTCAAGTTTGAAATATGGTTTGAATTTAATGATAATATGCAATTTATAATGCATTTTTAAGAAAAACATTCAAAATCAAACTATTATTATTATTATTATACTTAAAAAATTTATAATTGGTTAGAAATTGTTTTTCTTTATCAAAAAAATGATTGATAAAGAATAATTTTCAACCATAATTTATGGTTATGAATAATTTTCAAGTTCATATATTTGAAACCACAGTAAACTGCTTAAATAATCCTTGAATTGTTTTAATTCTCAATCCTAACCTTGAACTTTGGAACAGCTAAAACATCTTTCCTGTTCTTAACTGGATGATGAATGACAACAGTAAATGGTTTACATTTTAAATGAAATATAAAAATTAAATATTACAGAAGTATAATTTGACTTTTTCCAAGATTTATTAGAAATTATAAATCAAAAATCAACATATGTAAATTTTTAAATTTATAAAATTGCTATGTTTAAAATTATTAATTAAATATTACCTTTCAAAAATATGATAGTTAAACATATTTTAAAAGTTAAGAATTAGACGTATATCACTTTGCCATTTCTATAATTCCAAATTATCTTTAAAATTTTGATCAAAAAGAATTTAATTGATTTTATAAATCTGTTTGGATATTTAACTTAAAAATCTATTATCTCTAATATCTTAATTAAGTTTATCTGTCAACAGTTGTTCTAATTTAGTAAACAGAATATTTATATGGTATAAAATTTTTTAAAACATTTCATTTACTCATTTATAGATTTCATTTACTCATTAATTTATAGATTTGAGTGGCCTATTTTCAAACATAGTCTGATTAACTAAAAATTATTGCTTTTCAAGTTGTTTATTACTCTTAAATAAGTAGGATGAAAGGATTCTAACTGAATACTGCATAATATTAAATGATGATAATTATTTTGGAATAGTGCACTTTTATTAGCACTTAGAGTAATTATATTTATATCATAAAATTTTTAGGATTTGATACATTATACCATAAAATTGTGTTACATTTTCATTTTATTAAATGCATTAAAAAAAAAATGAAGCCTATTTTGCCCATTTTTAATGACTTACAAGAAAAACACATTTTCTAATTTAGAAAAAAAACTAGAAATCAAAACTTGAATTACCTATTCAAATAACACTTGATTACTAAATATCTTATTAAACTAACCAAAAATTTGTATATAATTTTTTTTAAAAATATATATACAAATGATAATTATCTTCAGACCTCAGAGAAAATAATCTAATTTATTGAAATACAGTCACTAAAATTCTTCAGATTATAAATTATATTTAATCATGATTACTTGTAAAAAGTGCCAAATTAATATCTGAAAAATAAAACCATAGAACACAAAAATAATTTTAATAATGGAAATAATTTTTCAAGTTTTGTTTTCAATTCGACAGAATCAATAGATAGCAGAATTTTAAATATCTAACTTTAGTTGATATCTGAAATATAAGCAGAGACAATATACTTTACATTTTTTAAAATAATCTGTTACTTCATAACTTATAATTTTGCCTAGTAACTTTAAAAAAATAATAGACTACAGTTCAGAAAGATTAAAAAAATTGTTGTGAAAATTTTCATTTGGACCATATAAAAAGTGAGAAAACTAATAAACTAGACAAGGAATAATAGATATTAATCTCATTTGATCTGTAAGTAGTTAATAAGCAGCTTATATATGTAAACACTTATCAGTTATCTCAAAGTCAAAGTTAAATGGAAACCAAACAAAATTTCTGCATTTTTCTTAATTTTGGTTAGTTTTAAATGTGAATTTTGTATCTAAATTAATATTAGAACACTGATAAAAACAAGTTAAGTATTGTGTCATTTTGTGTAGTAGTAGAGGTAGTAATTAAAATTGTAAAACTGATGATTTAATTCACAAAAATGAAAAACTTTAATTCATGTTAGTTTTTACAATATAGTATACTTATTATTCATTCATTTTGTTTGTATTTTTATTGTAGTTAAACTCTGATAATTTATTAAACTTTCTTTAAGCCATTTTAAATTATATGCACATATTGCAATATAAATCCAGTTTGTAATATAGTTTTTCATTCATGTTTCATTATGAAACTAGTCCAAACTAATTTTCTCCAAGCATATTAATTTTAATACTACTTCTGGGTCAGATTTTATTTAAAAAACCCTTTACAAGCTTTAATAAAATGAAAATAAAAAACTATGTATTTGAAATTATGAATGAATTTTTTGTATTTATAATTATAAATTAACAAAAATACCAATCCTATTCATAAACAACATACAAAATAGTACACACCCATTTAATAACAATGATGTAAATAATTTTAAAAAGGGTCATTTTAATTCTGAATGGCATTTTCTGAAGAGTTACAAATTTAAAAAGATAATTATTTATATTTATATTATATGAAGATATATTAAATTATTCCCATATGCATTACATATTAAATCTAGAGCTATCTACATTCAACAATATAAATTGTATAGAGAACAATTAATATTTTCAGTACACCTTCTACTTTTATATTTAAATGTTCTATATTTATTGCTTTACATACTGCAACAAATTATAGTTGATAATATTCTAAAATTGTCTTAATTTCTAGATCAAGTTTTCTAAATTGGTGTTATTTGGTTTAATAATAATCTTAAAATGAGAGCCAATGAAAAGCTATTAAAAAATCACAATAAAGAAAATTTTATAGAAATTTATTAGAAATTAAAAACAGTTATAGAAAAAAGTTATCAGTGAAAAGAAAACTTTTCAATGATAAAAGTCACAAATTTATTCTATATTACTTCTATACATATATATAATTTTATTTATATGATGAGTATTTAGCCTTACTATTTTAAAATAGGAAACTTAATATAACATAAAACTGCCAAAAATGTATAAATCTCATGATTTTCAGTTAATTGCTCAAAGTCTTTATATATTTACTATAAAATTTTCAATTTATACTCAATCCTCAATAGTTTTAAATAACCTTTAACATTTTATTATATTTTATAATTAAAAGTTTGGAATCCTAAAATAATTTTTATAAATTGTTTTAAATGTTTTATAATGAAAATTTAAAATAAATTTTGGGTAGAAATTCTTCAGATTCATGTGCTGTAATTTGATTAATTTGATCAACCCTTTTATCCTTGGAATTCATTTTATAATATTAGTTTTTCATAGAGTAATTAAAATGTTGAAAGGATTCTATGTATTTAATATTGCATCAGTAACTGTAATTCTATTCCCATCATTTATAATTAAAAATCATTTAAAATTCGATTTTGAAAAATTATGAAATGTATGAATTTAAAATATTTCATTTATGATCTTGTTAATTTAAAAATTTAATGTTATAAAAATTCAACAATAAATTTATGCTTTTATTTCAAATAATTTTATACTAAGAAATTATGCACTATTGAAATTAACATATTCAAATTAGTTTTAAATTTTTGTTGCTTAAATCAAATTACTATTAACTTGTATATTGAAAGATTGATATTATTTTTCACATAACACTTTTGTAATAAGTTTTATATATATATGATTTTATTACTTTTATTAAATTTATATAAGTTTAATTTATTTTTATAAACTGCTGTAATATAAAGTAAAACATGTCTTAACTTTCCTCTTGTTAATTCTGTTATTTTGTTAGGATGTCTATTTTTGAGATAACCCTTAGGATAAATATAGTAACACAATAATATGTAAGCATTTATAAACTTCACAGTAATACTTGAAGTTGCAATGTAATTGTAATTAACCTGTATTTGTAATTCTTAACCTTATTTAAACAGCCTAAATAAAAATTTATAATTATTTTTCAGAAAAAAGCTTAGTATGAATAGTTTTATATATAAAGTTTTTAAAATACATAAAATTAGTCGCTATAAAAGCCAAAACGAATTAAACATACACAGAAATGAGTAAGAATATTTGCATTATTAACTGTTAACTCAGACCTATGCTTTTACATAGATAGTTAATAAAAAAAATACCTAACAATTCCTATCGTCTTACAACAAAACTATTGTATTACAAATTTCTATACTACTCTACAGAACATTATCAAAATAGCTACATAATGCCTAGGATCATAATTATAAGCAGTTAAAAATTTATTCTATTAAACGAAACTATGTTTCAGCAATCTGAAAACCATAAATTGCACTAAAACAATCATGCAATAACTTTATGTATTAATATAATTAATAAAAAACACCAAAACTTTTGCTTCTTCTAAAAAATTTTTTAAAAAACTCATTTTAAAATTCAAATTTATATAAATATATATATTTAAATGAAAAAATGTTCAGATTCATAAATGACTTAATTTTTAATTAAAAATTCTACTTTCAATCTTAAAAGAAAAATTGTTTTTAAGTCACAATAATTAAATATTACATCACTCATTTCTTATAATGATTCAATTCATATTCAAACTGTAAAATTTAGGTCAAATGCATCTTTCAGAATTGCCCATTTGAGAATGTGAATTATGCCCTAAATAAAAACATTTATTAGTAAAATATGTTTTGAAATTATTTCAAACGTTAAAAATTTCAAAAATTTACAGACTACCAATAGTTATAAACAGATTAGAATCTCTAAACTGTGGGTTGGTAAAAAAATATATTAAATACATTTGAAAGAAAATGATTCCATAAAACTTTCAAAATTTTATCCTAAATATTAATACTGGTTATATAATGACAAGGCATTTTTCTAATTAAATTGTGAATAATTTGATTATTTGTATGTATAATATGATTGGTTAATTTAAAATCAATCTTGCATTTTTAAAATATATTATATATAAAGTAGCAATTATAATTTCTGTAATACTTAATAATGAATAATTTGTAAACTGATAAACAATCTAAATCTGTAAAGCTACTTGAAACTATCATAATTAACAAATCATTCCATAACTTCCAAAATTAAAGATTAAAATGAATTATACCTTTTTCTAAATTTTATATAAATAAAAATAATTAGATATATGTTTCACTAAAAATTTTAAAATTCTATATAAGCTTGTAATATATCAGAGAGACAAAATTTAGATGCAAAAATAACAAAGTTAGAATTTATCACAAACTTTTCAAATGGAAAATACTTTTACATATAGGCTCTTTAACTGAGGTTACCTAGTGTACATAGTCTACCTAGTAACAACTGAAAAATTTAATCAATATTACTACAAAACTGGAAATAACTGCAATATGATATACACTTTTTTTTCTTTTTTTTTACATTAAAGAATCAAGAATTTAATAAACATAACCTGATAATTTTTCCATCACTCCTATATAAAACTATGATGACCACATTTACATATTTTTAGAATTTTAGTTCGGTTTTGCAGTTATCAATTTATGCAATTAGTGGATACAAAATTACATTTTTACAGGCTTAATTATCATCTCTTGGAATATTTATTATTATTAAAAAATTTATTAAATATTAAACAATTACCTAATTAAAATCTATCCAAACATTTTTAAGTAATTAAAAATTTATCAGTCCCAGAAGTATGCATGCTAAGAAATGACTTATGCTTTAATAAAATGTATTCTGGAAATAAAGCATTAGTTTCCTGAATAATCTTTTATTGTAATATTTTAATCATTTCAACAAATATATATGTTATTAAATTACATTAAAGGTTAATTGGTTAATTACATATTATTCTGCAAAGATCTTAATTTAAATACATTATTATTACATGAAATTTAGCTGTATTAATGAAATGTATATCACACTATTTCAAATTTACACTACTGTTAAATAATTGAATTTAGCAATTGGAAAGGCCAATTATCATTTATAAATTCTTTTATCCATTTAATTAATATACATTGGAACCAACAGGAAGTTATAATAGGAAAAAATATATATACATATATTTTTTGTAATATATCCATATCAAAGTACCTAACCCATAAATCTAATTCTATAGCTTTAACTATCTTTGAATGTAATTCTCATCCTCCTAAGTCTTATTTAGTAGAATATAAAGTGTTCTATGGTGTACTTTTTTTTCTTTACTAATCTCGTGTTAACACACCTTATACCTTTCCAACCGAAAAATAGATATTTAATGCAAATCAACCGAATTAAATCCGGCCGGATCATAAATATATTAATAAACAATATTAACGTATAATATAATTCAAATACGATATTAAAATTATAATTGAAAGTACCTGATCATCATCTTTGCCTTTCGTAGCCATTTTTTTCCTCTCTAAAGCCAAGCCAGACGAAGACTGACGTCAATACAGCAAAGCGTCTCGACACTACCGCTATGGACGGCCAAACGACACAAACCTCAAACTCTGATAGGTCGAAATTTTTCGATTTTGCAGTAATAGCGGTTTTGCAATAATTTCGTAGAAATTTATTACAATTATTATTTCCTTCTGTAATATATATAATTTGCGATTAATATTTGATTAATTATTTAATAAAATAAGTAAATATTTCTGCCGCCATTTTACATTTTTTTATTTATTTTTTAGTGAATGTAGTGGAGGGTTAACTTATCTCGTTTTTATATTATTTACTCTTCGATATCGTTCTGATAGTTAAAATATATTTCGATTTAATTTTATGAAATTTTATGGGGCAATTTGTTTTAAGTGTTGCCAGAAATTATTTAAAAATGGATTTTTTTTAAAAATCCATTTTTAAATAATTTTTATTGGATGAATTTTTATTGAAAAAATGGATTTTTTTTAAAAAAAAGCGGTTTTGTTTTATTAGGCTATTTATTCCGAAAAATTTTCCGTAATAAAGTTCTCTTTAAGATTTTATAAATAATCCGATCTTCCCGCAAACATCCTGAAAAAAAGGAAGATGAAATCTTTTATATGTTTTATGAACACATTTTTTGGAAAAATCTTGGCTACGTTACCGAAGATATTTTTCTTACACCATACATTTTAATTTTAATCAAGATTTAAAAAAAAAAAAAAAAACTTAAACGTAACGATAATGATTGCGAGTTGAAACGTTTATATGTGACTTAAATGAGGTCAACGTTATAAAACTAAACAAAAGTAAAATGTTAGCGATCTGTAATCTTTGAAACATGATTTATGTATAAAAATTTAATCAATTTTTGCCTTATATATTTAAAAACGCAATAAAATTATAATCGCAAAATATTAAACTGCGAAATTTAAATGAAAATTAAAGCATACAACTGAATTAATTTTTTTTATTATTAATTTTATGCTTAGAAAAAGTACAAGTATTGATATGAATGACAGTGTGAATTGTAATTTTTCCCCAAAGATCTCGAAGTATGACGAATCATATTCTTCAGTAATAAGTTTCTTTCTCTACCCATCCTCCCGGATTTCGTCTAAGAATATACCTTCGTGTTTCATCATAGACGAAAATCAAGAGTGAAAAGGGCAACGCTGGCAACCACCAAACAAATCTGAAAATTCAAAGTTTAGTGTAAATTAATTATAATTTAAAAATGATATATGTATATAATTATGCATCTCTAGTTAAATATTAATATAATTAATTACTGATTTATGAAAATCTTTGCACTATTTTTTCCTGTCATGAAAATTTTTTTTGAAAAAAAAACTCATCAATGTTGTCAGGGTTTTATTTTTAAATATTTCCAGTATAAAAAGTATATTTTTATGAATAAATTTTAAATAAATTATTAGTTATCATAATTTTTTAAAATCTCATGACTCTCTTGTATATTTTAATTATGATATCACGTATTAGATATTGCTATCAGTAATTTTTTTAACTCATTATAATTCTATAAACAAATCAAAATTAAGTCTTTTTTAGTATTTCGCAACTCGTCTTCCTTAACTATCTTGATAAATTTCGTTTGTTATCTTCGGAATTTTAAAATTTTACTTTGAAATAACGTATTTCATAGAGAAAAATGATGTAAATGAATATTTGAACTTTATGAAAATCGATTAAAGTAATACGAAGCTATAACATTTTGAAATGCACTGTACTTCTTATTTAACACTTAACTTTTCATAACTCCTTTGGAAATTATCTTAAGATATTTCTTTCCTTACGAAATTTAAATTCCGAAATTATAATAATATTTTTTATTAATAATTAAAATAAAATGGTTGTAAAACCTAGCAGTTAAGTTTTTTTTATCTCCAACAATTAAGATTTGTTGAACAGATAAAATATTTTTATGTATATTCTATGTACATAAGAAATTATATTGAAGAAAGCCATAAAGAAGCGTTACTCACTTTATAGGATATGTCTTCAAAGCTATATCCATTCCAGGACAGTATGAAATGAAAGCTGCTGCTGCAGTCTCAAACACAAGACCAAAATTTAACATGTGATTGCTGCATACAGAAATATTTTATTTAACTTGTTAATAAATATTGCATGGTAAAGAATTTTAAATAAACTATTTTATTCATTACATATAAAAAAATTATATTTTATTCTTTGGAAATTTAATAATTTATATTCTATAATTTACATAGCATTTAATTATAAATCAAAAAATAAATCATCATTTTCTCTCCATCATTATTAATTTTTTCGAGCTTGTGATTTAAGTTAAAAAGGTTAATTTCGAAGCTATAAATTAAATCTTGTTAATTTTCTGAAATAATAGTTTTTTTAAAATAGTTTCTTAAAACATTAATGTTTAAGAAAATTTATTGTTAGAAATTATCTATAACGTTGGAATTTTAATTCTAAAAGTTTGATAAATTTTTAAAATTAACTAAAATTTCTAGAGTTTATTAATTTTCTTAATTTCTTCTTTTTATAATTAATAAATTTCTATAAATAAAAAATATAATTCCTTTTTTTAACCAAGATATTGAGTGAAAGTAAATTATTTCTAAAATAAAAATCTTTAAGTTGAAAATATTTCGAATGTAAACTACTTTATCATTTCAAATGATGTGTTTTATAGTTATAATTATGGAACTGAACACAAATAAAATAATATTTTAAAAAAATCTTTAAAGTTATAAAATATTCTTAAACCCACAAGGAAGTTCAGTACAAAATTTAGATTTTGAAAATTATTTTCTTAAAATTAACTATTAATTTTATAAATTAATAAGATCTTCACTAAACATATAATTGTTCAGGAATATTTATAGATTTAAATTCAGCATAGTAATTAAACAAGTTACTAATTAAAACAGGAAAATCATTTTAATTAATTAAAAAAAATAATTACTTCATTCCCTGTTGAAGAATAGAATTTCTGCGAGTCTTACAAATTATGAGATCGGCCCATTGTACAACTACTATAGAGATAAAGAATGCAGTTTGGCAAGTATATTCCAATATTTTCCTAGAGTTATAAGTCTGTAAAATAATTAATTAATTTTTTAAATATTTTAATATAAACATGCAAAGTTATATAAATAATATTTATTAATAAATTTCATCTTTTTGTTTAAATTATTAATATGTAAATAAAGTTGTATGAAACTTTAGCCATGTGCTACTAAAGTTGCATTCATTAACCAAAAACAATTCATTTACCGTTACATAATATATATAAATATATACAGTAATTTTTATCTGTTTACTATTTAATGAATCATACATTAAAGAAAATAATCAAAGTTATCAATTCTGGACATTTATGTTACTAAGGTAATAAACTTTATGTAGTCATAATGTTAGAAGTAGGACTATTGCTTAATAGTAATAAATCCGATAGTCGTTTTTGCGTTATTAAATTAGCAATTAAATTTTTATATCGTTAACAAATGCATAATATTGATATAAATCTTTATAAAGTAAATTAAAGAAATCTTAAATCAATTTTATCTATTCAAAAACGTGATCTTACATATTCTATATAATAATGTATTTATTTAACAGTACAATAATGATATATGAATATATATTATACTTTTAGTATGAAACAAATATAAATAATAAAGTGTGTTTTTCTATAGCAGAAGCGTAGATGAATATGGTGTAATAAAACAAAATTATTTAAACATTTTGACTTACGACAAAATAATTTTTAGCCTTAATTGGTTTTATATTGATTACGCCAATATATAGCTAATTAAGGCTGAAAGTCGATTACATCATTTTGCCATTATTGCACATTCATAATAATAATAAGGCATAATTTAATAGGCTTTTAAATTATAGCGTCAAACTGATTTATCAGGACAAAATCCACAAATTCTGACGTCCAAAAAACATTTTAGAAATTACTGAAATTTTCTAATAATAAGCTACAAGTTAACTAGCTTATTATTAGAAAAATTGTATATTTTAGTATTTATTTTGTGCAATTTCATGAATAAATTATGCTGTTAACTTTATTTACTTTTAAATTGGTATTGTATGTACAGTATTATATTTCGGGTGTTTCCGTCTTAAATAAATAAATAAATAAATAACACAAAAACTTGTAGATAAGGCATCTGCAGGATCTGCATTTGATTTCAGAGAACAAACAATGAGAATTTTCAGTTGTAATTGAAACCACATTTTCAAGACGTTTTCTGATTAAAAACATACCCATTCTTGATTGTATGAATCTTTAAGATCATTAACTGCTTTACTATCCCACGATTTTCTCAAACCAAACAAGTGAATAGGCCAAAATCCATTTTCTCCCATTATAACAAAATAAGTGAAAAATCCAGCAGCAGCTTGCATCATTCCAATCTGTCCATAAGACATTGATATTAACCTGTATTAAACAAGTGAAAACCAGTTATTACATTCATAAAGTAATAAGCAAAAATTATAAATGTATTTAATACCTCTCGTTTACTAGTTTATCTTTAATTGGGTTACGAGGTTTTCTTTTCATAATATCACTTTCTGGTTCTTCGTATGCTAATGATATAGCTGGTAACTAAAACAGCCAATTTAATTGTTTATATATATTCAGTATATTTATTAAATTAATAACTAAGATAGTTAAATTTACCATATCAGTACCCAAATCAATGCAAAGGATCGTAACAGTTCCAAGAGGTAAAGGTATTTCGGCCAATATGAATAATAGAAAAGGGGATATCTCTGGGATGTTGCTAGTCAACGTATAGGCGATAGATTTTTTCAAATTATCGAAAATTAATCGTCCTATTTAAACACATAAAAAAATATTCAGAAGATAAATGTAACCTACATATAATTTTCAATAATTTAGAGTTATTTTTTTTATTTGGAAATTTGCCATTATTGCTCTAGTAAATTAATAGAGAGTAATTATCTATATTGAAGATGTAGAGGTTTTAATGCGTTAATTTAACTAGATTGACATTCAGAAAGTGGAAGTAGAAATAAAAATGCGATATCGATATAAGCGTAATAAAATTGCTGCTATAAAGATAAAAATATGGCATTACATATAAAAATTGTATTTTACATTCGTAAATATATAAATTTTAATGTCGTAAAGCGAAATAGTTTATGATATGATAAAATGTTTAATTAAAATATGATAAAAATTATTTCTCGATATTGAACCTTCTTCAACTCCGGTAACAATTGAAGCAAAGTTATCATCCAGTAGAATCATATCTGCAGCTTGCTTACTAACATCGCTTCCGGCGATACCCATTGCAACACCTATAAATAAAAATGAAAAACAGTTTAAATTAAATTAGTTAATTAAACTCATATGTTATATTGGTTTAATACTACCAATATCAGCTTTCTTGAGAGCTGGTGAATCGTTAACACCGTCACCAGTAACAGCCACGATGGCACCAAGCCTCTGACAGCTCTCTACAATGAGCAATTTTTGTTGAGGTGAAGTTCTAGCAAAAACGATTTCTGAATGATTTCTTAACACTTCGTCTAATTGGTCTGGATCCATTTCTCTCAGTTGTCCTCCATGAATTACAATAGATTTAGCATCTCTGAAAATACATGATCTATGAAAATGTTATAGATGTAATTAAATTCGCTTTTTGTATTTCAATAAGTGTTTTTTATTCGGTTTACATGCCTAGGATTAACAGAATCAATCGGTATATTTAATCTCTCTGCGATATCTTCAGCGGTTTCGTTTCCTTCAGAAATTATTCCCACTGCTCGAGCGATAGCTTTTGCAGTAATCGGATGATCTCCCGTCACCATTATTACCTAGTATTTTTAATTTTTAATATATAGATGGTTCACTTCAAAACAATAATATAATATAATTTAATTGATTACCTTGATTCCTGCACTTCTACATTTGGATACAGCATCTGGAACAGCAGCACGAGGTGGGTCTATCATAGCAATCAAACCGACAAATCTAAATCCTTCTAAAGGAAAATTCTCTTCTTCAGCATTAAAAGGATAACCAGGTGGGTATTTATCAGTTGGCAGGGCATAATCACAGAAACCTAAAAAGTGTTCAGCATGTTTTTTCTAATGACAAAAATATGATCACCTTCAAACTATTCCGAAGTTTCTAATGAAACATATAATCTGTTTTTTTATACGGTTATATGTATTTTATATGGTTTAAAATATTATTTTAAACCATATAAAATACAATGATTGGAACAAACGGCAAAGGATATAAAATTAAAAAGAAAAATGATCGTTATGAATACAGGCAATCATTTATAATTCTCAAATGATACGAAAATAACCGTAAAATCCAACAATTGTTTGATATCCAGATATCTTACACAGAAAGATCATTATAATGGCCGACTTAATATATAAAAATTGCTTGAAACATATTATTATTTCTACATATTTTTATATTTTTACCTGATAAAAATTGTATTCCTTTTAAGTCTTTGTTGTAAACTTTTAGAATACTTCACTGTCTTATTCGTATTGTACAATATGACACATATTTAAAGGAATTTTATAATCAATTTATTTTCTGTATTATTTTTCAAAGCTGTTTAACTACGTTGGTTTGTATTTTATATAAGAAAAAACTCAAAAAAGCTACAAAAATAACTTCGTTTCGGATCAGTTTAGATTAAAATTGGATCTCGAACAGATTCTTAGAATTTAAAATAAAATTTGTTACATTATGTGCTACATATAAACTAGTAAATATAATTATAATAATAATAATAAAATTTAACATAAATAATATATAAAATAAAATCTTTGTCATGGTATCGGTAGTTAAAACAAACTTATAGGGTTTATAGGCCATTTTAACAAATTGAAATGCTATTATCCAAATCCATTGTTGAGATTAAAACACATTTTAAAAAGTTTAATAAAAGTTTTAGAGGTTTGTTTGAAAAGTTTGTATGTAAAGTATAAATACATATGAATGAAAGAGTGAGTAAATTTTTCTGAATGAGTTGGGAATGAAATTCGTAACGACAAGTGAAAATAACAGGCAACTTTTACAGTACTAAAATTTCATCCAAGTGTTAATTACCTATCACCCGTTCTCCCATTCCTCCCAGTTCTAGATAAGCATCGTTGAAGGCCTGTTTCATTTCGTTATCTAAAATCTTGCACTTTCCATTTATGAAAATGGTACTACATTTATCTAAAATACGTTCTGGTGCTCCTTTCATACATATCAAATAGCTGTTATCCGGTAATTTATGTATAGTAAGCTGTTAAGATAAATATATAATTTTTTTTGTAACAAAAAATATTCTTTTTTTTGAAGAATTTTAAATAAACTTACGTGATATTTATTGGTAGAATTGAAAGGAATTTCGCATACTTTTGGATGCTGATTTCTATATTCTTCGACATTTCCGCAGGCAAGTTCCATACATTTTAATATAGCAGATTCTGATGCGTCTCCTGTACATTCGCTGTTAGAACAATAACACATTTTACATTATTTATTTTATGTATATTTTTAAAATAAAACAATAGCATATAATTTATATCTAAGTTATATGAAAACTTAAAATTATATACTTTATTTTAGATGTATTATTTTAATTATTAATCTCATACGCTTCATGTATTTCTTACCGCATCATCACTGGAAGATTCTTCTCTCCTAGTTTAAATTCAGCTCGACTGCATAGACAGGCTACACGAGCCAAATCTTTCCAGCCTTCTGAAGTCTTTACGTAATTAATACCTTTAATATCGGGAATTAAATTTAAAAATTTATTAAAATAAACTTACGGAAATTTAAAATTAATTTACCAGATTGATCTTCTGTAGTATCTGCTTCAATTATTTGGTTGTCAAACCATAAATGTGCCACAGTCATTCGATTTTGTGTGAGTGTTCCAGTTTTATCTGAACATATGGTCGACGTTGATCCTAACGTCTCCACAGCTTCTAAATTTTTTACCAAGCAATTTTTCTTAGCCATTCGTTTAGCAGTTAAAGTGAGGCATACCTAAAATGAATCATTTATTCTTTATTATGTTAAAAATTATTTAAAATTTACGTATTTTACTTACGGTTACTGTAGCAAGAAGGCCTTCTGGAACGTTAGCTACTATTATTCCAATTAAGAATATAACAGCATCCAACCAGTTATAACCAAGAATAAAGGCTACAATAAAGAAAGAAACTCCCAAAAACACAGCAACACCAGTGATAATATGGATAAAATGTGAAATTTCTCTAGCAATTGGAGTATCACCCATCTGTAATCCAGATGCTAAATTAGCGATTCTTCCCATAACAGTTCGATCTCCTGTATATATGACAATACCCTTTCCAGTGCCTAAATTAGAATAACGATAATAATAATTAAAAAATTGAAAAATTGTATTAAACATTAAATTTCAACTCGAAAGTAAAGTATACTTTCGAGTTTAAACTTTTATAGTGATTTAAAACATTGATATCATTTATTTTTATGTTTGTATTCAATAACTTTTTCAAAGCTTTTAAATATTTAGAATCGTTTGAAGTTAACATCAAATTGGCAGAGATTATCCTATAAAATTTTGAAGAAATTAAGAAAATTCAAATGCATATTCTCATATTTCCTCAAAACTTCTCATTTAACTCGGCTTTCAAATTGTTTACATTTTATAACTGCATAGTTTTAAAATTATTTCCAAATAATTAGATGCGTTATTTAACAGATAAAGATACCTTCGACACAATTTGTTGAAAAGAATGCGATGTTCTTCGTTTCAAGTGGATTTTCATGAGTACACTCTGAATTTCTCGTTTGCGGCTCAGACTCTCCAGTCAGTGATGAATTATCTACTTTAAATGTTTGTGCACAGACAATTCTAATGTCTGCAGGAATTCTATCGCCACCTTTTACCTCAACGAGATCTCCAACAACCACTTCTTCTGCTGGCAAAGTTAATTTTTTCCCATCTCGGATTACTAGAGCATACTAAAATTCATATAAAGTTAATAATAATTATAGATTTATAAAAATTTCTTAGGAATATTTCTTACTTGAGGCACCATATTCTTGAAACTTTCCATAATTTTAGAACTTTTAGATTCTTGATAATAGGAGAAAACTGACGTTACAATAACCACAATGGCTAAAACTAGACCTAAATAAAGCTTAAAATACAAAATAAAGAATGTTAATAGTTATTTAGAAATTAAATTAATAAAATTTTGTACGTTAAAATATCACTCACATTATCCATTTCGGGGTCTTCGCTATATAAAGCCTGAATAGAATAAGCTATAAAGCATAGAATAGCGCCTATCCACAACAACATAGAAAAACCACCGAAGAGAGTTTTGCAAAATTTGATCCATTCTGGAGTCTGTTTTGGTGGAGTTAAAGCATTGGGACCATCTCGTAAAAATATTTGTTTGGCTTTTTCTTCAGTCAAACCCTAAAAATTATAATTTATTATAAAATTAAATAATAACAGATTTATTTTAAAAATGCTTAAGGAAAGGTTAGAAACCTGATCTTAAGGAACTGATTTTGTCACAAATTTGTTTACTTAATTAAATATTTATATTGTAAAAAAATATGTTTATTTTAAATTTTGCAATATCCATCGTAAGATTTCTGCATATCAGTGCCACTAAGGAATGAATTAAAGGAAGTAAATTTTAATTGAACGCAATTAAATATCCTTTGTCATCAGTTATGGATATAATTAAAGTTTGTGCAATTTTTCAATGAAAAACACTGCAAAGAGAAATTTACATATATATGTTTGTATATATACATATATATATATACATATATATATATTCTTTTCCATTAAAAATTTTAATGAGATAATATTTAAGCTTGCGGAAAATTTAAATTGGAAAATATATTAAACCGATATACTGTATTTAGAATTATTTACCATAACGTGCTTGAAAATTTTTACGGATTTAAATTTTATATTTTACTTTCTGAATTTTTATGTATTACAAATTTTTATGTTTTTTTTTTAAGTAAAATTTCCGTTTTTTCCCCATTTGCATAATTTATTTTCGTATAACTTTTTCTCGTATAAATGGCCAAGTAAACTTTTTATTGCAAAACCTTCTGAGAGTTTCTCAATTTTTTTTTTTTTTTTTTTTTTATTTATTAAAAGTAATTGATTCCGAAGTAACGTGGTACACACAAGTACTGTACATACAAAGAACTGGTTTTCTGAATTGACACTTTTGGATTTCATTAAATAACTTTTTGGCATTTTAATATAGTGTTATGTCAGATTAAAATAAATTATAACATATAGTTAAAAAATTACTATGGAAAAGGTTTTAGAAAACTTGAACGTTTCCTTAAGATAATTAATAAATAAAACTCGAGAGAAATATTCTATATGGGTTAATTTATAATATTATATAAGAATTCTCTTTAAACACTTACAAACTCCACATCGGTGTTGAGTTGGAGACAAAGTTCTTCGAGACTGATCTTATGTTCTTCCTGAAGAATATTCACAAACACAGTTTTAAATATTAACAAAAGAAAAAAAAAAGAAAAAATATATATATATCCAAGAAAATTTACCATTTCAACTTCTTGCTTAAGATCATCCAAATCTTTCTTTCCATGTTTACTGTTATTCGCCTTTCTTTTAATCAAATTCTTTGCACCCATTATTTAAATATTATTTAAAATACAATTTCAGCTACTGGTAGGCAACAATATCATAACATAACTCCTGTTCGAATGACAAAACGATAACTCCACAAGTTATTTTGTTTACCTGCACTTGCATAATATTCCCATACCAAATATTTCCGAAACCACTGATAAACACGTGACTACTGTAAAAGCACCATTTACAAACTGATAAAGCAGTTTTATCCCTCTTGAATCAACCATGGGTATCGTTCCAATCTATACATACAACCTCGTCATGCTGATTATAATAACAAATATACATTTCTCTCTTAAAGTTACCGGATTTCTAAAATAATTTAAATAATTCAGAAGATTAATGTATTAAATTTCATTCAGAACTTATTTCAATAAATTTTATTTATTCTGTGCAAAATTTGTCATAAAATGTTTAAATATCTCTTTTAATAGAACAGTTTTCGAAATAATAAATTTCTGTAGACAAAACAATACTCTGTTTTATAGTCTTTATATTTATATTTATTTATTTATTTATTTAAATTTTTACAAAATATCTGAAATATAAAAATAAACAAATATTGATTTAATTTACTTTAAAATTGTTTCTTAAATTTCAATAGAAAAAAAAACAAAACTTTTTAATTAATAATTTAGAAAAGTCAAGCCTAATATTTTGGAATAAAAAAAAATCAAATTTTAAAATATTTTACACAATATTATAATGCAAATTAAATGAATACGTTCTCCTTCAACATGACAAAACAATTTTCTTAAAACGTATTAATTTTCTTATCTTAGAAATTCTCTTCAAAGAATATATAAGTAAATACAGCAAATGATGTTTCGTAAAATCTGTTTTGAAAGTCATTTCATTTCCAATAAAAAATATATATAAATCTATATTGTATACTTTAAAATTTTACATCGTTCACAGATCAAAGTTTTAAAAAAGTTTAGCAAGTTAAATCTATGACTTTTTTATTTCTAAATATATAAAAATAGGTATTTAAAATGGTTTTTAATTTTTATTTTGGAGCTTCTCGTGCAATTTTATAAAATAAATTTTTTTAAAAAATCATAAAATAAAGTTATTGTCAATTACATGAAACTTTTTAATTAAAAAAAAATTAATGCAAAAAAAACTGAGAAATTTATTTCTACGTAACCCGTTATATTTGTTTTAATTTAATTTTTCTATTATTTTAAATTAACAAAATTGAAGAAAGTTATTTTTAGAAAAATGAAAAATTAAAAAATCATTTTAAAATATTTATTTAAAAAAATTCAGAGAAAAATTTTTTTATGAATATTTTTGGCTTAAATGTGTGATTAAAGACTGATGAAAGTTATTAATTGCTATCATAAAATCGCACACTGTGAGAATATAAAATAAACAATTATCACGAATTAATTAACACAAATTAATCTCTCTAATTAAAGAAAAAAGTAGTATTTTTTAATTATTAAAACGTTATCGTTCAATATCAAATAATAATAATAATAATAAGTTTTAGCATAATACATAAGCAGTTTTATAAAATATTTTTTAAAATCAGTGCCAATTTTCCTCTAAAAATTACTTATCTATTTTAAATTTGAAAAAATTTCAGAAATTATTTTATTAAAAATTTTATTTACAGAATGTTTAAACTTTTCAATGATTTTTAAATTAATAAATGAGCCTGTAAAATATTTTTATTTTCGATTCATTTATTACTTGTACGAAGAAGAAATTAATACAGTTTTATTGGCAAATCTGATATAAAAATCGCATTTTATTCTCGAAATTATAAATGTATTATAAATAAATATCCATACATCATCATTAGAACTTTTCGTCTTCACAAAAGTTAACCTTGTAAAGACGAACGGGCAATAAAAACTTATTTAAAACGAAAAATTCTCACAACCTCAAAATTGTTTTATGAACAGCGATGAGAAGCCGGTTTCGAAACGCATGCTGGGTGATACTGCCGAGCACGTGACAGATGGGCGAGGTCGCTGGAATAGACGTAACTTGCATGCTATGAAGCAATCTCCTACCCTACAAAACGAATTTGTAATCTTTTATTCTTGAAAATTAGCGTAGAATATTATGACGACACATTTGCGCAACTTGAAAAGATACGTCTGAAGTATTATTACACTGTTGAATTTATAAAACCGACGATTAACCTCCCTCCAGATTCTCTCCCATTGAGTTTTATAGGACATTTCCTGTATATAAAAAGTGGTCCTACGCGGAAATTGGGCTTGATCTCAATTAAGAATTATGCATAGGATAAAGTTTAATATTTTAATATACATTTTTTTTTTTTTTAAATATATATTTCAAAGCTTTATTTATTTTTATGTACAGGAAAGATTTTTCCTTATACAGATCTAAAATTTATTTTCATTTACATAATGATTTGTAATTTAAGGATAATTTTTTTTCCTTTTCTTTTATACAAGATTTTATCGTAAGCTCGAGTTTCGTTTCTGTGATTTTTTATTCTGCATTTTTTCTAAATAACATAAGAATTAAAATGATTTTCTAACATATTGCACTGAAAAACTGTTTTAAAAAATAGACTGCTTTCGACAAAGCCTTATGGATTCGGATCAATGAAACCAGAGTTTATGAATATGTATGATGTGGCGATGGCAGTTACAATTATGAATATGTATGACTCGTTGATAGCAGTCTGTTCATGAAGAAATCGTTAAAAGAGTATTAATAGCCGAAATTGATTTAAGATTAGATTAAAAATATTATTTTATAAATTCATCAAATCGCTCAGGTGTTTATTTATTTTCTGATTTTTGTTCTTTCTTTAATTATACGATTTAAAAATAGAAAAATTTATAATATATTCTTTCTTAAATAAGGCATTGTTTATATATATTTTATTGCAGTTACGAGAAAACCGTAATGATTATAGAGAAAGATCCTTGACTTTAAAATTACAGGTTCTATCTTGCGTGGCGAGATTTAGTACGTTAAACGTACAATAGGTGGTGTTGAGATTTAGGGAAAAATCGTTTCGACAAAATTGTACTTCCTTCTTTTTAGGGAATTTAGAATGTAAAGCATCAATATCCGTTCCCCCCCATTTTCGAATTTATATTTACTAGTTAAAATTAAAGAATTGTTTCGATGAAAAGTTTACAGATGAAAAAATAATTGTATTATAAGGAATTAATCCAGGTTTAGGGATATTTTTAAGGAAATATTGTAACAGTAAAATGCCCAGCATTATAATTTTATAAGGAAAATTGAAAAATATTTTACTATTATATTTATATATTTATGAGTAACATTATCATATGTCATATAGATATATAAGGAAAACGAAAATTAAAAAAAAATAACATAGTATATAGGCTATACAGTCTTTTCATATTTAGTAAACCAATGACGATTCTTAAAATTATTAATACAGAATTTTTCCTGAAAAAATAATTAAAATTTTAAAAATTATTTTAATAAAAAAAAATAATAATAATAATTTTCGAATTTGTCTCATTTATATGTTAATTAATGTATATGTGTTAAAATATATTAATTCCAGATATTTTGACCGGACGAAAGGGAAAAATCTGGAAATTGTACTGATAATTCCCTAACTATATATCTTTTTTTTAAAAACTTTGCAAGTAAATTAAAAGGTAAAATAGTCTACAAATAATTTCTCTGCACGAACGATAATAGTTTTGAAATGATATAATTATCCTCATTCCGAACGATTATCATCAAGTGAGTGGTCATTGGGTTCATTATCTTCCGGTACAGCCTAATCTTTGGGCATTGCGTAACTGTCTGCAAGCAGTCGTAAACAAGGCTGACTGCTTTTCCTTTTTTTAGTCCGTAAAATGATACAAGGATCAAAGATTATTTTCACAGACAAAATATACGAAAGAAAAACTAAAAGCACAAACATATTTTAATTTATCATCATGTTTTCTTTTTCTTTTTTTATTATTTAAATCTATTTGTGAAGACAAATTATTTAAATTACAATATACAAAAAATTCTTCTGTTTCTTGATAATTTATCCTGCATAAAATCCTGAAAAGAGACCATTTATTTTATGTATATAACACTATGAGAAAATGTACTTTACATAATATACAATACATTTAACATGACTCATAAACCTGTTTTAAGTACTTAGTATAACTACAGTATGTAGGACATGCAATCCTTCTATGCATGCAAACTAATAAACAATGTTAAGAGGAAAATATTTGAACATAATTTGAAAATAGGTTCAATTGCTGTTATAAGTGTTTTTTTTTAATAGATATAATTGCACACATATTCATATGTGTAATTCAAATATAATGAACTTAGCATTCTATTCTCTTATACTATAAATAACATAACATGTAATTAATCTAGGTGTCAAGTCTAACAATTTTTAAGCTTAACATTAAATAGATAATCGAGTAATGGCTATTGACTAATGTAAACTAATATAATCTAATTAAATATGGCTGTTATTAATTTAAATAATTTTTCGTGTCATTCTTTATGTATATCTACTATAGAAATTAGATTACTATAAATATTACTGTACATTTAGTAATTTAATACTAGTAATGGTATATTTAAAGATTTTTATACTTTATTTTTTTATTATATAGATGTTTAATCTGTAATTTGATTCACTTCTAATATTTTTAGTTGAAGAAATCATTGGATGAGATTGAAATGATTAATTAGTACTATACTTGTTTGTTGATTCAAAATAGCTTATTTTTCCTGAGTAAAAATTACATTTACTTTCAAATTTTGAATTGAGATTCCACTGTTCTTTTATATTATAATTTATCACCTGAATAGTTAAATAGGTGGTTAACATTTTATAAATTAATATATTCTTTCTAAACTTCATAAGTTTATATGTAAGAATATATCAAGTATTTACATTGGAATCTATTTTTTTTTATTTTTCCTTAAATATTTGAATGTTATGTATAAAATGTATTAGTAATTGAATTATATGTATTGATGATAATCATTTAAATCACAATATAACTGACAAAAACACTTTTTATAAATATAATATTATTTTAGTATTATTATTACCTAATAACAACACCTCTTAAAATTTCCATCCTTAAAAAGAATTATCAGTTGATGGAGCTAACTCTTCCATTTACAAAACAACATATCCTGAAATGTAAAAAAAAAGAAAACTGTAAGAATTCGATTATAACTGTATTTACATATTTTCACTTATGATATATTACAAAAAATTAAAATATATTAATAGTCAGTTCTTTAAATATATATATTTGCTTAATATAGATAAGAATTTATAAAAGAAAAAGCAAACTTTTTAATGAACAAAATTCAAATATTTTTAAATTTGACATAATAATTTATTAAGAATAAAAATTGCATTTAGAGATTTAACTATTGAATGTAAAATCAGTATTTATAAAAAGAAAAGTGCATGGTCAAGACCTATGTTAAATGTACAGATTAAATTTAATGCAATTTTCAAGTTAAGAGGCAGTTTTTGATGAGAAGCATCGTGTTTACTTTATTAGAATTTATGTCAAATATAACCGATAACATTCAGTCTACAAGATAAATTGTATAACTACAACTTCATAATCTCTATCCTTTGAAAGTTAATATATAATCAAACTAAGAAAATAGGACAGTTATTTCTTATTTTAGAATTAAACAATAAAATATCTTTTGTAGAAAATTTTATTTGTCCTATTTTGCTTATAAAAGTTTTTCCAAGCTAAATTAATTTTATAGCTATTAAATTTATACAAGTATTACTGTTTCGAAGAGAAACATCCTTCACAATCAAAACAAAATTCAATAATTTGGTATCAAGCCAAATTTTTGCATTATATTCTAATTACACTATTTAATATAATTTTAATAAGATTTATATTTAATGATTAAAATGAATTTTGTCAAAAACTGTTTTTAAGTACTAAAAACTTTATTAACATTTTGAGGCACAGTTGCATCTATTTTCAGGAATGGTGTTTTAGTTGTTAATAATATAAGAAACAGTAAAAATAGACTCACATATCACAGTAAGCTTAACTTCTTTCGTGCGATAATGACCAGTAATTGTGCTGATTGCATCACATCTGAACATGGAATTGTTGTCACTTGAGATTACAGTAAATGTATAAACATTAGTAGTCTCTTTAGGATTGGCAGTAAAGGTATCGTCAACCTGAACATCATTACGATACCATAAAAGATTGGCTGGTGGATTACCTCCACGACAGATGCATGCCAATGTCAACGTATCACCTTCTTGTATAACATCACCATCATGGTAACCTTCAATTTCTGGCATTCCTGGTGGATCTAAAATATTGGAGTTGTTTTCACATTAATATAATAATTAATTATTTCTAAATACAACATTAGTTTTAGTTTAAGAACAATAACTAAAAAATTCATTATATTTTTTTTATCATGCAAAATTATTGAGATATTTTTAGAATGTTGAATAATAGGAATAAGAAACAATTTACAAAAAAATATAGCTAATGATAAAGAAATGAAAACTTACACAAAACATTTATAGTCAGGTCTGATCTGATAGGAGATGACAGAGCAGGATGGCTAGCTTCACAAGTATAAACAGCTCCATGATCATTTAAAATGGCATACAATTGTAAAGCACTAATTGTTGTATAAAGTTTATCATCTACTATCTTTTGTTCATTTGGAATAAGATCTATAATGAAAAATCTTTAGCATAATTGAAATGAAAATAATTATTGTTATGGTTAGCACTAGAAATTTTTATTTGCTCTTTAGAAAATAATTTTTTTTGACATGTTAAAATAAAAAAATAATAATTTATTTTCTTTGAAAATTATTTTAGAGTTTTGAAAAATTACAACACACAAATATCTAAACAGATAATTTGCTTATTATTATTTAACTGAATACCTAATTCTTTGAATAAGTCTTAAAAAGACTTAAGAGTTATAAGTTTGAGATTTATGTACTGTAATGGTAGATTATTTTGCATTCATCTACAATGTATTCAAATTGGATATTTTAGAAATTATTATACATATATATATATATTCTAAAATATATAAATAATTTATTTTAGGAATAACAATGATAATTAATGGAGATTTATTGTGGGTCTAGAACCACAAGCAGCTAACTTTAAATTCTGAAGTTTTTCAATAATTATTATTATATTCAACTTGTTCTATTTGAGACCAAAAACATATTTAGAATTCAAAATAGTTACATAAAAATCACAAATTTTTGGTGGGCAATCAAATATTGCCACAATTTTTAAATCTCATTTTCTGAAAATTGTGGTTTCATAATTAGCTATGTATGATGGCCCATGATATATATATAATTAATTAATAAATACTAGTATTTTCAGATCGTTACTAATTTAAAAAAAATTCCAACTTTACATTAGAATTCATTTTGATATCAAGTTATAAGCCACTGCTGACCATCAGAATTAAATTATAAGTTCAAATTACATGTTATTTAATAAAACAATTTAAATTAGGCTTTGTAACTTTAATAAAGCATAATGAGCATAATTACTAAAAAAGATGTTTTTATACATCATTAGATTAAATGAATTTTAGTAACTTATGCTCATATTTAATTATAATAAATAATTTTCTTTTATTATACACTAAATAAATTGTAGAATTGCAAATATGGATTATATAGATGTCTGTTCTGCATTAAAAAATAGTTCCTGCAGAGAAGATATGTCAGTAATGAAATCAGCTATAGATTGATTGCAAATTTGAAAATTTATCTGTATGATCATATAATGTCCTGGGTAAAAATTTATGTATAATAAAAACAAACTTAGAAATTCAGCTAAATAATACCTATATAATTTGAAAACTATACAGTTCAGAACTGCTATATGTACAGTATCAAAAGAATTTATTTATAACAATGTTTATCAATCTATCTTGCAATAAGTTATATTATAATGATATAAGCTTTATATATGTTATCATTTTAAAACAGATGATGTACTGTACATACAAACATTATCAGATTGATGGGTCATCATTCACACAGAATGTTAAATTAAAAATTATAAAATAACAGCTGTTCTACATACTTGTAGGTCTCTTGATATTGAATATCAAGATAATTAAAATAATGTCAAAATTTGATTATATAGAAATTTATTAACATATTTGTAATCTGTTTTAAAATTAACATATTTGTAATCTCCTTAAGTCCATAAGGATCAGCTCATAAATAAAATATTTACCTTCTCTGATTGGTATATCATTTCTATACCATTTCAACTGTGAAGCTGGTTTACTATTGTTAGCAAAACAAGCAATAGAATATCTTTCTGCTTCAACCACTCTCACCTCTTTTCTTTTATCACGATGATATAAAAGCAATTGTTGAGGAGGTACTACATTAAAATAAAAATAATAATATAGTTATTATTTTAAAGAAATATAAAATTAGTTTGTATTAAAATGAACATTTATGAATTTAAAAGAGAAGCATTGCATTTGCAGTATTACCAGAATATACGGGAATATTTGTATTAAAATTTTGTGATACTTTTTAGTAAAAATAATGATAGATTTTCTTGATATATTTTAGGTATTGTATTCTTAAAAGTTTATGAAAATATATTATTTAAAAATGACCACAATCATGATGACGTCAAAAGTCTTTCTGCAAAGCTGTTTCATCATTGAATTCTTGAACTTCCTTCCTCTTCTGTTATCAAGGAATTGAAAGATGAAGTCATCATGATTAAGTAAATCAGAATGATGACATTCATTTTTCTTCCATATAAAAAATGTGCATCATCAATCTATTGAAACTACTTACTCAAAACAGTCAGTCGAGCTTGGGCCCTTATAGGGTGGTTGAAAGGAGCAGGACCAACCTGAAAATACTCTGTTTAAAAATTTAACCTAACTTCTTAGAAAATGTTACTTTTTCTTTTTAAAAGAATCCAATTTACTTGGCATTGATACTCTCCTTCATCTTCTAGACGTGTCTCTCTTATCCTTAAATTATAAACACCTCTCCTCTCATCTACAATCATGCTGTATCTGGGATAACCTGGAATATCGGGATCAAATCCTGAAAAATGTAAAGATTTTTATAAATAGACATTGCCTACAGGATTCACAGATAATTTCATTTCAAGTTGATCACCTAAAACAAATCCATTTTTGCTCCACTGCACAGCCCCCATTAAATTTCCAATGTGACACTGAAGATCTACAGTTTGTCCTTGAATCACTTCTGTTTTTCTAGGCCTGACTCTAAAATATTGTTGTTGACCACTGACTGTGATAAATAAATAACATGTTTTTCTCAAAAGTTTAATATATGCTAATTCATTAGTGTCAAATGAACTTGAAAAATTTAATAAGAAATCAATTTTTATTCCTTAAATGTAAAAAATATATTTCTTTTTTCTGACAGACAGTTCTATTTAAAGCTTTGTTTGCAAAAAAGACTTTATGGTTAAAATTGAATATTATAAATATATTCACAGTGAAGCCACCTTTACAGGCAACTATAGAACAACTGTCTCCCTCCACGTAAAAAAATTTGTGAAAGTCCAGAAATGATAAAAATCGAAATGCATCTTCATCCTTTATCAACAATTTAGTCACTACTTACCTGTCAGAATCAAATTAAATAAGAGTAAGATTTGTTTTTGATGATAGAAGACAGTAAACATTAATATGAACATTATTACAGATGCTGATTTATGTACAATGGACGGAGTTGCTGGATCACGGAACTTCTACCATCATGTCTTCCAACATGGATCAATAAATAATTCCGTATAGAAGACTGACAGTTCAGTGCATTGCGTATTTTCACGCATTTAAAAAAATATATAATTTTTTTTAAAACCTGATTCACTTCGTATAATACTGTACAGATTTACAAATTTACAGTATTATGTGTTGCTAGAATTTTATCGATTGTTTAGAATAGTTGTTAATATCGATAGTTTATCGGTTATCGGTTTACTTTTTAGCGTTTTTTTTTTGACGTCATGAATGATGTCTGTTTATCTTCAGAATGACGAATTTTATACGTCATTATAGGTTTAGATTTCCTGTTGATTTAAATATTTTCCACTTGCTATCATTAGTTTAGTTTTAAGCAATCTTATCACAAATATTAAATGAAATATCTCTCACGAAACAATGCCATTTTCTGAATGATGTTTAAAAATTTTAATTAAAGCAATTTGTTAAAAATTAGACACATCATTACCATTATATATCGGTATTTTATAGCGTACAATATCAAAGTATTCAAGAATAAAAACTGATTATACACGAGCAATCTACTGCATACTTACTACATTATGTTTAGTTATTAGTTACTTTTAGTTTTAGGACAATATTCTAACAATTGAGGAAAATGATAATGGATCATGTAACGAAATGTTACTACTATTAGACTTGTAACTACAAAACTTATTCTGGATTCAAAGTAATTTGCAATAGTAATATATGAAAATTTGATTTTTAAAGAAAATATTAGCATTGAATGTGTTTAAATTGATAAGCACAACAATATATGCAAGACTGATTGCTTGAATGCTAGCTATAGATGTGATATACAATTGAAAAGCAAGCTTATCTGCATTAAAAACATATAAAATTGATTATAAATATCTTGAGGAGATAGGATCCTTTCATGTAAATGGTAGGGTTTGGTTCAAGAGAGGAAGTGAAATAAAAGAGACTTAGTTTTAAAATAGATTCTATATATATCCGCTTCTTAGAAAGGTCAGAGCGAATAATTTTAATGCAAGTATCTTCTTTATCCGCAACGCAAACATGCTTTCTTCAATTTTAAATGTTATTTTGATTTTATCGGGAATATTTATTTCTGTCTTTTGTTGTAAACTCTAAACACATTTAGAATATAAAGATTCTCATACATCGTTTAATGAGAATTTAGTTTTACATTTTGCTCTATAGCAAAACGAAAAATTTAATTAATGATGAAGTTTTATGACTAAACAATGTTTGAGAAAACTTCTCGTCAAAACCTAAAAAAACGAACTTGTGATTGATGAAATACTGACAAATTTGAGACTTGTAAGAGTTAAATTGCAGAATATATTAAAGAATAAGCACATTAAACTATTTAAAACAAATTCCTAAAAAATTTCAGTGTATTAAATTTACAGATTAAATATTTTATTCAAATAAAACTTTTATGGCAACAAAAATGTATTTTTTAAGAGTTATAAACAACTGCTGTATGAACATTTTGATGCTAATAAAACTTGAGAAAATACACTTTAATTAAAAAAAACATTTTTGTTATTTTTAAAACAAAACTTTAAAAAAATCCAGTCTTAAAATTTATAATAAAAGTTCAATGATGAAAAATGATAAATGATTGTAATATCAATCAATAACATACTCCAAGCTGATATTTTTCTGCCAGAATAATTTTAAAATCAATTAATATGTGAAAAATATTGATATAAAAAAATTTCAATCTTAGTTGAGTAAAGTTTTAGACATTTTATCGTTTTAAATGAACTTTTTTGTTACATTTAAAAAGAAATACTAAAAATATTTTAAACATTTCTTTAAAATTTTCAACTTTATTTAGTCTAAAATACAAACTGTAATCTGATATTTCTGTTATTTACTTTAAAAAAATTTTTTTTCTTTATTACATTAATGTTTTAAAAAATAGGCCTATATAGGCTACTGTACTAACTTGTATCAACATGGCTTTAACGCAAACTCTAAAAACTATTAGATTATAAATTTAAATATAATCTCTAATAATTTCTGTTTTATAAAGTAATTATACGTTGGAATATTAATATATGTATAATAATGTAATAATAAGCAAACATATATATATATATATATATATATATTTAAATTAGCGTCAACAAAGTAAAAATCGTTACGTTATTATTTTATGAGAAATTTGATATTCAAACGATTTGTTATTGCACAATTTTAATGTATTTTCTGTAATTCTTAATTTGATATAACAGTTAACATTATTTGGTATTTATTCTTGTGTTCTTTTCACGGCTAAAGTATAGCTGATTCAGAACATTTCGAGTCTTTTTATTTCAAACAACAGAAAATTAAATAAACAAACAAATTTATTTATTTTCTGTAATTCTAGAAGTGTTTCTTGATTATTATTTCACATTTCAATCTGAATAATAAAAATTTCTTCATGCTTCCTTAATCAGAAGTATTTTATCACGTATTTATTTTTTAAATATTGAATGTATTTTAAGTACACAAAATGTTATCTGTTGATTGCATTAAATAATCATTACCTGCTTTAGCATAAGAAAAATAATAAGATTAATATGAGTGTAATTAGTTTTCATTATTATTTACAGTAGATTAAATTATTATTGTTATTTAAACATATCCAAAACGCTATTCAAATAAAGGAATCAAGAAACGATTCCTTTACAGTCGGAAATGACTAACAATTATTACTTATCATGCATAAGAATGAATAGATTGAGGGTACACTTGCCCTATGTTATCACTACACTAAGTTGGTGAAATTATTGAGTTCATCTTTTCTTATAATCATTAGTTATGAAATCGACTAAAAGCGTGATTCGAATAACATTAATATGCTGAAACCTCAAAATGAGAACACTCCCGACCAACTCGGTACTCAGAGTTGAGCATGAAGTCCTGAAAAAATTTTCTAATGGGAGTTAGAAAACTTCACTTTCGTAGGCCCTATGACTTATGAATTATATTAAGCTATTTTGTTTTAAAACGCGGTTTGGTACGTTAACAAATTGCCTAGCTGTAGAGAATATGAAAAATAACGTGACTTACAGAAAGCGAAGGTCATCCATACTTTTTAATTACTGTTGAACCCGTATTTGTCCTTAGAGTTAATTTTTTTAAAAGCAATTCAGTATTGTGCATCAAGTAAGCAAACTGTTTCGATGCATTTAGACTATCAGAAACAATAGAGAACACAAAAACGATTCGAAAGCAAAGCTAGCTGCTAATGAAGATCGGAAATGCAAACCGAGAAACGACGCTAAAAATGTAATATGGGAAGTGGAAACACTACTCAATTGTAATTGATTCGGTCACTTCTGAATTATAAATTTAACACCTCGCTGTTATCAACAGAGAAAAACTCTCATTTTTACATAGGGTATCGCCAGAATGAAGAAAAAAATCCCATTACTGGGAATGTAGACAAAACAAGGAATTTACAGAAATGTATTTGGGGAATATCCTGCGTGCTTATGATAACATCAGTATTTTCTATCTGAGAAGCAGTCATGATAGTTTATTAATTAAAAAAAAAAAAAAAATTAGTAATACTATAAGACTTTCCCGGACACGGATCCACAGATAATTATCTACGATAATTTACTATAATATTTTCACAACAGACAAAAATTGGATGAGATTAGATTGAGACGAATTCCGGAAAGGAATTCAAATTAGCAAAAATATTTGTTATTAATCTGTAGTTTTATTTTTATTAAAGAATTTTAAGACTACTGATCATAGATGAATAAGAAACAATTATAAATATTATTGGCTTGTTAATAATACGATTGATACGAACTAATATTCTAATTGACTGATGTATTCTAATGGAAGTTAGGAATTTGCTTTGCATTTATGTAGTGCTCAGTCAGATTTTAACAATGAACGAGCAGTTATTTATTGTGACATCGTCACAATGCCGGGTTGTAATTTTTAATCATATTTTTAATTAATTTATTTTTTAAAATATATTCTCTTCACCTCAAATTAATAGTGACTTGCCCCTGTACATCATACTTTTCCTTTAACTGTAGAGTCATGCTTGTTATCTATCTAACACCTTTCAGGGGAATTTTTTAAATTGAAACAACATAACTTCCAGTTTACATTAGAAATTCTTATATAGTTAATCGGGGCCTCCTGCCCCCAAGGTTTCAATATCTGGTCTCGTCTTTCATTTATCTAATTCCGTTCTCGAGATTAAAGAAGGACGGACGGGACAACAGTAGGTCTACAATTTTTTTTTTTCAAATTGTAGCCCAATGAGTTAAAATAGGAAAAAATATAGTAAAATATAAATGGTGTTCTTAAACAGATTATTTTTACAGTAAGCATAGACGAAAGCTGGAGACAATTACATCAATTTTTTGGGTTCTTTTTTAAGATAGACAAAGCGTTGCGTGGTTCAGGGTGTAAGTATACATCTCAATCACTTTTACGATTATAATTTATGCAATTTTTTAACTTAATCCCAGGGGAGGACAGTACTCCGTTTGCTTTCCTCTGCGTGCGCCCACGACAATAAGTAATTCATTTTTACAGTTAATGTAACGTATGCTGATAGAGCTGTCTTTGCGTTTTACTATATAATTTTGTATATTTATGTGATAGACTAAGCAAAACTAGAATTTAAAAAAAACATTTATGAGAAAAAATTTATTTTTATTGATTTTTCAATATGTATATTTTTTACAATTTAGCTTATAATAAGGATAGGTTTTCTCCTAGAATATTTATTGAAAATTTTAATGTTCATATAAATAAAACTCATACAATAACATACCTTTTAAATTGTTTACTTCCAATTCTGCCTCAATTTGTCTAATTTATAAATTTATATTGAAACTATTCCATAATATGAATGTATTTTTATATTATTATTATTATGCTTATAACGAAGAATAGAACTTATCCGTGAACATGCTTTATATTTTATTCATTCACACAGATTTCGACTGTTGTATATAGCTATCCTCTTAGATTTTTTTACTTATCAGAAATGTTAGCTAATATAGAGTAGGCCTACTGTAATTAAGATTTTGAATGTGTTATCAAAGTTATCATGTACTGATATGTCTATTATTCTTCATTTTATCGATTTTATATTTCAAATATTTGAAGTAATTTGTATTTCGTTTTCATTCATGATATAAAATGTAACTATACGGTATAGGTTTATTCTACTTGCAATTAGTTCGTTACAGTAAAACATTATAATAAACAAACACACGCTGAAAATAATAAAATACTATAAGTAATAGAAATAATGCCTTATGCAGCATATAATCAGTGTTTTTGTTTGTATATCTGCTACAAAATTTTAAATGTTACATAATTGAACTAAAGGATTTGACAAATATAAAATAGTCTAGTCTCTATACTTTAAATACTCTATACTAATAGTTATTATAATTTACAAAGTATTAAAAATCGTAATGAAAAGTAAACATGATATTTAATGAAATAGCGTGAATTTTGGCGTTACTTCTTTTGGAAAAATTGATCGTTTTATTCTAGAGTTATTCCTAAAGAGAATTTGAATCGTACATTTCATGGCTGAATTAAAGATGCAGAGGATATGCATCATTATAAAATTTAATGTTCATTCTTTAATAGGTCAGTCTACTACCATTAATAAATAATCTCTTTCCTTTTTTCAATGTTAACATTCAAATCATGATTTCATTTATACATATACTTCTTTGAAAAAGCACAAACTCTCAAACACCACATTTTTATTCAATATTTCCGAAAGTGAAAATTACATTTCGAATCAGATTAAAGCTATAAAACATTTAAATGTTACGTTTGTTAATAATCTGTCATTAATTTAATGGGACTATTATTATGAACTTAATACTAATTTATCAACTTTAACAACGATTTAAATCGCTTTCATTATTTTATGTTAGGAGTTTTATCATTAGTATATACAGTTTTAGTTGTAAGGGGTTGTTCATAAAATGTTGTCCATACAGGAAGGGAAGGGAGGGGTTAATAGAGAATTTTATATTCAAAAACTATATTAATAAGTAATTTCGATAAAGCCAAATTGATATTTAGTGGAGAAAATATCTGTTAAAAAAACACACACACAAATGAAAATAAAAGGAAATAAGAAATATAAGAAAAAATAATTCTCGAAAGTCGACCACAATCTGATGAAATCCTCTTCTGTATTCAGTAACGGTCGGTTGATTCGGAATAAAGACAAGTAAGGGAATAACAGTCGTTGGACCACTAATTATAGAAATAGAGGATAGTAGTTTCGCACTATGCAATCAAAACGTTATCTCGACGATCTTAGTCAATTTCATAGAAAAAAACATCCATCAGAATGCATTGTATATAAATCTAACATTTGAGAAAAGTATACAGGTTCATGTTAACAGCTGAAAAGTTCTATTACGTAGAAATAATTTGCAAGTTTTATATATTTATATACAGTATATAGCCCATATTTTTTATATATCTGACTGCATTTTTATTTTTATCCGACTATACTACTATATTCTAGTGTTTGCAATAATAACTTATCGACTGTATACATAGTGTAAATTTATTCTGAAGTAAGTTTTCAAAAAATAACATATTTGGATTACTAAGGGCTTAAAATTTGTCAATTAAGTTACATACTAACGTGATATATAATACGAAACCTTTATTACCCTTTATTTTAATTTATAGGTTGAAAACCTTACGGATATTCAATCCTTAAGTTAAATTTTAGATATAATGCCGTAACGTTTAATTATTTGTTCTATAAAAACATTTGTAAACTTTCTTAACACATATCTTTTATTTTATCTCGCAGAATAAAGTTTCAATGATTAGTTTTATTAAAATAAAAATATCGAGGCGTGATTATAAAATGTAATCACTAATCAGTATATTTATACTTACCAAACTTGTTCTCATACTATTATTAAAGTTACGGCTATGTTAAATTACATTCGCTACTTCCTGATTTATTTGATTATTAGGAAATACAAGTAATGCAACTAATCTACTACAGAATATATTCAGGAAAGCGTACAAGGATAAAGATACTGTTTGTTTTGTATTCACCGCTTGCAATTTGCATTTTTAAATACCTAAAAAATTCCACTTTACGTTACACTCTCGAGAGAAATTCAAATCTAACGAGACTAAAAAATGAAAAAATAAATAAAAAGAAGCATGTATATTCATAAATAAGTACATTCTAACTGTTAAAGTACGAGTTAAAAATTTAAAGTGGAGCGTCAATAAACTCAGGAATTTAAATATTAAATGGAAAGAATGTAATGACAAATACATTAAGATATTTACTACATTAATTCTTTCGTTACACTCATCTGATGCCTCTCCAAATTTATCTATGAATTTATTTCAGCTTTTAGTATCCATTATAATTGTTAAGCTAACATTTCTCTGTTTATATTTAATTTAATAAAATATTTTGTTTACTACCTCTGCTATAAATATATCAAATATTTTTCCGGAGTAGATTATATAAAGAAATATCAAAAGCTGTAAGAATATAAATTCTTTAATACTTTAGCTTTTATTTTTCCTTTCATAGTAAATACACTCGAAATATATTTAAACAAAATAGAATAATTTATCTGTAGATCTATTTACAATGAAATAAATCATTAGAGTTTGTATTGGCCAAATACCTCATGCGTGACATCCCTACAAATAAAAGGAGAGTTAAATATTTTGTTTGATAATAGTAACTGTTTCAATATTTTATAATGGCCTAAATATAAAAGCTTCGAGTATTTTATCAGAATATTTTCTACGAAACATTTACTTTAATTACAGAAACTCCTTATTAGAATTGCATCATTTTTTTTTCTTTCACTTTATGTAAATATTAAAGTATCAAAATAACAATAAACTTTCTTAGTATATACTAAAGTAGATTAACTAAGAAAGTATTTGTATGAAGTCTTTAAACAGTATGAACTACCCACAAGAAATAGTTAAGGACTAGAAAAATACTTTTAATAGAATAAAGTGACTATTTTCTATAATTCAGCAATCTAAAATCATAAATTAAATAACTTTATCTATATTTTAAACGTGTCATAACGAAGCCTATTGTTTCGTTAATATTTTTGTATCTAAATATTCTGCTGTTTTAACTAAATTATAAAATATTCCGCTCTCAAAGTTTTCGTGGAAAGTTGAAATCAATACATAGCTAAATTGTTTTCTGTTACGCTTCGTACTAAGCACAATACAGCTAACGGAAATCTATATACAATGACACGAAAAAGGGTTTACCTGCGTGACTATTTTCGTCACGTAAGCAGAGAATTTAATCCGAGCTTATTACATTTATATATTAATATTAACAAAATTTTTTATATAAAAAATCAATAACTATAGACTTATTATTTACTAAATCTCATAAAAATTTCTATGAGTGATTATGAAAAATTTGTATGAATGATACAAATTTTTATGCAATCAATAGCAGTCGAAACATTTTCATCGAATTTCCAAAACATGCTTACGAAGGTTTAGTCAATATTTATTTGTACATATTCTGATTTATGCATTTTTATTCAATGAAATTTGATCAATTAATAGGGTTTGTAAGCTCTTGTAAAAAAAAGGGGTTCTCACCAATCGCAATTTTTAAATATTGCACGTGTAAATTTTAAAAATATCCAAGCAGCACGAGTCCTCCACGTTGCGAGGGGGTTCTTCGGAGCCTAGTAACATCGCCGTGTAAAATTATACTATGTAGACGTATTCCTCAATGACGAGGATGGAGGAAACGTCATATTTATCAAACAGCAACGTTAAAAAAAAAAAAAACACACGTAAAATTTTCCATTGGGAAACTTTCGTAATTCATATACAAAAAATAAAAATAACTTATTAAAATATTTAAAATTAAATATTTATCATTCGATTAATTAGCACGCATTAAACATTTTTAATATAGATTTAATGCACGAAGATGAAAATGCTTACAAATTTAATCGTTAATTAAAATGAGTTTTTTCATTTGATGACCTTGGTTTAAAATGTATCGAAAGACCTTGACTCTACTCCGGAATACGGTTCACGACCAACGGTTAAGAAATGTTGATCGAAATTATTAACGACAATTTTTATCATTACTTCTCAACCATTTTATTCCGTAATCAACGATTTTATTTTTATCGATTCATACTTCTTAGGAGAATTTTGTAAAATAGTATATTCATTTAGTGAATGAACAAGAACTTTTTTTAATACTATACGGCAAGTCAGGACGTCGTTGTAACGAAACAAGTACTGTACATTTGTAATCATTTACCGGAGGTTGCAAACACGATCCAATTAGAATGTTAACCGAATTATATCTTGTTTGTCATATAGCCTATGGTAAAATTGGTTTCGCTTAACGTCGCAGTTCCAAGAACCTATCGACGACATGTATAAAACATTGAAACTGTTCCTATAAAATCCTAATTTTGTACAAAAGTTTAAAATTATGCTTCAGAGAATATTTACTTATGATTAAAAAATACATTCGTTATTAGCAATTTATAATATATACATTGTACCGGGCTGTCTCGCTTTTGCCACGAAATAGCTAAATGTAATTTGCTCTGTACAGTAGGTATTCGGTAGTCATTGGTTGGACGCCTTGCACCCCTAACCCCCTTCACACGGGAGCAAATCCTATCTCAGATCCTACGAAAGATAACGGCATAGTTTAAAGTGCACGACCTTGAGTGATAAGCCATGCAGAGAAACCTCGTACGGTTTCACCAATTATTGTTTTGACGCTGTCCAGCCGCTTCCGCTTTGAATATTTTAACTGGCCAAAAAAGTTTTGCGCAGATTGTAATTTAAACTTGCCGTCGCGTGGCCTCCAACCAACAAATAACTCACGATTACCTGCGCTATAACTAAATTGCATTTAGCTATTACGTCGCAGAAGCGAAACACACTGTAGCTTGGTACAATAATTGTGCATCCCGTATAGACAATTAAAATGAACTAAAATTAAAGTAAATAAAAAAATTAAATAGACTAATAAACAATTTATAGCTTGTTATAATAATAATTCACAATAGTAGCTTTCATTAATTTTTGTTAATTCTAGTATTTGATGGTATACAGATATAGGGGAAAAAACAAAAATAGAATATTGATTGTGCAAGTAAAGACAGATTGTGAAAATCAAGAAATTTACCATCTTATTTTAATTTTAAATAATTATCAGAAGGTTGGGATTTATTTAGTCTTCAATGCAGTGGCGAGGACCAGGCAAATCTGAATTAGGGGCCCCAGGTACAATGTTGACTTCAGATATTTTTCTTCGAAGGAATTTTTTGGGGAAAATATTATCTTAAAAGATTAGATTGGGGCCCCAGGCAATTGTCCTTTTAGCCAATAGGAAACGCGCCACTGCTTCAATATACTGTATTTGAACAGCGACTTTCGCGGATTTGCCATCAAAAGTTAAATGGAAATTATTTTGAAGCTTTGTGGCCTGCTGCAAAAGTCGCTACCACGATTTTATATGGCCACTATACCATATTAATAATCTTATAGGAAAATGCATTTATGTAAGTTATATTGGTCTAGAAACGATAATTAGGTAAAATGAAGGATTACGGGTTATAAAAAAGTATTAGAAATACAAATAAAAGGTAGTGTGAACTAAGGGATCATCTATTAATTAGGTGCAGAGTTTAAGAGGGAGGATGGTCGCGAAAAGTACATCATTTACACGAGGTGAGATAGGGAGTCGAGTGGAGTCGTCGAGAGGGAGAAGAGCGGGAATTCTTCCTCAGGCCCAGAGAAAATTTTGGGGCCGATAGTGGCTCCTAATCATATGAAATTAATGTTATTTTTACAAACAGAAAATATTGCAGAACTTTTTGATCGTTTCTTCGATGTCAACATATTTATGGACTATTGGCATGTAATAAAAGGGGAGGGAGTTTGCTAAAAGTATATCGTTACAGGAAGGGAGGGAGTCAGAAGTGGCTCAAAAACTAACAATTTAATATAATACACAAAAATTAACATAATTAATAAACAGTTTCTTATTTTTCAGTCATTTCTTTATGCCTGATTTTGATACGTAGAGGAAGAGACCCGAAAATCGGATGGTTTTTTGATTAACTCAATCAAAAATTAACAAAAGCCGTAGGAGATAAGTAAAATTTGATTTAAATTCGGGTTAGTTAACACACTTTTAAGATTTTAGAACGAATTTAGTAACTAAACGTTAACAACATTAAACGATGCAACTACTGGCCTTAAAAAAAACCGGGAAATTTGATACCCGATCAGAGGCTCTTAAAATATCGAATATCCGATGTGTTTAGAATCATACCCCACCTTTGCACATTGTCAGAAAACCTTATCCAAATACATGACACTTTCTCTAGTAAAACCATTTGCTTGCGTAGCTGTGGGGAGCTTCGGGTATCCGGAATGACAGTTATGGGTCTCTTAAAAAGCTGACAGCCATTTTTTCCGCTTGGCCTTTACAAGAAAACTGGTGTGAAATATGATTTTTAATAGCTAGTTGAAACACCATGATTAATTAATGTAAGTTGCTGTTCTACATTTCTAAACAATACTTACAAGCTCATCTTCAACTTCGGAATTAACGGCATCTTATCTATCCATTTTGGGTTCATTATTTATTTATTGTTATAAATAGACCTACACGGTAATGCCATGTTAAGCAAGACATATAACCGCTCCCAAAGAAACTATTAACAAAAGGAACAACCCCAAAATAAAAACTAATGTTCATAAAAAAATAATATGGACAACCGGAAAAGTTAAAAGTTCTTTGGTTTTTTAATGCACTTTTAGGGACACCGAATGTCTTCGAAAGCTTTCAGAAAACTCATCTTATTTTTCACAGTCAAATATGCTTTTTCATTGCTTCTGGACGCTGTATCTTTACTAGAAGCCATAATAAAATTTAACAGTGTGTTTCTATAACGCCATTTTCGCAACTGTTCGATGTAAATCGCTGCAGTAGTGCTTTAATGATTTTTAGAAAGCCGTAAACGGCTGTACTTACGAGATAAGACTATCCGATAATAAGCGACTACACGATAAGGTAGGTTCCCTTTCACCTACTATAAGTACGCATAAGTAATAATTTATTCATTAATTGAAATTTTAATAAAATTATTCTCTATTTCCCTTTATCTTTTGTATTTTTAACACTTCTAATATTGTATCCCTCCGTTTACTCAATCGATATAATTTCCAGAATATAACCTATATTAATAGGTTACTAATACGACTATAGTAACCAAACAAAATCGAGGTGGAGACAACTTGTCAACAGTTTCGTGATACACCTGATAGACTTTCAAGCAACGTATAATAATCTGGAACATGTTTGAATCACTACTAACCGTTTGCTTGTCAGTGTGAGGTGTAGCTTACCTCGCAACTTTTATCGTTAGTTTACTAAACGTACTATAAACTTTAATTTTGCTGCTCTCTAAATTCTCTACACACACAGTATGTGATGCAATACATGTATTGTCTCTCTCGTGTTATTAGTCTACATTGTTGATACTGTAATTTAATATTTATAAAACCTATTGATGTAGTACAGTGTATTGTTTTACTTCTTTTTATGTTCAATAGAATTAAGGTTCACTAGCCTAGATATTTGCGATTTTTCTACTTTTGCGGAGAACTTGCGCCTCTAATCCCACGAATGTGGAGGGCAGACTATACTGTCAATTATAACTATCATCAAAATATGGTCCTTAGTCAAATTAACAAATTGTATATTTTAAATCTGACATGCGCAGTAAATATATACAGATATATGATAATATTATATATATATAGACTTAAATATATATTCCATTTATTCCTAAAGGATCTATATATATGTATATATTTTAAATTTGAATGCTGCTTAAATTTCCAGGTTTGAAAATTGAAAAGAGACCTTACAATTGTGTTCCCGCAACTCTTGATGCCACTTTTAGACACAAAACTGAAGTCAAGTAACAAAATATGTTACAGAGTTCGTGTGTGATAAACGTCGTTTTCAGCACAAAAACCTTTTGTCACCCGAAATAAGAACTCTTCTGCAATAAACTTGTAATTCGAAAGAAAAAATGAGACACAGATATGTTGCATTGTTTCTAAACGTCCTCTCAACAATGCTGAAGTTTCTAATTTTATGCAAAATGAAAACTAATTCTCTAAACACTCTTTTAACATGTAGATTTGACCTCTCGCTAAAAACCGTTTTTCTATAATAGAGCTTCAATCAAAATAAAAATTAGCCTAGTATATAATAACGTTAAAGTAATTTGGATCTGTATTCACATGAAAACCTCGATAAAGCACTTTTCATTACAAGAACGGCAGTCATAATTTCCGTAACCCTCTTCAAACTTTAACCTTTTGAATGAAAAATTCTTATCTATATTCGCTATCAACTATAAGTATTGCAAGGTCAATGACACATCGTTTATTCATCTATTCATGGCTGCTTCTTTTCACTACATATCCATTATGTTTGATCAAACATTGTCACATCATTCTAAAATCGATTACATTTCAATATAAAACATCACACAATTGATCTTTTTTAATATAAAAACAGAAATATCACTATAGGAAAAATAATAGAAAAAAGATGAATGGAAGCCAAACTAATATAGAAATCTTTTGCTTTTGCAAACGATGGTGAAACCGAAGATACCGATCTGCATTTATAAATCTACTTTTTAAACTGCCTTCTGTATTGTTTTGTCCCGAGATATGTTAGATTATGCATTATCTATATACAAGGTGAATCAATAAATAACCAGTCCAGGCAACCAGCCATGCTGTTGCTTTTGGCCGGTTATTTATTGATTCACTCTTATACACTTATTAAATTATATCTATTTCTATTATAAATATTACTATTAACATTAATTTCATATTACACTTTTTATTAATAACTTGTATGAAATATTTTACAAATGGAAACTATATTGGTTCATCAGATTAATTTAAATTTGATTTAATATATCTTCAATATCTAATTCAAGGAATTTGTATGTAAAGTTAAAAAATTATACAAAGAAATCAAAAATTTTATAAGTACAGTACTTTACATTCGCTTTCATTACATGTGAACCAAAGAGCCATTACCTATAAATCTCAATAATTCTTTAATGCTTTTTGATTTCTAATGCAATATATAATGAATGAAATCTTTTTCAAGCATTTTTGCTCCAATTAATAAAGAAAATTGCAGATGTTTAGAAACGATTATTTTAAGTATTTAATTAATGCTCTAATTAGTTAGATTAATGAATGTTTTTCATTAAAATTAATAGAAAATAAATTTTTACTTAGCTATTATTATAATTAATAATTAAAATTAAAACATAGCATTAAATTAATGCGTAAAAAATTTGTTGATCAAAACAGGTTTTTATTTCATGAAGTATTATAATTTGTTTAAATGCAGCGTTTAAAATCCTAAATTTAACTGATCTGACTTTAATAACAATTATCAATTTATTGAACTGTCAGTCTAATGAAACAGATGCATGTAAAATAAATGTTTAAAAATAAAAATATATTTTATGTGTAACAGAAGTATCAGATATTGAAATTTAAAAAAAATATTGATACTTGCTACACCTGTCTGGCTATAAAATTAGGAATTACAAAAATTTATGCAATTGACTGAAAAGCATGGCATGTGGCCAATTTGGAACTTGCTGTAAATTTTTCTGCTATTTACGTTGCTCTATTAATTGCTGTAGGATAATATTGAAAGTAGTTTAAATTATAGCTAAATGTAAACATTTAAATTTTACTTCTCTGAAAAACTAATGTTAATATTTCAGTAAAATTTACCACATTTAAAAAAAAAATTAATAAGTTTTTCTCTGTTTTATGGCTAGTATTATTAGTTTTTACAGTAATTCTATAAAAATATATATATGTATAGAATGAAAGTTCAATATATTTAAATGTAATAAGTTGGCAAATTTTCAATAACTGCATTATACTTAATTAGCATAGCAGGAACTATAATTTCTGTAGATGTATAATGATTATAATCAATAAATAAAATTGATCTTAATTATAATAATTAAATCTCTGAAATAAAAAATACATATTACATTTATACGATAATCCTAATCAATTAAAGTTTATTAAGCACTCACATTCCATTTTTATTGGAAATAAAATTATTTGTTGTGCCACAATTTAGAGCAGGAGGTCCCAAACTTTTTTGACCGTTGACTCCTTAAAGGATTCAGATATTTTATTGACCCTTCTTCTTTTTCTTTTTTAAATACAATTAATAATAATACAAATAAAATAAATCTGGTGAGCTAGTATTAAAGCTCACACTGTTTTTATTGAAAAGGTCTACTCAGTATGCATATCCTGAAATATTAAAGCATATTTGAAAACAGAATAGGATCATTAATGATAACTATCTTCTACCTACAATCATTAATGTGTAGTTTTTTTTTTTTTAAAATAAGCGGCATAAAAAATCTTATAAAACAAATATATGAAGAAAGCTGTACTATTTATAATATTTCACATGTGATTATGAATTATAAATGCCCAACAAACATTTTTAAAAATATTTTATTACAACATTTATATCAAAAACAGAAATAAAAACAAAAATTAACAATTTATTGCAACCTTCCATTGATGACTATTAACAAATTGTTGTGTGTTATAATCTTTTTTACATTATCAAATTTCGTTTATTAACAGTACTTTTAAATGATAAAAAGAATTATTTATACCATCTTTCTACACCAACTTGTTCTAATTCAGCTTTCAACTTATTAATTTGTTGGGTCGTTAGACTAAGTAATGGAAGACGTGGTTCACCAACATTAAATGGGCCAAATAGATTCATAACTGTCTTTAGAGCAGCCATCATTGAACCTAAAATTTTACATTATAAATTTTCAGTGTATTATTAAAAATGAAAATTTGAATAATCTAATTTAGAAAATAAAATTTTTAGTAATTTAACGTACCGTATTTAGAAATGATGTCGAGTACCTGACGAACGTACATCTGTTCAAAAAGAAATTGTATAAATTTGATTCAAAACAAATATCAGTCTGTTAATCAAATAGATTAATTATTCTACAATCACTGGAAAAAGTTTTCAAACAGCAACAGCTGTTCAAAAATTGTTGATTGCAAGAATTTTTTATTTGTTAACAAATAATCCTAGTTATAAAACCCTTGGAGTTTATTTCTTATGATAAGAGTTTTTATTATGGAAAATATCACACTGAAAAAATAACTCAGAATATAAAAAAAATCTTGTCCAATCCCAGCCTGGAAAAAGTTTTCGAACATTCCCATCTCGAGAAAAAGTTCTCCAACGTAATAGAAAAAATGAAAATGCTTTAGTGTTTTGTTGGATCTCCTTTAGCCTGAACACATTTAGTGCAGGTTGGCACTGATTTATCAAGTTCTGAGCAATAGTCATCATTAATATCCTTCCAACTGTAACAAAACAGCTTTCGATTCATCCTTTGTGGTAGGTTGTTTTCATCCACTAAAAATTTTCAATAACATTTAAATCCAGAATGTTTGATGACGAAAGTAAAGATTTAATACAGTAACACAAAACAACCTTTCACACTTTGTTTCTAGCAATTAAATCACTAAGTACAAATGTACTTAGTGATTTAATTGTGAAAGGTTTTTTTGTGTTACTGTTTTAAGTAATTCTAGCTTTGTGTGCAGAGAATATAAAGATTTAATGTTTCTCTTTTTCAAAAATTCTTTTACATTTTTTCATATCTTTTACATTTTTCATATGATGACAACTTGCATTATCATCCTGGAAAACAACTTCATCCCTAAATTGATTTTCCACAACAGGAATCAGAAAAGTGTCCAGATTTTCTTTGTACATTTTACCATTTACAGGTTTTTTTCAAATACACAATTCTTCCTTGCCTTTTGCTGACATGCAGCTCCATATAGAAAGACGAATTGGAAATTTCTTCTTATGCAAAAGATATTCTTATCAAAAGTTTTCATCTGCTCTGCACCACACAAATTGTCCAGCATTGTCTCCAAACCCAACACAGAGTCTGCTTTCATCTGAAAAAATAATCTTCTTATAATCATTAATGGTCCACTTTTGGTAATGCCTTACCCATTCCATTTATTTTTTTGTATGTTGTTTCATCATAAATGGCTTTGTTTTAGCCTTACAAAACTTGTAGCTCATTTCATTTAATCAGTTTTGAACCATACCATTGCAAATGTTGACATGGTGAACTTTCCACTTAACATTTAGAAGACAGTGGAGTAAAAGTGCACAGTGGGATATAATTAGTTGTATAAATGTCAGGTTGGGATTACTGAGTTAGTTTATAAGTTCTCTTGCATAATAATAACCAACTTGGCATGAATAGTTTTGAAATCATAAAGTAAGATTCATTTTTTATCTTTCTGATATAGTATTTTGATTGTTTACATACTATATTTCATAATTATGTTTAAATTTAAGTAAATCATTCCTTAGATAATTTAATAAACTCTTTTCTCATGGGCATTATGGAGGACTAAACATTTAGAAGTGTTCTCGGTGTAGATGGCAGTATCTGTTTTCGAAAAAAATGATGTCGCGGGGCAAATGTGTTCATGTCAGTGTGAAGCAAAAATGTACTTGCAAACTTGTTTACAGCTGAGAATTTTGCATCTTGTGCAGTAACAGATATGCATGTTGATAAAGAAACACAAATATCTGCAGTAGCAAATAGAGAGATCAATAAAGAAATCCCATCATCTGGAGAAAAGGATGCAGTTTCATCTACTTCTGAACCCGGCAATTTTCACCCGGTGTTTTCTGCAGAAATCAGAGCATTCCCAAAAAGGAAGGTTACACAACAAAAAAGGAAGGGGAGAAAATCCGAAATTATAACAAGCTAATCTTTTAAAAATAATTTAGATTCAAAAGCAGACGATATGAAGAGAAAGTTATCAAAGACAGAAACAACAAAACTGGGAAAAATTACTCATAAATCACTTTACACAGATAATGGCATTCATGATCCGAAAAAGAAGAGTTCAGACCAAAGAAAGAGTTCTCTGCCAAGGATGTGAGGAAGAGTACAAAGAGCCTTTGTGTGAGGATTGGAGATTGTGCAAAAATTCTTTAATTGAAAAAATTAAACAATTTAATTTAATGAAAAATTGTTATTTTTTAAATTCTGTTCATCAATACACACTTTGTATGGCTTTTCAAAAAAACACTGTCCTGCAAATGTCACCCTACCACGTATGCACTTTTGCATAACTGGTGGGGCAAAAGTGCTCTTTTGTAACCTTTTGAAAAAAGTTTACTAAATGACAATATATTCAAAATTCAATAAAAATCATAAGGAATCTTAAAGAAAACAGTTTGAGAATTATTATGCATAAATTTTAAGATTCTCATTTTCTAACAATAAATTTATACTGTATAAAAATCTAAGTGCATACTCTTGCCCCACTCTCCTCTTTTCCAATTCTTTTGATGTGACTTTTCAATTCTGTAGGCAGATGCATCTTAAAGTACCATCTTGATTCTTGCTTTTTGCTCTTGGTTGCCAGTTCTCTTCAATGTTTTTACACTTTCAGATTTTTCATATTTCTTCCATGTGTAATTTATAGTTGAAAGAGCACAACCAAGTTGTTGAGAAACTTCTCTCAGAGTTTTTCCTCCCAGAATCAAAGTCACAATTTGGTTTTGAAAATCCTTATTGTATTCTTTAACAGGATCCATTTTATAGCAATGAAATACAGCAACAATAATAGAATAGATGTAAGTAATTGAGATGACTAACTTTCAGAAACTAATTGATTATTGTTACAGAGAGAACTTTAACATACTTTTTTCTACTGTGTTTGAAAACTTTTTTCCAGACTAGTATTGGACAAGATTTTCTTTTTAATATTCTGAATTAGTTTTTTCAGTGTGATATTTTGCATAATAAAAGTTCTTATCATTACAAATAAACTCCAGAGTTTTTATTACTCTAGGATTATTTGTTAACAAATAAAAGAATTCCTGCAATCAATAATTTTTGTATAGCTGTTGCTGTTAGAAAACTTTTTTCTGTGGTTGTAGTTGTTCATTAAATGTACGATATTGAACTATATTTAGCTTACACACAAGAATGAAATGCATAGTGGTTTAGAAAAAAATTCAAAAAGTATATCAAGAATAATGGTAATCAAACAGTTTTGAAAGAAAAATCAACGAAACTTTGATGAAAAATATTTTTGACTTTCATACTTGCCTGACAAAGGCTTCTTAAAACTAATTAAAATGAAGAACCAAGACTTGAATGGAGTGCTTCAAATCTTACAAAATTAAGCAAGTTATGGAGTTCTCTGATTGGTGATTTCAAGTTAGCAGCAGGAGACAATAAAATACAAATAAACATTGTCAATATGTATTATTATTAGAAGAATTTCAGGTACAAAAGTTTGTTAAAAAAAGAAAGAAAAATATACATGTTTATTTAACTACTACAGATACTGGAACATTTCTACATTTTATTTAAACTAAAGATTTAAGTTGAATATAAGTGAAATAACATTTTTCCATCAATTATTTTTAGCACATCACTAAGCTTACGTCAGAAACTTGTAGTGAAGGTTATGTTTCTTGACTGATAATATGATAAAATTCATCTTCCTCTTTCTCAAAAAGATGCTTATATAATGAAGAATATTTTTCTACATCTAACAAAATGAGAAGAGCTAATTTGGTCAGTAACCTGTATAAGAGCTTACTTTATGTGGCATTTTCTCACGATCAAGATTTTTGCTCAGAATTTCCAGCAGTTTTTGCAAATCCTTCCAAGTTGTTCTTACATTGACAAGATTCTATTGCTTTTCTTTTTCTAGGTGTTGTTCTTCAATGAGAAAATTGTAGATATGAACTGATGAGTGAGAATAATTCATTCTAGAGGTCACTGTAGCTTTCTTTACATTTGAAATGGCTTAGGACAATATAAAGACAATAGATCTAGCACAGTATAAATTCACTTATAATTTATTTGACTTTTATGGCTGTTGACTTTTAGTATAAAGTGGATTGATATAGATTTTCTTTCATAAAATATGATGTGCCCAATTCTCTTTGTTCTATACAGCCAACTAAGCTTCCTGATTCTCATGCGATTCTTTTCCTCCGACTGCAGATTAGCACTACTGGAGATTTGGGAAACAGTTTTAGCAATAGCAGAACTTCCAGATGTAAACTATGCAACTGCATAGGTATCAAAGTCAACTGGGAGTCCATTTTGTCAAAAAGGGGACAAAAGGCTATGAAACAAAGTATAAATCATACATTAAAGTAAAAAATATTGGAAATGAATAATAACAGTATTCAGAAAGATTCTGAAGAGGTCAATGGTTCACAGGAAGGCCTTTAATGCCACATTTGCATGAGGGCCCAAAATTTAAAGCTCTACTGCTGAGTTGTAGACAAAACAAGTAACTAAACAGTACAAACTGCTAGAAAAACCCCCTGCTAAGTTTAAAAATTGGTGTTGTATCTGAAATTCCTCTCCCTAGTTATTTCATTAAAGGACATGTAATACAAAATACAGTTAAAATATTCCAAGTGTCCTGGACAGGTTCACTTGCTTTCAAGAGTATAGGGTAACACACAGTACAATTTCCAGGAGTTTGAAATAGTTCCTTGATCTTTAAAGTTGATAGACTAACCCTTTCTAGCAAATTTATAAATTTCCAGTTTCTCCATTTTAACATGGATATGTAATGGGTATATGAGATCCTAGAGACCCCTCTCTTTCCTTTGGGAAAGTTTACTTGATAAATCATAACAACTAACTGTTGATGTGTGTGAACGTCATCACCTACACAATTACACAATAAGGAGAGTCAAATAACAAAGGGAGAAGTACATTTTCTGCTCAAACTGTCAAATTCCCATGGCTCTAGTTGGCCCACCGATGACACATACTAGAGTGACATCACAGTAAAAACATAGAGTCACCTGATTAAATTCCCACACCTGATGGGGATATAACAGGCTTGCATCTGAGGGTCGGGGCTGACTCCACCCTCAAAGCTGGATTGAAGCTCTTGTCTCACAAACTCCCATCTCCTCCACCGAAAGGATCCCCGACTGTTTCCAGATGATCAAATAACTAAGATCAGCAGACATCAGCCCATTTAAGAGGTATTATAGATGGATGTAAACTCTCTCTCTCGGTATGTTAGTTGTTAAGTAGCTTGCTTGTCAATTGTAACCTCCTTACATGTATTTACCCAAGGCTTTATTATACTCATTAAATTTGTTGTTTTGTTTAACTGGTGTCAATATCAGTCATTGTGAAGACTGGTCACTGTTGACTCACTTGCTACCCCTCCTTCCACTTGAATCCAGGCCATCCAGTGACAATGCGAGTGGGCTTCACAAGCCCGATGCAGAAAAAAAGGGGTTAATAGTAACGAACTGTAAATCTTGGATTCTCACAGGTACATTTGAAGATTCTAGCTTATTCTAGCCCAACTTGATTAAGGACAACTATTTCAAATGAAGTGGAAACTGTAGTATGAAACTGGAAGTTGTACTATGAGTTACACTAAGCACATGAACACAACTGAGCCTATCACTAGACACACAGTTTGATAGTTTTTTTGTCTTATTTTGTCACAGTTTTTTGTTTTATTATCTCTTCTCTCCTGTTCTGTGATTGGAAACACAATCATAGAGCTCCATGACATAATTTAATTTTGTATGATTTGAAGAACTTCATTTGAATATTGGTTCTTTGTTTCTAATTAGTTATATTTGCACGATGAAGGCCTTTTAAGATTGAAAACATATGATCACTAAATTTTTGCTGATTTTGGAAGGTTTTGGTGCTGTATTATGTTTACATTACCAAGGAATATGGATTTAATTAATAATTTAATTAATTATTAATGCCAAATTTATACAAATTAAACAAAATACATATCTATTTTTATCATTATTTAAATGTAAAGTTTTGGTATTTACTTGTTCTTCCCATGCTATCGTTTCATCACCAGCAGCAAATGACTCTAAAATTCTGTTTGAAGGTAAAGGCATAAAATTATATGTTGCTCCAACAGCTGCAGTCACACCCATTGGCAAACCAGTTAAAAGAATCTAAAGATTGAATATTAAAATTTAAAATTAAATATAAAGAAAATTTATGTTTTTAAACAATGTTACTTACATCATCAAATCCTGATAAAATTTTGAATTTTCCAAGCTGCAAAGTTTTCATTAATTCTTTACAGTCACCGCTTGTGTATTTTGCCCCACAGAATGTTGGAATCTGTTGCTTTCCATCATGAAGAAGCTTGCTTATACTCACTTAAAGTAAATGAAATTAACAGTTATTAATAAAGTTATGATAAGAAAAAATAGAAAATTAAATTCTCACCTTCTACTCCATTAAATGAAGGTATATGATAATATAAAAATGGTAATAGTGGAGCTGATGATGCTATTTCTTTCAGATACTGAATTAATTCATCTAGATAAAAAATAAAGTAAATTTTACAATAAATTCTCAAATTAATAAATTTAATACAAATCAAATCTTCAAAAATCTATAAACAATCTTAATTTAGACTCCTGATTTAACAAACTTTGGATTTAATGGGCAAAAAATTTTGGTCCTAAAGGAAAAATATAGAACTTTTATCATGAATAGAGCATGCTAAAAGGTTGGATCAATGAGTATAAAGTACTCAATGAGAAAAAAAATAATACATTATAATAATTTTATTCATATTTATACATTAAAATAACATTTTAATACATCCTGTAGATTATAAGTTTGTTATTAATATACTTTTTAAAATACATTAAATTTAAGTGAAAGTTTGTTCTTTCTGGGCTGTGATCGATGACTAAGAGACTTATAATGGTTAAAATATGTTCATTATTTGATTGAAAGAGGTTGGAACAGTGAAATTTTTCTTAATGGAATGTGGAGTCCAGCACCTTATTTATTGTCTAATTTGAGTTATAAAATAAAGTCATTTGCTGCACAATTTAGATTAAATAAACTTTCGATAAACCTAAATGGTAAAATAATTAATGTCTTAGGTGACCCTGAATGTTCTTTTTGTGGAACAACAGTGATGGATATGAGAAAACACCTTCTTGATTCTTACAACATTCTTTTGGATGTTCAAGTTGCTACACTGCCATCTGATTTTTGTTGCCAAATTTTATTTGGTGATAGTTTTGCCATGCTAACTTTGTATAAATTATATAATTTCTTCGTTCATGTATCAAACTTAAAATAACAATGTTCTTTAACCCCTTTGTAATAACACCCATTATATCAAATAATAAAGATTGATTGATTGTCCACTATTACTGAAAGATCATTAAATTTAATGATCTTTCAGTAATAGTGGACATTACCTCTCCTGATTAACTCATTAACAATGAGTCCATTTATAATAAGAACCTACTACATATCCCAAATTCATGATGTAATAATGTTCCTGACAGAAATTTCAATGGACAACACAAAAAGAACATATTATAGGTTATAAAAATAAATAATGATTTTTTTCATAACCCACAGTGTGACTCCCCATTTACAAGTGTATCCAATCCTTAAAAATCTTGTAAATAAGAATTAATTTTCTATTATTTTACATGACTGAAATTTGTATTTCAAATATAATGCTTCATAAATGTTTTTCTATGAAACATTATTTTATATCAAAATATTTTAATATTGTACTCTGTGATAAGCATTTTAAAATAAATTATTATGAAGACTTTTCAAGTACTTTCAGTATAAGTGCAACTTAATTTATTGCAAGATTCAAACCAATTCTAAATATAGGCAACCATATAGATTCCAATAAAATATACAGTTGAAAAAGGTGCAATACAGGAGACTAAGTAAAAATAGGAGAAGGGGTTATGTTCAAAACTTAACAAAAACCTTCAGATTTGAAGAAATAGATCCTTCAGCAATACTAATTCTAATTTTCTTTATATTTATCTTTATGGTCTGGATCAGTGGTGCACAATCTTTGTTCTCAAGCCAAATTCAATCCAATTGTGATAATATTTGACACATCATTTATAAATGATATAAATAGGCTTACTCTTAATATATATGGAATATGCAAAATATTTGTGGCCACCTAAAATTAATAAGCTAAGATTATGCACTACATGTCAAGGGAAAGTACCTCCCAGGAGAACTTTTGTAAGACAGCCCTGCTAAATTAAATTGTAGCAAGGTCCAAATATGGAAGTGGCAGGCATATTGCTGGTTTGAATCATATACTCAACTATTAAACTGATAGAGAGAGAAGATGGAGTCATGGAGTTCTGCTGCTGTTTCTACAGATATACAAAATACCATATGCTATGCTATTTATTTATTAAGTCAAACTATTCTTTACAATTAATGAGAGAAATTACACTTCTTTTCTCTAAATACAGCTGTAAAATCAGGTGTATATGACATCTTTGTAATTTGGACACATTGTTCTAAATGACATTAATTGTGTATTGATCTTCTACTTGTATTTGATATAATTTGTGTGGGAGGAAAAAAAAAAAAAAAAATGGAATGGCTTGAAAACTTTCAATTGGCAAGCAATCCAGACAAAACCATCCTGTGGTCTGGATTTGGACTATAATCTGCCAGTTGAGTGCAGTTCTATGGGGAAACTGGTCTCTAGGTGCTAGACATGAAGAAAACCTATGTGGGTAAGACATGAATTCATAACCAATTACCAGTATTCATTGGTTTTATTTAGACTCATCTGCTCTCATGATGATTGTCATGAGAGCAGACAGGTTCAAAACAGTGTGTTGATTAAATGCTCTATCTATAAGGAGAGATTGCAGATACATATATTATTTGTTATTGGTTACTTTTAATAGAATCAAATCATAAAATATGAATAAACTATATATATATATAATTACATAGAGAGCACTGAAATCACTATATCAATCAAAGTTTAATATTTCAACCATATGACCCTCTATGAAAAACAGTATGGTACTCATACTGTCTTATTTATATGACTCACATAGCTCATCAGTAAAAAAGTGAACAATCAAATACATATCTCGTGTCATGGTGTTTTTAATTACCTTATTAATGTCTAAAGAAATACAAACTTGTGTTTCATCACAAGTTTGTATTTCTTTAGACATTAATATATATTATTATAATTCAAAATAAGATTAATATGAGTATACTTCATTTCTTCAGATTCTTCATTTATAATTAACTTAGTAACAACTCAATTATTAATTAAATAAATTTTTAATATTTCACCAAACTGGCTAATTAGCTATTAATTTATCAGACTATTCTAATGATTAATTATTATTTAGATTGGTTACATCACCATCTAATGATACATATGATGATCAAATAATTTAGATAAATCTGGAAAAATAAGTGTGCTTTATAAAATTCCAACCTACAACTTTTAATCCATATATGAAAATACTATCAATTACATTATCCAAATATTCCATTCTAGAATTTTTTGGAAAGATTTTAATTTTAGGTAAGTACATAATCTAAATCAAATAAATAACTAATATACTTCATTTCTTCATATACTACAGATTAAACTTTTATTTAAATAATAATAAATATGAACTCAAAAAAAAAAATAAATAAATATATGGTATTTTTAATAAACATTTTGATATTTCAAAATAGCAACGTCAGGAAAACGACAAACAAACCCATGTTTATCATTTTCCTGATAACATCTTTCAAATGTTGAGAAATGTTTAAAAATAATATTTTTTAAATTCTTATTTAAACTATTATTTATTTAGTTTATTTAAAATATAAACCAAAAGTAAAATTTTGTTTTACCTTGCTAAAATTAAAAGTTATATTAATTGTTGTTATATATTATTTTTATTTTATTTTTAAATAGAATAAAAATAAATGTCTACTGATCCTCAAACAATTCCTAATAATTTATTGACCTCAAATAAATCAACTGATCTCTCAAGAGACACTAGTTTTCCTACTGGGAATTCTCAATCTAGATGATTTGTTGACTCTTAAAGTAGAATTTTGTTTGCTCGTTCTAAAAACATTTGGTTTTTCCTTGAATGTGTACTCATTGTTTTTCTTAAGAGATTTAAAACTTTAATTCTCTCTTTAAGACGCAATATTTTCTTCAATAACATTTTTATTTATTTTTCAACAAATATGAAAATAAGTGTATTAAGGTTAAATTTAGAAAATAAATGTTTATTGTATGTATATTAGTGATATGTAGTTGCATATGGTATGTTGCACATGTAGTTGCATACTGGTATATACCAGTAAATTAGTAAGAAATCAATATTAATCATCGTTATAATAAAACTAAAAATTTTTATGAAACAATTGGAATGTATAAATATTTCTATAATTTAAATTCAATTTCAGTCATTTTAATTACATCATTATTTAAAAATTAAACAAAAAAAAAAATTATAAAATTACTATCAATACATTGTCAAATAAAAACTAAACTGAATAATGTTTATAAAGGTCATGACCTTTATAAACATTATTCAGTTTAGTTTTCATGTATAATTATATAAAATCAAGTCTAAAAGAACTAACTAACCTTCAGTTTGTGGTTTATAATACAATGGTGGTAAAGATGCTATTGCTGTGGCACCAATCTTTTCTGCATGCCTTGCCTTAAAGGAAATAATATTATGTAAAGAAACATAATTTATTCTAATAAAAAAAATGCTATTGATTTCAAGGTAATAATTAGGACCAATTTTACATTAATAATAATAAAAAGTATACAATAATATGCAAGTGAAAAATTTTAAATAAATACTAACAACATATACATTATAAAGCTAAAAGATTTCATATTCAGCAAATTTACTGTATACAGCAAAATTCTTTAAAAAATTCTGAATAGTCTATATTTTTTGGCAAGGATAAAATTTGCTAATAATGAAATTTAATTATATTTTCATAATGGAAATATCAATAATGTTTGTTAAATAATATTTGCATTCACACACTTTTCAATTCATAATAATCAATATCTCAATTAAGTATCTCAAATATGATACTTCAAAACACATTTTTAATATATTTGTTTTTCTAGTTTTATTCAGAATCATTATAAAACTTGTACCATATATGATAAGCATAAGCAAAATGTTTAAGCTGTAGAGATTGTAAAAATTTCTCATGAGAACTTTTCATTTCTTATAGGCTATTTTCATTGTATTTAGTTATATTAATTTGCTTGATTTTTTCTGAAGAATAATCTGAAGTTTATTGAATGCAATTTACACTGCAATTTTCAATTCTTAGATTAAAATCAAATCTCAGAATTGTCTACAAAAGAGTATTACCAATAAACATCTCCAAATGTTTTTGCTTTCTGATAATTCTGCTGTCTTCCATATCTAATCTATACATTATAAACAACAGAGAAAAAAAGCTTGAATCTGATTTAACTGACATTTTTCAGATTTTCCATTTTTCACTCAAATTGTTTTCAATCTATATTGTTACATACATTTAAAAAGTTTAGATAAATTACCGTATATTTCCACAGATAAGATGACCTTCAGATAAGACGAGGTATAAATTTTCAGCAAAGTTTTATAGTTTTAGCATATATCTGTCCTATAAGACGACCCTCAAACTATCAATGGCCTATGAATTTAGTTTAGATCAACGGTCATCATCTGGATAATAATACTGTATAGCTTATACGGAATTATGTCCTATTTGTAATTTTTCTAATGAACAAATTTTATTTTCTGCCTTGCTATTGTTGCAAACGTTTGCACTGATTTCGGCATTCGGGTAATGATCTTGACTATTCACAAAAACGTCATACGGGCTATTCTATTTTGTGGACATGCCTTACTCTCTACTAGTAAATAATTACGGCTTGTCCGTTTTTTTATAATGGTTTTAATTTATATAAATTTCAATCTAATTTTTTTGTATCTGTCCTATAAGACAACCCCGGATTTTGGGGCCTTCTTTTATGATTCAACTATCGTCTTATCCGCGGAAATATACGATAAATTAAGTTAATCTAGGATAATAGCCTATAGTCACAAATGGCAACAATATTTTTGCATCATTCACATTTACCAGTCATGTAGTTTGGCTTATTATCTTGGTTAATTATATTAATTACACTTATCTTTTTTCATAACAACATAAGGGTGGTAACAAAAGTTTTTCCCTGGCCAATTATTTCTAAAATTAATAGGGCAATTACTGTAGACCTTTTGTTGATGTAAACTATGTCAAGCATGCACTAAATGAATAAATTTTCATTCCTAGCCCTTCTATTGGAGAAAGACTGTTGTAATTTCAAAGTTATATCACACAAAAAAATACATACTACTATTTTTGAATACATTCTGAAATATCAAATAGGATCCCTAAACACAGCTGTCAAATATGACAAGAAAATGCTTCATTGGAGTTCCAGTGCATCACTTCATAACACAAATACAATGCAGGAGTTGTTGAAAATGTAGTTAGGTTTATGTTAGCAGTGATATGGTTATTAGGTTAGTGCTATTTTATTTAACAGTGTGTGGTATTTCCTATTAAAATGGATCATTTACATATCCATATCACCATTATTAAATGTTATCCTGCATTGGTTTGCGATATGCAGTAATGAACTGCTACTCCCTTGTGTGTTTTGTAGTGAAGCATTTACCTGTTATATTTGACAGCCTGTTCTGAGATTCCACTTGATATTTTCTGCAGAATGAAATATTCTGCTGAAAAAGTAAGAAAATAAATGATTCTCCTAGTAACAAATAAAGAAACTAAAGCCACAGTCGTCCCAAATTAGAAGATCTTATTTTTTCAATCATATTTATGATTGAAAAAATCCAGCAACAAGTTGCTTAACTTTCCTGATTGTTGAGAGATTTTATTTAAAAAGTAACTTTTATATTATTAATCATATTAATAAATAGTGTGTGGTGCTATCTGTTATGAGATTTTAATGTAAAAATTTTTATATTATTATTATAAAATGTCAAAACAATTAATTTTGAAGGTAGAGATGAGTTTTATAAAAAATTGTAAAGTCTAATAATGAGTAAAATCTTCATTAAGTCCGACCCTTTGCAAGATATGATATGTGACTCACCTCTATCTACCCATCCCCTCAACCTTTAACCATCAAAATTTAATAGCATCAATGCCCCTTATATACAAGCAACCATTGTTTTGTAAATTTTGTTTCTTAATCTTTATCCCATCCTGATATATTAAATGAAATAGATGCCAACACACACACACAATTTTTTTCTGCCAGTTTTTTTTTTTTTTTTTGACTTTTTGGAGGATCAAATTTGACATCATTCTAATACTTTCCCTTGTTATGTACTACACACAACAACCAGAAAAGTATAACACAATAAACCAATGTTTATTGTGATATATATTAAAAATAATAATTACATAGTAAATAATAAATTTTATATTGCTGTGATAAATAATTTTGATACTTTTTTATATATGTGATTTTAGATTTTATAAAAATAAAATCATAAGTATCAAAATTATTTATAAAATTTATTATTATATTATTAGTATATATATATATATATATATATATTATTATAATATTTAAAATTATTAAAAAGATGCTTTAATTTCTTACCAATTCTTGAGAATCTCTAATATTACTTGTACCAATCTGAATAATGATAACATCAAATCTAGAATCAAAAAATATAAAAGTTCAATTACATAATTACCTAAGTTTATAACTTTTCATTTCAGTTTTCATTATTCATGTATTATTCTGAAAGCCAAATTTCACTTAGGCCTATTAGAAAATTCAAAAATACAGTATTACTTACACATCTTTACCAACTGCCACCCATTTTTCTGCTATTTGTTTGCGTTCAGACACTGTTAACGACACGCCCTCACCTGTTGTGCCATTGACTAAGAATAAAAAAACATTCTGTAAGTTATGGATGAATTTTTTTAATTACACGATTAAGATATCATAGTTTAAAGAAAATAGTAATAGAATAATACAAATGCTTTTGACTTACCAAAAACACCTCGTACATTATTTTTTGTAAGAAATTCTACATAATGAGGAATCAACTCTAAGTTAACATTACTGAAAATTAAACAAAATGATTTATTAGAACTAGTATAAAATGGATAATATATTCTAATTTGAAACACATGTTCAAAAATTAAAGATAATTTTGTGACACAAAATATTTATTTTTTTCAGTTACTTTAATCATTTATAGTTATATCAAAAACAAAATATTTAAATGAATTTGATGTAAGACTTAAAAATTTTAGGAAAATATAATGTAAAATAATATTTTACACATTTTCTTGACATCTTGTTATTTTAAATCATTAGGAATATGTCTTTATTAAGTTGAACTTTTGCATATTCCAAGAATATTCTGTTTTTTTTTTTTTTCCACTAACATATTTTCAAAAATTATGTTTAACAAAGGTATCTGTTAAGGATTACTACAAAAGTATTTGTCTTATTACTACAAAACTTGACATACATCTAAGACAAGTTTGTAAATGATTACAGTTGTGGTCTAATTGCATGCGAAGTAATGCTACCAGACTGCCCCAGTATCCTAAGGCTTAATGTACTGTCTTCAGAATTTTCAGGGTACCTGTTGTTTGATTATCTTCAAATGCAAATCATATCTAAATGATGCAATCAAAGACATTATGCATAAGAAATGAAGTGTGAAAAAAGCTGCATCATCAGGCCAAGAAAAGTAGGATAACCATATTACCAAATTGCCCATCATCTGGATTGTTCTGACCCAACTGTGAAATGATGTTGGAGGCAGTGGATAAATTGGTCATACATACACAGCAGGAAAACTCTGTATGTCTCAGTGTCTATCTGGGACTGTCTTGTCAGGAGACAAGTGCATCTTTGCTCACCATCCAGAGACAGATAAAGTCTTACTACAGAACCCTGTCACTTCCCATAACACTGGCAGGCCACTAGGAAAGGAAAATTTGCATGTCCTATCTGATCTCCAGATTTGTTGCCCATCAAGCATTTTAGGACCAAATGGTATTCCAGCTTCAATATCTGTAGAAAAGTCTGTAGCAAGAAAACACACAGTACTTGTATTCATCCATGTACTGTACAACTGTATTGTGATTGTATACAAGCAAGAAGTCTTACAAACTAAAGACTTCTTTAAACTGTACCATTGTTGCACAGGAAATTGTTCCTTTGCTATGGTATTGTAACCATATATTAGCATTGTCATTATGTTTATACTAATAAAATGTCATTTGATTTCGACATCATCTTCGTGCATACATTTTTTGTCAAAGTGTGTATTATTCAAAGTACAATAACAGTTCAACTTATGTCCTAAATTTCAGCAACTTCAATGAACTGTGTGTGTTACATGGCCCCAATTTATGTTTCTTTCTTTAGGTATTCCCCTCTACATGCCATCACTTCTCCCATCATTTTGGCAATGACACTGTGCCTACAGAATAGAAATCTTTTGGCTGCCACTGCTACTGCATGATGAACTCTGACTTCAGTGTTCTGGGTGAATCTTCTATTTCTCAAAGCTTCCTTCAAAGGTCCAAACATATGACAATCACATGATGACAGATCTGGACTGTAGATTGAGTGATCCAGAATTTCACAATAGTTTAATAATAATGAAAGAAGGTTTTCTTTTGATGTTAAATTGATAAATTTTGAAATAACAATTTTAAAATTTACAATAACATGCAAGAACTTTCGACAGAATCATTTCTGTCATCTTCAGTCTTAAATATTCAAATTATGTTTGAACTGAACTATTTGACCTTTGAAAAAGCCATTCAACATTCAAATGTTTATGCCTGATGATGATAAAAATGATTCCTGTCAAAAGTTCTTACATGTTTTTGTAAATTTAAAAATTGTCATATCAAACTATATCAGTTTAAATTGAAAGACAAAAGTTTTCTCTCATTATTATTGTTTTTGATGTGAAGTCAAATTAGCTGACCCTAAAGCCCAACTTTAGGGCTGTCTATTTTTGTACATATATTTTATGTAAAAAAAATATTATATATTACTATTAATTATATAATAAATATATTATATATTTATTTTTATCCATTGTTTTTATCGTTCTTGAGGCTAACATTTATTTATATGTTATTGTATTTTTATTATTTATTTATTTTATGTATCTATTATTTGTATTTATGGTATTTATTTATGTTCTTATTTCTATTTCTGTTTAAATTTAAAAACTGTTTAGTTTTCTCAAAATTTATGTTGCATTTTCTTACATTCTGAAAGTTTGTAAACTTGAAAATGGTCATTAAATATAAAAAAAGCTTAAACTGTTAAAAGTTTTTGCAGCTCTAAAAGGTTGTGAATAACTTAGTATCTACTTAGGCAGTTATTTTTATATTATCACTTTATGTTTATTTTTTAAACTTTGATGTTTATGTTTTCTTTGCTCTAAAGGCTTCTTTCTTGATGTTTTTTAAATTCTCTAATGGAATTACTTTGTTTACTGAGACTGTATGAAATTGATGAATAACTTAAAGAACTTGATTCTATGGATAATGATAAATGTTTTTCATTTCTTACAATTTTTTTTATTAGGCAATTTCTTGTGATTTTACTTTCCCTAATGTCATGTACACAGCATTGAAATTGTGTCAAATTTGATACTCTTAATGAAAATTTTACTTTTTATTGGCTTTTAAATAATATTTTAAAAAATTCAACTCTAAACTCAAAATCAAGTCTTTTTATAATAATTAATAATATAAAAATTATTTTTTAAAAACATCTCATAACAGATGGCACCATACACAATTTTAACTTTGTGCTGATGTGTCTTAGTGTTTCTTAAATGAATATTTTTTGCCAGGAAAGTTATGCAACTCATTGCTGATTAAATGTTTTTAACAGACAACTTTTCTCTAACTTTATGACTTATAGGTGAAGTTGATGATGATGACAACAAATATGAAGATAAAGGACACAACTCAATTTTCTCTCTTTTTAAAATTTTGTGATTTAATTTATTCATTTTCTCATCTAAAGACATTTCACCATGTAATATCTCTTTCCCTACTGTTTGTTTTGTGATGATTTTGAATGCTTATCAGTTATAGATTTTCATCTATTTTCTACACCTCTCCAATCAATTTGTCTTTTCTTCCTACTATATTATTTTCATCTTTTGTTCATTCTGATAATGATAAATGCTCTCTTTTTCCCCCTATTTCTCTGTAAAGATTCATGTTGGTATCTTCTTGATCTTGTTACATGCAAATCTGTATTAGAATCACTTTGTTGTGATATTTTACTTAATTTTAAAGACTTTTTAAAATGATTCTTCTTTTCTGTAGTCTTATCATATTGTTTGTTTCCAGGAAAGAATCATTTGAACTTTGTTTACTGTTAACATTAGAAGCAGAATCACTTTCACTAGCAGATGAATCATTGGAACTGCAATCAGTAAAAGGTGAATATTCTGTATGTTTTTTTCAGTACTAATCTTTTAGATATAAATGAGTTCTATATTTATATTTTTCTTTTTTTTTTATAATGGGATTGTGATCACTTCCTTCTATGTTTCTTTAAAATATTTTTCTTTTTCTTTTTATACAGACAGAATTTTCAGATCTTTATATACATTATACTACTACTACTACTTGACTTGGCTGGTGTATCATGTTTACAACTTTGGTGAAAAACGATTCTCTTCAGGAGGAAAATAAGCCAATGGACATTCTTTAATTTTATGTCAACTTGTCTCATCAATTGACTTATCACAATAGCATTCAAGAGATTCATATTGTATCAGTTCCATTAATAAAAAATAAAATTCCTCCTCATTAATTTGTATTTTATAGTTTTTTTTCCAAAACAAACAAATCCAGGAATTTAAGTTTAGCTTTATGCATAGATTAAAGGGTATTATATTTACTTTTGATAGTGATAAAATATCTGTTTTCATGGTTTCCTAATTACTCTCATTATCTGAGGTTGCTCTTTCCTTGTCTTATTCATGTTATGGAGTGAGTTGATGAAGAAAATATAAAGAAACAATTTTGCTTCATCAACTCACTCCATAACATGAATAAGACAAGGAAAGAGCAACCTCAGATAATGAGAGTAATTAGGAAACCATGAAAACAGATATTTTATCATTATCAAAAGTAAATATAATACTAAATATATATATATATATATATAGAACAAAATCATTAAAACAACACAACTAATATAATACATATCATTTGCATAATATTTTTGTAAGTTTGCTGACTATTATGTAGTGTGATATGGATTGTAACGTGCAACTCACAACTTTGACAAGGAACCAAAACCTAAGGATACATTTGTAAAGTTGAAGGAGTTAAACAAATGTTTACCTAGCCAGTCAAAGTACCATTAAAGTAAAGTGATATTTACTATAGAACAATGATAAGTACGGTATTTTAATTTGTGTATGATACAAAATACTTTTCCAATAGACAATGCAGCTCTCACGTATTTCTGTTAAGCGATATGTGGCTCCTATCAAGAAAAAGTTTGGCCACTCTTCATATAGTCTAGTTATAAAATTTTCAACTAATTTGCCATGATTTGTTCTATAATGGTTGTATGTTAAATCATAACTTCAATGTAAACTAAATTCAATTAGAATTCTCAAGCTACAGTCATAGTATTTAAATAAATTAATGTTATAATTTAGTCTAAAAATAAGCAATATCTCTATCCTGTATATTAATAACTATAAAGTTTCAGTTTAATATGAATTTTATGTTCATTGAAAATCATTTAAAGACAATTTATTTCTTCTAGAGTTAATAACTATAATTAGAAATTAATGAATATTTAACTAATATTTACACACAATGATGATACTGTCTATGATTTTAGTCAAATTACATTAATAATTCAACTAAATAACATCATATTTATAACCTAAAAAAATGCAATTGAATTTGGATTGTATTTTAAATCATAAATATCATATCAGTTTGATATTATAAGTGTTCAATAAAAAAATGTTTCTCTAATTTATCATAAGTACCATACATTAAAATTTTTAAAAGTTTTCATTATAATTAAAGTTTAAATAAAATTGAACAAATATATATTAAATACGAAGGCTCTTTCTTTTTCAACCTCCGATGGTCCATAAAACAAAGACAGGTGTAAATAACAAAATGAATTTATTATCAAAAGTTAGATACAAACATGGTTACTTTTTGACATAATCACCATGAAGATTGAGGCATTTGTCTATCTGTGGATGAGCTTTTTCATCCCCTCTTCGTAGAATGTTGCCACCAATAACTCGAGATGGGCCCTAACATTGTTTTGAAGATTGTAAAAGCCTTTATTAAAAAATCAAAAGATAATTACAGGTGCAACATAGGCAAAAAGTGGCAATTTTAGCCAGTAAAAGTAAAAAATACAATTTGTACAAGTCGGTTTGCGACATGGGCATGTGTTAGCCAACCAGGTATCCAACAGTGGTGGGAATAGAGTCGTGTGACCATGGGCACTTGTATGCCTGCCAGAGAAAGTAGGATATGTTACCTTAAAAAGAAGAGTAACAAGACTGTAGAACAGATGATGACGAGGAAAAGAGTGTCCTTTTATGACTATTGTTGTTGGGCTGGAACAGTAGCTGGTCTTCGGTTGCAGTCTCCTAGGTGTTGTCTGTATATGTTGTTGCTCCAGCGGATAGCATCACTCACCATCAGTTTTTTCATCAGAGTGGAGTACTTTCAGCTGATGCCTAGGCGTTAAAGTGTGGCCTCGTTAAGGTGGTCATACCCACCCAGGGCACCAACAATGAAGGCACTGAGGTGCGTGTTATATCCTTTGCTGCAGAAGTGCTCCTTTTCTTCTCTGGCTGCTGCAAAGGCCTCCTGTCCATTCTCAAATGGAGTTGTCACATCCACAATCGTTGCCATCTTCAATGGTTTGTGGATTACCACCAGGTCTGGGTGTTTTCAGAAAATCCCAGCACACGTCAGTTAACAAGTACTGTGGCATCGTTAAAATGGAAGGCGGCAACAATCCTGTTGAGGATGGCATCATGTCGGATGTCAGCGGGTGATGAGCCTGTAATTTGGCGGGCAGTGGCAGATAACGTGTAAAAGGGTTTCTCTAGCAAAGCTGCAGCGATGACAAATTTTAGAATTGGATCCAAACAGCTTGTGGCCACGCAGAGCTACCACACTCAGTCTGGCGCGATGGATGAAGCGCCAGTCTGGGAAGTGGGTGAAACGGCCATTGTTGACGAAGTGGTTGCTTACCTCGCTTGTGGCTGTGACTTTAAATGCTTTCCCCAGGTCTGGTTTCAGTAGAAGATTTCTTAGGTGGTGTTCCTTCAGTAGGCCACATAGTGTCCTTTGGCATCCCTTGATGTTGATGATGCTGTCACCCACTGCAATAGCTGGGAGGTTGCCAGGTCCTCTGACCCAGTTGATGTTGAGGCGCGTCTTCAGGCGTCTGGTCGCCATCCTGAGGCAAGTCCACATGGAGGTGTCATTAGTCTTGAACCTCTGCCCTCCTAGCCACTTTTTCTATTCAGAAAAGTTCATGGAAGTTGCTCGAGGCTATATGCTGGGTGTTTAAAGGTGGTGAAGACTTCAACTCAGCTTGGAACTTTTTAATGTGTGAAGACTTCCACCTATTTCCTGAAGTGAAAACATGGCTGGCAGGGCAGAGGTTTGAGATTAATGACAATTTTCAAACAATGTTAAGGCCATCTCAAGTCACTGGTGGCAACATTCTACGAAGAGGGGATTTCAAAGCTCATCCACAGATAGACAAATGCCTCAATCTTCACAGAGATTATGTCAAAAAGTAACTATGTTTGTACCTAACTTTCAGTAATAAATTCATTTTGTTATTTACACTTGTCTTTGTTTTATGGACCATCAGAGGTTGAAAAAGAAACAGCCCTCACATTTTTCAATATGTATAAAATTTAAATTTAATAATTTAAAAAAATTGAATTGTAATTATACTTTATATAAAAACCAGTTTGTTACTTTATACCAGTTTGAAAAAATGCATACCAATTGAAATTTTACTTAAATAATTTGCATCATCTGTTTGTGAAATTACATATGAAATAATAAAATATGATGTCTCTTATTATCAAAAAAACATCTATGTATTGTTTCATGAAATATTTTTTAACAGTAAAATCTTTCACAAAAAACATTTGATTCTAAAAATTCTAGTTTCATCATTATCTAAAAGTATTAAAATTAAATGTAATATACTTTTGGATATTTTGTAAAATAACAGCACAAAAAATGTTACCCTCATAATATCTGCATATAAGTTACATAAAACAATACTTATTATTATTTAATGCAGCACAATAACATATAAAAATAATAAACTGCACATTAAAGATTAATTAATTAAAATAGTGCAGAAAAAAATAAATAAAATTGCATATATAAAATAATTCTATTCTTCAATAGTTCTCTTTTTAATTGTAAAAATTTTTTTCAGTAATTATAATATTAATGCTAATTAAAATACTTACCCATCTGATCTGAATGGAGTAAATGGTGCAGCTATTAAACCTTTGGCTGAATTGATCTGATAAAAAAATAATTAATTTTTATTATTTTTCTAGACATATACAAATCCATTGTAATACTAGTACAGTAGAGCATCGATTATCCGAATGTCGATCAACTGAAAGCTTTCCAGTCGTCAAATTTAAATTTCCGCTAGTGCTGTGGCACTGCAATCTTTGGCTATGTCTTGGGCTACTCCAATATTATTTATGTTGGTGTGTGTGTTTTAGCTGGCAGCGACCATGAGAGGGTACTTAAGGACGCACAGGGATTTGAACGAATTTCAACATTGGATAGGTTAATAGGATAGATATATTTTATAGATATATATATATAATATATATAATAGGATAGATATTTTTTCATAAATAATTGGTTATCCAAAAAATCGATTTTCCAAACAACCCCAGTCCCCAATTGATTCGGATAACTGATGCTCTACTTTAGTTACAAAATGCTGAGTTTTTAGAAATCAGAAACTTTTTATACTGGATTAAACATCTTTGAAGATATTTCATCTCATCTTCAGATCCTCACCACAATTATTTATTCAAATTGTATTTGCAAGAATCTGAAGGAGATGAAATATTTCAAAAAGCATTCAATACAGTGTAGAAATCTCTGAATTCATAAAAATTTAACATTGTGTTATTAATTGTATTAAGGTATAAATTTTTATTTTTTATATACAGAGAAAATATATTTTTATTGAACATTTTTTATGTTCAGGTATCCCATGTATAACATGATTTCACTCTAACACAGTTCGAGAACATCCCCAGACAAAATGTAACAATTTTTAAGTGCATATCCTATCATTCTATATTTTTTTCATTCAAGCAAGCATGCATGTTGCCTCATATTTGTCCATTAATTTTAAAATATTGAAATTTTCAATGTTATTTTATGCCTTTCTCCCAGGTTTCTTTAATGAGAACTGACTTTACAATTTTTTTTTCTTCCATCTCCTAGCTTTCCTATAAACCAGGTATCACTGTTGTTGATGATAGTGCTCTAAATGAACTCAAAAGACTGTTGCCATGTTTTGTTTTTATAGATTAAATTAAAAGTTACTACATAAAAATAATTTTTTACAGATCTATTAGGCAAATGCAAACAAATGAAAATATCAGATTTTATGAAAAATCAAAATGTTACTAGTAATTCAGATTAAGATCAATAGAAAAGCTCAGATAACGATGATATTTTGCCAAAAAGAAAACATCCTTGTTTAATGGTGTTTAGCAGTGAAGAAAAATATTATTATTATATTAATGTGACCATTCGAATCTACCGGCCAAATATAAATTTAAATTAGTCTTTATTTCGACATCAATAACCAAATTCCAAACCAAAAGCCGACCCGTCTTAGGGGAATGACTGTATTTCCCCTCCCCTCGAAACTCGAAACTGAGTCACTACGGAACTAAAGACAAAATTCGCTTATTGGTGAGAAAATTAACGAGGGGACGAAATAAAAAGGAGGGGAGCAAGGACAGAGGGGTCATCGTTCGTAGCACCCGCCTCTAGTCAGACTCAAAGCCTCTACGCTCGAAGTCTCTACGCCACTACGATTGGATTCTGTATTGACTCAGTCCTCCGACTCCAATACTTGTTGAAGTATGACGACCACTTATTTGTAAACTCTCTCTCGGGTTCGTACTTTCCTAATTTAGTACGTAATATCTCTGTCAATGTTATCTGGTGTAACTGTTCTTTATTGTCTTGTAATAAATTCTGTTTGTTATTTTAACTGGTGTCATCTATTCGAATCTTGCCTCTGTCTTATCAATGAGCCCCCTCTCCTCCTCCACTCGACCTAACAAGTAATTAGTTCCAGACTGGACAGCCATCCTCGACAGTGAGCAGGTTAACCACTGTTAACAGTGGTTAACCTGCTCACTCGGTTAACAGGTTAATCCTGTTAACCGAGAGAAAGGAGGTCCGACGCTGTCCGACCTCCCGGTGAACCCACATTAATGTGCAATACTTTTCATTACAATTGTTAGTTTGGAAAGAAAATTAGAAAGTGATGTTGAGAACCAAAAACAGTTTTGTGCAATAGCACCTAGTGTTTCCAGATTAGGATTTTTTATTGGCTGTTAGAAATTTTGGAGTGAATTTTTTTTCAGTAGACTAAAACAAAATTTTGACATGACAGAACTAGTGAAATACTGTTTAAACATTGTGATCAAATGTGTTATTTGGAATTATTCATTAAAAAATTATTCAAAAATGATTCCTATTCCAAGGGGGATGGCCAGACTTTCAGGTCTCCGATTTGAACAAAACTTGGTGAGCACTAGGGTTTCTCCAACAGGATCCCAGCTGTTTTTTAACCTGGGAAATATCCCAAGAAATCTCACAAATTTCTTAAAAATTCACTTTTTTATTATTTTGTGTTAAAGTTGAAGAAATTTTGCAAATAGAAAGTATAATTAACTCATAAACTGTCAGAATACATTTGTATTTATTAATTTTAAGCCTGCTTATTAGTTTTTTAAATTTTTGCTTATTATGGCATGTCACAAATGGTCAATAATCAATATATAGCTTATTTGTGGCAGGACTCTGAAAATGCTTTACTTGTCAGAACTTGTGATATATGAAATAATTCTGCTTATGCTGTCTTAATTTTTAACCATGTCCAGTAGCTTCAATAACTGTGTAACACCAGGTTGTGCAAATTGGGCAAGGATACAAACAAGTTTGAAGTCTGCAAGTACGAAGTTTTTTCATAAACCTAATTATTAAAGCCAAACGAATTGCCGAATTATTGGGATATAAGTTTGATACCGCTATTAAAGCAGCCGAGGCAGACAAATCAAGAATACTAGAGAATAAAGAAGTACTACAATCTCGAAAACGAACTAGAAATCTGCCAGGCTATACAGGTGAAAAAACACATCATCTGTCTTCTCTTAAATGCATTAAACCCGATTCCACTCTCATCAATTGAATTGGAAGACATTCTCGGTTGCAGGACTTTTCATTACTAAAATAAGAATCAGATTGGGTGATCGGAGTATTGAACATCTTTGCTTTTTAAAATTTTATTATAAAAATTTACAATATTTTGTTCAGTATCATGTTTTATTTAAAAAATGAAAATTACCTTCTAAGTTAGAAGTTTGATCTAAGTTCATTTTTTTCTTTAAATTTTCAACTCAATTCAAAGGAATTTTTGTTGTAAACAGTTTCTAATAAACTTTAATAAATTTTTCTATTTGTGAAAATTTCGACATAATTCAAAACAATTTTTTATACATATTTTACACAGCATTATTACAGTAGTGAACCAAAAATCGGAATCAATTGGGGACTGGGGTTGTTCAGATTAGGGATTTGTTCCGATTACCCATTATGTACAAATAAATATATTGACCTGTCCGATGTTCAAATTTTTCTCCGTTGCGTGTCGCTTTGTGTTGAATTTTTCTCTGTGCGTGTCGCTTTGTGTCGAATTTTCGTTGATTTTAAGCCTAACGAAAATTTTTATAATAATAATCGAGGCTATCGTATCGTTAAAAATTATTTCTGCATTTTGTACAAACAAAATAAATATATTGAAGAATATAAAAACATGAAAATTATACTTTAGAAGTAAATTTAGTATCAAAAACGTTCGATTCAGCATGACACAGTCCGACTGAAAATCGTGCCAATTACCGGCGATTCCGATTACCAGGTTTCCGATTTACAAGTGTCTACTGTATTATTATTATTTTGGAGGTTGCAGTTTGGAGTTACTTAAAAATAAAAAATAATTAATTATATCCTGGGATCCCTGGAAATGAGAAACCCTAATGAGCATGCAGCCCTAAACACAAACAGCTTGTCATCCAAATAATAGAACCCACTTCTCAAACATTTCCAAAAATTGGACCTCTGAAAATTTAGTGTTCAGCCTCTAAGTCTTTGAAAGTTTTAAGTCCAGAATGGCAATAGCCGAATGAATAAGACACTAGGTACTGGAACTAGATGATGTAGGTTCAAACCTTCTGACTTTTGGTTTGGTTTAGCATAGTTAATTTTATGTGTAACTTTATTACTTTACTGCATCATCAGCATTATTATTCCTCTCATTTAAACCTTATAAAGAAATTAAAAACTGTGACGTTGTTTTCTGTTTAACAAAAACAATCCTCTGTACATTGAACTCTTTTATGTGGTTAAATAAAACTTTTATTTCTTCACATTTATTTTCATTCACATATTTTATATGCTATGTCCTCACAAGCGAATAAGCTTCAGACGTTACTGCACATGGATGAAAAAGGCAAGTGTGAGCCACGGAAGAGGTTGGAGGAAGTCAGACTGCTCATTGTCAAGGATGGCGGTTACGTTTTGTTCGCGTTATGCGAGTGAAGGAGGTCAGTGGAGCCGACGATAAGGTGTGGCTGACAGTCGAGTGAAGACACCATTTATAACAAAACAAAGGTTTATTAAAGTCAAAAAATTATTACTACAATCCTAACTCTCAATTTTGCGTAAGGGGGAGCTTGAGAGAGAGAAAGTTTACAATACTGATTGCAATACTTTGCAAGTTCCGTAGAAGACTGAATATCCAATAAAAAATTGGCACCACGTCAAATGTATAATCCTGACTGTGGAGGCAAGATTGATTTATCCAAAAATGGCACTCGGAAAACTTCGGGACTTGGAAGGTTGGCACTGTACACATTGTTGGAAAGAAGACCAGAGACTCTCCTGAGAGGGGGAAAGAAGCAGGTTTTATAGTTTTGTGATGGGAAATCATGTCACAAGACCAATTGTTTAGAGGTTAAAGTTGTCATCAGAATTAAAACAATTGACAGAATTGGACGGTAAGTGTAAACTTTACGTCTTTACCGTGTGAGAATGTTTTCTTTTAATAGGAAGGGTTATAAAATTCCCACAAACTCAGAGGTTCGTTTTATGAGTCATTAGGGGAAATAATTTAGAAAGAATCCGATAAATTCCGGATTTCACACAAGTAATATGAAAATAGGGTAACAAGTTGCAGCATTTTATTTTTTTTAATTGTTAATATTATGGACAATTTCCTCATGTTCTCATGTTTGTCACACTTCAAATGTCACAATACCACCATATCTAAAAACAAATATAAAGAAAATTTTATTTAATAACATAAGAGTTAAATCTATAGAGGCTTGTTTTCCATAAACAAGAAATGATGTCCCAATTTTTAATCTCTTGTTTTATAAGCTTTAAATGTAAGGAATAATAATAGTAGTAATAATGCTAATAAGCAATAACAATGTGGTAAAATAATAAAATAATAATGTTACACATGAAAAAAAAGTAAACTAAAATTTCAAAGGATCAAACCTATATCAGTTAGCCCTAGTGTTTAAGTGTCTTATTCGCTTGGCTATTGCCACACTTGGACATGAAATTTCCAAAGACTTATGAGCTAAACACTAAATTTTCAGTGGCCCATTTTTTGGAAATGCTTGAAAAGTGGATCCTATTATTTGGACAAGAAGCTGTTTGTGTTTAAGGCTATGTGCTCACTAAGTTTCATTTGAATTGAAGACCTGAATGTCTGGCCCTCTCTTTGTAAGTGACAGTTTAACATGTTACTTTTGCTTTCCAGTTGTCAAACTGATAAGACTATCAGTGCCTGCATTAATTAGTCAGTAAAACTAATGGCAATAAATAATTTGAAGTGAAAAAAAATTTAAAACTGATGAAATGGTGGCAATATTTTTACAATTTCCAGAGTATAACCTATTTATAAATGGTATAACCTATATAAAAATTATTAAGGCTGAAAAAATTTCATTCAATTTTTATATAACAAGAAGAAGTATATTATATATTTATATCAGGAAATAACAGTTTCATTCAATATTTATTTTATTAAATTATTATTTTTCAGTTTTAAGAAATTCTTGTTTTAAAATATTTTTCCATAATATTTTGAGACAATAGCATTTCAAAAAAGAAAAACTCAGTTAATATTGTGACATATGTCTTGCCTGTTCTATTTTTTTACAAAGATAATAGTATATTATAATTAATCTGTTATCTCATACAAAAGTAAATTGTTGTGAACATTAAACATATCATTTGAGATAATATAACACTTTGTAAATTTTAATTTAACAAATTAAAACTCTATGGTAAAAAAATGCATTTAAAAGAAGCTAAGAATGTTAAATTGCAATACAACAGATTAATTATAGATGATAAGATAGCTGCCTATAATTACATGGTGCGTCTAGAAAATAATGAGACTGACTGATAACCTGTATGCAACAATCGCAAGTGAGCCGAAGTGAGCGGGTGGAAAAACAACCTAAAAAAAAATCACATTTTAAAAAATAAATTATTATTGTGTATTTTATATTGTATTATCCTGTACTAAGCTATTATATTAATTTGTTAAACTGTACTAACTTCAGTTTTATGTTATACTTTAATCTCCTTGTAATGAAGTAAGTTTCATGTAATAAAGGATTAACTGAAAAAAATTGAAATTATAATTTCATTTCCTATAAAACTAACTATTGTAGGATTAATTTAATTTTAAACTGTACACATAAAACTATAATTTCATGTGTAGTTTAAAATTAAATTAATCCTATAATACTTAATTTTACCTTGAACAAGTATCGAAAAATTATAATTTCTTATAAATCTCTAGTTCTATTTCCAATATGAAAAATTATTTTTGCATTAACAATATTTCTTAAAACAGAAATAATTATTTTTATCTCTTATAATGGATATTTAAATTTAGTTTTAAATAAGAGAGAAGAAAAAGATCTTACTTTGGCAGACCGTTCTTCCATTGCTGATTTTGCTTGAAACAATGTTCTATGCCCCTAGAAAATAAATGTCAATTGTTTTTAGATAGCACACCTTTATATCTATTACTTTATACTTTAATCACATCTATAACCTATGAGAAAAGAACAAGCAAGCTAGTATCTCTTGATGATTACTTTTAGTTTTAAGATAATTGTTGTTAATGCTTGAAAATTTTTAAAATATTTAATTACAATTTAATTTTCAATTATGTTTGCTTACTAGACAAATAAAAGTAATAATAATTTAAAAATTTTAATGAAAGTAAAGAAAAGTTTTAGAAATAACTAATATACTATTTCAGGATAACTTGTTATTTATAAAAACTCAGAATAATTTCAACTAGTTTCTGGATAATTTATCCTTATACATATTTATAATTAAAAACCGATTTATTCTGTTACATTTAAATGGAATATTTGTTTTTATAAAAATCCCCAAAGGAAAAAAACTTAAAGAAAATTAACAGTATTGCTCAAATTTCCCTATGGGAATTTACTTACATGACCTTGTAAGTTTTCAACTATAATCTCATTGCATTAGATAAATTTGATCAGATTTAAAATCTTTTGTCTGCATTTCAACTTTTAAGACTAACATGATAAGTTTTACTGATAATTATGATTTACTGACTACTTTTTAGTATTCTGATACTCTTCTATGATTTCACCTTTAAAACAGACAAAAACCAGACAATATAAACAGAGATTAAATTTATCGCAAGTTAAATATCCTTCAAAATTAAATAATAATTTTGAAATTAATTTGTCATTTGATAACTAATATTTACCATTCTTCTACAATAATTTCAAGCATTTTTTAGGGAAAATCTTTAACTCATTATATTTAAGAATTTTTTTAATAAAATTTAACTTCATAGCTCCTTCATTAATAAACAGAAAGAATAAGCTGATCCGAAAGAATGTATAATACTAAGAACAAAACTGATAAATTGCACAATAAAAAGTAATTTACTACCATCAACATACAAAATAACGATATATTATATATTATATATTATTGAATAACTACTTTTTCAACATCATTTTTATTCTCATTATTAACAAATACAATTATTGTATCTAACTAGATCTATCATCGATTAAATGGTTATGATTAAAATTATAAATTCAAGGTTATTAAATTCTTATTTAATTTTTATGTTTTACAAGCATATGTTTATAAAGTTACAGAATTTCTAAGAAAAACAAACTTGTTTTTAATCCTGTTTTAAGGATATGTTAATTGCAATTTACAACTGACTTTTAACAGATAATAAATCACATTTTATTAAACCAGTTAAAGATTTTAATAACTAATGTTACAGCTAGTTATTAAATTTTAATAAGAAATGCATTATTATTAAGTTATAAAAATTTTAGACTTAAGTTTCTTTAAATATTTTTCTGTCAGTAAATAACTCATTGAAAGCTGATTACTTTTACAGTGGTTCTTTTTTTACTTTATCAGTGATAATATTCAATTCAAAGTTCAAACTTAATATATTTCAAATTATTATTTTTTTAAGGCATGTGACAGCCATCTGTATTTTATTAGTCATATAAGGATGAAATCTGTCTTTCATAAATTACATTTAAAATTTGATTTTGTTTTAAAGTATTAAAGGACATTCAAAAAATTAATTATTTAATTAAATGTCAATCAAATAAAAAAATATTAATTTGAATTCTTAAGATAAATACGGTATTAGGAGCTTTTATTGTAGTACAGTCAACTTGGATTAATACAAATCACTAGGAAAACAGTAGTTAACAGTAGTGCTTTATCAAAAATTTATATTAATGATTTAGGGAGTTAAGGCTTAATGGGCGAGTGAAATCTCTAAGTTATATTATTTTCAATTAATTCACTAAATGAAGTTGAATAAAATTAAGTTTTTTACAAAGACAAATTAATATTCTAAATGATTTTGAAATAAAACAAAATGAGAAGATGGTGATATTTGCCATTTAAATGTGAAGCAGCATACCAGATTGTTTAAACAAAACAAAGCTAAAAGAAATCTGTGATTTTTTTTCTGTTGAAGATTGTTTGAAAAAGTAAAAGTATTTTTTGGCACCAAAAGAATAAAAAGCAAAAGAGCCAAATTTGGCACAAAGTAGCAAAATCTGACATCACTGTATATACTCTCTCAAACTGGCATGTGTTTGCATAGGACCACATTCATGTAAAGGGATAGGCATTCTTAAACTTTGACTCTTATTTTCTGAGTACAGTAGAGTGGTCCACTAAAACCAGATGTTTGAATTGCTTTACAATCAAAGGTCAAACCCATTTCTGCTTACTTCAGAGAAGAAAAATCTATTCTACTCAAAATAAAACATTTATTACAGTAGTACTTTTTTATTATTCACTTCAAAAAGTGTAAAAAGGTGACCATCATTGAAAATAGGGTTATTTTTTGAGAACTGTGGGAGTAATTTACAGTTCAGTTTAACAAATTCTAGTAAAATTTTTGTTCACTTTATTACATAAAAATTAATGTTGTGACAATAGCATTTTGTCAGAGCAACGGTAAAATTCATCTTAATGCAATAATTTGCTTTATCTATGTTTGTTTTAAGATGAGTCAGCTTTAATATAGTTCTACATCAAGATTTTGCTAGTTTTTTCTTATTGTTTAAAAACTGACTATAAAAATAATAAAAGAAAATCTAGATGAAAATATTAAAATAAACTGATCTAAGTTTGTAAAACAAGAAGAAAATATAAATAATTTCTTCTAAAATATATTTTCAATTGAAAAACAATAACAAAATAAAATTTTAATTTATAAAATACACATTATAGCTGAATAAAACTACATTCAACAGTGTTTAATTTTATGGAATTTTAATTCTTACAATAATAATTTATATTACTGTTGTAAAAAAAAGAACTTAATTTAGAAATTAAAAATACAGGACGTTTGTAAATAATGTGATTCTCAACTTTGTTAACTTTAAAATTTTCATGTGAAAATACATGTAAAAACAATTTTTTCATTAGTTTCAGATTCTTTTTATTCTAAAAAGTTATTTGCTATAAACTTCCTTCTAAATAATTAAAAACAATACTATATTTACATAGTTTTCTTTACTAGCGGGTCATACTTGATCATGCATAATGATCTTTATTTTGGCATTCAAAATAACATTTAAACTATTTTGTTTCTTTTTGTTTTTTCAAAAGAATAATTTTGTTTGGAATATGTTTAGAAAGGAAGCTTGTTATGACTAATGTCATACAATTACAATTACAATTACATGTAATTTTTTCTTATGTTGACATATTCTATACTTTGTAGAAAACCAAATCTTTTGAAGAGACAATAAAAATAATACAAGTACAAGTAATGTAGACAATTTAGCATATGAACATAGATGTGTAATAGCAGTTAACAGAAACAGATGATTTATTTAATCCTTCTGTGAATAATAATTAAGTTCAGTAAAGTATAAATGAGGAAATTAATCAATAAAAAATAATATTCATATAGGAACTATCGTGCATCTCTGGTTAGAATCATGTAGAAATTTTAAAATTATATTTTTTACCATATGTTTGATAATATTTTTAAAATTTTAATTTTAAATTAGGGTTTTAACTTATGAAATGTTGGAATATATATTCTAGATGAAAATTTTCATCATAAACTTATTGCTCAGACCATCAAAAGAAAGAAAGAAGAGAAAGAGGAAACATGTAAAAAAGGAAGGTTTCTTAGAAGGGAGAAATTTTAAACTACTTAAAATGGCTGTTTATGGATAACAATTATAATACTTTGTTCATGCAAATAAATAACAAACATACCAAATCTGAAGAGGAGTCAGATAAGTGTTTGGTCAAAATGCATAAATAATAAAAATAGTTTTTAAGAACTGTCTTCTTAGTGATAAGTCTTGTGTTAAACTCAGTCTGAAGAAAACTGTGCCCTCATGTTTCTTCTCATATAAGATTATTTTATGGTGAAGTAGTTATTAGAGAGGTTGCAACTGAAGTTTACATCTCTAAAATGTGAACGTCAAACGTCGCCATCTTGTAAGCCTAGAAGTTTGACAATGGCATTTGGAACGTCATTGGAATCATGATTGACATTCCTTAAAATATATATCTAAAGAAAACAGAATTGCTACGTTACATTATAATTCTTCAAGAAACATGACTCCTGTTCATTGAAAAATGACAAAACATTTAAACTTCTATTATAGGAGTTTAATTGTTTTGTCAATATGAATATTACATATAGTATTATCAAAAAAATCAAAACTGCTATCATTAAAACACGAATTATTGGATATAGATTACAATTAGATTCCAGATGTAAAGGTTCTTTAATGGTTGCAATTAGATTCCTTCATATAGATACACTTTAAGGCAGGCTTTTGCATGTTTATTTGAAAACACCAAGCAAAGAATTCATAAACATTCTATTGTAATAATTTTTAATAATTTTAATTAAAAATATATTACTTAGCAACATTTTTGATTATTTTATTAAATAAAACAGACTTTGTTTATATGTTGATATCATATTAAATATATTTATAACATTTAAGTAGTAAATGTAACAAATTCAACTGGAGAGGTATAAACAAACACCTAAAATATTTTGGCAATTTTTAAATTAAATTAAATTTCAAAAATTGCTGGAATATTTACAGGTTTTAGTTCTCTTACATTACAGTTTTATTATATACTTAATTATAACAAAAAAAAAAAAAAAAAAATGAAATGATATGCATCAAAAATTATGTAATATAAATAAATAAATACTTTTATTTTTATTCCAACAAAATCACCTGTTAATATTAATGGAGAATATCATATTTCTTTCCATCAAACAATTGGACTATTTTCATTTTGACCATGTTACTTATTTTAATTATAATGTCACTTTTCAAAAATGTACTTACTTGAGCAGTTAGAGAAAAAAGTGAATCTTGTGATAAATCACAAATGAATTTCATAAGACACTGCATGCATTCAATCAAGAAAAGATTTCCTCAAACCAATACATTACAACAATAGTCAAATACTAAAGCTTAGTTCATTGAAATTCAAGTATTGATACTTCCTAAATTATGATTATGGGCGTAGCCAGGAAGGGGCATGGGTCGGCACAGCCCCCCAGTTAGCCTAGTGCCCCCCAGAAAATTACAGCCGGGCCCCCCAGTTAACCTGGTGCCCCTCCCCAGAAAATTACAGCGCGCCCCCAGTTAACCTGGTGCCCCTTCCCAGAAAATTACAGCTTCTACTAGGCCACCCCCATAACAAAATCCTGGCTATGCCAATGATTATGATATATCAATATCTTAATGACTGCACAAATTTCAGTTATTTTTTTAAATTTATTCTCTACTGTAGTATCTTCTATTTGATTTTATAAATTTTAACATTCCCTTACATATATAAATGATAGGATTATGTTTTGTAATCTGTAGGCAAAAAATTGAAATTGGAATGAAACCAAGAATTGAAAGCATAATCCGCTTAGAGACTTTTTTATTTCCAGTATTGTTTAACTATAAATTGACGTTTAAAGATGAACGTTTTTAATCAAGGTAAGATCTTCTTTGGATCTGCTTAAAAAATGGAATGCTTTATGGAATGTTAATGAAATTTTGAAATTAATGAATCTTTCAAACCCATAAAATACAAAAAATAGAGAAGTATCAATGTAACTACAGGAAAAGTGTATCTTCAATAGTAAGCTATTACTTTCAAGTCTATGTGAAGATATTTCTCCAGAAATCAAGAATGACAACCTCAGCTGTCAAAAGCTTGGGGTTAAGCTGGTTTCATTTGACTTCTTTTGAATGAAATGTATAGAATGTTTCTTTGTTAATAAATATCAGTGTTAGAGATTTAATTTTTTGTTAGTAAAAATAACATTAATTTATTTGGGTAGGAATCACTGTGGGCCCAAGTTTTCTCCAGGCCTGGAAAGAAATATCCAGTTTTTCCCTCTTGATGGCCCTGATGACAACTTTCAAATTTCTAGTAATTACAATTTAGTTCACATACAGATCAATCTAAATAGAAAATCATATCACAATTATCTTTGTCATAAACAGATCTACAGAAACCAATTTCTGTAATAAAAAAAAAAGGTCCTCTCTATTAGTACAAGTCAGTAAATTTTAATATGTGATGCATTTTAATAGGGGCAAACTTAAATACATATTTTACAGAGAATTAAATCTAATAATATTTTCATTTTTTGCAAAATATTATTATTAGATTGAATGTAGCTAAACTCATTTTTAACCTATATCAAATATTTGAAGAAAATACAGTAATATCCAAAAATACAAATTGTAGCTAAAAAACCAATTTACATTGCAAAGTTATAACACATCAGATAAAGCAAATCTACATTTGCTGTATTTACTCGCTTATAAGATGATTTCGCATATAGGACAAGGTATGACTTTAAAGATCAAAATAAAGAAAATTAGATTTATTAATACAATTCTAATTTTATTTTGTTTAATCACAAATAAAATGTCAAATGTGTGTAAATGCACACATTGTCCTGCAAAAATTACTGGCATTTTAAATTTTAAGAAAATTCTTGTAAAATCGACAACATAATTTGTTCACGTAAAGCTGGACAATCGGAAACCTTTTTTTTGCCACCTCTTAACAGTCAATCCACTCTCCATCAATTACACTTCGAAGTTTCTCCGAATTCTGATTTCTGAATAATCATGTTTTCACACATGAATTAAAACTTATATCGGGCTCCTGTGTGATTTTGGAATTTCAAATTGGAATTCAATTCAAAAGCTTTGCTTTTCCTATTGCTATTCATCTTTACTCCTGACAATATACAAGAATGATTGAAACAACCCAGATAAAATATTTTTGTTTTTAAACACCAGAGGGTGAGCATCCAGAAAAAAAAATGCAAACACATGGTTTGCAAAAATTATAGCAAAAATGCAAAGAATCCTTCACTCGTGCATATAGGACAACCTAGGTTTTTGAAGCAATGAAAAATGAATAAAAACCTCATCTTATATGTGAGTAAATATGGTAATTAAATACTAATGTTTTTCCAATTATCCAATTATTATTTCTTAACCTGTCTGAAACACAATGTAAGATCTAATATCACTAATATCAAATCTAACATTTTGTTTGTATCACATCATTGATATGTGTATCAATCAGAAAGACAAACTATTTCTATCTGCAGCTTGGCAGGCCCTGTACAAACCTAAGCTGTAGTTTGTTAGTTGAAGGACCTTTTGCACATGCCCATACTGAAGAGCATGGCATTTTATTCTGTTTTATTTTATTTTATTTTTTTTGTTACTGACAGAGCAGGTGTTCCAACGTATTCTGTTTTTAAATTGATTCAGTTTCTAATAGGCATTCAAATTTTTATTTTTTTGTAATTATGTTCTAACAAAGAAACAACGTGATTCACCTGAAGCAGGACTCAGGAGGAGCCCGAAAACATTTGTGCAGTGTATATATTACCAACACTGGACAATAGATTTACAGTGCAATTTATTTGTCATCCGGTGTAAATGCTCTTTTTCGTCAAGTTTTTCAATTAGATAATATCTGATGCCATGATTTATATCCAAAAATTAATTCTGAATTATAAAAAAAAAAAATTGTTGTTTGATAGATAATTAGATTAAATGATTAAAAATAGCAAATTCAAGTTCATCTGTGCAAATTCAAGTCAACAAGTTATGGAGACTTCAAATATCTTTCTACAGCTGAGAGAATTATATTATGATATATTACTTATTTATTGCTACTGAGGATGCACAAATTATCAGTTATTAGAATACAAATATCAGATATAAAAAAAAATCTTGTCCCATATCAACATTTTTGCAAAATTATAACTACAGTTATAAAGTGTTACTGTAATCTCAATCATGATGTACTAATTATTAGGTTGTTGCAAATGAAATGGATGTTTTTCAAAATTTAAAGTTTCTGGCCTTGTATTGAGTTGTTCAGAAAGTAATTTCGTTTTTTTCCATGGAAAAAAAAACCAATTTTTTTCATAACATATTAATATTTTATTGAATTATATATTAACCATTTTAGTCCAATACTTTTTGCCATCTTTCTGGTAGTAGCATGATTCCACGCTCATGAAAGTTCTGATCTTTGCATACAAAAAAATATGTTTACTACCGACATATTCAAAAACAACTGCAATAACAAGCTACATTCATTATAGGTTTTTAAAATATTAAAATGTTATTTGTAAGGTATTAATTTCACTGCTAGTATAGAAGTTTGTCTAAGTGAATTCCAATGTATTGAATTTTTAAACTAATTACAACTGTCATTATAAATTACAGTATACAGGGTGGGCCAGTGAAAACGAAACGGCAGAGTGTTCGTGTTCGTCCAAGCAAATCGCTCGGACAGGTCAATTTTACTCTCGAGGGGACATCTTATGCAATAAAGTTTTTGCGAATCTGAATATTAACTAAACAAACATTTTTTTCGAAATAAATGTTTGTTTAGTTAATACAAAATAAATGAGTTTTTAAAATTTTTTGTTGTCTGTTGTATTCAGAATCGCAAAAACTTTACTGCAAAAGATGTCCCCTCGAGAATAAAATCGACCTGTTCAAGCGATTTGCTTGGACGAACACGAACACTCTGCCGTTTCATTTTCGCTGGCCCACCCTGTATTAAAACTACAGTATTTTGAAACAAAGTATGAAGTCTTAATTTTTGCAGTCTGCAGAAATTCTAAAATATTTTAAATTTATTTTTTAAATTTTATCATAATCTATTTAGTTAATGAAAATAATTTGAACAAGTGAACTATTAAAAAAATTGATATAAATATGTTTTATTGAACTGAGTTATATCTGAAAATGCTATATATTTATGAATTGCAAATGATACATCAATCACTAAGTAAAATGCAATAAAGATCAATTCAGATATTATATTATTGCATTTCTGAACTAACAGAAAATAATATGAAATAATCCTTAAAATGTTCTCTAGTCGACTTACTTTTTACTACTTTAATACATAATTATATTCACCTCTGTTTTGCTCCTTTCGAAGTATTTTTCAACTACTCCACTTATTTTTTCATCACTATTGTTGACAACCTGGATAAAGTGGACTTAGATCAATAACTCAAAATAAAAAAGTATTTAAAGTAAAAATAGTTTATTTTGTAGAAAAATGCAAAGTAACTGAAATTGCTAATAACTTTCCAGAATCTTATATTCTGTAATTAATTATTATACTCAAAAAACTTTTTGTAAGATACAAAAATTAGTCATTTGGCATTTTACTAATATATCAGGTTTCGTCAGGTTTCATCATGTTTGTTTACATATAAAAATTATTCTATTCCTAAACTATAAAATAAATATAGCTTTTTCAGTATAACAAATTACTATTTCGAGAAATTCATGCAATTTCAATCTATAAAACTGAATAAAATTTTAAAGATAATAGCAAATTGTTAACAAGAAATGTTTGTAAAGTTTGAGATTACAAATTTCTAAAAATCTGGAGGAATATGTAATTAAATATTTTTTTTTAATATATACTATAAATGAGCTTTTAGTCTTTTCAAAATTTGCTCTGTATTTTCAAAAGCTTTTTAACATTTATTAAGTTATACTGAATACAATAATAAGGCACATAATTCATTAATAAGTAAAAATTTTTTCATTGCAATCACATGATGAAAATATCAAATAATTGCCTCAAATCCAAAATGATCCCAACCAGAAAGAAAAAAAAAACTGAAAACACACACATATATACATACATACATACAATATAAATACATATTGAACTGAAAATATTGTATTGATTAAAACATGCCTTCTATGGAACTTAGTACTTAGAGAAAGTACAGCATAAGGAATTCTTTAAATACACAAAACTATCATATTGTAACACTGTAGGGCAAAACTACATTACAATCAAAGGTTACAATAGATAAATTTCAAAAGTTACTCGTATTTATGATTATAACAAATGCAAGATGCTAACAGGTTTTTAGAGTTTTCTATTTGTATAATTTTTTCTATTTTACACTAGTATGGATTATCATACTGGTAATTTTTTATTTTCTTTTAAAAAAGTTAAAATAAATAGTTTTAAAATGCTAATATGAATAAATATGGATCCATTTTACATAAAAATTTTGCAACTTGTTTTTCATTTTCTTTTTAATATTAATAATGCTTACATTGTCATTTTAAATAGAAAATAATGCTATCTTTATAATGATAAAGCAATTGCACTGTCCTAAAAAACTACACTTTTTAATTCATTCAAAAGAATGAACTGGAATATTTCAATAGTTGTTATTTTTGCACTGAAATTTATCCAAAATTTTAACAGTAGAAAATGCATTTAACTTTAAGATCTAATAAATGATGCATTTATGTTTACAACATTCTGTACCACAGATGACACATTTGTGTCTTTCATATTAACCTCTGTGCTCATCATCACAGTAAAATTTGCTATTACTTAACTCGTGCATTTCTACATTAGGAGTTTAGCTTTGGTTTATGGCCACAAATAAATCAGCTCTACCATTGTATACTGTATTTGGAACACAAGCACTTCTTTTAATGATACAAATTATATACAAACTGAACTGTATAAGATGCATTTATGTTGGTAAAAATAAACAGAATTTATCATTATTTTGTAGTATAGTATTACATTTATACTACCTATGTATCCAATTTTTAATAAAAAAATTATTTAAAAATAAAAATCATACATAAATGATAATGTAATCCATAAATATAACAATCATCATAAAGCCCGATGAGTATATATAATAACATCCAACAATCGCCTAAATGATCAGGCTATAATTCAGCTATTATAATAGCCAAATTATAGCCTGATCATTTAGGTGATTGTTGGATGTTATTATAGATAATGTAATCAACCACTAAATCTAATTTTCCCACCATAATTTTTGGCTGAAAGTTGAAGGCCTAATCAGAAAACTTTATTAAAAACTGGCCTGAAAAATCCAGCAATTTCTTTTTGATTTTTATTATAAATAATAAAAATGTTAGAACAATGACGAGGCAGTCCTTTAACTTAGAATTAAACTTTATTCTAATCTAATATATTATTCTAATCTAAGACTATACTTGCACTTGTTCACATATCCATAACTTGGCATGCAACTGAAAACAGGTTTCTTCTTGTTTTGAGCGGTCTTGCATGGTTGTTGCCAGTTCATACACAGTTTGTGATATTGACACTTGCTTTAGTTTAGTATTCCCTAACAATCCCCCCTCTAGAAGAGATTCTATCTTTACTTAGCAATCTCTTCGCTAGTTATGCGTTTACAGTGGATCAGAAGTGTTGCTCTTAGTATCCATGTACTCTATTTGTATTGTTTTGTCAGTGATGTTTTCCTTAACTTTGTAGACCCACTTACATTTGATAGTTGTTGCCCCTTCTAGCAGTTCTGTTAAGTTCCATACTTTATGTTTTCTCAGGGACTCCATTTCTTTTTCCATGGCAGCCTGCCATCTGGCTGAGTCGTTCAATTCCATAGCTTCTTTATATGTCAAAGGCTCTACATTGTTCTTGACTATCTTTTCACTAACTGTGCCAAATTCTTTCTTCTGTGGTTTTCATTCTATATTCTTTTCTGGGTCTCCCCCTGTCCTGTTTGATCTATTCATGTCCTATCACTTGCTCATACCAGTTCATTATTCTGCTCGTTTTCACTTTCATTCATTTTGCTTTCATCTGTAACACTAGTTTGGCTTTACTGGCTCTGGCTTCTATGAATTTTTAAACTGTTCATCTTTGGCCTGTACATCTCTCTTGAACTGTGTTTTCAGTGCTTGCATATTAACTTCTAATCTTAATTTTGCATCTTTGGTCAACTGTAACTCACTTTCTAATTCTTCTATCTGCATTTTTTGACTTTCTAATGTTTGTTTTGCATTTTCTAATTCAGATACTTTCAACCTTTGGCTCTCCAATTCTATTGTGACATCTTGTACCTCGGACTGCAGCTTCTTCCTTGATTTTTCCAATTTGATGTTAACTACTTGTAATTCTTCCAACTGTCTCTGAAGTGTTTTGATGTCTTTTGTCTGTTTCTTTCTGTGTTCCTCTAAAACTGCTGCCAATTCTGTTTCTTCTTCCAGTCGTTGTTCCAACTCTTGAATCTGCAAGTTAAATTGGGTGGCCTGTTTTTCTAAACTTTTGTTTTGTTCTTGTTTGTTTCATCTCAGAAATGGTAATCTGGTTCGTTTCCATCTTATGTAGATCTCACAGGGGTTAAGTTCTTCTTTTCATCCTATATTTAGTCCTTTGACCTTTAGGTTGTTGGCCATGTGCCATATGCTCCTTTTGTTTAAGTAACCTAAATGTTGGTGCCACCTTTTCATTTCATTAACATTTGTTTGAGAGAGTTTAGATCCTCCCACCTTTCTTTCACATAGTATAGCCCTCTTTCTTTAAATCCTTGCATGTGTATGCTTTTAGTTTTCAGATCCATAATGGCTGTCTGGTTCTTCTGGAATGGTACACTGAATCCATGATCGGTTATCATCCCTACTGACAGTAGGTTGGTCCTAGTTCTGGTGCAAGGAGCGTGTTCTCTAATTTAACTTGAAATCCTCCCTTTGTTTCAATTATTACATCATCACTTCCTTTGATTTCCGTTGTAGATGAGTTGGCCAAGTTTAATTCACTTATGTGGGATGTTTCAACATTAGAAAATCTTGCTTCATCATTGCACCTGTGTGATGAAGCACCTGAGTCTAGGCACCATTTATGATTTTCACTCCCTTCATTTGCCATAATATTAGGATTATATGACTCCTATTTTTGTGTTGTTAGGCTTGTAGTCTCTATGTGGTAGGCTTGTTAGCCTCTATGCGGTTTTGCTTGTTTCTGTCCTAGCATTCTCTTGCCTTATGGCCCATTTTGCCAAAGTTATGGCATTTGAATTGAATGGCCCCTTATTTTCAGATCGTTTTGTCCATTGTTTGCTTATATACAGCACATCTGAATTCTTCAAGTCATTGATATTGTCATTTTGTTTTCGCACCTCATACTCTTTTATTAGTTTTATTTTGAAAGAAGTTCCTTGTGTTTCGATAGTGATCTGAAATTGTTCAAATAAGTACGGTATATCATATAGCAGTAGTACTGTTAATAGTTCTTCATTCATGGAGATTTCTATTTCTTTTAACTTATCTACTATATCGAAATAGTCTCTTACGTGATCTGCCATGTTGTCTCCTTCCCTCAATTTCTTGAGAATTAATTTCTTTAGTAGCATATCCTTTCTCGCAGGACCTTTTGATTCGAAAATTTCATGCAGTTTATTCCACATTTCATGTGCGGTTTCACATCCTTTTGTCTGTTTTAATTCTGCTGGGCTTATGGCGAGGATTATATCACACATTGCTTTAAAGTCTACTGCGTCCCATTGTTCTGCCATCTTCATTGTACTTTCATCTCCAAGTATAATTTCTAGTTTCTTTCTTTTTCCACTGACATATTCCCAGGAATCATTTTTGGTCAGGAGTGCCTTCATCTGTATCTCTCATGTGTCAAAATTTTCTTTACATAGTGGTTCTATTCATATAGCTAGTTAGTTAGTTGACTTGCCATTTTTCTTTTGTAGGCTTCGTAATTTTATTTCCTTTTAATTCCTGTAATTCTAGCCTTCAATACTTAATTTTCTGTTCCTGGGCCCATAACTGTTGTTAGAACAGTTATGGGCCCAGGAATGGAATGATGAGGCAGTCCTTTGACTTATAATTAAACTGTATTCTAATCTAAGACTATACATGCACTTGTTCACATATTCATAACTTGGCACACAACTGAAAACAGATCTCTTCTTGTTTTGAGCAGGTGTTGTCAGTTCATACATAGTTTGCAATATTGACACTTGCTTTAGTTTAGTATTCCCTAACAAAAAATATATCCAATTTAGTGAGAGAGACAATTGGTACATGATAGATAAAATTTAAAGTCTAGATTGGATGGAAAGTAAAAATGGATGAAATAAACTGTAATGTACCACAGGTGGACACCCAAAAACAAAATGACATTATAATCAAACTCATTATAAAGATAATCTTTGTACTCTAAAACCAATTTTAAATGAACAACATCTGACAAATAGCATATGAAAACATTTGACAATAACTGTTCAGCCACAGAATCCATTGGTGTTTCACTTCACTAGCTTTAAAAGACAAGTAATTGTTGATATTTCATTCTATTTTTGATTTATATTTTATCCATTAATGAAACAGTAAACATTCAAAGTGGAAGGGACAGACAAACATTTAAATGAAAAAATTTTCAGTTACAAAAACTAACACTAGTTTAATGATCTCATTAAGATCATGCATATCACAATACAGTTAGACTTAAATATATCATATTTCGTTATTTTCTAGAAACTGGATCTAAATAAAGTACTGACAAGACGTGAAAAAAGTCTTTTACACTTATCTACTATGATTCATTGCTTCTAACTCAACAATATTTTTGATGAGTGATGCACCATCAAATGCATCTTATTTTATGAATGATGTAGTTTCTGGAAACTCCCTTGAAAACATGTGAACTTTTCTAGCTTCCCTAGATGTAAGAAAGTAGTGTTTGTCATTGACAAGATTTATTACCACATCTACTTGACTTAAATACCGGTTAACTTAATACACACTCACTTCGTTTAACCTTAATATCCGGTACTTCTTGATCGTCCCAACGAACGTTTTGTTCGAATAACCTGAGGCAGTCCTCGGAGAGGACGAAAACGTTCGTTGGGACAATCAAGAAGTACCGGATATTAAGGTTAAACAAAGTGAGTGTGTGACAAGATTTATTTCATCCTCATCTAATCTGCTTAGTCTTTTACTTCAGCAACACTGAAAACACCATAAAAGTGAGCAAAACTTTATTTCAGTAATGAGGTCATCTTCAGATGTGTCCATAGTTCATTGTTGTATAGGCTAAATGGCCAACAACAATCCCTGAATGATAGATAACCTTTCTGCAATTTCCCTGGTGATGTAATGCAGATTTTTTTGGATTAGCACAGTAGTGAGTGCATCATTAACAACAGAAACTTCCAGATTATGGTGCATCTTCTAAACAAAAATTCCACTAACATCCCATGATCCATTTGCTTACAAGAGAGCAGTGTTCAGAGTACTTATAAAAAGGACTTAAACTCATTGTTGTGATCCACACTAGGTATAAAGAGTTCCAATGTATTAAGTGTATTTCCACTGCCCTAAGCTACTCAACAAATCTCATCAAGAGCCTCATCCAACATTATCTTAACCCAAGTCAATTGTACTGAGAGCAATGACCTGCCATAAAGACTGTTACTTTTAACAGGGTTCTCTATTCTCTACAGTACCTATGGAGAAATATCCCAACTAGCCAACATTAATATTGCATTTTAATATTAGTCTAATGGTTTTTTCCTTGCTGAGGAATGATAGATACAGGTGAACAATCTTCACTTCTTGGAATTTACATGTTTTATAACAGGATAAATTGGCACTATGAGTACATCGGAGCTACTCACAAACCACTGAATAAATTGACTAAAAGAACATCACTACACAGTTAAAAAGGTTTGTGCACAATAAGCCCTTGTGGTTTTGCTTATGACAATAACATCCATGTGGACTTGAATAATGCCCATCTCTTACATAGCACATTTGTTCCTGCACAAGTCAACTATGTTCAAAACTTTGAAATTTATAAAGCAACTAAAAAAGGTTTCACTGTTAATTTTAAGGACAGTATATATGGGATGTTCCATTGTAACAGATGTAATATACACAGTCCAGATTTTTCAATAATCTCATTTAATGTGAAAAAGTTACTACTCTTAAAAATAAGAGACTATTATAGCATTGTTGTGTGAACTAGGACAAATAATATAACAGTGAGTTGCATTTGCTGTCTTAATAAACTTTGGTGAAAATTGATTATAAAATTTTGTAACAGATGTAACATGAAAAGGACACTACATTTTTGGTAATTAATGAAATGCCAAACTTCTCTGAAACTTTACATTTTTTTATTACACAATTCGTAGGAAACATATAACACAGTATCAGAAAGAAAGTAAAACCATTGGAACTTTTATAAAATTATTCATTTATTGATAGTCATGTGATAATTACATGTAACGGATGTAACCTGCAACTCCAATGTACTATACAAATTCAGATAAAAACCATAACCCCTCTAGAGTTAACAGGAACAGGAGGATAAACTTTTTTTAATACATTTTCTGATTCATACCATATCTCATCCTTTCTAGTTGGCCATATCCAACCTCCCCTAGTAGACTGCATAGCATTGACCAGCATATCTCCATTTGCAGCTTACACTTTTATGGCACTTACAGTCCCATAAAATTCAACGTTTTCATACAAAACTGCTACATAGTCTCCAACACAGATGTCTGTAAACTGTTGTTTCTTTACCTTGATTTTTACCAACAGTAGAGTTTGGATGTGCAAACACATTTTTCATTGGCCACACAAATTCCCTCGGGTAAATTTCACAGCACTGAAAATCAGATGTGCTTCCTAATTGAAAATAGTGCAAACCTTTTAGCCCAGGAATTGCTGGAACATTTTTACTTGTCCACTCAGGTCCCTTCTCTTCTCTCCAGGCTTGTATCTTTGTTTTTGAGAGAAACAGTACTTTATCTTTGTCAGATACATTTTTAGCTACTTCAAAGAACTCCTCTGCACTGTTGATGACATTTTTCCTCTGAAGAATACTTCTCCATACAGCTCTCTTAATTGTGCCACCAACACCATCAACTGGACTCTTTCCATGAGCTGTCCCCAAAAAAGTCATAGTGATGGAACTCAAACTGGGATGAACAGTCTTTGGCTCACAGACAAGAGAAACAATATACTTGTTCTTACACTGGCTGGGAGCTCCATCTGAGCATATATGGAGGATGGAAATATGTGCATTGTTCTTCAAATGTTCTAAAATAAGCTGGTTACAACAAAACACTGAAAACTTGTCATGTTGCAAGTCATCACTCACTACAACATAATTTGTGCTAGAACCATTCTGTGTTATAACACAAGTGTATAGTGTAACCCCCTTCAGATACCCAGTGAGCAGCCATTATTTCATTCTGCTGTCAAATCGCACAGTTCTCTGAATAGTCTACGTGCATCACTGCTTCTGTGCTCAGATTATTTTTTAGGAACTTCATTGCTCTTAGCTGAGTCTTTGCAATAAAGCAGTGATACCTCATCATTGTCAGCTGTTCAGTAAGAACTTCAACTGCATATTTTGCAGTAGACTTTATGGCTTCTTTCTTGTTCTCTGAATCCCACTGATAGTATGTAATTTCATCATCAGATGCAACATTTCCCACCAACTGGTCAATAAAGGCAGACACCTTATAACATTTTGTGCATTTGTTCAGGCAACAACTTGGTATCCACATGCAAACAGAGTTTCTCACAATCTTGTCAAGTGTAGGTAAGCTGAAACCAGCATTTTTAAATCCATCTAAAAGTAACTGGAAGTTCTCGTGATACTTGCAACAGCAAATATTGTGGTCTTTGTCTGATGATGATTTCACATGTGCAGGTCTTAACTTTGTAAATAATGATTTTCATACTTTAACTCCAGGATGCTCTTGCTTAAAAAGTCTATGTGCGTCCATCATAGTCATATTCATCGTTTTTTTTTTGTATTGTTTTCTTGGCACCACCCTTACGAACTGTTACATAATCCTTCATTCCTGGACATTGTCATGATATAATGTCACTCCCATAACATGCTACAACCAAACGTTTAGTCTCATTATCACTGTCCTCTTGTGTCTTTGGCTGTTTTTTATTTTCAATTTCATACTGAACAGCTAGTTTTTTTCACAATTGCTCTCTGCTTTCTTGATGATACTGGTAAAGCTCTCTTTACTCTCTGGACTGTTTTCCCATATGACTGTGGGGTGATGAAAGACTTTGAAGGGCTCTCATTTAAGGACAAGTCTGGATTAGGATCAAGTTCTTTCTTGCGTTTTCTCATAGCTCAAATCTCATCCTCTCTCTTGATTTTGCTGCCTCTGAATGTTTTTTACTAGCTGTCCAGGATTGTCTACGAGCTTTCTGGTCTTCTACATTTTTTCTTTTTGTTTCAACTATCTTTTCTGCATTCATCTTGGCCCTATACTTTCTCATCCTCTCTGCAGCTGTCATTGCTACTTTTTTGCCAGGTGGTTCTGATAAATCTGCCATCTAAATAAAAGAGAAAATTAATGAAACATAATATAACTGATGTAACAACCTATCCTGTTACATCTGTTACAATGCACTTGTTACATCAGTTACATGCATAATGTTTCTTAAGCATTACTTCAATTATCTTTGCATGAGGTTATGTTTAAATGTGATGAAAATCATTAGAAGAATGTGTAATTACAAAGGTTTCAGTGACTTAATGACCAAGATATAGAGAAGTTTGTAATAAAATGTAACAGATCAATAGCTGATCCATTTCATTTCCATTATATCCACAAGGATTCTAAATTATTATATTTTCTACATGGATTTATAATCTAAAGATACTTACTTTTTACTATTATCAACAAGTCATCCAGACTCTCAAAGTAACAGAAGAAAATAGTTTCCTTTATATGCTCAAATGTTCAGTCACCATGTACTACAAAACAACTTCTGGAAAAATCCAAGATGGCACCTGATCACGTGACTAACTGTTGCCAAAAATATGATTTTTTTACATTTAGATAGCCTATATGATAATATCATAGGAACAAAAAAAAGTATTATTTAGTGAAAAAAATTTTCACCCTAGAATGTCCACTTTTCCATGGAATTATCCATATGTACTTTATTTAACCCCTGTATTTTATTTTGATTTCATTTTAAGTTTCTCCAACTTTCTTTTACACATACAACCACCAGCACATGTAACTTTTTTAGTGCTCCATTAAACTTGTTATTAGATGTGAATGTGTTTATAAAAATGTATATGATTGATTGTTAAATCCATAGATCATCCCTCTAGCCCACCTACTTTCCAAATTATCACTCAGACTGCCAAAGGTTCACTTTTCTTTACACAAGTGCTCTTTTTCTGGAAAAATGACATATTATAACTTGTACAGCATAAGTACTTGCATGTGTAGCAAAATTATCACAGAACTATCCCATCCTGTCATCCTGTTTTCCCTAAAATATACACAGTTAGTATTGTCTAAGTGCAATCTCTCATCATGCCAACTAAACCATAGACTGAGGTTTATTACATGGACATAAAGTCCATGTAATAAAAAGTTTTTTCCCTATACCCAGTCTCCTTGAATTCACATTCTCAAGCCAAATACTTAAGCCAGCATGCATATACACCTGTTTACATGCATCAACCCACACAGCATTCTTCTTCAAAGCACATTCATCATGGTTTTACTTGTTTCATTATGTAACATCAACCTCTGCTATGTTGTTTTGATGACATGTTTTGAAATTAAATTTTTTTCCCTCAAGGATCACTTACATACACTAGATATCTTTATTTGTCTCTAAATAAGAATACTTTAATTATAATCTCTCCCTATACATTAATTGACACTTAAAATAAGAAAATATTATAACAAAAAATATTTCAGATTTATTATTCAGGACTATTATTTATTTAAAACACTTAAGTTGAAAACAATATTGATAAAAACTAAGTTACCTTTAAAGGTACATGAATCTCAGATGTCTTTCATAATCAATGACAATAACATTACAAGAAAGAAAGTAAACTCTTAGAAACAAAATATGTGATATCTGATATTTCATTCTCAATTACTTCAATCTGTATTGACAAAGAAAAGTCAAATTGTTTAAGTAGATATTCATAAAAAGTAAAATATTTGCTGTAAATTGATTTATTGCCATAATATAAATTAAAGTTATAGTACAATACTGAATGTAGAAATTTATTGTATATCATAAATTTATTCATTAAATAATAAATTCAACACATTTAGCATTACATTAAAAAAAAAATTAAGTATTAAAATGAATTCTGAATACTTTATTTCCAAGATTCTGATTATTCAAAAATCTTCATAGACTTAATCAGAACTATTTAAGTGTCTCAAGTGAAACCAACAAGATTCTTCAGAACTAATTTTACAAATGTATTTAATTACAATATAATATATCAAATTTAATAAAAAATTAGCTCAATAAAATGATATCAGAGAGAGACCAGTCCTATACAAACAAAATTATCTGAGATGTAAAAAAAACTGTATCAAGTAAAAACTTATGTCAATTTAGACAACAGTCAAATTTTTTCTTAAGAGTTTTTCTTTGGTAAAGATAAGCTTGGAGCTTGGAAGTGATTTGTAAAAACAATAATGCAGATAAAAATCTTGTGGTACTGCTTCCAAGCACCAAACTTATCCTTAGTAAAAAAAAACTGCTAAGAAAAAATTTGACTGTCATCTAAATTGTCATAAATTTTTACTTGATACAATATTTCTACCTTTCAGGTGATTTCATTTGGATATCAATTGTTTTTTAGTTAATAATTATATTATTAGATCAAGATATAAGACAATGATATATTATGACAATGATGAAATATTACAATTTGGTTGACGCTTGGCAACCACTGACCGAATGCACCATTGACCGAATGCTTTCGATACACCGTTTAGAAAAATTGTTATAAAAAGTTTCAATTTGCCCAAATTTGAGCATTTTATTATTCTGGATAACATTTTGAAAGAAAATCAATTGTTTCAGTACAATTTTATCCTTATAAGCATAAAATTAAGCTCTACAGGAAACTGCCACAAACTGTGACATACCAATCCAGAAGTTTTGCCAGCATCTCACTGATAATGAGAAAAGCTCAAGTTTTAAAATTTGAGCTTTCTATACCCAGTAGGTTTTTCTCTAAAAGAATTTGCAGTGCAGGACAAAGAAAAGAAGAAAATACTGCTTTTTTTGGCTATTTTTGCACTTTCAATTGCTTACATTTAGCAACCCCTTTACAGATAATCTTGAAATTTTGTACACTCCCTAAGAAAACAATTATCTTTCAAATGAGATATTTAAATTACTTCAGGTGTTTGGGGGACAGCGAAATCTATCCCAAAAAATTAGCAACTCTCATTCCTGTATATGGTCAGTCAGTGACTTTTTTACTTGGCACGAAGTCACTGCTGCGACTTTCAATTTCAATTTTAAAAAAATCTTTAGAATTATTTTACGTACTTCAAATATTCTAAATTTAGAGCTATAACTTTTAAAGTTTAACATTTAGTTATAAAACTTTTAAATATATATTTTTATTTTAAAGCTATAATCATGACTATCAAGAGGGAAGGAGCTGAAGATTTTTCTCAGAGTCTAGAGACAAGTTAGAGATCTACAGTGATCCCTATAGTAAAAATAACATTAATTAATAGTTAACAAAAAATAAAATTTTCAAGCTGCTTTTTATTAATAAAGAAAACATTGTGTTCAAAAATAAATAAAAATAGCAACAGGGATTCACTCTATCCCAGGGCTCCATACAAGCTCTTGGCAGCCATGACTAAAATGAATTATTAAGACCTGTTAAACTGTGGCCTACAATAACTATCAGCTATATCACTTTCACAAGTGGCCATGTGGTGACATTCAGTCTAATTCTCAATACTAAATTTAATAACGTAAGTTTTAAAAATCTTGTGAGAAATAGGCTTTAATTTTAAGGAACTACACTGCATACACAGTGCAGGAATTTCATATCTCATATTAAAAAAATAAATATTTTTCTTATTATTATTTAAAAATGACATTATTAGCTCCGACTGTATTCTCCACTTAAATAAACATAATACATTTAAATACAGAAATTCAATTAATAAAAATTAAGTTTTATAAAAATTTTATAAATCTGCAAACTTTAAAAATAGATTATCTGCAATATACATAGTCTGAAAATGATGTACTTTTGATTTTAAACTTTTACTGATGTTATTAATTAAATGACTTTATGCTGGTTATAACAGATGTGCTTTTATAATTTAAATGTAAATAATAAAAATCTTTCATTTAATACATTTAAATAAAAAATAAAATGCAGAGATTCTTGGTTATAGTTTGACTTTTTGACAATTTAAAATTTATTTGGAAGCTATTTGGAATTTGCTGTATGTAATCTAGCAATAAAAGGTTATTGATAATAAGAGCACTTAAAGAAATAATAATAAAAAAAAAACATTTATTTAATCAGTGAAATTTCTTTATCATTTAAGGTTTAATTTTTGTGATTTTTGAGGGTTTTTTTTGTTTGCTTTCTTATTTGCTGTCATTAATATTAATCACCGAAATATAACTGTTGAATACGGAGAGTTAAATTTCCACAAAATAATTTTACTCAATATTTAAGCTCTATTTTGTCACATCCAATTTGTGCATTTTTCATTACGTATGGCCGGAACACATTGCAAAAAATCTACATAGCTTTGCTTTTTTGTAAAATATGAAGCAAAGCAAAATTAATTGCATTTTCTAGTTTTTGTAAAATAAGCACAAACAATGGCTTCGGACACTTAAGTCATTAAAAAATCCATTTCTTTTATGAAAAAACCATGCTATCTCGATTATCGATTGTTATGACAAACGATTATTAATTAATAAAGCTTCAGATGTCTCCATTTTTACTTGTCATAGTATTCGGTTTATTTTCTGTAGTTATTAATGGATACTTCTGTATAGTTTATCTAGGACACGACTACTTGATTTTCTTACACGGAGGATACTCGTCAAAAACGGTACCAAATAGAGAACCATTAATGGTTAAATCCAGCGTAAACTTAAATAACAATTATTTTTGTCAAAATTTTGTGTCCAATTGCCTTAAACAGTACACTGCATTGCCAAGTTGTCTTGTTGATAAAAAAAACTGATAACTATTTAAATTCATTTTGAATTTAAGCAATTAAATAAATTATTTTAATCATAACATTAACTCCAGTTATAAAATAACTTTTCTAATCAACTTATAAGTTGGAATATTTTAAAATTCCTTCAGGGACAACCAGTGGTTACATTCTAGGAAATCCCATATTACATAATTAGGGGAAAAATTCTTATTATTATAAATATAAAACAGGTAAATTCCAATAAACGCAATTAAACATTCGTGCCAAAATTTATACAATTCACATAAAATATCCTGCCGTTAATTAACGTTATTAATAAAATATGAAAGAGTAGAAAACGTCCACTTACGATATTAATTAATTACAACGCCATTGGCAACGTAACATTGATTAAATACGCGGTGTTTACTTGAAAGAAAAAAAAAACAGTTGCAAGAAGTTTCCCCATAACTCCCTATACTTACCTTGACTATGCTGGAAACTGTACAGATGGATTGCTGTAGATGGTCGGTAACCGTGTAAGGTATATTTTGTTCGTCGATGTAACAGACAAGGTTTAGTTCGCCACCAATTTCGTTTCCTTCGTTTTCTACTTGAACTTCGTAACTTTGATTATGTATCTTCAGGCATCTGTCCTGATGTTTTTTACCCTTCGCATGTCTGAGTAATTCGGATTTTCCTGCCATCAAATCGCGATCGCAAAGTCTACAATAACCGTATCCTTCTCCTTTCGAACTCTTTGTTAACCATCCTCTAAAAGGCGCTAAATTTTCCCATTCGATTAAGTACCTTTGAAAATATTTTCTTTTCTTCTTTTTCGGTGGCGATTCACATGTTTCAGTTTCTATCACTTTATCGTCGATGTTTTCGGGACAATTTTCCCTACGTTCTGTTTCTTCCATGCTGGCTTTTTTCCCTCGGGTAAAACGTAAAATGATTTTTATAAAACTCTAATGATTAAAATATTTATGAATATGAGTTAATTTTTCCAAGTTCTACTTATAGGTAACCACTTGGCTTATTTAATTGAAAGGAAATGAAGTGTAAGTTAAATAATGTTTCCCTGTATATTCCTTTTTCATCCTGTAATTTCCCTGCGGTTGAATAATAATGGTTAAGTGTTGCCGGATGTACTCTCCGCGACCTGGCAACAATGAAGGATAACATTTTAGGAGACTGGATTTCTTTTTTTTACGAAGTCTTAGTAACTATATATTTATTGATTTTAATTATTATTTATTTTTCAGAACTATTTCGTTCATCCGAATTTTAGTCTTATGCGTCCATCAAAAATATGCGGTTTTTACATTCTTTCGCTATGTTGTCACTAAGAGTGCCTTTATTTTTAGCAAGCCCATTATGGTTCTAGTAGTTTTACAATGGAGTGGCCTGGTGGTGAGGGACAGGCCCGACACATCCATACCTGCAAAATTCTGGGGTTTTTCGACCCGTCCGGATTCGATCCCGTGTCCCGTAGAATGATATTCTACCGCCTTATATCTCGCCGTCTATCATAAATATTACATAAAAATTTAGCGCACTAATTTATCGCGTATTTAAAAAAGATAATATATAATCGTAGAAAAAAATGAAACTGATAACTCCTTTTTGACAGCAAGTTTATCTTTGGTTGCAACCAATGAGCTAGAATATATTACGTAGAGCAGCTGTAGCGACGCCATGTTTAAAGAAAATTTAATACACGACCGCCATTTTCCTTTTAGTTAAGGTGGTGTACCATTTGTGTTGTGTAAAGGCAACGAGTAAGAATGTTCAACTCGTGTTAAAGTGTGCAAGTGAAAGGAAAAGTTCCCACCCCTTGAAGTGGATAGCAAATCGCCTTCGTAACTCGACATTCGAACGAGATTCAATTAAAACGATATTTTTACAGCTGGAAAAAAATAAATAAAATATACAGTATATATGATATATTATGTATGTAGTATATTGTATATATATTGTATACGTATCATATGTATACGACTTATACAATATATACACCGAGCAGTCAAGGTGGCAGCCTACCGCTCTGGGGGACCCGGGATCGAATCCGACGGGTCGAAAAATTCCTGGGGGGTGGTCCGTCCGGATATGTCGAAACCCTTGTTTCACCATTCAGCCGCCCCATTGTGGGCCTGGCCGAACCCACATTGGGCTTGCTAAAAAGAGGCTCTCTTAGTGCCCACAGGGCGGAAAGGGTTAATAATTGTTTTTCCTTTAATTATCATTACGTTATGATAATGTGTCAATCCGATCTTTTCATACACTGTTATTAAAATAATAAATAAGACTATTAAACCAAACAAAATCGTAAAACAATACAGAACCAACGCCTATAAAAACTTTGTTGCAATTTCCTTTTACAATTACAAGCATAGCCTATTATTTATAGTAAATGATTCCATTTATAATAATATATTAATAACAATTTTATCCTAGTCTCTGCTTTTGCTAATTAAACAATTTTAATATCACTATTAATTTACAATAGTTGTTATTATTATAAACATTTGAAGAGTGGTTTTTAAATAGTTGAGTTACTGAAGTAATGCAGTCGATAACAAATGCTTTTTCTCTTTCTTTCCATTTACCACCGATACTTAAGTAAATGAGAATTTTTACATCAGGAAAGACGTTTATTATCCGTTGATTTAACGTTATAAAACATCTTTCCTAAAGTAAAAATTCTTGTTTACTTAGGTCTCAATGGTCAGTGACAAAAAAGAAAAAAAGAGATGAGTGTTTGTTATCTCAGCTATATCACTTCAGTGACTCAATTTTAATTCGAAAGTAATTTACTTTCACAGTAAATCATTCAAATTAACGAATGACAAGTTATCTGATACCTATGTTTCCCCATTTCTTAATAAATCTTTCTTTTTTTCGTCTTAGTTTTTCTTCTTGTATTTTTTTTTCTTCCGCTCTTTGCTTTTCTTTTTGTCTATTTCGGAACACCTTTCGTACAAGTTTTGGTGAAAAAGAAGCTAGATCATCTAATAAATCGTACAAATATATCTCAATATCTGTCAACATTTTTATCCAATCAGTTTCATCGAAAAATGTTCCGCAAGTACGATGCACTTCTATTATTTTATCCTGCAAACGTTTATCTTCCATATTTTCCACAGAGTTTTGAGTCATAGCAATTAGTTCTTCATATTTTTTCGATTTTTGATTTTCGTTTTTCAGACTGTCTTCTAAACAATTCTTTGTATCATTCAAAGCATCTAGTTTTTTCTTATAAATTTCTTCAGTTTTTTTAAAATTTTCACATTTATCTTTCAACATCTCTTCAAGCTCTGAATTATGTGTAATTCGTGACAAACATTCACTTTCGTATCTAATTAAAATGTTCTTCATCTTATCTGGGTTTTTAAAGCATTCTAAATCCTCATTTCCTTCTCGAGATGCTAAACAAAGCAATAAATTTCTGTACTTCTCTAATTTCCTTAATTCTCGTTCACGTTTTAGGATCTTGAATTCCATCATTTTCTTACGATTTGATAAGTTTTGAATTTCATCCAGTAATTCTAATGAGTTTTCTTTAACACTAGTTACTAAACTCATAGCTTCTTCACATTCTTTTTTGCCTTCTTCCACTTTGTCTTCTAGATTTTGCAAATTTTCTTCATAGTTTCTTTCTAAGTTATCCATGATTTCTTCTTTGTCTGCAATTGATTTTCTCAATTTTCTAATTTCTTCACATTGTATTTGTGAAATAAATCCAAGCTTTAGCGATTTCTTGTTTCTTTCGATATAATCTTGATAATTTAAAGTCTTTTTTTCACTTACTGCAGCTTTTGATCGTAATACTTTAAATGACTTATTAGCTTTGTTCGTAGCCATACTTCCACTTTCTGGCTTCCTATCTCATCAAACAGTTATCAATAACCCTATCTTGTTTACTTTCAACATAGCAACTACTACTATGGCAACAATTGATTTTTGTTTTATAGTAGTTGTTGAATCATAAAATTTATTAACTTTCCTGAATGTTTGAAACTTTTAAGTTAATTAAACTAAATTTAAATACTCAAAAATATTGATATTGTGTAAGTCTATTTGCTTATTAATAAATAATGCACAAAGAAAAAATTGAATTTAATTATTCAGTAAATATATAATGTCCATAAAGTACGTGTGCAATTTGAAAAAAAATTATAATTTTATTAGTATTTGCGATAGAAAAAAAAATCTGTAAAAAGTAATAAAAAGCTTAATTTACGTAGTTTTAAGTAAAATTATTTAGTAACATGTTTTCAGAGATTGGAAGAGGCGAACGTGGAGCAAGGTCCTAGAATATATTCTAGGACCTTGAACGTGGAGACCATTTTCTTGGCCTCCACGTTTGCCAGATTTGACTCCATTAGATTTTTTTTTTTTTTTTTTTTTTTTATGGGGACATGTGAAAGCAATAGTGTATGCAACCAAACCTCAATCGTCAGAAGACTTGAAAACTAAGATAAGTAATGTGATTTCAGGCATTACTGTAAATCAGTTGTTCCGCCTTGTGACGGCACCGGTGTGCCGTCACAAGGTGGAAGGTGTGACGTGAACTTTTACATATTCTATTAATTTCAAGTTTTATTTATATATTTTTATCACAGTTGCTGTGTTTCTTATGCTTGTATTTCATTCTCTGCCACAGCACTGATGAAATAAGATGATGTTTTGTTTATTCTTTATTACAAGCCACGCATTTTTATGTATTCTAAGAAATTAAATGTAAAATAAATTTGCTCACAGGTGTTGATATCTGTTTATTAATAATAATAATAGGTTAGTGGCATTACGTAATTCTATTTATAGGATCATATCATACTTTTTGAGGAGAATAACATTTTGGTGTGCCGTGTTGAATCATGTCGAGTCATGGGTGTGCCGCAAGTAGAAAAGGGTCGCGGAACACTGCCAGTGTAAATCAATTGACAAATGTTTTTAGAAAACTAAAAAATTGTATTACTAATGATGGTGGACATGTGGAAACTTAAACATATAAAATACAATACAATACAATTATATAAAATACAATACAATACAATACAATTACATATAAAATACAATAAAATAATACAGATTTTCTTATTTCAAATACATTCTACATAATTTCTCTATCGCAAATACTAATAAAGTTATAAATTTTTTAAATTGCACACGGACTTTATGGAGACCCTGTATTTGCTGTTCAATCATTAAAACACCTGTTAAAAAATTTAAATCTGTAAGAGAACACAAATTTGATAAAATAAGTGTAATCTATTATACTTCTATATGTAATTATGTATTTTAAAAAGTACAGGCATATTAAAATAAATTTGAAAAACCCGAAAGTGTGAATAATTCTTTCGATATACAATTCTCGAAGTAAATTTGAGGATAATTTTTTTAATTTCAATTTTGACTAAATTCTGTTTAAAAATAAGTGATTTAAATAATAATAATAAGTGGCAAAGGTTCTTGCTCTACTTTCCCGGCATATGGATAGAAGGTTACCAGAACCTGAAAGTCCGATAATTTTAATTATACTGCGATATAATGTCTAAAAATTAAAAAAAAAGCTTAAAAGAGATTATTTTGTTAAATTACGATAAAAATCTCTAATTTAAAAATATATATACTTAAGTTTAAAAAAATACTAATCTCAAAGTTAAACTTGTGTGTGACGTTATCTGTTATGAGATTTTATTTCAAAATAATTTTTATATTAATTATTATAAAAAGCTAAAAGGGCTTAATTTTTGATGGTAGAGATGAATTTTAAAAAATTGTAAATGCAAATAACGAGTAAAAATTTTTAAGTACGATCCCACTCGAAACATGACCCCTTTTATCTGTCCACCTTCTTGACTTTTAACTACCAAAATTTAATAGCACCAATTTTCCATATATAGAATCTTGCCAAGTTCAAAGTTTTGGTTTGTCCAGTCTTGAGATATAATGCAAAATAGACGCCGACACATGTGTACGCACGCGCACAGAATTTTGTAAGGTATTTTTTTACATTTTAGACACTTAAGTGTCAAAACGTTAAGAAATGCAAAAATCTGGGAAGTAAAAATTTAACCGATTTTCATACTTTCCCTATGTTAAGTTCTATAACAGTCCGGAAAGTAACAATTGATTAGTTTTAGATTTATGTCGATATAAAAGTAAATTTTTTATTATTATAAAATGACTAATAAATTCTTACATTATTGATAATTGTTTACGTTACAGAACTTATAAATGATTTAATAGATCTTCATGCTAACAAGTAAGAGTAGTAAGAAATGTCTACTAATATAATATGATCTTTATATTTATTCGTTAAATCCGATCCCATCAATGGTTGTGTGGTTAAAATCACTATAAACAAATAGTTTTTGGAACAAAGCAATTATTTGTACTGTACATTACTTATTTAAAAAAGTCTTGATTGCATTCTTGCAAAGAACAATAAAATTGTAAGTGTAACAATTGATATGTAAGTCTGGTGTAAAAACTGACAATTTAGTTCGCGTTCACAAATGGATTGTCTATGTAAACTTTTCTGTGTTTCTTTAACGTAACTGACATCTAAATAGGGTCTAGGTTCCCATCAAAAGTTCTTTCAGAGGCTTTTCATTTGCATATCGCCAACATATTGTAATGCTATATCTCACCCATTCTTTGAGATATCCTTATAAATGTACGGGAAGGTGGCCGAATGGTTAAGATGGCAGTCTACTACTCTGCGGGACACGGAATAGAATCCGACAAGTAAAAAAATTTTCAGGAATTTTTCGAGAGATGGTCCGACAAATACGTCGGTCCTCGTCCCTCGCCATCCGGCCGCTTTTCTTTTTCTTTTTTTCATTGAAAAACAAATCTTGTTTGGAAAGGCATACATGTATAACCTACTATTCTCCTAATCGTGTTAAAATTATAAACAAAATTGTTATAACTAACTAAATAGAAATTTTACTAGCCTTTTTTTTCTTTGAAACGCTTTTGTAATTCTTCTTCATTTACGCCGAATTTCATTTATGGCTCTATGCTTCTGCATAATTACTAACACTATTCTCTTCGTCCAAATTAATCTCCAACGATTACCTTTTACGAGAGATAATAGTTTCATCTATCCTCCCTTCTAATACTGTTTTCTATTTTCAACTCCACCTATCAATGCATCTATTTTGAAAAAGTAAAATAATGCCTTCTTTTTTCACTCTTCCATTTTATCACCGAAACTCATGTCGGAGACAACTTGTGCCATTTGAAAGTTCCCATACAATATTCCTATTGGACGAAACACTACACTGTCGAAATCGGATCATTGAATATTTTGTCGTAAATAGTAAATCTATTACTATGAGCTTCGTGAATTGCAGATACAATTTGTCGGATTTAACGATATCGCAAGAATACGACGTTGTAGCTTTTTTTTTAAACTTTTTCCGCCCTATGGGCACTAAGAGGGCCTCTTTTAGAAGGCCCATTATGAGTTCGGCCAGGCTCACAATGGGGCGACCAGGTGGTGAGGGACGGGGCTCGACATATCTAAACGGACTACCCCCCGAAAAATTCCTGGGGATTATTCGATCCGTTCGGATTCGATCCCGGGCCCCCAGAGCGGTAGGCTGCCACCTTGACCGCTCGGCCATCCGGCCCGATGACGTTGTAGCTAGACCGATTTAGTCGGCCATAGTGTGAAATCGCTTTTACTATAAAAATAACCCTGTAATATCATAAAATTTTGCTTAAAATCCTTACTAAAGGAGAGTGATAATGTTTTTAATAAATTGGTTAATATATAATAAGTTATAAATTACACAATTTTATTGTTTCAAAATACGATGTAAGAGTGGTAAGAGACGAGGCCCGGCATATATATATATATATATATATTTAATTCTTAGCTAATTTTATTTTGGACTCTTTATTTAGCTAAATATTAAAACAAATGTATAAAATAAATAAATTGAGTAAAATTAAAACTAATATTCACATAAAGATAAATTCGTTTGTCAGTCAAATAGCTCCAGATGGATTTTTTAAAACCAAAATATGTATATTTATTCATTTATTAAAAAGATATGATATAAAACATAAAATTTATAAAACTAATTCGTTTACATTAGTAAAAAAAAAATTTGATATTATTACTTTGAAACTGGCAACACTTGCACGGCATTACTTGCAAAAATATCAAACAAAATGGCTGGTGATCGAGCATACAAGAGCGGATTTGTTTTCGATAATTGTAGACGAAATGAAATGCTTAAAGAAGCTGGATACCCAGTTCCTAAATTTAGAAAGACGGGAACGACTATCGCAGGCATAGTTTTTAAGGATGGAGTCATTTTGGGAGCAGATACAAGAGCTACCGAAGGACCTATCATTGCCGATAAAAATTGCTGTAAAATCCATTATTTGAATCCAAATATATATTGCGGTGGAGCTGGAACGGCAGCAGATTTAGTAATGACTACAAAATTGATTTCTTCTCAGCTCGAATTACTACGCTTGGAAATGGGTAGAACTGTACCAGTCGTGTGTGCAAATACATTGTTGACACGAATGTTGTTTAGATACCAAGGATACCTCGGCGTGGCTTTGATACTTGGAGGAGTGGATTCGACCGGAGGTAGCATCTACTGCATATATCCACATGGATCTTCTCAGAGCCTGCCTTACGCTACCATGGGATCGGGTTCTCTTGCCGCCATGACCGTGTTCGAGAGCAGATGGAAGCCAAACATGGAATTAGAAGAAGGAAAGAAACTAGTGAAAGATGCCATAGCTGCCGGCATCTTGAATGACTTGGGCTCGGGTGGAATTGTCGACCTGTGCGTCGTAACTAAAGAAGGAGCTACGCACCTCCGTCCCTACGAAGTCATCTCGAAGAAGGGAGAAAGGGGAGGAGTGTATAAATATGAACGAGGAGCCACGGCTATTCTCTCCAAGCAAGAAATTCCATTGGAAGTGGAAGAAACTATTGTTGATCTTAGTTAAATTCAGTTTAATTACAATTATTTAGATTTCTTTGGTAAATTTCTGTTAAAATGGTTATTTTACAGATATTACTTCACAAAAATTAATTTTTAATACTTGTATTTTAAAAGTGTTTAAAGGTTAATAAATTGATCTTTAACTCATCATGCTTATGTAATTTTGTGTAATGCAATATTATAATTATTTACAAAATATTTGCTGGGGATTTGTTAATTTGATTCTCTTACGTATTAAATGATATGTTTTTATGTAAAGATAACTTTACATTGACTTAATGGAAGTATATTGTTTTAAATATACATTCTAGTTACCAATTCATTCAGTACTGCTGGTTTTGAATTAAATGTATTATATTGATATATAAGTAACTATTGATTCACAGTATGATAAGTTGAATATATCTAGAATTACATAAACATTAAGTTTTAAATTATGATTTTACATTTTCATTTTACCATTTAATTAACTTGAAACAGACTGCATTTGTTAATAATAGAAGGCAAATTCTATACATTAATAGTGAAAAAACTTTTCAACCTGCTTATTGAACTCAATATTTATAATGCATTTTAAATCTAATTTAAAATTGTAGCCTGAAGATGATCCATTAAGCAGACTGAAAACGTTTAAATATGAGGTTTTTCACAGCTATGTAGCTAACATATGAGACCAAATAAATCTTATTGTAAATGGTGAACTGTGAACATTTGGAAAATTAAGTAACCAGCAGTGCTCTACTAGGAAGGTGCATAGATAGCTCAGGTAGGTGGCCTCAAAATGAAACTGATGAAAAGTTACACAATATACTGTAACAAAGTTTATATTTCTTGAGTACACAAAAAATATAAACAATTTTTATTTCCTCTATTAAAATTAAGAAGCCCAAAAGTACCTGTACAGAAAAATTGAAAAGCCAGTTACAATACTGTTAACCATTATTATAAAATCGTTAAGTTTGTTTTATTAAACAAAATAACTTTTTAAATTCATTTAAATTAGTGTTTACTGCAATTTTATATATAAAAGTATTCAGTAACAAAGATCCTAGTTAAACTATCCAAAATGTAAATGTCATCTTTGACAATGGATTTATATTTATTGTTTCAAGTCTAAATTTTACTGACTTTTACAATAGATTAACAAATCTGCAATGTATGATTATTTGACATTTATATAATAGTTCAAAAATTATATGGGAAAACAAATTTTGAAAATAAACTCCCATTTATTTTGACATTTGTTAGAATTGACATTAACATCACAAGGAGTCACACTATATTAATAAACTTCATAAATCATATATTAAGGTAAAATGTTCCTTAATTCTCTCATTTTCCATTAAGAGTATTCAGAATCTTAAATTATTTAGACAATTAGATGAAAATATTGTTAAAATTTAACTGATCAATATTCCTTCTATTAAGTATCTATCATAGCCAAAAATATTCAATTTACATAATCAGAATATCAAATAAAACAATTGTATTTTGTTACATTAACAAATAGATTAGGATTATAAAAATTAACTAATATAGTTTAAAAATTATTTATTTTTAGAACATAACTACTGCTACTTGTTTTAAAATAAAAAGTGCTTCTTTATATTTTCAGCAGTTTCCTCATATACCTATCAAGAACATATTTAATTCTTAAGGATGAAAGTGAAAACAACGACCCCAAAACCTTATTCCATAAACATGTGTTGTTCAAAATAAATAAAAATACATGTAATCTAACTTTCATCTCTAGTCCAGTTTGCAGGACTCTACTGTTTTAATGTCTTACAAATAATTTTTTTTTTAAATAATTGGTTAAATATAGGCTTGAATGTAATAGAAAACAAAACTGTAGATTTTTTTGGTACGTCTTAAATTGAATCTGTATATTTTGCATACTATAAATTTTAATTATTATAAATGAAAACTATTTTTACAATTATATTTCTATTAAATTCTTCATAATGAGGTATGTTACCATCTATTTTGAAAAAAAATTGATATCGAATTTCATAATTTTTATAGTAACTTTGTCCATCTTACTTTTTCAAGCAAATGAAAACATTTCAGTGCAATATTTATGATTTTAACAATCTTCAGAAAAACTTGTTAAATAATGAAAAAAAAAAAAAGAGTTAAAATGTAATTTACAACAGAAAAGAAGTTGAATTTATTCATAAAGATGTTTTTAAATGACTTGTTATAAATATGCAGTTATTTAATAATTTCAGAGAATCAATATTTTTTAAAGAAAAAAAAACCATCAATAATACACATGTATAACTTAAATCATTTATAGTTTATTTAAAAAATGGTTACAAGAAATTTTAATTTATATTTAGAAAAAATATCCAATCAAATCAAGCATGCAGGGAGGCAATCTGATCATACTGAGTCTGTACAATAGTTTGTAAACTATTTTCAATTTGTCCTAGATTGTTATGCCATCTCATAAGTATCTCTCTCAATAACTGCCATTGTGGTTTTCCAAAAGTTCTGTGCATTGTTGAATTTACAATGACTTGCTTGTGAACTTGATCCATTTTTGCTTGCACCATTTTTGTTCGGAGTACTGAAAATAAAGAATTATGACATTATACGTTTTAATTTAACTTAACTTAGAGATAATAATAAAACCTACCATCAATTATGAAACTTTCAACTTCTTCTGATTTTAACTGCAATTCTGTCTTAATAATTTCAAATGGAATTTCTCTTCTTGTTTCAGCCATTTGCATAAAAGTTAAAAGCCTCATTTTATGCAGACTTTGTTGATGAGACAGACCTAATAAAATTATAATTACAGTATTATATTATATTATAAAATGAAATAAAATATTAAAATGCAAAACTTACCTAAAGAATGAATGAAATCAGTATTTGCTTCATAAAATTGTAAATATGAAGATAATTTTTCGGAAACAAATATTGTAAGCAGGTCGTGAATTAATTCTCCTTCTAAAAATCGTACGGGTTTTAATGTAAGCAAATGATCCATTAAAAATGTGCTGGGATCACAAAGGCAGGCAACTATACATCTATAAAATATTTTTGTTATTAGAATAAAATTAAAATATTTATTAAGAAAATTTGGTATTAAAATTTTTTACTTATGTGCATCTTCTCTTGCTTGTGAAGCATTATCTTCAGTATATGTACCCAGCAACTCAATCATTACTTTAGAAGCTAATTCACTGAAACAACAGAAAAGTATTAAATTTAAATTGAAAATTTACAATTGTGATAAATTTTAAGTTACCTGTGATTGCTTTCAGCAAGAGCACTATGCAGGAGTCTCAGTAATTTCTGAAGCTTTTCAGTGCTGATATTTTTTGCCCTAGTCCAAGATTTCAACTAGAAAAAATTTTTACTTTTAAAAAATATTTTAAACTATGAGCATGTTAAACAATAACATCAAGTCATGTGTGTTCATATGTAGTGGGTGAAAATAAAGCTAAAAACTTTAGCTATTTTTCTGAAATCTGCCTTTTCTCCAATTCATTAAGCCATATGTTTTAGGAGGACAGAGAAAATGGAAGAAACAGACAATCAGTTTCTATCAACAAATATGTACTTTTTACATAAGTACTTGCTAACAGAGACCTGAAATTTAATGTGTATGTTTAAAACAAGAAACACGTAACTTACACAGCTGAACATTTGAAAAACAGATTTTTTCCCTCTATATTTTTGAAATTCTTAAAAATCAGATGCTGTAATGATAAAACCACAGGAAGAAACTTTTTGTACTATTATACTGTTATATTTTCTTTACAAACAAGGTTTTGTCCAACATAAAAAATCATTTTTTAAACAGTTTTTTCACCTCAATGTTTCTAAATTATTATTAAAAGATTTTAAACACAGAAAAACAGTAATGTGGTAAAAAATTCTATTATTATTTTTTGAAGGAAATTTGTATACAGTTTTTTTTATGTATTATTAATTTTCAATAACCATAACAAAATATAATTAGAATGTTAGCTCCTCATCTATATATATATATAATCAAGTTGATGGGTTTATAATCAAAATTTGATGGGTTGATGATGATAATAATAATAATGATAATAATAAGCACAAAGCCCAAATGGTTAGGAGTTGAAATTTGGTACACAAGGTACATCATGAGAATGTACACTAAGAAGTGATTTTTCAAAACTCCTCCCACAGGGAGAGATTGTTATGCTATCGTTACTTTTTGCCCTAGCAATGCTGGGCTTATCTGCAAATATGCAAATATATATATATATATATATATATATATATATATATATATACATACATACATACATACATACATACATACAGTAGTATAAACTTGATTTAATGTCCTTTGTATTATTACTGATTCCATATTATTGTTTTGTTAATTTAATGTATTTTTTTACCAGCCATTCAAATCTTCGAAACCACAATCTTAATGTTATCAAATCTGGCATTTTTCAATTCTGCATATTTTCAGGATTTAACACACTTAATCGTTAGATGAATTTTCAACTCAAAGTAACAATTTTAAAAGAAAAGAAAAAAAAAAAAACTATATTTATTGTTTGTATAGTCAGTTGAGTTATAAAAGTTCAATAAATTATTATTGAGATCATTTTGTCATCTTGCAATAGTGAGAGAATGCCATATTTTAGAGTTCTGGAGCTTTGGCAACCTACTGGACTTACAGATTGGCACAGCAAACAGAGTAAAGAGATAGCACATCCGTTTTTAAAGTTCACTATAGATTCTGCAGTCTAGATAAAGATGAAGACACACCAAAATCTCAACAGAAAACAAACAAAAATCCTTAATTACTTTCAAAAGACAGTATAACAGTTTATTATCTTTGTTTAAAATGTCTGCAAGAACTGTATCAATCATTGTAATTATATTGTAAAAAATAAAGGCTTTCATAGCTTTTATACTGGTAATGTGTGTATTTTATTTCACCTTAACTATCAACTTTCAAAAATATATTCAACCTTTATATTCAAATCAAATATTTGCAATTTAATATAGAAATATAACAATATTCTCATCTTTAAAATAATAATTTAAATTTCTACCTTATCTATATCTGTAAAAACTTGATGTATAGTGTCTGTCTGTTTGGCAATTTTGATAATATTATAATAGACATCATAGCGCAGTGATGACTGCTCCGGTAAACCTTCATACAGATTTTGTAACCTGAAAAAAATATATTTATTTATATTTAAAAAATTTCAATGAAAATAGAAATATATAATTATATTAGAAAAAAAAGCCTTATATTATTTTTATAATACTCCTGTATTAGAGTGGTCAGTTATACATACTTTGAGCTCTAATTATCCATGATGATAAAATTATACATATAAGTATTAAAACATAAAAGAAAGTTAATGTCATGAGAGTATTGTTTCTTGGATTTTATCAGTCAGATTAACTGACTAATAAACAATCAATTTATTTATTGAATAGATGCTGATTCTATCATTCTTTATCTAAGAATTTTATTTTTAAATCTTTGAACAGTCAGATATCTTGCCTAAATCACATCATTCATGTTTGAGATCTCTTGGCTCACAAGTCAAACTTTGGCTACTAGTGCATTAATCACTATTATACAGTGCACAAAAAAGGTACAGTGCATTAATTATACAGTGCACAAAAAAGGATGCCTTGGCCATTTGGAATTAAATTCAGTTAATCACCACCCAATTGAATTTGGCACCTTTCACAAAACTTTTTGAACATTAAAATATTATTAATTTAATACTAGCACATTGTGTCATTTAATAACTTTTTTGTATTTATAATATTCTTATGTTTTTATTAAATAATCCATCGACTTTTACATTGTTATTGATTAATGCCTGTGTAGTTTTTTAGTAATTTTTTTTTTATTTGCTTAAAAAAAAAGTCAGATCTGTCCTTCTCACAAACCCTGCAGAATTTGGTCTCTGGGGTGTTTCATAATAGAACTAAACTTTACATACTTTCTCTGGTGTGACATATTATGCTGGGCAGTCTACTACACATAAGACATTGTTTTAATTTTGCTCTGTAGTGGAGTGGTGTGGTGTGCTCTGTAGTGGTGTTTATTAATTTCATTTTTATTGATATTGACAAAGAAAGAAAAAGACAAGTTACAAATTGTCACTCATGATATAGGTATCCAATTCATATACAGTATTTCTTTATATAAAATAAACCCTTTGAGTACAGTTTTCTGATTAACTTAGATATGATTTAAATGTAATTTGCAAAAATCACTAAAAAAAGTAATCAAAAATTTTTTATGCTGACTGATTCCCAGATATTTGTCACTACAAATTTTAAAAAATTTCTAACTGAAGTAATTTTAAAAAGAATGAAAAATGTAATTGAATGTAACTAATTTTCATAATCACATAAATAGTTATAAAAATTCCACATACAGGTATACCTCACCTTATGTTGGTAATTGGTTCAGGAGAGGCAACTGAAGTCGATAAATGAATTAAGTCAAATTTACTTGTCTCCGAATTTACTTGTCACTAGGCTAAACCACTACCAACCATTCCCAGTTCTGTATTTTATTTATAAATGCATTTTTAATAATATACGGTTAATAAGAATCTATTTTAAGCTTACAAACAAATTACTTTTTTCTGTACTATATTAAAAACTAAAATTTATCTAAATTTACAAATACATGTACTACAGTACATACATATTTGTAAATGTACATGTTTACAATTTGGCAATGTTTACAGTACATCACAGACTCTATTTGTTAATGTGGTTTGCTCTAAGACATTATAAAATAAAATTATTTTGTAAGGTTAAATAACAAATAGTTATTAAAATTATTTTGCAATAGTAAAAAATAAACTAATTTACGGTAAATTTACCAATAAAAACTGCTAAATAGGATAACAACACAGAGTCACAGATGTTTTCATATGCAACTTTACACTACTTGATTACTGGAATCTTGTAACTAACCCTTTCAAAACCTTTGTATTTCCAGCAAGTTACATTGTCTACTTGAGTGAACAAACATTTTCGAATCTCCACCGAGATCTGTTTCAGGTTCGATGGTGTTCAACCTTGTAATGCCAGGAATTTGAATTTTTAAAAGAACTGATTAAATTCAAGTGTTCGAATTTTACTACACAATATTTCAAATATTTGTGTCATACTGTAATACAGCCACAGTCCTCATACTACTGTTATGAGTAGAAATTATGTAAATAAAATGCCATTAATGTTGGGGATCTTTCTCATATGCATACTGCCATGCATATGATATTGTGTCATCATCCTTGTAGTTTATGCAGTTTCCTGTTCTATTAGCACCATCAAACCTGAAGCAGATCTCGGTAGATATTCAAAAACTCACCTTATCTGTTTGTGTTTTAAAAATGCTTAACCGTACAAGGGTAAATTATGTTAAAATAACAAAATAAATTTTACAAATATGGATAATAATATCTATTTGTTACAAAACACTAACTTACACTCTTTGACAGACCATAGCCATTTTTGTTGTAGGTGCCTTTGTTAGTTTTTCACAAAAGTAAGGAACTAATGCAGTCAAAAGGTCTCCACTATCATAAGGAATGACAAAGAGCAATGAAACAATGCCATTTAACACTCTTTCAGTATCACCTTAAAATAGACAAAAATTAATTATTATTTAATTTTCATTTGTTATTTATCACAATATTTATCTGTGAATTGATTTCTTTAAAAAAAAAATTATCAATACAATAAGGTCCTATTTTACACGAAATTAATATATATAGATTCATGCTTTCACGAATGGCAAATGATTAGGTCAATTTCAAATGCTATGGATAATTTTGATCACTAACACACACTATTATTATTATAAAATTCAGTACAGTAGAGCGTCGATAAGTGGAACCAATTGGGGACTGGGGTCCTTCCAGTTAATGATTTGTTCCAGTTTCCAACTTTGTATGAAAAAATACATTAACCTGTCCGATGTTCAAATTTTTCTCCGTTGCGTATCGCTTCCTGTTGAATTTTTCTCTGTTGCGTGTCGCTTCGTGTTGAATTTTCGTCGATTTTAAGCCAAACGAAAATTTTTATAATAATCATCGAGGCTATCGTATTGTTAAAAATTATTTCTGCATTTTGTACAAACAAAATAAATATATTAAAGAATATAAAAAACATGAAAATTATACTTTAGAAATAAATTTAGTATCAAAAACATTCGATTCAGCACGACACAGTCCGACTGAAAATCGTTCCACTTTCTGGCCATTCCACTTACCGACGTTCCACTTATCGACGCTCTACTGTATATGTAGTAAAAACATACATAAAACATTTTAAACCTATTTTAACATTTTTTTTTGTTAGTTGTAAATGGTTGCATAAGTGTCAAGGCAATCATCTGGGATTATTTGAGATGCAGCACAAATTCATACAGAATTTCACCTTATACAGTACCTGCTGACACACATGACCATACTGCATTTAAAATCATGTTTGCATCAAGCACTTACTTATTATAGAACTAAACTAATTGATTAATCTAAATCAGTTGGTCTCAAAAATTTTAAGCTAGCAACACACACTGACAATTTTTAATGAGCCATTGTCAAATCAAAGATATCCTTACATGTGCAACTGAAAGATGCATCAAAAACAATCTTTTACATAAAAATTATACTAAAAGTACACAAAAAATTAGCATTTTTAATTGCCTGCAACCAAAAAATTTTACAGCATTTAGATTGAGAACAAGATTGAGAACTACTGATTTAGACTACCATAAGCAATCTTCCAGATACAAATTTAGGGTGTACTATAGATTACCACCTATGGAATTTCGGGACTTTGAGTATATATTTGAACTCAAAAGACCGAGACGAGTTCAACAGTACCCTACTTTTGGGCCAGAGGCAAAAAATAAGAAAGTTATCATACTTTTTTCAGCGATCGTGCGATGATCGAGAGTCGTGTCGCTGTCTCCGCTAAGCCTATCGCGTGTTTAACAGGCAGTCTGGCAAGTCAGCCATATATACCTTCAACAAAGGCAGATGTTGATCCACAAGCACACTGATCGTTTACAGTTTGAGTTAAGTCCTTTTTGTACACTCTCGTGCTTGTCGACCTCGAGGGCTATGGCTCCTCAGTCTCATTATCGCTTGCAATCAGCTAGTACTACGAGCCGCCCATGCTATCGCGATCGAGAGTCGCAATGCTTGAATAAGAGGGAAAAAAGGAACTGGCATTCGACTGTTCATGCTGTTGATGGACTCCCCCCGGGAGGGGAGCCGCCGGCAGGGCATTGATTGTTTAACATCACTAGTTATTGATTCGTGGTAGTTCTTGAACAAAAGAGAAAAAAGGAAGTGGCATTCGACTGTTCGTGCAATTTCTTGCCGTTCAGAGTGCTTTTTTTAAATTTGTTTGCAGACTTTACCGCGAGATGGCAGCACTAGCAACTACGATGCCGTCTACAAGAAAACATTAAAAAAGTATGACAACTTAAAAACTATGATAATTTTCTTATTTTTTGTCTCCGGTCCAAAAGTAGAGTATCGTTGAACTTGTCTCGGTCCCCTCAGTTCAGGTATATACTCAAAGTCCCGAAATTCCATAGGTGGTAATCTATAGTATCCCCCAAATTTATTACAGATAAAATATACAAAAAAATTGTTATTAAAATATTTGAAATTTACCTGCTTCATGTATAGGTTGCAAACACTTATCACATTCTCCAATAATATCTGGTAAATCTACAGATAAACCTTCTGGAGAGCACTGCTCAGGAAAATCATTATTAAGTTCATGGAAAAAAGATCTTAATTCTTGACACTGCAAAATATTTTTTTAAAATATTAAAACTCTTTAAAATATCAGATAATTATTTTTTTTCAATTAAAAATTGTAAAATTATGAAAATTTTATGCATTAATCATGTGCATCATAATAAAAATATTCTATATTATACAACAGTAAAATACAATGTGAAAGTGTTTAATATATACATTTTTATGTGTTTAATACAGTGAATTTTATTCATCAAATATGAAAATATGTTCAAATAAAAAATGAGCAAAAAATACTTATACAATTTAATTAAAAAAAAAATATTTAATTGAATTTATTGAAATCAACAATAATAAAAAACTTTTTCTTTAACTCTTTCCACCCTGTGGGCACTAAGAGGGCCTCTTTTAGCAAGCCCATAATGGGTTCGGCCATGTCCACAGTGGGACGGCCAGGTGTTGAGGGATGGGGCCGACACATCTGGATGGACCAACCCCTGAAAAATTCCTGGGGTTTTATTTTGACCCATCTGGATTCGATCCCGGGTCTCCCAGAGTGGTAGGCTGCCACCTTGATTGCTTGGCCATCTGGCCTAAACAAAACAATTAGATCAAAACACTCAAAAATATTGTAGATCAAATATTACAGAATGATAGTTATTTATCATCAATTGAAAATATTAGAATTATTAAATACCACATATGATTAAAATTTATGTAATGTGAAGACCTACAGTGGGTTCACAACTTACGAGGTTGCCATTCTAAATAAGTCACATGTATTTTAAATTATGTAAATTTCACATAATTTAAAGAAAATTTTGCCATATAAACTAACAGTAAATATCATAGTTGCATTCTGCACATACAGATCTAACACTTCTAATATACTCTTCATATTTTTCACTGAATACTTGCCTTCTGGTATTGTAAAACACACTTTTACCAGGGCCACTCAGATAAATGTCAATATATATTTATTTGGATCTTTATTTAAGGATCCAAATAAATATACAGAAAAAAATTTACAGGAACTTTACAGAAAAAACACTGAACACTATTTAATGTTTTTAAACCAAACAAAAAAAAAAGGATACAAAATATACAACAAAAAAAGCCTAAGTTCTTCCAGTAATAACATTTCAACAAAATATGAATGTTTTCAATCCCCTCCTGAGGTCTGATGCAGACCACAGGAGCATACATAAAAATACATAAGTTTGAAGCTCCTGAGGTCATAGATTTGAAATATTCTATCTCTAATTTTTTCTTATTTTTTAATTCTTTTTACCCTATGAGCACTAAGGGAATCTTTGCCCATTGTGGGTTCAACCAGGCCCATAATGGGAGAAGCCAGACGGTGGACAAGGGTTGACATGGTCTTAGACCACCATAAGGAAATTTCTGTGGAAGTTGCCCAACTAAATTTAATCCCAGATCATCCAGAGTGACCCTTAACCCACCTTAGCCATCCAGCCTCTTTCTCTCCCTCTTTTTAGATTATGACAGTATAATTAGTTTATAATACAAGACAATAGATTTTATTTTAATTATATTCAGAATATAACACAATAGTATTAAAAATTAAACTTAGTAAGTTTTGATATTGAATGATTTTGTTCATTTCTTTTGGTAATTCCACATTAAATAATACATCCTGTAATAATTTTACCCTTTTCATAAAATCTGTTCATAAACATCATTATAGTTATGATAATAAAACACAACTACTTCTAAGTTTAATATAAATGTAGCCAGTATCCACTTTGCAAAGATGTAGCATTCTATATAGATCATAAAAAATGCAAATAGATATGAATGACAGGAAACACTTTACTAATACATAGTTTCAATACATAACATTTAACATGAATAAATTCTTTGGAATAGGTCCATGTCAACTTGTCAGTGGTCATGTATCCTCTGGATGATTCACAAATCCAAATTCTTCAACTGTTATCATCAATGGAGAAGAATCCTCTCCAAAGCCAGTACATTAACAGAATAGTTGAATAATTTAACTATTTTTCTATGTACATTATAACAAATTTCCAGATTATTGGTATTACCCAATGTATTTTATATAAACTACAGTGAACAGTCAAAGAACATAACTGTACTACGTACAAAATTTTGAATAATATATACTGATTTTTCTATCATGTTATCTATCATATTATGTATTTTAAACATGCATAATGTGAAAACTCTTTGTATATGAAAAGATGTTTACAAAATAGAATTAGTACCTTGTATAAACAAAAACACAAGATTTATAAGAGAATAAGTAATTAGAAAATATTTTAGTTAGAATGAGAGTTAAAAATAAATTAGAACACTGTCAAAATATAAAATCAAATGAGTTACTTTTATCATCCATTTTCATCTATTCAATATTAACTAACTTCAATTAAATTGTATTTTATAAGCAAGATTATCTCACTTCCTACAGAGCACCATTGTCACTCTGTTAGGATTCTAGGTCATACCTAATTGAACAAAAACCAAAGGGAAGCTTAGATCCAGGAACACACTCTATAAAATATCATGCTTCAAAGCTTAAAACAAGCTCCAGCATTAAAAGATTTGCAAAAATTGATAAAAATTTTAAAAAGTTGAAACAGTATCCTAAAACAATATTTAAATTAATATTTTTTTCTAAAGAGGAGACTAAAAGTACATATATGATGGAAAGTGTATTGCCAACATAATTTTATTTGTTGACATATATTCAGTAGCTTGTACACTGAGCTGATACTCCATGATATACAACAGTAAAATTTTATTAAATTCACATATGTGACATAATCAAAAGAAACTGTGTACAATATACAGTTTAAAAATTAAAGCCCTATTGATGTATGTAATGTCAATGTTGGTAATTAGTAATGATCCAGACTGGCAATATCAAACAGAACGACACAATTATGGAATAGTAGTATTTCCAAATGACAACAGTTAGAAACATAGTTTCATGAAGAAGTCTCAACTGTTATTTGGTTTTTTGTGCCAAATAACAGTTCAGACTGGTTTATCAATTTCATATGCTAAACCTTGAAAGACCCCATCAGGAAAAATTTGCTGGATTTCTTAGTCAGAGTATTAATCACATAAAGCAGTGGAATGTGGACTTGCTACAGATGTCTTGATAGATGGCTCATTATCATCTTCCCATACCACCTACGTTGACTTCAATTTTCTCACATTTGAAGGTATTCTACTGCACTCTTAGAACTGGTGTGATATAAAAAACAAAGTGGTGGTGTTTGTGGTGATCTGCATTCTTTGTTTTTTATATCACACCGGTTATAGGTTCTAAGATTGCAGTATTTTACACATCCCAATATTTTGCAGTGTAATGTAGTATATTTGAAGGTATACATTTGCATTTGCTACCAATGAAGAAACGAGAGCTATCACAAGATAACTGCAGCAACAAAACTGGAAATTTTTTAAGTACGAGTTGAATAAGTTTATTATACTGTACATTATAAGAAACGCCTAAACAGACAATGATTCTGTTGAGAAATAATATGGTATTTGTAGATAAATTCTGTATGTTATCATTTCTGGAATAAAAGTATTGGCTTTGTATAAAGTTATTTTTTGGACACAGATTACAGAATTCTTCCCAATGAAAATTTGATAAAAACTTAATTTCCTCCTAAATTCATGATTCTTTTTGGTTTTTACTTCATACTAAGATAGCCTATGGAGAACTAACAGTGCCTGAAAGAAATAAAAGGTTAATGTAACCCCTGGTGCCAAGATGGTGGTTCGTCTCTGATTCCAGCAAGGAACACAGTGAGACGCACGTTCTAATCTAACCTAACCTATTCTAATAATTTGGTTGCTAATAATTATGGTAATTTATTAGAATAGGTTAGAACGTGCGTTCCACTGTTTCCTTGCTGGAATTGGAGACGAGCCGCCATCTTGGCACCAAGGGCTACATTAACCAAATAAAATTTTACCTGTTTGAAACAAAAACTGTGTCCTAAATCTAATTTGGAACATTCTAGAAAGAGAAAGACTGAACATATGATCAAACTGCAGAGAAATAACAGCACAAATTTATATTTATTACGTTAAATATAACTTTGCCTCTTAATGTTTGTAGGATGTAGTTTAAAATCTTTATATATTATAAAATTTTATATATTTTCATTTAAAAAGAAAAGTTGTTACACCACTTTCATTCGGAATATGTTTACTTTCTCCATGACAGCTTTAATCTATATTTCTCAAATAATGAATAATAAATACTCTATTAAGGAGTTGTATTTGAAGCAAATAAGAAAAGTTCGGTAAAAGTTCATTGTTTACTTTCCGTTATATTTTTATTTTTTCTTTAACTTTTAAGTCCAATGCTATCATATTGTTTCATAAACTACATTATGTACAGTAACAAATTAGGCTTTATAGTAACAGCAAAATCGTCATATTAGTAGTATTTATAAATAATAACAATGTAAGCAATTATTAAATCAAATGTTATAAACGCACCTGCTCTTCGCCAGTTAAGTCAATAAACGTCGGAACACTCATATTTATCAAAAATCAAGTTAAATAATCAGACATTAACAAGCTTGCAAAAAACTAACATCCACGTGGATACTTGCAATGACAAATGCGCATAAAAGCTATTTAAAGATATAGCCAAATAATAGCCAAAACTTTTTTAAAATAAAATATAATTTCATGCAATTTTTATTACAAATTTTAATTACAATATTTGAAACTTCTTACATAGAATAAAGAACTTTTTTAAAAAATTACTTATAAATTATTCCATATTGTATTTTAATTTGCAGCGTGTTTGGCCTTATCCTGAGTGCTAAGTATGAACCTAGTATTGAAACAGTATTCTAAAATTCGGTAAAAGTAAAAATTTTCAAGGCACTAGAATACTAGTGCCTTGAAAATTTGGATGCAAACCAGATCTAGACGCCTATAATTTAGGGGCTGTCCATAAATGACGTTCACACTGAAAGAGAGAGGGTTATCCCAGTCGGTGCGCAAACTTATCACTTTACAAGTCGTTGAAGATGTTAACACAGCTTTTGTTGAACAGTAAATGAATAATGTTCCAGTTACAGTGTGGAAGGTACTAAAAAACTGGTGCATAGTTATCTGTATAAGATACCAGTACAATCAACAGTTGCTGCAGACAGGAAAAACCATTGTATTGACCTGCCTTGCCAGAATAAAAGTAAATGTGTTGTGGCCTTTCGGCCACGAAAAACACTCATGTTTTTCAGGAGATTCCATTGCACTCTTCTAAAATTGATCTGGTGTGTTTTACAGCCACATTTATCTTTGGGCAATTCTTCTATGCTTCAAGGAAACTAGTCCAAATGGACCTGTGACATGCTTTAGGATAGACCAGATATAACAAGAGATGTTCGAGACTGTTATCGTATCCCAACAGTGCGATGCTTTAAATCAACCATTTTCACGAAAGATGGAGTGCCTACACATATCGTCGCTCCATACTGAAGTTTCTGGGCAACATTATCAATGATAACAGAGTGATTAGTCGTGCGTTTCCTACTGCCTGGCCACTTCGTTCTCCGAATATTAATTAATGTAATTTTTGTGAAGACTTAAGTGTGGCTTTTTAAAAAATCTTTCCGTTCTGTGAGCATTAAGAGGACCTCTCTTAGCACGCCCATTCAGGGCCGTGCGGTAGATTTTCTCAGCATGATGCAAGTCTTTAAAATTCTGCCCTTAAATGTTTTATATGCCGCTCCCTTACGGTGCCGCCTGATGCGGCCGCCTCTCTGCATCATAGCACGGCACGGCCCTGAGCCTATTATAGGTTCGGCTAGGCCTACAGGACGGAGAGAGTTTCAACGAAAAATTGTTTCCCTTGACATTCGTTAGTATCGGATTAATTCCGCTAAAAAATATCTTCGATCGAGAGACGAGGTAAACGATAAATTTTCTGTGAACTGTGTGATTTTTCGACCTAGAAAGTTAAATATTTATCGGCCAACTTGAAATATACGACAACCCACTATATGTCGTATGTAACGACGCCTATTTACGACTAGTTTTGTGAATACCAAATTTTGTCGTATCGCAACTTACGACAATTGTTCGTCCTCTTTTGTGAATCTGATTCTAATGTAAATTCGCGGTTATATCTTACTTCGTTTATCAATGATTCCGAAAAGTATATTTTGCCATCTCATTACGTAGGTTTTCATAAATCCAAAGTCTGATTGGCTGTAGCTCACCGAGTGACAGTGGCGTAGCGTAGTAGGGGCGGCAGGGGCGGCCCGCCCCTGGCGGCACTTTTAGGGGGCGGCAAAATTTCACAATAAATAATAATATCATGTAAAAATACCTAAATAAGGGGGCGGCGAAATTTTCCTACGCCCCGGGCGGCTGACACCCACGCTACGCCACTGCCGAGTGATACGACTCGTCTACAAAAATTTAACTTATTAAATCTACCCGAATAGTACTACTAATCGGACGATCTACTGCTGTTGTCATGATAACATGACTTGGAATCGGTCCAGTCGGTTCGTAAATGTTAGTATGAAATTGCCCTAATTCGGTAAGTTTTCTTTAATACAGTGGTATCGATTATTATTACAATGTTATTAGTTTTTACAGTCATAATGGAAAACTTGGAAAGTAATTTTTTTGAAAACATTTGGATATATATAATTTGCATAAAAACATTTGGATATATTTATATATCCAAATGTTTTTATGCAGATTACTGTTATACAATACATATTACTTTCATACAATACACAGACACATACACAAAGTGTTTCATAAATGTTTGGCCAAAATTTTAAACTTTTTACATCATATTTCGTTTGAATAAAATCAAGTTGAAATGTCTTCAGATAAAAAGGATATCGGGCATATTACGCTTAATAAGTTTTGGAAAGAGTATAACGTCGTACAAACAGAAAAATCGTAATTTGTATGGGGAAATGCTCCTACACTTCGAATATGTGAAATCTGGTTTTGAAAGTACAGTTCAAGAAACTTTTAACTAGACGGCCGGATGGCCGAGCGGTAAAGGTGGCAGCCTACCGCTCTGGGGGACCCGGGATCGAATCCGAACGGGTCGAATAATCCCCAAGAATTTTTCGGGGGGTGGTCCGTTCGGATATGTCGGGCCCCGTCCCTCACCACCCGGTCGCCCCATTGTGGGCCTGGCCGAACCCATAATGGGCCTACTAAAAGAGGCCCTCTTAGTGCCCACAGGGCGGAAAGAGTTAAAAAAAAAAAAAATTTTTAACTAAAGGATACAAAACCCAAAAGTTTGTTTTTAACTTTTTCCGTCCTGTGGGCACTAAGAGGGCTTTTTTTTAGCAAGCCCATTATGGGTTTGGCCAGGCACACAATGGGGCGGCCGGATGGTGAAGGATGGAGAGCCCGACGAACCACTTCCGACAAATCTCTATTCGATTCCGGGTCCCCCAGACCGGCCGACTGGCTCGCAAAAGCTGTCGACGAACAAAAATTACTGGAAGAAATTGTTAAAAATCATCGAAAGGCACACATGTTTAACCAAGCGCACAAAAAATAAAACGAAAAAACAAGGACTGAAAACACAAGCGATAGGCGAGAGCGAGAAACAACTTGGACGCATGACAGTTTGCATTTATGCTTCGATCTAGTATACGACGTATCTCTGTATACTAAATAGCAAAAGAGGGATACGCGCCAGAAAGTCAGCAGGAGAGAAATTCAAGGCACGTTTAATACAAACCAGGGAGAAGTGTTAAAAGTCGGGAAGATGAGCAATAGCTTTGAAATTTTGATGCTTATGTTCTAGCTGGCACCCCTGTTGATGAGTTAGAACATAAAACCATAGATCAATAAAATGATGGCGCCTCTCCAGTGCACGGAACAAGAATAGTGTAGTGCTGTCCGATTTTTGACAAAAACCAATCGCCATCCATTGGTACATGCAAGTATGATTTGGAAACGACGACACGAGTTGCATACAAGTGTACGAGTAAAGTTCTAGGTTTCAAAAACAGCTACAATTCTGTGGAACATTTTCCACGGCATTCACTGCGCTCCGGCTGTAAAGAATCTTCTACAAAACTGTGGCTGTCTTTTGGAACCTTAGAACTCTACTCGTACACTTGTATGCAACTCGTGTCGTCGTTTCCATACCGTACTTGCATGTACAGTACTAACGGATGTCGATTGGTTTTTGTCAAAAATCGAGAAACACGATACTGTTCTTGTTACATGCACTGCTAAAGAGGCGCCACCATTTTATGTCTTTGTTTTTATGTAATCACATTGCAAGTGTTGTCAACAGTATTGCCAGTGGCAGTTACTGTAGCCTCTGATTGGAAGCACTGTGCCAAAATTACTACGCTATTACTCATTCCCCCGACTTTTAATGAGACTTTTCCGGTTTTCTATGGAATGTACAGCACAGTACTGTACCTTGTAGATTGACTGACTTGTGAGTTGATGTCGCTCGAGTCGAATCGTAGTTAGCGCTATGTTTGCCAGCCGCCGCAATTTAGTTTTTACTTAACGTAAAGTATTTCAGTTTTACAGTTTACTTCAACTATTAAAATTTGAATGCCATGTTTTATTTAATATTTAAAAATTTATTTATTTAGCTCTAAAAGTTTTCCAACAAATTATTTATAATCACAATTCAGAACTTTTAATTATAAAAATGTAATAGGCGATATTTAAGTTTTATTAGCGAATTTTCGCCAACAGGGGGAGTCGTTGTTTGAAATAACGAATTTTTTCGAGTAACGTCGTTTCGTCGTAGGAAGGAATTATTAGTGTTCTAGAATCCAGGTGACGTCGATTTTAAGCAATTATATTTTAAAATGCCGAAACAGCGAAAGAATGCATTTTATTTCTTTATGAAGGAACTGCAGGAACGTTATAAAGTAGAATATAGGAATGTTACAATGAAGAATATGTCTGTAATTGCTGAACCTTTTTGGAAAAACTTACCTGATAGTGAGAAAATGAAATATGAAACTATGGCAAGAGGATATAAGAAGAAAGAAAACATAACCGAAAAAATATATTCTGGTATAACGTTTTCCGATAACATTGTACGTGATGATGATGAAGAAGAAAAGGCAGAGGAAGCGATGAAATTTGTCGAAAGATACATTTTCCAAATGAAATCAGTAGATGAAGTTAAAAAGAGTCATTTCTTCATTATAGATTTTAACCTTTTATGCTGCACTGATGATGAATATATTCCATTAGAAGTTGGAATTACAAAATATTCAATAAAAGAGGGAATTGAAGATTATTTTCATGTATTTATTGATGCTGGACCTATACCTATTGGATATAGTCGAACCGCAATGCAGCATAGTGATGACACTCATAAAATTCCGGTATCAAAGTTTAGATTGTCAGAGAGTAACTATTCCAAAATTTGCAAAAGTATTGAAAACTTCGTCAATTCAGGACGAAATGAAATTGCACCAGTATTTTGTTTGGAGGAAAATATAAAACAGAATCAAGGTTGTCTGGATTGGCTTTGTAAGAAAGCAAGCTATTACAATATACAAAACATACAATGTTATAGCTTGGTTTATCTTTTAATGGAACTTAGGGCTTACGTTCACCACGCATTTCCATGTAAAATTGCTGCAGCTGATATGTTAATTTCTTATGCCTATGATTACACAACTAAAACACGTTGTGATTATCATGAAGATCTTGATAATGTATACTGTGCACTTGGATCTGCCAAACGTTTGTGCTTTTTGCTTTCTGATGCTGTTTGTCTATTCTATGGAGTTGACTGCACTTCAAAGCATTTACCACCAAGAATTTATGATGGCACAAAATTTAAAATTTACAAACCCAAGTTTCCTCCACCATTACCAGTTAAAAATGATGTTGATATTCGAAAGAAACCTCCCAAACCTCATGCTATCACTACAATTATCAAAAAAGATAGAACTAACAACAATGATTTTCAATCCCATTCAAATACGCCTAGTTACGATGCTAATAAGCCAGATAAAGTATTTTCAATTAATGACTTTCCACCTTTAAACGAATCAAAACCAGGAAGTGACACCACTGAAGTGAGACAGCCAAATACTTTGAATGAAATAAAAGTGTTTGCTTTATTCAAAGAACTTAGCCTGAATCAAGACAAGAGATTTGCAGGTTCGAGTTCAGAACGTGGTATTGGACGTGGGAAAAAAATCCCATAAAATTCGTTTTAATTTCACAATATGGTATTAATGTTTTTTTACTTTCACATATAAATTTATAACTGAATTTATTGCATAAAATTGTTTTTATAATCGTAAAAGATAATTTAAAAATATATTTCAATTAGATAAAAAACGTTTTCTATTTATTAGAAGTAATAAATAGTAGAATTTAAAATGAAAATGTGGTATACGATAAAATATCTAAATTCATTTTTAACACTGATTTGTTATACAGTGGTTTGGTTTTAAAGTATAGAATCAATTTTTCAAGTTGAAAAATGAATGAAATTGTTTTCTTATATCTAATTGAGTTTGCAATTATAAGTTTAAAAATATTGGTATTGTTCTCAGAAGAAAAATAGAATCACATTTTTTACTAATATAAGTTTTGTTACAATTTAAAACTTTTTTAATGATATGATGTATTGTTTAAACTAAATTTCCAGAAATAAAATCTCATTATAAAACTCAACCTATAGAAAATCAGTTCCTTTTACATTCATTTTAATGAAAGTAATAGTCTATGATAAATAAAACAGCTCTTAATTTTTCATGATCTATGTTAATATAATAATAATAAAAAAAAGCATGCAATGAACTATATTTGCAGATTGGGAGAAAATTTGTACCATTTTCTAAATTTATGCATTTGATTTATCAAATATGTAATTTTTTAAGCATGATGTATTTTAGTTTTGATATAAATGTTCCTGTTGCTATTTGAATTTGATACTTTTATATAAAATTTACATGCTATTTTTAGAATAGCTTTTGAAAAGGCAAAAATAGATTTTAAAAAAATATAAAAATTAAATTTTTAAACTAGCAACAGTTCTTATTTCAAGCTAGGAAATAATAAACAATATTGTCACAAAAGATAGTAGTCAAAGAATTGGAATATTTGGCTAATAATCTTTTAAACATTTACAGAGAAGCTGGACAATATATAGTTTCTTGCTGTGACAATGAAATTCTGACAAATTTTGTGTGATATAAAGATAATGTATTGCTGATGCATGTCATCAATAGTAAATTATTTGAAAATAGGTTTTGATAAATATTATATTTTTATCTGTTTTATGTAATTAACACTATTGATCATTTGAAAAAGAATTCCATTTTAAATTAGAAACAATGAAAATTCAGTCGTTTATTGTATATATACGATGATATAGGCTATCTCTAGTAATTATTTATCTGCAGTTTAAAAAATATTAAATAATGCATGAGTAAATATCAATAATAATTTATTATAGATCTATAATAGTGTGATAGAAGTTATATTTTAGTAAAGTTCAGATTTCTGTGTAGAAATGACAAAATTACAAACTTATTTTAAAATAATATCTATTTGTCTAAAAGAATTGAGACTTACAAAATTTTATGACGTACACAGTAATTGAATTGACATATTTAGACATGACATGTATCTTTCTATTTTAGTTTTAAAATATTTCCTTAGAATATGTCAAAACATCATTATGACAGCAATGAAAAAATGCTACTATGGCTGCTATAACATGGGAAAGCATTGCAATCGGGTCAAATTTGACCGTCCTGGTTTTTTGCAAATTCCGACGTTTTGAAACCCTGAACTCAAAAATTTTAAAAATTGGGAAGAGAAAATTTCCGGAGAATGTGTGTTAAGGTGTTGGCATCTAATTCAGTTAATATTTCAGGATGAAGTAAAGATTAAGAAACGAAATTTGCCTGATAGCTTGTATATAAGAAGTATTAATATTGATTTTCGAGTACGGAACTCAAGAGGATGGGAGATCGAAGGGTCGCGTCATATCTCGAGTATGGTCGAATTTAATGAAAATTTTATTGGTTATTGACATTTACAATGTTTTTAAAAATTTATCGCTACCCTCCAAATTAAGCTTTCTTTCCTAAAACATTAGTTAATAATATAAAAGTTATTTTTTAATTGCATTTAACAGATGGCGCCAAACACAATTTTATCTTCCAAGGTCTGTATAAGAAGGTCAGGACAGGTTCCCGTGATTCTATGCAGCAGCGACCATGTTGGGGCATATCGATAGAGATCACTATACGTGGTTCCTGCGTGAGTCGACTATTATTACGTATATACGTACTCAAAACGTTAAACAATGGGTTACCTAATTGTGGCACGTAATTGTAAAAGTAAGTCTACCGACCTTCGACTGTAGATTTCCTGCAGGTAAGCAGAGGAAAGCGAAATGGGTGCAAAACTGCAGACGGGATAAGTGGCAGCCAACTGAACATTCTAAACTATGTGAGGGTAGTGTATATTATGTATTTTTTTGCAGGTATTGTCTTTGAGATGTATACGTAAGCTCACATTAAATTATTTGTCGTTCAGCCTCATTTCGAAGAATCTCGGTTAGAACTGTTAATCTCAACTTTTCTGTCAGTGAGATTACATATTTTTGCCAGAGATATGAACAGTACTTTGAATGTAAAAAAACTGTATGAAAGCAAAAGCTCATTTTTGCGTACTTCTGCTAACTTCCGAAAATGGTGTTTTATTATATTTGTATCTTGTGTGTTTACAGAGAAAGAAGTTATGTCTCAGATAAGCTCTGTTAAAAATATCATCAAATTGTGTTTAATATTATCCTTTTTGATTAAATTTTATGTAATTTGGAAAATATGACGTTTAAGCCTTTGTAAAGTAAAAAAATGTTCACTAATTAAACGTTAGTCCAGTATTTATTTTTTAATGCATTAATATTGTATTGGTAAATGCTTTAAAATAAAATTTTGGATAACTTATGTTATTGCATTACTTTACGAAGTGCTTATATACGTAATTGCATCAGTTTTAGCACCTATTTAACTAGTTTCATTCACGACAGCAAATAATGTGGATGATTGTTTCTTTTAAACTATTTCACCGAAAAGTTACATAAAATTGGGGTTGCATAATCATCCGAAATTATTATTATAATTTTGACTGGAAATCACTGGATTTATGCAATTTTAGTTTAATTAATGTCGTATAAACTGACTGCTCGTACAAGTTTGCTTAAAACATGCGACTCAAAATACCCCAAAATGGCGGCTTAAGAAGTAGGTCACGCGTGTCCTTATACAGACCTTGCTAGAACGCGCCAGGGGGTGCTCATTTTGCGTGCGCAGTAGGTTTCTCTTTTAATCGTTGTGCACATGACGTCACCATCGAGAAACACGCTCCGAGAAACACGTTAGCTTTCGACATATCGTGGTGATCTTTGTTCGTTTATATTTGAAATTAAGTTTTGATGGGTGTTCGGAATACAAGTATAAGGTGAAATTTAATATTTTTAAAGTATCTGTTAAATAGTAGTGTGTTGACGTGTGAATTTTTTAGTTATTGTTCATTGATCAAGTTGAATAATGCCAAACTGTTGCGTGGCAGTGTGTGAAAATTACAATCAAAAGACTAAAGGAAGTAATGTAATTTATCATTCTTTCCCAAAGCATCCTACTCTTAGAAGTAAGTGGATTCATGCCTGCAAACGAGAAGACAAAGTCAATGTTGAAAATGCAACAGTTTGCAGTGCACACTTCCTTAAAGACGATTATGAGAGAGATCTAAAGGCAGAACTATTAAATATACCTTCCAAGAGACGCTTAAAACCTGATGCTGTGCCATCTTTAAATCTAGCTCCTGTTAGATCTTCGGATGTCCCATGTACATCAGAGATAGTAGAGAAAATGCATGACAGAACAATAAGATATACACAGCGAGAAAATCGGAAACGTGCACTGAACAGACTGTCCCATCTTTCACCAAAAAAGAATAAAATTGACATAGGTACTGAAACTGAACTTATAAGTGAGCCTTCTCTGGAAGTGAAATTAGCAAAAAAACTGGATTTAGCAAATGCTAAAATTGATCACTTGAAGAGGGAAATATTTACTCTGAAAAGAAAAAATAAATTATTACATTTGGCTCTTACTGAGAAAAATCAAAAATTAAAATTATTAGAAAGTAAAAAACATGAAGAAGTGAATGAGAAAATAAATAATATTTTGAAAAAAATATTTACCAAAACACAAATAGATTGTCTTATAACACAAAAAATGAAGCCACATTGGACAAAAGAAGATATAGCAAAAGCACTGACCCTGCGTTCTTTGTCTAAGAAGTGTTATATGTATATGAGAAAAAGCCTTGGAATCCCTTTACCTGCACTTTCTACTTTAAGGAGATGGGTTTCTTCATCTTTTCATTGCTATCCAGGAGTACTGCATGATGTTTTGCAAATAATGAAGATGAAATCTGAAAGTCTCACAGTTATAGAATCTCTCTGCATTCTAAGCTTTGATGAAATGAATGTTGACTCCAGACTCTGTTATGACCAAGAGATGGACAAAGTTTTTGGACCTCACAGTCAGGTACAGGTAGTAATGGCTCGTGCTCTGTGTGGGAATTGGAAACAGCCTGTTTATTATGACTTAGATACCACTATGACAGGTGAATTATTGAAAGAAATAATAACTGAAGTTCAGAGTGCAGGATTTATAGTTGTTGCTGTTGTGTGTGATCGGGGAGGAAAAAATTCAAAGGTATGGAACTAGCTACACATCCACAAGAGCCGAATTATCGGGCTAGAGTTGGCTATAATAAATAAATAATTAATAAGACAATTTGACACTAGAGCTCGGCGTTAGGCGCCATCTCTTACTAAACTTAATAATTATAATTAAATTAAATAAATAATTTTAATAATTTGGAACTGGAGGAAAAGAAATCGGCCCGAAGCGGGACTCGAACCCGCAACTTCTGCTATCCGTGCAGACACGTTACCAGTTACGTTACCCGGACCTTCGGTCCGATCGCCTCCTCCGTATATATAAGCTAACACGACGACCATCGACGGTCATTAGCAAGTTGCGGGTTCGAGTCCCGCTTCGGGCCGATTTCTTTTCCTCCAGTTCCAAATTATTAAAATTATTTATTTAATTTAATTATAATTATTAAGTTTAGTAAGAGATGGCGCCTAACGCCGAGCTCTAGTGTCAAATTGTCTTATTAATTATTTATTTATTATAGCCAACTCTAGCCCGATAATTCGGCTCTTGTGGATGTGTAGCTAGTTCCATACCTTTGAATTTTTTCCTCCCCGATCACACACAACAGCAACAACTATAAATCCTGCACTCTGAACTTCAGTTATTATTTCTTTCAATAATTCACCTGTCATAGTGGTATCTAAGTCATAATAAACAGGCTGTTTCCAATTCCCACACAGAGCACGAGCCATTACTACCTGTACCTGACTGTGAGGTCCAAAAACTTTGTCCATCTCTTGGTCATAACAGAGTCTGGAGTCAACATTCATTTCATCAAAGCTTAGAATGCAGAGAGATTCTATAACTGTGAGACTTTCAGATTTCATCTTCATTATTTGCAAAACATCATGCAGTACTCCTGGATAGCAATGAAAAGATGAAGAAACCCATCTCCTTAAAGTAGAAAGTGCAGGTAAAGGGATTCCAAGGCTTTTTCTCATATACATATAACACTTCTTAGACAAAGAACGCAAGGTCAGTGCTTTTGCTATATCTTCTTTTGTCCAATGTGGCTTCATTTTTTGTGTTATAAGACAATCTATTTGTGTTTTGGTAAATATTTTTTTCAAAATATTATTTATTTTCTCATTCACTTCTTCATGTTTTTTACTTTCTAATAATTTTAATTTTTGATTTTTCTCAGTAAGAGCCAAATGTAATAATTTATTTTTTCTTTTCAGAGTAAATATTTCCCTCTTCAAGTGATCAATTTTAGCATTTGCTAAATCCAGTTTTTTTGCTAATTTCACTTCCAGAGAAGGCTCACTTATAAGTTCAGTTTCAGTACCTATGTCAATTTTATTCTTTTTTGGTGAAAGATGGGACAGTCTGTTCAGTGCACGTTTCCGATTTTCTCGCTGTGTATATCTTATTGTTCTGTCATGCATTTTCTCTACTATCTCTGATGTACATGGGACATCCGAAGATCTAACAGGAGCTAGATTTAAAGATGGCACAGCATCAGGTTTTAAGCGTCTCTTGGAAGGTATATTTAATAGTTCTGCCTTTAGATCTCTCTCATAATCGTCTTTAAGGAAGTGTGCACTGCAAACTGTTGCATTTTCAACATTGACTTTGTCTTCTCGTTTGCAGGCATGAATCCACTTACTTCTAAGAGTAGGATGCTTTGGGAAAGAATGATAAATTACATTACTTCCTTTAGTCTTTTGATTGTAATTTTCACACACTGCCACGCAACAGTTTGGCATTATTCAACTTGATCAATGAACAATAACTAAAAAATTCACACGTCAACACACTACTATTTAACAGATACTTTAAAAATATTAAATTTCACCTTATACTTGTATTCCGAACACCCATCAAAACTTAATTTCAAATATAAACGAACAAAGATCACCACGATATGTCGAAAGCTAACGTGTTTCTCGGAGCGTGTTTCTCGATGGTGACGTCATGTGCACAACGATTAAAAGAGAAACCTACTGCGCACGCAAAATGAGCACCCCCTGGCGCGTTCTAGCAAGGTCTGTATAAGGACACGCGTGACCTACTTCTTAAGCCGCCATTTTGGGGTATTTTGAGTCGCATGTTTTAAGCAAACTTGTACGAGCAGTCAGTTTATACGACATTAATTAAACTAAAATTGCATAAATCCAGTGATTTCCAGTCAAAATTATAATAATAATTTCGGATGATTATGCAACCCCAATTTTATGTAACTTTTCGGTGAAATAGTTTAAAAGAAACAATCATCCACATTATTTGCTGTCGTGAATGAAACTAGTTAAATAGGTGCTAAAACTGATGCAATTACGTATATAAGCACTTCGTAAAGTAATGCAATAACATAAGTTATCCAAAATTTTATTTTAAAGCATTTACCAATACAATATTAATGCATTAAAAAATAAATACTGGACTAACGTTTAATTAGTGAACATTTTTTTACTTTACAAAGGCTTAAACGTCATATTTTCCAAATTACATAAAATTTAATCAAAAAGGATAATATTAAACACAATTTGATGATATTTTTAACAGAGCTTATCTGAGACATAACTTCTTTCTCTGTAAACACACAAGATACAAATATAATAAAACACCATTTTCGGAAGTTAGCAGAAGTACGCAAAAATGAGCTTTTGCTTTCATACAGTTTTTTTACATTCAAAGTACTGTTCATATCTCTGGCAAAAATATGTAATCTCACTGACAGAAAAGTTGAGATTAACAGTTCTAACCGAGATTCTTCGAAATGAGGCTGAACGACAAATAATTTAATGTGAGCTTACGTATACATCTCAAAGACAATACCTGCAAAAAAATACATAATATACACTACCCTCACATAGTTTAGAATGTTCAGTTGGCTGCCACTTATCCCGTCTGCAGTTTTGCACCCATTTCGCTTTCCTCTGCTTACCTGCAGGAAATCTACAGTCGAAGGTCGGTAGACTTACTTTTACAATTACGTGCCACAATTAGGTAACCCATTGTTTAACGTTTTGAGTACGTATATACGTAATAATAGTCGACTCACGCAGGAACCACGTATAGTGATCTCTATCGATATGCCCCAACATGGTCGCTGCTGCATAGAATCACGGGAACCTGTCCTGACCTTCTTATACAGACCTTGGAAGATAAAATTGTGTTTGGCGCCATCTGTTAAATGCAATTAAAAAATAACTTTTATATTATTAACTAATGTTTTAGGAAAGAAAGCTTAATTTGGAGGGTAGCGATAAATTTTTAAAAACATTGTAAATGTCAATAACCAATAAAATTTTCATTAAATTCGACCATACTCGAGATATGACGCGACCCTTCGATCTCCCATCCTCTTGAGTTCCGTACTCGAAAATCAATATTAATACTTCTTATATACAAGCTATCAGGCAAATTTCGTTTCTTAATCTTTACTTCATCCTGAAATATTAACTGAATTAGATGCCAACACCTTAACACACATTCTCCGGAAATTTTCTCTTCCCAATTTTTAAAATTTTTGAGTTCAGGGTTTCAAAACGTCGGAATTTGCAAAAAACCAGGACGGTCAAATTTGACCCGATTGCAATGCTTTCCCATGTTATAGCAGCCATAGTAGCATTTTTTCATTGCTGTCATAATGATGTTTTGACATATTCTAAGGAAATATTTTAAAACTAAAATAGAAAGATACATGTCATGTCTAAATATGTCAATTCAATTACTGTGTACGTCATAAAATTTTGTAAGTCTCAATTCTTTTAGACAAATAGATATTATTTTAAAATAAGTTTGTAATTTTGTCATTTCTACACAGAAATCTGAACTTTACTAAAATATAACTTCTATCACACTATTATAGATCTATAATAAATTATTATTGATATTTACTCATGCATTATTTAATATTTTTTAAACTGCAGATAAATAATTACTAGAGATAGCCTATATCATCGTATATATACAATAAACGACTGAATTTTCATTGTTTCTAATTTAAAATGGAATTCTTTTTCAAATGATCAATAGTGTTAATTACATAAAACAGATAAAAATATAATATTTATCAAAACCTATTTTCAAATAATTTACTATTGATGACATGCATCAGCAATACATTATCTTTATATCACACAAAATTTGTCAGAATTTCATTGTCACAGCAAGAAACTATATATTGTCCAGCTTCTCTGTAAATGTTTAAAAGATTATTAGCCAAATATTCCAATTCTTTGACTACTATCTTTTGTGACAATATTGTTTATTATTTCCTAGCTTGAAATAAGAACTGTTGCTAGTTTAAAAATTTAATTTTTATATTTTTTTAAAATCTATTTTTGCCTTTTCAAAAGCTATTCTAAAAATAGCATGTAAATTTTATATAAAAGTATCAAATTCAAATAGCAACAGGAACATTTATATCAAAACTAAAATACATCATGCTTAAAAAATTACATATTTGATAAATCAAATGCATAAATTTAGAAAATGGTACAAATTTTCTCCCAATCTGCAAATATAGTTCATTGCATGCTTTTTTTTATTATTATTATATTAACATAGATCATGAAAAATTAAGAGCTGTTTTATTTATCATAGACTATTACTTTCATTAAAATGAATGTAAAAGGAACTGATTTTCTATAGGTTGAGTTTTATAATGAGATTTTATTTCTGGAAATTTAGTTTAAACAATACATCATATCATTAAAAAAGTTTTAAATTGTAACAAAACTTATATTAGTAAAAAATGTGATTCTATTTTTCTTCTGAGAACAATACCAATATTTTTAAACTTATAATTGCAAACTCAATTAGATATAAGAAAACAATTTCATTCATTTTTCAACTTGAAAAATTGATTCTATACTTTAAAACCAAACCACTGTATAACAAATCAGTGTTAAAAATGAATTTAGATATTTTATCGTATACCACATTTTCATTTTAAATTCTACTATTTATTACTTCTAATAAATAGAAAACGTTTTTTATCTAATTGAAATATATTTTTAAATTATCTTTTACGATTATAAAAACAATTTTATGCAATAAATTCAGTTATAAATTTATATGTGAAAGTAAAAAAACATTAATACCATATTGTGAAATTAAAACGAATTTTATGGGATTTTTTTCCCACGTCCAATACCACGTTCTGAACTCGAACCTGCAAATCTCTTGTCTTGATTCAGGCTAAGTTCTTTGAATAAAGCAAACACTTTTATTTCATTCAAAGTATTTGGCTGTCTCACTTCAGTGGTGTCACTTCCTGGTTTTGATTCGTTTAAAGGTGGAAAGTCATTAATTGAAAATACTTTATCTGGCTTATTAGCATCGTAACTAGGCGTATTTGAATGGGATTGAAAATCATTGTTGTTAGTTCTATCTTTTTTGATAATTGTAGTGATAGCATGAGGTTTGGGAGGTTTCTTTCGAATATCAACATCATTTTTAACTGGTAATGGTGGAGGAAACTTGGGTTTGTAAATTTTAAATTTTGTGCCATCATAAATTCTTGGTGGTAAATGCTTTGAAGTGCAGTCAACTCCATAGAATAGACAAACAGCATCAGAAAGCAAAAAGCACAAACGTTTGGCAGATCCAAGTGCACAGTATACATTATCAAGATCTTCATGATAATCACAACGTGTTTTAGTTGTGTAATCATAGGCATAAGAAATTAACATATCAGCTGCAGCAATTTTACATGGAAATGCGTGGTGAACGTAAGCCCTAAGTTCCATTAAAAGATAAACCAAGCTATAACATTGTATGTTTTGTATATTGTAATAGCTTGCTTTCTTACAAAGCCAATCCAGACAACCTTGATTCTGTTTTATATTTTCCTCCAAACAAAATACTGGTGCAATTTCATTTCGTCCTGAATTGACGAAGTTTTCAATACTTTTGCAAATTTTGGAATAGTTACTCTCTGACAATCTAAACTTTGATACCGGAATTTTATGAGTGTCATCACTATGCTGCATTGCGGTTCGACTATATCCAATAGGTATAGGTCCAGCATCAATAAATACATGAAAATAATCTTCAATTCCCTCTTTTATTGAATATTTTGTAATTCCAACTTCTAATGGAATATATTCATCATCAGTGCAGCATAAAAGGTTAAAATCTATAATGAAGAAATGACTCTTTTTAACTTCATCTACTGATTTCATTTGGAAAATGTATCTTTCGACAAATTTCATCGCTTCCTCTGCCTTTTCTTCTTCATCATCATCACGTACAATGTTATCGGAAAACGTTATACCAGAATATATTTTTTCGGTTATGTTTTCTTTCTTCTTATATCCTCTTGCCATAGTTTCATATTTCATTTTCTCACTATCAGGTAAGTTTTTCCAAAAAGGTTCAGCAATTACAGACATATTCTTCATTGTAACATTCCTATATTCTACTTTATAACGTTCCTGCAGTTCCTTCATAAAGAAATAAAATGCATTCTTTCGCTGTTTCGGCATTTTAAAATATAATTGCTTAAAATCGACGTCACCTGGATTCTAGAACACTAATAATTCCTTCCTACGACGAAACGACGTTACTCGAAAAAATTCGTTATTTCAAACAACGACTCCCCCTGTTGGCGAAAATTCGCTAATAAAACTTAAATATCGCCTATTACATTTTTATAATTAAAAGTTCTGAATTGTGATTATAAATAATTTGTTGGAAAACTTTTAGAGCTAAATAAATAAATTTTTAAATATTAAATAAAACATGGCATTCAAATTTTAATAGTTGAAGTAAACTGTAAAACTGAAATACTTTACGTTAAGTAAAAACTAAATTGCGGCGGCTGGCAAACATAGCGCTAACTACGATTCGACTCGAGCGACATCAACTCACAAGTCAGTCAATCTACAAGGTACAGTACTGTGCTGTACATTCCATAGAAAACCGGAAAAGTCTCATTAAAAGTCGGGGGAATGAGTAATAGCGTAGTAATTTTGGCACAGTGCTTCCAATCAGAGGCTACAGTAACTGCCACTGGCAATACTGTTGACAACACTTGCAATGTGATTACATAAAAACAAAGACATAAAATGGTGGCGCCTCTTTAGCAGTGCATGTAACAAGAACAGTATCGTGTTTCTCGATTTTTGACAAAAACCAATCGACATCCGTTAGTACTGTACATGCAAGTACGGTATGGAAACGACGACACGAGTTGCATACAAGTGTACGAGTAGAGTTCTAAGGTTCCAAAAGACAGCCACAGTTTTGTAGAAGATTCTTTACAGCCGGAGCGCAGTGAATGCCGTGGAAAATGTTCCACAGAATTGTAGCTGTTTTTGAAACCTAGAACTTTACTCGTACACTTGTATGCAACTCGTGTCGTCGTTTCCAAATCATACTTGCATGTACCAATGGATGGCGATTGGTTTTTGTCAAAAATCGGACAGCACTACACTATTCTTGTTCCGTGCACTGGAGAGGCGCCATCATTTTATTGATCTATGGTTTTATGTTCTAACTCATCAACAGGGGTGCCAGCTAGAACATAAGCATCAAAATTTCAAAGCTATTGCTCATCTTCCCGACTTTTAACACTTCTCCCTGGTTTGTATTAAACGTGCCTTGAATTTCTCTCCTGCTGACTTTCTGGCGCGTATCCCTCTTTTGCTATTTAGTATACAGAGATACGTCGTATACTAGATCGAAGCATAAATGCAAACTGTCATGCGTCCAAGTTGTTTCTCGCTCTCGCCTATCGCTTGTGTTTTCAGTCCTTGTTTTTTCGTTTTATTTTTTGTGCGCTTGGTTAAACATGTGTGCCTTTCGATGATTTTTAACAATTTCTTCCAGTAATTTTTGTTCGTCGACAGCTTTTGCGAGCCAGTCGGCCGGTCTGGGGGACCCGGAATCGAATAGAGATTTGTCGGAAGTGGTTCGTCGGGCTCTCCATCCTTCACCATCCGGCCGCCCCATTGTGTGCCTGGCCAAACCCATAATGGGCTTGCTAAAAAAAAGCCCTCTTAGTGCCCACAGGACGGAAAAAGTTAAAAACAAACTTTTGGGTTTTGTATCCTTTAGTTAAAAATTTTTTTTTTTTTTTTAACTCTTTCCGCCCTGTGGGCACTAAGAGGGCCTCTTTTAGTAGGCCCATTATGGGTTCGGCCAGGCCCACAATGGGGCGACCGGGTGGTGAGGGACGGGGCCCGACATATCCGAACGGACCACCCCCCGAAAAATTCTTGGGGATTATTCGACCCGTTCGGATTCGATCCCAGGTCCCCCAGAGCGGTAGGCTGCCACCTTTACCGCTCGGCCATCCGGCCGTCATCAGCACAGTTTCTTACACAGTGATATTCTTATCCTTTTAATTTTGTGGTTTTGTCCCAGAACAAAATCACAAAAACACACGAATTAAAAAAAACACGATCTAAACAAAATTTTAAAAAAACTCACTTAAATTAGCCTAAGTTTATTAGCCTAAGTTTATTTTTGAAACTTAGGCTAATACACTTAGGCTAATTTAAGTGAGTTTTTTAAAATTTTGTTTAGATCGTGTTTTTTTTAATTCGTGTGTTTTTGTGATTTTGTTCTGGGACATAACCACAAAATTAAAAAGATAAAAATATCACTTTTCAAGAAATTGCAATTTAAATTTTACAAACAGTAATTTAATCAAATAATTTTTTTTGAAGTTTAATGACAATACAAAAATATTACATTTTTGAGAATGAATGGCTGACGTCAGATATCGTTTTAACTTTGTAATTTTTTTTTTGCTATTAATTGCCTTTTTAATGAAGTGTTCTTCAAGCTATTATGACTGTTACTTCTGTGGTTGGTGTGAAATTGGATTAAAGGATGGACTCAAAAATGTAATATTTTTGTATTATCATTAATCTTCAAAACAGAAGACATCCAAGAGTTATTGTGTAATCTTATGTAATTAATTAAATAAATCGTAAAATACAAATATTTAGCTCAGTTTTATTAAAAATTATGTTTGCATTTTTTAACAATATTTTGAGTGAAAAATAAATTTTTTAATAAAGTGAAGCAGCGAGGGGCTTTGGATCTTAGCCAAGGTGCCATTTTGGTTCGGGACAATTTGCACTCTCCTACGACAATGGACAAACTGCAAAGGATGCGCTTGGAGGTTTTTCAATATCTAAATAGTCCATATTTTTTGTCATGCAGCCATGTGAGCAAAGAATCAACAGTGTTTTTCTTTGAAGAAAATTTCCAACGTCGGGTATTGATTCTATATTGACAATGAAGTACTGTATTGAGTCTGCTTCCTCCACTGTACTGCGCCAAATCTGGGCCGTACAGTGGATGAAGCAAACTCTTCCACCTTCTCTAGGATGGTTTTTGCCGTATATGCTGGCACATTTTCGTGTCAGTATGGGTTTTATCAATTTTTAGACGAAGCGATTTGATCTTTATGTTCGAGAACCATCCAGTTGTTCACGGTCGAGTGTTTTCCTAATGATGATTTTGTGGAAACGGCTGCATCACGACGTCAGCAAACAAACGCCAATCGTAGCCTTCTTCCGCACTATCGGGCCTTTGACATTTAACACAAATGCTCAAATTTGTTCACCCTGCAACGTTTTTACAAACGCTTTGAAGATGAGATGGTAAGCCTTCGTTGGGTGAAGTGATAAAGCAATAGCACGCTTTCGACAGTTTCGTGTTGTCAGACATTGTCGATGCAATTTCCAATGCAATACGTGATGAAATGCTCCATGGTTACTTTAATTATAACTAAATACCCACATGTTAAAGAACATTCTTTGTTTCAGTCACATCTAGGAAAAAATTTGAAATGTCTAAATTTCATTTTTACAACCTGATAAAAGCATTAGAGATTTTAGAAAATACTTTTGAAATTATATTATCTTTCTAAGACGAAGGAAGCATGGATGGACCACATACGCAGCGGCTTCCTCATCTTTCCTTGCCTGAAACATGAGTTATGAAGTGGTTCCATCATATGCCTCTTGGGCATGTAGAGAAAAAGTGAACATTTGCCGCCGAAGACCTAGAGTCGAATCCCGACTCAGCAAATTGACGTAATATTAATAAAATTTTATAATAGAGTCACCATCTATCGGTGACTCTAAAAGATGCGAATGGAAGAGAAAGGACATAGTAGCGATGTTGAAGGAGGAAATGCCGACAGTAGCAAGAGAAGAGGGACGCGCGAACGCGAAAAATTAAAAAGCCAAGCTCGCACGGTTTTTGGCCTTAAAGCTTTTCCTCACACTCAGAGACCGAGCCTGTAAAAATATAGCGTCCCTTGAGAGTATGAGGTCAGATAACTGGAAACGACGTCGTGGAACCTTTGAAGGCGAATATCTGGCGAAGTGTGGCATGTACTGTACAGGTACGGTTCCGACGACATTTTTGCTAATACAGAGAGTATACGATTCCGGGCTGGGGAAAAATTTCTCATTCAGAGTTCACATCTTACAGCCCGTGTTTCCGTCCTCAGTTCTATCAGACTTTCAGCTGCGCGAAAATTCAAAATTTGATTAATTAATTAAATAAATGGATTATATTCCCCTTGACCTGTCTGCATTTTTAAAATCCATTTCATTTTTCACTTGTATTTTGCGGATAGGTTTCGTGCTTTCTTCAAATGCTTGTTTGCTTGCTTTAGAGTCGATATGTTCTATACGAACAGAATACAGTGGTGCCTCGTATAACGTACGCCTCGAATAACGGACGCTGCGAACAACGGACTTTCTGTTTGGCCGTTACGTGACTCGAGCAACAGACTGGCTGCGAACAACGGACTTTCCGGCATAATTGGCGACTGCTCCATGGGTGCGTTAGTGTTTTCCTAACATACTAAACAAACGTAACCGGAGACGTAGTAGCGGAGCTCTGCGTCTCCGCTACTACGGGAGTGCGCTGCTGTTTGTAGGCATTTAGGAACGACGGTGAAAGAAAGATGGCAGCGCTCGCACTATCGATAGTATCGTGATGGAGGAATCTATAATTCTAAAATATGAGTTTTTAAAGGCAAAAGAAGAGTCCCAATTGTAAAATTTAACCATAAAATGGATTATTTGTTGAAAGAGCATTCAAAATAGCAACGAAAAAAATTAGAATGCCGGCTACCATTCGAAAAAAATTCGTAAAGACACTTACATCACCGCGTGCACTAACTTGTGCTTTCACAATTTTTAAATTTTCATTCATAAAACTACATAATGGACCCGGAAACGAAACTATCTGAGCCACGGAAGACGCCATGTTGCTTTTTACCGTAAACTACTGCTACAAGCGGCCGTTTTTGTCGTTCGACGGCGCGCACTCCCCACCAGAATTTAGGAACGCGTTCCGCAGGAATTTTTAAACGGATGTCGCTCGCGCAGAGTTACGCGGAGAAATAAAAGAACGCACCCCGTCTTCATTTTTTAATGATACAGTACGGTTATTTTATGCTGCGGAACGAATTAGATGTTTTAACATGTATTTCTGTGGAAAAATGCGTTTCGTATAACGGACGTGCACCTGGAACGGATTAAATACGTTATATGAGGCACCACTGTATATCGATCCTAAAGCAAGCAAACAGAAGGGCCGCCGCATTTAAAGAAATCTTAGCGCGGAACCTACAAGAGAAAAATGGATTATAGTCACAATAGATTTTTTTTTTTAACTCTTTCCGCCCTGTGGGCACTAAGAGGGGCTCTTTTAGTAGGCCCATTATGGGTTCGGCCAGGCCCATTATGGGTTCGGCCAGGCCCACAATGGGGCGACCGGGTGGTGAGGGACGGGGCCCGACATATCCGAACGGACCACCCCCCGAAAAATTCCTGGGGATTATTCGACCCGTTCGGATTCGATCCCGGGTCCCACAGAGCGGTAGGCTGCCACCTTTGCCGCTCGGCCATCCGGCCGTCAGTCACAATAGATTAATATTGGTAAAATAATATTTAAAAAGTTAGAAACATTAATTATACGATCGGAGCATTTTAGATCCAGGCAAGAGACTCGGACGATATCGGAGTGGGGAAACTCCATCTCGGCACGTAGACGAATTAACGAGACGAATCCGTATTAGATTCTAAAGCACTTATTTACAGTAAATTTTTATTACGATTTAATTCATCGTAATCCGTATTCGAGTAAAATACAGGTATCATTCGAAGTTTTACTCTCAAACATTTCGTTTTCGAAAATAATAGTAAAAAACTGAAGTTTTGTATTTTAAATTGAAGACGGCGCCACGCGATTCATTCGAATTTCAAAAATGTCCCGTTGCAACTGCGATTCCAGAAGTCGTTCGAGTTAACGGCCGGGAGGAAGTTAAAGTATATTTGTGTAATTAGAATTGAAGGTGTTAAAGGAAAAAGAAGCCCGATTATTGTCGACAATAGCGAGGTTGAAGCCGAAGTTTAAAACGCGAAAACGTGTACGTCGGACGTTGAGCGCCGCTTTCCTATAAGCCTAGAAGTTTGACAATGGCGTTTGACAATGGCAAGTGGAATGTCGAGCATGATTCCACTGACTTTCCAAACGCCATCGTCAAACTTCTAGGCTTATAGGAAAGCGGCGCTCAACGTCCGACGTACACGTTTTCGCGTTTAAAACTTCGGCCTCAACCTCGCTAATACTCGCTTGAAAAGAACTTATGATATCTGGTGAAAGACGAAAATGTTTCATGTGTTTGAATAATGATGTGAACGGAGTTCAGATCATTTTACGTGTACGTAACATATATGAAACGAGAGAGGAAAATGGCATCCTTCTCTTATTTAAAATTCTCGCGCCATTTGAATGTCAAGCGAATTCATCTACATATTATTTTAAATTTTACTCAATTGATTTATTTTATACATTAACTGTATTGTAATCTTTAACTAAATAAAATTCTGCCAATATATAAAATAAATCTTAAAGTAATATTTTAAAACAATACTCATGTGAAGATATTTTGAATTATTTTGAATATTTAAAGTAGAAATATTTTTTAAAAATCTTTACTAGTTTATCTTTATTAAATGCCATTAGAAATTTTTTTGGGCTTGTTTTTGATCGTTTCAAAATGGCAATTTTCGAGTAAACAACGTGGAGATAATCACATGTCAAAGAGGGTGTTTAATATTAAAGGATTTCAAAATGGCTAGCAGAAGTAAGTAGCTGTATATATAAATGTATATAAAATCTGAGATGGTGTATGAAGCAATAGTAATGAAATTTCGAAATATCTCAATGCTTTTAGACATCAGCGCATGATGTAAATAGATGCTCTAGTACTGTATGCAGCTTACTTAAACACAGCAGCATCATTACTCATAAAAGTTTAGGGTAAAAGTTTAATATTTCTATTTATCTGCATTAAGAGAACGTACGTTTATTATAAATAGTCGATGACAATCGCTGTAAAAAATGAAAAAGCAGTATGACTATACAACATGCAACCATACTTAGACAGGTCAGGGGTAAACCATACTTACAGATTAGACAGTTTATGGGGGTTTGTGTTGTTATTCTCCTAATACCCAATCAACAATAGGCTAAAGCCACCACCAAAAACATAATAATATTTTTTCTCCCAGAATTAAGTGTGAAATATAGAAATATGGCCTTCAGACTGACACTTTGTACAAACTGTTAATGTCAGTTGTAGACATTAGTCGGCAGAATCGGTCTCCACACTATTGACGATAGATGTCTAAATACGGCACTGCGTATAGAGATACTCCGTCCGGGGCCATCCGAAAGAGGTTTATTTTGGATCTTATATAATACTAGGGATTGTAAACATTTTCTCTTTATAAAATGAAGGTTCACGAAGTTGAACTCTTGAGATATCTTACATTTTTAGAAACCAAAATGAGAAAGCAGATATTTTCCTGCAGTGTATACTGCTTTTTTTCTACATTATTGTTTTTAAACACTATGATAATAAAGTATTGTTTTTCTGTTTAGAACTATCCATTGCACTTATTCAAATGGCTGTTACGGCTTCTAAAGAAGCAAATCTTGAAAAAGCTTCGGAGTTAATAGCAAAAGCTGCTGGTGAAGGTGCCAAATTGGTGTGTTTGCCCGTGAGTAAATAAATTTATATATAATTTTTGCTATTATATTATATGTTTAAAACTTAATGAAATAGATTCTGTTTAGGAATTTTTCAATAGTCCTTACGATTTGCGTCAACTTGATGTTTATGCTGAAAAGATACCGGGTCAGACAAGTACTGTTTTATCAAATGCTGCAAAAAACAATAACATATATTTGATTGGAGGTATGTTTTGCAATTTATACATAAAAAATTTTATTACACAATTTTGTACTTATCAATGTTTTATTATAGAGATAATTTTTTTTTTCAGTTCATGTTTGGTAAGCATTTAAAAGAAATTGAATTAAAGTATAGAGAAATTGTATTTCTCTGTTTTAGTAAGATAGAATTATCACATGGAAAAACATCTATTGATAATTAAAAATAAAAAAGATTAAGTATATGTTTAAAAACAATTTGAAATTATTGATATTTAAGTGTTTTAAATTGTCATTTGTGTAAATTATCACAAAAACTTACTTTCAAAATGTTGCCAAACATACTTTTGTTAAATTTAAAAGCTAGTATTTCTGAGGGATATATTATTGCCATGCTGCACCTGATATATTTAAATGTAGACTTTATCTTTGTACTTAATAAATATATAATACAAAATTTTCTTACTTAATGCCAGATTTATGCATATATAAAAAAATATACTGTATCAGATGAAAATTTTATAAATTTGAAGATGGCCTATAGCGAGGTGCCCAGACTTTTTGCTGTAAGAGCCCTAGTTATCTACCTGAAAATATTGGGAGCCACACCTAAAGTTCTTGGTATAAAAATAAAAAAGAAATTTCAGAATCATAATGTATTTATTTTGACAATTAAAGTAAACTGTTTTTACATATTTATTACATTTTTTTTTTTTTGTTTACTCTTTGCTAGTTGAAGGTTTCTGAATTTGTAATGTTGAAATTAATTTTTGATAATCAGATTGATAATTAAAAATTGAACTATTGAACTTTTTATTAATTCTTTTAGATGTTGATTGATTAACTGTGAACGGAACTTCAATTTTATCAATTTTATCATTGAGTACAATGATTCAATAGCATATGTCAATCCAAAAATTGACAGTAAATGATATGCTGCATTTTTTAAATTGTTGTACTTAATTATTGGTACACTTTTCCAAGATTCATTGATTGATTTTGCCTATTTATGTAACATTTGGAGACCTTGATCTTCTTGCATCTCAATTTTAATTCCAATGTATTTACAAGATACAGAAATTTTAAAAAATAACAAATATTTTTTATTTATTAGTTGAGCCACAATTAAGCTCTTGAAGAGTCACATATGGCTCGTGAGCCACAGTTTGGGCATTATTGGCCTATAGAATAGGTTTAAAACATTATTTTGTATCAAAATAGTCTTAGCGAATTAAGGTGCTTGCTTTGTGATGATTGTTTAATAATTAATTCTCTGCTGAGTGTGGTGTTGATGTTACTATATCAGATATTCTAATTTAAGAAAAATCCACTAATTCATTAAATATATCAAAAATACTAAGTCATCTAATAATTTTTGATTAATCATTTGCTGGAACAAATTGATTACTTCATATTTTGAAATTTCCATTTTGAGCAGTTTATTTTTTGATATACAGAAATGTAAAATTAATTAAAATTAAATTGTAATTTTTCTATAAAGTGACCTTTTGAATCCATAAATAGTTTTTCAATTAGTAATTGGTAGTTCAAAATTTTAATAATTAATTAGTTTTTATTTCCAGGCATTCCAAAACTATGCCTCATTTATTAACTACATTTTAGAGAAGACTAATTTTATTTTGCCATTTAATAACTTGTATTTGAGTTACTTATTTTTGAAATGCTGATATCAGTGTTTTTATTATAACTGATCTTATGATGGTAATGCTGGATTAAGGTGTTTAGTGTTAAGATGTAAATCTCTCTAGAATTAGAAGTTAGAAGACTATCAGAAGTCTATCAGAAGTTAGAAAGACAAGAAATTTTTGCAATATCATATATTAAAGTAATAATTGTGTTGTTAATGAGAAAATTTATTTTAGTGAAAAATCCATTTCTAGGAGTATTTACTGGACAGTTTACAAATATTTTTTTAAAATAATAACTACAGAATATAAAAATTCCCGCAATAAATACAATACACTTTAAAAGTAATTATATGTGAATAAACTATATTCAATATTCTACTTTTTTAATTGTTTTACAGTTTTACAAAGCTTCTTTCAAATATTTATGCATTTCTAAGAATTTAGTTTTTATTTATGCAAAACATTTAAATAATTTAATTAATTTTGTCACTTTTCATGTCACTAATTAGAAAAACAACTGAAAATTGTTTGCAATTGATATGACAAAATTAATGAATATAATGAAAATATAGTCCATTAAAATTTATTTATTTATTTTTATTTAGTGTGTTATTGTGATTTGTAGATTGTAAAATGACATACACTAATGCCACTTTAATGCTGTAATTTTTCATATATTTCTTACTAATTTTTTATAATTATATTATATTATAATTTAATGATAATGTTTTATTACAAATAATCCTTCGAAAAAACCTTTTAACTGGCGTGAGGTATGATTAATTGTCCACGCTAACGTTTTCAGCTTCCTCAATGACGTGGACCGGCGCGGACAATTAATCATACCTCACGCCAGTTAAAAGGTTTTTTCAAAGGATTATTTGTATATTACTCTGGTGTGCGTGAATTCTTTATTAATGTTTTATTATTTACAAATAATCATAATTGATACCAATTATTGATTTTTACTATGGAATTTTTGGATTTAAAATGATAAATGCATTAGATCAGCAGTAGAATATACATGTTTTGCTTGGATCTTACTTGGATCAAAGTATTTTGTTTTGATGAGTCTCTTAAACTCTTAAATCTCTTACAAGTCAATACTTTTTGCTTAATCATAGTAGTATTTTGCTGTATAAAATCATTTCATGCAGTTATCATTTTTCTGCAGTTGTAGTATATAGATATTACTGTGACTGTAGCGTCAGCACCTCTTTGATGCCTTGTCAGGACTGACACCACCATGTCTTGGTTGATACAGAAGCCACGATGGCAAGTTTAGTTTGGGTTAAAAAGAAGATCATGTGAGTGGTTGCATGAGTAAGTGATTGGATTCCGGATGGAGACAGAGAGACAGTTGGATGGAAGTAAAGTACTCAGACACTAAAAGTTAACAACTAAATTACCATTTAATTTCAACAAAAAGGAATACATGATACAATATATTGATTTAACCTATCTATATACAATGCGAGAGAGAGAGTTTACAATTGTTAGCGAGTCGGGAAATACCTGCATTGATGGTGAGGATTTTTGATTTGAGGTAAGATTAGGATCTTGAGGGTTTGGATTTGGATTGTTTGGGTCTGGTCTGGATCAAGAAAGTTCTTCTCTAGGCACAGTTGAGGGTAAAGTGAAAATCGGACAGAGTACAATTGGCACTAACACAGGAAAATTTTGATGACTTTAATTCAAGAGGGACTGGCGACAACTGCCTAAACTTGCAGTTTCTTGCTATATTGAACTGATGAAATGGAGACAGTATGTCAGAAGGTTATGAGGAAGTGTAGCTTTTACTACTGAAACTTAACAAATGATTTACTCCCAGGTGTGAAAGTTGACAGTTATCTGACAAAGTTTTGTTGTCAAGCAAGATGTTATGTTATGATTTAGTTATGTAATAAATTACATAGTGCAGAGTCTTACATTACAGTTGTGTGAATATGTAATGAAGACTTTTCTCTAACTTACAATATAATTTTTATTTTATTTTAATTTTTTTGATTTATAAAATGAGGAAATATATTATAATACATTTTTGAATGTTCTAAAAATTATTGTATTTTTTATTTCAATATTTATTAAACAATATTTATTAAATGATAATAATCAGAGATCATATTTATAATTAGGTCTACATCAATTATTGTCTTTTTATAGGTACCTATCCTGAGGTAGATGATGATAAATTTTATAATACCTGCTTAGCCTTTGGTCCAAATGGAGAAACATTAGCCAAGTTTAGAAAGGTTATTTTTACAATTCTATTTAATAGAGTAGTTTTTGTGTTTTATTGTTTATTATAATATTCTGTATTTAGATAGACGTATTGATAAACTATTGTCAGACTCTAGATTAATTTATTCAATTATGCTGCTGACCCATCATTTATATAAATGATGAATAATGCAAGATACAACTAGTAAAGAATTGCAGGGGATCCTTATTATATGTTATTGTTATGTTTCAAAAAAGCACAACTTGTTTTGAAATGATGTTTATTAGACATCAATTTCTTATTGAACTAATGTATTGTGTGGAAGATATGTTCCATATCAACTAAAAATTGAGAATTTAATTGGAAGTGTATAGGCATCTTCTCTTCTCTTCTCAATCCACAGGGTAACATCAGGTCTACCATTCACTTCTATTTAGTGTTAGTTGTTTAATCTTGCTGTAATGCATTCTTACCTTTTACCATATCCAGTATTCCATTCTTGATTGTCTTCTTACCATTTTTCTCTCTATCATTCCCTCAAATAATACCTTCATCCATTCTGGATGTCTTAATAGATGTCTAATCATATTGTTTCTGAGTGTTAACCTTTCAACAGTGGAACAGTCAGATGTGGTGCTATCACTTAGTTGTGGAGAGGAAATGTGGGAAATTTTTAAAGTATTTTTTCACGTGTTTTTTTCTCATTACCATTTCGGAAAAAGATTTTGTAAACAGTTATGTCTAGTAAAGAAAAGTATCTTTTTATTGTTACATAATTCATTTTTTATGTGAATTTTTTTTTCGTGGTAGTTTTTGGCTAGTTTTTGGTGATACCCCGAAAAGAATTTAGCAAATATATACGTCCCTCACCACTGCCACACAATCGCCCTTGACGAATATATTCATTGCTCACTGCTGAGTGGTTAAGAGTGCTTCTGATTTCCGCTCTTTCTAAAACCTGTCTATTTAGTCCAAACTACCTTCAGTATTCTCCTCTAGCACCACATTTCAAAGATTCTAAATTTCATTATTTGAAATAAAATTTAATTTTGTGTACTATAGCAGTTGAATGCCTGAAATTGTTAATAACAAGAAATATCTTAATTATAAATCCAGGATTAATGTATATGTTGATTGCAAGATAAGATGAAGTTAAGACTCGGAAAATGTGGACATGTGTCCTTTAGGCTTTGTCAAATGCCTAATGATGAATGTAAAATAGGATATAGGTTTAGAGACCAAAACATTTTTTATCTTGGTTATCATTACTTCACATGGATATGATTTTATAAATTTGAATTTATATTTTTAATTTTCTTGTTCTTTGAACTGGACTTTATTTTTAAGAATGTATGAGTATTGCAAGCCTTTTGACATAATTTTTGTTTATTCATTTAATTTAGGGGTTGAAAAATGTATTTAAAATTTTTTATTATTGTTTTACATTAAATATAACTTACATATTTTTATGTAAGCTGTATTATTATATTGAATATAATTGGATAAAAATATATATTTACAACCTTACCCAGATCCATCTTTTTGATATTGATGTACCAGGTAAAATCACATTTAAAGAGTCTAATTCACTTTCACCAGGAAATTCTTTAGTAACTTTTGATGCTGGTGAGTTTTTATTCTCTTGACTTTTAAAGTTAATTCAGAATTATAAATTATTATTTTTTTTGCTTTCCAGCATTTGTGAAAGTTGGACTTGGAATATGTTATGATGTGAGATTTCCACATCTTGCCAGTTTATATGCTGATAAAGGTATTTATAACATTTGTTGAGTATCTAAAGTTAGTAGTTTATGCACAATAAATATAATGTGCTCACATGTGTTATTAATTGATCATTATTAATAATTTATTTAAATTGTATTAAATTTTATTTCATTATTTAATACTATAATTAACATATTGAACATAAAGATTAATTGTTATTTTTTTTTTCTGAATTTTGTTACTCATTACATATTTTAAATCAAACATATCATTAATACTGTTTTTCACTTAATGTCTGTACAGTAATAAATGTATAAAAATTAAAGATATTGTATTTATAAAAGAAAATATTGCATTAAAAATATGTTTTTGTACATATCCACTCAGTAATTTTTATAAAAATAAATAAAAGTTTGTTTATGTTAAAATATCTACTAAAAATGAATAATATATTAACACATTTTAGACATTATACCCATAGATAATAAATTGTAATAAAGTCATATAGACATGTATTAAAATGCAAGATAAAGAACAAATCTGGTGTAGAGAAAAGGTATATGTCCACAGTAAAATATCAGTACCAAATCATGATGCAAATTATCATCACATTTTCCATGTAGCATTTGTCATAAACATTATTTTGTTCTATTGTACAGTACACAATACATTGATACAATTCAATCATTGTCAATAGTACTTGTCATTTACAGTGCAAGCAGTGAAACACATTTTGGAAAATGACAGCTGTCAATTTGAATATGCTACTGATTTTGGTAGATACATCTCTTTGTTACTCTAAATTAATTCTAAAAGGAAGATTATTAGAAGCAAGTTGTCCTGAACATATTGAAAACAAAATTGATTCTTGATTCAATTCACACATTAAGGAAGCTAATCCAATCTTAAGCATAGAAGAAGCTTTTGAACAAGCTGCAAAGTTGACTAGCAAACAGCCTTTGTGGCAAAGAAGCAACAATTTCTGGCTAAGAGTGTCAAAATCATACAATTAAAACAAAATAAAATTCTTACAAATTAAATTAAACAATAAATAATGAAAACACTAAGGTAAAAGGTAACAGATTTGGATAGTCAGTTCTATCAGGCTGACCTGCTGTACAAAAACAAAAATAATTTGACTGAATGAGCAGATTTTGTGGGAGAATGATACACATGTGAGCAATGCAGCTCTGTTCTTTATTTTGCAGGAAGGTTGTTATAGATGAATGTAAAGTTTGGTATTCATGCTGTTTAATTTTTACAAAAATTAAAATTACTATAACCCACACAAAATTAGATTATAAAAAGTATTGAATATAATTATTGCTACTTATTGATATATTTGTATTGTAATATCAAAACAAAAGTATCAAAGGCTGAGTGGTTTGATTTAAACACAGGTTTATTAAAATTAAATATTTAAAAATGTTCAAAAATCAATTATTTTTAAATTATGATTCTTTTAGTAGGAAGTCTATTTTAATGATTTTTAGCTTCAGAATTACTAATTCAGTTTTCAAAAAGCAAGTAAAAACTCATATATTGTTTTAGAAATTTATACAGGAAATTCTCGTTAGTTGAAATTCAAGGGGTGAAATAATTGCGACTTCAAACTATCAAGTTTTGAATTATCCAAGATTTACATATTTCTATACAAAATGCCAAATGTCATGTAACTGATGTAATTTATTAAGCAAACAAAATATGGCTATATATACAGAATGATATTTTTGTTAATTAATAATAATATTATAAATAAACTGCAGATAAACAGTACTTGTCCAGTGAGAACCTCACAGGTTGCCATATACGTTTTATAAAAAGTAAAACAGAATTCCTGTAGCCCAAATTATTTTTAAAGTGGCTCAAAAGATAGTAAATCACCCAAATGTTGTAGTGTAGAGCCCAACAAATCTCTCACTTCGTTACTTATAGTCCAATCTTGCAATCCCAAAACCCAGCTGTATTTTATGAGATAAGACAAAAAAAGGATAAGGTGATACCTGAAAATGCTACTGTAAAAGCAAATCCACATTGACTACAGTTATTCTTGATATATTTGTCGATTTATCTGATTGATCTATTATTGATTAATCTTGATATATTGTTATCGTGTAGCCTGGAGAGACTTCAATCTAAACAAACAAGTTAACACATGCATATCACAGTTCAGTCAGAATTTTTATGTTGAATTTTGAAGTGGTTGTATTTTGAACTAACCGAATTCCTTAACATGTACATTTCTGTATTTCTGGCTGGGATAAAAGTGGAGTTACAAACTAACATGATTTCGAATTATCGAAGTTTGAATTAACAAGGATTTCCTGTATAGAGAGATCCAACATTGTCCCACAATGCTGGATCTCTCTACATAAACTTGTAAAATAGTATATTATGCCAATCCCAATAAAAAAGTATTTCAATTTTTATATTTTATATGCTTATGTCTTTAGTTACTGTGTTACAATCCTGTATAAACCCAGGTTTAGTTTTTAAGTGAAATAAATTTAATTAAAATAATTATTGAAATATGATATGCCAATATTAATATTGGCATAATACTGTACTCTTTATAATAATTTAGAAACAATATTGAAATAATCTACATATGAATAATATGAAAACATTTTGAATCTGGTGTAATATTGAAAGCTTTGAACCAGCTTATAAACTGGATGAATTCATTTCATAAGCTGGCTTCTAACTTCAAGTAACTCATTGTTGAAAAATTCTAAAATTTATAAACAATGTTACCAATAATTTCTGTAACTAAACAGTCTTCTTGCTCAGAACAAAGCAAAAAAAAAAGATACATTTTTTGATAGCGATAAAATTGTTTTAATGGCAGTCAATATTTAATCATAGTTAATAAATCTCTTAACTATTATTGTAACTAACTTTATTATAAGTATGAAACCTCAAGTAATTTTTAAAAATTCAGAACCATTTCAGAATTATTTAAAATGGTAAGAAAATTTCTTTTTATTAAAGCCATTGATTTAAAAATGTTGACATAATGTAGCTATAATTCCATTCTCTTTCTTTATTGATTGGCTTAAGAAAATTAATGATTTAGCCAAGAGTCTTCAAATTCAAGAATTTGAATTTGACACAGCTTCTTTAAGTTTCTTTGGTTATGCATGAGATCTCCAGCAAATGGTGCTAAAAATATAATGCTTTTTCTGTGGGGAAAATCATTTTTCAAAAATTCTCAAAAATGGAAATGGATAGAACCAAACAGTTGTGTTAGAATCCTGTTTAATTAATTCGTCTAATTAATGCATGGTTCAGAATCCTTAAATTCAAAGTCATTTATCTTTTGTAATTTTAAAAATTCATAGAAAATTAACCACTTTAAGTTTCAAAATTCTGAACCACACGCTAACAGAATAATCAAATAGAAATCTAATGCTAAAAACAGTTTTGTTCTGTTTTTGAGATATTTTGGAAAATGATTTTCCCGTAGAAAAAGCATTGGGTGTACTATAGATTACCACCTATGGAATTTCATGACTTTGAATATATATTTGAACTCAGGGGACCGAGACGAGTTCAACAGTACCCTATTTTTGGACCGAAGACGAAAAATAAAAAAGTTATCACATTTTTTAAGCTGCCATACTTTTTTAATGCTCTCATGCAGACGGCACCGTAGTTGCTAGTATTGCCATCTTGCGGTAAAGTCTGCAAACCATGACGTCGGACTACGGTCATCTCCCGGAGGGTTAAACACGCGATACGAGAGCGGAGAGAGCGACGCGACTTCCGATCATCGCGCGATCGCCATTTCGGTTAATGTTACTTATGGCAGCGAACATGGCGGCCGTTCCCACTGTTCGTGCTCCCGACTGACCTCTCGTATGGGAGCCACCACACACCGCCATGTGCTAAACTAGTGATCGATTCACGGTAGTTCTTGAACAAAGTAAAAAAAAAAAAGGGGGAAACGTCTACTAAAGGCAATTTTAATGGCAAGCGACGCGACTCCCGATCGCGATAGCGAGGCCGACTTAGCGGAGAGAGCGACGCGACTCCCTATCATCGCGCGATCGCCGAAAAAAGTATGATAACTTTTTTATTTTTCGTCTCCGGTCCAAAAGTAGAGTATCGTTGAACTCGTCTCGGTCCCCTGAGTTCAGATATATACCCAAACACACGAAATTCCATAGGTGGTAATCTGTAGTATCCCCAAAGCATTATACTTTCTAATATCATCTGTCGGAGAAAGCGTGCATAACCAAAGAAGTTACAATACTAAATAAATACCAATAAATACTCCACAAATAATCATACTGCCATTACTGTAAATAGTGTATTTTCTAATGATATGTATTTGATATGTAACTAACATTATTTTAATAGGATGCCATTTATTGGTATATCCTGCTGCATTTAATATGACCACGGGTCCTGCTCACTGGGAAATACTTCATAAAGGTCGAGCATTGGATAATCAAATGTATGTTGCCATGATATCACCAGCCAGAGATGAAAATGCTCCCTATGTTGCTTGGGGACATAGTTCATTTACAGATCCATGGTAATTATTTCTTTTTTAAAAGGAAATTTTGTGAATAATTTATAAATGCATAAAAATTATGATTTATCTTTTATTGTAGGGGAAGAGTTATTACCAAAGCAGAAGAGAAAGAAACCATTTTGAAAGCTGAAATTGGTAAGATAAATTTTTTTTTTGATAGTTTGTTAGTTTTATTTAATATTTTAATACTGAATTCTATTTCTGTACAGATCTAGATTTACTAGAAGAAGTACGACAACAGATTCCTTTAAGAAAACAACAACGGAAGGATCTATATCAGCTTTCTGAGAAAAAATAAATAGTAAATTAATTAGATGAGAATTTTGATATATTTTTGTAGTACAATAGAGAGTCGTTTATCCGAATCAATTGGGGACTGGGGTTATTCGGATAACCGATTATGTACGAAAAAATATACTAACCTGTCCGATGTTGAAATTTTTCTCCGTTGCGTGTCGCTTCGTGTTGAATTTTCGTCGATTTTACGCCTAACGAAAATTTTTATAATAATAATCGAGGCTATTGTATTGTTAAAAATGATTTCTTTATTTTGTACAAAATAAATTTATTTAAAATATAAAAACATAAAAATTATACTTTAGAAGTAAATCTAGTATCAAAAAAGTTCTATTCAGCACGACACAGTCCGACTGGAAAGCGTTCGGATAACCGGCGTTCGGATAAACGACTCTCTACTGTATAATACGATGATTGTAAATTAGAAATAAGAAAATATATTTTATTAATTAAAATAAACACTGATGAAAAGTTATAAGATAAAACTTGTTTTATTCAGATTTTTATCAAAATCATGTTGAGAAATAATATAAATAAAATAAAAATTTCTTATAAGACTTCTCAAATTTCTTTTGTTTTGACTATTTTTCGATTGGATATTTTTTGCCAATTTAACTTTTATTAAAACTAAAAAAATCGATATTAAATAATCCAGTAATATAAAACAGATTCAATTGTTAATATTCCTGAATTCCTGTCCTTTAATTTGATGAGTTGTTAGTTATGATTATCCTGTATTATGCATGTAGCCAGATACTCTCTTTAAACCTGAAAAAATCCTAAAATTTTGAATAGAAAACCCAGATGATGATGATGGCATTTATGGCGAAGGGATGTTTTCTTTAACCGATATTGTTTAGCACTTTACTACATTCCTATTGTACAGTACTGTACATATATACTTGAGATAGAAAAACATTAAGTGAATTTCCCAGCGGTGTACTTTAATGCATAGGTTTCCGCTACGTCGTCAAAACCGATGATATTAATGAGTCCACTGTATATAGTTAAGGAACTTCTAAAACTGTGTGGTTCAGCTTTTAGCCTAAAGGGAGTAAACACGATACGATTTCATTCATAAATCGTAGCAATTTACATCGGAGCCAACGTTTGTACACGAAAACATCGCAAATATCTTACTAAATCGGACCGAAAAATTATTTTCTATTTTCAAAATTGACCAATCAGAATTAGTAGGCCTATACATAAGATATTTGCATACTTGCATACCATACAGCTAGTAAGCTACGTGTAAGAGAAATGGCAAACAAAGGAATTTGAAATTTTTCCTTGAAAAGAACTTTGAGTTTTACAGGTTAGTTTATATGGAGATAAACTTTGTGTTGACTTTAAATATAAACATACGACATCTTCAATAGGATATCTTATTCAGTATGTCTAAATGTTTTTAAAGTTATTGAGAATTGCTATATTAATACAAAATAAGTATCATTAGGAGCTTAGAATTGGTATTTACAAATAGCTGTTTTCGCACGGAAAAAAAATGCATCACAAACGATAAAAATCAAAGTAATTGATACGAAATTGTATCATGTTCTCTAGGTTTAAGAACCAATCATTATAACACAAGCCTGGCCAACTTATGATGGGGTATGATTGACCTATAATTATGCCCCATTTTTGTTTTATGAAAGCTTAATAATACATTTAACGAAACTATTTTGAAAAAAAAATAGTTGTATTTACATATTATACAGTAATTAATGTTCCAGGTTATCTCTTTTTGGTAAAGACACTAAGTATAAATCAAAAAACAATATTTATTTTTCACAATAAAAAAAGAAAATTGTATTTTGTTTTGTCACACAAATTATAAGTTTTGCTTCTCTTCGGTGCACTCATTTTGCACTGAAATGAATTGTTTACGGTACAATAAAACAATTTATAAAACATCGACTCATCTGGCTAGCAACGACCATCGACATGACAAAAAGGACAATGCTTCCTTTTATCTCATAGAGCACAGCGTTACAAACCCATAAAGAATAGTTTAAAGATTTCTCTGTGAAAAATATTAATTTAACATTCGTATTAAAATTACAAATGATTCAGCGATCGACCGGCATCATTTTTGGTCGATTTGTTGGCCATGCCTGGTATATTATTATGATTTGCTAAGTAAAATTTCAATAAAAATTCACATGATGTGTAAAATTTGATTTTTATTGTAAATGTAAAATATTTGTATCAAGTATACTAAATTGTAATAATTTATTTAAATATTAATTAGCTCTTAGAAACAAGGGGAGATCACGACGTTTCCAGTTTCCAATGTATTGTTTGTATGGCCTTTGAACGAACCTTTATTGAGCAAAAGGAAAAAGGGTGCTTCTCAAACCTTTTTTAAAACTAATCAAAGTTAAAAAGTCCCTAGCGACTTACTAGTCTAAGTATGCTTTGCGAGATCGTTAGATCGCATCTCTACGAGTGAAATTTTTTCCAAATCAATGCAATCTTTACATTAAAAATTTGTCAATTAAATGAGTTAACCTACAGCTCTGGGAACTCAGGATAGAATCTGTGCAAACAAAAAACCTCAGGAATCTAAAACTGTAACTTATAATAGTTTACGTAGCCTATAAACATTGTATTAATTAACAAATATGAAAGCCATATGTTAGTACAGTAATTCAATTGTTTTTCTTTTAACAATGAGAATATTTTACATTGTATAGGCGATTTGTATCTAGAAAATCATAAACAATGAAAATTTAACCTGAAAATTTAGTATTACAAGTTACAGAACTATATGAATTTATATTTTATTAGTTTATCTATTGGAAAAATATTGATAAAGTACTAATGTTACGTGTTCATCCAAGTTGCACAAGGCTGTACTAGGACTTATAATGTCTTCCGGCAAGAATTTTGTGTAGTAAATAATCTCCGTAAGCAACGCTTCATTAACAATCATCATTGCTTACACCACATTTGTTTCCTTAAATGTTTTCTAATCATCTCTCCTCGTTTCTAATTCATTCATTTTCCTGGTTTCTTATTTGGAAAAATGAATGAATTGTGTAAAAATACGTAAATGTTATCATTAGCCGCGTGAGATTTTTCGTAAATTAGTATTTTATATTTTAATTGTGGTTTGTATTTCGCTTGTGCTAATGTTATTTTAACATTTTTTTTTACAATTTAAAATATCCTTTGTTTGTTATATACAAATAAACTTTTATTTTATTGTAGAGAATCTATTTTAATTCGGCTAAATATTTCGAATAGATAATATCAATTGCAGTTATGAAATATACCATTATAAAGCTCATATATGAACGTTATATTATAATAATTAGTAGAAATAAAAAGTATTTTTTCTGCAATTCTATTTTCTATTCATTTCTTCCATTGTAACAATGAAATGCAGCGCAGAAGTCAATTCCAATCTCACTTAAATTTTCAATGTTACGTTACGTGTCTTTTTTCTACTAAAATTTCAGGAAAACTTCATTTTTCTCCAAGTTTTAACTATTTCGTAGTCATCTTTTACATTGCTTGTAGAGTTACATACATTTTAATACATTAATTACGTGACACAAAAGGATACTCTACATACTACGCTACTGTATTTGTATGCACGCCAAATTGTGATCAAGTGGATAAAACTGAAAACTGTTAGTTGGTAGCGGGTTTACGTGTGGTCACGTGGGTTTTTTCGGGTTTTCTTCACGTGCCGAACACATACTCAGGGGCTAGTTTTCCACGGAAAGTCCTCGCAAGAAGCGCCTTTCCATAACAGATCGCCAAAGTGTCGTGCTTCCTTCTTGTATTAATACGATCCAACTCACTGTATATGCTATTTTTCTATACTTAATATAATTTTTAGAATTAATTTATATTTACTTCTAGAATTTTATATTTATATTTTCCTTACATTTCTTGCTGAAAAATCTGTTTTGAAGCGTATTGAGTCTTTACTATCAAGCATTCCTGTAGCCATTCATTCGTAAAAATATCTATTTGATGTATTGCTCTTGTTTCTTTTTTATATAACATTTCAACCCCTTAGCAACTCGATCTCTTTTTACTTACATTAAATTAAACATACAAGACTTTATGCAATTTTTATTTATAACAATTTTATAGTTATATTACATACAATAAAAACTTATACAAGCCTATATTAAGCTATATAATTTACATATTAAATTCATTTTATTATAGACTAATAAAATAAATTTAAAAAGTTTTTAAAAAAAATTATCTGGTCCCTATATAATAAAAATCACATTTCTAATAATAATATTTATGTCAGTGACAGATAAAATGATCTTTTTTAAAGGAGTTTTTGTGGTTTTAGATGAAGATGATTGTTTGATAACAATGCAAAACCATTGTTTATATATAAAATTTTATTTTGATTAAATAATTTTAGTAAGTTGGAATATGAACCCTATAATCAAGAAAGTAGAACAATATCAATTTTTATACGTTTATTTGGCTTTTTTGGAAAAAAAAACTGCTATAAATTAACAGAAATTTTAGTATGAAATGTTCTATTGAAGACGACTTTAATAAAAATTAACAAGTTTTGCTAGTTTTTAAAGTATAAAACTCGAGTGAAAATAATATAAAAAATTGATATAGAGGAAGTGTTAGATGTCTTTCAAGAAAAATTTAAAATTCTAGGACGTTGCGGTAGAGAAGATATGAAGGCTTTTGATAATTGTAGACATTTAAAAAGGCACCGCAGGGAATATATTAGTTGCGACACATTTATACTATTGTCTGCATTGAAAACGAAAAAATTAAGAAGAAAAAAATAATATTTGATCACGTAATTAAATAATAATGAATATTCAGTATAACTACAATAGCTCTAAATCTATACTTTCGTTCAATATACTTGATAATACTGATTAATCACAATTAACTGTTATACAACTTCTAATGACCATAAAAAAATGCTTTCACGGATTATTGTTAAAGGTAACAATGTAAAGCAATTGAAATGAGATAAAAATCTCTACTGCTTAGTTACTACCTTTGTTTAATTTTAATTCGAGCAGCAATTCCATTCAGAAAATCACGTTTATGAAGCAATATCCTGTATAATTTACATATAATACGGCATATTTTATGTAATATACACATTTTTTAAAATAATTATCTAAGAAACTTTAATTTTTTTTCATAATTACTCATTTAATGTTTGAAATATGAAGATATTAGATAAATAGAACACCTAACATAACTACTTAATTATGATTTCGACATTAACAATGATGGGAAAAACTAGCAGTAGGTCTGTTACGAACGTTATAATTCAGTTGCTCTTAGATTAAAATTTTAATAAAATATAGATAATATTATTTAATTTCCATATAGAGATTACTGACGATAAATTACTAATAAATCTAATAATTTACATAGTTTATATTATAAAGATATTTACAGATGAATGCAAAAATTAATGACTTAAAACTGATTTATTATTTTTGTTCTTAGTACTGCATGGGTCAAAATTCCATTAATTTAAATGAATGAACAATATTTGATATGGAAATTCTTTGGAATCATTTTAAAAGAAATCGAAGCTAGATGCAATAACTGATACTGCAGATAAATACAGAGATATCAATTATCTCGAATTGTGTTCAAGATGCTTGAGAAATAAGTACGTTTATCAATAAAACTCTTGATTTTTCCCTTCAAATTTATCTTGTATATTATAAATTAAAAATAATTTGTTATAAATATAAGAAATGCAATAATTATTTGTTCAAGGAGTGCGAATATTGAATGAATTCTTTGTGCCTTATTTTAAATCTGTTTGTGAATTGAATGTAATTGTTAGTTGTAACAATAAACTATTGTTTACTTTAATTTATATTTTAATTACAATTATTTATATCCTTAATAACGCTATTAATATCAATACTTATAAAAGTTGTTTAATTCCCAAAAGTGACAGAGATTAATACATAATTAATTTTTTAGATACTATATAATTGTTATTAATGGAGATTTAAAAGTTATATATTCTTTAAAATCTTTTCTTGGGGTGCACTTCCCTCAAGAATTAACCTTTTTATCATATATTATTATAAAATCAGATAAAATATACAAAGCTAAGCTTAATGAAAATGAATTATTGGTGTTTATAAAGTCTTGTAAAATTATTACAGCTAATTAAATTATAATTCTCATCTATATATATAAATATATAGTCTAATAAGCCTATAGGCTACTATGTTTCGTTTTATTCGTGTTTGCTCATTTATTGGGATGAATTTATTGGAACAAATAATCGAATAATCCTGTTTAGTGTAAACATATACGGTCTTTGCGACAAGGATGAAACTCAAAATGATAAATATATCATAGAATAAACTAAAAATGACAGAAGTCGTACAACTTATGTAGAAGCTGAAAATTAAACTGCAAGGGCAATCAGTATAAAGAGATAATTAAATATGCACCAGCCAAAATTTCTGATTGTTTGTTAATGCACCAATAGCTTCTGTTAAAATCAAAAGGCTGTTTTTCATATATCTTATAAGATATATGAAATTACATAAGATTTCTAATAGAATCACTCCTCTTTTGCAGTAGTTTTTGATTTTATTCTGTTTTATTTATAGAAAAGTACAATAAAACATAAACAAACCACCAATAATTTAATTTTATAAAAATTCGTCTTCAATTTTTACCACTTTTTTTACCAATTTTTACCACTTTTTTTACCAATTTTTAAGGTTATTATCAACTGAAATTTATAGCCCTAATTATGTATTTTTTTAAATAATCGAATTATATAATTCTGAGATTAAGTTAAGTAGAGCTGATCACATCCCTGATGTGATAAGCCCTTCAATTTATTATAACCATATTCATGAGGCTAATCAATTTAATCTCAATTTACGTTGTGGGCAAGAAGTGTTATTTAATAATGTATAATTTTATTATTTGGAAATATAGAACATTAAAAAAATAACTGATAAGCAAACACTTGATTACTTGAAGAATTTCATTATCTTATATATAAAATTCTCGTGTCACAATGTTAGTTACCTTACTCCTCCGAAACGGCTTTACCGATTTTTACCAAATTTGATATGCATACTCAGTAGGTCTGAGAATCGGCTACTATCTATTTTTCATACCCCTACACCATTTCCCCCTTTCAAAAATATATTTATATATGGATTAAGGCTTTTATGTCCAACAGATGGCGCTAACTTCCGACGACCTAAGTTTGTTTTTCTGTGAGGCATTCTGCTTTTCTGTGAGAATGGACTGAAGCAGATCATTTTCTATCTATCTATATAAATAAAATATAACGTTCGTTTGTTTCTACCGATTCCTTTGAAATTTTGACACAACGTTGCATTCGAATACGCACGTGTTTTTATATAATATACATGTCGAAATTCCCCCCAGTGGAGGGAGATGGACGGGATTACCGTGAAGAACTCGGCTTCTATTATACTATTTTACATGCGGTTTTTTGCGTTTTTAATTGCGTTTTAATAGGTTACGTCAACAGAATATACACTAAAAAGGGATTTTTCGATATTCCCCAGCGGGAAAAGTGACGGGATTAAGGCTTACTGTGAAGAACTCGGCTTTTATTATACTATTTTAGATGCGTTTTTGATTGAGTTTTAATAGGGTACGTCAAGAGAATGTACACTAAGAAGGGATTTTTTGAAATTCCCCCACGGGGGAAGTGTTATACATTTATAATAGATACATTTTGAGCCACAACAACGCGTGGCCGGGTCAGCTAGAAATTACCTAGAAATAATTTATATGGCAAAACAACGTTTGCCGGGTCAGCTAGTAGGACTATAAAATAAACCATAAAGAATTAGAAAATCAAGTTCGAAAACTAATGCTAAATATATAAATATAAAATATTTAAAAAATTACTTAAATTATGACATTAAAATTAATCTTTTAAAAGGAACAAGCTAGTCCAGTTCTTACTCAATTTGTACCTCTTAAAATATCTATTTTATTTTACTTTATTTTTGTAAACTAGTTTGAAGATAAACAGACAAGATAGTAAATTTTAAAGTGCTTAAAAATTAAATATTGTATACATAATAAATGATACGTGAAGATATACACGTGTAACATTTATGTAAAGTTGCTTAACAAATTATTTACTAAAACGTGATTCATTTTTATATTTTTAAAAATAACTTTTTTGTGAATATTCTAAATTCTTTATTCCAATTTTCCACCCAATTTCCATTCAAATATTTCATTCCTTTATGAGTTTTGCGTACATGCAAATAACGATATAGCTTATGATATGTGGATATATTTTAATGTGAAGTTCACACACTTCCCATTGAAATATAGGCCCGAATATAACATACTGTTGTATAAATTTTGTAATTGTTTTCATTATACAAATGAATAATCTATCATTAATATAACTTATAGAGTTAAGATTAATTTATCAAAATTAATAGATATGTTAAAATTGTTTATTAGTATCTATTAACACGACACTGCTTATGACAACAATAGCTCATAGGTTTAGTTTTAACTCGTGTAAGAAGTTGCGAATGCGGATGCATGTTACTGTTCAGGTCAAACTACTGCAAATATGACTTTTCTAGAATTTCTAAATCGAGAGTTAAATTTATTTTATTTTAAAGAAAAACTATTATTTTCGAAGAATTTATAGGCTGGCTCATTTTTTAAATGGATTTAAAAAACTACCATTAATTAATATGTGACAATATTGATGAAAACGTTAAAAGGGATAAAATGAAGGGGACTATTTCTATAAGTGACAAGTCAAATATACGAATAAATGAATTTAACCTTATAAATACTAAAATTTAATAGCACAATTAATGCATATCGGTCGGTTTGAACGTAAAATAATTTAAAATTAGAAAATGACTACTAAATGCTTTATTTTGAGGGGAAAATCGCACTTTTATGGTCTATATGGCCCCTCTAAATCCTGTAGACTCTTTAATTATTATTTACAAAATTTTATTGTTATATAAATAAATTAAATCGACTTATTAATATTCGAAGTCAGTCAGTCGATCACAAGAAGACAAAGAAAAAAAGGCATACCGAAACGTAAAAACAATTTCCTCGTCTTCATTCACTTAATAAATAATTTTTTTTTTCGGCATATCATACTCGTTACCACTTTCTCTAATTTCAAAAATAGAGCGCAAAAATAAATAAATGTTTTCCTTCTCTCGTGTGGCTCTTTAACCTTGACTTCTAAAACCTAGTCTCACTTCCTTCATCGATGATAACAACAGCATTCGCTGGAAGCGAGAACAGGGTCGAGAGAATTAAGGGCAGACATTTCTGGTAGGTTGTACAGCAATCACGTGGCAGTCTCCAACTGTTGAAGAATTGACCCGATTAAGAGGCAGCAGGCATTCGACTTTTGATTTCCATCATGAATTTCTTCAAACGATTGCTAGTATCATTACTCTCGTTTTTCAGAGTAATGGACATTGGAAGAGAAGTCACAAAAACTTTAGAAAAAGAGTATGATTACATTATAAGTAAGTAATTTTTAAAGAGGATTTTCTCTCTTTTTTAAAGATATTTTAACAATAGAAATTATATATATATATATAAGTGAGGCAATATTATGCATGATTAACTGCATGCTCGCATTTGATTTTTATTTATTTTTCATTTTACTTTAAAACAGTTATTATTATTATAGGTTATTCATCTTATTTTAGTTTGTAGATTTTGGATACTTTATTTTTAATTATTGTTTCCTTTAATGAGTAAAAGGAAAAAAGAAATTTATATTTTTAAATAATTTTTTTCTGAATCAAGAAACAGCTTGAGTATCCCTCAATAATATATGTATATATATTTCCGCAATAATATAAATTAACAAAGCTTAAAATTAGAAAAGGAAAGATGATCCAGAGATAATCTAAAGGATAATCTGGAAAGGAAGACATTATATATTCTAACTGAATGATAAAATTTTTTATAAATTGAACTATAAGTTTACATATCTTAGCCATGTTGTACAGTACGTCTATACGAAGATTTTATACCGTTTTAAAATAAATAAATATAAGAAATTTTTTTTTTTTTGTATTTACATGAAAAAGTTGAAGCTTAAAACTATTTAAAGTTTGTCTTTATGAAAATAAATGTGTGTATATATAGATGTAGATGAGAATATATATGTATATATTTAAAGAGATTTAATAAGGATAAATATCGCACTGGAATTGAACTTATATAAAATATTCCAGTAGTGATGCGAGTCTTGTTAGATGAAGAAACGTAGTTCAAATTCTATAGAGAAATTGCGACAATAGTGAAAAACACAGTACTGGGTACCACTTTAATAGTAAATTAAGTTTTAAATGGTCTTAAAATATATATATATATATTTTTTTTTTTTCTGATTTTTCATACAGAATTATATAATTATTCACTTCTTATATGTTTCATTATTCATAATAATAGTAATTCAATATAATGAAGATGAAACTGATGATCATGTAAACATACACGAACGAATCATCCATGCGAATTATATATGAATCTGAAATCTCTAATTTAGATTCTTTATAGGCCTACAATCCAATTTCCAAATTTCTAATCAATGTGATTATCTTAATAACTTTTTAAAAAGCCTTAAAGGCTTATCATTAAAATCATCAGTAAAGCATTTAATCGTCGTTAGTCCTTAATAAATCTGTCATTTATCGAAAGACGTGCTTAACTTAATATTCCATGAAAGATGCAATACAGTCATAAATACTCTTAAAGTAAAAAAATCGATCCTAACAATTGGAGCATAAACTACATGTTTTAAATCTAAAAACTAGCTGAAAAATAATCTATTTTAAGATATTTAATTGAATATTTTTTCTTGTTTACATACAGTTATATTATGCTAATAATATATACGTCAATTATATTTATAATCGCTTTAATGCGCGATGAATGAAAATCAATTATAGAAATTAATAATTATTAATTATATAAAGTGGCTTAAATTACTGTATATAATTGCTTAAAAGATGCTGTATACAGGAAATGAATACGTAATTAACTGTATTTGTTCGAATTGAGTGATTTTTAAAACTGGAGTTAGAATTATATTGCTTGAACCAGTTTTACATTTACGGTAATGAAATTATTTGATAAAAATGCTATATAAGTATATAAATTTCTATTATATTATTAATAGAAAATAATATATTTATTTGCTTTCTTAATTTATCAATACATACCTACTTACCTACATACATACATACGTACTGTACGTATATTCATATTGGTGCTATGCATAATTGAGGAAACAAAAGTGCTCCATCATATCAAAAGATTGAGAAAAGGTGTTATAAATTATTAAAATATTCATTTATGTCTGTTCATCATAAATATATACGATTAAGAATAATTATATATTAATATATAAGCAGAATATGATACGATGTGGTCATTTATTTACGAGTCTAATGTAAATATATTTCGTTATTACTATTTCCTTTTTTAGTTTTCGAACTATTTTACGGGCAGACAAACTATTTTTTCGACGATTTAAATTGAAAAACAATTCTAGAAAGTAAATGAGATTCCAAGAAAAATAAATAAGAGTATAAAAAACTGGTAATTTTAGGTATCGTTTTCATGAAATAGATCTGAATTTCTTTAAAGCTTTAATTAATTGCAAAATTAGAAAAAAACTCATCCTAAATTCCCCTATTTTAGACTATAAATGAACTATTTATTTATCTATAATGTCACAAATGTGCAATTTACATAATTTGCATTGTTTTCCTTTTACAGTTGGAGGTGGATCAGCGGGAGCAGTTCTCGCTAATCGTCTTTCTACGGATCCTAGGAACAAAGTATTACTGTTAGAAGCAGGAAGCAATGAAAACTTAATCACAGATATTCCGTTTATCGCTGTCGGGTTGCAATTGTCTCCAGTTGATTGGGGCTACATGACAGAACCTCAGAAATATTCATGTTTCGGTTTAGAAGGAAGGGTAAGCTTTAAATAATTATTTAAATGCATTTACAGCTTATAGAAAGATATAAAAGACGCAAAACAAATATGCGATAATTCATTTTTTTCGAATGAACTTCAAACGATAACCTACAATTCAAGAGAATGTAGAAAAAATACTTATCATATCTAATTATAAAAGCCTAAATTTTAAATGGAACAAGAGTAGGGGATTTGAATTTTAAAACGCTTACTAAGTGGTGATGCCAGTATAAATATTAGATTTATTTATATTTTAGAAAATTTAACAGCTTAGCAGAGCATGTACCACTATGTACTGTAATGCACAATTAGAAAATTGTTATCTTTAAGTTCGATTGAGAACAGAAAATTTATAAAAATTGCGATTTTATCTCTATAAAGTGTTTGTTATTCATCAACGACCCAATAAATTTACAGGGAAATTCTTCGATGTTTCACACAACTAATATGTTTATTCCTATTCTAAACAGCTCAAATCTAGATTTATAAGAATTTTTAAAATAAAATTTCCCTGGAACTAAATATCTTACACAAAATTTCCCTCATTCCTCAGCCATTTTACCTTAGGGTATATGGAAGGATATAACACGTAATGAGATACTTATAAGTTACATCCGTTGTTTAATAAATAAGTTATTCATTAAATAGAATTTAAAATAAAAAAAATAATTATCTTGTTATATTTAAATAATCTAGTATTTTTCCTCTATTAACAAGATAATTGCTACATTCAAACTACCATAACAATATTGTATTATTTATATTTAATATTATAATACGGTAAGTTAAATATCCTGATTTTTTTAATGATATATATTTTAATTTAATAAATTTTAAAATATCCTTTACATCTAATTTTACGTCGTCAAAATAAATATGTAATTTCCTTATTCGTAACAATAGACCTACATTCTGTAATTATAACTACAGTATGAACCACGTGCTATTGTATAATATGAAATCAAACTTCTAAAACAGCATATAAAATAATATTATTTAAAAACATTAAATTTTTTCTCGTATCAATTGAGTAATGTGAATTTTTCTGTGTGAATGGACAGACCATATCCTGTTAAAGAGGTGTTTAGACAACTTCATCCCCTAACAATTTTAATTAAAATACTTATCAAACGATCAAAATTCCTATATGAAACATAGCTCATGCAAAGTAAGGAAGTTACAATAATATTAGAACATGTAGGCCATATATTATTCACAATCAAACAGATACAAGTGATCGGTGACATACAAATATATTACAAAATCCAACTCACGCCTTACGGATATTAATCGAAGGGTTATCATACTTTAAAACAATAATAATAAATCTACATCATCATCGTTTATTGTTTATTGCATAGCAAACACCCATTGTTTAATAATGAGTTGTAAAATGCTGTAGATTAGATAATGGAGGATTTTATTCCATATTTTAGAACTAATTTTTTAATAAAGATTTATGGCGTGTGTATTATAAAACTTTTAAAAAATAACTCATAATGTGTATAAGCTACTTGTTTACCTAGTTCTTTTGTGAGAAGTATTGTTTAATTTCTTTTAAAATATTTTTTATCAAGCGAATGTATTTTTCATTAAATCATTTTTTACTTCTTATCAAAGTTCAACATAATAAAAATTAACTGAATCGGTGAACCCGAAAATAGAAAAATATTATCTTCTGTATCCTACAGTGTATTTCGATAAAGAAATTTTTATCTGTAAAGTTTAAATTAACTTAACTTACTCCATGATTAAGTTATTCTTTTTACATGTTAGTCTGTTATTAAAGTGAGCAACCAAAATATATTTTATTCTAGTTTTATAAGCTGGTAGAGATTGCTGTAATTATCTTTAGACGGTAGTTTAATTAAAAATTAATATTGAAAACAATGTCTTCACTTGTCATATTCACACAATGAATAGAAATATTTACCTTACATTATATAATATACAGTATTGTACAGTAATGCAGTCAAGCTCTCTTTTACAGACTTAACAGGGTTAAAGTTATTAAGCAAGTTTTACTTTTTGAAAACTGTCCCAATTTTAATAAAACCTGGTCATCATTTTCTAGGACATTTTCAATTTGAACGTCTAATTTTTTCTTCTTTTTTTATAAATCACGCATTTTCCTTTCCTTCCTTTAATAATTACTCATATCTGAAACGCTTTTTATAAAGTTATAATCACGAATATGCTCAGAGATAAATTATGTAAAATATTCAAATCTTAATTAAATTATATAAATTTTATGTTTTAGCGTTCGAAATGGCCGAGAGGAAAAGTTTTGGGTGGATGCAGTGTACTGAATTACATGCTTTACGTTAGAGGAAATCGTCGTGATTATGACAATTGGGCTAGGAAGGGAGCTTATGGATGGGGATGGAGAGACGTCTTTCCCTATTTTCTAAAATCTGAAGATAATCTAGATCCGGATATGCTTGATAATGGTAAATAAAAACGAGTTTATGACAGATTTAATTTAGTTTAAATTTTGAAATAACAAGTCAAACATCATTTGATATGCAATTATGTTAATTATATAAATAATAATTAAGGAATGGATGAACAATTTAGAAGTAGTAGACATTAAATAAATCAAATATAATTTTATAGTCATATAAATTTGCATTCTATATATTTTTATGGATCATTTTAAGATTTCGAATTGTATCCAACGCTTTATTTTAGGTTTCCACAGCTCGGGAGGTTACCTAACAGTTTCTTCTCCTATATATTCTACCCCTTTAATGGATTCGTTTTTAGAATCGGGGAAGATTTTCGGATATCCCAATGTAGATATCAATAGCAAGAGACAAACAGGTAATTTACTCAATAAAAATTTTATAATATGAACGTGATTAAAGATATCTAGAATAATATTTTAAAAAAATTCTTATTATTTTTTTAATTTTAGGTTTCTCTTTCCCACAAACCACAACTAGGAAAGGGAAGCGATGCAGCACTAACAAGGCTTTCTTGAAACCAGTGAAATATCGTTCCAATCTATTAATTTTGCTGTTTTCATATGTTACAAAAGTATGTTTTATATCAAATATATATATATTTTTTTAGAATTTATCTTACTTTCTAATCTCTGATTTCAGACTAATTAAGCATTACCATAGAATTGCTCGCGAATAAAATTAATGACATAGTTATGTATTAATGTTTTAGATCTTATTTGATAAGTACAAAAGAGCTAGAGCCGTACAATTCGATCGTTTTAACGAAACTTATATTGTGTACGCCAGAAAAGAGATTATCTTATCTGCTGGTGCTATAAATTCACCAGTATTATTAATGCTATCGGGAATTGGCCCTGGAAAAGATTTAGAGAAATTTGGGGTAAGAATAAATTAAATTAATAAGGACACAGGTACGAAAAATCATTATATAATTCATATATCATGTTACAGATTCCGGTCATATCAGATCTGGCAGTCGGTTACAACCTCCAAGATCATATTTATCCACTTGGATTGAGTTTTTTGCTGGAGAAACCTGTCTCTAACGTTTTTTATCGTATGTTCAATGCAGTTAATGGAGTGCGATTTTTTGTTTCTGGAAAAGGTGTGTTAGTTGTCAAGATTTATATTTATTTTAAAAAATGTTTAGGCCTATATAATTAATCTCATTGAAATATCTTAACCCAATTAAAATCATTTTCAAGGACCCTGGACTATACCGGGTGGAGTTGAAGGTTTAGCTTTTATTAATACACGTTATGCTAATATTTCGGACGATTTTCCTGATATACAAATACATTTTGCATCGGGAAGCATGTCATCTGACGGTGGCGATTTTCATATGCCGGCTGGCGGGATAAGTAAAGCCGTAAGTAAATTATAGAGTTATAGTTTTATAATTTGGATATATTTATAGAATATCCTGAACATTTCAGACATGGAATTCCTTTTACGGACCACTTTCTAATCGTGATACATTCTCCATGTTGCCAGTATTACTTCGACCCAAGAGTCGTGGTTACATAAAGTTAAGAAGTGCAAATCCTTACGACCACCCAATTATAGATCCAAATTATCTATCTCATCCACATGACATTATGGTCATGGTAGATGGTAAGTTTATGCAATAAAGCATAGTTTTTAAACATTTATTTCCACCTAAACATTCCTTAATTAAACGAACGTTAAATTAAAATTACATCTAGAATGAAACAAATATAACTACTTTAAATTTTGATTGTCATGTTACACCTCACCGACGAATTTTATCACATGAAAAACTAAGTGTAAATTATTATATTTTAAACCGTACGTGCCATAATACGTAAAATACACAATTATCTTTGAAAACATAACATAAATTATATTGGATGAATAAACCTCTCACAGTCATTTGCGACTACCACTGAATACCTTAAAAATATGTTAACATACCTTTTTATTAAAATAGTTGATATTAGTGGGATGAATATGTCCGAAGAGAAGCAGCAAGATTATTGATATTCGGTTGAAAATTGGCAAGTTTAGTCGCAAATCACCACAGTTTTCAATCTGTTCCTCTGTTTTGTCAAAATTGTATTCGCGTGGCTAAAACCAGCTTCAACCATGTATGAAGTTGGAAATGCAAGTAAGAAAGGTTTGGCTTCTGCTGTGAGCTTGGGATATTTAGTGGCAATATTGTTATTGTTCCAAAATTCACTGAGGTTTTTATTTTTAAACAACGCTTTAGCTTCGAGATCTACACACATTTCAATCAGTTCATCTTCTAAGCTAGGTTCACTACCTTTATTATTTATTTTCACATCAAATGGATTAGCAAACCATTCGGGAACATGCATATTCTCCAAGTCTTCTCTTAATGATTTTCGATATATTACGATATTTTCTCTGTAAAGGACAAAATATCCACATTTAGATATAAAATACTTAGAGTGACAACCCTACTAGAGTGTAACAGTGCAACATATGTCTGTGTATAATGAACTACCAGCGTTCATAACATGTTTGCAACACTAATACAGTTGCCAGATGCGTTAAAACAGAGTAACAAATGCTTAAAGCGGCGTAAGCTAAGGCAAAACTCAAGTTTAAACTCAACTTCAAGTTTAAGTCAAAACTCAAGTAACTAGGGTAGTCAGTAGTTAATCTTATCCGTATTTCGAATTTTTATTGGAATATTCTATTTTTTTTCCTAGACAGTTTAATTGATCCTCTTTGGTATTAATCAACCTTCTTTCGACCCGTGTATTAATCTATCCCTGGAGAACTCTTATCGACCTCTTGGGGTCGGTATCGACCACTTTGGGGACCCCTAATATAGATTTTATTACTTTTTGGGGTTTTCACAAGTTTGTATTTAATTACAAATGTAACATTATTTTCATAACCACTTTCTGTTTTACAAAAATGTCTGTCAGTCAAAACATATTTCGGCTGCATTGCCCTATTCGGTTGACTTTTACATTTGAAAATTGTAAATGATAGCATTATTTACCCCCATTTAAATATGATTTTCATAAATTTCGATTCAATTCGTGAGAATAAAATTTGAAAACTGTCCATAATTAGTAAATCAGTTTTAAAATAAAATATATTATTTTCTGGTGTATATTTAAGAAATGGATGCCAATATTTCTAATTTATTACGTCAGAAAATGTCTAACGTTTAGTATTAAACAAAATATAAACTTTATAAAATTTAAAAGTTTATTTTCTGCAAATTATGGCAATATTAAAATATATTGCGCATATTTTTAAAATTTAAAACGAACAATGTATAGCATTCAAATATTTTTATTTATTTAACTTTTATTTTCCTGACTGTTATATATAACAGAGGGAAAGTATGGCGATCGGTCAAAAAATGATCGCCAAAATTTTTACATTTTTGGACTCAGGACACCTTGAAATGTCGAGAAATGCAAAAAATTTGGGGGGGGGGTAATTTCTGTATGCATGGATGTTTGTGTGTGTGTGTGTGTGTAGCACGATTTTGTTCACCCTCTTTCAAGCTTAATAACTCCTGTGCTTTTACTCGAAAATTTCTGAAATTTTGCAGGGAGGTTTAGTTATTAGGGGAATTGATGCTATTAAATTTTGGTGATTACAGGTCTACGGAGTGAGGAGATAAAGGGGGTCGTGTGTATCTCGTTTTACTCGTTATTACCATTTACAATTTTCTATAAAACACATTCCTATCCTCAAAATAAAGCTGTTCCCCATTTTATAGTAGTTAAAAATATATAGTTTTTAAAATAAGTATGATAACATAGAATGCCACCAAATGTTGCCGGGAAAGTTAAGCAACTCGTTGCTGGATTTTTTGAAATATTTTTAGATAAAAAAGCTTGTCGGATCTGTTTCAATCATCCACTTTTTGTTTTGTTTTTTTTATTTTGGATATAAATTATTAGCATTTCTAATGGAAATCTGCATATGTTAATAAAAATATGCTTTTTAAGGTAGTTTTGAAATATAATAACGTCTAATAGACTATATATGAAACTATATTTAATGATGCATTGTTAGTATATGATCTAATGTATCGTATCTTAAATTGAATGCTTCATTTTAATTAAGAATTAAACATTTCATGAATTGTTTAATTCTTAATTATAAAATTAAGGAAGATTAAAAGTCCTTAAAAATTTACATTTTGCTTCTTAATACTATTAACATTTATCCAGGGCTGGGTTTTGTATAGGCAAACTAGATCTTTAACCCCTCCATTTTCTTCATCAATTAGATACTGAAGATATTGTACAGTTCATTTGATTTAGAGATTCAATGTCATAAAGCCAAGCATATCTAAAAGATATATCGACATCGAAGCTTTACTCGGCATGTTTTACAGGAATTCGAAAAGAATTATAAATTTAAAAGTGAATACACACATAAAAACTTTTACACTTTTTGTGTTACTTAACCCTTAAACTTGTAGGGTTACACTGACTACGTTGACAAAAAGAGTTTATTAATTAATCATATACACCCATTTATATAAATATATTAACTTTTCTGTACAAAATTACCAATCTAAAATGCATTTCGGGCTTTATAATGGCCCCTCTTGAGTTAGACAATTTGGTAATGTAAACATTTGGTGTGTAATATCTAGTAAAATTAGAACATGTATATACCAAAGACAGCTGAAAGTTAAAACCAAACTTGTAAAAATCCACAAATACAGCAACCAATAACAAATATTACTAAAGTATATTTATTATTACTTGCTATCTGCAGACTCTTTCTTCAAGTCAGTGTGATAAGCCCTAAAAGTTTAAGTGTGCAGTAACACAAAAAATGTAATAGTTATAATAGAGGAAAGAAGCTATAGTAATATAATATGAAAACTTAATAAAGCAAAAGAACTTTTTGGTATTCGAATTATAAAAAATGTCTGCATGTTACTTAACTTTCTTCGAAAATTAATCAAGTCATTTTTTCCTTTATTGTTTCGAAATAAACGTTTTTCTAAAGGTATAAGTTTAGGTTGAATTTAATGTGATATTGAAAATGCAAAAGAAGTAAGCCAACTGTATCAATTTTCATTTTAAAATATACTATAATGCCATATAAATCCATGCAAAAAATTTCGGCACAATAAAAAGTATAATAAACTAAAAAGCCATATTTTAGGGCAAAAACATTATTATAAAATGAAATGCACAATTCGCCCTTTGATCATGTTAGCAAAAACGTAATTTTTAACACTTCAACATATTTCTAAAAACTCTTTTAGCCCCGAGACCTTTTCAGCAAGCCCATTATGTGTTCGGCCAGGTCCACAATGGTTAGGAATCGGGCCTGACATATTCGGATTGACCATCTCCGGAAAAATTCCTGGGGTTTTTCGAATCGTCCGGATTCGTTGTCGGAACCCCAAGCGATCCATCACTTTAACTTATTGTTTTGTTTTATTAAGTTATGGCAACGCAACACTGGATTATCTGCTTAAGGGGATGCCTTTCGGGAGGTTTTTTTTGGGGGGTAACTGGCCCCTATTCAGGCGTTACAGACGTGGAGAAAACCCGGAAAACTCCCGTCCTAACGAGGCGCGGACTCACGCCCGAACTCCCAGTGTTCAGGGAAAGAACCATTTGGGCACTGGTGGGCCCACTTCAACTTATAACTGTTAAATTAATATTTAATTGAAGAATGAATATTTTGAGTTAAAAGCGCATCCTTTCAGTATAATTTAATACTGAATTGAAATGAATCTTTCAGTATAATTTAATACTGAAAGATCATTTCAATTCAAGCTATAATACTATTCAAGTAATTATTTAACTTGAAGTAACATTATATTAAAGGTAGAAAAATTAGTGATTGAGATCAAATTACCTATATCTTTTAATCTTACTTAATTTTCGTAAACTTGGCATGGATTTTTAATTTCATTTCAGTGTTTTTTCCGTAGATCAGATACAGGCCTATTTATTATTCAAGAGATTTCAGAATCAGAGCAGATAAACTTGGCTTAGTTTTATCATATTAATTCTACAAATTATGAAGTCATAAATGTAAAAGCCCTGATTTTAGATCGATAGATACCATATATCATTCATATATAAAATTAAAGTAGTGTATTTGCATTGTTGAAAAATTATAAGAGAAAATATATAATTTTCAAACAAAGAAATAAATCAGTTTAGATATTATTAATCTATTGTTTATTATAAGAGAATCATACGTAAAGAATTTAATAAGTGAGAATTGAGAAATATATCGACGAACGCATAAAACAAATAATTTAAAAATGCTTTTAATTAATAATAGATAATTAACAAATATTTAAAATACGTTATAATATAATTTAGCAATCATTTCTGCGGGAATAAATGTATTAACACCGTGAAGAATTGAATAGTTTCAGAGTATTCTTGATATTGATATTGCTCACTCGATCGCTCTCACCTCTACTCTTTAATTATTTTTTATTGCACTCCTAGGATACATAACCACTTAATTTTATACGAATGCATAATGTAAACAGATTTAAGCCAATGTATTGAATTAATTTATTAATTAATCTCACAATTATTTACAATAAAAACAGAAACAGTAGCATTATATTTATTAATTTTACAATTGTTTGTTTTGTACCTACTTCTTTTATGAATTTATTAGAACTAATCTAAGATAGGATAGGATATTTTAAAAATATAAGTACAATTTTTGTAATTATATCTAAAATACTAGGTGCAGATATGTTTATCATGTCTGCACTAGAATCTATATATATAATCGAGACGAGTTGATAATAATAATAATAATAATAATAATAATCAGCGCAGAGCCCAAACGGTTAGGAGTTGAAAGTTGAAATTTGGTACGCAGTTAGGGTACGTCACGAGAACGCACACTAAGAAGGATTTTTCGAAATTCCTCCCCACGGGGAGAGGGACAGGATTAAGTCTTAACACTTCCATCAACAATGGAAGTGTTAAGTAACAATGGAAGTATGAAATAATAATGGAAGTGTCAACAATGGAAGTGTTAACAATGGAAGTGTTACGTAACAATGGAAATGTTAAGAGCCCAAACGGTTAAGAGTAGAAAGTTGAAATTTGGTACATAGTTACGGTACGTCACAAAAACGCACACTAAGAAGGGATTTTTTCGAAATTTCTCCCCACGGGGAGAGGGACAGGATTAAATCTTAACACTTCCATCAACAGTGGAAGTGTTAAGTATCAATAGAAGTGTTAAGTAACAATGGAGAACAAGAGAAGGCGACGTGCAAGATTTACGGGCGCTGGAGGAAAAAAAGAAAAAAAAAGTAATATGTTAAAACATATTCGATTTTCAAATTTAAACAGATTAATTCGGTTTTTCTCGACTTTTCTTCTTTAGAACATTCGATGAAAATCGAACGATATAATCAGAACACGTCGTGAAAATCGAACAATATTACAATATTCGATTTTCAAATTCGACCTTTTATTAAAAATATTTAGTTTGTTGGTGAAATTACTCTTTTTCTTCTGTGACTATAACGTAATAATCTTAATCTTCGCTATCATTACTTTTGCCCGAGCAACGCCGGGCCTATCTGCTAGTTATTGATAATTATGGAAACTTTAACAGATATATTCCCTGCTTATTATACATAAAATTATGTTAGTTGTTTTAAATTCTCTTTAAATATATAATTATATCTTAAAGCATGAAGCACATTTAAGTTAAAAAAATAATTCTACGTTGATGGAATTTAATAGAAACATCCAAAATAACTCTCAATGGTTTAGAAATGTGCTGAATGTATTAATTAATAATTAAATGTGATGCCTTTAAGGGTTTTGGGTACTGTTTTTACACGAATGTAGAACAACTTAAACTTTAAGAAAAAACTATTTATATTTTATCAGTTATTAACAAAATAATATTCTATATTTTTCATGATATATAAAAAATAATTTCATATTTTTTAATGATGTTTTTTAAAATTATAGATATTGATAATCGTAGATGAAGGTTAGATATATTTTTATAATACAATTATTAGATAATAAAATGTAGCTATTTGTTTATTAGCGATTTTAATTGTAATTCAACGATTAATGAATTTTGAAGAACCTCACTTTTTACTTGCTTTGAAAGCATTTAATGAATAGCTAGTTAATGAACTTTTCGAATTAAATAATATATCATTTTATATACGGTTTTAAATGGTTAAATTTTCTAGTGTATAACCGTTCGAAACTACTTGATATCTTATTATGCTCTAAATTTAAGTATAAAAGTGTATACCAACTTTTATACACTGAAATATAAATTCTTTTATAAATTTACATGTATAATTTAACCTTAGGAATTATAGAACAGTTTTAAACACAGGTTAAATATCCATAAAAAGAGAGTCAAAGATGATTAAGCTTGTGTAATTAACTTACTATTTTCTAACCAATATACTGTAAGTAGTAGTGATTCGATACACTTTGGGGTGTATTCATAAGTATTAAATGTATCAGAAATTATGAATAAAGATAGAATATACCTTAAAATCATTACTACTACTGTATTATACTTGTATTAGAGATCAAATGTACAGTACATTTCTTTTTGAAATCTTATTAAGATAAATTATAATGACATCAAAAGAAATAATGTTTAACATAAACAATATCAGTTACTTTAACAGAAAATTTTGAGATTAATTTAAACACATTGCCTTGCTTAAATTAAATATAATAAAATTTATTTAATTTTTATACATATTGCATTCTTAGAATATTTTTACATATTTAAACTATAAAATTAACAACATATTAAATGCGTATTGTTCATTGCCTTTTGCCCTTAGTTACATTAAAATTTTTTGATGAGATCGTATTCACTGGTGTGATAATCCCTAAAATTTAAATAGCTAGTTTTGTTATCACAAAAATTATATTATACGTTTAGATATAAATTCCCTAAATTACAAATTTATAATTATCATAATTGTAGGGATGAAGAAGAGTGTGTTGCTAGGAGAGTCTGAAGCATTTAAAAAATATGGAGCACGTCTTTTTCCTACTAAGGTGCCAGAATGCCAAAGATATCAAAAATTAAGCGATCAACACTTGGAATGCCTCGCTAGAACACTAACTACGACTATTTATCATCCTGTTGGTACTTGTAAAATGGGCGCTCCAGATGATTCAACAACAGTTGTCGATCCCGAATTAAGGTTTGTAATTTAAATATTTAAAAACACTTATTATTGTTTCTTAAAAGTTATTCTTATAGAGTTAGATTTTAATTGTTAAAATATGTAAACATAAAATTTTATTTTATTTTGTCATCAGTTATACTGAAAAGTATTCACACAATTTTAATATTTTTCATAATTTAAAATTAATTATTATTACGTTGTGTTGTTGAGATGCATCCTACACGGCATATTTACCGATGCCCAGTGCTTTACCGCACTGAAGTCAAGGCATAATTACAGAAAAGAAATGTTTTGTTTGCGTGCTGTTTATGTATCTGTGTTTAAGAATTCCCTATGTGAAATGTGTTTAGTATGGCTGCCTTTTATAGAATGATGTATGTGCAGTTGTGAAGCTCTACTGTTTCGAGACTTCTGTATAATGTATATGGCAGGAGTGGGCAAGAAAGAGTTCAGTGGGAGCCGAAATGTAGGTTTTGCAAAATGCATGGGGGCCGCAGTTCTGTACTGTCGTGGCGGATAGTATGGTAAGGCGCGCGATTTTGTTATATAATATAAATATAATATAAAACAAAGATTGAATTTTTATAATATACATATTTTCACAAAATTATAAAAATAAATTGTAAAAATAGTAATAAAAAACAGAAATTAACACTATCAGCAAGACCCGCATGTAACTCAAAAAGAGCCGCATGCGGCTCTCGGAGCCGCTTTTGCCCATGCCTGGTATATGGTATGATGCCTGTGCAATCAAGATTACTGGCACAATAAGTACCTCAGCCATTCTCTTCAAACCCTTCATTTCATGATCAAGTTCTGAGTACAGTAGAGCGTCGAAAATCGGAATCAATTGGGGACTGGGGTTGTTCCGATTAGTCATTTGTTCCCATTACCGACTTTGTACGAAAAAATATAACCTGTCCGATGTTCAAATTTTTCTCCGTTGCGTGTCGCTTCGTGTTGAATTTTCGTCGATTTTAAGCCTAACGAAAATTTTTATAATAATAATCGAGGCTATCGTATCGTTAAAAATTATTCCTGCATTTTGTACAAACAAAATAAATATATTGAAGAATATAAAAAACATGAAAATTATACTTTAGAAGTAAATCTAGTATCAAAAACGTTCGATTCAGCACGACACAGTCCGACTGAAAATCGTTCCGATTACCGGCCATTCCGATTACCGGCGTTCCGATTAACGACTCTCTACTGTATTTAGTAATTTTTTCAGTGTATTTATTTTGTATGTTGTGGATATTTGGTACAGCTATATGGGTTTGTTTTGTTTATCAATGAGTATGACGTCTGGTCTGTTTTGGTGGATTGTTTTGTTTGTGATTATGGAACGGTCATAGTATATTTTGTTTGTTGTTTTCTATGACCGTCCGAGGCGTCTATATGTAATATGGTTAGTCTTGTGTGTAGTAGTTTGTGTTTGTGTGCAAGCTTTTGATCTGTTACATTCGTTATTTTGTTAGATCGATGTAAGTAATCAGTTTGTGTTAAAAGCTTGCAACCGAATATGATGTATTGTATGATTTCGTGCTTGATGTGACACTTCTTACAAGTGCCATCTGTATATAGTTGTGTCTTTTAAAATGTACTTCTTGTACTGTATTTTTGATCTGATTTTCTGTATGGCAATCAAGAACCTTTCCGTCTCTCCAAAGAATAGAGCTAAGAGTCAGCAGTTTGACTCAGTTGTGTCAACGTGATCCTGGCTGAATCTTCAGGATGTCTACAACAGAGCCCATGACTGAGATAGTATCTGTGCGTTTTATGGACTCTGTTAGATGCTATAAGTGTTTAACAGTGTACTGTTTTTGTCTGCAAGAGTTATTGCTTTGTGTAATTGTAATGTTTCTTGTTTCTGTTGAAATACTCTCGCCGGTGTTTGTGGTAAAAGTTTATTACATCTGTGAGGCCTGGCACTTCTTCAAGAGGAAAAGTCAGTTTCCTAAGGATGATTTATGGTAATGTTTGTTATGGTTTGTTAATATTGTTCGTGTTATCCTTTGGAGTTATTCTAGTTCTGCGTGTGTAAAATGTATAACTCCAAAGGAATATGTCAATACTTGGATGGCGCATGTGTTTATTGTTTTAAATGTGCATTCAGATATTTTATTACTATTGAGTTTAGTCTAATTTTTATTGGTATTAAGTTTATTCTTTTGTAAGTCTTTGTTTTATTTGTGCGTATTCTATGAGTTTGGAATGTTAGAATCCTAAATATTAGTAGGTTTCTCCCTCATCCATGGATTTAATGACATCTTTATTTCTGAGTAGAGAATCATCATTGTCCTTTCTAAACATGTAATGAGCGTTGGTTGTATTTTGTTTAAGTGTAGTGTTTGCAGTAGTGTAATAGTATGACTGTGGAATGCTGTTGAATGCCTTTCTGTAAGCTATGTATGCTATGTATAGGCTTCTGTTTTGTTTCTGTGCTTCTCGTAGAATGAATGAGTCTATGAGTAACTGCTTTTTGCATCCCATTTGATTTATACGTCATTCTTTTTGCCGCTCTGTAAGAGAATGCTGTATTGTATGGTATGGTTTTTTGTTTGTAAAATTTTTGGCTAGTTCCTGGTGCAGAGGTATGAATTTTTTTGTACCAGAAGTTGTGAATGCTATCTACGCTTGGTGCCTTCCAACTGTGTGTTCTTTGTATTGAATGTTGGATATCTTGTATGTTTATTTCAATACACGAAATGATTGGTGTATTATGCAAGCCTTCTTTTTTGATCGAACATGTTTTGTGTGTGACTAGACTGGACCAAAGAGCAGATCAATAGTCTGTGAATTGTTTTTCTGTTGGTGCGCTATTATGCTGTGATTGTAGGTAGGTTTTATACATAGTTGTCTGTAAAAAAAATGTCTCGTTGATTATGAATAATTTATTTTGTTGTTTTCGCAGCATACAGACTGTAACGTTTCAGTCTTTTGACTTACTTGTTAGCTGCAAGTTTTTGTTTGAGTGTATTCGCGTACGTATTGTATTGTTCGTGTTGTGTGTGTGTTTCAATTTTCCTGAATATTTTCCTAACCTCTTTTATTTAGTTTGATATTATGATGCTTTTAGTGTGATGTCAACCTGACTAATTGTTCTGTAATGTTATTAATTTGTATTTCTACTCTTATTCGCCAATAAGCTTATGATTTGTCTGTTTTTAATGTATCTGTTTGAGTGGTTTACTGGCCTTAGTAGTCAGTGGCTGAATTGCTGAACCGATATCACGCTGTAAACGTGTAATTACCATTTTTATTTTCTCCAAGAAGAGAGTGAGCTTATATACCTAAAGCCAGGTGTTTATAAATCTGACGCCCCTAACGTGGGAATCGATGCTGCTTATGGGTCACTCTTTACTTCATTTCTCTCTGTAGACCTTACTAGTATGGGTGGCTCTACGGAATGCTTATGCTCCCTCCGGCATGACACTATAGTTTATTATAACTACTGAGCCCTCTCACTCCGATGGGTGGTAATTAGCGAGAGTTATTATTTTTATTATTTTAACTCTTTCCTCCCCGTGGACATTAACAGGGATTATTTTTTCCATATTCATTGTGGTAAGCGACTGGTAGGTGAGGCATCGTTTATTTATTTATTATTAAAATTACAGGCAATTTCAAGTGGCATTGTCTTTAATTTCAATAAAACAGAGAATATTTTTCTTATAAAATATGAAAATAATACACAACAATTTGAAAAATACAGTAAAATTAATTTCGTTAAAACAGTTATTATTAATAATTATAATAAATTTATAAAGATATCACGTATATTAATTTACGAAGGGTCATGTTTTTATTTATAATTGACAAAAATTATGTAATTGATATTTCTTTTAATCAAAATTTTAAAAATTCAATTTCATTTTCATTCATTTATAGTTTAATTATTTTAAAATGTATTATAAATGATAAAGAAATAATTAAATAAACTATTTTATTTGTAAATATAATTATAATCTCAATCATGTCTTAATCTGAAATTTCAAGATCCTTCCTACAGAATTTATAAAATTTTATAAATATAATACGATGGATATTTTTATTTGTATAAATGATAAGAAAAAAAAATTAAAACAAATAAATGGAATCATAAAAATCAATAAAGATCATAAGGAAGAGAAAAGAAGAGACATAAGGAAGAAATGAAAAATATACAAATATTTCATTGAAACTAAATTTTTAAATGCACTTATTTATAAACATAGAAATGTCCCATTGATTTGACATAAAATTATTAATTTATATCACTTCTTATAAAATAATAAAATGATATTAATTGATGAATTTTTAATACAGTTCATACGAACTTTTTCCTGTCTTTAGATAGGAAAAGTTATAAATAAATCTAAATTTTTATATCTTCTCAGACTTTTATAAGAAACCTATCACGGTCAGTCGGCTATTACTAGATTTATTTTAATATTAATACAGTTAAATTCGCATAACATTTGGAATTTAGTAATTAAGGTAAAGCTATCCTTTAATCCCGTTTTAAAACAAAAAGTAATTAAATAAAATAATATCTCCAGAAAGAACTTTTAAAATTCATACAGTAGGAAAGTATTATTTTTTAATATAGTAAAATTTAAATTTGTTTTGTAAATCAAGCTATTTATTAATAATCTGTGCCAAATACTGTGACTGCCCTATTTCTACTATCTGATTAAAATATAAAGATTTTTTCGAGGAAAAAAAAAAGACGTGTGACTTCATGGCATGATAACTTCGATTCTTTCAACCGTGAATTATAAAAACATGCCTCTTATTATAATAATAATATTGTATAAGTTAACAGTAGTTCTATAATTAAACATAATTTCAGATTCTATATATTTCCCTCAATAGTGAATAGCGAAAATTATGCTTTCTAGTATATAAATGCTTCAGAAAAATTTACAGTATACATTTTATCTAATTAATCATATGAACTAGATTAATCAGAGATAGTATTAATCAACTCATATGATCTAATTACGTGAATATTTATATAAATACATTTCTTGTATTTATATAAATATAATGTTGTTGTTATTATTTGAACAATATTACTAATACTTTTCATTCTTGTTTTTGCATATATACGTTTCTTCATCATTATCATTTTCCATCTCCTGTTTCAAGATATCCATGTGTTTCTTCCTTATTTTTATTTTAATATATTACTTAATATTTTTCAGAGTGAAAGGTGTATCTGGATTAAGGGTAGTCGATGCTTCTGTTATGCCTGAAATCGTCTCAGGGAACACAAATGCTCCGACGATAATGATAGCAGAGAAGGCTGCTGATATGATCTTAGGATACAAAACATATCTACATAATGAAACGTGATATAACCTAGTTTAATTTTAATTATCATTTTCATATGTATATTATTCTCATAATTTAAACTGTAAATTAAAAGAAATAATTGTATATATTAACATCATCCTTTAGACAATTTTAAATTAATAAATCATTTTAAATTATATTTTTTTGTGTATAATTTTTTACATTTATTGAGAATTATTAGAATGGGTCACAATAGATCATAAACGAACCTTGTCCAGTTTTTCCCTGACGTAGATGAATTATTGTTATTATTATTATTATTGTTTGTTATAAACTATGATCCAAAAGACTATAAGCTGAATATTTATATAATAATGCTCTGTTATTACACAAATTTATGTTAATGACTTTGATCAATTGTCTGGAAAATTACTCGTGAAGCGATCGTGTACCAGGCTCAATGTAAAAATATGTGATTAATAACACTTACATTTGAATAATTTTATTAATGAAAATTTAACTGTAAAAATGATCAGTTAAGTTATAGAATTTATGTATATGAATATTCATATACAGGGAAACCTGCTTAAGATGGCCACCACCTTAGCAGGTTTGCCTGTATATGAATATGAGGTTTGCCTTGGCCCCAGGGGTGACCACCTCTGGGACCAAGATCCCAGAGGTGGTCACCCTGGCCACTTCAGAAAGGCGGTCACTATATGGAGAATATAAATTATAACAAACAAACCCCATGACATTGTTTTGTAGATCAGTTTTATCAGTTTATTTCTATTAATGTTGACAGCTGTGGTCTCATATAGAAGAATACACATTAATTGTATAAAAAACTGTATAAATTGAGATATTCTCTCTTTGAAGTTTTCCACTGTTATATTATCTATATCTTTTATTCTTTACACAGTACCTTCTCTGAAATGATATGTCTTTACTTAAATGATTCAAGCGAACCATTAGATGCATTAGAGTTCTAAATAAGAAGCTTCTCTGCAAATGTGAATATAATGTAAATAAGAATAGACGTAGAATAAGCGATAGAGCATATGTAGTTTTTTTGATTTTTTAATAATTTCGCCGTCTGAACATTAAAAAGACCTTTAATCATTTTCATCGTGGGTTCGGCCACGACCACAATGTGGCATCCCAGTGATGAGTAGGATAGATAGACCATCTTCAAGAAATTACTGGGTTTTTCGATCCAGGCTTTCCACAGCGGTAAATTGAATTGGATTGATGGAATAAAGCAACGCAACATATGGGCGATCTGCCAAAGAGCAATGCCTTCTCGGGAAGACTTTCTATGGGAAAGTGGCCTCTATTTAGGCACCTAAAGAAAATCCAGAAAATTCCAAGTAGTTAGCCCCTTCACCAGGCACAGAACCACGACCAGCGACTAATGTTCAGTAGGTTTAGCCATTCGGTCTCAAAAACTCGGCTACTTCGGAGAATCTCAAAAACGGCCAAAAATATAAAACGCATCATTTGTCAAGTTTTTATTAAATAAACATCATATTTAGCATTAAACTCCAGACTTTATGGATATATTTCACATTCTTTATAGAAATATGTCGTTGCGCAAAGTGAATAAAGATAGTGAAGCGTTAAAAGCTGAAATTCTTTTAATCAATCACATATGTAATCTGTACTGTCAATGTCGCATTCATCACTTTCTTCAATTTCAATTGCAAATTATGTAGATCCTTGTTGAAGGAGAGACATTATTTCTAAATTTTCAACGTTTCTTAGAATGTATGCTCAAGCTGATGATATACGAATCTGAAATACCAAGAGTCTGCGAACAAAAGATTTTGTTTCAACTCGAGATATTTTCCTAATATATTCGTGATATTTTTTTTACAAATATTTATTATTTTTTGTCGTTCGTGATATTTTTTTTACAAATATTTATTATTATTTTTAATTTCTTGCACTTCTGAAATTCGACCGATAGGAACCAGCACGTACTCTAAGATTAAATGTCTGTGCGTAATTGATTGACATATAAAACCATAGATATTTTTTATAAATAATTTGACTGTATTTAAGGCATGAATGTGATTATATTGATAACAAAGGTGTATTGATGACCAGATTTCAAAAATAAATTTTAAGGGTAGTAGCTTACAACAATTGGCAAATTCTAAAAAACCACACAAGAAACAACAACGATAATCATAAAATATTGAAAAGTTTGAAAAACGTAACATATAAAAGAGACCTTTCAGAATTCAGCTGATAAAAAAATTGATTAATGACTCGATTCATAAAAGTGTGCGTGTTTTTTTTAATGAAATGCGAAAGTTTGCACAAGGTCTTCAAACAGGGCCTTATACATTTAGTGATAATTCTAAAAGTAATTAGTTTATATAAAATATTAATGAAAAAAATGAGTATTTAGTAGGATACATTTATGTGATATTGTCGGTATGTGTGTCTAATCATAAAGTTTACGTGACAAAGACCACGTCTAATCGTCGAGAAACCAGTTAGTGAACTACCTCGGGTGTTAGACAAATGAAAAAGATTTTAAAAAATGGTATCTTTCCCACCCTTTCTTATTCAATATTCTACCAACCTGATTTCTATTCACTTTTAGATAGTTTTCCTGTTACCTTATTCGTCATAACCTATATGTGAATTAAATTAATGTATTTAAATTATATCTGATGTATTTTTCATATTTTATATAATTAATGATTAAATAATATCAATTTGGTAATAGATAACAAAGACTAATTATTATATAAGGGTTGATTAATTAATTTTTAATTTTCTTAATACAAATTTACAACATCCTAATACATTGATGTAAATCTTCAGAGTAAAAATGACACTCACTGTTCCTGGTTTTACTTAATAAGTAAACGAGTGTGTCTTTTATTAAACATTCTTTTTATTATTTCACAGTTTTTTATAATCTTTTCACAAATTTGCAAGACATTCATTAATCTAAACAAAATTTATAATTCATATTTCACAAGCACGTTATAAATGTAAAATGAAGCAAATAGCATTCTGTTTGAATGGAACTGGAGAAAATGACGTATAGACCATTCTAAACTAGTTTTAACTATTTAATAATTATTATCTTAAATCACATAACTTCCGGCCCATACCGAAAGTTTATATATAGATAATCGGCACCACCAGCTGAAACTTACTCATATGTAAATAAACAAAGTGTCATTCTATCACGCAAGTGTCAGGCAAATGAGGCACGATAGCAACGTTCTTTATCGTTTCTGACAAACAAATGTGTGCTAGGACCGTTGACAGTGAGGAAATGTTCTTGATTAATCAGTAGCTTATCAGGTATGTCTCAGAGAAAGCATTTTGACGATTCATTGCTATGGAGAACCGTTCATTTCTGTTTTTTGCCAAATACAGTACATTCGTGTGTTTGCTTTAGCTTTGGACACGAGTATAGTAAAAATTCCCCCCCCCAAAAAATTGGGACTTTTACTATCGTTAAATAAAGTTTAGGTTGTAATATACATAAATTAATTTTTAAGCAAGAGCTTGCAAATTTAAGAAATCCAGCGACGAGTTGCTTAACTTTCCCGGCAATCTTCGGTGGCGCTATCTGTTATCATATTGTTTTAAAAAACTTTTTATACTTTTAAAGATTATAAAATGGGTAAAAACTTAATTTTGAAAATAGAGATGGGTTTTATAAAAAATTGTAAATGCTAGTAACGAGTAAAATCGTCATTAAGTCCGACCCTATTGGAGATGCACACGACCCTTTATCTCCCCATCTGTTATATGTAACAGAGCCGGAAAAGTAAAATTATATAAAGTTTATATACTGTTTTATTATCTTTTATTTTTAATGCTTTATTTTTCTTACTTTTTCTCAATCCCTCTTCAGGCTTCCGACATAATAGTCATTTAACTTGTTTTTTCTTACGACAACACTGCGGTTGCCTACATCAGTTGTACAATACAACATAAGAAATGGCCGTTGCCTGGAGGTTATTTTGTATGCATTTAAAAAAGTTTCTGGAAAATGACGACCGTTCAGAGGTGTCCATTGTTGGGAGGTGACCGTTATTGGAGGTTCGATTCGATCTACAAAAGGACGTAGGCCTATTGCTAATCCGAACAAAACACTTAAAATATTTATTTAAAAATTTTAGAATTTTGTTTTGTTAACTTACAATACTATCTCGTTATAGTATTACTTTGATGTCATGCCAGTAAACTGGATAAGGGCAACTCGAACAACAGAGAGAGAGTTAATAAAGCATCAAAGGCTAATGGCTGCCTGCATCGGTAGTCATGCATTTTTAAAATACGATTTTTTTAAGCTAACAAAGTTCATTAAAAATTTTCCACGTGGTACAACGAATTATAAAAAATACTAATTAAAATCTATAAAAAATATACACGTTCTTTTTTTTTGTTAATTTAACTTATAATAACATCGATTTTTAACATAGAAATTAATATAAATTGCACGTTAATATTTAAAAAATAAAAATTAAGTTTATAAAACTTTATTTATTTGTAAAAAATCTCACTTTTTGAAATGTTAGAAAGTCATAATGTAACATTGATTATAAGTTGACACATAACTCGATTTTATATACGAAAATCCTTTAATTTAACAAAGAATTTTAAAGTTTTCTTTTCAAAATATTGTAAATTTTTCTACCATTTCTTTAACATATGGGTCAGTTGGTTCATCAAGGTGGAGTTTGAATTAAATAGCGTGAAAATTGATATAGTTTACGAAACAAAATGCTCTTCACGCAGATTTTTTTCCCCCAACTGTTTCATCACTTAACATGAACCTAGGATAATGCAAAATCTATTACATATTTTATCAAGTTTATTACCATTTTTCGCCTCTTTGTACGTATGGAACATATACAAAGGAAGTTTGCCAATTAAGGATTATTTTTTACCATCCTATGATTATATAATAAGTAAGTTTTATTTATTTTTTCAGTTTTAATGTCACCTAGTTAATACGTTATAGTTTAAATATTAGCAACAAAGAGTTTTAACAGATTTTATTATCATCTTACGAAAACATAACAGAAATGAACAGATTTGTAATCATTAAAAGACCCCGTACGATCCAAATAAAGAGGCCTCCAAATTAATATTTAAAAAGTTTATTTTGATAAGTGGCGTAAAATTTATTTTATTCGTATATATATATTCTATCTTTATGGCTTTCGTAAAAGAATAGGGCTTTCAGGATTAGTTAGGCCCATCTTCATCTCTCAGGCTCTGAGATCATTAACACTTTAAAAATTATTACTGTATTTTATTATGAGTGCTTCATAAAGCCACTTAAACATTTAAAAATATGAAAACATACAAATTATTTATTTGAATTAGTTTTTTAAAGTTTAATTTATATTTTTAAAATAAATTTGATAATTTTTATATTTTAGAGATAAAAGTTCTCGCCAGATGGCAGCAGGCTGATTTGTTTAATTATTTTATTTATTTTTGTGTAAATAGTTGGAGCAGGTACCGCTGGTTCGACATTAGCTAGCCGACTTTCCGAAGATCCCGATATTTCAGTTTTGTTACTAGAAGCGGGAGGAATGCCTTCGTTTGAAACCGAAATACCTATTTTAGCATCGGAGTTACAAATGTCGCACCTTGACTGGTCTTATTTAACTGTACCACAACAAGAATCGTGTTTCGGATTAATTGATAAAGTTTGTTAATATATATATATATATACTTTTTTTATTTAAAATTTTATGTTAAAAATCAATATTACATAATATTATTTATTTATTTTTACATAGTCATTTAGATTTAATTTTGGCATGAGAATACAAATATTTTCCTCCCCTTAGAATACTTCGTACTAAATAAAATAAAGATTAAATACTAATAGTTTAATCAATTCAATCAGAATATTCCCTGGAAAACAGTAGACCTTCGATTTAACAGACTAATTAAGGAAGGGTGTCCGCTAAAACGGGGTAAACCAAACTTTTAGCGTGATTTTTGCTGGCCAAATCCAATTTATCTATTAAATCGCAGGTCTTGTTGTATTTTTTTAATAAAATTTAAAAGAATATAAAGCATTTACTACATAATACATTAAAATTTAATTATTAATACGATATTAAATATAAATTTATTTACTAGTAATAATACTAAGTATGAAATATTTAATATAGTTAATTGTAGAAATTGAATTACAGTATATGTTTTCTATATTTAATTAAAATTATTAAATTTTAAACTATTTTTCTATTAAGAAAACAGATGGCGTAAACAATCAAAATTTATATTTACACTGTTGTTAAACAGAAAAACAATAAAAAGGAATGTAATTAAATAACATTCCTATAAAATAGCAACACATTAATTTAAATTTAAACATTTAAACATTTAAATTAAATATTAGTATTAATTTAATAAATATTACTATAAGCTTCTGTATATCGGAACCAGAGGGCACAGATTGCAGTTCCAGAAAGCGTCCTCTAGTGTCAAAATATAAAAGTTTATTTGAATTTCTTTATTTTAAATTATAACGAGTGTATAATATATATATTTATTTAACTTGTATTAAATTTCATATTTTTGCTGCCATTTGTATACAGTATTTAATACAAATAACTGTATTAAATACTGTTATTTCCAAGAACGATTCTTAATTTGTGACATTGTTCTTGCGTAAAATAGAACGTCTCGCTTTACGTCACTATGTTTTAGGTTTTTCCAAGAATCAATTGGGTCGTAAAAGCGGGGTTTTACTGTAGCTGCTATAGTCTATATTTATGAATACGTCCAGAATGTGATGACGTGCCAACAATAATTGAACACGTGAGAAATTTCCCCAGTACAGCGATGTTACATTCGCAGGACGCAAAATTTCTAAAAATGAAAATGGATTTTGTAATACAAAATTTATATTTTCAGAACATTAAATCCAATAATATTTTTTAAAAAATAAATAATGTTCACTCTTCTTTTTGAGTGTGCACAGAAATGGTGCCTGATGCCAATTGTTTTGCGCTCCCAAAATAACTATGGTATTATACTGTTATGGTTACGGTGTTATATTGTGTGCATTGGATAATTTAAAATAGTTTTCTGCATAAAAAGCTATAAATCAGTATATAAAAACTTCTTGTCTCAATGATTATTGTTAAACGAATCTCAAAGATCGTAGCAGAGATAACAGACTTATCAGGCTGCTATTGAGGACATGAAAATGATACTTGTATCATCAGAAGGCAATGGAACTTTACTTCTTATTTCATTTGAAATGCATAGCATACTGAAGTTGTCTTCTGATGATAGAAGTGTTAATTTCATGTCTTCAGTGTGTGATAAGTCTGCTATCTCGGCTACAGAGTGTTTAAGATTCATTTAACAACTATAAATTATATTTTAGATAACTAATAAACAATTTTATATTATAAATCTCATCAGTGGCCGGCACATAAAACCACTAATGAATGGGCTGGCCACGTAGAGTTTTCGGATTCTCTTCACATTTAGCAGCTAAATAGAAGCCAGTTTTTTTAGAAAGTCCTTCTGCGGGCACCTTGGCAGATTGTCCACGTTTTGCGTTGCCGTATTCCATCAAACCAAATTTTTACGTTTAAAGTATATTTTGATTTTATTCTATTTAAGTGTCTTTGTATTGCTATTAATTAATTTTCGGAAACTATAAATTTTTATTTATCAATTTTGACACGGCGGTACACAATGTTTATGATATTCCAATAAAATATAATATTTTAACGATTAGGAATTTTGATTTTTAATTTAAACCATTATATATTTAGTATTTTATATACATAAATGCGATACACTTAATTTAAAATGTACAAATATTGAGAAGAATTTTCAGCAGTCCACAGAATATTTTAATTTCATTTGACTAGTAACTTTGCACATTTTGTGATAATTTTCGAAAGTTAACATTGTTTTGAACGTTTTGTTCTTCGAGTATTATTATTTTTTCAGTACTTTATTATATGCATGTAGATGTAATTTCGAATAACGTATTTTTCGGTAATTTTCGTTTTAGAATGAATTACTGTGCATTTCCTGAATTTTAATAAATTATTAGTAACTCTATCATTTGTTAGATTTACAAGAATTTAGTCGAAAAAGTAAGCGTTCCAAATATCTCTTTTTCTTGTTTGTTCTATTAAATTACGGCAACGCAACAGTTGGGCGATCTACCTAGGGGAATGCCATCCGGGAGGTCTTTTTAAGGGTAACTGGCCTCTATTCAGGCGTTACAGATTGGAGAAAACCAGGAGGCCAGTCCGTCTTGGCGAGGCGCGAACCCACTACTGCAACTTCCAGTGTTCAGAGAATGGAACCACTTGGCCACTATTGGGCCCTTTTTCTTGTTAAATAACTTCAATTTAATATTAAAAATATGAGACTTTAAGAAAATAAGTTAACATATTTTCTTTTATCAATGTATAACTAACATATAATTTAGGATATTGTTTATTTAAATGAAAATAATAACGCTATATTTTAGCTTCTAATAACATTTTAAACAAATTGGATGTCATTTTGGGGTTAACTTATGGCTTGTATATCTGATTTATTCTCTGTACCTTTCGTTCCAAAATGCTTTTTTATAATATAAACCTACCATTTATTCTTCGGTAGAAAAACGTAAAAAAAAAATAGTCAAATAATACTGTATAATAGAACAATTGACGATAATTTTTTTAAAAACCAGCTTACATACAAACCATCTTCAAATTTGGAAAAATTTTATTTAATTCTTTACGAATTCATTGTGGCAAGTTGGTATTCTTCGTTACACTGTAATTTTATTTTGTATAAACTTGACTGAACAAACTGACTAAACACTGAAGACAATCAGCAAGTATATTTGTAAAGGATTATCGAGCAATTATTTATTGTGACGTTGTCACAATGCCGGGCTGCAAGTTTTAATCATATTTTTTAATTTATTTAATTTAAAATATATTTTTTCCACCTCAAATTAGCAGTGGTTTGTCCCTGTATATCATACTTTTCCTTTAACAGGAATCGTGCTGATAATCTATCTAACACTTTTCAAGGTGAAATTTTAAATTGAAATAACGTAACTTTCAGTTTGCGTAGGATGTTCTTATATAGTTAATCAGAATCTCTTGCCCCTAAGGTTTCCATATATGGTCTCTTCCTTTATCTACCTACCTCTGTTCTCGAGATAAGGGAAAGACAGACAGACAACGGACAACAGTGGGAATTTATTGTCGACAATTTTTTTCAAATTGTAGCCCAAATTAAATTTACAATTTTTGACGGTTTAGTTGATGTTTCGAAAATTATTTTCAGTTATTTTATCTTATTAGTTTAAGGATATTATATGTTTTATGAAATGTATTCATAAATAAAAACTGTTATTATTGATTTTAATGAATTATAATTCAAATTTTATAAATTCAAATATTTTAAAGCACAGCATTTGTTGATTGTTATGTTCATTTGTTAAAATAAACAAATATTATTTAAAGTTTGAAAGGCTTTCGAAAATATGTAATTTATATTAATAAATTAATTATTATATCTGTGAATTAAGTTAAAAGGATAATATACAAAATATGCATTTATTTGAGTAACGTTAGAAGCCGTCACTTAATATATTAAAGATTTATATGTATTTGGAAAAAGATTATCTATATAATGTATACGCTAGTGTTCTAAATTGTTAACGTTGCGCGCTATTGCAAAATGAATATTTTTTGCTAAATCTAGTGTTAATAGGTGCAATAATCTAAGTAATGATTATGAGATGTTGAAGAAGCATTGCATCATATTGTTGCCAAGGCATCAGCTATATTGTATAGTATTATATCATCCGCTGATATAAATAAAAAATTAGTAGTTAACTGCTCAATTTAATGCTGTGCTATTTCAGCTTGTGTCAACAATTAACTTTACAGTAAACCCAACCAGCGGAGACCGCAGACTATGGAAAAGGGAGGCACAAGCTATAAAAAGAGCATCGTACTGTACATTACGGAAGGTGCTTCGAACTCTATGATTCAACGTCGGATCAGCGCTCCCACAAAGTGGTGCCGGTTGCACTCCGGACTAACATGGCCTTGAAAACAAGAAATGGGGTTTTGATCAACACACGACGAAGTTGAATGGGTTTAGGACAAATATCGTTCATTAGTTTCTTTTATATTTGCAGAATAGGCTAGAAATTACGAATTTTCTGTTGTTTGGGACTCCATGGGATTAGGAAGAGGATCGGAGACGAAAGGAGGCACGTGCCACAAGTGCCCCAATACCTAACATATGTAAATTTACGCTAGTAAGAAGAAATTCGTTGAAGTTTTCCACAAGGATGGTCTGAATATGATTGAGCTGTTCTCGTTCCACTGTTAATTAAATTAATATAGAGGCATTCCTTCAGTGATGACTTGAAGTGAAATCAATAGCGTTGGAAGATTTTATTTCGTGGATGACACACTGAATGCAAATCCGTACGAAATTGTTGTTACACTTTATATCGTCACCATAGCCAGAGATATATTTGGATTGGAGCCATACATTTTCCAACAAGATTTGACATCCTGCCAGATATCTACAGAGCGAATTTCTGATTTTAATGATTTTTTAATATCTTTAAAATATTAAACGATTATCCTCCGACATTTTGCTCTTCCAGATGCGAAAAGAATTTTCAGAACTGGGAATAAATATGCGAAATTACGATGGAAATTTAACAGATCTCAGCCCAACTAAAAATATTAATATATACAATGTATTCATGAGAATTTTGTCTAATTTTTTTTATTTACCGTTCTTCAGTATATCAAAACAAGTTTCGAAATTTTAAACATCATATGTCTGCCATATAAAATACATTTCAGTAAACCGAACTTTGCAGTTCTTATTTTTCTTCCAGATTTATCACTTCTTATCACTAATACATTATCCACATCACAGGTTACACAGAATTATGCATTATTAACATTCTGCTGATTCATATGAACTCAGAAGGGGTGCAATACTTTAGAACATTAATAATAACTTATAATTCTAGAAATTTGTAGTTTGGAAAATAATATATTTTTAAATAATAACCCAAGAAATGGTTACTTGTTTTCCTTTTACTGATTCTCTGCTTGAAAGTTGCTGTAGAAAACTAAGTAAACACGAAAATGGTGTTTACTAGTTTCTGTTTTGAATTGAACTCGTTTAATAAAACAGTAATGTCATTAAATATAAAGCTTGAACTCCGTTATAAAACTTGTTTAAAATTACCTAATTTTATGGTAATAAAATTAATTAAATGTTTGTTTAGCTCAGACGCCTCACTGGTTTTATGAGTGTTAATTTTTTTGTGTTTCAGTTCATTTCTATTGATGTTTGATGCTTTAGATATTATTTAGAATTTAATTTTCTAATAATTTATAATTCTAGAAATTTGTAGTTTGGAAAATAATGTCATTTTTAATTTATTAAAAAAAAAAAAAAAAAATAGCGTTGTCCTTGGCCTCGTGGAAAAGTGTTGGGTGGTTCAAGCGTGCTTAATTATATGTTATACATTAGAGGGAATAGAAGAGACTACGATAATTGGGCTCAACAGGGTATTTATGGTTGGAGTTGGAAGGAAGTACTTCCATACTTTATACGATCCGAAGATAATCGTGATCCAGAAATTGCTTATAATGGTAAGGAGATATTGAAAATTTATGGAAGAAAACCCAAATGAATAAACAGAAATACTTACTTTAGTTTATATATCATTAGGTTATCATGGACGAGATGGTCCACTTACAGTTTCTACTCCACCGTTCGTTACAGATTTAACTTTTGCATTTCTTGAAGCTGGAAGACGTTTTGGTTATCGTAATATAGATCTTAATGGTCCTATACAAACAGGTAATACTTTTAGGCCTACTCAAATTTTTAATAATAATTAATTGAATATTTATACTTTTGAATATAATTGTCTTAAAAATAATGTTCTAAAGAAATTTATGATTATATTTGCTATGTTTAGGTTTTGCCATTCCTCAAGGGACCATACGTAGAGGAGCGCGATGTAGCACTGCCAAAGCATTTCTCGAATTAACTAGAGGAAGAAATAATTTGCACATTTTAATACACGCATACGTTACTAAAGTACGTTTTATTATAATGTTAAGCAGAATGAATTGTTTAGTGTTAACGTTCGTATTAATGTTACAGATAGGGTTTCATAGAGGAAGAGCACACAGTGTGCACTTTGATTGGAATCGTAAACATAACATAGTATATGCCAAAAAGGAGATAATTGTTTCAGCAGGTGCTGTTAATACTCCGCAATTGCTCATGTTATCTGGTATAGGGCCTAAAGACGAATTGGAAGCATTGAATGTGAGTTAAAAAATCGTTTTAAATAAAGTTAAGTCATATATTATAAGAATAATAAGTTTTCTATGTCTCTGTAATAATTTTAATTTTTATAATGAACCTATTTCAGATTCCAGTAATAGCGAATTTACCAGTTGGCTATAATTTACAAGATCATGTCGGTGCTGCGGGTCTTCACTTTAAAATAAATGCACCAATTTCTCTTTTGGAACCACGACTTATGTCTATTAAAAATATTGTTAAATATTTTCTTTTTGGAGTTGGTAAGTTAGTATAATTGTAATAAATCGTAGACCTATATTAATAATAGCGAGGTTGAGGCCGAAGTTCTAAACGCGAAAACGTGTACGTCGGACGTTCCTGTAAGCCTAGAAGTTTGAAAATGGCGTTTGGAAAGCCAGTGGAATCATGTTCGACATTCCAAACGCCATTGTCAAACTTCTAGGCTTACAGGAACGTCCGACGTACACGTTTTCGCGTTTAAAACTTCGGCCTCAACCTCGCTAATATATTGTAAGACTTATAGACTTAATATCACAGGACCGTTAACAAATTTGGGAGGAGTTGATGGTTTGGGATTTATCAATACACGTTATGGTAACGTTACTGACGATTGGCCTGACGTACAAGTCCTTTTTGTCCCTAGCAGTCCGGTTGCAGACGGAGGAGAAACAGTTCGGAAAATTATGGGAATAAGCAATAAAGTAACTCTATTTTAAATTAAAAATAATTTTTCATAGCTTTTGTGTAGAATTTTTTAAAAATGCATTTATTTTCAGATGTGGTGGCAAGTTTATTATCCATATATTTATGACGATACGTTTACTCTATACCCCCTTTTACTGAGACCCAAGAGTAGAGGGAGAGTAAAATTAAAATCTTCAAATCCCTACGATCGTCCATTGATCGATCCAAGATACTTAACTGACACAGATGATGTTCAAACTTTAGTAGAAGGTATAGAGTTATTTATTTTGATCTATATATTTTTTCATTTAAAAAATGTAATTTTATTATTATATCTTGTTGCTTTAGCTATGAAGATATGTTTTTCATTAGCTATATCTGCTCCATTTAGAAAGTTTGGCGTTAAACCATTTAAGACCATTTTTCCAGGATGTGAAAAATATGATCAGTGGACAGATAAATACTTCGAATGTGTAGCTAGAACTTTTACTATAACTATATATCATCCAGTTGGAACATGCAAAATGGGTCCCTCTTGGGATACAAGTGCAGTAGTTGATCCAAAACTCAGGTGAGGAATACTTAAATGTTTCGTTTATTCATTTTATTCAATTTAGCTAAAATGTATAATTTTTAGGGTACGTCACGTTCGTAGTTTACGTGTTGTTGACGCTTCTGTTATGCCAACTATTGTTTCTGGAAACACCAATGCTCCTACCATTATGATTGCAGAAAAAGCTGCTGACTTGATCCGAAGAAGTATTATGTATCATTGATGCCAAAAATTTTGCTACATGCCATAAAGAATTGTAAGAAACCTTAAAAAAGTATTAATAGTTTAAATATTAAAATTATAATTCTGTCACGATATGTTTATGGTTTTTCTTCTTATAAGATAGTAACGGGTGTGCTTATAAATAGATATAGGTTAGAGCATTATGATTTATGCTTTATGAATAATTCTAACAAGAACGAATACAAAATTTAAACGATAAAAGTAACGTTTTATGGAAAAAATTTTAATATTAAACATTTTTTTGTATCTGAATGAATTAGTGTGCATTATGATTGTTTCAGTTCAATAGTTCTCAAATAATGTATTATCGAGTTATTCATTTAGCATTATATATTAATTAATAATCAAATATGAAATGAAACAAGAAAAGAGTTTGTAAATCATCTTGTTTCTAACCTAGACACATTTATGAGCATCTAAAACAACTACTGATAGAAAAAAAGCTTTACAAAGTGCGATACGAGGGTGTAACTACAGCAATAATTTGTGAATATAATTATGAATATTCAGTTTTAAATAAAATGCGAAGAATAATAATTCTAGTTTTAATAAAAATCAAATTTCCATACTGACGTATATTTATAAAAATCAATCATAACTCTTTTGTTGAAGATATCAACAATAAAATCATCACTAACGACCCGTCATTCTTTTTAGTTCCGCCATCTTCATGCTACGTACACACGAGTCTCATCAATCAGGTCAGAGGATCCATGTTTCGTTGCACCGCATTGATTACAATAGTTTTTGTAAGGGATTAGAGAATTGAAGAGAATTCCATTAGAGAATGAAACTGTACTCTTATTAATTTATTTTAAAAAATAAATTCAAGATATTTTATATGTTTACGACTTTAGTTTTCCTTTCATATTTAAATTAAAAAAGTAATCTCTAAAATATTATTGGCACAACAATTTATTTACAATAAGTTAAAACAATATCATAATAATATGAAAAAATGACAAGTACACACAACTGACTTATGTTGACCCGTATAAGTAAAGAAGTTTAACAGGAAGACATTGTTTTTTAGACTTTCCTCTTACTGCATGTTCATAGAACAAGTCTCCGGATTCCAAACAAGGTTACTGTTTCACACAATTTTTTAAAACATCTTGCATTATTATTTCACTTTCCATACAGGGAATTCATACTCCGAATCATATCTGAAGCCTTCTCTGCTATCATGATGACAGGAGCGTTAGTATTTCCAGAAACGATCTCGGGCATTATAGACGCATCAATCACTCTTAGACCTTGTACACCTTTCACTCTGCAAGCAGACGTTAAAGATCATTAAACTGTTAATGACCTCTTATGATTTATCTACGGGGCGAGACAGAGGATACAACAAACAATGCCAAAGGTAAGACGGGTTAAGGTTTAAAATTAAGGTCAGACTGAATGATGAGTAATGTTTGAAAGAACAAACAAAGTAAAACTTGAAATTTACGTAAGTAGGCCTGATGTTTAATATCATGCACAGAGGTATAGAAATCATTTAGACAAGGAATTTAAGCGTGGAATTTATTCGAATTAAATAAAATTAGGATTTATAATAATTATTTTTAATCTAAAAATAAGAATATAGGGGACTAAATTTATAATTTTTGAATGTCTTAAAGTGAAATTTTTAAACAGTAAAATAATTTATAAGAACGATAAAAAAGGCAGGAATTAATTAATAAAAATTACAAGACGAAAGTATAAGAGTAATAATGAAATTTAAAACAATGAATGACCTAATATTTACCTGAGAAAAGGGTCTACAACAGCTGTGGGATCATCGGGTGCTCCCATCTTACACGTTCCTACAGGATGATACAGTGTACACGTGAAGGAACGTGACACACATGCCAAATAAGGATCTGACCACATCTCATAATGTTCGCATCCTGGAAAAGGTACGGGAAATGGGCGTGCTCCGTATTTCTTGAATGGAGGCGATAGAGAAAGGGCGATGCAAATTTTCAAAGCTGTAAAAATATTTTAATGAGGTCAATGCGAAACGTGTAATAATTAAAAGTTTATTTTTAGTTAGCTCTAGTTTTTTTTTATGGCAAAATGAAAGGCGTGAAAAGGATTCGTTCTTACCATCAACCATTGTTGCAATGTCGTAAGGATGAGTCAGGTATCTCGGTTGTATAATGGGAGGGACGTAAGGACTCGCAGATCGAAGCTTAATGTATCCTCTACTTTTAGGGCGAAGCATTACGGGAAGTAAGGAGAATGAATCGCGATAGGAGAAAGGTTCATACAATTTTTTCCAGACCTGAAATACGATAAATAATTACTAAATATAATTAACGAAACGTAAAATTATAAAATACATACTTCATCCTTTAGTCCCAAAATATGGCGAAACGCTTGTCCCGCATCCGATGATGGGGAACCACTAGTGAAGTGTATCTCGAAATCAGGAGCGTCGTCGCTTTGATTGGCATACTTTGTTTTAATAAATCCCAGACCTTCTACTCCACCCAGTACGGCCCACGGACCTGAAACCATAACTTTTATCTCATTGTTTTGCTTTGATAGATTCTTCTTTGATCGCTAATTTGTATTTTAATGTTAATGGTCAATACACTGTATAATATATATAATTAAATCTACATAAATATCGAAAAAAACATGAGAGAGATCATCATACAAACTTTTTAATTGAATTAAATGAATATAATTTAAAATAAAGTTAACCAAAGCTTCTCAACAGTTCGTAATATTAATATTCATTTACTCAGAAAATAAGTACGTTACGATTTACAATAAATCGTCTACATTGAGAGAATTAAGCTGCTGGAACTCACACAAGTGCAGTTTATTAACATTGCCTATGGGGAATGGTCATCTCTTGCTAATTATGGCAGTGTACCAAATTAAAAAATAAATAAAAAACAAGCGTTATAAAAATGCTTACCTAATCCAGCGATACTAAATTTAACAAAATTACGAAACGTCCTTAATCGATCACCAGTTAAAGTTATTGGTTTGTCAACTAGAAAATGTATTCCTTGTGGATAAATATGGTCCTGAAGGTTTAATCCTACAGGCAAGTCAGCTATTACTGGAATCTGTAAAATAGTCATTTGAACAAATTTTAATTAAATATAAAAGTTCAGGAGGAATTTTCCTCCTGAGAAATCCTTTCACCTATTTTTAGAGGTCACGTTTGATAATGACCTAGAAACCAAAGTTGAATTTAGGCTTTTATTATTATTATTGATTTAACTCTCTCGGGTCATTAGTAATTAAACTCACAATGTGTCATTCTTTAATTGTTGTCGTGATTTTTTTGATACGGTCGAATAGAATCGTGTCAAGTATCTTTAATTACACCGATAAATTTTGTTTTAGGTCACTACTAAGTTAGTAAAATTAATAATTGATAAAATATATATCTTACCCCGTGTTTGAGCAACTCTTCTTTAGGGCCGATGCCTGATAACATTAACAATTGAGGAGAATTGACAGCTCCTGCTGATACTATAATTTCTTTTCTAGCTTTCACTGTATGGATATAGCCCAATCTATCAAACTGTACGGCTCTAGCCCTCTTCGTATGATCAAACAGTATCTATAAAAACATTAATTATGAGAAGCTCAACAATTTTTTGCAATAAATTGTCGCATTAATAGCCAGACCAAAAATTTGACTAGATGTAAACGACACTATTTTTCTAATTATAATATTATATCTTCTTATATCTTAATTATTTCAATAACAATGCTACATTTTTCCGTCTTGATATAAAGTAACTTTAATTATTTATTATACTTGCAACTAGTAACGTCCAACAGAACGAGTAAATATCCATAAAACAAACACTGAAACAAAAGAAAAAAGAAATAGAAACTACACGAACAGGCAAAAAACATAAAAGTATTCAAGTAGAATACATTAAAAATTATTCAATTAAAGTACAGTACATTAAACATGTTCACTTAAAAAACAATAAAACATTCGATTAGATTACTTTAAAATTATAGAATTATTTCGACTGTGTGTGATTTTGTTTTATGCAAATTTCCATAACAGAAAGCATTATGTAGTATTTTTTACTTCCTTTTTCTCTTCCTCTTACTACAATAGATTTCAATGTTCGTTGTGCTATTGTGTGCAAAACTAGCTTTGTAATGCTAATGTTCTAATTCTCCTAGTTTACTTAAAATCCTGAAAAAAGTCGAGCAACGAATACAGTCTCTTCATTTCTATTAAAAACTCCCTCCCACCCTTTACAGTTGGGAGGAAGAATTACTTGCCCTAGAATTTGAATTTAGTTTTTGAATGTTATCAAAACAATAGAATTTATTATTATTTCTGCGTGTGTATTTTATTCTAAAAATAACAAATATTTGAATCTGGATCAGGATAATAGAAAAGTTAATTTTTAAATAGTAATCTAAAATAAATGAAGCTGAACGAATATTTTTTTCATAAACGATGAAAATAGACTTCCAATAGAAGCATCTATCATCATAAAAAGAAAAAAAAACAGACCTATAATTGAAAATATTTCAGGGAAATATTATTTATATGAGTAAATAAAGTCAAATTTATGCTTCATTAATTCATGCTTTGCACGACATTAAAATTTTATTAAAAACGAATAAAACTAAACGTATCAAAACCTTAATTTGTACCTTCAAAACGTAAGCCAATATCACAATATGTAAATTTCTTCTATGTTTAGCAGGCTGAAGAAATGCTTTACTAGTGCTACATCGTGCGCCTCTACGTATCGTACCTTGAGGAATTGTAAAACCTAAAAAGAGAATTATTACTTTTTAATATTCTAATTTGATTATTTTGTGAATATAATAGACACTTACCGGCTTGAATTGCTCCATTGATATCGACATTCGGATATCCCAAATATTTACCAGAGGCTACAAAGGAGTGTGCTAAAGGTGTAGCGAAACTCGGAGAGGATACTGTCAGGTATCCTCCAGTATTATGAAATCCTGATCGAACGAAATGAATTACTCGTGAATTTATAAATTACAGAAGAAAATATTTAAATTATAGAATCTAAAATTAAGTATATTTGGTTAATAAGTGAAGTGAAACGAATATACAACTATATACATTCAAACGAAACAATGGGTTTTCTTTTTAAGCTGTTATCATCGATAGAATATTATTTGAAATTTTTCAGGTCGAAACTTATGCTTTTTAAATAATAATATAGACGTGAGAATGTCTTAAATTTTATAAAATTAATAGAAAAATTCAATTTGTTCCGAATAAAATTGATGCACAAGCAATTGACTGAGTGACACGATTGTTTAGTCGAGTATACCTACTTTGCATCATTCAGTAAATACTTAATGAACCTGAAAGTAACGTGAAATGTCAGTATACGTTTATTTTTATCAAATTTAATCTAGTATACATATTAAACTATTATAATATTGTGTCATAATTGAAGTGGCAATGAACTATTTACCATATTATCAGTTTTTTTTTATCTCAAATACATAAATAAGGAAGAAAAATAAATATAAAAACTATTAAAGAAAGTTAGTCGCATTAGCTTAATTACAATTTGAATAAATGCGGAAATCTCTGGCATTGACATGTTATCACTAATTACTAACAATAGATAAAAGAATTTCCTGCGTAATTATTTTTCTTATTAATTAATAATTAAGTTTATGTAGTTAAAGTTATAAATTATTAAACGGATAAAAGTATCAATTTAATTTTTAATTTATATTTTATAGTAGAAGACAGTATGTTATTCAAATTCCATTTAAATTGGATAACTGACACAGTTATCCAATTTAAATAGAATGCATTATTAACTTACGATACTGATGTAACTTACGAAAAATACATGATAATGTGTAAATGACATAGAATTTTTAAAATTAAGATTGCGGCTGTTAGAAAATGTTAAAAATAGGAAATTATATAGTTCAGTAGGATAGTAGGAAGACATTGAATTCGCTCCTGTTTACAATATCATTTATTTTTTTTATTATCCGGATATTATAACTTATCAAACTATTTTATTGTCCAAGGTGATTTAATGTTTCTTTCTTTACTTAATGATATGCTATTGAAATATATTTCTTTATTCAAGCATAACACCCACCATTAAAAGCCAGGCTGGGATCACGATTATCTTCAGATTTCAAGAAATAAGGAAAGACTTCGTTCCAACTCCAACCGTAACACCCTTTTCTTGCCCAATTGTCGTAATCCCTCTTGTTCCCTCGGACATATAACATGTAATTCAATACGCTGGAACCACCTAAAATTTTTCCTCTCGGCCATTTTGAACGCTGATGAAATTTATCAAAAATTTTGTTAATTAAATTACCAAAAAGTAAATTAATAGTTCTAATATTCTACAGAAGTGTTAACTTATTGCATAATGAAGAATTATGAAGACTTTGAATGTAATTTTTCTAGGGGTATGTCAATTGATGATATATTATACTACTCCAAGGCAAAGACTATCTCCAAAAAATTGAATATTAAGTTACTCACTTGGTACCTAATTAATACCCTTAGTATGAAAAACGTTCTGTAATAATTACAGAACATTTTTCATATTAATGATATAGGGCCTTTATGCTTGGAGTGGAAGCATAAAGGCTCAAAGTCTTAAAAAACAATTGAATTAACAAGTTATATACTATACAAAAATGTATTGTAGACCAATAAACTATTTTATACCCTTCCTTTTAGTCCAAAACACGAAGCTTCTTGAGGTTCAGTTTCGTAAGCCCAATCAATTGGGCTTAATTGTAACGTTGGTGCAGATAGCGGTACATCAGTAGCACCATTTTCAAGACCACCCCGCTTCTAAAAGTAAAACAGTTACTGACGGATCTTCCGATAACCTACTTGCCAAAACAGCACCAGCTGATCCTCCTCCAACTACAAATTTAAAGAATTAATTAGAAAATTGTTTAATATTTATACCAGTATGTCAGTTTGTAAGGCGACATAGAAAATTTCGTGTATACAGTATATTATTTTTATACTCCTACATTTAACAAATTAACTCGATAAACTAATCCATTTTTGGAAGAATTTGTAATAATTCTTACGTATTATGATTACGATACATACGATAGTCTAGACTACGTATAGTGTCTCATTCCCGCAAGAGTATTGCAAATCAGGTAAGGTCGGGGTTAAAAGGTTATCACGAAAACCGGATGACCTGCTCTCTGAGGAAAACATCTGTAAGCCTTCATATTACATTCAGAATAAAGTTAGAAAAGATATGAAATGTTTTTTCACGAATATTTCTAAATTAATACGAAATTAATGATCGTAAGGGATTAAAATTCGGTTTTCTAAATTGTTTAAATTACAAAAATCTTTTATTTATTACAACTGCTGCTACTTACTACAATTACTATTACTTTAAGCTGCTAATTGCACTTAAAATTCTTAAAATATTACTTTAAAATTTTAGAAAATGATACGAAATTTTAAATTTAAATGGAAGTACGCGTGATAAATATTTAATAATACTTAAATTTTATACAGTTTATTACATTTTATTTTAAGTATACAAATATTTATATACACTTTCAAATAAATAAATAACTGTATTTAAAACTGCTTTTTTCACTATATATTTTGAACTTTGACACTTATATACATTATTGCACAGGATTAAAATAAAAGATAAGGAAAATAAATATGATAAAAAAAATCTAACTAATGTTATGTAATGTTAGTCACGTGTTTTCTATCAGCTAAATTTAGCATATCCTCTTATATTTATTCTCTTATTTACTGTAACCATAGCCTAATTTATTTTCTTTAAATAAATAATAATTATTATTATTATATACATAATATATATATAGAGAGAGATTTATGTAAAATTTTATTTTCATCTTATTATTAACTGAGCATCATCCCTTTGTAATATTATCATCAATTAACAATTATGTAAATAATTGATGATAATATCAAAATTAACATAATTTATTGACTTTTAATTAAATATTTCTTCAATTTTTATGATTATTAATTGATGATAATATATTATAAAATGATGTAATTCAATTAAGAGTCAATAAATTCGAAAAAGAAGTAAAATTATGGTAAAAATTGTTAACGTAAATTATATTTCTTTAAACTGTTTAGTGAATTTTTTCTGAGTAAATAAGTAAATTTAAGGTTGTTTCTATACAAGTATAAAGTGTTTTTATTAATTTTAAATGTGCAATAACATTTAGTAAACTAAACTTCAATAAACAATGCTTCAAGATAAAATGTTTTACAGGAATTCCTTAGAAAAAATTTCTTTTAAAGGATTTAAATAGATTGATACAATTGTATCCTATTGTAAATCATATTGCAAAAGCTTTTTACAAAAATTTATTTTTAACTAAAAACTTCTTGAAATTAAAAAAAAAAATTACAAATTAAAAAAGTGGAAATTGTAATAAATATTTGATATTTAATTATAGTTAATAATAACAATAACAATTTCTATAATGGTAAATAATTAAATAACTTAAGCAATTCTTTATTTTTAAGAAATATAAATTTAAATAAAATATTTGATTTAATAAATTTGTGTTTGAAAGATTAAAAATTTATTAAGTTTTAAGTACAATAACGGTTTTATTTTTAATACTAAATGAAAAATAAATTCTCCTTCAAAGGGGGGGGAATGTGTTAAATTTTTCCGTTTGTTATACGTATTAAAATAATTTTATCAATTAAAACTTAAGTTTTTAGAATCTTTTATCTTAAAAGATGTATACATTGTTTCAAATATACACTTCATAATCTATTTTCTTATTCTCAAAATCAATATAATCCCTTTCTGTATACATGTCTGTTTAAGAAAGTAATTACATTAATTTACTCTTCTTATTCTATGGAACGTTACAGATCATTAAAGATAATTATTACTCACGTTAAAACGCCTCTTTTTTAAAATTTCTAGCAATGAAAGTAACGTTTACTCACCGATGATGTAATCATATTCTTGACTAAAACGATCGGTTGTGAGAGGAACTAAGAAATCCGTCAGTTTAAAGTATACAAAAACAGAAAAGGGCACAAGAGCCGGTAGAAGAGGAACTAAGTCAGTCATTTCTGTCTGGCTGTATTAACCTTTTAAAAGTCGCCACTTTTATGGGACGAGCGTCACGTGACACTCACACGTGAATACCTGCACTTCACCTAAATCTGACCAACCGTTCCTTTTGGACGGAATTTTCTTGATAACGTCCCACAGACAGAGTTTACTTTTTACTATATTATTATTATTATTATTATTATGTAACCGAGTTTTAACGTAATGTAATTACGTTCAAAATCTCAGTTTCTATCTGTTCTGTTTTACGGGGTGTGTTTATATTTTTATTCATAAACGAAAAGAAATTCAATATATTCAACCGACAATATTTATTTTATTTACAAAATTCTAATACAAAAATAATGATGAACTTATTTAAAATAATCTCGTAAAGATTGTTTGATCAGATCAGAACCCTTTTCTCCAATCATGATACACGGGGCGTTTGTGTTTCCTGATACAATTGCAGGCATAATAGAAGCATCCACTACTCGAAGACCCTTCACATGCTTTACTCTGAGGAAAAAAAAAAGAAAAAAGAAAAAATTGTTACGTCCGGATGGTAACATATTTCTATATATGGGATAGCTCTAATTAGATTGGAAGTAAATATATTATAGGTATATAAGGCGCTATTCTATTTATTAAAAGATAGCAAACTTGGCCAGTTTCTCTATCAGAATTTAGTATATTTTCTCTGTTCATGCCTTCTCTTCTATCTCGAAATATTTATTAATTAGTTTTTCTCGGCATGTACTATTTAGGCCACTCAAAATCCACTTGAAATCACTATTACCACTTACAAAATTTCACGATTGACCTTTATTAAATGTCTACATTACGAATAGCCTGAATTATTCTAGCATTACTTATTTAGCTGTCAATCTGTCAGCATTAAAATATTTAGTTCATATTTAATATCATTATTATAATTCTGAATTACGAATCTATTGTCAGGATATCGAAGCCTTCCCACTTCAGAATTTGTACATAATATAAAGATACGCTTCACTTATAGATTACCTTAATTCTGGATCGACTACAGCAGTTGGATCCTTTAGAGCACCCATCTTGCACGTTCCCACAGGATGATAGATTGTGCTTGTTAACGTACGAGCCAAACAAGCAAAATACTCGTCTCCCCATCTTTCGTAGGATTCGCATCCCGGCATTGCATTTGTTAATATCTGTCGTCCGTGTTTATCAAATGCTGGAGATGTTCCTATAGTAAATGCTATTTTCATACCTGCAAACATGAAGAATTCTTGTGAAAATCGAAATAATTACTTGTAGTGATAGATAACATTATTCATAATATGCAAAAGTCGTGAAAGGTCAACAATTATGTTCTCGAGAAAGTAGAATATTAGGTTAAGAGCGAGATGTGATGAATCATCGAAATTATATCGAGCGCATCAATAAAGCTAAATAAATAATACACGAACGTATACTAACGAAGCAAAATTAGATTTAAATTATTTAATTGCCATTGTTTAACGTGAGTAAAAATATTTATAAATGTTGGTTAAGTCAGAATAATATTTAAACAATACTACGTATTCTGAAAATAAATAAATGTAAGAATTTCTTTAAATCATAACACAGAACCTGTTAAGTAAAAATAATTATTAAATGGTTGACATTATCTTAAAATAATTTGATAATAAAAGAAGTAATAAAATTTTTAAAAAATAGTTAAAGGAAAATCATAAATTATTTATTAGAAGGAACATAAAAACGCTATTTCTTGTTAGTTTCTTGTATGATGCCAAAAATACAATATTCTATATTTAACATGTCAAAATATTTCTCAATTAATTATATATCTTGCTGTAGAATAGGCTATAAAATTATATCCTATAATTAAAAACAAACTATATCAAACAATAGTTTTTAACTACGTAAAAATAATACAAAGAGAACGGATTAAAGTAAATTGTATATATGATCGTTATCATCTTCAATATGAATATAAAATTGTTTTAAAACCAGATAAATGTGCGAATATGTAATTTTCTCAATCATTTTTCTTAAATAATATTTTAAATTAGACTTTTTCTCAAGTTCACTCTATTAGATTTTTATTCCTATTACATATCATTATGGATGTCATACGATCACTTGTCGATTTTAATATAATCGAGATATACATTTGAAGCACAATTAACGTTTTTCACTAAAGAAATCGTGACCTGAATTCCAGGGTTGAATTCAAAATCCATGATGTTCTACATTCTTAACAGTATACAAGAGGCAGATCAGTTGTAACTAACGAGAATCGAGCAGTTTGGAACCATCGCCACATTCAATGGTACTAAAGCTGGAAACGGAGCATGTAGAGTAAAGGTCATAAGCACGGCCGACAAACTATTTTAGACTCTTTCTATAAAACTCCTTGTAGCGATTTGGCCTCACCTGGAGAAATCTTTCAGCCATGTTTAATGGTCTTTAACGTACGAGGCTAGCTAGCTCTTTTAATTATATATATATATATATATATTTTGCTACTATGAAAGAATTCATAAAAGTTCAGCCAAGTGACAGTTGAATTTTCCATGTACTAAATCTGGTTCAGATAATTCTCATAAGACTGTGGCCCGTTGCGACCTTTCCAATGATGAAAATATACATGAACGTAAGAGAAATTTGCATAATAACAAAACTGTAAAAATAAGAAAATTATTTATATTTACCGTTTCAATTTACATGTAAAATTGTCTTAATTTCAGTTAAATATTTGCTCAATTACTTTTGGAATAAAATTACAATTTTAGAGATAATTTAATAATTTATTTAGTCTAAGAAATGATAGAAAATAAATTATTAAACTTTCAAAATAACATAAACGTGTAACGTAAATTATTATTTTCAATGAACGTATGGTATAATTGTCAAGGTCGTATGACAGTACGCATGAATGAAGGGTCGTGTCACTCTTAAACTACATTTTTGAGATTTTAATTATTATATTTTTAATAAAAATAAGAAAATATAAACAATATCACATTGAAATTTAAAGTACGTAAAGCGACGGGTTGTCACAAGACACTCAAATAATTAAGTTGTGATATATAATTAATGGTTTCTCTTTGTAATTGGTTTCTCTTACGAGTTTTCTACATTGAATCTACTCGCATAATTTGATAAAACATGATTTTCTTTATTAAGAACATGATAAAATTAATAAAAACTTATAACAATTTTCCTAAATTGCATCAAATAATATATAAAACATCAAAAATCGAACAACAAACCTATATTGAAATTGTGTTCTTAAGCACAATTTCTTTAGAAAATAAACTTATTTATCAATAAATTTAGTCTTTTTAATACAAAATTTAACTTGCTATCTTGTTAAATTCAGTGATTAGATCGCTATAAATTACCGTATTTAGTGCTAATTAGAGTTTCTTTATGGTATTAATGTATGAAATGTATGAATTTCTATGCATAAGAAGCGACTTTTTCCATCAATATTCTGGACATGTCTATTGGTGTGTATTTATTACTTTTACTTATATATTTTTATAAATGATTTAAATTATTCTGCATTAATTTATCTACCTTCAGTTAGAGTTAGCAAGTCCTCAGGGTGAGTTAGATAATTTGGCTGGATTAAGGGATAATCATAGGGATTAGCAGAACGAAGTGTGACGTATCCTCTACTCTTCGGACGGAGAAGAACAGGTAAAATCCCAAAAGTGTGACTGGTAGCATGGGGTTTGTATCTTACATCCCAAATCTGAAACGTGTTAAAAAATATATATTAGATAATTGAAAGCGGAAGGACAACCAGCGACACGTGAAGTATCATCAGTTGTCCTAACTCGCAATTATTCTAGCGTATCTTTATGAGAAAAAACGTTATTTACGGAAGTATCTCGGATTGCAAGTTCACTTTTAAGAAGGAAATATATATATTAAATAGAATATGTTCTCACCTCTTCCCGCACACCTACAACGTGTCTTTGTACCGACCCGTGATCAGACATCATAGATCCACCGATAAAATGCAGCTCTATATCGGGATAATCGTTTATGTGTTTATTATATTTTGAGTTTACAAAGCCGAAACCTTCTACTCCTCCCAGAGACGTCCATGGTCCTTAATTTAAAAATTTTAAAATTATTTACAGCTGTTGCCATCTATCGGTTATAAATTTTATTATTTTTTAAATATATAAAAATTAATTTTACGTTATTAAATTAATTATAGATAGCATTAAATTATTTTATAAAAACCTTAAAGTATTTATATATAATGATTAATGTAAAATATATTATTTTTAATTATATTAATTAATATAGTATAAAAAAATTATTATAGAATAAAAAATAGTTTGCAGCGCCATCTGTTAACATTGATGTGAATTATCTGTGTATATATTTAAACAATTATAAAACTGATTATAATGCTGATTAATGGGCAAAAATGCCCATTAATCAGCATTAAGGTAATTTTTCACAATGTTTTAAACGTTAAATTAAAAAATATATTTTATTAGTTCTTTATAGGGAAGCAGGAAGATTATTTGGACAACAATATATTTAAAAATTCTTTAAAAAAAATTATAAATTCGATTACAAGTCTAACGCATATAAATGAACTTATATATAACGCTTATTTATTAAACAAATTGATTATTTAGTTTTTATTTTAAAATTTATGCATATAACTTGAGGAACTGCATTACTTTTGAACATTATTCTGCTATCGAAACGTTTGTAAGAAGTATATTTATAAATAGTTCAATGATATTTAAAATGTATAAAAATCAATTAGAAAAACAGTCGATATCTTGTTTTGCTACAATTGAATTAGAACATTCTTATACCTGATGCATATTTTATAGACATTAAATATATTAGAATGCAGAGCGAGAGAATGCGAAAAAAATTAAAAAAATACTGTTTCAATGATGAACGAAATAAGATGTCATTATATTTTTAATAACAATTAATTACCACTTTAATAATTACAATTAACTTACGTAATAAATGTCTCCTAATTGGTTATAATTTCATCTATTAAAAGTAAATTTAAGGTTTAAAACTGTCGCATAGCGTATTTTCAGCATTACTTGTGAATTAAATTCATCTATAAATATCTCCTTTTTACCTATTTTTAAAAATAATGTTAAAATTGCATAAAAGAATTTTAATTATCGTTTCTTTACTCTAATTACCGTCTTAAAAAAGAAGTTTTTATAACGTAGAGAGCAATTATTAAAGTAAAACCCTACTTTTCGCATTCGTTTCTTCTCTGTACACGTTATATTTTTTGAATAAATATAGTTAAAGTACAAGAAGAGATTATAATCTTATTAATTAAATCTTTATATGTATACACTTGCACAGATTTAATTGATAGAATGTTTTATTTCCTATCGTAAAATTCCGTGATAAATATACGATAATGGAGTAACGTTATTTATCGAAAGAAGAGAAAAAATCAAATAAAATCTAGACTTTCGCTCGTGTTATTATAGTAGCATCAACTGGCACCGATTGTTTTTTATTGCTACAGGCGATAGCAATCTTATCTTTCGAAGAATAATAATTATATGATTACAATCGAAGGATATTTTTCCTGATTTTATTAGAATTATTTACTCTATGGGATAATTGTTGTTCCCATTTCTCTTAAAGACATTCCAAGGATTTTAACAATAGAGAATGTAAAGTAAATTCATCGAAGAATTAAAAATTTGATTGCATTTTAAAAGAAAGTTTAACTTTTGTTATAATTAATATTAATAAGTGAATAAGGAAAAGAAATATTTTATTTTTTATTGTTGTTTTTGTTAAGTGAAATGCCAGATAAACCTATTTTTACATCTGTCATTGCATTCACGCTATTTAGATTTCGACATAAAATTTTGAACCATTTTGTGAGAAAGTACTTGACGCTTGACCTACCAACTGTAAAATACAGGATACGTTCAGTTTGATTATTAATAATAATATTATCTACATGAGTAGAGTTAACATTAAAAGATGATATAATGACATTTTCCTTAAATAAAAATTATAAGATTAACTTACCTTCTCTTTTCAACAGATATCTTTTGGCGTTATCTACTGTAAAAGTCGACTCGAACGTTAGACTGACGTTAGATTTAATAGTAAATTCAATACCAAAAGCGAATATATGATCTTGCAGATTTCTACCAACTGGCAAATCAGCAATCACTGGAATCTAGAATTACATATAGAATTTAATTCTCTACAAATACTATTTATTTGTATATAGAAATTTATAGTATATTTGATTATAAGTATATAATGAATGACATTTTCTACAGTTTACATCTACAGTACGAGTAAATTTAGTCGACACAATGACCTAAACTCATTTACTTTTGACTTAAAGAGTCATTTAAACAAGTAAATTCATTCTACAACTCAATTTTATTTGATATAATAATAGTCTCTTTATGTTATACAGTATAATATAACTTTAACAGGATATTTTACGTCCTGTTAAAGTTCAATACCATTCTGGTAAGAGTATTCATAACTGTATATAAAACAGTACAATAAAAAAGATGTTTTTATTGTACGGTTTTGTTGCCGTTTAAAGATGAATGCTTTATATATTTTATATTCTGTAAAACAGTATAAATATAATAAAAATAACAAGGAACTTAAGTTGCATTGTATAAAAGTTGCATCTTGTATTCCATTATTATCTTCTGATCCGCTTATCGTCACTTTAATGTTATTACCACAGCGGGCATTATAAAATATCTGCTATCGCGTGTACATTGCAGAGATAAAATCATTTATCAACTCTGAAAGTTTGAAAGAAAAGAAAACTATAGCCTAAAATGAAATTTCGATTAAAAGATTTGTTCGGAATTATAAAAGCAATATAATGGTGTAATTTCAGATATTTAAGAAAGATACGTTTAGATTTATGAATCAGGATAGCGAGTGTGATAACGATCGATATTTCGTAAGCAAAATAAAGTTGCATACAGGCTACTTTGATTCTTATTAGCATTGCATTTTATGGCTAAAGTCTTTAGCAAGCAGGGAAATAACAATTAATGAATTGTTTTAAAGATTCGTTATCGCAAAAGTAAAGGCCAATAACTAATCGGTTAAAAATCTTTCCTAGATCTAGAGTTATGATTTTCAAATTCGCCCAATACCCTAATGAGTTTCACCTTAAAAGTTCTTTGACGTAATTTTTGACTTAACATTTTAATCTGCATGTATAAAACACATTATAAATTCCTCATTAAAAAAAATTATCATTACCGTAATCCGTAAATCTAAACAACAGAATGAACTTGAAGAATGATCTAAAGGACATCAGCACAAGAAATTTGACCATTTACAATATCTTATCATTGAATGAATTATTTTTCTTTTTTCTTTCTTTTTTTTGAGAGATGAAATAAAGATTTTCAATTGTGTATTTGAATAGTATCTTTGAATGCAATTCCATACAATCGAATAAAAAACAAACAATAGAATTGATAGAATTAGATATATAAAAAGTAGAGAAGGATAAAAATTGGGTTATATCAGTATCAAGCATCAATTTCTGAAGATTCGGTTCATATATTAATATAATAACACTATTAACATTGCAGTCGAAGGCAAAAACCATCATTTACAGGAATTTTTTTAATTTAAATTTCGATTCTATAATTAGTTTTCTAACAAAGGGTGAAAGGTTGTTTATTACTATTGTCTAAAAAGTCTCTGGTATTTTGTAAATAATAATTAAAAAAATGATGATTTAGAACGGTTTTTAATTGTGTTAATGACATTATTTCGGTAAAATTATTATTTAATCTATAGAAATAATTGTTTTTAGTAATTTTATAAACGTGCTTATAAATTCCTTTCATAAAATTACTTGATATAAGTAAATTATTATTATTATTATTATTCAGAATCACGATCAGCACAACTAAAACAAAGCAAATTAAGAGAAAATTTCTTTAAACATGATGACTTATTTTTTTAGATGATTGAATGTAATAAATATTCATGAGAAAATAATTATCTTATAAATATATTTTATACAATATCCAGTGATAGATGAGGGATACTCAAACATTTTTAGAGCAAAACAAAATGATAGCAGTTACCTGAATTCATTCGTAATTGTAAAATCTGAGACAAAGATCCAATCAGTAATTGTGTCTGTATAAATCATATTTAATATAAAAAATTAGTAATGATCAGAAAAGGGAAAAGATTTATCAATAATGGAAAATTATTTAATTGTGTTTAATTTTTGTCTACGTTAGACTTAATATATTAATACGACTTATTATACTGGTGTTGTTTCAGCTTTCCCCCTCTTTATTGCATACATTTCTGTAGAAGAATTGTAAGAAAATTTATCAATATCTTAGAAACCAGAGATTTAAAGATGAAGAAAAGAATTTTAAAAAATTATACTCGTTTTATAAGTATAATTCACAATGCTATGCAATAGAATTGAAAATAGTCATAATGTATTTCACAGTTATTCATGAAAAATGTCAAAACAAATCCATTACTACGTTGGATGGCTGCACAATTAATATCTTATCATTCGGGTTTATATAAGCGTATAGTTTCCTATACTTGTATATATAAATAACACACAGTTTATGATATAACTAAAGAACCATTTTTAGTTTTCTGCACACCTATAAAACAAAATTGAAAAAAAAGGATAATCTACATTTAACTCGAAGTGCCTAGATGATAAAAATGATTTAACTATTTTAAGTTTATTTTTAACGTGGGATAAACTAGATTGTCTGTTTTTAAGCCGATAATAATGACGATGATAAGTAATTTTTTTCCTGAAAGGATGGGAATAACGATAAAATACATGGGAAAAAATGTTTACCTGGTAACGATAAGAGTGTTTCCCAGTAATAAACGAATGCATCAGTATAACATTAATTTATTTTAATTTTCGGATGAATGTAAAACCAGTTAATAAAAACAGTATCATACATGAACACCTGCAGGCGTATCTTGAAGTACTGTTATTTTTAGTATCTTATTCTTAGATATTATTATTCCACTAGCAGTATTTCAAGTAGGACTTCAGCACTAGGTCAATCACTCATAATTTACAAAAAGACTTTAAAATTATACATATATGCGGTTTTTTTTTTAATTTTAAAATCTTAAATAAATACTCTAATCACGACAATGTTCTACTGCACGATTAATAATCATTCAACCTAATTTGTTGTGGTTTCATAGTAAAGACCTTCAGTACGTCGGCCTCGATTACTTTTTCTACTTTCTAATAAGCAGAGATTAAATTTGTCTATAAGAAGTAAATACTGTTTTTTAATAAGCTTACATCTTCCTTAACTTATAATTTACTTATAAATTAAATAAGAACAACTTCAGATAAAGATATAATTAAACTACTTTTATAAATATACCTCAACTTTCTTTAAATATTCATATCGATTTTCGACGTATGATATAGGTCATACGACAGTGTTTTTATTGTTTTCGTTATTCAAACAGAATTATTAAAACGTTTTATTGACCTTAAAATGGTATGTTTTATACAATATGATATTAGAGTAGCTATTTAGGTGAATTTACAAAGGATTACCCTTGGGAATTCCTAATTATGAAATGAAGATTATTTCAAGGATTCAAACGGAAATAGGACGTTTTGTAAGAACACAGAAATACTTCTAACAACTGTAAAATGCTATGTATTAAAATTCTTGTAATTTGAATTAGTATCATGTAATTTTTGATGAAAAATTATAAAGTTTTCTCACTTACGTTATGTTTCTCTAATTGCATTTTTGGACCGATACCCGACAACATCAGCAACTGAGGAGTATTAATGGATCCAGCTGATAAAATGATCTCTTTTCTTGCACGTACAAGAGTGGTAAGTCCACCTTTATCGACAAGAACACCTCTTGCTGTTTTCGTCTCATCGAAAAGAACCTGAAATTTACATTTCTTTATATTAAAAAAAGTGTTAAAGATACATTTCTTCGCGTGTTTAATATGAAGTAACCAAAGATTAAGTTATTAATTATATTAATTAATAATAAATTTCTCTTTTTCTACTTTTACCAACCTTAGTGACAAAAGCATTAACGACAATATCAAGATTATGTCTATCTTTTATTGGGTCTAAAAATGCAGATTTCGTGCTCCATCTTCGACCTTTATATGTAGTACCTTGAGCAGGCGTAAACCCTAAATTTAAAATAACGATATAGAGATTATATATTAATCTATTAAAATGTACTTACTTTAATTGTTATAACAGTTAAAATTATTCATCGCCTTTAAAAAAATATATATCATCATGTTATATTAATGTAAATATGTTTATCAGAAATATACAGAATGGTCCGTTTATAATGTTCCTTACAACACAAATATATGCACAGAATTGATCAGAATAAAAGTTATGTATTATGTATTCCAGGGACTTTGAAAACGTTCCTCGAAAATAAATAACTTTTATTCCGATCCGTTTTTTAATTGGATGTGTTTTACGAGATATAAATGGACCACCCTGTTATTAGAATAAATCCGGAATAATGTCTGTCACCAGTTTGTGTTGGTCCATTAGCATCTTGAATAACAGGATAACCCAATAATTTTCCAGCTTCTAGAAATGATTGCAAAAGAGGAGTTGAATAGGTTGTAGATACTGCCTGATAGCCACCAATATTGTGATAACCTTGAGTAAAAAGACAAAATAATAATAAAAATAAATTATTTTTTTAAGTTATAGAAATATAGTTGAAGAATTTGAAAACAAAATGTTAATATTAAACAATATAGAATGAAATAAATGTTAAAATTAAAAATATAAGCAGTAAATTATTTTAACTATTTTTTAGCATAGTAAAGAAAAACACTAAATTGACAATAATTCAGGAAACTTAAACAAATAACATCAAAAATTAGTTCGTTGCTTAAATATACTTAAAACAGTTTATAATGAAGCGTTTTAAAACAAATTTCCGCAATTATTTTATAAACTTTTAATGTTTTAAAATTGTAGAAGTCGAATTTACCATTGTAAGCATAATCTGGATCCGTTTGATGTTCCGACTTGATAAAATACGGATATACATCGCTCCAACTCCAACCGTATGCTCCTTCAGCGGCCCATTTATCATAATCTTTAGGATTACCTCTTACGTAGAGCATAAAATTAAGCACGCTAGAACCTCCTAAAACTTTCCCACGAGGCCAGCGACAACTCTGTTGAGTTCACAAAAATAAAAACCATATAAAAATAGTTTATCATAAATTTTATATAATAGTTTTTCACAGCATTAGAATGGAGCCAATGTTTATTAGTCTACATACACAATGGTTCTGTGTTCATAACAAAATAGAACATATATTAAGAAATTATAAGATATGTTTAAACTGTTATTATATATTTTAACTTTCTAATATTTTGCATGGAATTTCAGATCGAAAAAAAACAGAAAACGTCACACAAGAAGCTCCTCCTTGTTTCTTTGCTTGTCCAATGTATACAGTTACAAAATTCAATACAAACTCTCCATTCTTATTGTGAGGAATGCTATATTGTTATGAATGAAACTAAAGTCTATTAATGATATAACAATATTTTCCTTGTTTACAATAACGTTTAAAAAAGATTAATCATTTTCAGTCTATACATTAATAACATATTATTTATTTTTCAATTCTCTAAATATAAACAACTAATATTATTCTATTTTAAGATAATATAATGAAGAGAGATTTAATGTGTATAATCTGGGTAATTTGTAATTTAGGTTGATGAGCTCTTAACTATTACTATAAATAATTGTATTATATGGGAAACAATTATTCGTAAGTTTGAAAATGTCTATTTGTAAGAAACTTTCCTGTTTTGTAAATTGAATTATATCAAATCTCTTTATTTATTTTTCCCTTTAAAATAGTTTTTAGTATCATTAAATTTGTTTTTAGATACTTCAAGCATTTTAGTATTTTTTTTAGGAAAATTTTTCTATATTTCCAAATATAGAAAAATTCTTCCTTTAATCATTACAATTGTTTTTAATGTATTTCGTGAAACAATTCTTAATATAAAAGGAATCATTTTATTTCTTCAAACCTAATTTAATTATTTTTTAATTGTAAAAGTCATTATATGTGAACCATATTTACTATAAAATTCCCGAATTGTTTAGGGAAATCCTATATTAAAAGTTTTTAATGTAGTAAATGAATAATGAATATCATTAACAGAATAGTGTGTCATGTCTTTTAGTAATTTTTTTTTCCTTTAAATAATTGACTATGATTAATATTCTCTGTACCGAACTAATCAATATCATTAAGCTTATTATTTATGACGTCAACAAGTTTAATTATCGATAATGATGATGTATATTTAAAAAGCTTAAAAATTCTATCATCTTCGTTTCTCCCGTCGGCAAAATTTTTAAAGGTATGACCCATTTCTTAGAACCCTATGGCAAAATATAAGATGATAAAAGTTAATACCCCTCCACTAACATAATTTTCATAATTCCGATTTAAATCTAGAGGGAAAATTGTAATTTCGAGCAAGATGTTCTACTTCTGATTTACTATCAAACGGTCAATCTCCTATTTTATTATTATTATTATTATTTTCACTCGTACCGAATTCTTTCTCGTGATGTTCGCATACCTTTTCTTTTAAACCTTGACACGCAATAGTCTGGGGTTCGGTTTTGTATTTCCAATCGAATGGACCTTTTTGCAAGTTGAAAGCCGATATAGGAAAATCTGACAGAATAGTTCCTTCATCTCCGGCTTCTAGCAGAAGAACGGAGATATGATGCTCCTCCGATAATCTATTGGCCACAACCGCCCCCGCAGAGCCTCCACCAACTGAAATTAATAAACGAATAATCAAATATTAAAGAGCAATTAAAGTTAAACTGAAATATTATTTAAGCGTTTTATATTTATAATACTATTCCTCATAAAAGTTTTTCAAATTTTAGATGCTATTTTAAAAAATATAACGAGATCCAATGGCGCGTTATAACTTCATGGATCCCAGGCAAATTTAAATTAGAGACCCCATAGTGCTGATTTCAGACATTTTCTTCAGAAGAATTTTTGGTGAAATATATTTTTTATAAAAGATTATTTTTTGGATGGGGGAGTCCAGCAATTGCCCCTTTTTGACCATAGGATAACGGGATCTCAATAATGGTTAACGCATAACTCAGCATTTTCCTTATCTTAATTAAGCATAATGCTGGACAAAAATACTTTAAAATTCGATCCAAATGCTGTAAGAGCACGTATAAAATTTTTTTCGTTCTGTTATAAAACAAAATTATATAAAGTAAATATATGAATTAACTTATATATAACAGAATGTCATTGAGTTGCACCTACTGTTTGATTGTGCTTGCGATTATGGAAAAAAAAATAGTGTGAATGAAACTTTGGAATAATTCTATGTTTTATTAAAATTACTTTCAGTTAATGACACAGTTTTAAAAGCCAAGTTAAATTCTTTTTATGTAAAGAAATTGAGATAATATCAGCACATTAATATATATCATTAGCTATAAATTTTTTTTTCCATTTATTTATATAAATATTACCAGTTTAGGAAAAACAGTATTTTATTTTCTTTCTGTTGTTCAGTAATGGCAGAAGTTTCCATATATTACAATCGAATGGATGAGCATGAAAAGATAAATATTCTAAGGACATGCCTCGAGAATCAAAGATTGATTTTCCACATGTATTTGACGCTCGAGGCAAAAGTATTAAAATTAAATGAAATAAATAAAAGGCACGAAATATTATTACTAATTGTTATTGGATTTAAAAAAGTGCCAAATATATTTAGTAACTAAAGATACCATTGTATTTGTAACCAAGCAACACACGTGAATATGAAGCGAATGCCAAATTTTTAAATGTTAAACAATCACGATACTTAAAAAAAAAAAAAAAATACATTTCACATATACTGTATAAGAATGTAGTGATTTCCATTAATATTATTTAAATTATTTATAGGCCTATACTCAGAAAAATCTATGTGTAATCTCTAGCGTATATAAAAAGGGGATAGAGTTCGTTAAATCAAATCTATTCTTTTTCTATTTCAGTGAAAATATATTGAAATTACATTAATTACAATATAAGGATATATTTAAAGCGTTCTAATTACTAGTTCATGCTTCATGAGATACAGAATAGAAATTTTTTTAAATAAATTTGTAAATAATTATTTTTAAAATATCTTATTGAACTTTACATATTTCATAGAAAAGTGCATTGTTTAATGTCGCAAGTTAAAGAGGATTTTGCACAACAGTCAAAAATCAAAAGGTTATAAAAGCAATTTATTTTAATAATCGTAAAGAATTCGCACTTGTAAGGACGTAATCAATTGTTGCAAAATTAATAATGGAGTTAATCATTGAACTGTCACTACTCCACTTATCTGTAATTATTAAAATCATACAGTTGATATAATTATCCTATATATTTCTAGTAAAGCAATTGGCACATTGATACAAAAAGACAAATGCTTCTGAAGATAGCATAAATTTAATTATTATAGATTCATATTCATTATATTATAAACAAGGAATGAAAGAAATGAAACGAATTGATAGAAGTAACAGTATTCGATCAAAGTAAAACAATTTGTAGATTTTGCAGCCAAATATCAATAAATATTTATTGAACAAAACGTAACGTTACTTTCTGTACATTAAAATTTTTATAATTAATGTATCAGCATTATACACGTGTAAAAGTAAGACGAAACACTTACAAAACCCATATCTGTAGGTCATAAGTATTATGTGTGTCAATTACTCTTGTGACTCGAATTAATATCACACGTAAAAAAATCCTACGTAATAGTATACATTATGAAAATTAATGCACAAATATCTTTTTATATGTGAAATAAACATGCATATATATACATTTTTCATAGATATTTCATATTGCTTATGAAACGTTTTTAATTATTAATTATAAATATATCTTCATTTCTAATAGTCATAAAAATAGAGAAACAATTGTATTAATAAAACATTAATTTTCTATTTAGCTAAATATTATTTTAAAAATTAAGTTCTTAAAGAACAGATAAAATCAAGTCTTTCAATACACATGAGTAATTTGAAACAATAATTTAATATATTAGTTCTGTGGATAACATATACCAGCTTTCAAATCTTATGAAAAAGGTATTCTTATATCTTATTCATAATAAGATTCGTTTTATTGTGCTGTTCCTGCATGCCAACTGCATAATGAAGAAACATGAAAATAGATTGAATTGGATTGATGATGCAAGGCAACACATTTGGTGATCGTTGTGCTGCCAAGGGAGAATTTTCTACAGAAAATTTCCTCTATTTTAACGTTAAATACACATTAAAAAAAACACATTGTCAACCAATAAAATTTTTACACTTGTAATCTTACATAAATATGATTATAATAAAATAGTTTTCAATACATTTTAAAATTATTGAATAAATTTAGTTAAATTTATGTAAGATTAGAAGTGTAAAATTTTTGTTTTAAATCGTATTAAAAATAGTTTCAACAAAAAGAAAGAAAAGGAATACGATGTGACAATAATTCTTTTGTTGTTCTTAGTATTGCTGCTAAGTTTTTTTGACATAAACTTGTTCTACTTTGCATCAGGTATCTTCATATTGTGTCTACCAGTGGACAAATGGATAAACACTGAACACTCGCAGTTGTTCAGTGTTTTAATCCTTCCAAGTGGTGAAAATGTGGAGTTTTCCGGTTTTCTTCGCATGTTTAATGTTAAAATAGAGGCAGTTTTCGGTAGAAAAGTCTCCCTTGGCAGCACAACATTTGGTCGATCACCAAATGTGTTGCCTTGCACCATCAATCCAATCCAATCTGTTTTCATATTTCTTTATTATGCAGTTGGCATGCAGGAACAGCGCAATAAAACGAACGTTATTATGAATAAGACAGCACTTGCCTTTTTCATAAGATTTGAAAGCTGGTATATGTTATCCACAGACTTAATATCTTAAATTATTGTTTTTCCATGAAATATTTCCACATCGATGTTTTCATTTATGATAGTTTTTCATAATAAATGTATGAAAAAGAAAGTCATAACTTCTGTACGAAAATATAAATAAAATGTTAATGCATATATAACTTCATAATTTACATCGTTTGTAATAATTCTCAATACAAATTTAATAATACTAATCCTAATTTTAAATAAAATAAAAGATTTCATTAGAAATTGGTCCATTTCACGACATGATTTTCAATATATGTTTATTTTTTAAAATATAATTATCGTTTTTAGAGTGTCAGATTAATTTTCATATATTTATTTTTAGTTTTAATTTCTTAATGTAGCGAAACTAGTAACGTGTGACATTAAGTTTAGAACTTTAATTTGATTAAAAAAAAGTACAAATATCGTTTCTATTTATATGAATATATACTAATGTAAAAAGATTTTATAAGATTATTTACATTTATTAAAAGTTATTTATAAATTTAATTCAATATTTTACGTTTTTATGTAAATTTTTCAAGCGTTTGAAAATGAGAGATTCAAAGAGATAAGTTTTATTTTTCCCATCAATTATTTTCTCGTGTTTCAAACTTTTTTTTTATATTAATTTTTAAATATTTTTCTCTCTTTGGGATTTTTTTTCGTAAATATAAACTCATCTTTCGTTATATAAATAGAATATATAAAATTTTAAAAGTTATTATCTTTAAAATTTTATATATTCTATTTATATAACGAAAGATGAGTTTTATAAATGAATTACTATTTATGAATTACTGGAAACTACTTCAAATATACGAGATGTGGGAAAAAAGTATAAAGAAAAGACATAATATCTTTTAGTACATACAATGTTAATTTAATGTATGTACTAAAAGTTTACAAAATAGAGTTTAAAACGTTTAGTATAGCTTAATGATAATTGACATAGTTTCAAACTTGTATTTTGTCGTTGTGCTAATGTTTTCCTAATGGCACTTGAAAACATTTAAAACTGTCTAGCTAAAAAAAAAAAAAAATTAATATGATATTGTAAATGAACTGATTTAGAATACTGGTAACACAAAAAGAACTGAAAAAAATCGCATATAACCGCCCTAAAATTTCATTTACAACATCTAAAAATAAATTGAAATGATATACAAAACTGGAATATTCGCTTTGTTTTAATCTGTTCTGAAAATCAACACGTGCTATGAATGTAAACATAAAAATGATTTTCAAAATCGAATAAATTCAAAAATAAAATCGATTTTCTCCTCTAGGAATTTTCAGTTATCATGTAACTGCTCACATGAAATATGAACGTGATAATAAATGAAATATATCTAAGCATTTAAGAAAACAATGATTCTATACGTAATTAAATTGACTTTCAAACGTATGCTCTGTTCAAAATAAGCAACTCGCAAAAGTCCATATACAGAACTAATAGAAAAAATAATATTTAGAATCATACGTATCAATTTAATACCACTTTTTGAGTGCTTACTACTTAATCCTATTACTGCCGTAAATAAAATAAATTCAGAAATTATTAAACGCTTAATCTGTAATATTTCATGATTTGTCACATAAAATGAATTAGGTTTATATGATAAGCCTTAGAAAATCCGGTTACTATTGATGTAAATGCTTACATTGTTAATATTCAAGTTCGTTATTTTATTTTTTATTTTTTGGTTTTCTTTTGATAAAAATATCTCTTATTATTGTCTATAGAAAATACTAACCGGTATATCTACCAGTTATTAATTTTATTAGAATTTACTTTAAGTTTTCATTGCATAGTTCATAGGATTTCACGATACAAAGCAAACTACACAATATTTTAAATGATACAGAAATTTTTACGAAAAGTTTTTCGTGGAAATTTCTGTTAACATTTGGCTGTATTTTTCGCGTTGTACTTAAATGATTATATAGATTAAAGGCTATAACTAAAACGTTCAGTTTATTCTTTTAAACTTACTTGTTTTAAGCCGTCCTCCTCTTTGTACTTACATCTTGCTACATCCAGCAAGAAAACGTTTTATCTAAAGCATCGGAGTAATTAAATATTTAATGCACAGCAAAACGTTAATAGACAAAACGTTTTTCGTGAGAAATTCTGTCTAGTTTAAAAATAGTCATTTTTATCGTAAAATCCTGTTAACCATGCAATGAAAACTTAAAATAAATTCTAACAAATAAAATAAATGATTGGTAGATATACAGGTTAGTATTGCCTACGACAATAAAGAATATTTTTATCAACAAAAAACAAAGAAAGAAAAAATTACAAGAGAGAACGTGAATATTAAGAATGAAAAAATTACACTAATGTTAAACCAGATATTCTTAGGACATATCACATAAAATTAATTCATTGTTAATGATAAATCATGAGATATTATAGTTCAGCATTCGAGTTAGGCATAGTTTAAATATTTATCATTTATTTAAATCGTTTTAATATCTATTTTATCATTTTATGATCTTATCAAAATAGTTATATAGGCCTAAATAAAAACTTTATGAACTTCGTAAAATATTAGGAGTAACAAGAACAAACGAAAACCAATCTTTCTACTTTATAATATCTATTATATGCTAATTAAATATATATATATATATATATATTCAAGACTAGAATGAAGCATAAACGGTGCAAGAAAGTTAAACTATTTGTATTGCATAAACGAAGGCCTAAATATCTATTATTACTTTTGTAATTTATATTTCTATTTAAAAACCCTTCTTGTTGCATTGTAAATTAATTAAGAAATTTTAAATATTAATTTTAAAAATGAAAAAAAAAATTATTTCAATTTACATAACGTTAATTTTAGTGAGAAAGTTTTATATTTAATTATTAAATTTCTAGGTTAAAATATTACATTAATATAATTCAATGTTGAAATGAGGTTAATATGCAAAAAAAAAAAAAAAAAAAAAAAGCAGAAACTCTGGCTGTTTTTTTTCATATCCGCAAATTCTTACTACTTACAAATGAAACAGATTCTTGAAAATCTGTTGTGGAAAAAAACCTTTAAGCCATTGTGATGTAATGGTTTGCAAGTTTTCATATAGAATTCTTGAAAAGTTTTAAACAATTATGAAATGGTAAAAGTATTTTTATCTTACGGAAACTGATGATGCGGAAACAGCATCTTTATGAAAAATATCAATTGAAAAAATACTGTTAATCAATTCTACCGTCAAAATTAAGGAATAAATCGAAAATTTACACTAAAATTTAAAATATCAAATACTAAATTAAAAATTTACTTACCTATAATATAATCATATTCGTCTTGAAAATATGGTTTAGAAATTTTAGGTTTAGGCGGTGTTATTCTTTGCAGTACCAATGCGGCTGCAGTGAGAATGGGTATTAGAGTCATAAAATCCGTCATATCGAAATGAAAGTTATCAGTTTATGAGCTTTCTTTGCTTCAGTTAGTAGACACGCGGCTTTTTTCCACGCCCCGCAAGTCACATGACCTACTTTACCACAAACTTTTCCTATAAAGAAGGAAATTAAGATCGTCTCATATTCTGCTCATATGTTCAACTATAAGAATTTTACATTACTATTATAACTAGTATATTTATAATTAATATTATATCTAGAGAAAAGTATAGGTTACAAGTAGAACTTTGAAAAAAAGTAAAAAAAAAAGTAACTAGTTTATTTATAAATGGAATTAATAACGTTCTAAAAATATCACTGAAATAAATTCGATAGATTTTTTTCATACGTTAATTTTATTATTTAACTTATGAAACATTTTTTAATACTTAATTTTAATTATATTTTTTGATAATTTTATAATTACTTACGAAAGTTATCAACAGAGGGCACTATGTGGGAGTACAATACAGTACAGTCAATCACAATACAAACACAGACATAGAGTAATCTACTTTATAAATCTGGTTTCTGTTTTATACTTTACCATCGCATGTTTTTTTTATTAAGATACATATAATAGTATTTTATAAAATTCATTTAAAATAAACTGTTCTGTATTAAAACATCATCTGAGTAAGTTATACATAAATACGAATAAATGCTTCATTCAACACGAATAAAACAATTCTGTCTATATTTAAAAATTACTTCACATATATAACCATGAATACAAAAACGGAAAAACAAACACATAAAATCAAAAGCGAGACCTGAGACTGATGTCACGCTTTGCTACTAAAAACAATGAGCATCACTATTAAATAGGTATCCAATAGATACCGAAATATATAAGAGATATAAAGATAATATTGTTAATTAAATTATATAGAATAACGGTTTGTTGTTGATCTTTATATAGTAGTGTCATTCTAACTGTAGTTACCGTAAATAAGACATCAAACTATACATTGTTTCAAATAAACTGGCTCAACGTGTGTAGTGATTGACATGTTTAATCTTTATTGAAATAAAGATTAAAGAATTTAGAAATCGATTTTATATCTATTTTTTTTATAATCGTAATTGTATTCGCGTATAACGTTTAATGATGGAATGCTTCTGCACGAAACTATCATAAAGAAGAAATAATTACAAAAATTTTAAAACGATAATCCGAAAGACTTCAAATAAAATATTAATAAATTATACTTATTATAACATCAAACATAGGCAAGATAAAAATATGACAAAGTAGCTAATATCACGTACAGGCTAAGCTTACTTACAGTTTGCTTCTACATGAAACGTTGAAGTGATAAAATATGTAAGCAGAATAACATTTTAAAATGTTTTAAAGTGTAGAAAAATAGAACAGTTTACGCCGTACACGTTAAAATCTGCCACAAAAAAATTCTAGGACGGCCAATATCTTTTATAAATGTCAGAGAGCATCCCGAATTTGACCTTGCGCGTTCTATTATTATTGGAAAAAAAAGAAGAAAGAAAAGAAGAAGAAAAACGGATTAGTAATAAAACAGAAGTGAGACAATTAAAAGTATAAATAGAAGCGTAAAGTAAACGCTTGTGAGATTAAATGACTAGACAACAATAAGATTTTCCTTAATCTTTCGATTGATCTTTACAGTCTCTACACGATTTTCTTCGCTTAATCATCGGTGAGGCAATGCGCCATGAGAATAATCCCATTGAATGAAGTGGGAAAAATTAAATAATAAAATAAATAAAAATCCTTACAGGAAGAATAACTAGCTTTAAACGTAAACTTTATTGTTAAAGTGTGGATAGCTCGTAAGTCAAAAGATAAGTCTCGTAAAGAGGTTTCGAAAATGAAGAGGTAACTGAACTGAAAGAAGGTAATACTTCATTTTAATTTTCAACTTGTATGTTATTTTCATACGCAGTAAGAAACGTTGATCTCAACCGTAGATATTTAGATCAACGTCTCGTTTTGCCTATCCAATGTTAACTAGTTTATTTTATTGTCCCGCCTTTTCTCACGCTATTCAATACATTTATTTTTGAAACATTTGTACATCATCAAAACTGAACTTTCAATTACTAATGAAAGTTTGAAAGTTTGTAGAAAAAAGTTATAATCATTTATAAGACAATAACTTAGACAAAAATCTCGGTTAGCATCTTTTATGAATTCATTTAATATTCAGGACACAGTATAAAGTTTTGCTGTCATTCTTTTAGGTCAAGTTTGCATTAAAGAAGCTCTGCTGACCTTTATTTAAATCGCATCTCTTATATAATTGTTTCAAAAACTTGTTACGTCTAGACGTTTGTTTCTCCTCACTCATTTTTGTTTTTCATAAAAATTGATTATATGTTAACACTTCAATTAAAATTTTATTAAGCGTGCTTTATTAAAAATATTGTTGAAATAAAATAGAATATATCGTAAACTGAAGTTATAAATAAAATATATTACAGAATAGAATTTCCTTGAAAATTTTTCTTTAATTTGATTTATTTTCGCTTGGATCCATTCCTTTGGAAGCAAAATTTCTAAGGAGGAAAGTAGTTTGAGTGGGAATCCAACTCGATTCTTTGTGATAAAAGTACGACAACCACGCGGAAGACATTGTTTTTGTGCAGCAAAACTATTTTTTCTACTTCAAATTCATCCATGCATTAGTTTAAAATTATCTTCTTAATATTCCTTGACTAAGTAATGATTAAAAATCCAGCCAATATGACTTAATTTTACGAATTTATTTTTTTAAAAAAATACAATTTTTGATTTATTCACACGCCATTGTTTCTATAATCTCGATAGATGTTTGACCTATGATTAAGCAAATATATAGAGTATATTTGTAAATATATTGACCTAAAAGATATTTTTAAAATATATTTTTTTGTATACGGTTAACGTTTTTTTTAACAGCGATGTGTATATTAAAGTTATCTGCGGTAATAGCATCTTAATAAAAAGTTAGCATTTTAAATTTATGAAAAAATATTCATTAAAATTTTAAAATAAATTTTCCTTAAGAAATTTCATTACAACTTTCATTTTTAAGACTGATTTTTATCTATATTTTCAAATTTAATAATGGTTTTACTCCCTTCATTTTTGGTTCTTTCCGCAAGTGGGTACGAATAAGGCACTAAGAAATTAAACAAATAAATAGATAGATAATAGAAAATAATTTAATTGTCACCAAGGTAAATTACACTCATTGACAAAAAAGTTATCCGGATAGAATTGTCAATCACTTCGAAACTCGGCATACAGGTAGCCCATGTCTCAGACAGGTGTGATTCAATCGCAATCAGGTAATGCCACCAGAGTGCCTTAAAATCGCTATCCCAGTATCTGATTAAAAAGGCTCACAAAAGCTCAGTGTGTCCAGAATTTTTTATATAGCTGTTGCTTGGAAATCTTCGAACATCAGAAATGCTTGTACGATGCATTCGAAGATATTACGCACAGCTAACGGAGTTTTAGAAAGGAAAATTTATCAGGTTTTCTCATCTTATGAAGCAAAATGACCGCCGAATTTCTCGCCATCTGGGCCGCTAGCCGTCGCCATCTCGTATGAGAGTTAGTCGCCTTCATTAGTGGTGCGAGAAACATTAATGACACAGAGGTACTGTCAGGAAATCCTACGCCCTCGTGCATTTTCTTTCACGACGAAGCTGCAGACAACTATTTTCCAGCAAAATAATTCTCGGCCGCACAGCTAATATTTCTCAGGAATGATTCCATCGTGTTGCCATGGTTCTTTGGTCAGATCTCCGGATCTGTCGCCCATCAAGAACTTGAGAGACCATTTAAGACTGAGTGATTTGGAATGACAATTGCAACATCTATGGGTAATTATGTGGCAGAAAGCACTTAGTGCCTGTATGCCTGTAATCCCGACCGCATGTATCCAGGCAAGAAAAGTCTTACAAGGTAGTAAAGGTTCGTTTAAAGTGTAGTCTTGTTCAACAGGAAATTGTTCCTTTACAATAATATCATCGCCATTAAGTTTACACAAAATTTCATTCGATTCTTATGCCTTCTTCTTGGTGCGTAACTTTTATTGTCAGTGAATGTATATAAATTATTTTCGGATGTAAACTATAAAGCAAAAGAAATGTAGTTAAAGCAGAAAATAAACATATCGTTATCTTATAGAAAATAAAGTGTTTCAAAATTATTATTTCTTATCAAAACATATTTTAAATACTATATTCTTTATTAAAAATAATATTTTCACAATTTTCAGGAATACTTTCACTTAACTTCGCGCATTTTTATTTACAACAATCACTCTGTTACGATATTTGAAAGATTATTGTGTGTAACATTAGCGTAATATAATTCTGTACATTTTCTTTTCTTACATTCGTTATTTCTTCACATTTTACGATACAGCATGCAACTTTATGTACTGAATAATGTTGAATATAGCCTTTTAAAAAAAAATTTACAATAATTATTTTCTACTTGCGACGTGTTTTTCGGAATGTAAGTCCATTGTAAGTCAATGAGGGACTGTATATTCATTGATATATCTATGGATTGCAGTTTACAACTTATGAAGATAATTATTTAATTTAAGAATTGTTTTAAGTCGATTTTTATTCGCAAATTTCACAATCATTCTCTCGTTATATACAAATATATTTTATTATTATCTCTCTTTCAATGTTTTTCTCGTTTCATTTTCTATGCCTCTATTTTTCATACTCTTTATTCTTCATACTGTAATTTTATGTAAAAATCATATATGAAATTAAATTTAAATACATAATTTTATTTAAATTACATCGTTTACATGAAAAATAATGATTGCGCTTTTTGCATATTCTAAGTTAATTAAGTATTTTTTTCTAACTATTCCAAATAATATAAAACTTACGTATATAAATGCAAAATGTTGTTTTATAATATAAAATAAATATCACTGATTTGTTTCATTAATATTTCAATATTGAATATGTCTACTTTTTATTTTTCAGAGGTTATTAAACACGAGAATCTCGAGATTTTAACAAAATAAACATTTCCAATTAAAACTTGAAAATTTAAAACATATTTATTAATTAATTTCAATAAATTTATTAAAATAAATATACATGTAGATTTTTATAATAAAAATATACGACATATGAAAAATAATTAAAAATATACTATATTTTTATTTTATTTTTTAAATATAATTAAAATTGTCATTTTAGGTTTAATTGGTTGTAAAATATACAAAGGTCATTTAAATAAATTAGTTGTTTTTAAACTGATTAAACCTAATGCATTGTGTTGTATGCAACCCCCCATCTTTCGTACTACATAGAAACGAATGCTACAAACGTAAAGCATTTTCGAATAACTTTTAATAAAAGTACAATATGTAGAGTTATAATAAACGAAAAGAAAAATATCCAATAAGAGGGTACAGTACATGATAGCACTGGAAGATACAAATATCAAAACATGAAATTTGTGAAGATATATAAATTTGCAGCATTTTTTGAATTAAATAATCATCCTTGTAAGTCAGAAATAAGCACAAAGATACAACATAAAGTTCTAAGAATATGGTTACCATATATACTTGTATATTCAAAATAAATTCAGGGAAAAATATTTTTTAAAATAAAGGTATGAAATATTTAAATATTTTATATAACTTATAGCCTAACTTATATATATATACTTGTATATAACATAAAACGACTATTGTTACATAAATATAACTTAACAAAAATGCAACTTTTGTGAAGACACTTCCGCATTTAGAAACAAAGGAAAATGATAAAATTCCGTTAGTAATAAGCAAAGATGAACGATATTCAGCGATAAAAGTAAACTTTTGCTTGTTATAAACACTAAATAGTCTAAACTGTCTAAACTGTCTTATAAACACTAAATTTTAGAATTTATTTTTTGCAACTTTATAACTTACTATAAGTAATAAAGCTGCAAAAACAGCTTTTAGATAATTCTATGTACCTAAGATTAATAATTAAAAGAATAGAAGTATGCTAATAATATGTTATATATAAACCTATTAGTATGCATTTGAAGGTGTACGTCATATCATATAATCAATCAAATAAGAAATAGTAGAATGCCAGTAGACAAGTAGCCACTGGCATTTAACTGTGAGATAAATTATAATTCAAAGTTTTTAACTGCTTACAGTGAACAAAGCATTTTACAGATTTTTTTGTATTGTCTTTAACATCATGGAAGGAAAACTTTTTAAATGTATATTTCACATTTTAATATTGTCTGATTTATTGTTTATTGTTTAGTAATGCTAATAGTGTCTGTCGTATATCCAAATGTATTCTGAATTGTTTTCTCTGTCTATACTAGTCACAGCATTAATTTAATTTAAAAAATGATTTTAATAATGCAGTCAAACTCCGTTACTACATTATCGGTTTATACGGATTCCGCGTTAATCCGAAGTAGATTTGTAGTCCCTTGGACCAGGATAGGTATTTCAACGTTGATGAGTTCGGTTAATATATAATAAGAAGATCCCGAGAATTCAATAACACTTATTTTACGTCGTTTAATACAAAGGTCATCACTTCTTTTTTTAAGATTTTTTTAAAAAATCTATCATATGACAGTAAAGTCATGCACTGTATTGTCTTTAGACTTATTAAAAAGCCTGCGTAAATAAATCGGAACCATATTACAGCCTGCGCTGTAATATGTATATCAATATCTGTAAGGTTCAGATGGCACATAACATATGGAATTTTGCAAATACACGAAACGTTCGATAATCCGGCACCACTCTAGTCCCGTAGGAGCCGGATTAACAAGCTTCTACTGTATATTAAAGAATTTCAAAATATTTTTTAGTTGGAGAAACTGGTCTCATATTGATTTTAAACGAATCCGGTTACGTAGGCTAATTTAAAATAAATAATTATCAAATTTAAAAACTTGTTTTTAAAATATTTAAAAACGTTTTCTGGTAACAGTCGAATTTATTCTAATTAAACTAAAATATAAAGTAATATTTCTCATATATATTTCCTTATTTCAAAGAACTTTACGTGCTTATACAGTATAACATTATTTTAATACTATCACAATAAATAAATCGCTAAGAAATTTTAATTTAATCACTTACAAGAAGACATTTTATAAATTTTAGATAAAAAGTCACTAGAGGGAATATTAACAGCTTGTTCTATAAAAGCCATTTATAGTCATTTTTTTATTGTTTAAAATTATATAATTAATTTTTTCAAATGTTAAAAACTATAAGATATTCATTTTTAATAATAAGATTACGTTTGATTGTTTAAGAGCAATGTTAATATATTTACTAGTATAAAAAATACAATGTTCTATTTGTCGAGTATGCACGGTATCGCGTGCTCTGTAGCGGGTCAGAATGGCAATTCCAAAAAAGCCAGGCCATAAGGGCGCGGATTAAATGAGCGCAAAGAGAACAACAGATAAAAGTACACGGAATATCAGAGCACTGGACATTTCTCACGCAAAACGAAAACGAACGGTCGATTTTATTGTATTAGATTAATCTTATTCAAGTTTTTTCTCAGTAATTTCGTCATTTTTAGTTTTTATTCATTTATTAATTATTTTATTTATTATTGCGACTTGTTTTGTTAGAATATATGTTACGAATATGCGATCATAAACGATTAAAATCGTGCATTTTTTATTGATCATGTTGTCAGTAGTTAAGTAAATATTTTGTATTATTTAATAAAAATTAACACAAAAGATTAACAGAAAATATTGAATCAATATAGAAGATTTAAAACAACAACAGTTCGATTGCTAACAATAAATAAAAGAAAAATATTCGAAAAATGAAATAATTGTGTGTCGAATGTGAAAGAAATTAATTTACTATACAGTAAGCTGCTAGTGATTTTTTTTTCTGTTTTGTACAAATTGCCGATATTCTCGTCGTACATGCTTTAACGTACAGTACTGTACTGTACATTACAGATTTGTCTTTCGCTTCTTCCATCTCATGTTCTTTTGAATTGCTCTTCTAGAAATAATTAGCCGTAGAAAATTTATTTCAGATTTGATTAATGAAACAATGGTACGTTCGTATGTCAAATTAATAACTATAACTGAAAATTCATTTACCGAAACCGAACCGAAATGAAACCATTTACTTCATTCTTAAGATTACGTTATAACTTCCATTATATTTCGTGAATTTTTGTGAAAAAAAATTATTATATAATTTACTACTTTTTAGAATAACTTTTTACATATTATATTGATGTTTAGATTGTTATAATCATCATAATTTAAAGCTTTACATAGAAAATAAGAAAAATTATCATCTTTCATTGATGTACTGTAATCAAACCTATAATGAAACGAGCAATTATTCATTGTGACATCGTCACAATGCCGGGCTGCAATTTTTAATCATATTTTTAATTTATTTAATTTAAAATATATGTTCTCCACCTCAAATTAGTAATTTATATCATTAGTTAATCTGGACCTTCTATCCTTACGCTTCCCGTATCTATTCTCGATGTTCATCTACCTAACTTCTTTCTCGAGATTGCGGAAGGACGGACATACAGACGAATTTATAATTTGCAAAATTGTAGATCGATAAATTCATTTCTTTACCAGTGAAATTAATAAAACTATTTAAGGTTTGAATTATGAAAAATTTCATTATAATTTTACATAACCGAATTTTCAATATTGTGACAAAAATATGAAAAAAAAGAAAGAAAAGAAAAGCTTACACACATATTATACCTGTTTTACGAAAGTATTTACAAAGATAAAACTTTATTTCATGCTTATCTCGAACGAATTTTTGTGAGGTCATTAAATTAATCGAAATTAGAAAACAAATTATATATATGTAATTACGTCTTAAATTTACCGAATTATTTATTTTTGAAACGTAATTTAAACAATTATTTTATTTAAAAGTTTTAAGTTTTGATTCAACACCAATTAAACTTTTTTAAATAATATTTCTACTGATTAAATTTTGATTTGCATGTAATATACTTTAAATCTGAATCAATTTCTTTTTTTTTTTTTTTAATGCTAGTGATATATCTTTGCTAATAAAATAAATTTTAAAAACTCTATACTTTAAACGATAAAAAAATTAATTTTTTTATATAATTTAAATGCAAACATTAAAGGTAAATATACTATGAAGATAAACTTTAACTTCTTTATTTACCAATGTATCTTGCATCGTAATCTATAATGATGTATAAACTGATATTTTTTATTTAATTTTAATGACTTTACTCTTATCTAGCCTAAATATTGAAACTAATTTCATAGTTTACAGCTTATAATCATAAAATTAAACATTTTGTAAAAGTATAATAAAGTGAAAACCTTCCTTAAAATGCAATTCGAAAGATAAAATGCCCCATTCGTACATATATTTGTGGTTAACTTTATTTTATCATCTCTGTACACGAAATATAAGTTCATTAAACTTAAACGAATTTGTATTTTATAAAATTTGTTTCGTATAATTATCAATATATTAAAATATTTTCTTTAATAAGTAAATATGTCGATTAAACAGTCAAAACACTTGACGTAATAAAGATTATTTCATATAATTTTAGGCTCTAAATGTAGTTTTAAACATTATAATTTTAATGTAATATTTATAATAATCTACATCAATGTTATTTTTATTACTTTTAACGTATTATAATAACTAGGTTAATATACTAATAATAGGGATAAACAATGTATTATTGTATATCTTATAATTCTTATATACAAAATACATGTTTAATATTATAGATATATTTAAAGATAATTATGACTAATATTACATTAACATATATATTCATGTTTTACATATTACTATAATATTTAATTATATATTGCATTTAAGTTTATAATCATTTCTAAGTGAACAATTATTAAATTGCATAAATAATTTACAAGGTTATTGCTTTATATTTATTATTATTTAGATATTTTTATAATAAAAGTATACTAAAACAAACTAAATTATAATTAATGATAATAAGTCTGATGTTTTATTAGCAGTGATTTCCTTTTTAATTATTATTAAGTTACAAAAGTAAAAGAGACATTTTTTAAAATTAAATAAAAAAATAATCAAACAAATAATTAGTAGAGTTGTTAACTTTTTATACAGTCTTCTAACTTTCTATATTAATAATAAAAGGGAAATGTATTGAAACTAATAGCTATATCACGAAATGAGTCATTTTTATATTATCAATTCTCATACAAGTAAATGCGATCTTAAATTTACGTGACTAAGAGACCTACTTTCAGGTCAGGCAAATGGTAATTTTTTTCTTTTTTTTAAGATTTAGACTACGTGACAAGAAAGCAATCCATTTGATCAATATCAAGAGTCTTCCGCATAATGTTAGAATGATCTTAATTCATCTTGATTCTAAAGAATTCTTCTCTGTTGTTATTTATACTTATGACATGTTTTAAATAGTTAAATATATAAATATATTCATTATATATTATTCTTATTAAACAAAGTAGGTTTTAGCTACTGGTTTATTATGTAATACAATAAAGCATTTATGAAAAAAAAAACAAATTCCAAATTAAAGGATTGTTAAATACAATAAAAAATTTAAATTTATTACAATTGAATTGGCTTCTGTTGACATTTTACATATTTGCATATTAAATTGAAATAAAAAATATTATTTTTTTAAGGTTTTCCTTTTAATAAATTGTTGAATTACATTGAGGAATATGTCACAGTTATGTCATTTCGGATTAATCCGCACATTAAAATTTAATAAGAAATAATTAATTAAGAATGACAACTCGATATTTTTTGTATATTCAAATTAATGGATCATTTCAATAAATCTTTAATTTTAATCATAATAATGTATGATAATTAAACACTTATATGCTCCGACATTAAATCGTGTATGAGTGATTTAGTATTATTTATAAAACATACAAACTAGAAAATTCAATTTTACTTTTAAGAATTATAAAAAAAACATTAAAAAATTTCTAAATATTGAACGCTTTTCCTTTGAGTATACTTTTTCCTATTTTAGTCTACATTAGCCTACAGAAAGAATCACGAAATCCATTATAAATGATGTGCGAATCTGATAGAAAGAAAGCTTTTGAAATAAACATCGGGATTAGTGAATAAGAAAACAAACTTTAAAATAGATACATAACAAAGAACAACATAAAATTACGTAACGGTTCTATACTTAGAAGATAACACATCATTATTTTTTGAGGAAATTCGATAAGAAAAATAGCACAAGAAGACGATTAGTCAATTCGTTTAATTAATTAAGTAAATAGTAAAAAAATCTAAAACGTGCATATTAAAAAGTTGTTATCCTATAATTAATTTCACGTATATTGCTAAAAGATATTCAAAGATTCATTCATTTTAGACAGAAATGAAATAATTTATTCTCATTGCATTGTATAAAACAAAATCAATGATATTATTATTTTTTGAGAACTTTTACATACAAGTTTTATATTAGTTTGGTTCTTGACCTATGACATCAGCACGCAAAGAATATATAATTGACCTAAATTTTATTCTTTATGGTCCAGCCTGTCTCTTGGCGAGATCAGTTAACATGGGTGAAGAAAGGAAATGACATCTCGACCACAAAAGCTCACGAGGAAATACCGTATTCGAACTTGGATTCTGAGGTAAGAGGTAACTTTACATTGTGGCCATTAATCCAAACTTTGTAATGCTTTATTTAAGTTTTCTAATTAATATTAGCTTCAACAGTTAATTTGAATAGTACTTGACACAAAATAATTTGTAATGTTTTTAATTTTATTTTAAGCATATTTTAAGTATTCTAACTCATTCTTTACTATTTTTATTGCTCTTAACTTAAATATATAGCATATGTAAACTTAATGCATATGTAATTTTTAAAGGAATTACATGAAAATATTATTTTAATATTAATTAGACACTTATGGTGTCAAGCTGTACAATAAACAGTTAACATTAATTTACATTTGATAAACAATATAAATCACATAAATTTAAATATGAAACTTATAATGTTGCACTAAACACTGGCAGTACTCGCACTAGTCTTTGTCTAGAGTTCTCGCTTTTAACGTGTAATGTCTGTGTGATATCAGTTCTTTTTGTTTCATTTATGGTAATTACTTTGCAGATATGGCTGCAAAACGCAAAGGTAGTGATGCTGTAGCTGTGATAAACCAAAGAAGAGTCGTTAAGTGCCTACTTTAGAAGAAAAACTAATAATTTAAGATTTAATGAGAAAAGAAAACAGTCCATGCTCGAAAATTTAAATGAGTTAAGGCATCATGATATTTATTGTAAATATAATATTTATTTACCTTATTTATACTAAAAAATATGTGTGCGATAGGTATATTAGTATAGAAAATGGTTAATAATTAATAGGGTTTGTTATTTTACTGAAATTTCAGTAACAGTGTTTAAATTTTTACTGAAAATTCTTCTCTTACGCGAGAGGGTTTTGAAACGTATTAGTCACATATGACGGGTCCTACTGTATTAATAATGAAAACAAATAAAAATTTTGTAATAGTGTTGATATGATATTGTAACAAGACGTTCTGGCTACAAAGATTTTTAAAAAAAGTCAAAAATTTCAAGTCAAATACGGTGTTTCCTTTTATCAACAGTATTTATCTCAATTTTTTATTATGGAAACAAATATTAATTTAATAAATGCAACTCATACCACACATCAGAAAACTTTTAGTTACTATTTTATTATTTATTTTAAATAGACACTTATATATTTGTTTTTTCATTTAATAGAATAACTATATAAAATAATTTTAGAATTTTACTAGTTTAATTACTTACTTTTTACAAAAAATCCCACTTGGTCTTTGAATTTTTCTAGTCAGAAGAACATTACCTTTAGATATGAATTTAATATCGAAAACATCTAAATATATTATATTGATTTAGATTGATCCAAATTAAATCTATTTGGTTTTTTAAAACTATTTTGACATTCGATATAACTTTTAGATTCTCTCTTAGACTCTCCAACCCGTGGAAAGAGTAAAAAGAAGGTCCTTTCTACCATTCTGTCAGGTCACAGATGGTAAGTGATGACATCCAACATATCCAGGACGAATCATCCGTAAAGTTTCTGTGATTTTTGACCAGTTCGGATTCATTCCCGGGTCCCTATAGTGGTAGGCTGACATCTAAACCATCCGGCCATCCGGCCTGTAAGTTTTAGATTCTAGAGATAACTGTAAGCTACTAGATAATAAATGTTGTGAGAACGATTCATATATTCATAATTTCATCGATTTATTTATTATACAAAATATTTTTAATCAATCATATGAAGCAATAAAAGTTTTATTAATGTTTAACTATTGATAAGTAGCGTTGGTAATCGGTCGTTAACATAACAGTTTTTGCATAATTAAAGGCATTATGCAAAAACAAATTTTAATGTTTTCCTCAAAACCTAATTTATAATCATTTACACATAATCATACGTTACCATATTACACAAAATTTTAGGGTTATAATCAACCTTTAATAATTTTTAAATGGCAAATTTATTCACTTGGAATTTCATAGCAAGTCATTAATAGACATCATGGCACATTTCTTCCATATTCTCTCTGTAAAACATCCTTCTTATATATATTTAATATAGTATTTTGCATTAAAATTATTTCGAAATATTCTAATTAGAATTTATTTTTTTAGATAATAAATTATTTACGATTTACGATAATTATTCATAATAATTAAGAAACATTACATTAAAATGAAAATTACTTTACTCCAAAAATGCGGGCGGTATGACCTATTATGTCTCCGAATGATTCAATACCGGAAACGGAAGTTAACTTTTTTCCCTTACATGAACGTATTTAACATGCGCAATTTAACACCAATCATTTTTTAAATTTTTAAAATGTTCTCGATGTTTAGAATTATTTTAAATACATAAAACCGTTTTACTTAGTTATTTCTTATCAATCATATTTTTGTTCAACGCCATTTTTATCTGGATCATCAGATTTTTCTTTGCGAAAAGACCGAAGAATTATTCACTTTTTTGTTAATTGTTATTGATAAGATATGCTGTAAATAAGCCAATATCCAAAAGCATTATTATAATTTGCCAAAATAAATGCCGTATAATAGTTTTACACCTGATTTACTAGAGTTAAAATATCTTTAACAAAATTATTAAATCGACAAAAAATTATAAACATTGTTAACAATACAGCTAAATTTTCATGATATGCAAATGTACGGGAGAGAAATATATTATTTAATCAGAATTTAAAAAATAAAATGTTAATGTTTCAGTGAAATTTAAGTGTTTTTCTTTGTCTCTTTCTCTCTGTAGGCACTAAGAAATCCTTTTTTTTTTTCTAACCATCTCGAGTTCCGCCAGGCCCACATATGAGGATGGACATATGTGGGAAGGTCTGCCTAAATATGTCAGGTCCTATAAAAATTCGTGGTGTTGTCCCTTCGGATTCGAACCCGGATTTCCAGAGTAGTCTTAAACGCGCGATTTTTAAATATGAATAATTAGAATATTACAGATTACAACATAAATTAAACATCAATTTTTCAACATTTTAATATACTTCAGCATTATCTCCTTTAGTGTTTCTCATAATGTTTATTTTATATTTAAATTTTTAGAGTGCGATGTCGCATATTGCAGATGTGATTCTTTCCACAGTATAGATGCTACTGTTTTTAATAAATAATAGAGTGAGCTGGACCACTAGTTTCATGCAAGCCTGTTAAATGAATTTCACTGATTGAGAAGAACTATTTCATATACCATATTCAAATTGAATATCTCATTGAGTGTCTTGGAGTCGCAGCTCGACTACTTAGCTACTAAGCATCAATGAATTTAGTGACGGTAATCGGTTGACAAATAAATTGCATGTATTCAATTTTAATGAAGGTACAATACTTCACACACTATGTAGCGGAAATACCATAGACTACTTTTATTAAAATTAATTGAAAGAAAAAGCTTTAATTTAACTTATATGTATGTATTCAATTTATTGTACTTTCACATATAATAGAATAAATATGCTGCAATAAATAATTATTCTTTGATAGAGCAAGAAACACACCAGTGTGCTTCTTATGTTTCGTGTTACATCTAATTTCTATATGACAGATTTTTAAACCGTATACGATGGTATTGTCGTCTTAACGCATGGGCACTCAGGGCAGTTGCCCAGGGCTCCACGCTAATTTATGCACAGACCAGAATTTAACACTATTTTTCCGATCACCTGTTGATTGTGTAGACTCGGTCCAGTGTAACGCTTTGCCCAGGGTCCCATAATGCTGTTAAGACGGCCCTCCACGATGGTGTAAATAAAATACCTAAAACTGAAATAAATTTAAACATTTTTTATTTCAGTTTTAGAAATTTAGAAATAAAATGTTAAGTTTGTCCGCTTGTTCGATTGTAAAATTCCTAACTTGAATTAGAACTGTACAAAATACAAGTTGATTTTTGTAGCTTGTTTGCTCGCATTATCGTAATATAATTTTATAATAATGCTGGCAAACCAGCTTCCAAAGTCGACTTGTATTTTTAAATATATAGACATAGTTGAAAGTTAAATCCTTGTTCATTTTTTATGCATAAAATAATAAGCACAGATTAATATATACCTTAAAGTTCTGTAATATAATTAAAAGATTATATAAACGGAAGCAATTTGTCAATAATATTCTAATTTTTACTAACAAGTTTATATCTAAGCTCATAGCCATTAAGCTAAGATAAAGTTCTGATTGTGAAACTAGTTCCATTATAAATATGCCTTTGGCATTAATATCCAATTGTAGAGTTATGAATTTAATCTCGGGAATTGCTGTTCACATTTCTCTAATGAACTTAATAGCGAATTTCATACCATATTTTATCAAAGAAGTTTTTTTTAATAAACTGAAATACAGAATTGTCACTAAATGACATTACGCCATTTTAAGTGATAATTATCTTTTTGACATCATTGACAATTTCATAAGAGACATTACTAAAGACCGAAATTTTGCTACCATTTTAATATAATTGTTATATTATCTATATTCTTCAACCTTTATTTCGCAATGGATTTAGTAATTAAACGATTTCTTCTTCAAAATTTTGGAAAAGTTTTGTGTAATTTACATTATCATCTATACATTATGATTCAAAATATTTAACAAATAAAAAAGTAATATAAATTTATAAATATCCGTATCGATTCTACTTAAAATAAATAAAACAATACTCAAAAGTAATATTTAATATTTATAAAATAGTAAAATTAAATAGTTAAATCTAAAATACCGAACCGAAAATCAGGAACAAGTTAACCCGGAAAGGCGTTACATTACGTGAGATCTGATTATGAAACGGTAAAAAGTTCAGATCCAGATTTCGATTATGGGGATTTACGTCACAGAGAGAGGAAGAGGAAAAACCAAATTTTTTTTTCTTTTAACTTTCTAAGAGACATCTAAAATATGTTTATATAAAATTAAAATTCTCATTCAAATTTTTATGTATTTCCAACATTTTCATATCTAGAACTTTTTAAACTAAATATAAAACTATATATAATACATTATATATTTTATTATTTCAGTATAACAATAGATTTTCATACTACAATTCTAATGTTATAGTGTATATTAGGTAGGTTAATGTGTACTGTACGTAACAGAAAAAAATTCATAAAGTTTCTTGAATTGAATTTAATTGTATTAAAAACATTAAAAACTTCAAAATAACAAAATTAAAATTATTGTTTAGTTTAAAATGAAAGAAAACTATTTCTAAACTGATTCTAATTTATGAAAACTTGCGATTATAAAATTTTTCATGTTGAAGAATTGGTATGGTGTTTAACTTACGTATAAACCCATATTATAATCTGATAAAATTGAATTGTGTAACCTCATTATTTTACACTTATATATTAATATGCCAAAGGCATGCTTTTATTGAAACTAGTTTCATAATCAGAATTTGATCTTAGCTTAATATATGACTACGAGCAGAAGTATTAATTCGTTAGTCAGTAAACGTTAGAATATTGTTTCTAAATTGCTTCCGTTTAAACTAATTTTTTAAAATTTGATTATAAAGCCAATGTTTTGAGACGTGTTTGTTCATGATATCGTATTATAACATATTTATGAAATCTTTTTTTCGCGAAGAGACGAAACGTTAGTATTCACAAAATGTTTTAAATATAATTTGAAGTAAAATCGGTTAGAAATGTATAGATTCTTTATTGTTATAGTTTTTTTTTAATAGGAATAAAATAGATAGTGGCTTAAGAAGCCAAACAATTTGGAAGTGCCAAAAATTAAAAGATCTTCAGAAAAAAGTACCATTTCAACCAATATGAGGCCACCAATCAGCTAACTCTGTTGTGCAGACTATATACATTGGAGCAATTAATAGTTGCTGATAAATACAGTATTTTTCGCTTTATAAAACACTTTTTTGTATGCAAAATTTATCTGAAAATTAGGATGTGTGTCCTATAAGGCAAATGCTTCTTACGCTATGAAGATTATAATTTCCAAAAAATCGAGATGAAAAATGTGATGCATACAACGGTGTGACTTATAAGGCAAAAAATACATGTTAATTGCCTTGCACTCACTGAAGATATAGAATTATGAACATCTGATATCCAGCAGATACATCCAGTTACGAGGTGTTGATGTTTTGACAAAACATCAACACCTCGTAACTGGATGTCTAAATGTAAAAAAAAATGGTTAGTTCACTATAATGCTAATAATAATATAATTTGTAATAACTTCTTGTAACCTGTAAAAAAATTGTAATAACTTCTTGTAACTTGTAATAATTCCACTACAATAATTACTGTAATAAATGCGTTTTCTACCACTTGTAGAAATGTAACACCTCATGAGTTACTCCAAAACATTGCACCCGAAATGCGTAGTAAAATAAAGAACAACGAAGATAAAACCCAGTAGTCTTTGTCTCTAATGAAATGCGGTCAAGATAAAATAACAACGGTTGAACTTATCATTCTTAACTATGAAGTTTCATCAATTATTTTTTTAAAAAAAGAAATATCTTTTTTAAAGAAATTGGTTTTTAAACAAAATAATTCTAGTTTACGAGGAATGTAAATTTCTTCTAATGTAGATTTGTTAATTAATTTTAAGAACAAGCCTTTCAATAAATCTGTAGAATTATTATTACGTGCAATTTTAGTAAAGATAATCCATTTGTTAAGATCATAAAAGAGCCAAATTTTATATTTTGCCTTCATTAAAAATATGAACATAAAAGAATTTAATTGATAACACGCACCTGGTCTCACTCGTAAATATATTTTCCTGTCTGAATATACAAAATAATAAATTTAGTAATAATTATACAGAGTATCTATAAAGTCTGTTTTGACTTTTAAATATTAATAGTTTTGGAAATATATATGACAGAATTAATCTTTAATAAAGATCTATAATCTTTCTTAATATAGTATTTTTTTCCTTATTTGAAAAATTGATCATTATTCTTTTAAACCGAAATTTATTAAATTATTTTTTGAAACTTTAAAATGACTGTTTTAAATTATCCTGAATTGTTACTGTCTCAAGTCTAGTCTATAAGATAAAGTAAACTGCGTTCTTTAATTGGATGAGCTGAAATTAGTCACCTCTCTCTCCAAAACATAAGCCAATGGGTCATTATCAATTAATAATAATTAGTATAATTACATTAATTTATTTAATTTTTGCTGACACGAATTCATCTTTATTTATTTTCTTGTCTTCTTTCGTAGATTTGTCTATTTCTCAAAGTATTAATTAAAACTAAAATTTATTTTTTTAATATTTTTTACACATTTATTGTGATATTTGTATTGCCAAATTGTGCTGATTTGCCATTTTAATCATTTATCTTGGGGAGCAGAATAAATTTACTTTAATGTTTCCATGTGTAATTTTAACGATAAATTATTTTTTTTTTATATATATTTTAAACACAACACATAAATATATTAATATGATGATAATTATGTTCGGATATTATTATATTTGTTCTTTTTTTACACTTAAAGTGCATGGCAGATTGTTTAATCTATCACTCTGGGTACCCGCTATCAAGTCTAGAAACAACGACCCCAAAAAAATTTTGGTGCGACAATTTAGGATAATTTAGTCTCTATCTCATAGTACTATTATGAGCCTAGCGTATGTAAAATACTTTGTTTATATACCAATGATTTTGTTAGAATATAATAAATTACCTACAATATAAAAATTGCTTTCAAACATAAAGATTTTTTAAATAGAAGATAATTTTCTGTTGAGGGATAATCCCTCGTATTTCACATCCAATTTTTAGTAATTTCCGAATTATACGAAATTTAAAATTAAAACGAAATATTAGACATTTATAGTAATGATTTAAATGGTTTAACTTGCATTACTTAAATTAAAACGAATGCATTACTTATTACATCGAAAGTTCTATACTTTCGACGTAATAAGTAATGCATTCGTTATACATAATTAACAATAGTTTTCAATTGTTCTTTATTTTATTGTTGGTTGCCAAGATGAAGAGGAGATCTTTCCGAAAATTTTGAGTGTTTTTCTCTTTATTTCGAAACTTTCCGCAGAATTTTTATTCGGTACGTCTCTCGAAAGTAATTAATTATTTGCTTTTGTTTACGTGATTTTAAAATTTATTTAAATTGAGATAGAATCTCGACTCGAAGCATCTTCATCACTGCAGATTTTCATACAAATTAAATTAATTAAGTTAATTTATAAATAAATTTTACAAAGATATAAGCGTATTTTCGTTCAAATTAGGTGTTTATACTTAACTTATTAAAAAATAATCGTGTGATAATTTTGTAATAACTTAAAAACAGAAATTAATTCTGGAATCTATAATGTATTTGAATAACAATAAGAAATGCACAAAGTAAATGACATAAGCCATCCTCTTAACTATAAAAAAGCCATTTCCTAATACATAATCGATACAGGAATCAGAACTGTTAACTTCAAGTAATATAAGCGATGTCCTAAACAGGTAGGCCTACTTGCCATTATTAAGAAGAATCATATTTATTTTTTCCACGTTAATTTTTAAAGCCCTAAATTCTGATAATATGCATTCGTGCAAATTATCGTTTTTTATTTTATGAAAATTTCATTTCAGATATTTCACAAGAATATCACTTTTTGGATTGTGTTGCTTCAAGACCGAGTTTTCTTTTGGTATTGCTTCCTCGCGACACAAGAAAGAAAAATCGGGATAAGTAGCTTAATTTCCATACTTTTTTCGTTTAATGTCGATAATAATCGAGGATTAATAGATGATAATCAGTTTATTTTGTAAATTTAAATTAGTGTAGAAGCTTACATTGTAATACGTTACATTATAATTTTACAAATGTGGGTGCACCGCAGTGGCGGACTAAGGCTAAAGCGGGCCCTAGGCAACATTGTAATTCAGGGGCCTATTTTTCAGTCATGACACATACTGGCGGTTCGGGTTTGGTTATACGTTACGCGTTACGCGAGGGGAGGAAGAGGATGGGTTCGACGATACAGCGGTGGCGATACTCGAATAAATGACATCAATGGAAAATACAACAGCAATTTATTAAAACTAAAATCTACAACTACAAGAATGGATGATATACAGTCGTCTAAAGTTAGGGTACCCGGAGAGAGAGTTTACGCGAATTGGGGGGAGATCATACCTCTTTGTCCGAATAGAGAGGTCCTTGTAACGGGTTTAGAGAATATCTTCGGCTCGGGTTTCCCTCGGGACGGACACGCTCTGCGTTCCGGACTTGTTAGCGACGGGCGGGCACTCGCTAATCGGCCTGGATTCGATCGGATGGACACTGTGTAACCGTCCCCCTTTCCTCTTTGTTCGCCCTTTTATCTTCTCGGTCACGTTACTCTCCTTCACCAACCAGCACTATTCAGATTTGGTTCCTCATGATTCATTTTTCTCTCCGTGGGAAACATACAATAAAACAATTTTATTGCTAGATGTTGGTTCCGGCGGGTTCGAATTTTCACACAAATCAAAATATTAAATACATTATTTAGTATAAATACTATTGTCGTTTATTAAAAAGTCATTAAAAATTTTGTAGAAATAAATAGAAATAAAACTGTTAAAACATTTTAAAATTATATAATTAATACAATTGATTAGATTTAGAAATAATTAAATTTAACTTATTAATTGTCAAGAGTGGTTATTTTAATCAGGCATACGTGGAAATATCTTTACCGAAAAAATAATTCGTACTGGAATTTAGAAATGGAATATCTAAACGTGTGAAGGTTTTCTCATTATGATGGCATTCAATTATTATCCAAGTGTTCGTTTATAATAGATTCTATAATACTTTTGTGCTAAACAGTAACATTTGACAGTAGAAGTTAGAAAAAAAATTTCTATTATGGAGTATTCGGTTTTCGGACCGAAGAGTAAGTGGCAGCAGCTAAGTAGCCGATTTGTAAGAGGATATTGCAAGAAACCAATAGTAATGCTGGCTGAAGCAATAATGAAAAAGGTTTTTGTGCTGATTATGGAATTTCCAGGTTAGAAAAAACTTAATAATTATCACTGCAAATAAGTTGAAAGAAATGTACAAGCAAGGTTCTAAAGATGTGACAAGTTTTCAAAGACACTAATTATAAACGTCAGATAGAAAAATTACAACAAGCAAACAACAAAAGACTTTCTATTAAACGAAGAGTTCATTTGTGTTACAAAGTTCACTGATTTCTCACTTATATGCCTCTCATTTAAGCGACTCTCTCAGTTATGAGACGTTTTTCACTGGTCCTGGCTGAAGCCTATGGGAGTTAAAGTTTAATATCTCCATTTGATCGATTCTCAGTTCTACACTCCTACATATGAGTGGGGGAATACCCAAAAACAAAGTGGGGTCACTTTGCCACGGGTCAAACAGGTGCCCAGGAAGATAAGAGAGCTGAGAAGATTAAAAAGTTATAAAGTAAAATTTGTAAGCATTATTTTGTTATTTTTAATTACTCAAATTAAATATTTGATCGCGATTTGAATTTAATAAGTTTCTAATTTTATTTTCACCTACCTTCGAGAAAAGTTTGCCTTTCAATAAGTAATGCTTCCGTTCAAGTGTTTAGCACAGGGTTTTGCCTAGCGAGCAGTTAGCAGTTATTTGAGGAACGAAAGCAAACAATTGTGGTTCAAGTTTAAAATGGATAATACTTTATCAACTGGGTGTCAAACAACGACCAGACATGGAAATGAGTCTCCCAAAAAATTCGTGCGAGATTAGTAACAGTTTATGACGCTGGAACTGTGGACAAAGCTAATGATTCCGCAACATGACTACGCTAGACTCACCTACTGCTTTCATATCAGAAGCCATACAGAAACCGGTGTTTGAAGTTCTTGACAATCCTCCTTACAGCCTAGATTTGGACTTTTGGTCGATTTCTGTTCTGAAGAGACGTCTCAAAGGAATTCATTTGGTCTGTGATGATATTCAAGCCGCCACGAGGAAATGGTTCGAACAACCTGAATACTGCTTAAACATTAGAGTACCTGTATCGAACACGAAAGGGACTACCTAGAGAAATGAATGCGTTACTTAATTATTAAAAATTAGAAATACTGAAGTTTGTTCTTGAATTCAGTTTGATATCTTACCGCAGAGCTTGTACATAAATATGGAGGCATTACTTATTGGACGTCTCATGTATATAATTAGCCTAAATATTATCATATTATTATAATTAATTGTAACATATTTCATAATTATATATTTTAATGTGTTATATATATATAATTGTTGTTACTTTCAAAATGTAAATAATTCATACTTTATTCATTGCTATTGCTTATATTTTTAGATACATTAACGGCAATATCTATAGATAAGAATTTTGAACTCGTTGTGAAGATTATTTATATCAATTTGGTGTTAGTTCGGTTCTGACGATTCTTAACACTTAGTCGTTCTTGTATTTAATTTAAAAAGAAAAATCTGTGTTTAAAAAAATCCTTCCTTTCTAATTAGAATATTTGACAGCAACGGCATAATAATGTAATTGGAATTTGTCTCGAACGATTTCATTTGACTGAATTAATGTAGTAGCAATAGCAACGAATATCCAGTTTTATTCTCTGATTGTTATTCTGTCTAGCAATCAGGGTTAGTTTCTGGAAAATAAAAAACTACCACAAAATGGGTGTCGCCTTGACGTGGCTTTGTGGCTTAATGTGTGAACATTTTATCAAACTTTTAAAGATAAAATTTTCCACGAACTAAGAACACCCGACAGAAATTTCAAAAGAATTTTAAAATAATGTTATCAAATAGAGTTATGTCACTTTTTCAAAGAAAAACTACTGTAATTAAAATCTTCCTTTTGAAATATATCCAAAATGTACACTAATATAAAACACGAAATTTTATTATCCTCGTGGGTGCACGCGCTTCAGTAACTCGAGAAACTGCGAAATAATAGTTCATCAGCATCTGACTCGAGTACACTTCGTATTTCAGCTTTAAACAATAGTATTAAATTTCCTGTGTGATACGAGGATGCTTTGATATCATTCATAGCTGGGTTTGCACCTCGCCATAACGGCTGGCCAGATTTCCGGATTTTCTTCACGTTTTTAACGCGTAAATAGAGGCCAGTTACTCTTGAAAAGACATCTCGGAAACAGTGGTGTGCCGTCCGTGAAAGCTGTGGAAAGGCCGTTTTTTTAATATTTTCTACAATATAAATACATATTGTGCGATTTTCATATTTCAACGTACTTTGAATTAATTAAAATTAATATTTTATTATAACCGCATTATATATCTTATTACAAATTACTGTACTATATGTGAAAACAATGAAAAGATTGCCATTCTATATTCGAATATATATTCGTATATGCATATTCTCAATGGAAGCGCCATATTGTCGAATACGGGATAGCTTCTACTACAAAAATAATGAAATAGTGTAAAGCAGCCACATTATACGCATTCGCGCATGCACTTTACAGAGCACCAACCTGGCGGTTTAGCTCATGGATGCCACACACCAAAATATCGTATAACGCTTCTAATGATTTTATCCAGGGCCCGCACAGCTTTCCTATCATCAAATGTCACCGCACGCCACTGCCCGAAAGGCATTATCCACCACTCCTGGCATATAGCCAAGTATTAAACTTCGGCCGGCTATTCGAATTCACAATATTGCTCTTTCGGAAAAATATAGCTCACAATCTATGCTTCCATATGAATAGAGAATAAAAGACGAAAAATACAATTTTGTTTCTGAGGTCTATAAAAGGACGTAATGAAGACGTTTTTCTTTCTTCTATTTTTTCAATGTTTGTTAAAGTTTATCTTTGTTTACTAAGATAATTATAATCTGATTTTGTAATTAGGTTATCGGAAGACCGATACATTAATACCATAGAGTCCAAGTAACCGCCTTGTATTTGCAAAGTTGGCCCGGAAGACATTCTTTCCCCGCGCGCGTATGGCCATTCTATAAGGCCGGCTCATCGATCGCCTAGCGATTAATAATCTCACTCTCTCGTAGTATAGGACCTGTCTGTGCTGCACACTCTATATTAACCAATAAACGCAAAAAAGAAGAAAAGAAGATCTTTGCAGAGTTTGTCGCAATAGACGTTTGTAAAACATTTGTAGGTTAATGTAACCCTTGGTGCCAAGATGGCGGCTCGTCACTGATTCCAGCAAGGAAACAGTGGGGACGCACGTTCTAACCTAACCTAACCCAAAGGCTATAATTAAATATTAGAAATGAATTAATATGACTAGAGGTAGGCAGTTATGCCGCCATCTCGTATTAAATTTAATGACCAATTGTAAATTAAATTTTAGAAATGTCTAAATTAAAAATTACTTATTTATTAGTGTTGAAATGAATACCGAATATTCGGCCAAACTATTCGGCTTGATTAACGCACGTACGAAAATTGGCGCGCAAACCGCATTATGGCAAGGACCCTGCTCTCTATTGGCCCGCTGTCACTATGCTTTGCTAATCACGTTAATTCTTGACAGTTGTAGCGGACAGACAAGAGCGTCATGGCAGTATGTGATAAATATGATATCAAATGTGGATAACAATGAAATGACCTACACGTGTAAATAACGGAAAAAGAACAGAGAAGGACCGCGAAGTGAAAATGTGAAAATAAATATGAAATTGAGTTGTTAACATAGTCGAACAAGTCGAGGCAGCTTATTGGCGCGAAATTCGCGGCCGTCAATGCCAAATAATTGTTCTTCGGAAAGCTAAATGTTTGTAATGAAAGTCACTTAGAGTGCGTGCATGGGCGACCAAGGTTCAGGCTACCAAGCTGTCTCGAATCTGTGAAATCATAACTGTGACTTATACCGACGTCCTATCTGTCTCTTTTCTCCGTTATCACCAGGCTATGAGTCACGTAATTGTAAAATGGGAAATCTACGACGAAAAAGTGACGAATCGAAAGTATCGTTATGATGTAGCACATTATGATGTATGCATAGGCATACGTAGACTAGAGCGATAGAGGAAAGATAAAGGGAAGAGCAAAGACGAGCGCTTAAAAAAAAGATAGGCAGGGTCAGACCCTCAGATGTGCGACGATTCTCGAACGAATAGGTGTGTACAGTACGTGTGCTGATCTTTGTAATTATAAATTGTGAATACATGCGACAATATTATTTTGTTTTTTATTTGTGCAGGTTATAAGTTATAAATAAATATAAACAAACAACACTAACCCGATAACATTAAATCTAAATACCAAAATGATTAATTTACTGTGTTTTTGTTATTCCTTACTCCTGTTTTTAGGTATTCGGTATTCGGCCGAATAGCGGAAAATAGGCCGAATAGGCCGAATACCGAATAGTAACCGAATGTTCGGTTACTATTCGGTATTCGGTTACTATTCGGAAATTTAATAATTATAAATAATAGTGATGCATCACTATTATTTATAATTATTAAATTTAAAAACGAGATGGCAACAGAACTGCCTACCTCTAGTCAAATTAATTCATTTCTAATATTTAATAGCCTTTACATAGCCAAAGAATTTGGCATGTCGTTTGGCGTGTTTATCAGACATTATGTGTGTCGTTTTTTGTTTTTTGCAATTCGAATTCGCATTCCATGTTGGTTCATTCCGCGCTAGGAGAAACGATGAAGATGGTTTACGCTCCTTAACAATGTATATTGTATAATGATTTTGAATAAACTAAATACATAGAATATTTGAGTATTTTTTGGCATTTGAACGCATTATCGTATTTTACATTCATTTATATAGGAAAAACTATTTCGCTTAACGAGTGTTTCGCATTACGAGTAAGATTGTGGAAAGAATTATGATCGTTAAGCCAGGTTCAACTGCACTATAATATAATATAATGGAAAGGATAGAGGTACGAAATAATCTTAATTTTTGCTGTTGTTATTTTTTGCCCGAACAATGCCAAGCTATCTGCAAGTATTTATTATTTTACTTGATCTATATTTTTATAAAGTAGCGAAGATATTTTTTTAATTAAAAAGAATAAAACTTAAAAATCAGAATTGCAAATATTAATTAAAGAGGGAAAGGTTGTGGAAAATCAACACACTGTAAAATCAATACTGTAAAAACGTATTTAATATACATACCAGGAGTAGGCAAGAAAGGAACTCTTAGGTTTTGCAAAATGCATGGGAACCGCAGTTCTGTACTGTCGTGGCGGATAGTATGGTAAGGCGCGCGATTTTATTATATAATATAAATATAGTATAAAACAAATATTGGATTTTTTAATAAACATATTTTCACAAAATTATAAAAATAAAATTGTAAAAACAATAATAGAAAACAGAAATTAACACTTTCGGCAAGAGCCCCATGTAATTCAAAAAGAACCGCATTTGCCCATGTCTGATATATACGTATGTATTGCAAACAGTGGCGTGCCGTCATTGGAAGCGATGGAAGATTATTCCAATGTTCCTTGATTATAAAATATAAATTTTCATATTTTAACGTACTTTGAATTAATTAAAATTAATATTTTATTATAACTGCATTATGTATCTTTTACAAATTTCTATACTACATGTGAAAAAAAAACGATAAGATTGCTATTGTATATTCGAATAATTCGGTGGCGGAAGGAATGTCGAAACCGGGTCAGTCTCCAATCAGCCAGATTATATAGGCATTAGCACATGCGGTTTACAGTGCACCAACCTCACCCGGTTTAGCTGGTGGATGCTTCACACATAAAGCTTCTAACTTTATATCCTGGACCGGTTGTGGGCTGTTTAGCCACCTGCCTGCTAGATATTCGGCCGCTCTCGCCCGATTATGTGAATCACGAGTAGACTAGATCAACGGCGAGCAACCCCGGCCCGCGGGCCAGCTACGGCTCGCGAAAAGTTTCTATCCGGCCCGCGAGATCTTTAATAGATTATTAAATTGGAAAAATAACTAATTAATATCAATAGTTAATTTTCCAATTCTTTGTAATTTTCGAAAACGATAAGAGAAATAAATGTAGTATAAACTTTTTATTTATTTATTTCATATTTGCAGACTAAAAAAATTACGAGTCACAAAAAGGCGTCAATTAACTACTACGGCCCGCGGAAAAACGTAAAATTTATTCTGGCCCGTGTTATAAAAAAGGTTGCCCACCCTAGACTAGATTTATAACTTAACCCAACCGATGGGAGTTTACTGGCATGTTTTTATGATAGTTCTGTATAGTTGACGGGAGTTTAAAAAAATCCATTAAAATATTTGATATATTTATTCCGCTCTCCCATCTTATATTACTTACGGGTTTCAATGTTAAACCGGTGATATTACGATTATAGTATGTCCCATCTGTAAGGGAATGCAGAAAAAACGTGTACAATTCTTGTATAATGTTAAAAAATTAACTGTTACTTTGGCATCATTATTTACAACCAAATTTAATGAATGAGACGTACAATGGTACAAAAAAAGCTCTAGAATTTATTTTCCTTAAATGTACGATCTAAGTATCGGTTGTCATAAAAATTTCTTTCCACTTTTTTCCCAAGACTACAGATATTCGAGTACAAAGTAACTGGTTTCGAGTTATTTCTACTAAGAAGTAGTTAAATAATTAAGAGATTAGGGAATGGTGACATAAGTAAAACCCTGCTGACTTAAACAAAAGCTTAACCGAAGCAATTACTAGCTCAGTACAGTGGGGAACTGATTTCCGTGTACACCTGGTACTAAAACGAATTGCAGTAGTTAGAAAACAAATGACTATTAAGTTTAACATATTTACATCTATGGTGAGAAACGTTTAAAATTTACAACGGCCCTGTCGCGTCCTTTGAGATATACTAGTGATGCGACAAAAGAGGCATTTGACATTGACCGGTATCGGCACCCTCGGGATTTGTCATGCATGCATTCACTGTACACCTACCAAAATCGTCTCTGTTTCCATTCGTGAGCCACTCGCAGGGAGCAATTTTAACTCAGTGGATTGTTTAAATATTTAAAAATAAACAATATTTTATGTTATTTTTATATACGTTTCTTCGCAAAAGTATATTCATACAATTGAATATTTTGTACCAGGTATGTATAATTGTATATCCATCACAAATTTTATTTTACTAAGTAAGTTTTAATAATTTTATTTTTAATTTTAGCCCTTATATCATGGCTAGCGATTTAAACTGTAATTGTGATATTGAAAATTTACTTAAAAAAAGTTTTGGCTCAAGACAATATAATGAAAAAGAAGCCATTATTAAAAGAGAAAGACCAACGCCTAAATTAAATATAAGTACTTCGACAAAAAAATTTGTTCGACATTTTCACGATAAAATTTATCAAGACGTAAAATGGCTTTGTGGATGCATAAAAATGCAAAAATTGTTTTGTTGGCCTTGCCTATTATTTTCAAATGAAATTAGTGTGTGGAATAAGAATGGCTTTGACGATTTAAATAATTTGAGTAAAGCTAGAAAAAGACACGAAAATCGTAAATGTCACATCGATTCTTTCGTAAAATTGAAGCAATTTGGAAATCAAAATAGAATAGAATTTAACATTAGTAAACAATATAAAATTAATATTGAAAATTATAACAAGATAGTTACGGCTAATAGATATATTGTATCTAAATTAATAGATATTACATGCTTTTTAGCAAAGCAAGAATTGGCATTTAGAGGGCATAGGGAATGTATTGAATCTAATAACAGAGGTAATTATATTGAACTCGTTTCTTTATTAAGTACGTCAGATAATCAATTAAAAATGCATTTAGAGAAGTCTACAGTTTTTACTGGCTTATCGAACAAAATTCAAAATGAGCTCGTTAATTCGTTAGGAAACGTTTTATTGCAAGAAATTAAAAAAGAAATTGAAAACGCAAAATTTGTTGCTATAATTGTAGATGAAACAACGGACATTAGCCACAGAGCCCAGATGTCGACTGTATTTCGTTACGTGAAAGAAAACGGTAACGTCGAAGAAAGATTTGTGGGCTTTACTGATGTGAGTGAGAACAGAGACGCAAATTCGTTATTCACTCACATTAAGAGTTACTTAGACGAATTTCAATGCACTAAAAAATTAGTGGCACAAACATACGACGGTGCTGCCGTAATGGCCGGACAACATAATGGTGTCCGAGCTAAAATTAAAGAAATATCCAAACATGCTATTTTCGTACACTGTTATGCTCACAGATTGAACCTAGTTTTCTCTCAATCTGTTGGATATATAAAAGAATGTAAAATATTTTTTCAAACTATGACAGGATTTTCTTCATTTTTTTCTAAATCTTCTAAAAGATCTCACGCCTTAGACCTAGAAGTCAATAAGCGTTTTCCTTCAGCCACACCTATTAGATGGAATTACAATAGCAGGATTGTAAACTGCGTTATGGAGTATAAAGAAGAATTAAAACTTTTGTTGTTGAATATGGTTGAAAGTCCAGAACAATGGGATTCTGATACTACAATTGCCGCAAGAGGATTATACCATTATTTAATAGATTTTGATTTTCACTTTTTATTACTAGTTTTTCATCAAATATTTGCACATTCAGATATCCTTTTTGATATATTACAAAAAAAAATTTTAATATAGCATATTGTATTACTAGAATAAATCACTTTATTGATTTTTTACGACAGAAAAGAAATGATTTTGATTTGATTTGGGACGCTTTGAAAAAAGATGAAACTTTTTTAGAAATTCAACCAAAAAGAGGAATGAGACATACTGATATTGAGTCTAAAAAGGATTTATATAGACGTCTGTTTTATGAAATAATGGATACATTGATACAAAATTGTATTGACAGATTTGCCGACATAAAATCTCTAGAATTTTTATCACTTTTAGATTTTAATAATTTTAAATATTATGAAAAACAATTTCCCGAAGAGAGTTTTAATGCTTTACGTAAATTTTATGGAGAATTTTTTAATTTATGTAAATTACGTAGTGAATTGCAATATTTATATTCGTGTCCGGACTATATTGGCAAGTCACTCTTAGACATAAAAAATATTATAATTAATGATGACCTAAACAAAGACGTACTAATAGAATTATATGGTTTAATATCATTAATTTTTACAATACCATCTACCAGTGCGTCTGTTGAGCGTAGTTTTTCAACAATGAAGCGAATTCATACATTCGCCAGGAACACTCAGTCGGAGGAAAGATTGTCGTCACTAGCGTTGCTTTCTATAGAAAAAGAACTTTTAAATACGTTGATGGAATCAACGACGAGTGACTTTTATGATAAAGTAATTAACGACTTTGCGGGAAAACATCGCCGAATAGAGTTAATTTATAGAAAATAAAAAAAGAAACAAGTTTTTCTATAATTGTATTATGTATGTATTATTTGTATTTTAGAATTAAAGTACATAAATTGTTTATTTTTGTCATTCGCACGTACGAATGGACCCTAGACCATCACTGACGCGCAATTAACTGATTGCCCCTGAAAGTCGGCTTCTTACAGAAACACAGCTTCCCTATCATCAAATGTCACGGCACGCCACTGATTGCAAACCTTTTTAACTATGCCTGGATCTACATTAGTCGAGTTATTAATGATCGTTTTATACATAGAAACAAAAATTCAAGCTTAAAATTATCATATTTTATGTTATCGTGATACAGTATAAATATCAATCTGACGAGTGTTGTATTATATTCTTTCACGGCGGACTAGGTTTACAGAACCATTAGACCCCGTGAGGACGGGCATGCCTTGACCCCTAATTATTTTAATTTCATTTTTTAATTCAGCAACTATTATATTCTGACAGCCGGATGGCAGAGCAGTCACGATGGCAACCTATCCCTCTGGAGGACCCGGGATCGAATCCGGACGGGTCGAATTATCCCCGGGAATAATTCGACCCGTCCGGAGGTGGTCCGTCAGATATGTCAAGCTTCGTCCCTCACCACCCGGTCGCCCCGCTGTGGGCCTGGCCGTACCCATAATGGGCTTGCAAAAAAGAGGCCCTCTTAGTGCCCACAGGGCGGAAAGGGTTAATTTAAAAAATTATTCAAAATGTAACGTTTTTCGTCACTTTTTAGTAAAAGTTTTTACTTCTTTCATAAGCGTTTTGTTTAAATTAACGAAAATTAGAATTTATCATCTGTAATAATAAGAAAAAAAAAATTAAAAAGCCAATTAACTATTTATGTACCGCACAATACATATTAAAATGTTTAAAGTTCTTTCCATTTGGTAAAATTCAACTTTTCTTATTGTGTTATTGTTTACGTATTTTGAAATAATTAGAAATTAATAAACAAAATATTTTATTAAATTGTTTTATGAATTCTCAATAAAATACCGCATTTTTCGGCATTTAAGATGCGAATTTTATTAAAACGTAGGCTGAAAAAATCGTCGTTTGTCTTATATGTGAAGTTGCAATCTCTTATAGGCTAAAAAATTGCGAAAGACAGCTTTTAGTAGTCTAGAAGTAAGCTCTATCTGGCTCAACTTTTAATAGAAATGCTATAGTTTAATTTAGTATATCATTATTTTCTATATCTAAGCAGTGTTAATGTATTTATGTTAAATGTATGAATTGAAAATTTAAATTGTAAATTACGACTTTTTTAATTTATCCATTACAACGATAAATAAAAGTGTGGTTGACCGGATGGACAAGCGGACAAGATGGCAGCCTATTGCTCTGGATACACGGGATGGACAAAAAACGGTTAAAATCTTCACGAACTTTTCGGGGGTGATCCGACTGGATATGTCGACTCCAGTCTCTCACCAACCGTCCACCTATTGCGGGCCTGGTTGAATTTTTAATAAACTTGCTATGAGCGTTCTTAAGGCTCAAGAGCAAAAAATAAACATAAATAAAAGTGTGTATTCTAGTTTTGTTTTTGTAACCAAAATACAGTTAAAGGAAAATTTAAAGTTGAAGAGGTGGTTGGCTTACATTCACATTTTTCTTTCCCCCTCTTTAAATACTGTGTTCTGAAATGGGAGTTCGTCTTATATGCCGTAAAATACAGAGTAACAAATTCACTATTTTCTGTAATAATAAAACTTTTATAAGTTTACAATGATGTTTCATTTCTTCTATTATGAAAATATTTCTCGAATAGAAATGTTTCAGGAATGCCAATAATTACCTTCATTAAGAAATAAGTCTTTTTAGTACAAATCTTTTCAACACGTATGTCGTTAAAAATAGAATTGCTGTATAGCTTTATGTCAATCGTTGGGTCTCTTCTAGTTAAAATAATTAATATAATATTGCACTTTGATGAATTTTTAATTTTAACAAAAGTTTATTTAATTATTAAGCAATTATTTACTTACCAATACGAATTGTATATGTTTTCCAGCTGGCCTGTCGTACTTAAGTAAATAATAATAGCTTTTAGGTATAAATTTAATGGATAATTATCGCAATATTACTTTATTTCTTCAAATTAAATCATTTTTATTATCTAATATAATTATTCGCCCATATGTGTTTTATGTATTCTCTTTGTATAAATAGAGTTGAAACAGATCAATTCGAAGAAGCCATCTTCGAAGAATTCATACTTTATCTGAAGACTCAAAATGAATTATTTTATATTGAGTTTGGTTGCAGCTTTATTAATATTGGGTAAATTTCTTTTATTAGTAAAAAATAGATTTGCTGATATTAATGAATCAGTTTGTTTTATAGAATGAATCAGAAAAATGGTTACGCAATTGATCACACCGTATGCTGACACTATTTGATATATTTTACCGGAGAGCAGTTTGAAGCAATAAAATAAATGTGGTTTTATTTTAAATGTACTTAATTATACTTTGACTTGCAAATTCTACTATTCTGTCTCCAGTAAATCAAATGGTGTACAAGAGCACGAATGAGATCAAGCGTGTAGCTACTTATCTGATTCAACTCTATATAATTTAGGTAAGAACAATGATTAACCTTAAATGTATAAAGACTGTTTTATATTTATTTAGATGTAAATTGTAAGAAAGACGATTACCCAGCTAAATAAAGCAGGTTGCAGAGTTACTTGTCTAGCAAAACGTAGTGCAACGAAAGCTGCAAAGGCGAAAGGTGAAGGTGGATTCTGTCCTTGGTCTTACAGAGTGTTGGTGTTACGGTCTTCCTGATGATGCACCTACAACTCCGACTGATAAATGTTTTCCTCGTCTGGGGTAAACAAATTCAACTTTGAAAACATCGTAATAATCTGCCTTTACTGATATAGCAAAATAAAACCTTATGCAAACATAATTATTGTTGCTTGTTATTTATTTTCTTAAATTATAGTAGTTATATATACTGTATCCCGTTCCAAATTTTTATCTTTTATGTAACTACTTCGAATATATGTTTGTTTACTCGTGTCAAGCGACTCTGCCGTTATGTTTCAGACGCATTTCCCTCAATTAAGACTGGACAAAATCTCAAACGCGGCTGCTTTTAACCAACAACTTCAATACATCCAAGACTTTTCCTGCTTAAATGCCAACTGATTTTATTTTATTATGTCGGCTTCTTACAGAAACACAGCTTCCCTATCATCAAATGTCACGGCACGCCACTGATTGCAAACCTTTTTAACTATGCCTGGATCTACATTCTCTCTTTTCTGTGCTTTTCGTCATATTTTTCTTTTCTCAATAATAAATTATTTATAATCTTTCATTTGTTTGTATTACTGCTCAAACTGCTCGCCCAGGCTAATTACGTCGACAAACATCGTCTCGACTTTTTCGATGTCACCTATCTAGTTGTTTTAATTATTTCCAAACACCATTGTCAAACTTCTTGGCTTACAGGAAAGCGGCGTTGAACGTCCGAAGTACAGGTTTTCGTGTTTAAAACTTCGGCCTCAACCTCGCTAATAACGCTAGCAGACACACGCTCTACACATTTTTTATCATGGGAGAAAGGCCGTGTGGTGGTTTCTTACTCGTTTTTTTTTTTAATTAGAATAAGTGCACCACTTCTATGGGTATATAACACTAAGAATACATAAACCAAAATACACTATACAAAATAAACATAAAATTAGTATTTAGCTTTTAGTGAAAACTAAAATGTAAAACTAGAAATTATAAATAGTCTTTTCTTCCATATTTTTAAACATAATTGTAAAAAGCATTAAACAGTGGATTCTGAACAAGCTTATCGAGTGGACGGCACCTGAAACCAAGCGTAAAGATTTCTAATTTCAGAATAAGTCTATCTTGATCGTAAATTGGACAATGATAGATCATATGGTCAACCGTGTCTAGGTTTTTTGTAGAGCAAACGCAAGAGGCAGTTTCTGCCCGGTTATACATTGGCTTCTAAAATTACCATGCTCAGTAAGAAGTTGAGCAGTAGCAAACATTAAATCTCTAAATTATGATGAGAACCTGCATTCAACACTAGGAAAATAAAGTCTTGTTATTCTACCAGTTTTACTGCTCAACTATTGTTGATTCCACTTTTGCATAGTGTTTTCATGAATATAATTTTTAAGGCTGCTACGTGAGAGAGGGATGTCAAGTCAGAGTCCTTTGCAGCTGGCTTAGCCTCAAAGTTGGCTTTTTCATTTCCTAATATGTCAGTATGGCCAGGAATAAATATAAAAGTTATCTTATATCCAGCACTATATTAAAAATCTTGTAAATATGTGATTTTATTGCTATTGCAATTGGGGTTTAAATAGAGCTTTTAGGACAGACTGAGAATCGCTGTAAATGTTGATAAACAGAGTTTTGTTTGGTAGTTGTATGGTTCATTAAGCAGCTTGGTAGACAGCATCTTCTTCAGCTTGACAAATGGAGGTATGTGGGCGGTATTAGAGGAATATACAGATACTTGAGCCGAGAAGAAGGAAACTTTTGGACCCATCTGGGTAGATATTAATGTCTGCATGGTTATCCGTGGAGGAAGCAGATGACACCAAATGTACTCTGGGGATAACCTTTTTTACAGAGTGATGATCAGAGATAGGGTAATTGCATATGAACAGCCGTAGATAGGAGTAGAGACCATTGCTGAGCCTCGATGTTTGTAGTTCCGATGTAGTAGTTTAGAACCTTTTCTGCAATACATAGTGGCAGAGGAAGGAGCTCTGCTAGAATCAGAGAGGCATTAGTAGAAACAGTTCTGCATCACTTTGAAATCCTGATGGCAAATTGTCTTTGAAAAGAGTATTTTACTTGCTACTGAACTTTTACTAATTACATGATCCCAGCTAGAAACCGCATAAAGTAGCATTGGTTGAATTGCCCCTTTGTATAGAGTTTTACAAGCTTTATGATTTAGTCCCCAGGTGCATCTAGCACATTTTAGCAGCATGTAGTTCATTTTCTTGGCCTTAGCCAAGATGTAATCAATATGGCAACGGAATGTGGTATCTCTCTATTCTCTCTTTTTTTTAAATTTTGTATGACATTTCTGTTTACACGTGCACTAGCTAGTCGATCTGTCAAAGTTTTTTGTGTCCTTTTGTGAAAATTAAAATTAACATAAAAATGAATATTATGACGTTGATTAATGATAATAATAATAAAAAGATTGTTAATAATTAAAAAATAAAGTTCTTAAAATAAATTGTTCATTCGAATTCATTAAATTTTTATATTTTTAAATTTATTCACTTAGTCTTTTATAAATAATAGTATATATTAGTTAACTAATTAATAATTATATATTTTGGACAAAGATTTTAGGGTTTAATAAAAAAGTTTTTTTCGTTAAAATCTTTCTATAAAGTCATGCCTAAATATTACGTAAGATAGAGAAGGGGAGGGGGATCAAAGAAAATATTACAGTTTCTTACACAGGGGTGGGTGAGGGTCTAGAATGGCCGAAATTGCCCTTATGTAATTTATGGACAGCCCCTTTCTATCGAAGTAAAAATGTATTCCAATACTCCAAGAAGTGTAAGTTGATGAACAAATTAAAAAGTTTTGAAAGTAAGCTTAGAAAAAAATAATTACGATGTTTTTTGAAAGCTTGCAATTAACCTGAATCGCATTGTTCGATGTGGTAATTGCAACACGTAACATTAAGCAGTTTGTAATAAGCAGACGCCGCTGCCATATGTAATATAAATAAAGTTCAGTTATGTAATTTATTAACATCTGTGAATTACGAGTGGAACACCTTCTCACAAAATACTATTTCATTTCTTCATTCCATAGAAAAAATGTTTTTAGAAAAAGTTTAAAACAGGTTGGAAATTTCTACCTAAAATGGCTCCTGCTGATATAAAAGTTCTTTATTATAATCAATTGTAAATTCTCCAAGCAGAACTTTGAATTTTGAATGATATTAATTGAGAACTTTATTTAATTTTGCATAAAATATTTCTCTTTCTAACAAACTTTTATTAATTTTTTGAGTTCCGAAGCAAAATATAATTTATAGCTGTAATGTTTTTAATAATGATTTTGTATTAAATTACCCATATGAATCTGTTGTTATCGTCATTGTTAATAACATCAATATGTGTACTATGAAATAATACAAAGTTCGCTAAAAGTTATGCTTGGATATTAATAACATAAATATTCAAAGTCAAATTATTACGAATTCAAAACTTAAAATGACAAGCATTACTTAAATGTTATTCTGAGCAGCAATACAAAAATGTATTCACAAAACTACATTTTCCATAATAATACGTAAAGGGTGTTAACAGATTCTGCAAATTTGGTCTCTTATGTTTTATTTTAACGTACTGTACCTATAATTTGGCCTATAGTTTCTTGATGTAACGATGTTAATCTGGTTTCAAAATTTTAACATAAAATATTCTTATTTTATCTCATAGTGGGATAGGTAACACTATTGTAACGAAAACATAATTTATAAGGAATTTTGATGGTTTTACTTCTCTAGAAAATATATTGATCAAGTTAGGATACCTAATACCATTAACAATTACTGCTATGGTTAGATAGAAATCTGAAGAACTAACTAATAAAAATCTATATTTTTAAAGTTGATTTTACAGTTTAGAATCAATTTGAAATGTTTTTAACCTTAGCAGTAAGTTAAATGACCATCACACTAAATTAAAATCCATTAAATTTTGAAATTTGAAAGATACTGTACATAAATAAACCTATATATATATGTTGGCCTATATATATATCCTGAAATATTATTCTAAAACGTTTTATTTAATATTTTCGAATTATCAAATATTTGTAAAGTGTTTCGTACTATTTATTGATTTTCTAATCTTATAGTTTTGATTAGAAATATAATGCTGCAGACTAAGTTAGGTATGAAAAATAATCCAGCAACGAATTCAGGCAAATATTTATGGCTCTATCTGTTTTGATATTTGATTAAGAAAACTTTTATATTATTAATTTTGAGGGTGAGATGGGTTTTACAAAAGAAAAAATGTAAATGCTAATAACAAATAAAATCATCATAAAATCTGACTTCAGTCGAGATATGAGAGATAACGCTCCTTTATCTCCCTACCCTTCAACCTTTAACCACTAAAATTTAACAGCATCGATACACAAACTTTCCTGTAAAATTTCAGAAATTTTGGACAAAAGGCACATGAGTTATTAAGCTTCAAAGTGGGTGACAAAATCGTGCCCACACACATCCATACATACAGAAAAATACCCTCTTTTTTATATATTTCTCAACGTTTCAAGGTCCCTAGTCCAAAATACAAAAATCTTGTGCGGTCATTTTCTACCAATCGCCATACTTTTCGTCTGTTATTATGTCAATATAACAGCTGGGAAAGTAAAGGTTATAAGAGTAATATATTCTTGATAAGAAAACGAAACACGAAAACATAATAAACACGAATAAAATAATTTATTAGTTAATTAAATATCCATTCACGTAAAAATATCCATTGATAAAATCGAATTCTACTCACTTTAATACACATTCGCATTTTTTGCTTAATATATTTATTTTCCTATCAAATCAATTTGTAATTAATGTATGAATGAAAATAAACTATTTAATTCCTTAGATTACTAACTCCTTTTATAAGCTAAGAATTTAAATTACGATAGCTTATATTAAATTGCTTTTATATACGTTCTATATATATATATATAACAATCTTTACTTAACAATTGCAATTTTATTTGGACAATTTATAACTTAAAATATTTTTAAAATTACAAATTTCAATAAAATTATATATCATTAGTCATATATCAAGTGGTCTTATTTTGTGAGATTTTGAAAAAAGCGTGTCCTTATAACACAAATAATAATAGATCTAATAATGTTCTGGTATATGTAAATTATTAAAATAAGCACGTCATATTATAATATATATTTATAAAGCTAACAAATTAATCGATAACAAAAAATCAAGTGGTCGCAATCAATGATACCTTTTATCAGGTTACCTGACAAAATATATATGATTTACCGTTTAAAATTAGTTTTTATGTGTAATAAATAATTCGAAACGTTGTTAAATTTTATGATTATTTATACATTTGTTGAACGTATTTCCGGAATTTTAATGAATTTTTATAAGAAATCGACTTTAATTTGCTAGGACATTAGTTTAATAAAACGCTTTAAAACGTAAGCCGTAGGTAACTTCCGATTGTACAGTGTTAATCATTAAATATAATTTTGATTTAAAAAACAAAATTAAGAATTAAAATTATTCGTTAAGAAAAATTTTAATTTAGTAGAATTTTTTCTTCGTGAACTGTCGTGACGTTGAATGACTACATGTCTTATGATTTTTAATTGGGTATGTTATCTAATTGTACCGGGGGTGGCACTTATTTTATACGAGACATTGCCTTTTTTCTTTGAAAATGAAAATAAATAAATAAATAAAATTTATCTTCAATCTGGCAATTTATTGCTATAGATGATATCTGTTAGAACATCACTCACGAATGGCAATCAGTTCTTTTTCAATCAGTTCTTTTTAATTCAGTTCTTTTTAATTCCTATTATATATATATAGGTATGTATGAACTATATATAAAATTAAATCATAATTTTTGTATAATAAGTTTTTTATTCATTTTTCCTATTTTCGTTTCAGTTTTAGTTCCTGGTATTTAATGTTAAAAAGAAATTTGTTTTTGCAAACGTGCAAACGTATGTTGTAATTAGTTTCTTTGTACTTCATATACAAAGAACCTAATTAGCATTCGGAAGTCATTTTTTCTCTTTCAGTATTATAATTGTTCTAAGATATCGATATATACACAAAATTTTCCTTATATTCTTTATCAGTGAAATATTTTCACATTTCAACAATTCATTTATAGTAAGTATTATCAATTTACAATAATTATAAAATTTATCAATATTTTTAACTTAAACATAACATAAGCTATTTGACAAGAGTAAAGTATATTTATTGTACGATATCATACTAAAATATATTTTTAAGTCGAGTTATAATATAGATAAATATATAAATCATATTATACATAATTTTCATAAATAAAATGACTAAAAATTTTTATATTTAAATTAAAAATCTATATATTTCTTGACTTGGATTGATGGAATCAAGCAGTTCAACATTTGGGTGATCTGCCAAGGAAAGAATGCCTTCCGGGAGAATTTTCTATAGAAAACTGGCCTCTATTTAGTTATTAGACATTTGAAGAAAACCCTGAAAACTCCACGTTATCAATACGTTGGTCAGGCACGAACCCACGACCTCAGTGTTTAGTGGTTTTATCCATTCTAAATGTTTTCTTAATTGGAGAAATCGTCGAAGAACATGCAGTTTAGGATAATTATTTTGAAAATTAATAGATGAATTTCTTTATATCGAAATACGTTTCGATTTTTGACCGGTCTTGTATTTAAGAACTATCTTATTAAAAAGTTTTAGAAAAACGTACGTTAAACAACTTCTTTTGTTAAATAGTATTACACAATGATTTTCAGTTTCGGATTATTATTATTATTATTATTATTATTATTATTAACGAAAATCTTTTCCTATTTACTAACATATAAACATGGAAAATATTTTCATTCAAGAATATATTTTATAATCTTTATCTGATCGTTTCAATGAATGTATATACGAGACGAAAATTTACAGATTTATATTTGAAGAAAATTATATCATTCATTCCAGATCAACATCTTCGGTTATCTATAATATTGTCTTTAAATTTATTGTATTTAATTAGTTAACACAAATATAGCATATTCGCTTATTAATTCTTATCCTTATTAAAATAAATGCTTTAATTATAAACATGAAATTTCTTGAGGGATTATGTAAGCAGGTAAGCCAATTTGTAGCAATGTTAGTATTGAGATTGGGTCGGATCGAATCCTCAAATTTTCAAGGGTAATCTGACCTGGATATGTCAAATTCTGGCTGCCACTATTCGGTAATCAGTTTTTGATCTGAAAAATCCGTATTTGAACCTGTTATAGTGACATTTTTGTTGCATACAAAACGAAAGGAGTTAAAAAATATACACATCTTATACATACATACATAAATAATCTAATTACAAATACTTCTTATTTGATTTTTTAGAGAAAATATTCATGAATAATTGTTCAATGATAATGAGACGACCAACAAATTATACACGTAAAGGCGTTAAAAATCGAAATATATATATACATATATATTAAAATTTTAACGTTATTATTATTAATTTATAAACGAATAAATTAAAATATTATTGTTATTATTATTTTATAAATCGATAAATATTTAAAACATAAAAAGTTAAAACTATTTGGCCTATTTTGAGGTCACGTATACATTTCCTCTAAAAATATGAATGCAGTTATAGGTGAGAGTTGCCATCTATTGTCTATTAAAATAAAATTTTACAATACGAGTAATTCTAAACTTTTGAATTTTGATGAAATTTAATATTAATAGTTAAATTAATAGATAATTTAGACAGTATTCGAAATACATTTAAATGAATAATTATCAAAATCTCTTCTATATTTGAATCGGAACCATTGTTTTCATCAGTTAGTTGTGGTTAATTTAGAATTTTTTAACATTACAAGTATATCATTATCTAATTCAGTATTCTTTTTCTTATAATTTTACAAGAAAGAATATTTTCTTCAAGGCTATTATCTATTTTTTCTTGTCCACAAAGCCATGATTTCAATTAGATGATATTTTTATTATCCGTAGATTATTTTAAATAAATAAAATAAATAAATAAATATATATATTTATATTAATATTAACATAAAATCCATCAAGAAGTTTACAAATTATTAGTTTTCTGATGAATGTTTCTGTTGGTGTTATTGTTATTCATCTTTATTCACGCCTGTAGTCTTTGGAATGTAAAATACGCATTTTAAAGGTAATTTGTGCCGTAAAAACTAATTATTCATATATATAAATTTTATAATTTTATAGAAATTATAAAATTTAAAGCGCAAGAAGAAGTAATTATATATGATAAAGTCAAAAATGAATTTAACTTTTAATATATCTTTATCACATCAGATAATAGCACCTTACAGAAGAATACCTTCAAAGTCCTAATTGCTCCTCCTGTAGTAATTAGCTTCTGTCAGTATCCATACTTAAGAAAGCGGTCCTAGAAGCTAGTTTTGTGAAGTCTTTAAGGACTTTCTTCACTATAGCTTCCATATTAAAAAAACGAGCATTCTGACAGATATAGAACAGCAGCCTTATGGCATTAAATCTGAGAAACAGCGCAAAATTCTAACCCGGTTATGACATATTTACAATAACGTAAGTACTAGACAAGATTAGGTCAAGGTAAAAAATTTTAAATTAAAATAATAATTAACATACAATTAAGATACCAGTAATAAAATAAGGAAGCCAAACGAAAATTCTACCTGTCAGAATCGGATTTTAAAAAATCTGCACGGAACTGCCTACTTCATTATTTAAAGTAGTTCTGGTAAAATTAAAGAAGAGTTTAGCTTGGAAATATTCTGAATACTAAAAGTTCCGGATGGCATAGATTAAAAAAATTGTTAATATTAATTTAGTGTACTGTTTGACATGCCTTTAATCTTATATTCTTTTGGATTCTACGTAGCAATCAATGCCATTCTTTAAGTCTGACTGTAATCGCTTCAGTTATACATAATCTCCAGCAGATGACGGTAAGAATTCAACGTTTTTTCAAGGAAAAATTCTTTTCCAAAAATTCTCAAAAATAAAAATAGAACCAGACATTTCTGTTTAGCGTTAGAATTCTATTTAATTCTTCTATTATTTACCTCCATTTGTTGGAAATATATATCTGTACAACTTAAAAACGGGCAACAAAGATGATCTAGAAGTTTTATTACAAATCGGTCAGTCAGCAATTAACAGAAGAAAACGAAAATGAACCGAGTGATCTTATAGCTATAATTCAAACTGAGAATCATTCGAACGGCATTACAATTCACCACTTTAAAGCACAGTATACAAACTTGTTGGTACGGTATACTGTGCTACCCACTGCTTGATAATGAGGTTGGTGTAAAATATCTTATTAAAAAGTGTGGACAGTCTTTGTTTTTCATTAGAGGGCTATCATTACAAAAATAACATTTATACGAAAACATTATTAAGGTAATTTAAACCAGCTATGGATGATATGAAAGCATCGTCATATCACACAGGAAATTTAATGCTATTGTTTATAGCTGAAGCTTTGTACTTCAGCTATAAACAATAGCATTAAATTTCCTGTGTGATATGACGATGCTTTCATATCATCCATAGCTGGTTTAAATTACCTTAATAATGTTTTCGTATAAATGTTATTTTTGTAATGATAGCCCTCTAATGAAAAACAAAGTACACTTTGTATGTACTCGAGCCAGATGCTGATGACAATACAACCACTTAAGATTTAAAAATAGCAATGCGAGAAAAAATCGAAAGAAGATTCCTTGTTGACTGAAATACTCTGTTCTTGCTTCCCGAACAGGGCCGGATTTACCAATCCAGGGACCCTGGGCACAAATTCGGTGGGGGTCCCCCCTTTAAGAGTAGGCAAATTTGATGATTTAAAAAATTTACACAAAATACTGTACTTTCAATTAGATTTGAACTAGGAAGTTGTAAATTTCATTTAAAAATAAAGTTATTGTAAACATACATATATTTTATTGTGTAAAACTAATTATTTTAATTTAACTGAAAAATAACTATGTGAAATTTTGTCCCGAAATTTTCCGATGTTTCATAGGTTTTTTCCCGGGTTTGGTTTTCTTGCCTGTTGCCCTCATGATTAGGCCACACTAGGCTGTCGCGGTAATAGAAAAAAAATTACGTTTAAACATAATTTTTTTTTTAGTTTTGTGGGGGCCCCTATTTTGTGGGGCCCTGGGCACAGGCACCAAATGCCCTTATGTAAATCCGGCCCTGCTCCCGAACCCTCATTTTAAATACCTTTAGTATGAATAAACAATAAAATAATGGGTAAAGGCACAGTTAAATAATTTTTAATGCTATTATCTTACGTGTTTTATTGAAATTCATTTTGACAGTTATTAAACTATTCTGGTATATATTATTTAGCAGTTTCTCGAGTTACTGAAGCGCGTGCACCCACGAGGATAATAAAATTTCGTGTTTTATATTAGTGTACATTTTGGATATATTTCAAAAGGAAGATTTTAATTACAGTAGTTTTTCTTTGAAAAAGTGACATAACTCTATTTGATAACATTATTTTAAAATTCTTTTGAAATTTCTGTCGGGTGTTCTTAGTTCGTGGAAAGTTTTATCTTTAAAAGTTTGATAAAATGTTCACACATTAAGCCACAAAGCCACGTCAAGGCGACACCCATTTTGTGGTAGTTTTTTATTTTCCAGAAACTAACCCTGATTGCTAGACAGAATAACAATCAGAGAATAAAACTGGATATTCGTTGCTATTGCTACTACATTAATTCAGTCAAATGAAATCGTTCGAGACAAATTCCAATTACATTATTATGCCGTTGCTGTCAAATATTCTAATTAGAAACGAAGGATTTTTTTAAACACAGATTTTTCTTTTTAAATTAAATACAAGAACGACTAAGTGTTAAGAATCGTCAGAACCGAACTAACACCAAATTGATATAAATAATCTTCACAACGAGTTCAAAATTCTTATCTATAGATATTGCCGTTAATGTATCTAAAAATATAAGCAATAGCAATGAATAAAGTATGAATTATTTACATTTTGAAAGTAACAACAATTATATATATATAACACATTAAAATATATAATTATGAAATATGTTACAATTAATTATAATAATATGATAATATTTAGGCTAATTATATACATGAGACGTCCAATAAGTAATGCCTCCATATTTATGTACAAGCTCTGCGGTAAGATATCAAACTGAATTCAAGAACAAACTTCAGTATTTCTAATTTTTAATAATTAAGTAACGCTTTCATTTCTCTAAGGTAGTCCCTTTCGTGTTCGATACAGGTACTCTAATGTTTAAGCAGTATTCAGGTTGTTCGAACCATTTCCTCGTGGCGGCTTGAATATCATCACAGACCAAATGAATTCCTTTGAGACGTCTCTTCAGAACAGAAATCGACCAAAAGTCCAAATCTAGGCTGTAAGGAGGATTGTCAAGAACTTCAAACACCGGTTTCTGTATGGCTTCTGATATGAAAGCAGTAGGTGAGTCTAGCGTAGTCATGTTGCGGAATCATTAGCTTTGTCCACAGTTCCAGCGTCATAAACTGTTACTAATCTCGCACGAATTTTTTGGGAGACTCATTTCCATGTCTGGTCGTTGTTTGACACCCAGTTGATAAAGTATTATCCATTTTAAACTTGAACCACAATTGTTTGCTTTCGTTCCTCAAATAACTGCTAACTGCTCGCTAGGCAAAACCCTGTGCTAAACACTTGAACGGAAGCATTACTTATTGAAAGGCAAACTTTTCTCGAAGGTAGGTGAAAATAAAATTAGAAACTTATTAAATTCAAATCGCGATCAAATATTTAATTTGAGTAATTAAAAATAACAAAATAATGCTTACAAATTTTACTTTATAACTTTTTAATCTTCTCAGCTCTCTTATCTTCCTGGGCACCTGTTTGACCCGTGGCAAAGTGACCCCACTTTGTTTTTGGGTATTCCCCCACTCATATGTAGGAGTGTAGAACTGAGAATCGATCAAATGGAGATATTAAACTTTAACTCCCATAGGCTTCAGCCAGGACCAGTGAAAAACGTCTCATAACTGAGAAAGTCGCTTAAATGAGAGGCATATAAGTGAGAGATCAGTGAACTTTGTAACACAAATGAACTCTTCGTTTAATAGAAAGTCTTTTGTTGTTTGCTTGTTGTAATTTTTCTATCTGACGTTTATAATTAGTGGCTTCGAAAACTAGTCACATCTTTAGAACCTTGCTTATACATTTCTTTCAACTTATTTGCAGTGATAATTATTAAGTTTTTTCTAACCTGGAAATTCCATAATCAGCACAAAAACCTTTTTCATTATTGCTTCAGCCAACATCACTATTGGTTTCTTGCAATATCCTCTTACAAATCGACTACTTAGCTGCTGCCACTTACTCTTCGGTCCGAAAACCGAATACTCCATAATAGAAATTTTTTTTCTAACTTCTACTGTCAAATGTTACTGTTTAGCACAAAAGTATTATAGAATCTTTTATAAACGAACACTTGGATAATAATTGAATGCCATTATATTGAAAAAACCTTCACACGTTTAGATATTCCATTTGTAAATTCCAGTGCGAATTATTTTTTCGGTAAAGATATTTCCATGTAAGCCTGATTAAAAAAGCCACTCTTGACAATTAATAAGTTAAATTTAATTATTTCTAAATCTAATCAATTGTATTAATTATATAATTTTAAAATGTTTTAATAGTTTTTTCATTTATTTTTACAAAATTTTTAATGAATTTTTAATAAACGACAATAGTATTTATACTAAATAATGTATTTAATATTTTGATTTGTGTGAAAATTCGAACCCGCCGGAACCAACATCTAGCAATAAAATTGTTTTATTGTATGTTTCCCACGGAGAGAAAAATGAATCATGAGGAACCAAATCTGAATAGTGCTGGTTGGTGAAGGAGAGTAACGTGACCGAGAAGATAAAAGGGCGAACAAAGAGGAAAGGGGGACGGTTACACAGTGTCCATCCGATCGAATCCAGGCCGATTAGCGAGTGCCCGCCCGTCGCTAACAAGTCCAGAACGCAGAGCGTGTCCGTCCCGAGGGAAACCCGAGCCGAAGATATTCTCTAAACCCGTTACAAGGACCTCTCTATTCGGACAAAGAGGTATGATCTCCCCCCAATTCGCGTGAACTCTCTCTCCGGGTACCCTAACTTTAGACGACTGTATATCATCCATTCTTGTAGTTGTAGATTTTAGTTTTAATAAATTGCTGTTGTATTTTCCATTGATGTCATTTATTCGAGTATCGCCACCGCTGTATCGTCGAACCCATCCTCTTCCTCCCCTCGCGTAACGCGTAACGTATAACAAACCCGAACCGCCATCTTGATCGTGGGCAGGTCTCACCGACCTGTTAGCCGACAAAAGGAGGTACCTCCCGGTGCACCAGGGGCGGACTAAGGCCTAGGCAACCTAGGCACGTGCCTAGGGCCCGTAATTTTTGGGGCCCGAAAATTAGGTTTTTAATTTTTTAATTTTTATAATTAATTTTTATTTTTATTTAACAGAAAAACGTGATATTCATAATTATTGCTGAAACGTATCCAAATTATGCCGAATCGTTGATTGATAAAGTCGACAAGTGTGGACGAGCGTTCCCGTGCTTATGCATCCACGCCCGCGAGTGTCGATGTGTGTAAATACGATCGAGCCTCGCGCCTATCGAGCCTTTACTATGCACGTGTTTAAAAAGCCAAACGTAGCTATTTAAAATCAGTGTTTCCTGAACGTATTGCATCTTATGTGAGTTGTGATTGAAAATTGTGCAATTAAGACTTAAGTACCTAGACTTGATTGCAAATAGATTGTTTTAGATTTACAGTTAATACTTTCTGGAATTCCTAAAATAAAAATGTAAGTTTTTATAAAAGTATTACATTATTTAATTAAAATAATATATAATATAAAATACCACAAATTGTGATTTTGTTTGTGATTGTGATATTGAGTAAAAATAAATTTAATTGAAGATCATTTTCTTCTTTCTTTTAGTACGTGGTCTTTAAAATGAGTTCCTATAAACATTTAAGTGGAAGTGAAAAAAGAAAACGAAAAGCAGATAGAGATAAAGTGGCAAAACAAATGAAAAGATCGTTGGACAAATTTTTAACTGTAGATGGAGAACAATTACAACAATCGTCATCATTTTCACAAATTTCACCTGCTCAAACTCCAGAAACATCATTTGTGTCCGAAACTATTCTGCAAAAAGACCAGCAGGAGAAACCAAGCAATTCCGTTTGTGAAGATGAAACAAAAGGAGAAAATATAAATTTAAAATCATCTCAAAGTAATGATGAAACTAAGAGTTTTGTAAACGATATTGCATTATGGCCAGAATACTTAACAGACGCCATGCGAGAGTATTATATAAAAAATCCACCAAAATCAATAAATGGATCTTTGGAATCATCTTCTATTCGATGCAACGAAGGGTCAAAACAAATCACAAGAAAATTAACTATTGCCTCCTTCTTCAGAACTATTAATAGCGGGGAAAAAGTTAAAAGAGATTGGTTGGCTTATACTGAAACCAACAACTTATTGTACTGTTACGTCTGTAAATTATTTTCCAAGCAAACAACGCTAATGACAAAAGGGACGAATGATTGGAAAAATGTACATAAAAAATTGTCAGAGCATGAAAACTCCAGTGACCACATTAACTCCATTTTAATTTTTATAACAAGATCTAAAATTACCGGACGCATTGACACTGAACTGGAAAAACAAATTATAAATGAAAAAAAATATTGGAGGGAAGTACTTAAACGTGTGGTAGCGACAATCAAATTTATTTCTTCATACTCTTTAGCGTTTCGTGGTAAAAATGAAGTGTTTTTTAGTGAAAATAATGGTAATTATATAGGTGCTTTGGAATATTTATTCGAGTTCGATCCATTTTTGCGGGAACACATGAAAAAATATGCAAACTGCGGCACCGGTACTATAAACTATTTGTCGTCTACAATATGTGATGAATTTATTTCTATTATATCGAAAGATTTACAACTCACAATAGTGAACGAAATAAAGGAAGCCAAATTTTACTCTCTAATTATTGATTCAACACCTGATATATCTCACGTAGATCAGCTGACCGTCATTATTCGCTATGTTCTTCCAAGTGGTATAAAAGAAAGATTTTTGGGATTTCTACCTATATTTTCTCATACGGGTGAAAAGTTGGAGAAAGTTATTTTAGAATTTTTAAATAATATAGATTTAGACATCACTAACTGTCGGGGACAGAGTTATGATAATGCGTTTAATATGTCAGGTAAATATAAGGGACTCCAATCCAGAATAAAACAACATATTTTTTCTGCCCATTTTATACCATGCGCAAATCATTCATTAAATTTAATTGGAAACGCTGCTGCCGAAAGTTGCATGGAAATGACCACTTTTTTCAATATCGTTCAGGAATTGTGCGTATTTTTTTCAAGTTCTACACATAGGTGGAATGCATTACAAAAATTTTGTAAGAGCAAACACTTGAGTATTAAACCTATTTGTGACACCAGGTGGTCTGCTCGTTCCGATGCTGTGAAATCCTTAAAGGAAAATTATGAAGAAATTAAACATTGTTTACGTCATTTTTCCTCAAACAAAGATGAAAAACCATTAACAAGGTCCGAAGCTGCCGATTTACATAAAAAACTTGATACATTTGAGTATGTACTGTTACTTACTATATGGGAAAAGATTTTAGAGAGAATAGATGCTTCAAACAAGACTCTTCAACAAAAAGACGAATCCCTAAATACAGCAGTTTTAATATATGATTCATTGATAGATTTCATACAAACTGTTAGAGATGATTTTGACAATTTAGAAAAAGAAGCAGAAAAAGTTAAAGATATTGCATATACTAATGATAAAAAACGGCAGAAAATACGAAAACTATTTCATGATGAAATTCCAGAACATGAAATAAGATTCAGTGGCAAAGAACATTTTAAAGTTAATATTTTTTTTGTTGTATGCGATTCTTTAATTAGCAACATTAAAAAAAGATCTGAGGGATATAAAACTATTAACAATAAATTCAAAACAATTTTTCATGATAGTGATGTTAGTGACTCTTCAATAGAGGAATTAAAATGTTCTGAACAAGATTTAAACCTAGCAGAACTGAAAAATGAAGTATTACAATTTAAGACTTTTATAAGTAAAGAAAATATTATTTCGCCTGTATCCATGTGGTCATTTATTCAGGAAAATAATATTATTTCAACATTCCCTAATTTAAACATAATTCTGAGAATTTATTTAACCCTTCCAATAAGCAATGCAAGCGGTGAAAGATCATTCTCAGTAATGGCCAGAATAAAAAATTTTTTAAGATCCACATTAGGCCAACAAAAATTAAATAGTTTATCATTACTTTATATAGAAAAAGAGTTATTAAATAACTCTATTAATTATGACAAACTAATTGACGAGTTTGCAGAATTAAAAGTGAGAAAAAAGGCAATATAACTAATCAATCTGGGTATATTTGTTTAAGTATTATTGTTTGTTTTAATAAATTATGTTTATTTAATTTTTGTACATGTATATTATTTTTTTCCTTTTTTTTCTTGGAATCCGATAATTAAATAGAAACTATATGCTTTAAAACCAAACTACCAAACATAAAGTATGTGTCATGACTGAAAAATAGGCCCCTGAATTACAATGTTGCCTAGGGCCCGCTTTAGCCTTAGTCCGCCACTGCGGTGCACCCACATTTGTAAAATTATAATGTAACGTATTACAATGTAAGCTTCTACACTAATTTAAATTTACAAAATAAACTGATTATCATCTATTAATCCTCGATTATTATCGACATTAAACGAAAAAAGTATGGAAATTAAGCTACTTATCCCGATTTTTCTTTCTTGTGTCGCGAGGAAGCAATACCAAAAGAAAACTCGGTCTTGAAGCAACACAATCCAAAAAGTGATATTCTTGTGAAATATCTGAAATGAAATTTTCATAAAATAAAAAACGATAATTTGCACGAATGCATATTATCAGAATTTAGGGCTTTAAAAATTAACGTGGAAAAAATAAATATGATTCTTCTTAATAATGGCAAGTAGGCCTACCTGTTTAGGACATCGCTTATATTACTTGAAGTTAACAGTTCTGATTCCTGTATCGATTATGTATTAGGAAATGGCTTTTTTATAGTTAAGAGGATGGCTTATGTCATTTACTTTGTGCATTTCTTATTGTTATTCAAATACATTATAGATTCCAGAATTAATTTCTGTTTTTAAGTTATTACAAAATTATCACACGATTATTTTTTAATAAGTTAAGTATAAACACCTAATTTGAACGAAAATACGCTTATATCTTTGTAAAATTTATTTATAAATTAACTTAATTAATTTAATTTGTATGAAAATCTGCAGTGATGAAGATGCTTCGAGTCGAGATTCTATCTCAATTTAAATAAATTTTAAAATCACGTAAACAAAAGCAAATAATTAATTACTTTCGAGAGACGTACCGAATAAAAATTCTGCGGAAAGTTTCGAAATAAAGAGAAAAACACTCAAAATTTTCGGAAAGATCTCCTCTTCATCTTGGCAACCAACAATAAAATAAAGAACAATTGAAAACTATTGTTAATTATGTATAACGAATGCATTACTTATTACGTCGAAAGTATAGAACTTTCGATGTAATAAGTAATGCATTCGTTTTAATTTAAGTAATGCAAGTTAAACCATTTAAATCATTACTATAAATGTCTAATATTTCGTTTTAATTTTAAATTTCGTATAATTCGGATGTGAAACACGAGGGATTATCCCTCAACAGAAAATTATCTTCTATTAAAAAAAACTTTATGTTTGAAAGCGATTTTTATATTGTAGGTAATTTATTATATTCTAACAAAATCATTGGTATATAAACAAAGTATTTTACACACGCATTGTGGATTCCGCTATGCCCACAATAGTATCATGAGATAGGAACTAAATTATCCTAAATCGTCTCTGATTATTAAATTTCGTCTTTAGATAATTTTTTAGTCGATCCAAGAAGACATAGTCTGTTCAAAAAACATTTTTTGGGGTTTACAATTTATTTCTTAACTGTGTTCCAGAACACCCTTTGACGACCGGACCTCAAAGGGTGTTCTGGAACACAGTTAAGAAATAAATGGTGGACCCCAAAAAATGTTTTTTGAACAGACTAGTCTTCTTGGATCGACTAAATTCGTCGCACCAAAATTTTTTTGGGGTCGTTGTTTCTAGACTTGATAGCGGGTACCCAGAGTGATAGATTAAACAATCTGCCATGCACTTTAAGTGTAAAAAAAGAACAAATATAATAATATCCGAGCATAATTATCATCATATTAATATATTTGTGTGTTGTGTTTAAAATAAAAAAAATAATTTATCGTTAAAATTACACATGGGAACATTAAAGTAAATTTATTCTGCTCCTCGAGATAAATGACTAAAATGGAAAATGGCAATACAAATATCACAATAAATGTGTAAAATATATTAAAAAACAAATTTTAGTTTTAATTAATACTGTACTTTGATAAATAGACAAATCTACGAAAAAAGACAAGAAAATAAATAAAGTTGAATTCGTGTCAGTAAAAATTAAATAAATTAATGCAATTATCCGAAACGAAAATAATATCCAAACGCTTAATTTAAAAATAAATAGGCGATGGGAAAACATTTGTAACAGAATACTTGATAATCAGATATGGTTATTCATTATGTAACATGACACAAACATTTCTACAAATAATTGTAATTATTGTTTGTACTTTTTATATATTCATGAATAAAATAAGGAAATCATCCATTTAACTGTAGATAACAAATAGCTGACTAAAAACTGTAAACGTAAATATTAGACAATGCAAAATACAGTATTTATTTATGTTTTTTTCATGAAAAAAAACAAGTCAGGAAGAAGGAGGTTGAAAATTGTAAGAAACAATGGTATGTTAAAACGCAGTAGGGCATAGGGAAAAGAGTAAGAAATTACAAATCGTACTTATAATATTCTATTAAACTAGCCATTTTCTCACATATAATAAAGCCACATTAGTATCATGTTGATTAACTGGCTAGCTCACTTACAAATGAGTAGAAGCAGACTTGAAGATAAATAAAACTCACTTCTACGTTCAAAATTAAGCGTTTTTCCATTTTATAATAATTAAAAATATAAAAAATTTTATAACAAAATCTCCTAACAGATGGCGCCATACACTATTTTATTTATTTATTACTATTAATACTATAAAAGTTATTTTTAAAATAAAATTCCGGAAAGTTACGCAACACGTTGGTAGATTTTTCTCTTTTTATTAATTTGTTTTAAGTAACATCATTTTTATTTTGTATTATCGTCAATTATTTTTTATCTTCTTTTTTACAGCACCCAGGACAGCGAGTTGATTCTTGGTAGATTCTTTTTTAAAAAATATTTTAAAAGGAGAATCTTATAATATTTTCAAATTCCATGTTTGAATCCCATTTTTCCTTTCCTTTTTATATAAAAAAAACAGATAACAAAGAATAGGGTACTTCGACGGAATTGAGAAGAAAAGACAAAACAAAAAGTTATTTAATTAAACGTTCAGTTATTGGTTTTGTTGTGGATTTTAAAAAATGAAAAGCTATTAGCTATTTTTTGAGTAACATATCATACAAGGAGCAGTTGTGGATATAGGTTTTATAATATATAATATGTATTATTATGTATAATGTAATCCTTATGTATCTTCTCTTCCTTTTGTAAAGTATAAGGACTAAAGAGGGGTCATTAAGACCCGAGATGCATTTCCTTCAATGAAACCTATATTAACTGCTCCTTGTATGATATGTTACTGAAAAAAAGCCAATAGCTTTTAATTCTTTAAAATCCACAACAAAAAAATATACTATAAAATATGAACTCTAGTTCATAAGTTATACATTACAAGTTTAGGTTTTATATTTATCATCGAAATAATGGCACGGAAAAAAACAAAAAAATTATGAGATCATTTTTATAAAATTTTAAAACAATTTTATTGATGTACTGTACTTCAATGTTTAATACAGTCAATACGGGCGTGGATAATAATTTCTCATCGGTGGTGCTCTAAATCGAATAAATATGTCCGGTACTCCACTGCGATTTGCGTGTCCTGTAAGGATATCAAGAACGATTCAGTTAATTGACATAAAATAATAATGTAGAAATTACAAGAATTTTACATACGTCGATGAATTCTAGGCTCAAAATACTCGTCATAAGGCTGATACTCCGGTGAATATGCTTGTGTAGTTATACCGAGAGATGACAAGCAAAGTACAACTAAAAGCAAATATCTGTAGTCCATCCTGTTTAACTGTAAAGAAATTTATTATATATTGAATTACTCAATATTTAATGCAGATGATAGAGGCTTTAATTGAACTTAAACTATTCAAGGATACCACGTTATCTATCTTTAAGCAAACTATAAATATTAAATTTATTCACACGTGATCTTTAAACGTAAAAATGAAGGGAAAAAGCTTATTTTTTAACTTCAAAATTTGACTTAAATAATTAAGGATTTACTGTTGGATACTTGAAGGCCACTTAACACAAACCTAGCATTATATTAGGGTAATCAGATTTTTTTCAGCAAATCCGGGGACACGTATCGTCACTTTTTAAGGTACACAGTAGCAGCCTACGTAAATAACTACCGTCAAATGAGTACTGTACATGTACTGCAGTCTACCGATTGAATCTGGACGGATCAAAAAGCCCCAGGAATTTTTCAGATGGTGGTCTATCCGAATATGTCAGACCCCGTCCTTCAACACTCGAACCCATTATGGGTCTGACCGAATCTATAATGGGGTTGGTAAAGAAAGATCCTCTTAGTGCTCACAGGGCGGGAAGAGTTTTTAAAAAATGTAATACTGCGTATGACTGAGACCTAAACATTTTAATTTTGATTGAGTTTGTTGGCTTCAATCAAATAGTTCTCTTCTAATAGGTCTATAGCTATTTACTTTTAGCACTTTTCTAGCTATATCTTTTGTCCGAGTTTTAAAATTTGGCTATTTGTTTTTGGTTACTTTACTTATTTGATTACTTCTTTAAAAATTACCTGCAACCTTGGATTTGCATTGGACACGTCTTCTGGCAGAAAAACTGACAGCGAAAATATTACAGTAATCGCAAAGAAACAAATAAACGGAGACTAACCGGGATAAGACTTCTTTCCGGGAACAAAACCGGAGATACTTTCTTGCCAGGGACAGAGTATCAAAAACGGAGACAGTCCCCAGAAATCTAAACAAATGGTCACTTTAACTATATTACTATCTTTCCCTTTAGGCTGCGAGAAGAGTGACCTCGTTACTTCTCCAGACAAAAATTTGTAAAAATTTGTATCTGGGAAGGCAACATCACTCTTCTAGCATCCTAAACAGAAAGTTAGGAATAGTTTGGTGCTCGGTTTGTTAAATGGTCGTCAAGTCTGACACTGTCAATTATATTTATGTGGGGTTTTAAACTTTAAGTATACCATGACAAATATATATATATGTAAACATTGGTATGTATGACGTATATATATATTAATATATTACAACCGTCATTTTTGAACATTTGTAAAATATAGAAAATCTATTTAATAAACACTATTTCATTTAGCTACCAATATTAATTTTTACAACATTAAAATTGAATTTTCTTAAAGTATATTAACTGAAACTTTTAGATATATTTTTTAAATATTACAAAAACCTTTAAATTTTGTTAAGATCATAATGTAAAACACTTCTTTCTTTGGTTATAGATCATGTCAAAGTATTTGCGGTAATTAAATAATGTTGTCTTTAAAAAGTAAAATATAATATGTACAGCTTTCAAAATATAAAACATTATATAATTTTTGAAAATTGAATTAGTCGTGTGCTTGTAAAACTATTTATCATTCAATTAATGTTATAAATTACATTATCAAGTAGTCTCTGTTGTTAGGCATGCTTATTATATTTGGCAATAATTACATCTTTGTACAGTGTATGACTGTACTGTAGACAAAAATTATAAACTCACAAAGTATTATAATAATTATTGAAAGTTATAAAATAAAGTTTTACTTACTTATTTTGTCTTCGCTAATCAATTCGCAGTTTTCTGAAGAGAAATCTTCCTCTTATATAGGCTACTTTATTAACTGTATGCGTAGACACAATATATTTAATATCGATTAACTTTAAACATAAATTTACGAACATATTTATCATATTGACGTTTATAAGAATTTTTATCATGATAAAGTTAACCTTTATCCGATTTTAATAATATAAATTCTAAGAAGAAAAAGTATTTATTAAATTATAAAGTGTAGTCTTACGTAATTCTTATTTTAAATAATAAAAAGAATTATTTAGGTCTATGCTTTTGCTTCATAGAATGTGTATTAAATTTAAAAGATCGAATAAATGTTAATTTTGTCAAATAAATATTCCAATAAATGTCAATATGATAAATGTTATTTAGATTTATGTTTAAAGTTAATGAACATTAAATATGTTGTGTGGGCGAGCATATATTTAATAAAGTAGACTTGCATAGCCTATATAAGAGAGAGATTTCTCCTCAGAAAACCTAGAATTGGTTAGTGAAGACAAAATAAGTAAGTAAAAACTTATTATTTTATAACTTCCAATAATAATTTTTATAATACTTTGTAAATTTATAATTTTTGTCTACAGCCATTATACATCTTTACATTAATTAAACAGGATGGACTACAGATATTTCCTTTTAGCTGTACTTTGCTTGTCAGCTCTCAGTATAACTACACAAGCATATTATTCATTGGAACCTTATTACAAGTCTATTAATCCAAGAGTTTATCAATGTATGCTAAAATTCTTGTAATTTATACATTATTATTTTGTGTCAATTAACTGAATTGTTGTTGATATCTTTACAGCTTACGCAAATGGTAGTGGAATAGCGGACATATTTATTCGCTTTAGAGCACCACCGATGAGAAATTATAATCGACGGGCATATTCATACCCATACTGACTGTATTAAATATTGAGGTATATCAATAAAATCGTTTTGAAATTTTATAAAAGTTAAATGTTTTTATACTTCTTTCTTTTTTCCTTTTATACTTCGTTTCATTTAAGAACTTAAAACTAAATTTGTAATGTATTTATTTTGTAGTAGTTTTTTTTTCTTTTGACTCTTCTCGCTTCCATTCAAGAAGGCCCTTCCCTTTCCTCCGTTTTATAAAAATTTAAAATACTCTTGTTAATACCTGCAACTTTATTCCATTTATTCACAAGAGCGTTCCATTAAATCGAGCCAACAAGTTATTTACTGTTTAAGTACGGTTTTCGTAATTTTTGAAATAATTCGCTTACGTTTTGAAATTTTAGCGCAATTGATTGACACCTCTTTTCTAATATTGTGTGCTACTTAATAAATATATATATATTTTTAATTTTAGCTTTAATAGCGCGAAAGATTGTAATAACTTATTTTTAAGGTTAATGTTACCTATGGTTCCAAGATGGTGGCTCGTTTCCGATCCCAACGATCAGAAGACAGGGAACAGTGGGGACGCACGTTTTAATCCAACCTAACCTATCCTAATAATTTTGTTGGTAATAATTATGGTAATTTATTAGAATAGGTTAGGTTAGAACGTGCGTCCCCACTGTTTCCTGTCTTCTGATTGCTGGGATCGGAGACGAACCGCCATCTTGGAACCATAGGTAACAATAACCATTTTTAGTATCAAAGCGAATATTGTTTTCACTTAAATATCACGATACATAAAACCATTGTTAAAAATTTCAATACAGGATGGTCCATTTTAATTAATGAATCCACTGAAATAACTCGAAAAGTAAAAATCTTATGAAATAATTCATTACATCTGAGTCGTTAGAATTTAAAAAGACCAGAACACGGCGTTATCGGTTTCTTCATGGATGGCGCTACAATCGCTGAAAAAGGGGTTTACATCATTTTCTTGTATAAAAATTCCCATTTTTTTATTGCTTATTATTATTCTACAAAAAGAAATAAATAAACTTTTATCCAAAGCATTTTTTTCCGGAAGACTTATTAGAAGTTGCGACCGTTTGAAGTTTCGCGTGCCTACCAGAGAGCACGCATGAGTCTGTAGATCATTAGAAAATCATCAAGATAGAATCAAGATCATCGTTTTCTTTTTACCACAAGCTTAATGAAACTTTAACACGCTGGTATGTGCTTTTTTATAAGTTGATTATTTGAAGAAGAAAAAGAATGGTTTCATCAGCGATTTTTAAAGGGTTTTTTTAAAATCCTTTTTTCAGTGGATTTCACAGATATCTCAGATGTTCGAGTACGCACTTCTATAAAACGGTGCCGTGGCGATTCAATTTTTTTTTCTGAAATATGAAAATTTACACTTACATTACTTACATACCTTTTTCTTAAATTTTTAAAATCATTCTTCAGAGTAATCTGGTGACTTTCAAGGTAACCGAACTATTACTGTACTGTACTAAAACCATGAAACCGATCTTTCGTTTTTTAATTGGATAATAAAACCACGAAAACGGGCCATTCTTCTATAATTTTGACATCAAATTCAGATGGTTAACATTTATTCTACATTTTTTTCGATACTTAGATATTTAATTTTTGCAATTTTTGTTTTTTGTAGAAATACACTACTGCTTTCTAATCTTTGCCCTTTTTTTCTTTAATGTATGATTTATTTATTTATGAGAGAGGGGCGAGAAACAATAGATATTGATTCTTTTTCGTGCAAACGGTCAAGCAGTTTAATTTTGTTTCTGAGAGACTTTACTTTCTTTGTTCTTTTTGATATTTTGTCACCTGAGTCTTTTTTGTTTAGACACAATTGATTATTTAGAACGTCAAAAGAAAAGTAATTAAGTAAAATATATTCAAAATGCACACTAATATAAAACACGAAATTTTATTATCCTCACGGGTGCACGCCCTACAGTAACTCGAGAAACTGCGAAATAATATACACCAGAATAGTCTAATAACTGTCAAAATGAATTTCAATAGAACACGTAAGATAAAAGCATTAAAAATTATTTAATTGTGTCTTTGTGGATTATTTCATGCTCGATTTCGTTTATTCTTTTTCGAATACAAAAAATGAGTTAATAGCACGTACTGTACAAATCAGATTATGTGAAGTACGCGAATAAGAGGTTCTATTGACTTTTATAACCATTTAAAACGGGTTTTTTAAAGGTTCTGTTGTATCTCTAGACTCTATTTAAGATCTAGCAAGAATTAAATTAATTCGTTTTCTATTAAAGAGGGAAAAATAAAAATTACTAGTCTCACCAACAGTCGTATATTATTACGTGCAAAATTAACTGAAATTTATAAAATATCCGTTAATTAAAATCTTATCAAATTTTTGCATTGAAAATTTATCATCATAAAGTTTTTTTCAATTATTAAATATAATAATTTAAATCGTAAATTGAAATAAATTAAAATGTATAAGCAATTAAAGAAAACAAAACGAATTTATTTTATTCGTAAACTCATAAAAATTCGGCAAATAACGGCAAATACAGTTTTCTTCCATTTCTTTTTGACTTTAGTTTTCTCATTAAAAGAAAAAATTATTAAATATTTTTCTTTTCTCTATAAACTTTCAGGTGAGTTTGAGAATTTCGTAACAGCAAATCTAACAGTTTTCGTACGCCATTCGTTAAATCGATTTCATTTCTTACACATAAATACTGGGTGATCATAAAGTTGTCCTAATCAGACAACCCTGTGGCTCCAACTAATAAAGCGATTGACACCAAAATTTTTGTACACGCTATTCAAAAGACGCCAAAAAAGATTTTGCAAAAAAAAGTTTTAGTTCAAAATTGTCCGCTGTAGGATAAATGGCGCTGGAAGCAAAGAAACGTCAAATCGTGGAACGTGAAGTGTTTCAACATTGGTAGACTTTAAGGACAGTATTGCATTGCATATATAAGCATCACGGGGCACAGTTGCGATCAACTTTTGAATACACTGTGAAATTTCACACTTAAACTTTGAAGAACACAATGAATAATATTCCCTACATCGCTACCAGGGAGCGCCTGTACAATGGGGCACTTGTCCCCCTTTGACGTCAAATTGCCCTTTTCTTAATCCTCAAGAGAGCTTTCAGATTTCATTTTATTTTTAAATTAGTTACTCATTTTGATCACAGAAGACGTTTTTACTGGTGACAAAATTAAAATAAATATATTTGTTATTAACCGAAAATTTGTTCTAGAGGGTCGATCGAGTACAGAGGTACCACTATTCAGAGGCGGATTTAACGGCAGGCGTACCGGGCTTGCGCCCGACTTTTGAAGGGCCCCGCAAAACCCCAACATTACACTATTTTATAATGAAACCAGACTTGGTTTCATATGTGCAATTTTAATTACGTACAAGTTTACAATCGGCGGTAAAATTTGAAAATAATATATTATTTTCAAATTTTATTGGAAATAAAACATTAATAGTACATAATATTTGTTATTTAGGGGCAGTCCACAAATTACGTAAGGGCGATTTTGACCATTCTAGACCCCACCCACCTCTATGTAAGAAACCGTAATATTTTCTTTGATACCCCCTCCCCTTCCCTACCTTACGAAATATTTAGGCATAATTTTATAGAAAGATTTTAACAAAAAATAAATTTTTTTAATGAAACCCTAAAAATCTTAGGTGCAAAATATATAATTATTAATTAGTTTAAATATTTACAGACAAATTCGCCCAAGTAGGGATCACCATCCGTTAGTTTGTGTTCCAGACGATACATTCTCGGCGACCGACCTTTCTTTTTAGGCTACGAGCCGTCGAAAAAAGCTAAAAAGTCCTTATTAAAACACAAAAAAGTTTCCAATCAAAAATAAAATATTTTAGAAAATATTTTCTAAAATATTTTATTTTTGATTGGAAACTTTTTTGTGTTTTAATAAGGACTTTTTAGCTTTTTTCGACGGCTCGTAGCCTAAAAAGAAAGGTCGGTCGCCGAGAATGTATCGTCTGGAACACAAACTAACGGATGGTGATCCCTACTTGGGCGAATTTGTCTGTAAATATTTAAACTTAAAAATAACCAATATTAATTAATAAATAACAATATATTAATTAAAAAAATAACAAAATATTAATTTGTTAATTAATATGTACTGTTATTTATAAAAGACTATGTGAACAAATTTTAAAATATAAAAATTTAATAAATTCGAATAAAGAATTTATTTTAAGAAGTTTATTTTTTAATTATTAACTATCTTTTTATTATTATCATTAATCAACATCATAATATTCATTTTTATATTAATTTTAATTTTCACAAAAGGACGCAAAAAAATTTTGACAGATCGACTAGCTCGTGCACGTGTAAACAGAAATGTCATACAAAACAAGAGAAAATAGAAACCACATTCCGTTGCCGTATTAATTACTTCTTGGCTAAGGCCAAGAAAATAAACTACATGCTGATAAAATGTGCTAGGTACACCGGGGAACTAAAACATAAAGCTTATAAAACTCTATATAATGGGGTAATAAAACCAATGCCACTTTACGCGGTCTCTAGCTGGGGTCATGTAACTAGTAAAAATTCAGTAGCAAGTAAATTACTCTCTCTTCAAAGACAGTTTGCCATCAAAATTTCAAAGTGCTGTAGAACCGTTTCTACAGCACTTTGAAATCTCCGATTCTAGCAGAGCTCCTTCCTTTGCCGCTATGTATTGTAGAAAAGGTTCTAAACTACTACATCAGAATTACTAACATCAAGGCTCAACAACAGTCTCTACTCCTATCTACGGCTGTTCAAATGCTACCATATTGCAATTACCCTATCTCTGATCATCACCCTGTGAACAAGGTTATCCCCAGGGTATATTTGGTGTCATCTGCTTCCTCCATGGATAACCATGCAGACATTAATATCTACACAGATGAGTCCAAAAGCCCCATGTTCATGTCTGCTCAAGTATCTGTATCTTCCTCCAAACTGACATATTTTGCCCAAAATATGTTAGATGGAGGTATTTGCGGGTATCTGCACCTTCTATCAAGCTGTTCAGTTCGGCCACTTAACTACCAAACAAAACTCTGTTTATCAACATTTACAGTGATTCTTAGTCTGTTCTAAAAGCTCTATTAAATCCCAATTGCAATAGCAATAAAATCACATATATCCAGCACCATATTAAAAATCTCGTTAATAAGATAACTTTTATATTTGTTTCTGGCCATACTGGCATACTAGGAAATGAAAAAGCCGACTTTGAGGTTAAGTCAGCTGCAAAAGACACTGACTTGACTACACTCACATTTCTCTCTCACGTAGCAGCCTTAAAAATTATATTCATGACAATGCTATGCAAAAGTGGAATCAACAATGGTTGAGCAATTGGTTGAAACAAAACTGGTAGAATTTATTTTCCTAGTGTTGAATATAAGTTCTCATCACCACTTAGAGATTTAACGTTTGCTACTGCTCAACGTTTGCTACTTACTGAGAATGTATGTACTGTACAACCGGGCAGAAACTGCCTCTTGCTTTTGCTCTACAGACAACGCCGACCATATGATCTATTATTGTCCGATTTACGATCAAGATAGACTTATTCTGAAATTAGAAATTTTTACGCTTGGTTTCAGGTGGCCATGTCCACTCGATAAGCTTGTTCAGAAGCCACTGTTTGATGCTTTTTACAATTATGTTCAAAAAAATATGGAAGAAAAGACTATTTATAATTTATAATTTCTAGTTTTACATTTTAGTTTTCACTAAAAACCGAATACTAATTTTATGTTTACTCTGATACTTTGTATCATGTATTTCAAAGTATACATGATACTTTGAAATACATGATACATGATACTTTGAAATACATGATACATGATACTTTGAAATAGATGATACATGATACTTTGATTTCGAAATACATGATACAAAGTACTATGTATTTCGAAATCAAAGTATCATGTATTTCGGTTTATGTATTCTTAGTGTTATAAACGAATAGGAGTAATGCACTTATTCTAATATAAAAGAGAGAGAAACCAGTACATGGCCTTTCTCCCGTGATAAAAAATGTGTCTGCTAGCGTTATTATTCTATCACGTCACACTTGATGTCGTCAGTACAACGAGCGTTCTTAATAGAAACCGCTAAATTAAAGCCAAATTCAAAACTCCACCACTCAATGAGATCAAAAAATAAAATAAGAATATTACGTAAAACGAGATATATTACCCCCTACCCCTGAGTAAGAAATCGTAAGAAATCCTTGACCCCCACCCACCCCAAAATACCTTACGTAATTTTTGGACGGCCCCTTATTTAAAAATATGATTAACATGTAATTTTATTTTTCTTGTCTCACTCTTTCTTTAAGGGGCCCAATATTTTCTTTTGCGCCTGGGGCCTCAACCAACCTTAATCCGCCTCTGACTGTACGAGATAATACAAGTTGGCTGTGAAACACGTGTCGGGCTATGGACAGCGAAATAAAAAGAATATTGTATTTCGAGAAACGATGACATCTGTCTATTATCAGCAGTGCTATTCGGGGTGAAAAATTTCTCTGCCTAAAAAAAAAGGTGGACAGCACTAATATGCTATCGTTACCTGGTTTTTGCCCAGGGCCCCTTACGTTCCAAATAAGCCACTGATTATTAGATATATCGCAAGAAAAGATATTGTATTTATTTCTAGCCAAAACTTCCAGTTTGTTTGTCGGTGATTGTCAGGGAAAAATTTTCTGCTTGCGAACCCTTTGTTAAATATTTCGAATATCACCACTGGGAAGAAATAAATGCTATTTCATTGTGATCCTATTGTTGTTTCGTTTCGCAGCGCCATTTACCGTGTAGTGGACAATTTTGAAACTAAAATTTTTCTTTGCAAAATTATTTTCCACAAATTTTGGTGTCAGTCGGCTTATTGGTCGGAATTACAGAGTCCTCTGAATAGGACAACTTTAATTATAATCACCCAGTATATAAACAATGTTTACAATAATTGCAATCATTTACTGAAATATTTATTTGTGTCACTTTGTTATATAATGCATAATAATACCCGTTTCCCAAATATTCTTTAAATTGAGCTTTTGTATATTATTTTCGTTTCGGATAATTGCGTCAATTTATTTTTTTCTTGCTGACACAATTTTACCTTTATTTATTTTGTTTTCTTCTATCTTTACTTTTTATAAATCCAACTATTTGTCTATTTCTCAAAGAATTAATTAAATCTAAGATTTCTTTTTAATATTTTTCATACATTTATTGTGATATTTGTATCGGCAAATTGTGAACAATTGCCATTTTAGTCATTGATCTAGAACAGTAGAATATTGAATCTAAACAGTAAAAAATAATTTAACGTAATGATTCCATGTTAATTTCAACGATAAAATTGTTATTTTAAACATATTTAAATATCAGGTAACCGAACAAACAGTATTTGTCAAAATATTTGTCTTCACGTTCAATTACACTTTCCCAATGGGAGAGCAGTTTGAAAATACCATTTTTAGCATTAAAATTGAGATACGTTTTAAATAGCTTCATAATTTGTGAATTATTTTTCATGCATATGATAACCCAAAGATAAAAAAGTGGTAATCCGACGGAGATAAATCAGTAGAATAGAAAGAATAAGGTAAAATTTCCCATCCAAATTGCATTATTTTGCTTTTTGTAATTTCTGCAACGTGTGGGTGATCTTGTAATAAAGAAAAACACTTCGACGATTCGCCAAAGATGGCTGTTTTAGCCTTAATATGCCATGTACTCTTTACAGCAGATTTGTATCATGAGCAGCTGCAAAGATTTTACCAACGTTTTTTCTTTTTTATAAATTAAAATTCACTCATTTATTTACATTTATAAATTATTTACAGAATTAAATTATAATACACAATAAATTAATAATCTCTATTCATTTATATTTCATGTTTAGGTTTATCTTGGAATTACCAGTTCTTATTTTATTATTAAAATTGCTACCTATATACTGTACTTTACGTATATAAAACGTAAGTTTTGTCCATAGAGACTGAAAACACGCCTTGTATCTTATATGTGAAGTGGCGATCTCTCTTAAGCTGATGAATTCCCCTAACAACTTCAATAGGCTTTACAATACTTTTTCTCAAAGTATTCAGAGAAATGGAGATGCGTATTATATATCGTAAAATATAGTAATATAAAAATTAATACCCTTAAAAATTGAAATATTTTATAATTTTATTAATTATATTTTTAAAGAAAATTATTGAAAGAGTATTAAATTAATTTGTTATGAATAACATGTTAATAAAGAATTTCTTTATCATCCATCTAATTTTAAGAAAAATACAAAATACGGAAGAAATACAAAAGGTAAACAAGAATTAATTTTAATTTCTTAGAGATTTTAATATTATATTTTCTGACATAAATAAATTAGAATTAAAAAGTTTCGATAACTTTAATTAAAGTTTAAATTAAAATTTATAATGCAATTTAAGTATAAATTATCTTAGAATTATTATAAATTATATATTTTAGATTTAGCCTGTATCCTTATTAAATATATATAATAACAATTATTATTACTTTCTATATGAAATATAAATCTATATAATGTTTAGCTATTGAATTCCTTATTAACTACATATTGTAAAATTTTCATTTATGATTAAAAATAAGTTTAAAGTAAAACAAAATAAAATAAAAACAGTTTCATTTCAATCGTTACTTTTAGAATCTATTATTTTACTGCTTTTGTCAAAGTACAGATTTGAAAATCGTTGTAGGAAAAAGTAGGCCTACCAAGATTGAATCCGAATGTTTAAACTAACAATCCATCGAAATAAAAAAAAATCCAGCGACGAGTTGCTTAACGTTCTCGGCAACATGCGTGTGGCGCCATCTATTATAATATTTTATTATTAAAAAAATTATTATAATTATTATAAAATGGCAAGAAGCTTAATTTTGAGGGTAAGGATGGATTTTATAAAAAAACAAAAAAAAAAAAAAACAAAATTGTAATTGCTAATAACCAGGTAAATCGTCATTAAGTCCGACCCTACTCGAGATACGACACACGATCCCCTTTATCTCCCGATCCCTTGACCTTTAAACGCCAAAATTTAATGGCATTAATCTTTCTAATACACAAACCTCCCTGTAAAATTTCAAAGATTTTCGACAAAAAGCACAGAATGCATTAAGCTTCAACGAGGGTAAACAAAATCGTGTCCCCCATACACAAACATTCATACATACAGGAAAAAAACGGGATTTTTTTATTTTTTGTATTTCTCGACGTTTCAAGGTATCCTAAGTCCGAAAGTGTGAAAATCTTGGGGGTAATATTTTGACCGATCACCATACTTTCCCTGTTATATATAACAGAGCTGGAAAGTAATATTTAGTATATATGCAGCCGAACCTCGATATAGCGCCTTCCTAAATAGTGCCATCTTTAAAAAGCAGCGATGAATACATTTTAAATAGAAAAACGCTTTCGCATCTGTTAATTACTAAATGTGTGATTTTTCCCTTGTAAACGATATTGTTATCACTAAATCACATGATTTTCAAAGTCTCAAATTGAAACTTGTATATAAGCATCATATTTAATTACTTGAGATAATTCAGTTTACTTTCACATTCGATTCAGTGCTAATTTCAGAGACAAACTACATAAAATATAATGTATGTATTTATAGACAGTAGGCTATTCTTATTTACTCAAACTCGGGCAGAGATACCATCGGAAGATCTTTATTTTGGTTCATTATTAACAAAATTTTAATTTTATTAAAGGTGAATGCCACTCGCCTGTATGTAAGTTTCTTCAGAATTGCATGACGATAAATCCATTATACTATATAACACATCAACGACGCTTCCAATCCTATTCCTGCTGTATTCCCCGTTTTATTTTTAATTTCGGGTGCGATACAATAATACATTGAACGTATGCAGGATAAAATATCGTTGCAATAAAAACTAAAAAAGACAAACAAAATAAAATTTGAGGTTTTTTAGTTTCCTGGCTGTTATATACAGAGAAAGTATGGCAAAAAATTACCTTCTCCAAAATTTTTACAGTTTTGGACTCAGGAACCATGAAACGTCAAGAAATGCAAAAAACTTCAGGGTTTTTTTTTCCTGTATGTATGGATGTTTGTGTGTGGGGGACACGATTTTGTTCACCCTCTTTGAAGCTTAATACCGTCTGTGCTTTTTGTCGAACATTTCTGAAATTTTGCAGGTTTGTTTATTAGGGAAATCGATACTATTAAATTTTGGTGGTTAAAGGTCAACGGGATAGGGAATGAATGGTATCTCGAGTAGGGACGGACTTAATGATAATCTACCTGATTATTAGCATTTACAATTTTTTTATAAAACCCAACCCTACCCTCAAAATTAAATTTCTTGCTATTTTATAATAATTATGATAAAATATTATAATAGATGGCGCCACACGCAATGTTTCCGAGAAAGTTAAGCAACTCATTGCTGATTTATTTTTTTTTTTTTTTTTGTCAATCTCTTCGCTAAATTTCTTCAGCAGAATGTAAAATATCAAATTTACTTTATTGATTTTTAAAGTTTATAAAGTAAATTTGTTGTGGTTTAATGAACTAAAATATTATATTACAAAGAATAATATCGATAAAAAAGAATTTTAAGTTTATAATTTAATTTTATCATATCATTATGAATGTATCATTTCTATATTTATTATACAAAAGTAATACTAAGACATTATTTAATCATACTTTTTATTAAAAGTCTTCTTTACATTTAATAAAATAAACTATTTAATAAATATTTAATATCTTTAAAACACGAATTTTATTAGATCTTCATACTAGATTAAAGTTTAAAAAATTTACAAACTTGCTACTTTTTAGAATACATTACAAACGTTTTTATCTAAAATTTATAACTATGAATATAGAGATAAATTACCGAATAAAAAATAAATGAGCTGTTATTTAAGTGAATGGTTTCCATTAATATATTTTTAAATATATATTCTTAAAAATAATAGCTTATAATATACTTAATAACAGTTTATTACTTGATATGAATGGAATAGATGTATTTTATTGCTAAAATAGCCAATTTTATCTTCGGAATGAATATTAAATATATGGTTGTAAAGAATTTATTACTAGAACCACTTTGTTTTCGATGATAAAAATTTTATCACTGGCATAAATTATACATATAAAAAAAAAACTTTCCTAAACTTTTGCTTTAAACATGCTAAATCGATGAAGAAAACTTGATTGTCTTTATTATTATACTTATAACTAGAACAAAGAAGACTTATAACTTGAATTATGTAAATGAACTACTTAAAAAATGATGAAAAGTTACGTTAATTTTATAGTTTTTTTGCTCTCTATAACTAGCTCTTTGTGATAATTAATCATTATAGTAAATATAATTATTTTAATTAACAGATTTATCCTGATTTTTTAGAAATACTATTAAGTTATTTTTCTGAGAAATCAGTAAATCTATAAAAAAAAAGACTTAAGTATGAGTTATTCTTTATTGAATTTTAATACTTTAAAATGACTTATTTATTTATTATTTTGGTAAATACTGTATAATATAAATAACTACAAGAAATGGGGTAACACTGTTAAGTTTTCTGTCCTTCATTTATTCGATATTTTGAGTTAATAACATTTGAATTAAAAAAAATAACAACAACACAGAAATATTAACTGAAACACTATTCAAATTTCATTAACGAATCGAAACTTGAAGTCATTATAAACTGAAGTACAAGGTGATCATAATTAGAGTTATCCTATTCAGAAGACCCTGTAGCTCCAACCAATAAGCTTATTGACACCAAAATTTGTGTATGAGCTATTCAAAGAACGTAGGAAAGGATTTTACAAAGAAAAATTTTAGTTTAAAGTTGTACGCTGCAGGGTTCAAGCAAAGAGATGTAAAATTCAATAATGTTGCAACATTAGCAGACTTAAAGGACAGTATTATGTTGCATGTCCGAAGCTTCATCAGTTGCGGTCAGCCATTGAACACACTGTGTATCATCTTAAAATTTTACACCTAAATGATAGGGGGTACACATTAAACAACAGTTTTTGCATCGATAAACAATCTGTACAGCACGTACGGTACGTCTGTTCCAAATACGCGTGTTATCTTTAACAGAAAGAATAATAATTTTTAATAATAAGACTGTATAAAGCTCTTGTGTCCAAGTTTTCGATATTTATCAGCTCTGTATACAGAAAAAAAGATACAACTTCTATGTAAACTTTTTTCGACATTGGTGGTTTAGCTCCTTCAAATCGTGATGTGGCACTAACGAAAAATAGTTTTGTTACGGATGAATTACTCTACTTCGCATCCAATACAAAAATATAATACACTTGCATACATTGTATTTTTCTAAATTTCCAGATTGTTTAACTTCCTTTGTTAGTATCTATTTAAATACGAAATCATCATTAAACACGTGCAAATTGCACAAAATCGTCACAATCTGCTTAATTAGACTCATTCTTTTCGTATATTTTATTTACTTTAAGTACAATTTATAGTAAATCGTAAATTGATCCATGATGTATTCAAAATACCGTATACATTGATATAGAAAAATGCAGAAAAATCTGGATAAATCTGCAAAAGTTAAATTATAAAATAAACGTAACAGATATTTAAATATCAATGTTAAAAGATACATTAAAAGATTTTAAATGTCAAAGTATACATTATTTTTCCGTTTAAATTACTTTAAGAATTTAGATATGTTTTCAATAAATTCAAACTTAAATATTTGGATGTTTTATTTAATATTAAATATACTTTTTATTAAACTTTTGCGCTAGATTAATTTCCTTTAAAACTATTTTTAAGGAACATCTGTGTAATCAATTTCTTTTAAGTTATATAAAGAAGCCTTACTTTAAAACCGATTTCATCTTTGAACTATTTTCTAACATGGCGGAAATCTCACTTTATTCATCTATACAACTCTCATCCGATTGAAAATATATAGGATGTATATATTTTCCGTTGAACAGAATCAAATTGAAAATGATAATTTCAAGATAAAAACGAAATGTTTTTAATATCTGGTAGAATGTTCAAGTATAAGCAACAACATTTTAAAAAATGTATATTTTACAGATGCACGTAACACACAAAATCATGCAACACGCAAATTAGACACGTTCAAATGATATGAATATTTAGAAACCCTTAAATATGTCAGATTAAACATTAAATAAATTAAAATAAAAGATAGTAAGCCATTTGTTTGTACTTAACTAATTTCTGTGAATTGATGGGATTAGGTGACACAATGTAAGGGCGATCTGTCGAAGGGGTTGTCTTTCAAAACAATTTCTGTAGGGAACTGGACCATATTTGGGTGTTAGACACGCAAAGAAAGCTCCACGTTGGACAGGCACGAAACTGAAACCAACTAAATATCACTATTCAATGGGCTTAGTCATTCGGCCACAGATGGGCACAACTAATTTATAAGCGGAAATTTTATATAATAATTCCTTATACATAATGGAAAATAATAAAAGACACTCTTTTTATATCTAACTATAAACATTAATGAAATTTATTACCTTGATATTGTCTGTACTGGTTCAAAATGTCGATTTTATTATCAACATATCCATTTTTCGTATTGTAACAATATCTATCTTGGCTCATATTAATAAAATATTTCCCTACATTATTTATATATTACAAGCGATACATAAACAATTAAGATCTTTGGTGCAACGGTAGCACAATTAATTATTTATTTATAAAAGAGATAATCCCCTAAGGAATTAGAAATATTACAGAAAACGAGAAAATGTATTTAATCCACAATCTAAAGCTACGAATTAAACGCATTTTTTTTTTTGTTTTTTAAGTCTTATAATTACAATTGCTAGTTAAGTATTACATACGGTAATATTCTCTAGAAAAATATTTAAATAGAATAATCAATTGAATAAGTTGTTTCCATCAATATCTCTTGTAATTTAGATAAATTTAATAAACAGAAACTGCTGTTTTTCTTATTCAGTATTTTATTAAATTTTATTTATTTTTAATATTTGAAAAGGATTAAATTTTATAAATTTAATTTAATAAATTCGAATTTAATAATACATACATTTTGAGAATTGGTTTTTCTACACGTTAGTTACAATCTTTTTATACTTTTAGTCATCATTAATGCAAACACATAATCATTTCGAATAAATAAGCACAGATATGAAGTTTGGAAATACAGTAGAGAGTCGTTTATCCGAATCAATTGGGGACGGGTCGTTCGGATACCCGATTATGTACGAAAAAATATATTAACCTGTCCGATGTTAAAATTTTTCTCCGTTGCGTGTCGCTTCGTGTTGAATTTTCGTCGATTTTAAGCCTAACGAAAATTTTTATAATAATAATCGAGGCTATCGTATCGTTAAAAATGATTTCTTTATTTTGTACAAACAAAATAAATATATTGAAAAATAAAAACATAAAAATTATACTCCAGAAGTAAATCTAGTATCAAAAAAGTTCGATTCATCACGACACAGTCCAACTGGAAAGCGTTCGGATAACCGGTGTTCGGATAAACGACTTCTCTACTGTATGCTACTTTGCTTCAAGCCTACTGTCTTTACTTTACAATAATAGGAGAGGATTTTATATTTTGTACATCGTTTAGATGTAATAGTGGCTTTTCTTTATTCATATAATAAGTCTATCTCTTAGATAAGTGATGAGCTGTAAGGAACACACAATATGCATCGTTCATTATCATACATCAGAAATAAGCTCCTAAATTCCGATAGGACAAAATAAAAGGGAACAAATAAAAGTTAATATTTACAGAATGAGTGTATTAAAAAAGTTGTAATACAACTAAAATGATGTTTAATAATGTCATATATTTTTATTTAATATTATATACTAAATCCATCGTAGGCCTACTTTTATTAAACTTTTTATAGGAAACTATAAACGTTTCGTTATTAAAAGAGTTATTAATGTTATTATTAGGAGAGAAAAATTGACAATTGAGGAGCTAGTAGGATGGAAAGAAGGAGTAAGGAGAGGAAGAAAAGAGAAAAGAGATGGACATTTAGTTCCAGGGCTGAAGGGAATAATTCTGGGACAGTTCGGGTAAAAGTTGCTGTTCCCTGACCATCTGGCAACTATATACTTTTCTTTTAGGATGTAGTTTTTGTTTTGTCCTTTTCGTGAATGTTAAAAATATATTTTATAAAAGTCTATACAGGTGTTCTTCGTAAAGACGAGCAAACTAAAGCCCTCACGAATACACATAATCGTTCGATACTGACCAGTAGACGTTACTCCATTCGGCAATCCTACACTACTCGTAAGGAAAAACTTCATTCGAACTGCTCATCTGCGAATATTGTTTCTATTCATTAGAGTGATTCAAGTGAAACTATTAATAGATTAAATCTGGCCATTTTTTCACTTTGTTATTATTCGAAGAACAACTCAGCACTCCCTTAAAATAAACACTCGAACAACATACGATAAAAGTGACAGCACTGAATAGAATATGCAATTTTTCTGTTTACAATAAGCCTTATCTTCCTCCAATAAACAGGGTGCTGTCTGTAACTTTTTCATCTTGCATCTGTTTATTAGATTAATGCGTTATATTATATACTGTATACGTCTTTTTGTGAATCTATATGTAACGTATACATGAACAGTAACGTATTTAACGTAATAAAGCAATGTGTAACGTACAGTACATGTGAATTATTTAAACTGTAGAAAATTTCATCTAAATTTAATTACTTTTCATATATATTTTCGTAATTAACGAAATTTTTATTTTAAAAAATGTAGTTACGAATATATATACATTAAATAATTAATAAAAATAAAAAAGTAATTCTTATGTAAATTTTAAAAATATTGAACTTAAATATTTCAAATGGAAAATAAAAATGCATTTTTTTACAACAAATAAAGTTTTAAGGATTTTTTACTCCCGAAAATCAACTTATAAAAGATTTGTCAATTACTATTATTGATTAGCACTTATAACCATGAAAGAAAAGATATTTTTAAGAAATCAATTAATTTAATGCTATTTATGTTAATAAAATTCAAACGTTTACTTATATTTTTAATAAAATTAAAATTATTTTTTTAAAATTGTTTAAAAAATAAATGTTTTTAAATGGTTTCACAATTTGTTCTATTTGACATGAATTCAATACTCAAATTCTATAAAATAAATAAATTGCCTATAGAAAATAATATAAATTAGAACAATAAATGGACGAGAAAATATTAAAAGTAATTTTTAAAAAATATATTCTCCGTATGAACGTTATTTTGCTATTATAAATTGTAAAAAAAAAGTTGAAATAATTTGCTTGAATACATTAAAAATTGAATTTTCATTGTAAAAATGTAAAGGTATATTTACAAAAAGTTTCGTTTGATAATATGCAGGGTTATAATTTTGAAGTTTTTAAATTGATTCATTAAAATGTACATAATCTGTTGTATTTAAAATGTATAAAATGCATCTTTTAAAAACATTTTTTAACTTTAAGATTACATTTTCTATCCAAGCTTATAAATTATTTAATTTTTCTCTTCTCTTTCTATTAAAAGTTATGACATTTACATAAAAGAATGCTCTCTCTTAAATACAGTACATAATTTAAAAATATTTTTACCATGTACGTGCGACTTTGTTTGTATACTTATGTAACAATGTATATCTGTACACGTGTGTGTTTATTTGTTATGTTTCTGTATGAAAGTATGTGCACTTGTAAACGTGCGTTGCGAATGTGTAAATTCAATTGTCTTTTATTAGCATTATAAAATGGAACTTTAGATCTTTTATTTAGATTTGTATTATTATTTATTTCTACTAGAACAACATTGCAGGGATTTCGCACATGATCGACTCTTTTAGTTTTGATACGATAAGGCAACGTGAGTGGAAAATCTGCCAAGAGGGAATGTGTTTCGGGAGAACTTTCTGTGGGAAACTGGCTCTTAATGTAGGTGTTAAACGTATGAAAATACATTGCTTGAGTGCACAGATCAACGAATACGAGCAGGTTGTTGGTACGCGCACTTAAGCAGTGGTCTTTTTCCACTTGGGCACTGGCGGGCACGCATGACCAACGGGCTGGCTGCATGGAGTTTTCTGTTTTCTTCACATATCTAATACCTAAATAGTGCTCATATAAATCCTCCAGGGATCCTTACCTTAGCTCAACGGATACTCATCTTAGCAGATATCCGCCCAAATTTTGCATTGATTTATTCCATTCATCCTATAATTCTAGATACCGTTTCGCAAATCATCCTTCTGTTGCAATGACCTCAGCCCACCAAACAAAACAAATATTGTAAGAAATAGTAACCGCTATTACAAAAAAACGAGCAATCATTTATTGTGACATCGTCACAATGCCGGGCTACAATTTTTACTCATATTTTTAATAATATTTTGATTTAAAATATATGAACTCCACCTCAAATTAATAGTGTCTAGTCCCTGTAAATCATACTTTTCCGGTAGCAATAGAATCGTGCAAGTCATCTATCTAACGCCTTTCAGGAGAAAATATTTGAATTGAAATAACGTGATTGTAAGGTAGCCAACCCGGTGGAGATAGGGGACTTGGAAACCCACTCCTCGGCACCCGTGTTCGGTTGCCGTCTTTTAGATGGGATCAGTTAATCCCGTGTCAAGATAAACCGAAAGGAGGGTCGTATGTGGATCGTGACGGATGAGGCAAATGATGACAAGTGTTTTTCACACGAAAACCGTTTATTTGTTAACACTAGTGCTTACATCGTCAATCGACAGTCCTTCACTAATCCAGACGAGAACTTCGGCGTCGGTCGCAGCCCCGGGGCGGACGAGATGAGATCGCTGGACAGACGGACGATAGGGGAAAATGGTGCAACGAAGTTCTATCTTGAGCGACGACACAACTCAACACGGATCACGACTGTTTACGGAATATCCGAGGAGATTCTTGGCTTAATCCAGAGGAGACTGTCCTTCGACCTTGAAATCCCGTTTTTTTATAGTCTTTCCCCCTCTATTCACATTTCGGATTGGTCCCTCGTCCCACTCCTTGCTTCCCGATTGATCTCTCCTTCGGCTCCAGGTGCAAGACGAAGCCTCTTCGGGTCGCGGGAAAGGTCCGATTCGAGATGTCTATTTGATACCTCTTTATCGACTTTGCCCGGCAATTGTTTATAAAACACCAACACCTGCACTCATAATTCAGGCCGTTGTTATACCATTTTTGACGTCTAAGAATTTTAACGATTATTTTCATCTTTCATTTATCAAAAATTCCCTCTTTTATTGTTCGAAAAGGTTTATCTCGGCCAACATTTTATAGACTCGCGAGTCAATGATCTACCTATTTATGAGCGCTCCTGTTAGAGTTTGTCTTCCGCTAAGCCCTTGACAAAAATTTGACACGCACTCGAACAGTTCCGAGTCTTGTTGTTTACATAAGAATTTCGAAGGTTACTAAAGTTCGAACCCCGTCTGGGGATCCACATGATTTTCAGTTTGTATCGGAAGTTCATATACAGTTAATCCGGGTCTCATACCCCAAGGTTTCCATATCTGCTCTCGGCTTTCATCTATATAAGTCTTTTCTCGAGATTAAGAAAAGGAAGACAGACAGCATCATACGGACGACAGTGAAAATTTATGTCTAAAATGTTTTAAAATTGCAGCCATTCCAGAGAGAGAGATTTACAATAAACATTCTCCACAGGAGAAATAATTCTCATAAATACAATTAAAAACTTGACATTATAATGATGTTATGAACTGCATCAAAATCATATAGATATGTTTCTTAAAAGTTTTATGATATATAACTTTAATTCCATAATATACTCTCATTAACAAATATAAATAATTATTATAAACATTCCTAAGCACAAAGAATTCATTAAGTAATGAAGTAAACTAAATTTTGTTATTATATGGATTTATACCTGCGATGATAATAGCAGTACAATATAATACAGTATGATTCACAGTAAAACATTGCACGTATGACTGTATATTGTATTACTGTAATAAAGTATTTCAAAAACAAAATGGCACACATTCTATTTGTTTTATTACATATTATAAATGACAAAAATATATACTAATATAAAATATTTTGAGCTATTTTTCTAATTGGTCTAATTTTTTATTATTCTTTTGGTCGAAAAATGTCAATTACCTTTACATTCAACTAGTAAAATACGCATACCTCTAGTATTAAGAAATTATTTAAATTTAAGTTTAATAAGTTTTTAAGAATCGAATTATTTCAGAAAAAGTAAAAAATAAATAAATAAATAATAATAATAATAATTATTTGAACTTTTATGTATTATAATTTGTAAAAATTTCCAACTTCTCAAGCATTTTCGATTAAAATAATCTATAAATATCAAGTAGAGATCGCTAATGTACTGTACTATTATATAATATTAATCATTAATATAGAGTTTACTTAGAAAGAGTTTTAGCTATAAAATATCAAAGTTAAAACCATTAAAGTAAATTTTCCCAAAAGAATTTTTTCTTTAATTTATCTTAGAATAGAAAAAAAATAATAATTAAAATTAGCATTTAAATTTTGAAATGCATACTTTGATCTTCTCCTTTCAATTTATGAAATAAAAATACATAATTATTTTTCTAAAGATAATTTATTGATAACTTAAATGTTGTTATATTCATTTAATTAAAATATAAATGGCTTCTACTAATTAAAATTTGTATTAATTATAAAATTTATTTATTTTTCTTTCTAATGTTAATTACTTCAAATGCTTACATTATGAAAGACTAATAGAGTTATTAAGTTCTTATCCACTAGAAATGTTAGTAGCAATAATAAGAAACAATTAACAATGGGTGGTAATTCATATTTATCATAATTAATTGCTTATTTAATTATGTTTTCATGTAAATTACTACGTATTTTCTACTGTTTAGTCTATTGTTAATTGTTAAAAAGAACTTTAATAACAATTATCACTCTTATTAGAAACGTAATAACTAATCAATTAATGTACACATTAGTGGAAGCCTGGGAATGGCAGCTATTGTAGAAAAGTTAATGGAAAACAGGTTAAGGTGGTATAGCCATGTGGTGAGTAGACGTTATTCCAACGGTTAGGAGAGTAAAACAGCTTAAGATTGATGAAAACAAACCACGAGGTCTGCTAAGAAGACGAGCAAAGACAATTAAAAACACGACATACTACAGCAATAGAGACATAAGGGTGGAAAACCGGGACAAAGCCTGACTCTAGATATAAGATGGGGCGGGCAAACATGAGATGATAGCAACTAATCAATTATAGTAAATTGTTTATGTATTTTCTCAATTTTGCTATAAAACTATAGTTCTACTGTTATTTGTTTTCATTATTAATGCGTAATTTTTTATTATTATGAGAGCTGTAACATCACCGCGTTTACTTAATATGTTCACGCGTGTAATTAAATTCAAAAATTAATTTTTGTGCGCTTGCTAGCGTTAATTTTTAATTATGCAATTGATTAACTAATATTATTGAATACAATATTCATCATACATCGGTTATATAATTCATATATAATTGAAAATATTAAATATTTCATTTCTAAATTGTATTTTTTTCATTTTTAAAATGCTAAAACTATATATATATATATATATATATTTAAAAAATATAAATTAAGGTAAATATTTTATGTTTATCATAAGTTAATTCATTAAATATATTAAACTTTATTCTTTGATTTTTTGCTCATTAAAGGACACTAATACCTTATGTTATTGGTTTTAAATTGTGTTATTCGATAACTTTCTTTTAATTAAAATATTCGGATATTTTTAACAGAACATAATTTTACTAAATTCCCTAGGAAAATTTTAAAGCTTATTCTTGATATCTTTATTATATAATTAATTTTTGCTCTTAATTCTCCTTATATTATTGTTTTCAATTTTATTCTTAAACTGTACAGATTTGTTTTTCTTCAAGTTATATTTAAAGAGCATAGAAAATTCCTTAATTAATACATTAGAGAATACACTAATAAGGAAACAAGCAGACATTCGGGTCTCCGATTCGAACGAAACTTGGTGAGCACGTAGCCCTAAACACAACAGCTCCTTGTCCAAATAATAGGACCCATTTCGCAAACGTTTCCGGAAAACGGGCTTTTGAATATTAAGTGTTTTAGCTTAAAGGCTTTGAAACTTTGTAATGGCGGTAACTTAGTGGAAACTTTCCATTAACTTTTCCACTTAAAAACTACTAAAAGGTTTTTAAGTGGAAAAGTTAATGGGAAGTGAATGGAATTTTGAATAATTATATTCAATACTAAATTAACACATCTATCTAATGAAAATATATATAGTACTATTATCCTGATGCACTCATTTATTAAAATTCATTAGAAATTGATGTTTCGATACGGATTTTTTAACTTCAGATCATACATTAATGAACAAAGACTCATTACATTTACTTTAAATAGATTTCAATGAAATAAAAGTTGACATAAATTAAAAGGAAAGCATATTATACATATCTCATACTTTCAAATATTATGTATTATCAAGTATATTAATAGTAGGTCTATAATTCAGAAGTTGCTAAGGCATTTTTAGTTTTAATATACTTTTTATTAGCAATAGCAGTAGAATTAAAAAATAATTCACAAGTTAATCTGACTTTTTGTCGTTGAAATTTTTGACGTGTAATATTTTGTCCACCACATCCACTAACAACAGCAACAACAGTATATTCTGCATCAAAAAGTTTTGAAATAACATTAAATAAAAGTTGTTTTTTCATTTTAACACCAGAATGCATGCAAACTGGTTATTTCAATGGCGAAAATAGTCCATTTGTCATCATTATTAAAACTTGATTATTGGGTCCAATAACTTTTTCTTTCACTTTATCATATTCATATATACGCTCTACCTGAAATATCAGTAAAATGTTAAATAAGAGAATTAATTATTGAATTTATGCGACTTCATCAATATAAATACACTATATACAGTAGTTCATCTCATCAAACTGAAGAACTGTGACTTTCTAGGAGAGGAAACATAACAACAATCAGAATTAAATTTGTCTTCTACAATTATAGAACTATTTTTTCTTATTAATAATCCTCGGAAAATCTAAAATAACTAACTTTCCTGTTTAATAACTTTCTTTTATGACAGCTGTTATTACAAGTTGCAACAGTACACATTATTCCTGGCTGGACATACCCAGTCCAACAAAAATAAAAATATTAAAATTTAGCTATGTATTTTATTTTCCCAAATAAATCTAAGATATAATATTCTGAAGTGAAAAATGTAGTAACTACATTTTTTATATAAAAATTATTATACAAATAAATAACACTAAATATATTTATACTATATATAAACATTTTTATATTTCGCATTTCTATAAATGTAATTAATTATCCTTATTTTTAAAAAGTTATATGAATAATAATATTTCTGTCTTTTATATCTCAAGTTAGGGGTCATCCATAAATTACGTAAGGTACTTTGGGGTGAGCGGGGGTGAAGGATTTCTTACGATTTTCTTACTTAGGGGTAGGGGAGTAATAGATCTCGTCTTACTTAATATTCTTATTTTTATTTTTTGATCTCGTTGAGTGGTAAAGTTTTGAATTTGGCTTCAATTTGGCAGTTACTATTAAGAACGCTCGTTTTACTAACGCCATCAGGTGTGACGTAATAGAATAATAGCGAGGTTGAGACTGAAGTTTTAAACGCGAAAACGTGTACGTCGGGCATTCAGCGCCGCTTTCCTGTAAGCCTAGTAGTTTGACAATGGCGTTTGGAATGTCGAGCGCGATTCCACTGACTTTCCAAACACCATTGTCAAACTTCTTGGCTTACAGGAAAGCGGCGTTGAACGTCCGAAGTACAGGTTTTCGTATTTAAAACTTCGGCCTCAACCTCGCTAATAACGCTAGCAGACACACGCTCTACACATTTTTTATCATGGGAGAAAGGCCGTGTGGTAGTTTCTCTCTCGTTTTTTTTTTTTTTTTATTAGAATAAGTGCACCACTCCTATGGGTGTATAACACTAAGAATACATAAACCAAAATACATGATCCAAAGTAAACATAAAATAAGTATTCGATTTTTAGTGAAAACTAAAATGTAAAACTAGAAATTAGAAATTATAAATAATCTTATCTTCCATATTTTTTAACATAATTGTAAAAAGTATCAAACAGTGGCTACCGAACAAGCTTATCGAGTGGACATGGCCACCCGAAACCAAGCGTAAAGATTTTTAATTTCAGAATAAGTCTATCTTGATCGTAAATCGGACAATAATAGATCATATGGTCGACGGTGTCTGTAGAGCAAAAGCAAGAGGCAGTTTCTGCCCAATTATACATGCTCAGTAAGTAGTTGAGCAGTAGCAAACGTTAAATCTCTAAGTGGTGACGATCACCTGCATTCAACACTAGGAAAATAAAGTTTTGTTATTCTACCAGTTTTACTGCTCAACTATTATTGATTCCACTTTTGCATAGCGTTGTCATAAATATAATTTTTAAGGCTGCTGCGTGAAAAGGGTTGCGAGTGTAGTCCAAGTCAGTGTCCTTTGCAGCTGACTTAGCCTCAAAGTCGGCTTTTTCATTTTCTAGGATGCCAGTATGGCCACGAACAAACATAAAAGTTATCTTATTTACAAGATTTTTAATATGTTGCTGGATATATGTGATTTTATTGCTATTGAAATTGGTATTTATTAGAAATTTTAGGACGGACTAAGAATCATGTAAATGTTGATAGACAGAGTTTTGTTTGGTAGTGAAGTGACCCACTGAACAGCTTGGTAGACAGCATCTTCATCAGCTTGATGTGAGGTATCTGCCCAAAATATGTCAGTTTGGAGGAAGCTACAGATACTTGAGCGGACATGAAGGGGGCTTTTGGACCCATCTGTGTAGATATTAATGACTGCGTGGTTATCCATGGAGGAATGTACCCTGGGAATAACCTTGTTTACAATGGTAATGATTAGAAATAGGGTAATTGCAATATGGTAGCATTTGAACAGCCGTAGATAGGAGTAGAGACTGTTGTTGAGCTTTGATGTTTGTAGTTCTGATATAGTAGCTCAGAACCTTTTCTACAATACATAGTGGCAAACGAAGGAGCTCTGCTAGAATCAGAGAGGCATTAGTAGAAACAACACTTTAAAATTCTGATGGCAAACTGTCTTTGAAGAGAGAGTAATTTACTTGCTACTGAATTTTCACTAGTTACATGATCCCAGCTAGAGGCCGCGTAAAGTAGCATTGGTTGTATTGCCCCATTATATACAGTTTTATAAGCTTTATGATTTAGTTTCCCGGTGCACCTAGCACATTTTAGCAGCATGTAGTTTATTTTCTTGGCCTTAGCCAAGATGTAACCAATATGGCAACGGAATGTGGTTTCTATTTCCTCTTGTTTTATTTTGTATGAAGTTTCTGTTTACACGTGCACTAGCTAGTCGATCTGTCAAAGATTTTTGCGTCTTTTGTGAAAATTAAAATTAATATAAAAATGAATATTATGATATTGATTAATGATAATAATAAAAAGATTGTTAATAATTAAAAAATAAAGTTCTTAAATTGTTCATTCGAATTCATTAAATTTTTCTATTTTTAAATTTGTTAACATAGTCTTTTATAAATAATAGTACATATTAATTAAGTAATTAATAATTATATATTTTGGACCTAAAGGTTTTAGGGTTTCATTAAAAAATTTATTTTCGTGAAAATCTTTCTATAAAATTATGCCTAAATATTACGTAAGATAGGGAAGGGGAGGGGGAATCAAAGAAAATATTACGGTTTCTTACACAGGAGTGGGTGGCGGTCTAGAATGGCCAAAATCGCCCTTACGTAATTTATGGACGGCCCCTATGTTTTAATCCCATAAGAATTTTATGTCATTGGTTGGAATGGTATCAAAATATTTGCAGAATACAGATTTATGTCCTGAAATATGAATAAAAACACCTTAATCTTAACAGACATCCATATAAGATGAAGACACTTCAGTACAGAATGTGATTCCTTGGACAGCGATAAAACAATTATACTTGGGCATATTAATACGAAATAATTCAGGAACTTTGTTGGAATACTCTCTCAATCCTCCTATAATGCAGTTTGGAAGTCTTGGAGAGCTACTGTATTGAGGAATCCTAAATGCAATGAGCCCCTTGGGTGCACTAGAGCCTATATGCACTACGAGATTAAATATCTGGCTAACCGATCAGTCAAATAGCCTAATTCTCTAGCCCTACATAAACTCTTACTGTTCAATGTGAAAATCTTTCAGACTTTAAATCAAACAATTTCATAGGAAAAAGAAGTCCAATTTAAAAACACTGTGGAAAAATGATGACTGATAATTTCATTCCAATACATTTCCTCTAGCACAATACGAATATCGTCGTTCATAATGTAACCTCCATCATCATCATGATGGTGGATAGTGACAATATGACGACGAAATTCTCTATATATTCTTTTCAATTTGTTAATTTTGTCTTTAAATTACGTAGAAAACATTTTTTTTTTTGTAAATAGAAGAAATAAATCACATAAAACTTATGTGTATTGCTAAGCTGCTTACTCTGTCTGTGTGAAGATGGGAAAAGAAAAGAGATATTTCTTTTAAAAAGAAAATATTAATGATGTTGAAAAGAGATGAGATACACTTGTAGTATGCTCTATGGCGTTGTTATCCATCTTAGTGTTCATATATAAAATGTGGTAGTTCTGTAAATAAATTTAGACCCAACCTGAATGATTTATTCGCTTTATTAATAGATCGAGAGACTCTGACTTAGAAACATGCGAGCCTCCTTCAAGAAGACAGTGAAGGACAGGAAGTTTGAAGTCAACAACTTCCGGGCATTCAGGAAGGGCAGGATCGTGAGGAACTTGGAAATCGCGAAAAGAACTTTGCGAGAAAACTAGCAAGTGGATGGTTGGGACAATTCGGAAATGGAACGTCAGAGTGTGAAAATGTATCGATTTGGTACATTAATAAACTCTCAGAATATATATTGATAATTTATATATTCTAAATTACCTCTATCAGTTTCTAGGGAATTTTATATTATTTCCTCCTATTCTTATCGGTTTTTATATTTTTTCCATTATTTTTATCATCTTATAAAATGGTTTATGTTCATCGTTGAGATACGTTACATTTTTACAGTAATTTTTCAAACTGATACAGATAAACAAATCAAGCTACAATGATACTTAAATATGGCTTATGGAAATTCATGTTAATGAAATAATAATTGAAAGAAAATTATTATTAAAATTATAGGTTTTATATAAAAAATAGATTTCATTAAATTATTAATACTTCTTATGTAATGATAATTGTAAATTGTTTCCAGGAGAGCATTTCAAATTACTGTGAATTTAATATTCTTATAAAATTATAAAAATTGTATAACAAAACTTTAAAATCTCTAATATAATATTTAAAATATTACGACAAAGTTTTAATTTAAGAGAATTTAATCTTCGATTTTCAGTTTGAGGTTATTTTATAACAAATTTAATAGTAATTTTTCATAAACAAGTAAGGATTAAGTAATTTAAATTTAATCATCAAGATTAAATAACGAAAAACAATACAATTACTTAAAAAATTGATTGCTAATTTGGTTAGATTTACCTTAGGTAGTCAAAATGGCGGCTCGTCTCTAATTCCAGCAAACAGAAGAAGGGAAACAATGGGGACACGTTCTAACCTAACATAACTTATTCTAATAAATTACCACAATTATTACCAACCAAATTATTAGAATAGGTTAGGTTAGGTTAGAACATGCGTCCCCACTGTTTCTCTCAGTGGCGTAGCGAACATAACTGGCGCTCGACACTTTATTGGCGCCTCTCTCTCCCCCCTCCAGAAACACACATAGTTTGTCTTGGAGACCATTTGGGCGCCCCTCTGCGAGTGGCGCCCGGTGCATGATACACCCTCTCACTACGCCACTAGTTTCCCTTCTTCTGTTTGCTGGAATTAGAGACGAGCCGCCATTTTGGCTACCTAAGGTAAATCTAATTGCTAATTTTAATATTTTTTTCCTTTTAACTAGCGACAAGTGATGACAAGTGACATTTTAATAGTATAAAATATAAGTTTGTATAATTTTTATACACTTGTATCAGTAACAGATTATGGTCTAGGCCAGTGATTCTCAAAGTGGGGGTCGCGACCCCCAAGGGGGTCGTGAAAAATATTTGGGGGGTCGCTGAAAAATTGATGCCAGATTAATTTTTTCAAATATTTTATAAATTTACTATGGATTCATGTTTAGAAATAATAGAAATAAAAAATATATAAAATAATTTTTACTTAAATAAATTGCACATATAAATAATAAAAATAATAAAAATATTTAAATACGAGCCTAACCCCCTCCCTCCGGGATGTTTTTTGACACATACTTATTCTTCGGGGGTCCTTTGAAATTTTTAAGTGCAGAAGGGGGGTCGCGGTCCAAAAAGTTTGAGAAACACTGGTCTAGGCTAACAAGAATAACAAATTTTTTTCTGAACATAAACAAATAGTATAAGGAATTTCAATATCATCTTTCGCATAAGCTTATTAACTTAAAATATTTGCAATAAAAACTTTTAAAAAATGAATAATAGTTTAGGAAGACTTCTAGATGGATCGTGGCGCACTGTATATAACTATAAATCTGCGTAATGTAGAGACATTGAGGGGTTTGAGTTAAATGTTTTAATAAGTTTCGCTTCAATGTTAAATATTTAAACGTGTATATTGAAATAAATAATTAAGTTGGCATATTTTAAGTGTCCTTTATGAGAAAATTAACTTTATGTTATGTAATACAATATTTGGGTAAGTGATAACAGTTGTTTGTAACCGCTATTTTTTTAAAATATATTGTAATAGTAAAAACCGGTTTTAAATATCTTTTATATTATTTTCGTAACGTTTCTGCTGATGAGACCGAAATGCTGAATTGTTAGTCTTTTAATAAACTTCTGTGATATGAGTATTAGCCTCTAGTGTGTGTGACTCCTTTTTTCCTTGGTATAACAAGTCCTAATGTAATAAGGACTTTAAGGATGAGTTCAATGATTAAGAGATCATCACAGGAATTTTGATTACTATAAATTAAAATATTTTGCTATTTTTCGAAAGATATCATGTAATAAATTTATATAAGGACTGAATGCATTTCACAGTCCACGGGTAACTCTTTCTTAAAATGCTGATTTGTATATGAAATAATTTTTAAAAGTGTATGAAACACAAAGAATATTGTTTCAATGGCAAGGTGACACTCTAATTGTCTTTAATCTTTTTTTTATTAGTCGCAAGGATAATTTGCAACTTATATACGAGTAGAATAGAGATTTTTCATTCCGTACGTGGCAGTAATACATTCGTCAACGTCTTATAACGCTGCAGACTTTATATATATATATAATACAGGGTGTCCAAAAATCCTTGTGAAGTTTTAAGCTTTAATAACTCATAAGTTTTAAACGTTACGAACTTACAAAAATCATTCGAAATCTTAATAAATGAAGTTATTTTGTATGCAGTACAGGTTTATTATTAAACATAATCAGGGCTACATTAATGTATGAGCATAGGAGTAGTTTTTTGTCTTCTTTTGTTTTCTATAACTTTATCTGTATAAAGCCTCTATAGAAATTGGCCAGGGGCCTCGAATCTGTTTAAAACGGACCTGATCATTACGTATTTTTATAATTATATATTTTAAAAGTGATATTTATATAAATACAACGAAAATAAATTTCATATACAAACTACCGTATATAAGGGGCCCCATTATGGCCTACCATGATCGACTCCAGCTGTTTATTCCAAGGTCCTGTATAATAATAGTCCAAACTTGTTGAGCCATAACGAGGTCCCAATTTTACTCTAAAAATCCATATTATATATAAGATATTTTTATTTAAAAAATGATTAAAATTTAGTAAGAACAGGACTGAATTTGTATATCAGCGAAACAAATTGCTTAGGACCTGACATTTTATGTAGGCCCTAACATTGTTTAATGGCAGGAAAAGGTCTGTTATATGTTATAGCTTAGGGTCATAACAAAGTTTATTTATTTAAATATTTATTTTAAAAGATAAAATATCATTATAAATATTTATAATGTAAACTTTTAGAATTATTATCGAGAAAAACGTTAAAAAGATCGAATTCAATAAATGATTTTTACTCAATTTACCTGTTTATAAGATCGTTAATAATTCGATTTTTCGCAAAATCAGGTAAATTAGATTAATTTTCTTATTAAAGTGAGTTAAATTTACATAAAATATATAGAAAATTAGTAAATAATATATTTTTAAATATGCAAATCTCATCCTAGAAGAGTTTTAATTTTTTAATTTTATTTTTTATTTATTTTTAAACTTTAATATAAATTTTTTAAATAAAAATATCTTTCAGCGAATAAAAAATATGTTTAACACTCATTAATTAAAGTTTCTTTCGATTTAATTATAGTAACGTCTCATGTATCCAATTATAAAAGAAATGAAATCTTTAAAAATGTTGATAATATCAGTTTCAGTTTAATTCAATTTAATTATATAGTATATTTTATTTAAAATTTATACTAACTTTTATAATATGTATATTATTTAATTGTCGATTTTAATCATTTAATTCATGTTAAAATATATTTTAATATTACAATTTTAATTTTGTAATTTATGAAATTTTAAAAAAATTAAATTTTGTTAATTAGAAAATAAATTATAAAAGTTTATAAAATCTGAAAATTTTTTCATTTTTAAATTAGATTTTTTTTTATTTTCAAAAGTTTTTTTTAAAAAAATAAGTCAAAATTTCCCTGTCATTCTAATATTTAAATTAATTATAAAATATAGGAATATTTCATTTAAAATATATGCTCTCCACCTCAAATTAGTAGTGACTTGCCCCTGTACATCAAACTTTTCCTGATATCAACAGGGTCGTGCCGGTCATCTATCTAACTCCATTCTACATAAAATTTTTTAATCGAAATAACGTTCGAATTGGGCCTCCTGACTCTACGCTTTCCAGGTCTCGACTTTCATCCAGCTAGCACCGTCCTCAAGATTAAGGAAGGACAGACAAACAAGCAGATGTACGCTAATGGTAATTTATACTTTTACATTTTTCGAAAATTGCAGCCCAATCATATTTAAGAGCCACATAATTATCAAAATAAACACTAAAATCATACTAAAAGGCTGGAAAGGGTAATTCCTCGACTCTTCCGGTACTTAAAAGATAAAAATCTCCATTTAAATTAAATATTTACGTTTAAAAAATCACTTAAGTTAAAATTGTATGTGACGATACCGTTACGAAATGTTGTTAAAAATAACTTTTATATTATTAATTACTATAAAAAAGGAACAGGGTTAATGTTCAGGGTAGAAATGACTTTTTAAAAATGTCAGTAACCAGTAAAATTTTTAATGATCCCACTCGAGATATCTTTCCTCTCTAGTTCTATACTCCAAACTTTAATAGCATCAATGCCCCTTACAAGTTACCACGCCAAATTTCATTTCTTAATCCCGAGATACTAAACGAAATACACAGCAGAAACATACGGAATTTCCCTCATTTTTTGAGTTTTTTTTTGGGGGGTTCAAGGGTAAACCGGAAGGTCAAATTGGACACGACTGCAATATTTTCCTGTGTTGTGTTATGTTATAATAAATACTAAGAGAATCTTAAATTTCCTATAAAGCTATTAAAAGGTCGAGTGACGTTGTTTTAATGTACGCTATCTTCAATAAGAATCGCAACAGATCTCGACCTAGTTGAGCTAAAATTTTAAAAAATTGTAGACCTATAAGTTTCTACTGTCGTCCGTCCGTCTGTCTTTCCTTAATCTCAAGAACAGTCTTAGATAAATAAAATTCGAAACATTAAGGCTTTTACCTGCCTAACTCCGTTCTCGAAATTAAGGAACGACAGATGGACGATCGTGGGAATTTATAGGTCTATAATTTTTTTTCAAATTGCAGCCCAAATTTTAAATAAAAATTGTTTTTTTCTCGTTTAATTATACAATTTCGTCATTGTTAAATACATAAATTGTTTTAATTTGAAAGCTTTTTACTCTATTATTGTTATAATTTTGTAAATTAATAATTTTTATTATTAAGGGCAACTTGTAACCGCACTTATGTGGTGTTACAACTTTTTAATGCCTCAATTTTTAAGGTTAAAATGCCTTAAAATTTATGAATCTATATTTTATATACATAAAACAATTTACCTCCAAAAAGCTAAAGATATTAAACCCTAATATACAAAATTTAACAGAATAAAATTAGAAAAGAGTGTAAACAGAAAAAGAAGGGGGAAAAAATTGAAACATTTATAAAATAAATAAAATTATTTGAAGAGAATCCTAATTAATATCTATTATGATGAAGTTTATCTGTTTTATATATAACAAAGGCAGTCATTTTATCCAGTTTAAATTAGTTTTAAACGTTAAAGCCTACTTAAAATGTAAATAAAATTCAAATTTATACTCAATTCTTCTTTATTTCTAGGTTTTTATTCTGGAAAAATATACGTTACATAAATATGAATAATTATTTAAATTAATTTCTAAACTTTTAAATATTATTATTATCTAAATTTAATTAATCGGCCGTAATTTTTTTTATAGAAAAAAATTAAGTAATTATGACAATTGGATTTTTAATAAAGAAAAATATCTTAAAACATAATCGAATAATATCTATATTTAAAACTTAAGTATACTTAAATTAATTAGAAGTATATAATCAAGTTACTTTCGTTAATTCCTTTATAATTATATGTAAATATTTAAATGTGATAAAATTCTTAAATAAATTTTTCATTTCTTTTAGTAAATTATTTATAAACTGCTTATATTTTATAAAAATTTTCTTAATTAAAATTTTTTTTAAATATAATTTTTCTCCTCCGTGATAGCGTGTTTCTTTATTAGTTTACATTTAAAATCAACGTTTTTTCTTCATATTTCAAGCATTTAAAACTATATATTTTTTTCCAATTTAGACATTAGAAAAGGTTAATACACGTGTAGATAAAGAGCAAATTATCTCTTAACAAAAACATTCCAATGTTTATAATGTATAACCTTATACTTATTTGTCACTTCTTTTACTAATAAAAAAACTCTTTTTAAAATGAAAAAAATGGAAATAATCTTTTAAAACAGCGTATAAACTTTTATAAGTGCATACTTACCGTAAATTACGTTCACAAGAAAGAGTTTAAATAAGAACTATTAATTGCATATTTAATCTTTTTTTAATCAATTTTTATAAATATAACAGTTGAGTGCGATTTAACAGATAGGGAAAGATATAACAGGTGTAGGAACATTTAATTATAGATAGGATTTTAAACGAAATTCAGCATTGGAAGTGAATGTGTATTATTATTATTATTATTATTAAAAGTTATTTTATACTTTCAGTAGTTTGGTTTCCATCAGAAGAGGAGGAGGAAATTCTCATTTCGCGCATGCACACTGGATGAAATGAAAACTAGAAGATTTATTTTGAAGGAGCAGCACCCTGATTCAGTTCAGGATCTAAGAGTTGGATAGGTTGATTCAAACGAGGTAAGGCATTTTTCTCGTTCTAATAACGCAAGAAGTATTAAATTTTCATGAAATACTTAATTTTTTCTGTCTCCCAAATCAATTTTTCATATTAAATATATGTAATTATAATTGAATGATAAACGCGATAAACTCGTGTATTACCCGCGGGTTTAGAGTTTGTAAAGAGCGCTTCATAGTTTAACCATTTAGAAAATTAAATTTATATTTTTAAATTATATTAAGGTGTATTTATATAAATATTATATGTACTATAAATACTAAAATGTGCATCAATCACGAAGGATGCGACTTAAATTTCTATAACGCATTTTCCAGGGTACTCTATAGATAATCAAGATGGAATGCAGATGCATATTATTAGCGATATTTCTTTTGTGCACCTTAAAAACGGCCATTTTATCTCCTTCTTTCGATAATCAATCAAAATCTGTTTCAACTAGGCTCAATAATCTATATTATCTGCTCTCGAAAAGATCGGCTAAAAGTAAGTAAAACGCATAAAAAGAAAGAAAGGAAAAGAAAAATACAAATTATATAATTAACTTTACTCAATTTTCAGACATCAGAAGCAACGATTATCATAGAATATTCATACGATTACGAAGAGAGCCGAGATACCAACTAAAAGAAGAAAAATGATGCAGTTAAGAACGGAACAAAAAGCACAGTGTTTATTATTGATAACGTTTAAAAATCGTGTTACTCTTATGTTAATAATATAAAAAGAGCACTGAAAATATCATTAATCAGCACTAGTTCGAATAAAATTTTACCAAAACCACTTTTTTCCCCATCAGTTTTAACCTATTTAAGCGTTAATAAATGAATGTTGATACGCAAGTTTTGTCGACGTATTAAAAAATAATAATAAAACTATAAAAAAAACTTTTTTAAAAGTTTATTTCGTAACTAACTTTAAAAAAAACACACTTTATTAAAATCTCATGCTAGTTTATTTTCTTTAATAAACTTTAAAAATATAATAGGTTTCGAAAGAAAAAATAATTCCGGTTTTTCCTCTTTTGAAAAGAAGTTTGAACTCTCTGAAAAGATTTCTTTTTTTCTGGTATCTAACATGGAAGAAAATGTCGGATAAATACAATTTAAAGACTTTTTCCAATCAGTTAATTATATATCAGATTTTCAACTTTTCAATTCGTGTGCTTTGTTGCAAGAATTGATCATTAGTATGTTTACTACGAAGTTCTATACTGAAAAACCGATACAATAGCAATCGTGGGTTCGTTCCCTCAAAACTAGACAATACATCTATCATATCCTCGTGTTAATTGTAAAACCATTGCGTGTATATCTCGAGACTTGAGCGAAAAGTATATTTTTAAATCTACAAAATCGATTTTTTATTTATTTATTTATTTATTTTTCGTATATTGCAATATCCGTCGCCATTACTTGTTAACGTTGAAAGTTTTTATTACCAAAAAAGAAAAGTTTTTTTTATTGATATTTTAATGTGTTTATCTTGGTTATTTTATCGATTTCGAATTTAAATATACTTAATTTTTTATTTCGATATTCGATATAAAAACAATGACCAAAATAGTAATAAACACTTGCTTAATGATATTTAATGGAGAAGACATTTTTTTTTACACAGTTTAAATGGTTTTAGAGATTGATTTATATAATCGCTTTATATAAATTATTAAAAAAAATCATTTTATGATACCGGAAATACGTTATTATATATTAAAAATTTCAATTTTGATACTACAAAAATCAATCGTTACTTGAAAGAAACGGTTTTAAATTTATTCATTACCACGTTTCAATCCCATTCCTGAGCATTTCTCCTTAAAAAAATTAATTTATTCTGAATGATTAAAAAAACTGTAAACTTGCGATCATAAAAAAGAAGCTCATCAGCTAACCAATTCAGTAATTTACACAAGAGAACACGAACAAAAGTGAGAAGTCGGTTTCTGTTAAAATGTATTTTTAAATCGAGAAACCACAAAACTTAGACAAAATTTTAATTCATTAAAAGTATCCAGAAGCAACCTTACAAATTAACATCGATGTATATAGAAATTTAAACAGTTATTCTTTAAAAAAAAATAAAATAAAAACATTTGCAGCTTTTAAAATTTGAATAATTTAAAACAATTTGTGTATTGAAGTTACTTCAGAAAATGATAAAGTTTTAATACAGGAAACGGGTATTTTAAATTAATTTTTAGTTACGTTTTTAAAGTTATTATCTGGAGAAGATATAGTGCAACTACAGGAAGATTTGATGGCTATAAAATCCCATCCGATGACTCCACTGTTAATCACTCTGGCATATATCCAGCTGTAATTGTGTCTACATCTGGATACCCATATCTGTGAATTGAATTGAATTTTAAATATTAGTGAAAATAAGATAAAATTATATATATATGTTTATATAAAAGCAATTTTCATAAAATCAATTTTAAATATAACCTGGAATGAAAATAACTTCTGTAAACTGACACTGCACACAAAAACTAACAATAGATCAAGAAGCAAAACAAATAGCATTTAAAATTGATAGACTAATAGCAATTAAATAGTATATTCAAGACACAAATACAAACAGTAATTACATCAAAATTAGCAATATTTACTAACAGAAATTATATTTAGCAAATATATTATTTTTAACATTGATAAATGGCGGCATTTTAAACAAATATTAACGCTGGTGAAGCTTCAGAAAATAGACAATTGAAGCTTAAATATTTGTTTTAGAATATTAGAGGAAACTTTTAAATGTTCGGCTTACACAAAAAAATAAAATTCAAGATATTTTTTTTTGTGGTTATATAACTGCATTTTCATTTTGAAATAACAGCAATTGTTTTTAATCTGTCAATCTCTCTAAAATTGATTATAAAAATAAGACAAAATATTTAAAATCAGGCAAATTTTATATTATTTTTTACTTAAATTTTTACCCATACTCCTAAATTGAAAATATAAATAAATGATGAATAAAGTAATCGTGTAAGAGAATCTGTTCAGCGTATAAACACAGGTTTATTTAATAAACCTGATATGATGTAGAATCAACGAAAACAGCGAAAGTAATTTGAATGTCTAACAATCCCTTTAATAAATCATCATTAATCCACCAAAGCATCTAGTGGATTAAAGGGCCCCTTTATAGAGAAGGCCGGTCATGATCAAAGGATTGGGCAAAACTGGTAGCTAGTCGCGGGTTCGAATTTCACCAACGGACTGCCCACCTGGAGTTTTCTTCACATGCCTTTAGACAGTGAAAACTCGGAAAACTCCATGTGGTTAGCCCGTTAGTGAGGTTCGAACCCACGACTAGCTAATCTAAGAACAAATATATCAGTATCAGCAAGAATTAAAAATAATAATGTGCTATTGATCATTTCATTTCTATTAATAGATATTGTTTTATGTATTGTTATTAATTTAATTCAATAGTTAGAATCAGTTTAGCAAATAACAACTTTAATGATGTATATCTAGACAGCACTTTTCATAAAAGAAAACATTATGAAATCTAAATAGAATAATAGCACATTAAGCAATAAGCAGTGTTAAATGAAGTCTCCCATTAAAATATTAGAAAAGAATTTACCTGATTATCAACACCTTCGCATTTTCCTTCACGACCATAGCCCATTTTAGTTCCTTCTCCAAACCAATTTCTACAGTACTTTTCATAGAAATATTGATAAACTATAGTTCTGTTCAGAGAGTAGCGTTGAAGCACTTTGACTGGCTTACCGTAGATGTTCCGTGCATAATTTTTGATAACCCATCTGGCTTCGGTGGGACAGACGTCTTGTTTTTCGACTCTCTTCTCGAAAGAAATGCTGACTAACATCGCCGTTTGAAAATTAAGAGAAATAAGAAAATTTTCTAAGATCAGAAGCATATTCCAAAAATGAAACTGCAAAGGGGGGAAAAAAGATAAATTCAGATTAAGATATTTGATTATTGTTTTTGTCATTTTTAATTACTTGTCAAGGGAATTAATCAATTTTTCAAAGTTAAAATTATACATACGGAGTTCATTAAATTTGAAATGCAATGCTATTCATATTATTTTTTTTAATAATTCAGAATTTATATTAAAAAATTAGTATGTTTTCATGCAATTATTAATATTCAAAATTTTTGCATAAATTATAATTATTATTATTTACTCAATTCTTATGTAAAAACAGTCGTATAATTTTTAATTAGAAAAAACATTGAAGATTCCAAAATCTTCCATACTTAGATTAAATTTTACAGGATATATACAGCGTTACCATATGAGAAAATCTCAACTATTTTGGCATTATTACTGTCCTGAGTATGCGGTTTCAATTTTCAGAGATAAAGTTAAGTATCTAAATTCAGCCACCCAAGGAAAATTTGGCGCCGCTGTCGCCTTAATGTGCACATTACGTACGTTTTCTAACAAATTTCAAGGACCGGACGATGGCCGAACGGGTTAAGGTGGCAATGAAACGCACTGAAATATCCAGGACCGAATCGGGATGGGTCAAATTACATTAATAAATACTTCAAAATCGGGCGATTAGAAATTCTCTCTGTCGAGAGAAAATACACAATTCCAATTTAAATTCGTTCGCATCAAACACCAGTGAACATATCGGGTTGGCGACTGAATTCGGCGAACTCTAAAAACCCAGTATTCCGAGGTCACAGAGTTCCCTGTGTCTTTTTTCAAAGGTTCCTTTTATTTCGCAGTTTATCTCTCACTATTTCTTTCCACGAAGCGCCGTTTCGTAATTGTCACTTCGCACAGTGCGTATCTTACAGGGTCTCTCTCCCCTTGATACTTCGAACTTTCAGTACTGCTAAATCTGTCTTGGGATCGAAGCGCAATAAGACTCTTCGACCTGTCATCACAGAGATCCGGCGAACCGAGGAAACGTACTCAACCTGCTCAACGATATATTAATATATAGCTTCTCCCTTTCACCGTCGTTGTCTTATAACAGCGATTTTTCAACAGAGATAATAGAGAAGTTGAGGCCGAAGTTTTAAACGCGAAAACGTGTATATCGGACGTTCATCGCCGCTTTCCTGTAAGCCTAGAAGTTTGACAATGGTGTTTGGAAAGTCAGTGGAATCATGCTTGACATTCCAAACGCCATTGTCAAACTTCTAGGCTTACGGGAAAGCGGCGCTGAACGTCCGACGTTCACGTTTTCGCGTTTAAAACTTCGGCCTCAACCTCGCTGTTATTCGTCTATCAAGGATTAAAATCCTGAAAGCCAAATCTTGTGTCACGGACGACCATACGGAGGGGTCTAAGAATTCTTTCTATCAAATATGAGCGCTTCCGACTTATATATTACCAATTTTCAAAGGATCATTGATTTTCGTCTACGTTTATGGGCTACTACTTCTAATACTCTTATAATCAAAGTCATTAAAACATTTCTAAAACAAATCATCCGTTAAACTTTCCAATTTATCATTTGTCAATTCTCCTGCTGATATCGCTCCTACACGACTCGGTCTCCAGAAATACACGAGAGTTATGTAAATTTTTTAATGGTTTACTTCCGTTTGCATATTTTAGAATAAGCGTTATTATTTCATTATCCGTAATAACTTTTGTTTTACTATACACAATTTAGATTTGATTTAATAGCTATTATTGCGAAGGACTGACTTTTGTAAATTCAATTTAAAACGTTGAAAATGTTTTGTATTTAAACAACATTGCAAGAAATTCCTTAAACGTTGTATCGTTTATATATCATCTTTCATTTCTTAAACGTAAACTTACATTTTTCACTTTTATTTTTGTTATTGTGAGATTCCGGATGGGGTACGAGGTCCGAACCCCCCACTAAAAGTTTGTTTAAAAGCTTTCCCCTTGGGAAAGGAGTTTCCTAAGATAAATACAACACGAAGAAAATAATAATAATAATCAGTCGTAGAGAAACCGTGTTGTGCTAGATTGCTTATTCGAATTGTTAAACACAAGATCGTGTTATTAACTCAATCACTTGGCTTCTGACTCCACCTTTATTTAGTTGATACGGTAACTAATTTTACACGTTTCGGGCTTCTGCCCCTCATCAGTCAACTAAAAACAAGAAGAATTGGATATACAACGTTAAAATTACTTTTACAAATAATTTGCGTAAATAATTTAAAATACACATATATATTTTACACGTACCAGTTTTTTGTCCCCCGATATGGCACTTGTACACGCTAAAGTCTGTACATCACAAACTTGAAGAATAAGGTGGTTAGAACCATTATAAAATTCTTTTATATCTGTTTAAAACGGTAAATCGATGTAAAACGGAAACGGTGTAAAACCACCTTATTTTTCAAGTTTGTAATGTACAGACTTTAGCGTGTACAAGTGCCATATCGGGGGACAAAAAACTAGTACGTGTAAAATATATATGTGTATTTTAAATTATTTACGCAATTTATTTGTAAAAGTAATTTTAACTTTGTATATCCAATTCTTCTTGTTTTTAGTTGACTGATGAGGGACAAAAGCCCGAAACGTGTAAAATTAGTTACCGTATCAACTAAATAAAGGTGGAGTCAGAAGCCAAGTGATTGAGTTAATAACACGATCTTGTGTTTAACAATTCGAATAAATAATAATAAATAACAATAGATGCAAGTTCGATCCGAATTCACGTGTCGAACCGGGAAGACGAACTTTGGCTTAGGTGTAAATACGATAAAATTACGGCAAAATCAGATTGCTATAAAATACAGTATTTCGGATACATGGTTTGAGAAGAAGAGCGATTTGGAGATGAAAAGTTGGAGAAGCGTGGTTTTAGAAGAATGGTCGGAGAAGCGCTGTATCACTCACTGTATGGGCTTGAGATGCGGGTTTATATAAATCTTAGCTGCGGACAGAACAATTTAATTGGTCCCCAATCGTTCTCTTTTCTCCCCGAATTGGTCTCGTTCTTTGTTTCCAGAGAGAACGAGACCAATCGGGGAGAAAAGAGAAGGATTGGGGACCAATTAAATTGTTCTGTCCGCAGCTAAGATTTATATAAACCCGCATCTCAAGCCCATACAGTGAGTGATACAGCGCTTCTCCGACCGTTGTTCTCAAACCACGCTTCTCCAACTTTTCATCTCCAAATCGCTCTTCTTTCCGAACCCTGTATCGTCGATATACTTTTATTCGTTCGCATCAGTCTATCAACCTTACAGACCTTATTACTGAGGGAATCGCAAGAAAAATATCGAACATCCCGTCACTCGGCAGTTCTCTATTTCAAGAACTAAGTGATCCCTTTCATCCACATCATCCCGGGTCCGGCACCGACAAAACCTTGCAATAAACTTATAAACTGTGATCTGAAGCAAAAAACAAACGTCTTCGTCGGACGATCGGTAGGAGTGGAAGAATTAACTGTATAAGCAACAATTTCTTCTTTTTTTTGTGACAATAAACGGTAAAATTTGTAAAGATGTTTTGAGTCTAAATCCATCGGCACCCACAAACGTGGTTCATACCCGCAAACACTTCCTGGGTTCAGTTACCTGACCTGACAACTACAGCGAAGCCGCACAGTCTTACATTATTTTTATAGATTTTAATTGGATTTTTTTTTCATTGTCAATGCGGGATGACTTATTTTGCTAACTGGAAATTTTTACGAACGGAATTTTTACGAACTTACGAATTTTTCGAACGGAAATCCTCCATCCTAATTGTACGATGTTACCATCGTACAATTAGGATGGAGGATTTCCGTTCAAATATATTCCGGGATGCATCATTAAAGCTTGCCGCTCATTACATTAGAATTCAATCGATATTCTCTGTAGGGAATACTTTGAGTAATCCCGAAACGGCGAGCGAGAGAACTGACAACTTCCTTTTATTGCTCATTCATGTAAACACGTGCTTGTTTTTGTTTGCTAAAAATGTTTTGTTTACGATTGTGTTTTGTTTTTATCTAAAATGATCGATGATAAGGAGTTAATAGGTTTAATTCAGCAGCACTCAATTACAGTAGAGACTCGTAAATCGGAAACCCCGGTAATCGGCACGATTTTCAGTCGGACTGTGTCGTGCTGAATCGAACGTTTTTGATACTAAATTTACTTCTAAAGTATAATTTTCATGTTTTTATATTCTTCAATATATTTATTTTGTTTGTACAAAATGCAGAAATAATTTTTAACGATATGATAGCCTCGATTGTTATAAAAATTTTCGTTAGGCTTAAAATCGACGAAAATTCAACACGAAGCGACACGCAACGGAGAAAAATTTAAACATCGGACAGGTTAATATATTTTTTCGTACATAATCGGTAATCGGAACAAATCACTAATCTGAACAACCCCAGTCCCCAATTGATTCAGATTTTCGGTTCACTACTGTATTTACATCTCGTAAATTTTTATTATGGCAAATTCAGGAAAGAAAATGCATGGAAGGAAACCTGTGAAGCTCCAAATGGAAATCGTAAGGACTAACTAAACAAAATTGCCGTATTTTACGAGAGAAAAAACGGTAATCCATATTTAAGGTGTTACTGTACAAGCAAAGGCATATTGACCAGATTAGAGTTGTTCTTGGTGTATAGCATGCAGGTACCTCGATCTAAACGAACGAGTTAACGCACGCACGTCGTAGTTCGGACAGAATTGTCACTTCGAATTACGAAGTAGCCATATTTCGAACTAACCGAATTCCTTAACACGTAAATCTGTATATTTCCAACCGGAACAATAGTAGTTACGAACCATCCGAGGATTTCGAATTAACTAGGATTTCCTATATATAGATATAGATGATGAGAATCCAGGGAGAGTTTGCTTTTTCTGGATCCTCACTTTATAAATAAGAAAAAATAAAGTTATAAAGCGTAGCAGTAATGTACGATAGTTAATTCTGTTATGCAAATAGCTTCTTTATGATTTTGAATTGTATAATAATTTCATCGGTTCAATCCACGTTCTTGGTACTTTATCCGGTTAGTGAAATGTAATATCATGAAGTCGAAAGTTCAATGCTAAAATATATGGTCATTACTACGTTTTTATGCTACTTTAGATCGAATAATGATGATCACTTAATCATCAATATTTTTATATGTAGGCAGCCTACGTAGCATTATGCACTTTCAACAGTATAATTGATAGTGTTTCCTAAATTTGCTGTTTAATTATTAGTGTGTGTTATTTCATGTCACGTGACACCACCTTTTAATGTAATATATTTGATACCAGTTTTATCTTAGGGTAATCATCTAAATGGAAAAGCGCCCACCTGTCAAAGACAGTTCGACGTTCTTTAGCATTCGTATTTCATCTTTCTGTACGCATTTATCTAATCCGATATCGTCCTACAATTCCACGTTTTTCATTTCTTGTTTATTACTTTAGCGCAAATAAAATATTCTTTTAAAATATGTAAAATGAAGACAAAACGACAGTCTCTTCATTGAAATACGTTTCACTAATTAAAAACAAATAGACGGAATCCACAGGATTCCGTCTTCTCCTCTGATTCTGTGAAATTTCATTCTTATCACATATCCTTGATATATTCACAACTTGAATAATTCTTTAAAAAGTGACAACAGTACTTTCTTACGCTAGAAAAACATTCACATAAACACAGCGTTTTGGTTCTAACCGATGAATTCAATGAATCGCATCGACTAACTTCTGTATTTCATGGCAAATGAATTGTAGAAATTTATCCACATTATTAAAATATAATAATTTTAATTATGAATCAGAGATTTGAATCCTTAGTTGTTTAACGATTGTGATTTTCGTTTTCGTTTACATTAGATGAGCAATGGTTTTCCATTGCTCATCTAATGTAAACGAAAACGAAAATCATAGAAATTAGCAAATTAGATCTGACAAAACAAATAATAACAGCTTTGTTAAATCATTCGTAAGAAATCATGGCTATTATATAGCTCGTTTACAATTTTAACTGATTAAAACTAACCACCAGATAAGATTTGTTTCGGAAATGATCCCTATTGCATTTAGTTGTGCTATATCAGACGTAAAACAATTTATTTCCCAAAATCAGAGCGGTCTGACAAACGGGATTCCTCCCAAGAGGACTTTCTTTGGGAAACCGTCCCTTATTTAAGTGAAAGAAACTTGGAAAATTCCACGTGTCATCAATTCATTATAAGTTATTATTTGACTCAAACAGTTATTAGAAAATTTATTGTTGATCTAAAAAAACTGCCGGATCACGGAACGGTTAAGGCGCGAGTGTACAGCTTTGAGGATCTCCTGTCGAGTCCAGCGATCACCCCAGTATTGTTTCATGGCTCCTGGATATGTCCGACTCCATCACTCACCACTCGACTACCCCATTGTGAGCTTGGCCAAACCCACAACGGGTATAAAAAAAAAGGCTCTCTTAATGTCTAGAGGGCAAAAAATAAAGTGAATAATGAAATAATAAGAAGAGAATGGAAAAATCAATACAAAATCAAAAGTAAATTTGTAAGAAAAAGAAATAGATAAAACAAAGATTTGTTATTTGGCTGATGCTACACTACAAAATTTAAACCCCCATAAAAGGTGAATAAAATTAATTTACTATTTTAATATTTTTAGCAATAAAAGTTATTAAATCAAGAAATGATTTAATATTGCTATAAAACCTTTAAATGAACTTTGTTGCTGAATGCAGTTTTGTGATAAAATATTGTGTGTACACACACAATATTTTATCACAAAACTGCATTAGGCTAATGGCCGAAATCTAGCAAATTCGCGAAATGGTTGGGCCAAAGCCCTAAATATACGCGAATTTACGACTACTTCGGGCTTTAGCCGACCATGTCGGGCTGTCGCGACAGTTCGATTATTGTCTAAGTAAAAGTGGCCAAAGCTAGAAATTTTGGGAGCTGGATCAGCAGCTTGGGAGTTGATTCAGCTCCCAAAATTTCTAGCTTTGGCCATTTTTTCCTTGGACAATTCTCGAAATGGCCATTGATTGTCGGGAGCATCGCGAATTGGCCAGCTAAAGCCCGTATTAGTAGTAAATTCTCGTATATTTCGGGCTTTGGCCATGTAACTTGGCCAAAGCTAGAAGTGGTCTGCTATTTTGCGAATTGGCTAGACTTAGTCCATTAGCCATAACTTATTAACTAAAAATAAAATATCCATAACAAGTAAGAAAAACGATCTATTTTAGTTTAAATCGGTTTGAAATAAAATACTTTCTTTCGTTAAAAATAGTGTAATATATTTAAACAATAAATAAATATATTTCAGATATAATTTCTTTTTATAATCAAAAGATTCATGGATTGGATATTTATTTGATATCTTTTAAATTGCATATTAAATTAAAGCTTCGATATCAACAGCTAATCATATAATTATCCCTTCTTAATTTATATATAATGAAATACCCCCCAAAAAAAAAACCGCCTGTAATGCTAGAGAATAGAAAACTTTAAATAGCGTTATATACACCTTTAGCATTATTGATATTCTTAGAACGAAATAAATAATTAATATTTATCTGATAAAAATGTGTATTCTGCCTTAAAAATTAAAATTCTTATAGTTCTTATTAATTAAAAAAATTACTTTTAACACTCATTGAGTCAAAGTAATTAAAAGGCATTTAATATTAAATCAATATTTATATAAATACTAATCTATAACGAAGATTTATATATCTTACATTTGATTTAAAGTTTATGTATACTGTTTATTCATGAAGAGATTTAGTTACAAACCTGGTTACATAAAATTAAAAGTATATAGGCTTATATTAATTAATTTAAATTACAAAAAAAAAGGAAGAAAATGTTCGAACAGTTAAATAAATTTTTTGAGATTTTCGTAGATTTTAACATATTAATTATTACTTTACACATTAATTAATTGAATAAATAACATATTTAACTATTCATTTTTAAGTATTACATAATTATACATTTAGTAATCTAAAGTTGATTTTATGCGAAGTTAGATTTCTAACTAATAACTTCTTGTAATGAAAATAATAAGAAATAAAGGTTACAAGATAAGAAAGACTAACAAAAAAAAAAAACTCACAAATGACTTACCCACGACAAGAGATGCATCTTATTCACCACATCCAGCAGAATAATTGTGGACAGGAGAGAACCAAGTCACAGAATTACCCAAGAGGATAGATCAATTATAAAAAAGTTCTTCCTTAAACTCCCACCTTGCTATCCAATTTAAACTATCATTCTATAGCTTAAAAACAACTTACGTAAATTGTATCTAATAATACATATATAAACTAATATATAGGCCTATTTTTACTTCCCCGGCTATGTTATATATAACAGAAGGAAAGTATGGCTATCGGTCGAAAAATGACCCCCCCTCCCAAGATTTTTACATTTTTGGACTCGGGACCTTGAAACTTCGAGGAATTTTTCTGTGTATGGATGTTAGTGTACGATTTTGTTCATCCTCTTTGAAGTGTAACTCCTGTTCTTTTGTCGAAAATTTCTGAAATTTTGCAGGTTTAATATCATCAATCGCATAGTACACAAAATGAGGGAGGTTTGTGTATTAGGGGATTGATGCTATTAAATTTTGGTGATTAACCTGTAAAAAACTGTATTTAGTTTTTGGAACAGAACGTGTCACTAGAGTATCATTAATTAATTCACTTTTGTTTAGTATTTTCACACAAAACTTGCTATTCAAATAGGCTAAAAATTCCATTTTCAGTTTTAGAGAGATTTCAGGAAGTATCATCAGGAATTTTTCTTAAAGTGATAGGAGCAAGATATGCCTTTTTTTTGTCAAAATTTGTCTGGACCACAACACAGATCTGATCTAATTATTATTTGAAATAACGACAAAAATAGTAATAATAATAATGAATGCATTTGGATATAAAATATACATGTAATTAGTTTACTTTAAAAATTGATCCACAACGAAATACACCAACACAAAGTCAGGATATCATCTGACAAGTGAGACTAATTTGTGGGGGTAGTATTTTAATGGTTTTTAGGTCAGTTTTATTTTTCAGTACAAAAAATAAAAAAAACAATCTTCTATAGAGGTGACAAATATAGGCTATACTGGAGCACTTTAAAATGTTTACTTACTTTTTAAATATTGCATTTAATATTACGTCTTCCATAAATTATGTCAAGCTACTTTTGGTAAATTGTAAACTCAATTGTCACATATCCCATTTTCCAAAACCCCTTTAAAATTGTCAAATCAGCACACCACTTTAAAAAAAAAAAAAAAAAAATTAACAATTAGAAGTGGAAATCTGTAAGAAGTTCCATTTATCAAGTAGCTTACTCCAAATATATAGGCCTAAACAGGTATATATATTTACTTCCATGCACTAGTTAAGTGTTCTTTTATTGAAACTATACCAAGAGGTGGTACTTCGGTCACCACTTTTGGTGAGATTTTTCATGTCAATAAATTCTTCGTCAATCCATTGAACGACGATACCTACCATGAACTCCCTCTGCTTTCTTGCTGCAACAAGCGGTAAATAATGTCGACATGCTATTCAGCGACTGTTGTCACACCACAAAGTTCCTACTTCCAAACCTAAACATTCGTTCGATTTGGGTGTCGTGCTGATCAAATTTTCTTCTATACAGCCTTGGTTAATTCCCATGCAAATGCCCAGAATCAGTGTACCTCTAGGGAGTTTTGTAACATCGAATAGAAAAAAAAAATCATCAGTGTAGTGTTTTATATCTTATTATTGTCTCGTCGAGTTTTTAATCATGTCTATAAAGTAGAATACAAAACATTTGAGGCGTTATTTAAAGTGAACGAGTCATCCTTCATACTTATTGAAATTCCCTCTAACCGTTTTTCACATGAATGAAAAACACACACAAATCTTTGAAGAAAATCTGCACTAATCTCCATTGCAATTTAATTCCATATCATAAATTTGACTATTCTTGGTCTCAAGAGTCTACTAGTTGATCCATATTTAACTGGTAATCTAGACTGCTGGTTAATTAAACACATTATTATTAACTTAAAAATGTATCTAAAACAATTTAGTGTAAACTATTATTCTTCCAGAAGACTAACTACAAGCAGATAGTATAACATGTTGGACAAAATAATAATTTAAAAGGAGAAACAGCAATCATTAGAAATTATAAATAAGAAATTAAATAAACTTACCAATTCCATTTCATTCCATAAACTAGTCTATTGAATTTCTAGAATTAAGATAATTCCATAAATCATAAATATTACAAAACTATAGGAGATAAACCTGTATCAATAAAAAAAAATATTAAAGTGAAATGATAAACTGGCATAAAACTTTATGAATAAAGATATATTAATGCAATTATAATAACAGTGGAATTAAATAAATACTTGCTCTGAAATGTGACTTTAATTAGGAGGATATAGGGGATGTAATATATACTTTAGATTTAGCTTGAATAAAAATGTTATTTTGCATTTCTTTCAGTCAGTCAGTCACAGCCTCATATAGAAAAATATACCAACTTCAGTGTGTAACATACATTAAATATACTTTCAGTTATCATTTAAACTATTTTACCAAATTTGTTTAATGTTGATTAGCACATTTTAATGCCTTTTTGTCTAGAAAACATTATTCAAATAGAGTATTTGAAACATTTTTTAAATACAATAGTACTAATTATAAAATTATATTTGTATTTAATTATATAATTAAATACAAATAATAATTTTTTAAATATTTATAATTAAGGACAGAGTAGGATTTTGTTTGATTTCTTATCTAAACATGCAAGATGCTAGACAGATTTAAAAAATTCATGTAAAGTACCATGAACTAAGATTATTCCCATTTAAATTGGGATCATTATATATATATAAATTTTATTTTTATTGTGTAATTAATTTATTATTACAGTATTACTATATACTATTAAGTAATTTATCCAACACTTATTTTTATATTGAATACTGTGTTGTAGTGTTTTAAAACTTTCTAAATTAATATATAATTGTTAATGCTAGCTATATATAATATTAACAAGCCAAACACACTAATATCCATAAATTTACATATCTGCAAATATAACTATATTAACAAGACATAAAATGAATTAATATTTAATTACCCAAAATTATGCAGAAAAAGCCTAAGTTCTCTCAGATGTTTTTAAAACCATTGTTTAAAACTAAGTTTTAAAAGTAAAAATTTGTTTTGATTTCAAAACTTTATTAATTTTATAAATAAAAAATTATATGCTAATTTATAATTTTAATGTTTTTAATAGCAAAAATCTAATATGTACTGATAAGTTTTAAAATCAAAGTATATGCTATCAGGTCATTAATAATGATTTACAATATGAATTGATCATCAGATAACTACTGTATTTTCTTGCATATAATCTTCAGAAAATTTCTAGAGCAAAAACAACTTTCCCATAACCTAACTCCACAGACCTGTCTTGGGAGCAGCATTGCTTTATAGGCAGGAGTTCCCCATTACAATTTAAAACTAGTGCATAATTTGCTCTATAGTATAACCTGTACCTACTCTAAAACACACAACCTACAAGTTATATATGCACAAAATTATAATAAGTTTATAATAGTCTAAAAGTTTTACAAATACTAATGATATAAAATTGGTGTGAATCATATTTTCACATCTGACATTTCCATTCTTTAAAGCCAGGATTAATTTTGTCTTTTATTACTCTTTCATGCTAAGAAAATCAACGATTAAATTATATACTTTATACATATTGAGTAATCTGTTGATAATCCTTTAAATGAATTAGATCACAAAATACCTAAGTTAATCAAAAGATACCTCTTATTTCAAAAGATCATTACTGAGATTTTCTGCTATATAACTTTATGACAAAGGTAAAGGCTAATTCAACCATTGATATCTAAGCTTGTACAGCTGTTAAGTCTTACTAACTTACTACTAAAAAGCAATCCAATGATTGCTTTCTATAGCTAGACAAACCTAATTTCTATATTTCCAGTATGAAAAAACAATGCTCTAATAATTATTAAAATTAAATGAAGATTTGCATTATACAGTTGTTGTGATTGTAATTGTGGATACTGCTATCAGTCAGTATCTGTTATCAGAATTAGGCCACAAACAAAGATTATTTTAGTTATTAATCTACAAGTTATAATTGTTTTTAACATGTCCTTTCAATATCAGTGTCAATAAAACCAGAATATCAATTAGTCTTATTCCCTTACTTCTCTTAATGTTATCAGTCAGTTATCATCAGTATAGGAATCTCCACTGATTACAATAAATGAATTCTGCCATAATTGTAACATTTCACAATGCATTTGCTATGTTTTTTCTTTGTGATTCATTATTTTCATCTTTATTGATGATGATAAATTATTTCAGTAATTATTATAGAAATCAAATGTAGCAACAGATATGCTAGCAAAACAAATCAGACAGCAACATTAAACAATCCATATATAAACTGCATGAAAACAGTTAAAAAAAATTTAATAAATGATTCCAGGAAATTTACAGAATTGAAAAATCTGATTTACTTTTGCAATTAAATATATCTTTAATTAAAAAAAATAGCTCATATTTTTATAACCATACAAACAATTCTTTCTTCAGCGATTAGTAAAATTTAAAGACTAAATATAAGAAATCGCAACATTAAAATATGCAACAACCAGTAGTTAGCAATATTTCATGATCATGGATCACTAGCCAAAATGACTTTTTACAAGCATGGGCTTTGTAGACAAGTTATTTGCAGTTAAAAATGGTAATGTGATCAAACTTCAATTTAGTACAATCATTTTTTTAATCTGAAGTAGGCACTAAATTGAGCATAGTAATTCAAATTTACCAAAGTTTCTCAAACAATAAGAATGGATTTAGACAAGGTTTGAGCTTGATAGCAACATTTGCAATAAAATATCTGCAGTTTAGTATTAGTAATTAACAGATACCGAAGAATACTCTAATATTTGTGGGAAGATCCATTTGCATGTATTCATTGACAATTTATGAAGGTGATGCTATTTTGAGGTTTGACTGTAAGTACAATAAATGTTAAATTTTGAATTTTACTTATACAGTGATCCCCGTGTTTGTGAATAATTGGGACAGAGTAACCCTTCATGAACATCAAATTCTCAATGTTAAATTTGTAATTCGTTCCAAGACTATGTATTAAATATACTGTACAGTACATGTAACATACAAATAAATATTTTCTCGGCAAAAATAAGGTGTTATTTAGAAAACAAACATTTTCAGCCTGATTTACAGGCCACCATCAGGTTCTGAGCGAAATATTTGTTTTTGAAATAAATATTTTCTCGGCAAGGATAAGGTATTATTTGTATGTTATGTTTGGTGTTTTGCCGAGTACTTTCTGATATTATACTGTACATGGTTTATAATGCTGTCATTTTATTTAAGCCAAAAGAAAAAAAAACTAGACATAACTTATGACAGACACCATAAAAATAAATAAGCGCAATGACTTTTTAGCATTGTACCTATTTAAACATCCCATTTGCAGTAGTATGTAATTTCTCTTCCCAAAAGGTCAAAACCTTTCATGAAAATTTAAATTTTGGTGCATATTATCCTATCACAAATAATTGAATTCCCAAACATTGTCATTCATAAACATTGATGGTGTACCTATATATTTTTATACATACATACACTACATATGAGCCATTCACAGGCCAAACTGATTAACTCCATTTGTAAATCCTTAATATAATTGTTATTATTTTTATGTTTTGTGTAACTAATTTTACATATTGTTACATTAAAGGTATGCTTTAATATAATGGTATATAAAAATACATTCTACAGTGTTTTTTTTTAAATTTATAGTTTAAAAAGAATTTTTAAAAATAATTTATATTATTTTCATACTTTTTGTTTTGTGGAGTTAATCAATTTGGCAAGTGAGTGGCTCATATTTTAATATATAAAACGAAAAAACAAAAATTCAATACTTGATTTAATTTTGGTATCAGCTAAATTAATATCACAGGTTGCCAGCAAGTTAGTTATGTTAAAAATAAAACTATATTTGCATCTTGTGCTAATATTTGGATATTTATTTGATTAAAAAAATGTGAACAGTTATCTTTGAAAGATTAACATAATACATATTACTATTGTATCTAATATTCCAAGTGATTTGATGATCTGTTTTGATTAACATAACATTTAAATATTGTTAATAAAATTGAATAATTTATAGAATTTCACTTATAATAAAAATATCCTATTCCAAATATATTAATGGGAATATATTAGTTAAACATTTCCAGATCTCTGCTGATCCACTGTCATAAGATTGGTACTTTTTAAATACAAGATTTTTCAAAGAAACAATTGAACAAATTATCTTTTAACATTTTGGAAAAAATACATAAACCATATTTTAATGAACAAATTTACTTTAATAACTTAAACACATTCAGGATGTTTTCCCATTTCCAAAAATCTTTTTTACACTTCAAATAGAAAAACAGACACAAAATTATAGAAAAAAAATTACAATACCACCACAAAAACTACATTTGTCTGTGTATCTTCACACACAAATACTCATTTAAATACAGAATGCATTAGTGATAAAAATGGGTTTTTCAAAGCCCTTGGGTTATTGGTGTATAGGTATATGTATGTAAAATTAAATATGTCCCCCTTAAGAGAAGTGTTCCTTGTAGAACCTGACATTAGAATTTTTATGTAATTACACATGAAGATACTGCATCAGAAGTTTTATACTGTATTAATCACAATTGGAATTTGAAACTTTAAAATTAAATAATCTAAAAATATTAAAATACAACTAAACAACATATTAGAATTAACAATATAATAACAATTAATACTGCTATATTTTCTTCATAAGATCAGCATAAATCTTAAAATGCTTAAAAAATAAATTCCTAAACATCTAGAACAGATTAATATAGTGTGGTTGCTGTTATTCAGTTTTTATGTATAGCATTCTTTTAAACCAAAAGTTTTTCTTGTAGACAATCTCACAGCTTTCTGGGTCAGAAAAGTACGGCTTTATTTCAAAAATTGAACTACAAATGCATTTCGGGTTGGTTTAAGTTTCCAACTCCTCTTGTACTCCTCTCAACTGTAGTTTTCTGACCAGAAAGCTGTGAGATTGTCTACCAAGAAAAATTTTTGTGTTAAAAGGATGCTATACATAGAAATCCAGAACAGAGTTTTAGAATTCACGTTTTTCTTTTTAAAGTTATATTTAAACTTTCTACTATTGTAGTATTATATGTTCTACTTTCTGTAATATTCAACAAATATATAGTTTTTCTAATATTCTATTGTAGAAACTTAATGGAACAGAAAAACCATAATATGATAGAGATCTTTATTTGTTCACTTATGTTAAATGTAAAAATAGTTTTGCTAATTTACATAAAATGATTCTTTATTCTTGTATAAAAAGCAATTTCACCAAGTCACATCACAAATAAATAATCAAAATTTAAACAATGAAATTATTTATGGAGACAAATGAGAAAACATTTTTCAATTTCACTTTACAACTTTTTTTTTTGTTCAATATACAAAACATTATCTACATAATCATGATAAGAATCACCTGCAATGTCTTTTATCCAAGTATCACATTGATTTTTTTGAGAGAATATGGATAAGTGTTTTATAGGTATGATGATAATATGTATTTCAAAAGAGAAATAAGTAAAGATATGATAAAGAAATAAGTTTTCTATATGATTTAAAGTATAATTTCAGATCAAAAGCACACAGATAGACAAATATTTAATATTTACTCCATCCTTTCCTTCCAAATGGAGTATGTTTTGTGTTTCCTTATGCATATTTAAAAACAAAATATTTTTAATCCAGAAGACTTTAATTTTGAAATGTCAAATAAAAATGGGATGATATGTCACATAGTTTATTATTTTCATAGTAAATATATAATTAAACACTGGCAAGGAGTCATTTTAATTTTCATTAAATGAATTAGGTATGAAAACATATAAACTTTTCCAATTAGAATATAATAAGGAAATAATTGCACAATTTGTGACTAGTCGTGCATGTTGGCAACTTGTATTTCAGTCTCATTAAAATGTGACCAAAACTGGAAGTGCATTTTCATTTCTTTAGACACGACAGAGAGAAAACAAAATGGTTGCGCATAACAGTAGAGAAAAAAACAAAAATAATTACTTCAGTAATACTGCTGACAAATGGGAAATTTTTGGATATTGGACAAGGCAAATTTTCTTACGTCTCCTGTTATGTACACGGCTTAATGAGTATTATGAAATTCTTGTACAAAATTTTACATGATCTCTTCTGTCACACATCTCAAACAATGATCACATTTTATATTTTTAAAATAATTTTTGCTGGAGTGTATATAAAGAAATGAAATTTGAGCATAGTTTTGTTTGCCTGAGGATGATAAACTCTGCACCATTCTTATGAACAGATGAAGAAAAATTTTCACATTAATAATCAAACTATATAGGAATTCATTTAAACAATAGTAGAATGAATAAAAAAAGAAAAAACTGTTAAATTTATGTATGTACACATTTAAATTGAACCAAAATAAAACTCCAGCAGGTGCACTTTATAACAAATAAAATACATGTGGTTTTTTTTTGACAATGAGAGTTTAAGCCACATGTACACATTTTGTCAGAAACTTTTCTTTCTATAAGAATTACAGTCTTCTGTGACACTGAAAAAAAGCTACAGACAACATCATAATCTTCAAAATATAATTAATGACAGTCTGTATTGCACTAATATGTAATTTTTTCCTATCTGTACAGTCTTGAAAAATCTCGAAGAGAAGCAGACACATTCTTCACATGTTCGGCACTAAATTTTAAAGAAAAAAAATTACTTATACTTAATAATAATATGATAAACAAAATGTCATTTTGAAGAGTCCAATGCCAAAATCAGAGTTTCTTTTATATATATTTTTTATTTTCTGAAAGTTACCTCATGATGTTTGCATGGAACTCCATCATTTGCTGTGGTGTAGCTGTAACTGTTCCACTACTGCTGTGGACTGGTAAAAACTTCAATCCTTCTTCTAACCATGTGCTTAATAACTAAACAAAAACAAAATAGTACATTATCATATTGGAAGTAAAAAATTAAACAGAATGCTAATTCTGCATTTTTCTACATTATAATTTTGATTTTCATAAATTTATGATGGATCAATGTAAATCAATACATAAAAAATAATATAGGAATGGCTAATTGATTTTATATTTTACTTTTAGATATATTTCAGTAAAAAATGATTAATTTTTGTAATTTATTTTATTTGAAAATAATATTTAGAACTTTCAGCTGTAATTTTTTAGATATATCAATTTATCAAGCTTTGACCATAAAACAAATGTGAGAAAGTAATAATGGATCAGTAAATTTCAACTAACTATATAAATGCTTTATAATAAATTTTAAAAAAATCTCTCTTTGATACTTTGTTATTTAAATTTGAAAATAGTTTCAAAGTTATATTATGAATCAATCCATAAGGTCTAATTTATAACAACACTGCTATATAATAGCAACATTTACTAGGAAAAGTTTAGATTAATTTCAAACAAATTAAAAGCAAACATTTCTTACTGGAATACTCAATCACTCAAAAAGATTTCAGTTTACAAAAAAATTCTGTAAACATGTAACAGTTCTAGAGACCAATTTTCAAGTAAATATCAATATTAAAATTGCTGAAGTTCTGTTTTTCAAATGAACTTTCATACTATTATAACCTGTTACATATTTTTTAATTTAAAAATAATTTATCTTCATATATAATAATATTTTAATGTATTTACGATTCACTAAAGTATTACATTTTTACATGAAAATCAATATCACCACTATTGAAATTTGAATAATGTTCTAAGAAATAAATATATAAATATTAAACATATGTATATTACTAGATTATTTGAAATAATAAAATTTTGTATAAATATATTTTACCAATTTACATATTAAGCTATCAGTATTAAATACAAAAGTACAATTTAAAACATACCTGTTTATCAAAATGTAATAGTTCAAAAATAACATCTGCAACATCAGGAAACATATATGATGGCAAATGAAAAACACAAGCCTGAATAAGAGTACTAACCAAAGACTGGCCATGTTCAACTAAAATTCCTCGAATTAAAGAGTGACGTTGGTGAAAGTCAGGAAAATCCTATCAAATATGGTTATAATATTAAAATGTAATGTCTTTATTTTATGTATTTCAAAATATAAAATATACTAACTTCTCTTAGCCGTGATCCTTTAATAAGATCGTAAAAGAATTTCATCACAGAAGCATTAGCGTCTTTGTGATCTAGTACACAAGATGCTAGTGCGCAACGCAAAATTGCTTTTAATACCGAAGATTGTAATAATATCACAGGTGCCTTCTGTAAAAATCTAAACACACACAAAAGGATTCAATTTTTATCATTTCTCATTTGTAGCAGTTAAGAATTAAATAAATAGTATTTGTTAATACTATTGTAAGTACTATAATACCTTGTACATAGTCTAAACAGATCATCTACTGTATCTGGATGATTTCTCAGCCCATTAGAACATTCTAAAAGTCGGAAAGTTGGCACACAAAATGCCTAAAACAATCAACAGAAGAAAAAATCAGTTTTACATACAATTAAATCAAAGTTATATTAGTTAATCATGATTATGAATACCTGTAACATATCTAAAAGTCCTTGTATACAACCAGGTTCCGAACCATATTCATCAACTAATATACTTCCCAAGTATAAGAAACAGGAGTGTTGATGTAGTTGATATAGATGTACCATCTATGGAATTATAATTTTATTATTGACATTACTTTTTACTCTATTATTACAAAAAGTACTAACTTGATTCACTAAAGGTTCTAAAAGAGGAGCAGACTGCTTCCCAACACATCTGATGGCAAAACGTATACACCGACAACACCGTTCAATAATTCGAACGTCAGCTTGGTATTTATTGCAAGTCTCGGATAATACAGGCCAAAGTTCTTCTATGACTGGTTGACATGGATGTATTTGGCCATTTGACACTGTTGGATTAGTATGCCTAAATATATAGTTAAATATCATTAATTTAATCAATTTTATCCTAGTAAAGTTTTTTCTAATTTGTGTATCTTTTATAAATGATAATTTGCCAAATACATGTATGTATACCTCGTCTTACGTCAGTAATTGGTTCCAGGAGAGGCGACGTAAGTCTAATTTACTCGTGTAGTTACAACGTAAGTCGTAGTTTCGACTTACGTCTTAACTAAATGCCAATAATGAGCACTTAAAGATCGCTAAATAAGATGACAACACAAACACAGATGTTTTCATGTTTTGTTCTCTAGGATTTATGATGATTATATTAACATTTACTGTAAATGTACCTATTTTAATATGATTTTATGTACTTTCAACGCTTTTCTAGTGATATTACAACTTCAATGTTTGTGGCGGACAGATTTAAAGTCGAATAAACTGACTTAAACTTGATTTTTATTTTTCTATATACTTTTTTGACAAACAACGTATAATCGGGAATGACGTAACTTGAGGTATACCTGAACTTTAAAATTATAATTATGTAAATATCACAAAAATACCTGGATTATATTAAAACCCCTCCCAACCAAAAATCCAACAAGGAATACTTATTTAATGAGTAAACAAATGTTTTTGACTATTCTCAACAGTCATCATAAGGCTAACATATTCTAAAAAAGAACACAGAATAAAACATATATTTCGAAAATGAAGAATCATACAAAAGATTGGGCTATGTGCGTGGAGGCAGTCACTTTTGCATTATGATTAAATTAAATAAACTATACATAAAATCTTAATGCATAAGTGACTATCTCTATTCACATGGCCCAATCATGCATATGGTTCTTCATTTTTAAAGTATATTTTTCTTTTTTGTACTCTTTTTTTTTAGAATATATTAACCTTATGATGACTGTTGAGAATAGTCGAAAAACATTTGTTTACTCATTAAATAAGTATTCCTTGCTGTATTCATTATACAAAATTTAAATTTTGGGTTATTTAATCTTCTCAAAAATTTTGGAAGTTACCTGAAAATAGCAGCTAGTCTATCAAGCCAAATAGCTGGATCACTTTTTGTCCCTTCTTTTGGTGCTTCCCCTTCTCTTAACAACTGAAAAACATAATATAAAAACTATTACAAAAAAAATGTATTTCTGAGTCACTGGATTATTTTAGAATATTGATGCTAATAATGATTTTAATTCATCATTACATAATTTCAATAGAAGTGAACTTTAGTGAGTCCTTCTCAGTTAATATTCCTTTGTCTTAAAAAAAAAAACTGACTGACAATTGGTAAGGAACATTTCAGGAAAAAATGAATTTCCTGTAGAATAATTTTACATTGATTTATTTTAAAATAAATCATTTATAAATTTTTATCATCTTTTCTCAAAGTAAACATTCCTTTCTAATACTGCATATCATTATATGTATTAAATTTTCCACAAAACAAGTCAAAGAATTCTCACAATAATTGGATAGTATTATGAGTGATTGAATGTGTTTAGCTTATCAAAAACAATTAAAATTTTCATTACGTCCAATCTCATCCAACTCATATGTCACCCCTTTTATTTGCCCCAACCTCTCAACCTTTAACCACCAAAATTTAATATCATCAACATCCCATGTATACAAGTTATCATACTGAATTTTGTTTCTTAATCTTTAACCCATATTTAAATTTAAATGAAATAGATGCTAACACAAACATTCCAAGTATCATTTTTGACTTTTTTGGTTTCAGAGGTGTCAAAACATCAAGATTCCAAAAACCTGGAGGGTCAAATGTGATACTATTATACTAATATTTTATAGCAGCCAGAAAAGTAACAATAATACTACTAATTTCATATTGTTTCATACTATCTTAAAAAAAACTCATTTTAAAAATTAATTTTTCCTATACTTATTTAAGCGAAAAGAATATTTAAAAGATGAAATGTTCAAAATTTAACGTAAAGTCCTTTGACAAGAGATAATTTCTTCAAAGTAGCAATAGTCATTATTATTACTACTACTTTATTATATTTTATTATTATTAATAGTAATTAATATTAGTAATAATTGCTTCTAATACTAATTAATTTTTAATAGTAATAATAATGCCATAATCACAGATAAAACAATTTACCACAACAGACCAGATATCACATTACTGACAAACAATAAAATCGCATGCATATACATTAAGGATGACTGATTAATCGATAAGTAATCAGTAATCGGCCCTATCCCTGATTAATTGGTTTTAATAATTGGCCAATTTTGCATTTTAATATTTTCGCTAGGATGTTACGTATGTGGCTAGTAATAGAAAATAATAAATTTATGTTATACATCTATTATTTATTACATGACAAACTGAATATTAAAAATTTTTTTAACTTATAATATATATTGATAAAAGAAATAATTTTTAAGGTATACAGGTAATATAACCTATTCAAAGCTATCTCTTTTATTTAAAGTTTAAACTTTAAATATATAAATAAATAAAAATTTAATATTCAAACTTTAAAACCCTTAAATTGTAATGCAAAAACATGAGAATTTCATCATTTTCATGAAATAGCGTATTTTCTTGCTGGTTCATAAATGTTAACTTCAGTGCTGAAAATTCTTTCACTTTCAATGGAAGATGCTGGGGCACTTAAATATTTCATAGCTATTGTGCTCAAATTAGGAAAAAGTTCTTTTAAACTTCTCCACCACAAAAAGGGTCACTATGTCTTTGTATAAGAGGTAAATGTAAATATTTTTCTAATTCTCGATCAAAACGTTTGTTCGTTTTTTCTTCCTTTTTAAAAACACGCTCTTATTCATTCTTTCATTTACCAGAAGCTAATTTATCAAATAAATTAGAAAAACTTCTTTTTAGAAAAATCTCTTTTCTTGTTCCAAGTACAGTGGGTGATTGGTTAACAAACAAATTTGGATAACAAACACTTTCATGAAAGATTTTTGTTTGGACAATGAACACCTCACAGAACAAACACAAGAAAAAGCAATGTAAAATAATGAATACCGATTGGTCTTTCCTTGTCTTCAGTCAACAATTCAAAACTTTTCAGAGCACAGGAAACGTCACCATTGACGTTCAACCCGGTATATACTGATCGGATATTATTCCTCTGAACTTTAAAACTCTTGTAATTCGCCTTTTATTTTTCTGACAAACAATTCTTTTATAGTATTCAGATGGGTACTCATTAAGTTTTGCGCCGGTTTTTATTTTTGAAAGACGAGAGTATAATAGCAAAGGTAGAGAGTGGGCAGAAAATGTCTGATGTTGCTGGGCAGTATGGCTTGAACAGGTCTACAGTAGGCCGCAGTTCAATCTTATCTAAGAAAGATACAGTATAATCAAGAAGACTCAAGCGGCTAAGGGAGTATCAAAAATCACATCTGAGAAATAAAGAACATTGAAGAGCTCATAATAGACCTTGCAACTGATTTGATGACAGAAGAATGCAAAGAACTCGAGTGAAGAACAAGAAACTCAACGAGATATGTTTTCTTCTGAATAAGAGGATTAATGCTGATATCTACTATTAAACATCTTTTGAAGAAGTGGGAGGATGTCAGAACAATGGTCTTACAATGGCATCCAAACCAGGTTGAAGTTAATTAATTAATAGGATTAGGGATCTCTACAATTACAATGCTATTAATTACTTCTGAAAAATCCTGACAAAGAGAGAAAAAGTAATCGACATTAGACAAATTCTTTAAACCCCCACAAACAGAAAAAAACATGACTAATAAAAATGCAAGACTGTATATACGTATTTTTACTATTACATATAAATAAATGTAGTAAGAAAGTATATATTTTTTAATTTTTTTGGGGTCTCCAGAATGAATTAATCAAATTCCCATAAAAACCTATGGTAAATTGAAAATCGGTTAACGAACAATTCAGATAGCAAACAGTCTTGGAACGGATTATATTCGTTAACTGATCACCCACTGTAATGCAAACTGTCAAGTGCCCTAAGGTACTGGCCACCAAGTTTCATGTATGGGTAGAGATTCACTTTATTAAATCATTATTTCTGTCACATCCCAACAGAGCTACATTACAGTCATATTCATAGATCACAATAATTCCAGTAGTTATAACTTTTGAATAGTTCCCATTGTTTTATTATTTCTGGTTTATTAAAACAGAATGAAATACATTTAATAGAGACTTTAATTTGAATTAGGTCTGCTTCCAACTGCTAATAGTTCTATTTTTCAGAAATTTATTTGTGTAGTCCATATGTATCATTATAGAAAAATTTGAAACTTAATGCAAGATAATAAATGGCAGAGATGTTAAACAAGACTACACTGCAAGATCGAGACAAAAACCAAGACAAGAGCAATATTTTAATTTTTAGGATCAAAATACAAGATCGTGATACTTTATAATACTGTCTTCTTCTTAACCTGTGAGAATTTAAAATTTCTCTCAAAATTCTTAGGCAAAATATAATGAAATTTATGAATCAAGAACACTGTATAATGAAAAAAGCACTTTTTTGTGAAAAAATAAACACTGTTGACAAGAAGTGGTCAAGTCAAGATAGCAAGTACTGCAGTTATATACTGTTCTCTACATGACCAAAACAAAAAATCCATTCCATAATACTATGAAACTGAAATAACAACAAAAACAAACATGTTTGCAAATATTCATAATCTTTATAAGAAATGTTTTATCTTCATTGGAACTTGAATTTAAATGTTCAAGTTGAGATTCATTTTAGGAAAACATTTGTATCAAAGAACTCAATACCAAGGGTGTCTTTAGGCAATATCGCTGAAATGATTTGAAATATACCACAATTAACCATTTTTTTTTTTTACAAACAAAAAAAAAAAAAAGCCTTTATTTTCGCATTTTGTTGATATTTGTATATTCAAGATTTTTTCCAAAAACTTTAGTACAATATATTTGATAAAATAAAAAGCATTTTCGATGTATAATTTAAAAATCTAATTTGTTTAATTCTAATTTAATGAAAAATATAATTCAGAACATTTATTCAAAACTTTTGGATATCAGTATACTTTCAAAATATAAAAATAATCTAAATGTATGCTGAACTAATATTTTGCTTGTCCTTATATAATCTTAACAAGTTCTGTGCAGAAAATTTTCAATAAATTAAGACACAGATAAAAAAATGATTATTTTTTAAAATCTTAATTCTACAAAATATGTTCATACCTTTGATAAAGGATTGACTTGAGTTGAACAGAGTTCTTTCAACCCAGCTGTTATCCTTTCAGATGGCATTTGTGCGAGAATTAGTGCAGTTCCTGAATAATTTATAAATGTTAAATTTTTTAATATAACTTTTTAAAATATAAATAAAGTACTAAATGTTACAAATTACCTTTTAACAAGCCAACTGCAGCTTCATTTGATATGGAAAAGGTATCTAAAGCTCGTATAATCTGGAGTAATCCCCCAAAATGTGAGGCCATTTGGTTTCTGCAAGCACTGCAGATATTCTGAAGTGCTGAAGCACCAATTGTTGCTAGCTGCTTTTGTTGTAGACATGACAACAAAAAATTTAACACAGGATCTGTATTTCAATATAAATATTTATTTACTTTGAAACGAAATAAGATGCTTTAAATAGATAACCTAAATATACCTAAATATTGAGGATGTTTCTCTATCCATTCACATAACTCTCCTAAAAGTTGTGTGCTTGTATATCTCACTGCTATATGCGTTGCTGCTGGTAAATTTAAAATGGCTTCAACAACCTGAGGTACAACAGTATTTTCTTCTCTGAAACAAATTTAAATAAAAAAATATATATATATTAAAAGTAATAATAAGTTTTTACCATTATTTTTTACATGATTATTCTTACGGAATGACATTTTTGGCTACAGCAGCCATGACAAATAAAGATGCTTCAGACATTTCCCATGTAGCTAAACTGCCTTGGTTTCTTAAATTTTCAAACATCTATAAAGATAAAGTAAGAATTAAATTATTTTATGCAAATGCATTTCAAGTATTATTGGAAAATATTTTGCAAAAATGATTACCTGCTGAAAACAATTTGAGGAACCAACAATATATACTACATCCTTAATTAAATCTGAAACACGTGTTCTAAATTCACTAAAATCATCACCATCTTCAGGTATGTCATCCTGAAAATATTTTGTTAATTTAAATAAATGGTAACAATAAAAAAAATGATAATCAAAAGAAAAAGCCTTAAAATCAATAATAAAATAATAATAAAACAATAACAGTAATATTCAGAAATTTACTAAACATCAAAAGCAAACATTTGATGATTTCGAAATTGTCATCATAAGGTTAAAATAGGAGATAACACCCATTCTTCCAACTGCTTAGTTGTGTCAGTGCCCACTCCAACACAAATAGATACTTTGCCTACTTTACTTAAGGATATTTCATCACTGACAATTATGTCTTCGAAGACAAACTATTTGTGATTCAGAACTTTCCTAAACAATCCTAAACAAGACAACCTCCTCCTAGTCAATGAGCATCACCTTTTGAACACCATCAACCTCAGGTATTTATCAACTCACAATTAATTATAAACACACTCTCTTGCATTTAAAGACATGCCAATATTGTACTAAAGTGACTTGCAACTATAGTAAGAAATGTATAATCCTTTATGTAACAGGCATTGGTTTTGTTTAACTTGCAGCAGAGTGCAATTCCTTCCATCATGCCATCTCTAGACTTCTTCCATCCCAAATCCATCCACCTAAGCTCAGGTGAAACAGTAACCTAACAGCCTTAGCAGTTTCTGTGTCTTCCCTAAAAGACTCAGCAGTGTCATCCTGACATAGGCATCACTGACTTAGTGCTGACACCACATAAGCAACACCATTTTTATCTTTATAAAATTAAAGTAGCAAATGTACTTGTATATACTCAAAGTTTTAGAAACAAATAATTATATCAGATTTTTTATTTCTTAGTTACAAAGACCTAATCTTTCCCATCCAATTCATTCATGACAAAAATCTACTTTTGTTGCACAAATCTTCATTAATAATTTTCAAATTAACCCCTTGAATTCTGTTCCTCTAAAGATGATGCATGCATTTAAAAAAATGCTTAACATATAAAAAAAAATCTTACGTACAGTACAAGAATATTTTAACATAAGATTTTTTTTATATGTTAAGCATTTTTTTAAATGAATATATTAACATAATCCTTTATTCCCATTTGGGAGTATTCATTTAAGACAAATGTAACAAATAGTCTAAATATTTATTTAATTGCAAAGAAGTTTCAAAAATTCCCAGATTATACTAAAAGTATCATTTAGGGAAATTTTTTAACATTACTTCCTTAATTAATGCATCTAGAATAATTAAGAAATTAATATAGTAAATAAATTTATGCTAAATATATTTATCCTATTTAGGCTTCTAATAGAAATAATAAACATTAACATTAGCAAATAACTTAAAAGGAATTACTTACATGATCAGGATCTAACTGACAATGATGACAAAGGGAAACAATTAACCTCTGTATATATGGTTGGAATTTTTCTTTCACACTTTCGATATTTCTTTTATACAGAACTTCAGACAGGCGATACCAAAAATTAAATGTAATTTCTGCTACCTAAAATCAGAATTTATTTTAAGTTAATTTATTTAAAAACTCACAAATAAAAAAAAAACTTCCTTAAATGCCTTACCTCATAGTCATGATGCCCAACACAAGTTAAAAGAAGATCTAATGTTTGTAGATTTCCTAACCACTAAAATTGCAATAAAAATTTTAAAACATGAATTTTACGTTTCAGCTTTGTATTTATTATAATACATGAAAATAGAATCAGTCATGAATTCAATCAGTTTCAAATCAGTCAAACTTGGTTTTCAAACTTAATTTGTTCCTAAAAATTGTTTGAAAACTGAAACAAATTTTCCTATAAGAAACAATATAGATTAGTCCATTCCCAACTTCCAAAACAAAGCCCCCCCCTTTTTAATATTTTTTAGTTGTATTTCATACATAAAAATGCCTACACATGCAATATAATATTATCTATATCTATAATTATATATTAAAAGCAAAGTGTTCAGTCACTGCCAACTGAAACCAAAACTAACACTTTACAAAGAAGCACTATAAACGGAGAATGAACTCTGACTGCTTACATAAAATATAAACAAAATAAATCAAGACAGACAACAAGCACTTTATCCACACTTTCTGAAATATTATGTTTCAATTGATTTGATTTTAATTTTGGTTTAAAGGCCAGAGTTTTAATTATTATTTTATTCTTTTTACATTTAATTAACTGGTTAACATTTAATTAACTGATTAACTAATTAACTGGTTAATAAATATTATTATAATGTATATATATATATATATTATATTAATAAATTTTGTTGTTTAATTTAACTTAAGCATATTTAAACACAAATTCTTGAATGCCATTTATATTACATGAATGTCAATTTATATGGTTTTTATTAATTAATTTGATTTTGATTTAACTGCAGCAAAGTACCAAAAAACAAAAATAGTTACTTTTACACATGCACATTGAAATCTAATTTAAATAGCAATATCATTGATGATTTGTGTTGTGACATATAATGATACGAGGTTATCTCAGAGCCACCAACTTCTGAATTGGTTCTAGTCGTTGATTGGTTTGACCTTTGACTTTCTTCAACACAGAAAGTATAGGGAGTTGACTGTCTGTGGGCAGCTCTTGCTAAGTAGCTTGTTTGGCAATCAGCAAATATGGCATTCAAAATTTTGTTCGTAAATACAGGTGCTTGAAACCCAAGGTTTGACTGTAGCTGATTAATAAGTAAATCAATATATAATAATAATTATCATCCGTAAATTAAAAAATTACAAAAATATTTCCCAGAAAGCAACAATGAATTACACAAAGTAATTGCTCAACTAGATGATAAAATTACCATGCTAAATCCAGCTGGAAATGTCCAAAACCAAAATCTCAACAAAAAACAGACATAATAAATGGCTTGAAATGCCACTATATGGTCAATTTTCATGTTTATTACAAGACAAATATTGATATTGAAAACTCTACATTATGGCTGTGCAAATCAAACATCCACATCAAAAGGCTTTGTATGTGCCATTCAAGATTATTCAACAACAACAACAAAATATTACCAAAAAATGACATTGAAAGAAAACATTGATGGTAAATGTTGGGCATGCAAATCAGCCAATGAAACAATTCAACATATTGGGTTGTTCGGAAAGTTCGTAGCGATTTTTGATAGCCGACAGTTGAGACACCGATTGACGCAAAAATGATTAGAATTGTACAAACCAATGAATATTACGATAAATGACCTTGAGACGCGTCCGTTACAAAAAAACCGTTAAGATTATTCAAATAGCGTTTAATTTGGCTCATTGCAAAAATGGATGCGAACAACGTGCATTATCGACACTTGTTTCTTTTCTTTTTTCGTAAACGCAAAAATGCTGTACAAACAGCAAAAAAGATATGTGATGTTTATGGTGGGAGTGCTGTATCAGATTCAACTGTTCGAAAGTGGTTTGCAAAATTTAAAACGGGTAATTTCAGCCTTGAAGATGCTCCTCGCTCAGGAAGACCTCCTGTTATTGAAGAGGACCAAATCAAAGCATTATTGGATGAAAACCCTCATTACACAACTCGAGAGATTGCAGACATAGTGAAGTCATCAAACAGTACTGTATTTCAACATCTAAAGAAGCTCGGATACGTGAATCGTTATGACATTTGGATACCTCACGACTTAACAGAAAAAAACTTACTGGATCGCATCTCCATTTGTGATTCTCTTGAAAAACGAAATGAAAATGACCCTTTTCTGAAGAGTTTAGTGACAGGTGATGAAAAGTGGATCATTTATAACAACATCAGCCGAAAACGATCGTGGGGTAAGAAAAATGAATCACCATTAAAAACTCCAAAGGCCGGTCTTCATCCAAAGAAGGTCATGCTCACTGTCTGGTGGGATTGGAAAGGAATCCTGTACTATGAGCTGCTTCCACAGAATCAAACAATTGATTCTGATAAGTATTGTTCCCAATTGGATAAGCTGAACATGGCAATTAAAGAAAAACGTCCGGAACTGGCCAATAGAAAAGGCATTGTATTTCACCAAGATAATGCCAGACCTCACACGTCTTTACGAACACGCCAAAAATTATTGGAACTAGGCTGGGATGTTTTACCCCACCCCCCTTACTAACCCGACCTTGCCCCGTCGGACTACCATTTGTTCCGTTCTCTACAAAATTCCCTTCATGATAAAAACTTTGATACTTTGGAAGCTTGCAAAAACCACGTGGATCAGTTTTTCGCGGAAAAAACTGGAAAGTTCTACGAAGCGGGTATCATGAAGCTGCCCCATAGATGGCAACACGTCATTAAAAACAATGGCGCATACATAATGGAATAAAAGTATATTTTTAGTATTAAAACAATTTCTTTTATTTCTCTTAAAAATCGCTACGAACTTTCCAAACAACCCAATATTATTTCTGGATGCCAAACACTTGTACCGACAGAATATACTAAGAGACATAATCAAATTACTAAAATAATTTAGCAACAACTTGCCAAAAAATTCAAACTTCTTAATAATACAGCACCTTACTACAAATTCAATCCACCTCCAGTGATTGAAAACAAAGCAATATTATACTGGGATAAACAACTAACAACAGACAAATCAATTAATTATAATAAACCTGACATTGTTCTTGTCGATAAAATTTCAAGCAAAAATTATTTCATTGAAACGTCAATATTTAATACTGAAAACTTACAAAAGTAGAACGAACAAAAATTCTCAAATATCAATCACTCAGAAATGAAGTTCAAGAACTTTGGAAGCAAAAGGTAGTACTAATAATAACAATAATTATATTGACAGCAGCTCTAATTCCAAAAACATTAACTGTGCACCTAAAGAAACTGTCACTAACCATTGACCTTATACCAGAATGTTATACTTGTTATAATGTTGTTGTTTTGCAAGCATGCCACATGTCATCAATCGCAGATTCCTCAACTTCAAACAACAGTAAAAAAACAAGAGTTTGGTTTTCATTAACCTGCCAAAACTACCAGTCAAACTGCAAGAACCAGACTTAATAAATAATAATAAAAAGCTGCCAGAAAAAATTCTGATTGGATCTATTTCTGGAATATTTAATTTTTTAAAATTTTTTACAGACAGGGAAGCAAATTGAAAGAAAATGGCTTTCTCAACTGCTAGAATAAGCAATATCCCAAACTTATAATAATAAAATAAATACATAAAAATATGAACTACAGTATATAAAAGTATAAAATAATGAAATTTAAGTAATTATTTTTGTTGCCGATGATTCGTTTATCATTAATTTTTACTAATAGAAAAAAAAAATTTAGAAGTTTTAAGTTATATATAAAAGTTTTAAGTCCCTATTAAAAACATTAAATTTTGTAGATCTGAAAATTATGTAACAATACATTACTATTCAATAATTACAATACAATAATAGTAAAATGATGTATCTACAATATAAAAATTCATTTAGAAAATAGAAAAATTCAGATGATGCTTGACTTAGCATACTAGGCTTATATTTCATCAATGATAGTAAAATCAAACATATAAGAATTATAGCAATTTCAAATTTTATACATTTATGTTAAATTCCAATGAAATTTAGTAACAATACTAAAATTTAGCTCTTATTTTCGTAAAAAAACAGCTTAATAAATAATTCTTTGTGATTTAAACTTTCATCTTATTCACAATGATTAAAGACAATAGAGAGACATGACTGATGAAATTAGAAAACATTGTTCAAGATCAATTAATTAGGAATATAATGGTTATTATTTTAATATTTGATTTTAGTGAGAGATTTTATAAGATTGAAAGAAATAACAACTTAATTTTTTGTTTTGTTCAATAATAAATAATGATTTAAATTACTCACTTTGTTTGGAGAAGATATTATTTCTTCCATAAGTGATTCAGCCAATTCTGTAAACATACGACAATAATTGATGGATCTGAAAAGAATAAAATTTGTAATAGTTTCGTTACTAAAACAATAATTAGAATAGGTCTATGAAGTGTGCTACTGAATATCAACATGAAAAATTCCAGAAAGTATTTGAAAGTGATTAAAACTGGTGTCTTGAATTAGAATTGTTATCCATTAACAGACATCAAGCATTTCTTAACAAAAGAAATCAACTTTTATCTGTTTAGAGAGAAAAATATAGAAAATGATTTATATTTTAAGAAACAAAATATATTAATAAGAACGTAAACATACTTATCAATATCTTCTTGAGTGACAGATATATGATATGGTTCCACCAAAGAATACACTCCCTGAAACAAAACTTCTGCCAAAACTGAATGTTTTTCAACATCCTATAAATTAAAATTTCATTATTTCAGTAAACTTTAAGACATAATCTAATAGCTAATAAAAGTACAAACATTTTATTACAAAAAATTATTAATGTGAGATAAATTTAAAGTTAAAAATTATCATCATACAATAAATGCAATTTAGTATACAAACGAAGTAAAATACGTTTCATTCTAGACATTACTGTCGACCATCATTATGCACTAAAAAATCAATAGTAAAAGAATTTTCTAATAGTGTTATTTTATTACATCTATTAATGTAATAAATAATGTACCTAAAATTTATTTTAGAAGTGATAAAATACTCTTAGCTTTTAACAAGTAGTTTGTCATTAATTTCATTTTGCTTGTTTTTTTTTTAAATATGAAATTTGAGAGAAATTTGGCAACATTCAAGGCAGACTTCACATCATAAACTGGTATGTGCTTGTTGCACCATTGGCTCTTAGCATTGCAAAATCTGACTTAGTGTCACCAAACATGAGTTCTATCTTTATTTGATCACTTGGTATTTCTGTTAAAAGAAAAAAAAAGCAAGATCTGTTCTGAGATTTTGATCCATGAAAAAGAGAATCATATCAAATTCAGACCTTATTATTCAACAAGCAGTACATACAAGTATGAGTACATACATAAGACTATAGAGAAAGGAATTAACAAATAAAATTTGATGCTATTTTTATAATAATGAAGACCTTAAATGTTAAAGTTGGCTCAGAAGAGATTCAGGTTTTATAGGAGAAGATATAAGAAATGTAAAAGGTAAGAGACAAATCCAATATTGTAAATTTAACCAATTGACAATCAAGATATTTTAAATCATCATCTAAGATGACTAGCTGGAGAGGTTCAAAAACCAGATTGATTATATGCTCATCAAATTATTCTAAAAAAATAAGTTATCCAGGTGCAGATATATCGGCTCTGGTCATGTTAACAGTTATTACTGAAGCAAAAATTAAAAATATCCGATGAAAATCTTTACACAAAATAAAATTCAGTAAGGAAGAACTTAATGAACATGATAGAAAGCAAAATATTAAAAACCAATCAAATGGAAGAAATTAAGATCAGATAGAAAGTCTTGATTGTTTATTTCATTCCTAATTTAAAGATAATACTTTCACTAACAAAAAGACAAAACAGGAAAACATGTATACTGCAAATGAAAACATTTGAAAACTAATGGAAGAAAAAAGATGAGAACAAATAAATAAATATTGTAGTATTTATGAAACCGTGCCAGTACTTATTTTGCAACTTGAACACCAACTATATAGTGTATTTACTCGGACACATGGCAAATTTCATCACTAATTTTTATTCAGCTGATACATGTATTAAGTGTTTGTACACATTTCGGGCTGTTGACACCCCTCTTCAGCCAACTAAAATACAGGTATACGGTTACAAATTGAAATATACAAAATAAAAAATAAAAATAATCGACATAGATATGAGGAAAAATAATATAAAACTTGCTCCAAAATACGTAAACTTGTTATCTAGACTTAAAGCCAAACAAAGAAAAAAGAAACAGAAGATAAAAAAAGACGATATGAAAAACATAGTTTATAAGATACCATGTACTTGCGAAAATACCAACTTCTATATAGGAGAAACAAAACGAAAACTCAAAATAAGAGTGAAAGAACATATAGCTGATTTAAAGTACAACAGACTAAACTCAGTATTCTAGGACCATTGTGCGTTAAATAACTGTAAAATCGATGATACTAAAACAAGCATTCTACATAGAGAAAAGAAGACATACAACAGGAAATTCAAAGAAAGTGTAGAAATCATTAAAAATAAAAATAAGACCTGTATAAATACTAATCTAAGCATAAAAATTAATGAAAATTGGATTAAACTACTAAAATATATATAAAATAAAAAACAGTTTTAAGATCTGATGTTATGTCATTTGCATAGCGACAGATATTAAAAATATTAAAAGCGGAAAAAATAGCAATGGACACATGCTGTGTACTCATGAGTTCTAAAAAATCACCGCCAGGTCCCCGAATAATTTTATCGGAAAAGAAACCTATTAAAAAGGAATATTCCCCTGCTGATGCTTGACCAGACATATGCAAATTAGAAACAGATCATACTCCGCAGTTGAGGTGGAGGAGTACGAGATCAGCGTTAGACAACACACCGGTAGACGAATCTCAGGTATAGTTTCACGAATACGATTTGTGAAGAATAACCCAGTATACTTCTACAGACTGATACTAAACCTTTTTTATGGAATTTTATCAAGATTCGTACTCTTGGACTATTACATCCGTCTGAACTACCGAATGAGGTACGGACCAGCTTTTAATGGTATACAAGCTCTCACCACCAGGATTTAGAAGGTAACAACCTCTAAAAACTAATTATGTATACTGTCACGGTATTTATTTTAAATATTTGTATATAGCCATCTCTTACTTTTTAATGTTTAGTTGGCTGAAGAGGGGTATCGGCCCGAAACGCGTTATGTAATAAATCCAACCGAATAAAAAGGATGAAAAATTCGCCCAGTGTTTAAGTTTACGTCACTACATTGTGTCTTCGAAAGAAAAGAAAAGAAAAGAAAATACAAAACACGGTTTCCTCAAGATAGAAAAAATAAAAGGTTATGCTGTATAAAACATACCTTCAAATCACAGATCTTTGTAAACATAAAATTGTTTTAAAACTTCTCTGTACATTAATCAATTTTTGTCATCTGATGGAGAAATATACATTAATTATTGCTTTTTATCAATTTTCGATGACAATTCCATAAGTCTTGCTATTCTATTTTCATATCACTTGTGTTTTTTTGTCCATGTGCAGTAATGTCTGAAGATTATTTTCTTGTGAGGACAAAGCATGTAAAATATGTGAAAATAAATGCAAAGAAATAAGTCTTATTTAACAATGTAAAAGAGAAATCTATAAAAGGCTTGTTTTTGCTAAACAGAAAATGACGTCACAAGTGTTAATCTCGTTTTATAAGGTTTAAATGTGAATAATAATAATAATGAAGTAAAATAATAAAGTTACATAAAATTAACTAAACCAAACCAAACCTCCGATCCTACATCATATAGCTCCACTGCTTAGCTTCTTATTCAGTCAGCTATTGCCACTCTTGGATATGAAACTTCCAAAAACTTATAAGCTAAACACTAAATTTTCAGAGGCCCAATTTTTGGAAATGCTTGAGAAGTGGATCCTATTATTTGGACAAGGAACTGTTTGTGTTCAGGGCTACATGCTCACTAAGTTTTGATCAAATCAAAGACCAAAAAATTTGGCATTGCTAGCAATAGGAATCATTTTTGAATAATTTTTTTAATAAATAATTCTGAACAACAAATTTGATCACAATGTTTAAACAGTATTTCACTGGTTCTGTCATGTCATAATTTTTGTTTTAGTCTACTGAAAGAAGTGAAAAAAAGTCATCCCAAAAAATTCTCCAAAATTTCTGTCGATCAATAAAAAAATCCCAATCTGAAAACACTGAGCAATATTGCACAAAACTACTTTTGGTTCTCGACATCACTTCCTACTTTTCCTTCCAAACTTACCGTATGAGGTCATGAAATTGCTAGGTGTATGCTGCATGAGACTCTCATTGAACGGAAGATCAACATTTTGCTGTTTTACCTGAAGTGTGATTCAATTTCACACTGAATGTTGAAACAAGCAGACTAGGATCTTATCACCACTTTCTATTGACAGTATTATATTTTTTTGCCATCTTAATAAAAATATCGCCAAGTGGTGATTTTGATCCTACACAGTGCAACCCCTGTTAGTCACGTTCTGATAGTTTATCTAATCTGTAATTTTGATTTAATGTTTTTGTGTATATTCAATAGCAAATTAGAAAATTTTGTAACCAAATATAGTTAGACAATGGCCTATTATATTTAAATAATAACTGAATCACCACCATAAAATCTCACATTTGAAATACTATTATAATAAAAACATCAAGATATTTAAAATTAAAAATAAAGAAAAAACTTTTTGATATATTTCTATCTTGAGGAAACTGTGTTTTGTATTTTCTTTCTTTCGAAGACACAATGTAGTGACATAAACTTAAAAAACACTGGGGGAATTTTTCATCCTTTTTATTCGGTTGGCCCGAAAGAAAGAAAGGAAAAAATTTTTTGATATACAGTAGAGCGTCGATAACTGGAACCAATTGGGGACTGGGGTCATTCCAAGTAGTGATTTTTTCCAATTTCCGATTATGTACGAAAAAATATATTAACCTGTCCGATGTTCAAATTTTTCTCGTTGCGTGTCGCTTCGTGTTGAATTTTCGTCGATTTTAAGCCTAACGAAAATTTTTATAATAATCATCGAGGCTATCGTATCGTTAAAAATTACTTCTTTATTTTGTACAAACAAAATAAATATATTGAAGAATATAAAAAACATGAAAATTATACTTTAGAAGTAAATTTAGTATCAAAAACGTTCGATTCAGCACGACACAGTCCGACTGAAAATCGTTCCAGTTTCCGGCCATTTCAATTACCGATGTTCCAATTTTCGACGCTCTACTGTATATTGTAAATAAGAAATATACATTCTGATATTTATGAAGTTTTTAAACAAACTTATTTATGATTGTTTAAAGGGAAATGAAGAAAATAGCTGTTTTAGTTAGCTATTCACTTAGAGACCTTTAATTTTACTGTAGGAAATATTTAATGTAAATTGCATAGATAACATGTTGATTGCAGATGTGATCAACATGCTCTATTATTTCCAAATTTAAAATAAATAAATTAGAATGAATTAATAAATATGATGGTATCATTTAGAAAAAATATTTCATTTAAAGAAATAAATTAATATTAAAATTTAGGCAATCAGAAAATAAAGTTAATTACATTTACCTCTATTAACAAAAGTGCACTGCAGATACAGTCACTTGCAGCTTCATGCACCATAGCAGCTGTCTGAGGATCATTCTTAAAAAGATTAATTATAATTTATTAGTTAGCTGTGGGAATTAGTTAACTGAATTTATTATTATTATTATTCATTTATATTAACATCTCTATTTTTTTAATTCTTGAGTGGGCATGTAAAGTATACAGGCAACTCCAGATTGTCTGGAGTAATAAATGGCACAGATGCCAACTAAAAGTCCCAAAGTACTTAAACTTCCAACTCCACAGCATAGGCAAATAACACTGTGCTGTTTAGACTGTTAAAGAGCATAAATGGAATGTAAATAAGTCTACTTTTAAGATTTTTCACAGTGACACTTGATTTATTTCAAATTTGACTTGAAACATTTATAATTCAAGTCCAAACTTTACTATTATTTTGGGGTTTATTTAATTCTTGTTATTTTTTGGAAAAAAAAAAAAAAAATGATTGAGACTATACCTCTATGTCACCAATCAATGGCATCTCGGGTTAAAGTGCCCTCTTCATATTTGAAATGCTTAAGAGTATATGATTTAGTATAGCTTTGTAGAAGATTTTGCCTCCATTAAACTGGTTTTCACTATAGTATCATTTCATTTACATAAATCACAATTTGGCCACTATTCAATATCATCTTCATCTACATTTTTACCTCAAGAAATTTTAGTAGCTACTTTGGACAAATTAGCAGTTATTGTTCACACAACTTCATGAATTTCAAGCCTGTTTAAAATGTGTCAACCAAAAACAAGCATCAACATGCCATGGAAGATTTAAGACCTCAAAGAATTTTGCCTGGTTCACAGATTCTTCCAGACAGTAATTACTAATCTTTAAGGGTCTAAAAGAACTGGATAAAGCCATGTTATTTTGGTAACATGGCTTTATCCAGTTCTTCATATGTAGATCTGTTTATTATTTACTTACATCTCATGCCACTCATATTTTAAGGAAAATAATAATTTTATTCATTTTTCTTCTTTCTCCAGATCACAAACTGCTTGTTTACCTTTTCCGTATTGCAGTGCACACTGTTTAGCAGTTACTTCTAACTGTTCTACAATCTGAAGTTTTTGTTGAATACTAAGCAGAATAATCTTTTTTGAAGTTGGCCATTTTAACATGTTTACTTGCTTTTTTGACTTTTAGTTGGCAGTAAAGTATGCACGGGATTTAAAATGAATCTACATAACTGATGTACTATTAGAAAATCTTAACATAACATTATAATTCATACACAGCACAAATTTATCATCCTTGACTTTTTTAAAATAATGCCATGCATTACTTATGTTTAAAATTATAAAATTAATGTAAAAATTAGCACAAATTTATTTTTAGAAGGGCCAAGTTTTTCAAAATGCTTTTTGTTAAATTCTTAGATTGCAATGTTTACCAATGTCAAAAACACTGCCACCTTTTTGGTGTGAATAATATGTAATATAGGCATATTTGTGAACCTTGGCTAATACTTACTGTAATACTTAATATTAATTAAGTTTAATAATAAAACATTAATTCTACCAAATTCAAAATAATATTGAAATAAGTTTGACATCCAATATTCAGAAATTCTTGAAATCAGTTAAATGGTTTTGGTAAAAACCAATTAACTGATTTCTAGTGTCTTTAAACATTATCTCTAAACAATTATTCTTTTTTAGAAAATTCTTCCATTTATTAATTATTAAAAAATTATATTATATCAACAAAAACTTAGTGTTATTACATATATATTTTAAAAAATTATTTTTTAATTTTTTAAAATTTTAACTAGTCACAGATAATCTGCAAACCAGTTAAATTAATTTGCCCCTAGATAATTGAAAGTTGCCTGTATATGTAATCCATCACATTTCTTACAAAAATTCTTTTTGAATAAAATAAGTTACTAGTATAATTATTTCAGATACTGTTCAGAATTCAATGCTCTAGCTACCTGTTCTCTTTTATACTTTATTTACCATAATTGATATCAACATTCAAAAGCCAAATTTATGTGAATGTCACCTATTCAAATTTTTTTTTTACTCATATCTAATTTCAGATATGTTATTAGGTAATTATGTAATGAATATAAAAAAAAGATTTACAATTACTATTTTAAATACATATGCATAAATTTTGAAAAATGTTTGATATCATGTGAAAAAAAAAGATTAATTTTATTTGAGTTTGCTAAACATTAAATCAAATTAACTAATGACAATTTCATACTTAATTAATGATCATTCATAAGCAGGTCTTACTTAATGAGTTGGAATAAAAAGTTCAATTCTTATTCTCAAGTCTCATTTCTAACTTTTCTTAGCATAGTAATTCAAATTTGAGACTGGATTACAGTTGTAGTCCATGCACTGCTCACGTAAAAAAACATCTTTACTACAGAACTAATACATTGGTTATGATTATACAGAGTGGAGCAGAATGGATGGATTTTTTTAAAAAAAAATCACATATGTTAATTGTTACTACAAAAGATATTTGTTGGAAGATATGAGTTCATATTGAAATAGTATTTTACAGAATCAAGTGTGGAAAACAACATCTCCTATGTGGTGTCTGTTATCAGTGATGCATTTCTGGAGGCAATTTTGGTGACTTTCACGTGAATAGCTTTCTTTAGTTCTTGCAAAGAATGGGCTTATGCCCATATACATGTGCTCTGAGGTGTCTCCACAAGAAATAATTGTACATGGATAGGTCGGGCGAACGAGGAGGCCAATGAATATCAGCGAACCCGGATTTGAGGCAACCAGGGAAGAGACGACAAATAACGTCAATTGATGCACTAGCTGTGTGGGCCATCACCCCATCCTGTTGAAACCACACACATCTGATGGGAATGTGTTTCCATCGTAGGCAAGGATGCAGAAACATATTTCATCAGATGTGTACAACTGAGTGATCCCCTTTGCATACGACTGTTTCCTCAGTTGTACACAAACACACTGTATTCTATCATTCATGGCTCCATGCCTTCAACTGAAAACACAATGTTAAGACCTCACTACTTTCACACTACCTGCCACACATCTGTCACTCCACCTGATGGTGAGTTCTAGCCATTTCAAAAATGTCTATCCTTTCCCCATCCTGTATATAAACAATAACCAATGTACAGTATACTTACTGATTGCTTATTTATGGTTATGTACAGTACCTGTAAACCTATTTTTTTAATAGAGCATCAATATTTGTATTAATACTTAATCAGCTTGCAAACATTACTAATCATCTTTATTATAACTAATGCAATTATATTTATTTAATAAGTCATAAAATTTAATTTATTTTTAATATTTAACTTAATATCTTAATATGTGTTTTTTATACTTTTTGTATACTTAAAATTTGAAATTCAATACTTTCAAATAATACTGTTTTGCAATTATATTATTTACAAATATCATTTTCTTTCAAAACAATTGCTTTATACCTGTAATATAAGATGACATTTTAAAATAATAAAATTCAGAATACAATTATTCCAAATAAAAACTAAATATCTACACCACTTTTGTACAGATATTAAATATCTTAGTAATAACTATGCCTATTTAGTTTTAAACCAATACATTCATATCATCTCAATGTTTTTGACAGTAAATAAACATCTCATGACAATCATTTCAAACAACTTAACTTCTATGAAATAAAATAATAGTATAATTAAATTACCAGAGCTTGGAAAACAAATTTCAGTAATGTATGTAGGGTGGTATCTTGAGAAGGAAAGCCTCCAATTGAAAGCCAACTCCCAAGACATCGAAAAACTTTGGTATGTATTCTAGGATCTCCATGACTTAGGGTTTGCATACATGCATTCTGAAATGCAATAAAAAATATTTAAATTTTACTTTAAATTCAATAATTGTTTGTAAGTATAATATATATAACTAATTATCAAACTGCAAAAAAAGTCAATTTTATTTAAAGCATTTCAATAAATAACCTTGATTTTATTTTATAGATTATATACATACATATTGTTGGAATATATTTTTTGTTTTTGGTCATTATGAGGTGAATACTGGAAAGCATTGTCACAATATAAATAGTCCAGAGAAAAACCAAATTAGAATCTGTACATGAATGTAACTTTTACATCAGACTAAGTAGAAACTATTCTTTCAGTAAGAACAGTCTTACTTAATTCTAATTTATTATGAGAAATGTTCATATATACATATTGCATCCTAAAAGCAGCACCAATATATTAACAAGAAACTCCAGTAGAATTATTGACCAAAGAAATTTGATATCTTCCTGAATTTTTCTCAAAAAGATAAATAAATCCCCATCATTAACTATCAAACACCATAGAGATGGTTGAGGGCTAATCAGTAAAAGGTATCATGCTTTATGAAATAACTAAGCATGAAGTAATATTATCAAGATAACAGACAAGACTTTGTGAACTTTTATCTGATTGAAAAAACATAGCAGATTTAGGAGAGACTAAGAAACTTTATTTATAATAAAATCAATCTTTCTAAAAAAATAACCAGTAATCAAAATGCATTTGAATTAATTTCCCACACAGAGATGAAGGCTAAATGAACTAATGCAGAAATAACTTTATTTTTATATGAAAGGAGTTGGTATGAACATCTAGTTATTATAAAAATAGATAAATCAAACTTACAGAAAACTCTAAAATCAAACTAGATGCTAATCACCTTATGTTAAGGTCTAGAAAATAGAGTTGTGTAAACAACAGAACCTTGCTATAAGAAATGTTTTAGAATAATTGGTTAATAATCATTTTTGTTTCATTTTTAATTTTTATTAACAAAATGGGATCTCCTTTATTTAAAGTAGGTAGATCAAACTCATTTAAACAACGGGCCATTTAATGCAACTGGTAAGATTCACACAGACCACATCACATTTACAAATTTTCTTAAAATTATAATTTGAAGTGATAATGCGGGAATATATGAAGCGTGCAATGCCATAAGGTTGTAAATGCCATTTTTCTCAAAATATGTTTTATTGAAGAAATTAATTTTAAATGCAATGTTTTTTTTCCTACAAAAAATATTGTGGCGATAGTGGCACTCTAAGTGGCTATATTTTGAAGATAAATTTATGTGCAAGCCATATCTAGCAATAAAAAGTAGATAAATAGCTTTTTGTGATGTATCATAAAATCCATACATTAGACTAGTGTTCACTTTGTAAACCATAAGCAGCTCTTATTTCATAATTGAATTTTATATTAAATACCAAGTCATAGCATTTATTTCAGATCTTTCAGCAGAAATGTATACAGTGCAGTGTCTCAAGCTGATGAAAGTCAATTCATTAGCCTACAGACAGCTTGGCTAATCTGGTACTGGCCATAAGAGGCTAACTCAATCAATTAGTATCTACAAATCAGTCTGGATGTAGTGCTGTAATAATGCACACAAAAATCAATAAGATAGATATCAATATTGTTTGTGCGATTCAAATAAGTTACAAAAATAAAATGATTTATTTTTATTAAAACACCCAATAAAAATTTGCTTTTCCAATTTTATATTACACTAACAGAAACACATCAAAATCACTGGTTTTATTCAATTAAAATACAATGAGCTTATTTAAAATTTGGCATTCTACATAAAAATCATCAATACAACAAGTATTTTCCAAGCTGTTTGCAGATGATTCACATATATCCATTCTCTGGTACCATAAGGTTCATCCCACTGGTTCTCTCTCTCAATGGCTTCTTTCAATTTTGCATCTGGGTCCCAGGGTGGCAATTTAGCATTCCTAAAACCAACCAACTTCAACTGGAATGGTTTAAGATGAATGGTGAGGGTAGTATTGGCCTGCCTCATAGCAATCTCATTGGCTGTTATAAAATTCAATTTACAAACTGTTGTATGTTCAAGTTTATTCTTCTTTTTAACTAGTTGCCCAGGACGCCCCCTAGCAGGCGTTCTAGCAGCAGCAGTGTCATTCCGTGGTATAAATAATAAATTCATATTACAAATAAAAATAATAATATACTGAATTTCTCATGGTGTACCCTACTAAAACTCAGTCAAAAATGCAAAAAACCGCATCTAAATAGTACAGTAGAAGCCGAGTTCTTCAGGGTAATCCTGAACCCTCTCCGTGGGAGGAATTTTAAAAAATCCCTTCTTAACATGCATTCTCATGGCATATCCTACTAAAACGCAGACAAAAAACTGCATTTATTGTTATTTTAATATTGTTATGCAAAAACTGAATTTATTGTTAATTTAAATAATAGCTAGGGGCACCCCTAGTGGCTGTTTTTGGCATACCATGACAGACTGCCCAGTTTTTCAGTTTTATATAGTAGATAGATATATTTGTCAAGAAAGCATTAAGATCAGTAGATCAGCATTAAGTAACAAACTGGATGGTTAGAATCATATTTTAGGCTTATCATAAAGTAACAGTAAAATAAATACAGAGATTGGCATTAAAAGTTTGTAGATGGCACTGTGATCAATATAGACAAAACATTTATTGAAAAATAATGACAATGTGTAATTAGCAATGTGTAATTAGCAAACAATGACAATGTGTAATTAGCAAACAAAACAGGAATTCGCAGTAATAGTGAGAAACTGATTGTTAAAATGATTAAGAAAACTAAATCATTAGATGGCATGTGAATGTCCAACATGTTTGTCAATTGCATTCCTATAGACATAACATTGTATCTTTGCCAGCCACTGCATTACACCTGAACCATTGCATCTTTTACAAATCTTTCTGCAGTGGCGTCATTTACAGCATAAGAGCTTTAATTTAATAACTGAACTGCATTTCTATTCCCATATCTTTACTCAAACTAAGTCTTACAGTCTCAAACATTCTTTAAATTAACATATACAATAATATGTTAAGGATAAATAGCTTACTTCAGCAGTTCCCAAAGTGTATGTCATGGCTTCCTCACAGTGGCACCAAAAATGTTATAAAATTTTTATAATTTTACTTAATTTAATAAATATTGGCTATTTCACTATTTTGCAAATTGTACTCTTTAGAATTTGACATAGGGCACCTTGGAAAAATCTGGATTTAGCAAGGGTGCCGAGAATCAAAAATGTTTGGAAACCACTGGCTTACTTTATAGTAAAATTATTGATTATATGAGAGAATTCGAAAAAATAAAATGCATTTTGAAGATGAACTAAACTAATGGTTTATGACAGTGAAAAGAATGATGAACAATGTTGTTGTCTCCTCCAACACTGCTAATAGTCGCCTTACGAATAACGTCAACAAAACTCAGATAAATCTGCAGAGATGCAAAGCTGCTTCTTCTTTATTGCTGAAAACTGCGGAAGATTGGAATTCCGATATACTGTTAATCCAAGAACCGTACCTGGTGAACAACAGTATTGTCCGGTTCGGGAAATGGAGGAAGTATCCTCCAAAAGACTATACAACCCGTATTACAACCGGTATTTTGGTACGTAACAAGAATCTTAACACTCAATTTTGCCCTACTTGCAGTACTGAGAGGGTTACTATCATCCTGCTAACTTTCGATAATGGCGTCTTGTACCTCTCCTCTGCCTACTGCTCTCCTAATGATCAGCTCGAGAACCTTATCAATGATCTTGACAATATAAACAACTATATTGGTCATCACCCATGGCTTATTGGGGGTGATTTAAACGCCAAATCTACAATTTGGCACAGTCCGTTTGGTGACTCCAGAGGACACCTTGTAGAAGAATTTATGGCCAAAAACTCTCTTACTTCTAGGAACACCAGTAACCTTCCAACTTATTTCACTGATAGAGGCAAAAGTTGGGTAGACGTTTGTCTCACCAATTCTTTTTTCCACCATTTAATCACCTTCTGTGAAACTTCTGACACCATTACTGCCAGTGATCACCGGTATATCCGGTGGAATCTCCAGAATATCCAGACTAGCAACAGTAATACTGAGGCCAAATACCACACAGATTGGCATCAGTTCCAAGATGTGTTCAGGGACATCTGGTTGAAGGCTAACCCTTATAAAGTGGACATCAATAAATTAGTGGACACCTATTCTAACTCCATTCTCCAAGCTTACCACAAGACAACCACTAGTACTGCTAGCAGAAAGAAGGGGGCACCTTGGTGGAACAAGGACCTGGAGGTGTTAAGGCAGCAGGTGAGGGCTAACCTTAAGTGCCTACAAAGGTCCCGGAACCCCATTAACAGAGAAGACACCAGGAATAAATATAGGCAATCTCTGAACAACTACAAAACGCAAATTAATAAGGCTCGGACACAGGCCTGGAGGGCCTTCTGTACTAAAATGGGCAATCTTTCTGTTTGGTCGGATCCTTATTACATAGTATGTAAGCCAAGAAAGAACACTAGTATCCGAATTAACCTTTGCAAAGACAATGGGAATCATACTACAACTTATAAAGAAACTATGGAACACCTTATGGACGTCCATTTTCCATTGGATGATGCCTCTAATGACACTCCCAGACAAAAAGACATCAGAAATAACATGAATGTCCTCCCTGAAACAGATGACGATGTTCCCTTTTCATATAACGAGGTGTACAGGGCAGTCAAATCTTTAACAAACAAAAAGTCTCCTGGACTTGATGGTATTACGCCTCTAATGCTCAAACATGCATTCAATGCCGTCCCTACAGCCCTAGTATACATCTATAATAAGTGCCTACAGCAAGGGGTCTTCCCAAATAGTTGGAAGCATGCAGACATCAAATTTATCCCTAAAAGGGTCAACGAAAACATTAAGAAGGCTGACCAACTTAGACCCATCAGCCTCCTTTCCGTTCCAGGGAAGGTTTTGGACGGCCTCATTATCAAAAGGATTAATCATTTTCTCAATACTAATAACCTCCTAAATAAACAACAATATGGCTTTGTAAAGAGCAAATCTACTTACCATGCCATGAATAGGGTTACCAAATATATTAATAACTCATGGAAAAAAGGAGAGCACACACTACTCATTTCAATAGATTTTAAAAATGCATTTAATACTCTGTGGTGGCCTGCCCTAATGGGCCAACTTAAATCCTTTAAATGCCCTCAGAACCTTTACAAAATACTGCTCAACTATTTGGAAAACAGGACCGCAGGTATATACAACTATGGTGAAAGAATCATCCGTCTCTTGTCCAGGGGTTGCCCTCAGGGATCCCGTTCGGGACCAGGTCTTTGGAACATTGCCTATGACGGACTGCTTCAACTCAACGAGGATAACACCAACCCCAGTTCTGGTATCATCCAAGGGTATGCGGATGATACCCTTGTGATGTTGTCAAACTACAATAACGAAATACTACAACAAGACGCTAACGAAATTTTAGACAAAATTCACGAATGGTGTGTAAATAACAATCTTCAAGTGAATTTCAACAAATGTGAAGCCATGGTCTTATCTAAGGGGAGACAACTTAAAAAGCCCTTGAGGATATTCATGAATCATCAAAGGATTAAAAATACTACAAGTCTCAAATATCTTGGGTTAACTTTTGATCAAAATATGAGGTGGGCATCACATATCACCAATGTCACTAATCGTGCCATCAAAATTTCTAACGCACTCCAATGTATAAGCCATAGGAGTTGGGGGATGAACGAGAAGTTCATCAAAATAATCTACAAAGCATGTATTGAAACCATTATTCTCTATGGCGCCCCCTTCTGGGCAGAGGCGGTCGACAATGTTCGCACCAAAAAGAAATTAAACAAAGCTCAAAGACTCTCCCTTCTCAGGTTGTGCAGAGCTTATAGGACTGCCCCGACGGCTGCTCTCCAAGTTCTTTCTGGTGTCCTTCCCCTCCACATTAGGGCGAAGGAGGAGATGTGGCGGTGGCACCTGCTCAACGGAGGGACAATCGACGGACAAGACAGTGAACTTTACAAATTTATGGAGATTGGGCTTTTTCCCAACTTGAACGAGCCCCTTCTTTCCCACCTTACATCTAACCTAAATGGTAAGCCCGAGGTCTCAGAACCCCATCCCAGTATCGCGGGTGATATTTCTATCTTAGACTTTCATGACAATCCCAACTATTATATACAGATATTCACCGACGGATCTAAAAGCCACAGCAAGGTGGGATCAGCATTTGCGGTTAAGGAATGCAACAATAGCAATTTCTCTTACCAGGCAAGCTATCGTCTTGCCAGTATCTGCACAATTACTCAAGCCGAACAGTTCGCCATTCTGCAAGCTCTTAAATATGTTAACAACTCTAAGATCAGGAATCGACATATTAGGATCTGTTCTGATAGCCAAGTCGCTATCAGGAGAATAGTCAACAATCTTGGCTCTCTCTCTCTTCTTATTTGGGAAGAAATTCTCTGCTCACAAAACAGCGTGGCCTTCTCGTGGATCAGGGGCCATACGGGTGGAAGAGAACTCTTTGGCGGACTCCCTCGCAAAGCAAGCTGCTGCCTCCTCTGCCACCCCCACCTACTGGGAAGCCTCAGACATCGCTATTAAAACCACAATTCACAGTACCGCCATCCAGTTGTGGCAACGCGAGTGGGAAGACGGAGACTCCGGAAGAGCGACCTACCAATACTTTCCAAACATCTCGTCCAGACTTCAAAACAAGAACTTCTGCGCCAACTTCCATAACACACAGCTCCTGACAGATCATGGAAATTTCCGGCAATACCTACATCGATTTGGACTTAGGGAACATCCCTATTGTGACTGTGATGACATCTCCTTACAGAATGCCACTCACTTGATCTTTGACTGCACCAAACATGACAATCACCGGATTAATCTGGAAAGAGTAACGCTAAAAAAAGGCTTCAATTGGCCCTGTCCACCACAAGCTCTCGTGGAAGATCCGGATATTTTTGCAGCCCTAGAAAAATTCATCCGCGCTACCGGCGCACTGGACCCTACCTTTAACTAGTTCGTCCTACTGTTATTGGACCTTTTGTCTGTTTATTACTGTATTAATGCACCCATTACGCCTTACTTAGTTTTTTCCTTGTCATCTTTTTTTTTCAACTTGTAACTTATGTATTCATTGTATATATTTTGTATATTATCTTTTGTTTGGTTAATAAATGCGATACAGGCACTGATGAGCCTTCCTACTTCACCATCTATCCTATCTTACTTTTTCTTCACCTCCCGCCTTCCTCAACTCTTCTCATCTTTCCTATCTCCCTTTCACACCCAGGCAATACCTATGAGTAGTCCTGGGTCTTCATCCCCTTTGTGCTACTGCTACTACATATGTTGTTATAAACATTTAAAGTTAACTCTTAAAACTAAAAATTACTTCTTTCAATGTACCAGATAAAAACAATTTTGTAGGGGGCTCTCAGGTTAGGCTTTAGTGATGAGAATGGTTCATTCTTATTCCCAGTAGTTCAAATTTGTTTCAGGTAGGAGAATCACATGGGAATCAGAATTGTCTTGATATTATTTGTGCAGTTGTTTAATTACTATGCTTTTAATTATATTTGTTGTTTAATAATATTAAAAACAACACTTATTTGCACTTTTTATTTGAAATAAAGTTATTTGATAGGGAGCAGTCATTTCTAAATAGCAAACTAATTCACACATAATTTATTCTATGTTAGCAATTCCTTTATGCTTTTGTTCAGGTGTGAGAGTTTTAGTTATTCTGTTTACCTCTAAGTTGTGTAATAATTTTTCTCTTTAGTTTACAATAATTTACTTGTTCCTTTATATTCCATATCAGCAGTTCCCAAAGTATGGGTTGCAAGAAGAGCTGTATAGATTACAAGGGGTTTTACAATAACCTGATACACTTATCCTGTGGACTTAACATTGTACCATTGCCACTCTATTATGCCTGAACCATTGCACTTTTCTCAAATCTCTCTTCAGTATCATCATCTACAGGGTAAGAGCTTTAATTTGCTATCTTAACCGAATTTTTAGCCTCAGCTATTTACTCAAACTAATATGGACAAACCAAAATCCTCTTTCAATTAATATGTATATGTTATGGACAAAGTGATTAATATGGGCATTATGAATAATGACCAACAAAATCGGGCAAAGTGATAATACGTTGAGGAGTGATCATCCGACATATGCTAGACAATCAGAACTTACATCTTAGTTGTGCATGTTTATTGCATTTAGTAGCAAATTTTAAATTTATGTGACCAGTAGTTAATTTTTTTTTCTTTGACAAAAATGGAAGAATTATTAAGTGATATGAATAATCGTTCAACAAACGATTAAATGAGTTAATACCAGAAAAAGGTGAGAAAAATCAAATTTTTACAAAATCAGTGTATGATACAAAAAGTGAGAGTAAAAAATGAAAGTTACTTCCAAGTTACCAGAAGAATATCAGTTAATAGTACTTTGAAATAATTCACAAAAATATTTCTAAATGAAATAAGTGGAGTGTTTTAATCAAATTTAAAATTTGGTACTAAACACAATACGCACAAGCAACTCAGAGTGCCGATTGGCTAGTGTATGTTGGATGATCACTCCTCAACGTATTAACATCTCTTTGCCCGACTAGGTGATAGCAATATTCATAATGACCGGTCAATTTGATACATTAATCAATATTTATCATACTGCATGTCCTTTTTGGTCATTATTCATAATGCCCAATTAATCACTTTGTCCATAGCATATATTGTTTTTCCATGTAAAACTGAAAAATGTAAACTTTTGAATTTAAGTCATATTTTTATTCAGATTAAGTTAAACTACTGGTTAACTCTAAGATATTTTATATTTATTTATTTTTGTAATGAAATGTTTTTAATATCTCGTTCAGCTGAAATAAAAAATCTCTCATAAAAAATCATTTATGGTTACTACTTTCTTACTCTAGTTTTAAAATTTATTATTATTGAACATTGTTTCTGAAAATAAAATACAAACTAATTAAAGTACATACCAGTAACTGTAAAACTTTGGGAGATACATGATTGAAAGATTCAATGACTTCACTTCTTCTATTGGCTCCCAATCTTAAAGACCTGCTGTTCACCTGAAATTATATTATTTCATTTAAAGTAGTTTACTTAAACAATCAATTCTTATTTTTATTAAGAAAATCTCATATGCATGAAAATTTCAAAAGTAGCTTTATGCATATTATCTTTAATGTATATATAAAACTTTTTGATATTGCTTTTGAAAATGTTGATTTATTTTTAAAAATATAAAGAAAATAATATTAGTTCCTATTAATTTGATAAATTAAAAATAATTAGAAATATATTTTTATGATATTTTAGTGATTTGCACAAGCCAGTAACAATTTTAACCCTCCGGGAGTTGTGCAATTTCTGTTGCATCCAGCAGTAGTATGAGGTCAATTACATACAATTTTTTTTTTTAAATCCAAAGTTGTATAAATGTGGTCATTGTATTAAAAATTTACATTTTACCTCTAATTCTATCATTTGTCTCCTTTCTAACCATGTAAAACCATTTTAGTTAGGTAATATAAAAACAATTTTTAAAATTGTAATTTTATCTAAATTATTAAAAAATTAACCATATTGAATTTCAAATAGCTATCCAAAGTGTTAAATTATATCTTCTAACTTTAATTTCTTACTAGAATGAAGCTAAGTATCTAATTTGAAAATCAGGAAAAATATTTTATGGATGTAATGAAAAAAAATTAGATCCATGCCCTGCCCCCTAAAAAATAAACAAAAAGGAGAGATTTCTAACCTGTAAAATAGGAGTGACTATCTGTCTTCTAATTGCTTCCACCTGTAAAATTTTTGTTTTGTTATCTTTCTAGAAAGATTTTCTTTACTGAAACAATTACTGTTGTAAAATTTTATTTAAATTTTATAATTAATCAACCCTCCATTAAACAAAAACCACTTATTTTACTTTAAAAATACATATTGCTCAAAATATTATAGAAAATGTTCAACTCTCTTGTTGAATCTTTACTTTAAAATATTTCATATAAACATACGTAAAAATTTTGAAGGACTTAAGACTAACAAATTTTAGCAAGCAAGCATGTGATGTCAAACCTTTAAATTAATAATGATATTAAATTAAAAATTATGCAAATTTTATGCATTAAATTTATTAACAGTATATCATTGTACAATACATGATATACTGTTAATAAACTCATATTAAATATTTTATATTTTAAATGGTTTATATCCTGATAACAAATGTTTACTGCCTCATACTGCCCAATCTGTGTTGCATGCTATAAAATTATAAAATTAAATGAGATGTTTGCAGTTTTTAGCTGTTTCATCACCTTGCTTTGTGTGTGTTTTATTCACAAACAGCATAAAATACATTATTTATATATGTACCTTGTTTTAAATTATGAATAATTGCATTAAAATTTAAAAAATATTCAAATTATATATATTTTAAATTACTTAATAATGTCTTAAGTAAATTATTATTTTACTCTAATTACCACAGTATAATTAGAGTAAAATATATTAATATATTTTACTACAGTATTATTTTCTAAAATTATTAATTAAAATTTTGACATGTTCATATTTTATGCTAATCATTTATATTTTGCAAACATTTTTCCACATTACAAACTAAAATAATAATTTAAATATTTAACTGTATATATTGCAGCTTTTACTATTAACATTACAATACATAAGAATTAATTAAAAGGGAAATAAAATGTTTCTTTTTATATTTTTACATAGTTTAAATGTTAAAATGTACACAAATGTTGACCACAATATCATAATGACCTTAAGACATCGCAGTGCACTCAAATAGATACATTAGCAATTGCATGAAATCTCTCAGATCCCAGCATTTTTTCTTGAAAAGTATTCATATAGCGAAAAAAGTGTCAACTACATGCCATCTGAGGTGTAAATTAAATTTTATTAAATTAAGGTGTTAGTAAATTAAACATTTTTCCCTCAGAGTTTTTATTAAATTTTAAATATAAGAAAATTCAAAACATAGGCACTATGAAGCCTGTGAGATCCCGGAGGGTTTAAAGTGTTCTGTGAAAATGGCTTTATGAATCAGAACAAAGTTGGAACCATGTGCATTATCATCACCGTTATTGCTGTTATATAACATTTTCTACATTTCTTTTTAAATATACACAAACAGAGTTACACATTATTTAAAGTAAATATATGATTAAAAACAAACATTTTCATCTCTTTTATTAAAATCTTTTTAATTAAAATAAATTTGGTAAATCAAATAAATTAAGCCAAAATTGAACAGAATAAGTCAATATTGTTAAAGCTATAATTCTCCAACTTATACAATGAATGATGCTCTTACAGTTGCAAGTTTGGAAAGTAATTAACAAATAGCTCCAAACTTTTTGTTTTATTTAAATTTTAGTAAATTATTATTTTTATTATAAGAAAGTTTTAAAAAGTTGTTCTGCTCAAGTTTGTTGTAATTGAAGTGATGCTGAGTCATGTCAGGCAGTACCCTGATAATTTTTTAAAGCAGGTACAACCTAGATGTTCACAAAGTACAAGGGTGTAAGGAGTCAATTCCAACCTGTTTTATTTTATCTGGGGATTATTTTTAGCTCTTGTTTTTTTTTAAGCATTTTATTTCATTATGAATAGATCACCGCACCTCACTTGAACAAAACTCAGCTTACTCAAAGGAATGCCAAGAGTGAATTGAATGTGTCATCAACCCAGAAATGAGTTCTCAGGGAACTTCCAAAGGAAAGTTAAAATTCTCTCTCACCCCCAAATTGTCATTGAAAATTTAAAAAGAAAAACAAAACAAACAAAAAGACTGTGTGTGGGTGATGACATGACATGAAAAGAAGATTGCTAGAGTTAAATATCAATGTATCATCATCATCCCAGGCATCAATTTAAGAAGAGATGAGCTGCAAATAAGACAAGGTGAAGCTAAGAATTGAGTGAGGTTTAGGAAAAAGGCTTTCAATTTGGATGGCAGATTAAAAGTTTCTTCTTGATGACAGTTAGGCAAGTTAATTGTAGGATCATTTTGTGAAATTCCTATATATAAGTCAGATTCATATTTCTTGTCAGTTTTTGTGGAGATAAAATGAACTTTGGGAACTTAGTTTAGGATAATTCTAAGTGTTGGGAAAGTTTTTGTTTAGATAAAGTATTCTTTTATATTTGAATTTTTTAACATATTTTGTATTGTACATAATTAGTACATAGAATAATAAATAAATTTTTTCATACATATTGTACATAGAATAATAAATAAATTTTTTCCGTTTTATATAAAGTAATTATTTAGGACTTTTTTATACATTAACAGGTTCATTCATAAATTTTTTTGCCCATTTAAAAGTCCAGGCCTGGCACCAACCAACCCTTGTTTTTGGATTATGTAATGCACATTAGGTAATTTACAGGCTTAAAAAAATTAATAAATAATAATAATAATAGACATTACAAGGGCAGTACCCTTATTGGACTTTAGACTATGTACTGTACTGTATCTTGGCAAAAACTAAGGAAGTTATTTCTTGCAGTATTTTTTGAGCTGATTATAAACATATAGGTAATTTTTAGCCTATTTATGCTGTTTTGCAACTATGGTGCCAAAAAGTTGTACTTTGTCTATACAAAACTCCATAGATTGTGGCAATTCAAACTCTGGGAGCATTTTGGCAATTTTTAATATATAACTACATGTAATTGATAATACTTCAATAAAAGTGCTTTTAATTTATAATACTATATTTGTATTTCCTTTGAAGTTACATCAGCCTGGTTGATAACTGTATCAATCACATAACACCACATCATTATTTATAGTTCAAACTGTTTAATGAGCACTTAGTTTACATATTTTTGGTATTTTAACAGAAAAATAACTATCTGTAAAGGTTCAACTACCACAATTTCCAGATTTGTTGGATGTGTGCACAGTCAACTGTTACGAGGAATCTCAATAACCTGGAACAAAGGCAACATGATTAACAAAGCTCACAAAGACTAAGAGTATCATCAAAGGAAAGACACTGATCTAAAAAGATTATTATGAAGAAGGTTTACAACCTTAGAGCAAACAAACATAAATGGAAAGGTGACAGGTGTTATTGCAAGTGTTGTCAAAGTTTGTCAAAGACACTGCAGACTGGAATGAAGAGCCCACAAAGAAATAAGAAAACCTGTTTCTCATGCATGGGAAAGCAGTCATCAAGGAGTCAAATCATTTTAACTTTTGGGAGACAAAAAGTCTCCTGTCACTTGCTGTAACCAATGAGCACATAGATTTATCACGCGAGTACGCTCTTGTTAACACCACAAAAATAGGAATAGAGGATAGTCGCTGGTCGACAGTTGATAGGACATGACGTTTAATTTCATTAATTCAATTATAAGATCCAATTACAGTATATCCACACTATTAAAGAATATCACAACAAGGTACTCAAAGATACATGCTTTTGCAGCTTTAACAAAAATTTACGACCTCCAGGTAAGAAATGTTGATTGTATGGCTAGAAAATTGTCTCGTGTGTCCAAACATTGCCAAATGTCAACAGGTTTTTGTTGCTCAGAAACATGTCTCCAGGGTGAGAAATCACCTAGTGTGTCACAGCATTGAGTCTGTTTTGAAAGGGACTGCATCTCATTTAAGGGTTGTGGATAACTACTCTTTGTCAAACATAACAAATATAGCTCAGTATGAAAATCAGTTAGTGATGACTTCAAGAGAACACTTTGTGAATTAAGAATGCTGTTCCGTCAAGACTTGGTCAAACAGGTAAACAATCATATTTTTGTTATTTTTTCCCCATAAGTTGATTTTTCTTCCTACTTTGTTGCTTTACTTCAGAATTTGAACATTAATGTTATAATGTTAATAATAACTTTGCAACTGCTACTTTAAATAGAAACATGACATTAAAATTAAACAACCTTATAGAAAAATCAGTCAAATATTTCAACAAGAGACTTTATATGCATGAAATGCACTGATTATTTTAAAATATTTACATTTGGTTGAATTACAATGTAAATACATCATAGCATCAACAGAAGTTTTCGATACATTTAAAGTACTTTAAAAATTTTAAATTATAAATCAGTTCATATAAACATTAAAAATAATGTTTTGAAATATTTTTATAATCGGTTTTATGAAGTTTTCTTAAATTTGGATATGTTTGTTTGTCTGATTTGTTATTATTAGTGAATATGGTACCTGAGGAAAACAAGTTGCAATTATATATAAAAAAAATTACCTCTTCAGGTAAAACAGTAAGAACTTCAAGAAGGACAGGAAGATGATGGGTTGCATTTCCAAATCTATAATATTATTTTAAAAAGTTTAATGATTTGCAGATAGTTTCTTAAATATAACATCAAATTTAATAAAATCATATTATATCTATATAAATTCACCTGTCAATTAAATCAGAAACTGGAGATTTCCATGTTGCCATCTGCAGTGCAAGATCAGCTAATGCCAAACACAACTAAAGGAAAATAATTAAGATACTTTTATATTATAAAAAAAAATTTAATGCAAATAAGTTATGTGAATAATGTTACCTGTGTGACAATAACAGAAGCTGTTTCTTGAGAGACATGACTGATGTGCTCCAACAAGGAATCCCTCAAAGACAGATGTGATTCCGGTGGAAGTTCGTGAAACGCATATTGAATCTGACAGAATTATTTTAAAATTAATTACATGGCTACAAAAATATTTAATTTGAATATAATGTTAAATATCTACCTTTGTCCTCATGGTTTGAGCGGCAAAATAACATGATTCTAGGTCTACATTATGGTGTAATAAATCATCGGCAATTTTCCACGCAAAAACCTATTTAAATATTAAGTTATATAATGAATAAATATTAGAACAAAACTATACACTTTTTCATTGTAACAAATACATTGATCAGTTTACTTAAGATACATTATTTTAAAAAGTAAATGAATCATCAAAATTTATGGTTCTGAAAATCATTAAATTCACTAATTGTCTCTCATTAATGCAAAATAAGAAAGATTAAAAATAAACCAAACTATCTTTCTGCATTAAACCTGTTTACCTGAAAAGCTTTTAATTACATTTATCCTTATTCTAAGTTTGGCTTCATTAAAGAGCATATTTTGATTTACTATGGAAACTGCAAAATGGTTGTTCTCATTTTTACACTCAACTTGAAGATGACATTTGAAATATCAAATATATTTGTTTGTAATTAAAAACTTTGCAAGTAAACAACTTTAACACTAAAAGACAGTTTGTATTTTAAGATATTTTGGTAAGAAAAATAGATTCAAATAATATGTCAATATACTAAAAGAATAATTTTCAATCAATTTTAGATCAATTGATTGAAATTATTGTAAGAAATTTCATTCTAATTTTTTTACTTAAAAAAAATTATTATATTTGCACAATATTTTGAGAAGAATTTTTACAATATAAAAACAAACTTTTTTAATTCTCCAATTCTTCCTATTAAATTTTTATTGTATACATTTTTTCAAAAGAAAATAACATGATTCTAATTATTAAATAAAATTACTTAATAAATCACTTATTAATGTTTAAAGGATCAAAGTACCAACAACAGATTTTTAAATTTAGCAAATGTAAAAATTAGAAACATTATATAAAAAGATTTAAAACAAAACAATAGCCTTTAATAGCTGTAATAAATTAATAAAAAAGTAAATACTCTTAACTACATTTAGAGAACCAGTCATATTCAGATTTAAACAAAATTCTTAAGCAGTTCTGGTGTTTAAAAATAACTATATATGTATAGTGACACATTATTCTTTACATACAAGTATAAATATACTATATATATAGTGATATATGTAAATTATTCATGCAATTAAAAAATTTTTACTAAGAAAAATCCTTCAAGAGCTACAATACTCACTACACCAACTTCCAAGGATTAAATACAATATCCAAATACATTTTGCCTTAAACACATGGTATTTTTCACTGAAGAAGGCTAACTACTTCAGGATGGCACTTTATACCATACTATCTTATCCCACCATGCACCCAGCACTATTCCTTTATTCAAATTAGTTTATTACATATTATATTAAAATGTTCTTTAATTCTTTATTTAACTAAATTACTTTCTTTATGTAATATCACATGATTATTTTTTATCAATCTTACAGTTATTTTTAGTACAATGTTGGTATGGTAAATCTATTTTTTAATCTAACAAAATGCTTCATGTTCTTTTATTCTCTTTTCTAACTGCCATTTTGTTTCTCCTATATAACATTTTGGCTGAAAGCATGTACTGTACATATAATTTTATACACAACACCTGATTGTACTATATATCTTATTTTTCTGTGTGTGAAATAAAGAAAATGATTTAATTAAACAAAGAATTAAAGACCATTATAATATAATAAATAAGTAAATAACATTAATTTAAATAAAAGAATAGCACTGGATGCATGGGATAAAGTGCCACTCTGAAGTAGGCTAGTTGTATTTTCAACTGAAGAAGCATGTGTGTTTGAGGCAAAATGCATTTGAAAATTGTATTTTAAAGTCTTAATCTAAATAAAAGTTCTCCTTATCAAGAATTTTTATCATAGTAGTATTTTAATCCTTGGAAGTTAGATTGAGTAGTTTGGCTCTCAAATAATTTTTCTTTTATATATATATATATATATATAATATATATATATATTTCATATATGATATATATTTCATATATATATATATATATTTAAAATTACAGGTATATAACACTAACACCATTAAAGAAACTTTTATTATTATATAATAAAAACATTAATGATTTGAAATCAAATTATTATATACAGTAGAGTTCATTTACAATAAACTTGCTTTTTAACAAACTCTTGGCTATAACAAATTGAGTTCAAAAGTATAAATGAAACAACCATAAAACCATGTTTTTTTCTGGTTACAATAAACCCATATATAATAAACTTTTACATATAACAAATAAACAAATAATATTTAGCTTTAAAAACAATGAAAGTTATCACTCTGAATGAACTATGCATACAAAAAATACTTTAACTTTCACTATGGTTCAAATCTTTAGGTAAGTAAATTTTTCCTTTCCCTGGCAGCATGATGAGAGTAAGAGAGAAGCATTAAATTTGTAAAATGGTGTATATAAAATATTACGGATAAACAGAAATCAGTTTTCCAGGTTGTGAAAAAAGATTTAAGGTGGAAGCTTGTATAATTGTTTTTTCTTTATATAAAATGTCTTCTTCAAGATGACTTCCTAAACAAAACAGAGAATACAAGAACAAAGTAAATATACATTCCAAGTTAGACTTACATTACAGGTATTTTTTCCAGTTACAATTTTAAAAATTACAAATAAACAAAAATGAAAAAATTTGTCCATATGGCACTGCAAAATAATGTATCAATGAGAACAGTTGCAAATTTTTTGACTAGCCAGCTTTCTACAACATAATATAGAAGAGTGGAATGTCGCCGTCATCATCATCTGAATTAAAATTCAGAATGATGACGAAACAAACTTCTCAAGAAAAATGAATCTAGAAATGACGCAAAAAAGATGTTCTAGGTGCATTCAGTAACTGCAGAGGGAACACATTTTCTGAATATTTTTCTCAAGAATATATCCAGATTAATAACACAGTATTGTTAGTAGGAACTTTGATGATATAGCTCAGTGCCATCAAAAATTATCATTCCACTAATTTCATTATGATAGTATTAATGTACTGATAATGTCTGTCTGAGGTTTTGTGCAAAAACTATTATTATTTGAGAGTTGTTATAAACACACAATACTCCATAAAATATTTAAAACCGTCAAAACACTTACACAAACTGTATTTTTGGTTGTGTATTATAGTGTGAAAGAAAAATGAACATTTTTAATTGCTTTTAGCAATCATCCTCATGTTAAAGAATTTATTTGGAAATGTATATCAGAACAGAACATGACTCCAGTTTTTGAAATGCAATAATGAAATGTTGGTTGTTTAAATGTTTTGAATATCATCCAGTATTTAGTCCATTCATTACTTATTTAAAATAGTTTTGCCAAAGTGTAAATGTATGTTACCAAATGTTATGTGACTAGCAAAAAATTAACAAACAAAGTAATAAACTTCTTTGTGTAACAATGCACATTTATTTAATACTTCTTATATTATAGTTTACTTTTTATCTTTGAGTGACACCAATGTTTAATTTTTCAAAATTATTAACTTTAATTATAATGAACAATTCCAACAATCCATATATGTTTGTTAAAAGTAGACAATACTATTTATGCAACGTAAGAAACAATAAAATCTTTAAAACTAAAATTACAGCTTTCGCTCATTTTGTCTCAAATGGACTAAGTCGATTTTGTTTAGAGTTAAACAGATATGTTGAGTATACATAAACATATTACAGTTTCTTTTTTTTTTTAATTTTTAGTTGCTAGAATACTACAACTGTTTAATTTCTTAAATTTAATAATTGTTAATGAGGCAAAAATATTGATTTAAAATAAATAAATATATATTTCTCCTGTTTTGTAAATAATTTTAATTCTTTTTATTTACATTTATGATAGGTTTCTTGATGTTAGTTTTGACTATTATTTACCTATTATACTTTGTTCGTGTAAAGGTAGACAATTGGGAACCTTTTCGCCAATTCTTTACAGTCAAATCTGCTCTTTGTCGATTACACCTACGAGTTTCTTCGAATTCTGATTTCCAAATAATCATCTGTTTTCATGTGGAAATGGATTAAAACTTATATTGGGTTCTCGTGTGATTTTGGAATTTTAATTCGGAATTTAATTCAAAAGCTTTGTTTTTCCTAATGCTACTCATCATTACACAGACAATACACAAGAACAATTCAAATGACCCAGATAAAATACTTTTGTTTTTAAACACCAGAAGGTGAGAATCCGGTAAAAAATGCAAATATACAGTTTACAAAAATCATAATACAAAAACAAAAAGAATCCTTCACTTGTGCATATAAGATGACCTAGGTTTCTAAAGCAGTGAAAAATGGATAAAAACCAAACATGAAGAAACAAATATAAAATAAATACTGTAATTTTCTGTTTATATTGTAATTAATCAATTACAAAATATTTTCATACCTATACTTTGATTGCATCTAAATTTAAGTGTTCTGCAGAATGAACAGAAGTGAAAATTCTAAAAGAATAATAGATCAGTTTTATTATTTGACTTTATTTTCAACAATATGAATGGATATTCTTTGGTTTTAGTTGGTAGTATCATACTTTGTGTTTGCCAAGCTTAATAACAAAATTATTGATGAGATACCTTATTTCAGTGAATATGTCTTCAAAATTTTAAATGTTTATATTCAGAGGTCTAATTAACTTGTCTTGAAAATTATATGATATCAGATAAATGCATTTAAATTACCTTTTTGAACTATATAAATTTATTTTTAGCATATTTTTTATTAAATTTAAGATTATGCAAATCCTTGTTAATAACAAAAATTTAAATACAATTTATAAGAAAAAAATCACATTTGAATATTGCTTACTTAAAATTTATTTTTTTTTGTAATCCACTTCATATCTCCTATCAGCACTAATAATATAAAATACATCTATATTACATACAACATACAGTTTGTTGTTTAATTGTTCTTCATTCTCCTGATGGATCATTTAGTGATAAGCATAAATTTTGCTGAAGGGAGCTGATCATACAAGGAACACACCAGTAATTGACTATGCAAACTTTATTATACCAGGAAATGCATTTTGGGTCTTCTGCCTCTCCTCAGTCCTTTAATATAGATCAACTTAAATAATAAATGCTCTAAAATAACAAAAACAAAATGTTTTTGTTATTTTAAACAGCAAAAATTGTAAACAACACTTTCTGGAACCTTTTACCAATGTTAGACGCAAAACGAAAAATTTCTGTTAACGTTTTCGAACTTTGTAGTAGTTCTTCAGACGGTAAAAAACGAGGAACGCGTTTTGCGTCTAACACCGGTAAAAGGTTCCAGAAAGTGTTGTTTACATCCCCGGTGTTCCTTGATGTATGTAGATTTTTAGCAAAAAATGTGTTTTGTATTTAAAAATAATTGCTGAATTAAAAAAGTTTTCATTTTTCATTAACTACTTTGAATGAAAATTGCTATTTCCTGTTTATACATTCCTACATTATTGTATTGGATAACTAGTGTGTATATTAGATGGTTACTGATGTAATAATCAAACTATATTATGCAATAACTGTTTATTCTAATATATTACCATAAATTAACAACAGTTCAGGCAACTAATATTAATAAAAAGTTTTCATAAAATTATATATTATTTAATATAGTAAATATTCTATGTTTAGTAAGTGAAATAAATTAAGTAATTTATTTGTTATAAGTAGAATAGTTATAGAATATACTGCTATCCTTTAACTTCAGTTATTTTAAGTTCAAACTGTTTTTAACCTTTTCAAGATTACTGAAGTTAAAGATTAGCATTATATTTTTTTACTCTTAGGCTAAACATTCAAAAACAGATTTTCAGTTAAAAAAAAAAAACTTATTATAAAATTATAAGATAGTGATGTTGAAAGTAAGTTTGCTAATCTAGAAATTAAAATTAATATTTTTCTCATTAAAAGACTAAATATTTGAGACTGTGCTGTAATCCTTAAGAAACTAAAATGCATTAGTTGTAGCATGTTTTTAATAGAATGATTAGAAACATTTTCTACTGTTTGTTTCTAATTTTTTATTTGTTTTTATAAAACTAAAAATTCTATTATTCATTTTTGAGAAATTCACATAAAATTAAGCCTTGTATCTATCTGATAGATACTTGGCTTAATTTTAATGGAGGGTTTATTATCTCTAAGATATAAAAAATATTTCTTGAATCTGTGCAGAGAAATCTAAACTGTAGCTTAAATATAGACCTGATCCCTACAATTAGTGTTCATAAGATTCTTTTTTATATAGTATCTTACAGTATTTAAAAAAAAAAAAAAACACCATAGTTAACACAACAATACATTTGCATATTAAATTTTCAATCAACATAATTCAGAATTTTACTTTACTATTTAGTCCTTTTCTACAAATATGAATGTAAATAAGATACAAAGCATACTTCTTAATAAGGATAAGATGGTTGTCAAGATGGTGATTATTGATGAATGATTAATCACGATTATATAATTGTACAATTAATCATTAACTAATTATTGTCAGTTATATTTAAAAACAATATCTTATAAGTAATTTCAAATGTTTTTTTGAATTTTAGTTTTTATCTTTTATAATAATAGTTTTGTTTAGTATCTACAATTGTATTTTTATTTTATTTATTTATTTTCAGTTTAAAGCTGTATTTAAAATAAATTACTTAAAATGTCTTCAGCAAAGACTGCTGAGGACATTTTAAGTAATTTATTTTTACTATTAGTAATAGGTTTACTACTATTACTTTTAGTAGTCAGAAATTCAATTTGTATACAAAGGAGAAAAAAAGGCTTATTTTTATTTTTTCTAGTCACCATTTATCAGCAAGAAATGCCGCAATTCTTAATGGTTAATTCATTATAAGCTACTAGTAGGCACATGGCATGATGATGTCACTAATAAAAAAGGAATTAGTATGTTATAATATTCAAATAATAAAGCAATTCAAGGTCTCTTTCACTTAGCATCCTGTCCACATTTTGTTCTAGCAAGCCTATTTGTTAATAATGAAAACTGCATGATTTATGCAACTGATTTAAAACTGGTAGACAGTTAACTATATTTGTTGGCAATGCAGCATTTTTAAATTAAAAACTCACTCTCTTCCTCTGCTTCATTAATGACTCCTATTCTCAAATAACTAATAACATATCCTAATCCAATCTATCTGTAATAGCTGGTGTTACTGATCATCAGGTTTTAAACAGAACTGTCCAGTTTAATGAGTCTTGTTCCGTGCCCAATTAAGATTCCAAACTGAACAGCAGACTATTTCATCCAAATAAATGTACTGTAATAATTTACAACTTAGCATAATTAAAATTAACACATTAAACTATTTCTGTCCATGTTTCTTTGATTCAAGAAAATAATTTTTCAATTCTTGTTTTTAACATGGGAATATGGATTATGTACTTTTCTTGGCAGCTCTATATTGATATCATTCTTAGTAAGTCAGCACAATTATGAATATTTCAAGCTATAACATTTTTCTATTGTTAACAGATAGATATAAAAAGCTTAAATAATTAATTAATTAACTATGTACAAACTTCTGTTCTGGACTGGAAGTTTTGATTGCCAATAAAATTTTTTTTATTATACTATTTAGAGTAATAAGTTTGTTATAGAATTGATCCTTATGATAAACCGGAATAAATCAATATATCACTCAATCCTCGGGTGTGCAATATTCAAGGTGATATCACATTTAACACTGACACAAAAAACATCTTACATATTCCAGCAACATTTAATAGAAATTATGAATGTTTTCAGCTTCATTAAGAGGCAATAGTTTTTTTAGCTGTCAGATAAAAAGCAGTTTCTGGAGTAAGCACATAGGCCATCTTTTAGTGAGTCAGTGCCAATTGAAAACTGTTCCAGTGTATTGGTTAATTAGGTAATCTCACATTTAAAAAATGTAAATAATTTATATTTTGATCCATTCTGAAAATATATTTTTGAAATTAAAATATGATTAAAAATTGCAGCTTTAGCATTGTGACAACATCACAATAACTAAATGATTTTGTTACAATTAATGCCACACATCAGATATTATTTCAGTGAATTTGTTGAAAGATCATCTTTCATTATTAAATTTGTCTTTTTTTAGATAGCTAACAGTCGAATTGAATTCACGTAAGTCGACACTCCAAGGGAAAGTGGAAATGTATCGAATTATCTGACATGACAACTAAAACAAAGTTGAAAAAACCACAAAACTACAATTAGGAAAAACAGTAGTGCTTTATATAGTACTATAAGGCTTACAATACATTGTGTACTCTATTTACAATAATTTTGTAGATAAACTGAAAAATTCGTTAAGTGCGTGCTCAAAACAAAACACTAAACTGCTTGACTTTCTTTTCAACAATCAAGAAGGCCTTGAAATCATCATCTTTGCAACTGTTGGCAAGTACATCTAAGGATTCTTAATGCCTCTAGCCTATTGGTTTTGGTGTTAGCTCTTCTAGCATTTCATTCTCTTCACCTCCTTATTTGTTATTCTAATCCTAAATTTCTGTAACAATATTGACAACAATTGCTGAAGAACATACCTTCACGCAATTGTCCACTGTGCTGTAGTCAGTTTCATCAACAGACAGTTTCTTGTATATCGTGTAAATATTGCAGCAGTTCATCCAATTGAACATTCTGTTCTTCATCCATATCTTCATCTTGAACTGCCACTGTAGAACGAAATCCTGCATGTTTAATCATGTTACATTTTCCTGCGCAACCTTCGCATAAAAATGGATAATACCCTGATTCAACGGTTGCACTACAGCAGTGGTATTCAGAGGTAGAGTGAACACATTAATCGCTTGTAGTCCTTCAACTTTTCCCTGAGCAGGACAATTGTCAACAACGAATGCTACATTCCTTTTTTTGCTTAACAATCCGAGAGTTGTATTTGTAAAGAATTTCCTCCCAAATTTTGGAAGTCATCCAACTTTTCAAATTTGCTTTGTATATGACGGGCAAACTCTTCACTCCCTTGAAACATCAGGGCTGTCGAGATTTTCCTGTAACCAAGGGCTTCAGCTTTTCAGAACCATCAGAGTTTGCTCTGAGAAGGATTGTAATTCACAGCTTTGATTAGCTTGAGCCGTGGCAAATTTGTAGAAAAGTCCATTTTCATAAATATTGAAAATGTTTTCTGGTTTATACTATTTCTCAATATCTCGTAAAACTGTCTCTTTCCAAGTTCCAACTGAGGTCATATCGATAGATTATTTTTCTCTGCACAGCTTTTTAAAAGTCACGCCGTGGCAACCTTTAACTCTCTGATCATCCATTACTAGCACTAAAATTAGTTTCTACTCCAAGCACCCCAGCAATTTCTATCACTTTTATTTCAGTATTGACACCAAAACACAAAAATTTGGTGAATGAATTTGCTTCAGCCAACGTACCAGAGCATCTCTGACATCTCTCTACGGCAGCTATCTCTGGCATTTCAGACAGCCACAACAAAGACCCAAGAAAAAGTTTCTTAATTTCCTCTTTCTTTTCTCTCAGGATTCCCACTAATGTTGTTCTTAGAAGGTTTTTTTGTTTTGCAAATTTGGCTTGTGAAGTTTTATTACAATCAAATTCAGATACAAGTTTGCATTTTCTTTCAGTGTAAGTGTTAGCTTTCAGATACTCATTTCTAACAGAAATTTGAAACACTTACTGAAAATAATGCATGAATGAAAAGTGAGAAAATGCAAAATCAAATTCTGCTCTGATGTTAAGCTATGTGGTTTGAACTCATTTTTTTCAGGAGGAGAGTCGACTTAGAGGTCTAGATGAGTGTGGGACAGAAAAAGCATGTTGATTTATCCTGTGGTGATGAGTTAAATGGTGTTGAGTAAACCAGAATTTTTAACATTAATGCCTATGTAAGTCAGCTGGGACCACAAAAAACTGACTACTTAACCAATGGTGTGTGTCTAATTATACCTATGACAACTTATGCTGACTCGACTGTATTTATATTAGATGCTTTCAACAGTGCATAACAGTTATCTTCATAATTTTGACTCTTGCCTAGAGATAACAGTTATGCACTGTTGAATATACTTATCTAAATAAAGTCAAATTTAATGCCAGTCTTTTAACTTAACTGCTAATATTGTTAACAAAACAATACAAAATAATTAGCAATGTAATAATGATAAATTTGTTTAAAAAATACACAGATGCACTGAAAATTAATCAATGAGATATGATAATTCTGTATGAATAAACTTCAATTTTAAAAATTTTTTACTACTATAACATACCATTTTTCAGATTGAAAACAGTTATAAAGCTAGCTAGCAGTTTCTAATGGGACCAAATACATTGCTATAATTATTCTAAATTATTGTTATTAATAAAGTTATCCTTTCTTTAAACATCATACATTTTTTAAATGTTAATTATTTTTAAGTTTAAAAAGTAATAATGTTTTTTCAATGGAACATTTATTTACTGATTACTCCAACTATTGGAGAATTGTCAAGTGATGATTAATTCTCTAATAATCAGATAATGTCCACTTATTAGCGAGGTTGAGGCCGAAGTTTTAAACGCGAAAACATGTACATCAGACATTCAGCGCCGCTTTCCTGTAAGCCTAGAAGTTTGACAATGGCGTTTGGAAAATCAGTGGAATCATGCTCAACATTCCAAATGCCATTGTCAAACTTCTAGGCAAACAGGAAAGCAGCGCTGAACGTCCGACGTACACATTTTTGCGTTTAAAACTTTGGCCTCAACCTTGCTATTAATACAATTAATAATTTAGTAATCAGTACATTTCTACTTCTAAATATAATGTGCAATCAGGCTGACTACTTGTATATAAGCCTACTAACAAATAAATTGGTATAGCGGCCTCTGTAAATAGTATTTCAGTGTACCTAGTTGAAGATACCATCAAGTACTGTACATATTGATAATTGGATGGCTGAGCAGTAAGCCTGATCTAGAGCAGTGGTCTCCAAAGTATAGTATGACAAGTTTTTTCCAACATTACTAAACAAATACAATCACATTGCTCACATTAAAATTCTAATTCAAAATATAAATTTGTAATTTAATTTAAATGTATGTATTGTTTAAAATAAATAATTCGATTTTTGACTACACACACATTATATATTATATTATATAATATTATAGGGGATACAACTTATATTATTTTCATCTTAGAGGTACATGATCAAAAAAGTTTGGAGATCACTGATCTAGGGAACCAAGAAACATCCGATCAGATTAAAAAACTTCAAAAATTTTTTCCAGAAGTGGTCCATCCCTTACCATTAGATGGCCCATTGTGGGTCTGGTCAAACCATAAGTGGCTTGATAAAAAGGTCTTAGTGTCCAAAGAATAGAAAAAATAAAAAAAGAACTGTAATGAGTGAAAACTAAATACAACACAACTATTTGAAATTTATCATATTATTTTTAAGTGTTTTTACATGTGTTATTATTAATAAGTAATGAAAAATAATATTTAAAATCCGAATAATAATGATTTAACCTTAAAAGCTTGACTTTGAAAATGTTTTGTCATTTCTTTAATATAAAAAATACTTTTGATTAAAAAATCAATTTCATGATTCAATCTTCCATCAACAGATTTAACCTTTGTCTGGATAAGCTACTTTTATAACAAACAGATAAGGTGAGCCCAGTGAACTCATATCACTCCAAGGAATTAACACTATTTTTCTTTTATATTATTGTTTAAGCTACATTATTAATAGCTTAAACAACAATAATAGTAGTATTGTACTAATAATGTAGTTTATTAATCCTTTACATTATACTGACAAATTTTATTTGAACTTATTTTTATATGTGCAGCATAGAAGTCTTTACAAAATGTTAACTGCATACAGTATTGTTCATACTTCAAAATGTTGTTTTTCCATTCAAGTTGTTTGTAGAGCACATGAAGCATCATTTTTTCTTTTGTGGTTTTTCCTCCACTAGAAAAACATACTGGAACTAACATGTTTTTTTTATGGTGCTCTGATCTCATACTTTATCATCAAATCCAATGCACTACAAAAGACTCTTGAAAGATCAAATAGCTAGTAGCTCTGAAATAGGAGAACTGTAAAGAAAACTCACAAAATTTCGTAACTTGGATTATTGAGTGTCTGAAACTCAATAATCCAAGTTACGAAATTTTGTGAGTCTTGCAGTAAGAAGTAATCCAAAAATAGTTGGATTTGTATTATCAGATGGTTTTCATTGGTATCTCAGATAATGGTTACTGTATACTCATATATTTTTCCTGGTTTGTAAACTAAATAATTTGTAGGAGTATATCAGAAGTTACAAATAAGTGAAAACTGTCAAGTATATTAACAACTATTTTCCAGGTTAAAGAATGACTAACCAGTATGTGAAAAGCACTTTTTATAATATTACATAACTGAGATTTCTTTTGAAGAGTTGGAATGAAAACCATGTGGGCTTACTATTGTTCCAAAATCTTGATCATCCTTTTCAAATTCAAAAGCAATTATATTGTATAGACCAGGAGTGTCCAACCTTTTTGTTTCTCTGGGCCAAATTGGAAGAAATCATGGAATTGGGCCACAAATATATTTAAGAATTGGGCCACCAGTATATAATATACAAGTGTATGCAAGGATTAACATGTCTAGATTTTAGTAATAAGTATTAAAACCTTATCACAAAAAAGATATTTTAACTGCAGACACTTTCAATTTTTATTTAGATAAATTCATTTATTATAAAGGAGACAAAACAAAAATTTATTTGAAAAACACAAATATTTGTTTTATTTGGGTCTCTAGTTAATAAAAAATGATGAAACACCATTTTAAAGGGCATTTTTATTCGACTAATATATTTATAAATAATATGTAGCCCAAGAAGTAGCCAATGTGCCAAATGATATTTTTTATGCCAAACTAGAAAAAGGGTAACCAAATCTTGCATTGCTGGAAGGAATACTAAATAAAGCTGAAGTTGGGACTCAAAAGATTATAGACCCAAATGCGGGGAAAGGAGAGAAAGGACAAAAGATAAAGAAGTGAGGAAGATTGGAAAATTAAGAGTCAATATTTGCATAACAAAAGATCTATTTAACCTATCTCACTACTTTTTATCTTTTGGCCTCTCTCTCATTTCCTCAAATTTGGGTCTATAATCTTTTGAGTCCCAACTCCAGCTTTATTTAGTATTCCTTCCTCATTCACACATTTCCAAGTATTTGAAAATATTAATTTTCCACTCAAAAATAAAACATGTATAAAGGTTTATGGTTTTGTAAAACTTCTTTTTGAGTTTATGCCGTTGAAATAAATAAATAAAAAAATTATAAAAAATTTGTCAGTTTTGTTTTCACGTTTATTGGGCCGCATGCAGCCTGGACACCTCTGGACTAGAACATCTAATAACTCCAATTTGTATCAGATTCTTCATAATTTTCATCTTCAATATTGTCAAATGTAGTCAGTTCATCATCAACTGAGGTTATGTATAATTTTCTAAAATTCTTAATAAGACAAAACACAATGTAAAACATTCTAACAATTGAGGTAGATGTTATCTCAAACAAAATATCTTTCAAGTTACTTGCTGCAAATACATAATTTTGCAGCAATAACTTAAAACTTTAGTAATTCACTAATAGCAAATAGTAGCAGCTCTAAACAACAATAATTGGAATCTGCACAATGCTTTTTGCCTGTCTCAACAAGAAAAATATACATCAGATTCAGTGAGTCTATCAAACATTATGTTTGAAGATGTATTTATTTTAATTTATATTTTAGATCAATGTACATAAAAATGAATTATTATTCTACAATAATAATTCAAAAATTGTTTTATTTGGCAATTTATAAACATAAATTGACAAATACATAAAGCAGCAATTGGTAACCTTAAATCAAAAAAAGAAATATGAAGATTAATATGTTAAAAAGAGTTTGACAGACTCACCTTATCCAAATAAGGGTTAAATAAAAACTGCAATTATATTATAAGATAGAAAAGAAGCAGAAATTATGATTTACTTATATATTGATAACTAATAATAGTTAACTTTAAATATTTAAATTTTAAGATAAATGTAAAATACAGATTGGTGACAAATGAAGACAACATACACTAAACATTTAAAGAGAAATTATTTATCATTAGAAAAATTCTACATAAATTATTGTTGGCAAGAGTATTATGGAACTCTCCTAGGGACATTCCAGGTGGCACTTCAATCTTTCCATATATAAGACAGCCCTGTCCTATGTAGACACATGCTTTTGTACCTCTATTGTGTGTACTATACTGTACATTAAACTCTGTTCCAACTAATTAGTTCCTTTCTTTACCTTGCTACCACACACTGCACCAGATATAACAGATTATGGGCCCAGCTGAAAATGAATAATAGAAAAATTCCCAAGGAAGAAGCATGATCAAAACTGCAGCATGTGATGATTTTTTTTTTTGGAACCATTTTTCATGCTCTGTTAATCCAACTGCTATGAAACTTCAACAGAGCAGAGAACAAAAGTATGAATCTTTTTTCCTCTAAATTTCATGCCAATTGGATAATCAGAGCTAAAATTATTATCTGAAAGCCACTCTGAAGAACAAAGATGTATGCCACATGGTCACAAACTTCCATCATTGATAGCTTCCCTTAAATTATATTAATCAATTGAAATTTGGATAATCAAGAATACTGTTATAGACAAAGATTTGTGTCAAATTTTAAGAACATTGGTCAAATAAAGGCCAAAAAATTTGAATTTCGAATCAATGAAAAGTTACAACATATCGAAAATTCAACTTCTAGTCTAGCTTGCAAAGTTATAGAACAAAGACGTAGCAATGGATTTGAACAAAACTTATTATTAATGGGCACGTACTAGTACACAGATACTGTAACCCAACAAAATTTAGAAGATGCAATGATTTTTCAGCTGCAACAATTGTGATTCATATCATTTGGTCACCATACAGTATTCAATAATGGTAACCACAATTAACATTGAACCTTTAAAGAAGGATAACTATGATATGTGGAAAATCCAAGCAAGAGCTATGCTGATTAAAAACAGAACATGGAAATAAGTGAGTGACACCTATCCACAACCCACTGATGATAAGGACAAAGCAGTTACATGGGACGAAGATGATTTCAAAGCCCAAGCTGACTTAATTCTTTGAATCAGTTCCAGTGAGATGAAACAGATCAAGGGTTGTAAGACTGCTTCTGGAAATTGGAGCAAATTGAAATCCATTTACTAGTCCAAAAGGTCCAGTGCATAAGGCCACACTCCTTAAACAGCTCATGCTGCATAAGATGAATGAATATGATGACACCAGAAACCATCTAAACAAAATCCTTCTTTTTTTGTTGACTATGAACACAATATAGTGCTTACGACGAATCACTTGGCCAAACCAAGTGATCGTCGTAAGCACCATATTGTGTTCATAGTCAACAAGAATCAAGTGTGACACGGTTTCAAGTCATTAATCAAGCTATTAAATTCTTCTTCTTTATTAGGTACATCAAAGTAAGTACAGCACATACCTAGAACCACTATGCACAACTAGGTAAATAGAACATAGACAAAATTACAGTAATGTCACTGATAATTAGTTACAGTATGTATGGAATTACAAAATATCTAAACAAATTCTTTGATACTGTCAATAAGCTTCAAGATCTAAATGTTGATATTAATGACAATCTTCTCACCATAATGTTGTTATATAGCCTTTCACCATCCTATGAAAACTTTCATTGTGCAATTGAGTCATGTGACAATTTGCCAAATCCAAATGCTTTTAAGGTAAAGATCCTTGAAGAACATGAATTGCAAAAAAGCAAGAAGACAAATGCAGTACCTAGTGCAATGTATGCCGAAAAAAGAAAGTTCAAGAGCAAAGATGGTTGTAGGAATCCAATAGGCAAAATTCCAGGCAAATTTGAGAAAACAAATCCAAGTGAATCAAATTGTGAATACTGTGGTTGTTGAAATCACAAGTCTTCTAAATGGTGCTATAAACCCCCAAGAGCAGAGAGTGCACTGGTCAAGCTTTTGAAGAATATTTCCATGGCAAGACAGTTAATTTAATCTTTTACGTTGAAAATACCAATGAATTTGTCCCTCAAGCAAAAAAATGTAAAAGCTGGCTTAGAATACCAATGAAAACCCACCAAAAGAAATAAATGATGTCTCAACAGTGGCACATCATCCTACGTGGGCAAATCAAGACTTCACAGAAATCAAGCCTGACAGGCAAATCCTGAACTTAGCCAGGAATTGATCGATCAAAGGAAATCAGCACAGTACAACTAGCTCCTAATGACAAATCATCAGGATAAGTATTAAACCTATCTGATACCCTCCTTGTTCCAAACCTTCAAACAAATCTCGTCTGTGACTAATATTTGTGACAAACAAAGACTATGAAGTTTCATTCCACAGACATCATAGACTAAAACAACAACATAGTTGCTGTAACTGGTTGCGTGAACAAACACTACAACATTCGTAAATGGAATCAAGTTGCTGCCATCACTCAATCTAAGTCCATCCTAATGGATTGGCATAAATGCCTAGGTGATCTGAGCCTAAAGGTAATCTTGTCATATCTTAGGATTCAAATCCCATTTGGTGATCGATTATTGCCATGTGAGACATGCTTCGGAGCAAAACTGCTGCAAAATCCATTTTCCTCAGCAGTCAACCAACAAACTTCCAATATGCTTGAAATAGTGCACACTGATATCTGCAACCCAACTTGCATTCAATTGATATTGGGCACTAGATCCTTTGCTGTCTTCATAGATAAACTTGATGGTGTGAAGTACATTCTCTCTTTAACAAAAGCAATATACTAAATGTCTTTAGACAAGTAAAGAATCTTAGCAGAAAAATCAAATGTCTTCAATTTGACAATTGAACTGAGTATTGTAATAAAGAATTTGATGACTACTTGGAAGAATGTGAGATAAAACAACACTTAACCATCCCCCATACCCCACATCCAATCAGTGACTGAAAGAAAAAAAATCGAACATTGGTCGAAATGGCACAATGCATGTTGATTCAGTCTAGACTCAAAGCTTCCTTCTGGCCTGAAACCATCCACACTGCAAACTTTATCTTAAACTGCTGTCCTTCTAGAACCCCAGACAATGATACACCTTATACAATTATAAATGGTGGAGATTCAAAGGTTCAAAAGTGATAAATTTTGCATAGTCCTGCTTTTGTACTCCATAGGACCCAACCATCAGTGAATTTGATCCTTGCTCTGGAAAAGGAATATTCATTGACTACTCCAAACAATCCAAAGCCTATAGAATTTGGATGCAAACTCAAAAACGTTGTTGCAACCCAAGTTATCAAATTCCTTGGACTGAAAACCTCAAATGAAAATTTCGAAGAATTCATCTCCAGAGAATCTTCATTACTAGACAAAGAAGCTGCTTGTAATGAAGTGATCACTCAGATAACCAAACTTCCATCCCTAATCATTGAACAAGGAGAAGATAACTTCAGTCAAACCAGCCAACAAAACAAAGATGGAAATGAAATCCACAGAGATAATGAATTAAGGAGTTGTCCAGATTGTCCATGCCAAATCAAAACTGGCTTAAAAGGTAGACCTTGCAAACTTTTCAACATGGTAGTGACCAAATCAAACCTGTGACACCAAACCTAAGAACCACATTTACAGAATACAGAACTAAACCAAGAAAATGGAGTGAATTCTTTCAATGAAAAAAGGAGGAGAAGACTGAAATCCAAATAGGCCAGGAAATCCTGGAACATTTCTCAATAAAAAAAAAAAATAATACATATCATGACCCAAGCATTTCTGGAATGAGAAGTGTTGGTAAGAGTATTGTGACACTCTCCTACAGACATTCCAGGTGCCACTTAAATCTTTCCATGTATAAGACCCTGTCCTAAGTAGACACACGTGCATTTGTACCTCTACTGTGTGTAGTATACATTAAACTCCATACCAACTACCGTATATCTTGGCAGATAAGACGACCTTCAGATAAGATGAGGTATAAATTTTCGTAGAAGTTTTATAGTTTTACCATATATCTGTCCTATAAGACAACCTTCAAACTATCAAAAGCCTGTGAATTTAGTTTAGATCAGCAATCATCATCTGAGTAATAATACTGTATAGCGTATACAGAATTATGACCTTTTTGTAATTTTTCGAATGAACAAATTTTATTTTCTTGCACTGCACTGCCTTGCGGTTGGTTGCAAACATTCAGGTAATGACCTTGACTATTCACAAAAATGTTGTATGGGCTATTCTATTTTGTGCACATACTCTACTCTCTGCTAGTAAATAATTACGGTTTGTCTGTTCTTTTATAATGGTTTTCAATTAAATAAATTTCAATCTTATTTTTTTTTTTTGTATCTGTCCTATATGACGACCCCGGATTTTGGGGGCCTATTTTTATGATTCAACTATTGTCTTATCTGCTGAGATATATGGTAAATTCTTTACCTTGCACCAGTGACAACAATTATAGTAATCTTACATTGTAAATATAACTTTATCCAATGAAATAAAAAAAAATTATTATTAAATTCAAATAATGAAAAATAAATTTTCTTACTCAGGGCATCACCTACATGAAACCTAAAAACAACAATACCACAGACACCACACAATACAGACCAATTACATGTCTTCCAACACTCTACAAATTATTGACATCCTGTATCGCAAACAAAATATACAAACATGTTGAAGAACACGACATTCTAACAGAACAACAAAAAGGTTGCGTAGAAACCACAGGGGATGCAAAGAACAGTTACTCATAGATTCAGTCATTCTACGGCAAGCACACAAACAACACAGAAACATACACATGGCATATATAGACTACAGAAAAGCATTCGACAGTGTGTCCACACAGTTGGCTGCTACATATCCTACACATGTACAGTACAAAATACATCCATCACTCATTGCATTCTTTCAAAATACTATGCAGCACTGGAGAACAACACTACATCTCAGGGTTCATAACACTTCCATACAAACAAACCAAATTTTATTAGGCGAGGAATTTTTCAAGGAGATTCCTTGAGTCCTCTCTGGTTCTGCTTAGCCCTGAATCCATTATCCAACATGTTAAACAACACGCAATATGGTTACAATATCAGACATGAAAAAACAACACAGTTTACACTGTCACATCTCATGTACATGGATGACATAAAACTTTATGCATCCACACAAAAACAACTTCATCAACTCCTACAAATCACACATTCATACACCAAGGACATACAAATGGAATTTGGCCTAGATAAATGCAAAACACTTCACATAGAAAAAGGAATCCTGAAGAAAGAAGATTTTGCACTTGGAAATGGAGACATTATTGAATCCATGGAAGAGGGCGAGTTCTACAAGTATTTAGGATTCCAACAGGCCAAACTAACAGAACATACACAAATAAAGCAAAGATTAATTAAAGAATACCAAAGTAGGTTAAATGCTATTCTCAGAACACAGTTAAATGCAAAACACACAGTTAAAGCAATAAACACATATGTCATCCCAGTACTCACATATTCTTTTGGAGTTATACATTGGACTCACACAGATCTTGAGCAACTCCAAAGGAAAACAAGAACAACACTTACTAAGCATAAACAACATCATCCTAAATCCGCCACAGAAAGATTAACCCTTCCACGTAAAGATGGCGGACGTGGCCTGATTGACATAGTTAACCTTCACTACAAACAAATACAGTCACTGCGAGAGTTTTTCTACAAAAACAAGAAACATCACAATTACATAAAGCAGTAACTCTAGCAGACTCAAATAACACACCATTAAACTTACACTCACATCATATGGACACAACACAACATATAAAAAGCATAGACACCATTAAGCAAGCGTGGGCTCGAAAGGCACTCCATGGCAGGCATCCTTACGATCTGGCCCAGGATTTTGTTGACAAAACTGCATCAAACAGCTGGTTAGCTTGGGGATGCCTCTTTGGGGAGACAGAAGGATTCATGATCTGCCATACAGGATCAGGTCATAAATACTAAAAACTACAGAAAACACATACTCAAAGATGCAACACTCACAAATGACACATGCAGAAAATGTCACATCATGCCAGAAACTATACAACACATCACCTCTGGTTGCAAGCTCTTGGCACAGACAGATTATTTACACAGACATAATCAAGTAGCAAATATAATACACCAAGAGCTTGCAAAGAAACACAAATTAGTAGACATCCATGAACCATACTATAAACACATTCCACAGACAGTATTGGAAAACAACACGCACAAAATGTACTACGACAGAGCCATAATCACAGATAAAACAATTTACCACAACAGACCAGACATCACACTCATTGACAAACACAATAAAATCACATACATTATAGACATATCCATTCCAAACACTCACAATATACAAAACGCATGCACTGAAAAAATTAGCAAGTACACAGAACTCGCCCAGGAAATAAGGCATCTGTGGAGGATGGATAGGGTGCTTATTGTACCTGTTGTTCTCTCCTCTACAGGTGTCATACCACACACACTACACAAAAGCCTGGGCACATTACAATTGAATAGAAACACATACATCACACTACAGAAGGCCACTATATTGAATACATGTCATATTGTGAGAAAATTCCTGAATACAGACACACACTAATACACTTCTTTAATTTCTGTTTTGGTTACTATGCCTTGACTTTGGTCCGGCATAGTACACAGCCACCGGTGTTAACAAAGTATATCTCACTTAACCCGACATAATAATAATAATAATCAGAGCAGACCGCAAACGGTTAGGAGTTAAAAGTTGAAATTTGGTACACAGTGTATGTCACGAGAATGCAAACTAAGAAGGGATTTTTCAAAACTCCTCCCCACAGGGGAGAGGGACAGGATTAAGGCTTAACGCTTCCATCAACATTGGAAGTGTTAAGTAACAATGGAGAACAAGAGAAAGCGACGTGCAAGATTTACAGGCTCTGGAAAAAAAAAAGAAAAAAGAAAAATAGTAATATGTTAGAACACATTCAATTTTCAAGTTTAAACACATTAGTTTGGTTTTTCTCAATTTTTCTTCTTTAGAACATTCAATGAAAATCGAACGATATAATCAGAACACGTCATGAAAATCGAACAATATTAAAACATTCGATTTTCAAATTCGACCTTTCTTTAGAAATACTTAGTTTTTTGATGAAATTACTTTTTTCTTTTGTGACTATAACGTAATAATCTTAATCTTCGCTATCGTTACTTTTGCCCGAGCAACGCCTGGCCTACCTGCTAGTAGTGTTATAATTACAGTATATGTTGGTGCTAACAGTTAACAAATACAAAGGAATTTTTGATATATACAGTGCATTGTATTTACAATTTTTAATACAACCCATATACTAAGTAACTAAAACTATTGAGCATAAAATTTATTTATATAATAGTGTGATATAACATTATTTGGGACCAGTAAATGTCCTATTTTCTCCCACATTTCCTGGAATTCTGGTAATGATTCCATATGAAAATAATTGGTTTTCAGACCTTAAAGAAAACAATTACACCTAATCCATAACACAAAAATGTACTTGTTGAATGGTTATAGCAAGTGCATGATCAGTAATTGGATTATTAATAGAAAAGAAAATACACAAAAACAACCAATTGACAACAATCTTATAAATTTTTTAAAATCAGTTATGAAATGAATATATTAGAAACATTAAAAAATAAATATGGTATAATTTTGGTACCCAAACAAAATAATAGTTTAAATAAAAACATAAATGCACATAACAGTGAGTCTAACATATGGGACCAAAGAAACATTTATAAATTAGAATGTAGTTGTACCATACATAATTTCACATAGGGGAAACTGGTAGAGAATTAAAGGTTTGTTTCAAAGAATATATATCTACCATTAACTACAATAATAATAATTCGGCTGTAGCAATCCACTGTAACAAAGAAGGTTGTCAAATAATAAAGGACACATTTATGATAGTTAAAAAAGAATCAAATATATATGAAAGAAGATGGTATGCACATTTAGAAATAATAATAAATAAAAATATGAATAATAATTTTGGCCAAAAATTGCATGAATCATGCATATTTGACAAAATGGGACACAGTGGGAGTGTATAAAGGGAAAAATGGTGGTAATTGCTAAATGTACTGTAAATCATTTTATTATTTTATGGTTTTAACAGTGTCTTTTATTATATATAACAGTCAACCAGCTTTTAATTGTGTACTGTTTATTTTAATTATACTGCTCTAAATATCAAGTCAGCACATGACAGTCCAATGGCATATGACGGGATATATATACACACATACTGCTGTTTACATCTCCAAATTATAAAATTATTATCAACATATCTTTTGTATAAAATGATATCACTCATGAAGTAAGAAAAATATTTTTCACAAACTTACGTAAGACCAATTTACACAGTACACCTAAAACCAAGCTCTCCATGGGACTGCTTTTCTGTCTGTACACTGGACTGTTGAAGCTAAAAAACAACTGATAACAAACCAGATTCACCAGTTCTCTTAATTCATTTAGATGGGCAGCTGCTTCAGGTTTCAATAAGAATATGAATTTCATTAGCATTTCAAAGCACAATTCTATCTTGATGGATAGATATAAGCTCTTGAAGTCCATTACTATTCCAACCTCTTATTGTTAGATCCATTATTGTTAGATTGTGTATTTCCTTTACAACTTTATGTGGGTCTTGTGCGATTAAATTGCTGTTTTCCAGTTGTTTTGATAAGAAATTATGTACAGCATTTTCCAAAATGTACATTGGTCCTCTACACTTTTCAACTACTAGCTTGATTTCTCTATTATTTTTATGTGCTTTTGCAAAAGCAAACAGTCTTGGCATCTGCAGGTTGGGATTATGAGAACTTTTTACGAACATTAATGTGGAAGTAAGACATGTTTCTTCAAATTTTTTGACTCTCTGGTCTACTTTTGTAACAATTTTTTCATTGATCTGTTCACATTCAATTTTTATTATATACTCCTCTAATTTTTTATTATATTTTTGTTTGTTCGTGATAACAAGGTGTTTGCTCTTGTCAGCTCTTGTTAAAACCAGGTCACTTTAACCACTGTTTTGCATGTCTTATTTTTCTCATATCAAAGCTTTTTTCTTTACTGTATGTCTGGTCTTTGAGGACCACTTTCTATCTAAAATAGTCCTTTTCTAATTCACTGAGCCCTGTAATTCCTCTTTCAAGTTCAGTGATTGTGATTTGCCACAAATTTCTATTCTTTGGATTGAAGTTTGGACTTTTTTCAAGAACTGCTTTCACTTCATCTGAGACCTCTACCTGATTTCAGAGAATAAACAGTTTGGTTTTTTTACCATGCCTTTTTTCACTTATTTGAAAAAGATTCAATGCATTTTTTTGCTGTACTTCTTCAGATTTCTTTGCACTTGATCCAATCTTAGGGATGCTAAAGGATTACCATCAGATTGGAAATACATCATGGAGAAAAAACTAAAACATACCAATTTATGGATTGCCCTTTGGTCAAAGAAAGCAATATTATATTTTTATTTTTGGTTTCACATTAGATATTAACACAATTATTGTAATTATATTTTATCTTTTAACTTTTATTATTAATTGATTTGATTTTGTCTAACATTCATCTTTTAAAAAATTGTTTGTGTTCTTTTATTCATATTTAAATTTATTATATTCCAAATTCCATTAACATGTTAATTAAATTCTAATGATAGAATATAATATAAAACTTGAGGATGGCTTGTAGAGAAAGCCAAACATTTGTGATTATTAAACATTTTTCTTGGCAAAATAAGGTGTTTTATGTGGTTTATCTTACTGATCCTTTACTTACATTTAAATCAATTGTTTATGAACAAAAGTTAATAAACAATTGATTTAAATGTATGATATCTGTGTATTAACAAATGTAAAATATCTGTTTATTAACTTTTGTTAATAAACAGATATTTTCTCTATCAATTTAGAACTGTACATTGTTTTTTTATTTAACTTTTACATTTAGCTATTTACATCCCAATACAAACATGTGACATCTGACAGCCAATCAAACATTATATTTTAAATTACTACCTTCCATCATACATTCTATTCTGTTATACATTTCCAAATAAGTTCTTTAATTGGAGGACAACTGTTAAAACAATTAAAAACGTTCACTTTCTCCATCATTTCACGAGATGGATTTTTTGGTTGTTTAAGTGTTTTGAATATTATTCAGTATTTAGTGCATTTATTGATTATCTTTTCTTTTTATTATTATTATGTTGATCATCAAAGAAACATTTTACGTTTGAGACTTGAAATCATTCTATTTTCTAGTTTTTTGTAACATACTGAATTTTTTAATAGGTCATTTTCAATTTTTGATATTAAAATATAGCTTCATTCCTTTATTATTTCTGGTGGCAATATTATATAGGTTATAATGCACAAAATATATTTGTATCCTAAAAGCAACTCAAGGCTGACTGGTTTGGGTGGTGTGAATATGAAGATCACACACTTCGCTGCTTCTCTGGCACTTTTAAAATGCAATATAACATTAGGAATTTTTCATCTTAATTCAATCTCATTATTTTCTTGCTTACTATATAAGAAGAGACCTATATAAAAATTTACAGTTTTTTCATTATTTAAAAAAATTTTCAAAAACGAAATTTTATCTATTTAAAAAAAATATATATTTACATTAATATGATGTTGACAATTATCAACTTATCAATTTGAATGAAACATATTTTTTAGATTTCATACCACCAAATATTTATAAGACCATCTGGTTACATATTGAAACACACATTAATGGCAATAACAAATTTCATACAAATATAAAACAAAGTTTTTAAATTAATTATATGATTTTTAAAAATCACATAAACTGTAAGCATAGAAACAAAGTTAACAGCAAAATAGGTAATAAATAAGCTCAATGTGTCAAGAACAATATAACCACACCACAATGTAACTCCTTTATAAATTCGCTTTGTATTCGATTCTATTCTATTACATTTAAAATATTTTAACGTGTATTTGAGTGTATTTTAACGTTAAAATTATTCTTTCTTTCTTACAACCCGTTAACAAGTATTAAATAATGTGTTTAAGCCGTAACGAATGAAAAAACGTGAACTCACCGAACGTTGCAATTCTCCAAGCCAAACTGAAGCTTTTTCTTTACCCGAAGTATCTGGATTATGGTAAAGAGCGTAAATAGCTTGACAAACAGTTTCTAGAGAAGGAGACGAGTCCATTTTTGTTAAATTACGCGAACAACAAGTTATATCACTTTTTCTAATGTATTGACTCGCTACGTCAGTTAACATAAATCGAATTAACCGGTTCGACTTTTTATTAACTGTCAGTTTTGTACGTATTTAAAAAAAACAAACACTCACTTCAGTCCGAAACTTAATACAATTATCAAAGCCAAGCACTTCAACAAAGTCTTAAAAAGACGAAAAACCTCCATCTATCCGCCATTAATGGCTAGTAACAATCCCGCACTGGTAGAATATCTTTTTTTCTTTTTTTTTTAAATTTTTTTTATATAAGTATTAAAAATATAATAATTAAATTCGTGTATTAAAATTTAGTTAATTAATTTTAGTATATTTATATTTTAGGTAATTTATTTAATTAAATTGTCGTCTGGCTGTTTTGACGTATTGAACGAGATTAGGGTTAGACAAGATGGATGCTGACGGACTTCCTATCGTCGGCGTTGGGGTCGATTATTCTAAGGTAAAATACTCGAAAATTACGTCATTTTAAAATTATTATGATTAATGTTTCGTTTATTTGTTATTTTACTTGTATGTTGGATGTTTTTGAAGTATAATTAATGTTCAAAGATAATGTGATATACGCCCACCGTCAAAGTCTCTAATTGTTTGTGTTTTCTGGGTTAAAATTTAAAATTTGCTAATTTATTTCCATTTATATTGACAAGGGGAGTTTAGAATCGATAATCGATAGAAATAATCACACAGCTTAGCTCTGCCGGATCGTCCGTAGTTGCAGCATCCGATGTCAATTATCACAGGATAAATCTTTTCATATTATAAATGTTTCTCTTGATCAGGAATTGATAAGTAAATTGAATAAGTGGTTACATATTAGTGGATTGATTGATATAATTAATCAAAAATTTCTAGTGTTTACCAATTAATAACAAAACCATCAAAATGTCTGTGAAAAAATTAATAAACTTCTTGGTTAATGTTACCCTAGGTATCGAGATGGCGGTTCGTCTCCGATTCCAGAAAAACAGAAGCAAGGAAAGTGGGGACGCACGTTCTAACCTAACCTATTCTAATAACTCATAGACTGCGTGACTTATCAAGACAAAAACTCATAACACCTTATATATAAGCAGCCGTGTTTATTAGAAACTAACTAACGTTTTAAAAACGTTCCAAAGGCTTGTTCGTTACTGCTAAATGTTCTTTTGTTCGATTTTTTGACGTTCTATCCTGAAGAAGGTCGTTAAATACGATCGAAAACATTAGTTAGTTTCTAATAAACACGGCTGCTTATATATAAGGTGTTATGAGTTTTTGTTTATTCTAATAAATTACCATAATTATTAGAATAGGTTATGTTAGGTTAGAACGTGCATCCCAACTGTTTTCTTTCTTCTGATTGCTGGGATCGGAGAGGAGCCGCCATCTCGATACCTAGGGTAACATTAACCAAATTCTTTATGATTGGATGTAAAGGTACAGAAAGTAAAGAGTAATCAGATACTACTTAGGTGAAAATACACCAAAACCCATCCGAAGCGGGACCTTAATAAAATGGAGACCTGTCTAAACAAGAAAAATTCGTAGGAATGCAGTGATTTTCTGTGTTAAAAAAATCATGCCAAACCCAAAGAAATGTTCGGTACTTTTGAGTATGGTTTCACTTTAACAAGATGTTGGTAGTAAGATTAAAAACTATGGTAATACCTTGGTTTTCTTCGATAATCCGTTCAAAAACAATCTGTGAAACCGACGAAAACCGAGACAAATTTTTCCATATGAATCGACGTAAATCTAATTAATTCGTTCTAGATATTCCAAAATACATACCAAAAACAATAAGAAATTAATATAAAATAAATGTAAAAGACTAACGCAAAGAATAAATAAACATTTAACATAGCATTTACCTTTCTGACAACTCTTCTTGGCAAATGGAAGACGGCGAGGAGGGGAGAGAGAAGGGGAAAACATGGGTCGCCCTTTGTTTTCAGAAAATGAGCAGGGAGGTCATGAGGGCATGCCAATAAAATCTGAGGCAACTGACGAAAACTGAGGTATTACTGTACTATTAGTGTGTTTAGTCAATAAAGGCTAAATAAGCAAACTAATAACTTGGTCAGTTTTAGTGATGGTTGATCTATGTATGATCCATGTCAGAATTTTTAAGATATGCACATTGAATGCTTAGAAAGTGTTAGGTTTTTATAAATTAAGCAAAATTTTAAAATCTATCAAATATATTTTTTATACTTAGGGGAAAACAAGATCTTAAAGCTATCATGAAAAGACTTAAAGGATTCTTAATTATGAACTTCAGATAGAAAAATTATATCAAATAAATAGCAGCAAATTTTCTGTTAACCAGAATGCTTGTGTCCTGTATAATCAATTTATCTTTCTAGTATAGATTAAAAAAAATTAAAGTAAAATTTGTAAATATTTTTGGATATTCTTTTAATAACTCAAATTAAATATTTGACATGTGATTTGAATATTTCTTCAAAAAATTGATGAGACTTCATAGGTTAAATCCAAAGAAGTTAACCTATTAAGTCTCATCAATTTTTTTGAAGAAATATTTAAAGAATTGATTTTTAAAGCAATATAAAGAAAATCTCACCATTGATATAATACTTATCTATTCTTATAGTATGTGATTTGAAGTTAGTAAATTTTAAATTCAGTTTTGATCCATCTTCTAGAAAAGATTTGCCATCAATGGTCTGTCTTTTTGTTCTAAGAATCTTGACTTGATAAAGATCTTAGTATTAGATCAAAAATGTTTATCAGTTTTATTATTGATTTAGACTGGAGAATTAAGGTATTAAAGGTGCTATTTTAAAGATCAGTAGTCTATTTTGTATAAAATGGATTATGCCATTGACTTTCTTACTTAGTTTTTTCCTGTTAGACATATGTAATGTATACAGTTAACAGAATGTCATTGCTCAATACTTAATCTTTTTATGCTAAAGTTAAATTATTGTATGTGCATAAAATATATGACTAAATTTTCAATGTAATATATTAGCCAAGATTTTATTCTCTGTCATATCCCATTGGTATCCTTCTAGGGTTGTAGTAAATTTGTACAACCCTACAACCATTCTTATATGAATTAAAGAAAAACCAAAAGAAACTCTTGTTCCAAGTGTAATCTTTCATGAGATGGTTTTCCAAAGTTGCATCCTGCAGTATTGACTGATTTGCAAAATTTGATAAAAATGTAAAATAAAAAAAAACTGTAACAAAATTTGAAACTTATCTTTATCTTTTCAAGAGGGAACTAAAGTAGTTTTTATGATGTGAGATAGGCCTGTATTGCAAGTTTGTAACACTAAGTTAAGAATAAAGCATATTGTCTATTGGTGTTAAAGCTGTTTATTTGAAGAATATTTAATAAAAAATGAATACTTTTGACATTTCAAAGTGTCATCTTCAGATTGAGCATATACCATAGACCGTTTGCTTTATTCTTATTTTATATTTGGTGTTGTAAAGAACTTATATACATAGGTTAGTTATTTGCTGACATCTCTCTGGTACATGCAACTGATACTATAATACACTGTAGTAAAATTAAATTGTTCATTAAATTTATGTAGTAGACAGATTTTAATATTTTTCCTAATAAATAGTTGAGAGGAATCATGAAAAAGAATCAATATTGATATGTGTAGCTAAATCACAAAGTCTATAAAGGAATATGTGGGAGAAATTTCTGTATCACATGAAGGATAACTTTTAAAATTAGTTAGGGTAGTTATAGGGTAGTTCTAAAGTTAGTTAGGGTAGTCTAAAATTTAGTTGGGTAAGTATGTCTTACAATCTTAGCAAGGTGTCAGTAGTATTTAGCAGATTAAATTTTGCTCTTACTATATATATATATATATCTGATTATCTGTATTTTCTATTATTTGGAAATAATATTATGCTAAAATATATAAATTTTGATTTTGTCCTTTAAATCCACCAATTCCATAAAATCAGTAACATGAGGTATGGATGTAAGTCAGTTAAAAAGTCGTCATTTATTAGACATAAAATGATTTTTCACACTATGTCTCATTTTCAAATTTTGTACAATTTCTCTAAATCAAGCTTATGTTCATGTTAGAATTTTAAAATTGTTTGTGCTAGAATGACCTTTCACTTGAAATTTTCGAACTTGAAGAACATAGATATTTAAAACAGAAAATTAAATTAACTTACAATTCACAGAAGATAATTTGGTCTAACAATACTTAATGTAAAATATGTAAACAAAAACTGCACAAGATGTCACAATGTATTAAATAGGAACTAACAAGCAGACAGAATGGCTGTTGTTAGGAGGGATTGTTGTTTGGAAATTATTTTATGTGTTTTATTTGAAAAGAAATGTTCTTGAGAAAATGGCTTCAATTTTGAGATGACCATAATTGGAGATTCAACTGTATTAATATTACGCCACCAACTCAGGGTCTGGATGGTGTAACTGGCAAGCGCACTGCATGGCAAGTGGAGGTTGTGGGTTCAAGCCTCGGGGTCAGTTCTTTTATTCCAGAAGGATCTAAATTTATTTAATATTTACTTAAATTATAATTATTAACTTAGATAAGTGATGATGCCTAATGTCTTCCGCTAGTAACATTACTTTATTTCAATCATTTAATTAGCCAATATATAGTCTGATTTTTAAGGTGATCATAAAATAAACCCTTCTAACCTTTTACCCGGTGTCGTTCTATTTACAGAATCGCAAACGTTTTCACAGCCCCTCCTGGGCTCTTCTTCAGGCTTCGTCGAATAGGCCGTTAACATTTGAATAAATATTCAATTTGAATTTCTTTCCGGAATATTAGCACGTGCAGCAGCTGGATATTTGTACTGCGCATGCTCGATGCTCTTCCCTTTAAACGCTGTTTTCTAGCACAACCTGCCATGCGCTCGATAGGATCATTTCCTCCTTATGATTAACGCAGGTACTACGTAATCCAGCCTTAAATATCTCCATGGCTTCTAGCCATTTCAATTGCTGTGGGTTATAGCTGGGTATAATGATTTTTGCCGCATGCAGGTCCGCCGTTATCGTAAAAGGTTAGAAGGGTAATCCGTAATGACACCGGGTAAAAGGTTAGAAGGGTTTATTTTATTATTACAAGTTCTGGTGCATAGAGAGATTATATATTTAAGGTGATCATTGGTATTTCGTTATATACTCATTGGGTTAAGTGGTGATTGTTTATATTATATATATACCTTGCCGAGTAGTACGCTAGCTGGCTGAGTGCCGTTGTGGAGTTGTTCTTAGGCTGTGGACGTAGGATTCGTCCCCAGCTAGTACCATATTTAACCAAGTAAGGTTATGTATTATTATTATTATTTTGTTATATGATCGCATGAAATAAGAGGTTGTGGTTATGCTGAAGCAACTAGGATTTTTAATGAGGCATTCAAGGTTGATGAAGAATTTTTTTAACTTTTATCGCTCTATGAATGCTTATAGTAAATCATTTGTTGGAAGTAATACTAAATTTATACTTTCAACAAATAATAATTTTTTAGATATTTTGAACAAAGGATGGAAATAATTTATGAGAAATAAGGTTTTATCTATATTTGCATGTCTTTTGATTTTATTCTCTTCATATGCTACGACATTTAATTGGGGTACAGAAATGGTTATAGACCCTGTATGCCAGGGATGGCCAACTTTTGTGCACATAAGATCTACTTTTTATTGTAAAAATGTGTCGCGATTGACTTGTTGTCATAGGCATAGTCTAAGTGGGGAGGGGGAAGTGTGAAATACATACTATGTTTATACACTGTTTCAGTACGAAGTGCACTCACTGTTTATGAGTCGAGTCATAACTGCATGCATACAGTTGCGTTCGGTTACAAATATAATACATTAAGTCAAGACATCGCTAGCGATCTACCAAAATTGGCTTGACGATCGACTGGTCGATCGCGATTGACTTGTTGGCACCCCCTGCTATACCACCAGCAGGTCCTAGAACTGGCACATTTATTGTGTTACTCCTCTTTTTTCTGGTTTAACAACAATTACGTACAAAAGAGAGGAGTTCCTATGGGAAGCCACCTTTTGGGTGACCTTTGCAAAATGGTAATATGCCTTTTAGAAAAAAATGTTTTAAGTTATTCCTTTTGAAGATAACCACATATAAAAGATGCATAGATGATATGTTGATTATCTGGAAGGATAAGCCTGAAATTAAATAACTGCTTGCAGCATATGAATAATAATCCATGTGAACTCACCCTCTAGTTAGACCAGACAGCAAGTAACATCCAATGTCAATTTTTGGATATGAACATCCATGTAAAAACAAACACATATATACTAACGTCTACTACAAGCTGAGTCACACACTGTTGTTTATCCTGGCAAACTCTGCAGACTCATTCATGTATAAAATACAGTAGAGAGTCGTTAATCGGAACCCCGGTAATTGGAATCGCCAGTAATCGGAACGATTTTCAGTCAGACTGTGTAGTGCTGAATCGAACGTTTTTGATACTAGATTTACTTCTAAAGTATAATTTTCATGTTTTTATATTCTTCAATATATTTATTTTGCTTGTACAGAATGAAGAAATAATATTTAACGATACGATAGCATCGATTATTATTATAAAAATTTTCGTTAGGCTTAAAATCGACGAAAATTCAACACGAAGCAACACGCAACGGAAGAAAATTCAACACGAAGCAACACGCAACGGAGAAAAATTTGAACATCGGACAGGTTAATATATTTATTCGTACATAATTGGTAATCGGAACAAATCACTAATCTGAACAGCCCCAGTCCCCAATTGATTCCGATTTTCGACTCTCTACTGTAGCTGCTTTCAGAGCACTTACAATTAAAGCTTTTATGCACTGAACTTATTTAGACAACGCATTAAAAGAACTGAAACATTTAGAACAAATTGCTATGATTCATGGTTACAAAAAAAGGATTGATTCACAGTTTAGCCAGGAGTTATACAAACAAATGTAATGAGTTTTTTCATCCAACCACAAATACATCTGTTATAGACAATGTAACACATTCCAACAACCCTATGCACATCTTAGTTGATTTTGACCATGATATGAGCTTTTTATACAAGGAAGTAGCTGCTAAAAAAGAGGCTAGTTTGGTATACAGGTGTAATCCCATTGTTTACAAGCTACTTTGCAATGGAAAAGATTCAGTCAACAGGGAGAGGTTATGGGGGGTATACAAAGTTTTCATAAGAGATTATAGATTCAATAAAGATCTTGAATACATAGGATCTACTAAACAATTCCTATGTAAGTGTCTAGCTGAACTTAGATATGAGATTATTAAGAAGAAACACACCACAGTCCTTGCCATATATGTGATGGATAATGATGTGCATGCTAATCTCCATGATGCTACCATCATTAGAAGGGCCAACTAATAGGAACGTATCAGAACACTGAAGGCACTAGAGATTTTCAAGTTGCAAACAATAGGGATATGCATTAATTTCAAGGAGGAAAAGCACATGTCATGTTCATTGCAAGCATTTTATGATGGCACATTGTCAAGTATGATGTGAAGTGATACTGTACTTGACTACCTCCTTTTAATAGAAGTCTTTTATGTGCAACATAATCATATATGATAAACATAGTTTTGAATGACCAATATCAGTATGGCTGATGGCCACACAAACATGTGTTGTGTGTCGGATTAGATCGCTCCATATTCTATCATGTTTCTGATCGTCTTGTGTTTTTATCTCTGTTCGGCTTCGGCTGCCACTTTTCATTTGATGCCTCGCGCCACCTTGCAGCGTCCCAAGTGATGATACAATGACACGTGACGTCAACGTCAACCAAAAAGTTCAAACTTTCTAACTTCAAGCATCAAAGCTTCATATTTAAACATTTTTAAAAAGTCTCGCCAGGCCACAACCTATGTAGTGGTGGGCCATGTGTTTGACATGCCTGGTTTATATGCTTTATAGACAAGAATATTTATCAATTGAAAACTTCTTAGATAAATAGCTGGGACATAACAGATTCAAAGAAGCATCAGGTAGCTGTATAAGTTCAAGTGGCATTGACTAGTTTTTTGGTAAAATCTGTGGTGAAAATACAGAATTGTAAGAGAATGATGGAAAAATGGTTGCAAAGTAGTTGAAAAGTTTACTAGAAAATGTATAGAACAACACTCAGACAAAATTTTTAAGATTTAAGAGATTCTAAAGTTCTACCTTTGTTCTTGTTATCTTGGTTCCTAATTTGTTTAATTTTTTTCATAATTCAGCAACTGTTACATTCCATGTTTTTATAAGTAGATTAAAACTTCCTGTTCAATTTCCACTGTTTACTCACTACTGGAAGTTAAGTTTACATCAAACTGACACTAGCACTGCAAGTGACGAGATTTAAATCATTTATGACCCATTTACAAATATTTGTGTCATTCAAATTTAAAAATCATAAAAAAAAGCTTACATTGTTAATTAATATACAGTGAAATGATGATTCAATAAATCAAAACACACATCTTACTTTTCCAGCTTTTATAAGAAATATTTTTAAAATGATAATTCTCTGAAACACGTTAAAATTTACAGTTTAAGCAATTCCTATAGCAAAAAAACAATTGTTTCAACAGATGACATCATTGACTATGAAACATTATTTAATCTCTGGACACTGGAAGGATTGACTGATTAAGAGCTCTTTCTTGCTCTAAGGAGGTAGGCAGTTCTACAGGTTGTAGCATCACCTACAGGAGAAATCTTGCTGTTTATAGAATGTTAAGAAATGATAAAGATCCTCCCAACATGACACTGCTGCTATCCCAGGAGTTTACACTACACTGTTAACAGACCAGAGATCCACATACAACCTTTGCTACGTTGGAGTCACCCTGAGATCCCTGCAGCAGTTTTTAAAAGAACATCAGGAAATTAACTTGGGCACTGCCTCAGTGGCATATGCTATTGCAAATCAAGGATCTACAACTGTTAAATGGGATCAAGCTAGAATCTCCAAAATGTGGGGAGTTTTCGACATATATGATATGCAGAAGCTTTTCATATTTACAAATGCAGGAATAAGTTCTTCTACTAGATCAGCAAGCCCTTGATTACAATTGCATACAAGATCTATAACCGTTTTTGTACCTTAATTAAATGTCGTAGCATATGAAGAGAATGAAATCAAAAGACATGCAAATATAGATAAAACCTTATTTCTCATAAATTATTTCCATCCCTTGTTCAAAATATCTAAAAAATTATTATTTGTTGAAAGTATAAATTTAGTATTACTTCCAACAAATGATTTACTATAAGCATTCATAGAGCGATAAAAGTTAAAAAATTCTTCATCAACCTTGAATGCCTCGTTAAAAATCCTAGTTGCTTCAGCATAACCACAACCTCTTATTTCATGCAATTCTTTTACTGCACTGGCAATAATCCCCTTTTTTTGTTTGTCAGCTTTTAATTTAATTTCCTGTCCTATTTGCTCTCCTGCTCTGATTTCTTTTGCTTCTTTTTCTCTTTCTGTTAAGTACTAAAAATTTTTTATAAATATATTTTTTAAGGAATAAGCTTCATCCTCATTCAGAACCAGTTATTACACACTGATTAATATTCAGTGCCATCTGCCTGTAATTTAGAGAAATTGCTTTTAAACAATTAGATTGTTATTAAATTGCACCTGAAAGAATGTCTGGTGTGTGGAAGTAATTGTGACATAAGTTAGTTAATTTATCAATTAACATTGGAAAAGTATAAGTGCCAGAAATATTAGTCATCAGGCTGATTTGCTCAGAACACAATATATAATGATTGCCTTTAGTAGAGATGGTGCACTAAAACTTCCGTAGAATATCCTTTTAAAAACATTCCAAAATGCATGTATCGTTAATACAAATTCTCTCAGAATTTGATTTCCGTTTATTCTTGATAAAGGTCATTAAATATGACCAAAAACGTTTGAATTTGGTAATAAATATGGCTGCACTTTTACAAGGTGATCTGAGTGTGTATAGTTATTAAGAAATGCAGTCTACGAAGAGATAGAACACAATCAGTATAGAACTGCCAAGAAAAGCATATAATCCACATTCCACATTAAAGATGATAATTAATAATGTTACCTTTCCTTTAAACATCATTTTTTTTATGTTTGTTACTTGTTAAACTTAACATCAATTGTTTTACCAATGGAAGAATTATATAAGCCAAACAATCAGTGTAATGAATCAGCTACTTCACTGCTGCTATTAATAATTAAATTCTAATTTTTAATTACAGTGATCATTTGGCTTATTATTAAAAACATCAGGCTTTAAGATATTTATAGATGGAAGAGTTATTTACCAATTACTTTGAATATTGGAGAATTAATTGTCACTTCACAATTATCAATGGAGAAATCAATTAGTATGATTAACAATTAGCAAACAATTTCTTGATACATTTTTACTTGACATATATATATATATATATGAAAGTGAATCAAAACAAATTGAGACTTGCATTTCTTATGTGATAATCACTCTGAGGCTTAGAGACTGTAAAATATTATCCAAGTAATTCAATGCATTTCTTTCATTGTTTTTGCCAATTCTTGGAAGATAAGTAGTAGCCGATTCTTTGAGATGTCTTCAGAATTGCCTCCAATGCTTGACCATTGATTGCTGTTTTGGATGAAAGTGGTTCTTCATAACAACTTCAGTGTTGAGAATAGGAAAAAGTTATATAGTGTCAAATCTGAAATGTACAGTGGATATGCCATTGTGTAAGCAATGTGAACCCATGCATTTCATGGTAAATCTATCAACCGTTGGCATGGAGATTGGGAAATTTTCTGCAGATACGATCAAACATTGCAGAACTGACAGTACTGTCTCATGACTTGTATGCAATAATACATGTTAGTACACTATTCCTCTACTACTACTATTACAATTGCCAAGCAGTAATCAAAGAAGGTAATCACTAGGAACTGGAATTTTAGGTTTTCACATATTTTTTTTTTTTTTTTGTGTGAAGGCCTTGCAAATTGAAAGTTTCAAATCTGCAATTATTTCATTGATATGGGTATCTGGGGCAGAGTTATAAAAACCTAAAAATGCATATTTTGGTAATAAAGCCTAAAATGCTATTTGAGAATATTTTGGTATAAAAAAAAAAAAAACCTAAATTTGACATATTTTGCCAATTTCCTAAAAACTTCCCTAGCCAATCTCCCCTCTTCAATACCCAGGGATTGTGTCCCCTTTTTCAAACTGGTTCTCATTGGTTTGTTTCATGATTGAATGATTAACATCCTGTTTCTACCCATTGGACACTTTGACAGAAAAATACCAGAAGGTATTTAACCTTGGACTTTGTTATCTAGGCAACACCTCTCCTCCTTTTTCCTAAAAACTATTTATATAGTGGGGTCACTTTCACTTTGTTAGTTTGTGACAAGCAGCTATAGACTTGAGTCAGGGCTATATTATTGGATACAGATTGAAAATGCTGAAAGTGTTGTCATCGAAATAATCTCTTTTGCGGTCCTATATTGCTGAATTTGGAGGGCCTGAAATATTTTAGCACCAATGGGAAAGTTGTGCATTGTGATGCCTGTGATGTACATATTATTTATGACAGGAAATCTCAAATTCAACAGCATGTGCAAGCAGCTAAACACAAGAAACAACTTGCAGGAAAATGCCCAATGTCTGTATAAACAATTATTTATATCACAGTCGCAGAAAAACGGGATAGATTCTGGGCCAAACAATAACTTCAGTTTTGAATTTTGTGAGGTGATATGTGAAGCAGGAATTCCATTTTCCAAACTATCATGCCCAACACTTAAATCATTTCTGGAGAAATATATGTGTAGGATGAATCAACGTTGAGAAAGTCCTACAAGGAAGAAGTGTTTCTGACAAAGCTGGGAAATGAATTTGAAAATCAATAGATATACTTGGTGGTGGCTGAAACCACAGCTGAGCAACAAAATATAGTTACTACCATTCTAGTTGGAACTCTTCGTGAAGACAAATGTAAGGCACTTAAACTTGAATATGGAAATATTTGAAAAAGTAAACAATTTTACAATAACTCAGCTTGTGCTTAACTCTTTGCAGATTCAATGGCCTGATGGTGTAAAGTACGACAATGTGTGTTTTACTGTTGTCAGATCAAGCAGCATATATGGTCAAAGCAGGATGGAATTTGAGCATAATGTTTCCTAAATTTCTACATGTGACATATTTAGTCTATGGATTAAACAGAGTAGCCAAAAAAAATCAGTATATATATACTGGTTCTTTTTGGCTACTCTGTCAGTGTGTGTGTATACACATACACACACACACACACACACACACACACACACTGACATCACATCATCAATTCATGATGATGAATATGTGGTAGAAAAGAAAATGCATATTTTGAGGTTTTTAGAGCATATAATATCCACCTAAAATGCATTTTTTTAGCATCTAAAAATCCAGTTCTTGGGTAATCACCATTCCCTTGCCAGCTACTGTCTTTGGAGTAGGGGATGATTTCCATACTGTGCTGGCCTATTTACTCACAGGATCCAAATGTTATAGCCAAATTTCATTACTAGTAATAATTGATACAAAAGTGCATCACCTAGATTGACAGCCAAGACATTAAAAGTCTTGGCAGACTTTTATCCACTTATATATCCATTCAGTTATGAGAAGCCAGAGAGCCTATCAAGAATAAATGTATTTTATGTGCAAATGGTTATGCAAACTTGTATGGACACACTCCCTTGTGTAAGGAACTGAGTCCGAACGTTATTTTTATTTTATTATTATTTCCGTTTTATTATCTTTTGTTTGGGGTTTATGTTTATTTAGGACGAAGGTTCCCCACCACTCTCTTGTTAGTAATGAAAAATGAAGATAAAACAACTCACGGAGAAATAAGCGTCATAGGAAACATCTTGCGCACTTGCGCTGCCCAGCGGAAGTAACAGTCCGCAGAAAAAAAATGGAGGGGGGAGTTCCCACAATCACTAGTAGAGAAATACTTGATAAACCGTCTTAAACATCCCAGAAAATTATGATAAATATTTTGTAAATGGTTTATAAGCTTTGTCGGAAACTTAAAGCTGCCAGAACAGAAAGTTAATGTTAGCAACTAAGTATGTAAATAAGAGGAGTAACCCAGCTCAAGTGTGATGTCACCTCACAGTATAAAACCCGTACATTAACCGAAGAAGGAGAGGTGATTTCCAAACCGAGGTGATTTCCAAACCGAGGTGAATTCCAAATCGAGGCGACTGTGAGAGCGAGGTTAATTCGCAAGTGAAGTATTTTCTGATAGAAGTCCAGATTGATAGTTGGACGATCCAAGGTGTTAAAGCGGAGTTCGATTGACGATTTGACGATATCGAAAGGATTGAGGAAATAGTTTTCTTCGTATAGTGAGGTGACGGATAGACGTTTAATTAGTAAGAGATTTTGTTCATAGTTTCTAAGTATTTGATTTGTCGAATTTCAAGGGGAATTACTATTAAGTTAAGCTAAGTAGCTGAGTTTATTGTCGAGTTGACTTGTTGATTTTCGTTAATAAATTTTGTTTGGAATTATTGATATTTGTACGTAGTACGTTCTAGTTGCTAATTAAATATATTTGAACTTTTGATCTGACTTGATATTTATCGTTATTATTACTAATTTTTCGGTGCACGCTTAAAAGCCCAGGCCTGGCAAACTAATCTTGAATCCGCGTAAAGTACCCGTTAGGTTAACGGAAGTTTCACCGACCGTAATTATAGTCGGTTTCCTAAGCTACAAAAAAAATAGTACTTTACACTTGGAAAACATTCAGCAAATTGACATGTTCATTAATGATAACCTGGTGAAATTCTTGATGACAATACTAGCAGTGATAATGAGTTTAGTCAAAACATTCAGAGTGTATATATCTGTCTGCTTGAAGGGTGATTCCTGGTCTTCAGAGACTGCCTTGAATCATTAAATTGCTGTGGATAACAGAATTGCTTCACTTTTACACTTGCTTTATTGTTTCAAGCTTTCATTGCTGTTTATTTCATTATTGTTATTTTTATTTATTTATTTATTTTTCAAGTGAAAATAGAGTTTTAATACTGCATACTGCTTATCATGATCATCCTCCATTTTGTCATATGTAGGAAGCCTCATATTTCTGTGGTATTTTAGATAGATGCATTAAAATCATTCTTTACAGTTATATATCCAGACGATATTTTCATCAAGGAAAAATCAATCTTAATTTGTTTTGATTTTTACTTGAACCGTATTTTCCTAAATGACCAGCATGTCACATATAAATGAGGGAGACCAGCATAGTGGAATCCCTGGGGTTACCATTATGCCGATTAAACTATAACTAAAATAAAAAATTAATCAGATCTAACAGAACTAGTTGTTAATTAAATGTTAAAGAAAACAATCTTCCCAGTACAATGTAATTTGAATGACTTAAAATCAAGAAAAGAGTTTTTGTTTACAAAACCTCTTTTGTAAACAAAAATATCTCTCTTGTTTTATTGTCTTGTTTACAAGACAATAAAACAAGACTTATTGGTGATGGTGGTTGTGGTAGTAGTAGTTAGTGTAGGCTTCACTGGCCATCTACCCTGACTTTAAAAATAACACCTTCCTCTCAAATTTCATACAAAGAAGATGTTAACAGGTGTAAGCTGAGATAATATATTAAATTTAAGAAACTTGGGTGTTTATTTTTGGGTTTTTGAATCAAATAACAATAAAATACACACAAAAAAAAGCACTTTAGGAATTCCAAGAGTATTTTACGTCATTTACATGATCATCTAAAGTTTGAGTCATAAATCATCCAGATAATGTAACAAAAATCTGTTTATAGTCTTGTTCAATTGTTTAGATTGATCAAATTTAGACTATCATAATTTGTAGTTTGTAACCTGTAAAAATTGCTAGAATGCATAGTCTGCACTGCTTTCAAATTAAAAAACAAATAACCTGCATGCTATATCCAGGAAATTACTGTATTATTTATTTAACATACATTTTCACTTGAATTTTTCAATCCAGTTGAAAAATTTACTAGTTACAAAATTTTGGCTATTGAACTATTAAAGCAGCGTTTCTCAAAGTGGGCGATAACGCCCCCTTGTTGGTACTGGAGGCTTTCAGGAGGGCAGTAGAAGGCTCAAAGGAAATTAGGGGGCATTAAGGAAATCTAGAGGGGCGATGGCAGACAAATTCTATCTATAAAAATCTGACTATAATATATATAAAATGCTGACAATCTATATATTTTTAAATTTTTATTGAAGATCTACAACCTGAATATTTCTAACACGTTGACTTATATTATAGCGTGAATGAACTTATTATAGTAACATTATTGCATAAATATGCTAAAAATGAAAGTTCAAGAATGGCTACCAAGAATTTTGGCTGCAGAAGCAAATCTCTCAACTGTACCCTGAGTTATGGTCAGTTGTTCAACGATTTCTGATAGCATTCCCATTGTCGTATTTGTGTGAACGTGGATTTAGTGCTGTGGCAACGTTGCTAACTAAAAACAGAAATCGGCTGCAAGTTACTGAACGCTGCGACTTACGGCTGATTTTAAGTGAATTCGAGCCTGATATTAACAAACTGGTCAAAATACATCAGATTCATCCTTCACATTAGATAAGTTTTAAATTCAAAGCCTTCTTTTAATGTTAATAAAAATACTTCTAAATATGATTAAGTATGAGTTTTATTTCCTCTCATTGAAACATTCTTTGATCTCAGAAATAGGATATAGATCACGCCCTATCCATATAATAATGCATGTTTAAACATTATATTTGCAACTGTTTTTAAGATACGCAACAGATGGTAATGTAAAAAGGCAAGTTAAAAAATATAGGGGCACTAGGAATTTTTTTAATCTCAAAGTGGGCGGTGGTCGAAATAAGTTTGAGAACCAGTGTATTAAAGTATTTTGTAACTGAAATTGTTCTGATGTATTAAACATTATTTGTTTTCAGAAAAATAGTCAGTTAAGATGAGAAACTTAATGTGATATGACTGAATTGTTAACATACCAATATTTAAAATGCAACTTACTTTCAATCCTAAATTACATGTAACTTCTGAAAAATTTGTATAAGAGTATACAAATAAGATATCTATAATTCAATTCTAATTTCTACAAAATATAATCTAAAAATGTAGAAATCTTTTATTGATAAAAGTGATGGTTCTGGTTGGTTTTGTAAATTAAAAGAAAAATACTTGTGTGGCTAAAAGTGGAAGGAAGGAAATGATGGTTATGCACTACCATACCGATCTGAAACTGATTGAGCTGTGATCCAGTTTTTTATTGTAAAGAGTTGTGGAGCAGTCAAAATCTATAAATACAAAGTATTATTGTGTCATCCTCTACCAAATTTGAACAGCCATATAGCCCAAATGCTGGGGAAATTCAACCCAGGCATTTCCCTTTTGCATGACAGTGTAATCTGGGAGGTGTGCATAATCATCCAAGACAAACTATGGAAATTTGGCTGGGAGAAGGCTAGGGTGAGACACATCAGGGGAATAAGGTGGGTGGTCCAGCACTCACCTTATTCTGTTATGTCACCCTAGGACTGCCTTGTCTTTGGAACTCTGAAGCATTTCACGTCAGATGTGCATCATTGAGAAATAGTTTTAATTTTAAGAACAATCGAGTATTTTTTCATTCAAGTACCCATAAACTAATTCTGAAGGGAGACAGTTGTTTAATGCTAGTGGCAATTATTTTTATATGTACTCATGTTTTCCTGAAAATATTGGCAAACACACTCAACGTTTGGCTCACTACAATACATTAGAATTATTTATGAGTATACTTTTGCAAATCTTATCAGAAATTTTAAAGCTTATAAATAGTTTGATTAAATTATGATTGATAATTATTTAAAATTAAAATTTTTAAATTTGATTTTTACAATGGATAAACTAAAGATTTATTTTATAGGTTGATCCAATTCATCAAAAAAGAACACTTGCTTTCCTGAATCATTTTCTGATTCGCACCACATCTTTCCTTAACCATTTTGCAGCAGTGTGTGATGAGAAACTTGAAAATTTGCTCATTCGCATACAACGATTAGAGGCATCAATGTGTATACTTGAAGCAAAGGTAAATGTTTTTGGATAATAATAGATAAGTTAAAGTCAGATTTATCTTAAGAAGTACATGTTGTTTAAAAGTTGGACTTGTAGCTAGCATCAATTCCTGGATTAGATGATGTCACTTCCCAGTCTGTACAGCAGCCATTACCTGAGAAACAAACAATTGAAGAACCTTCTCAACCGGCCACAACTGAACAAATTCCTTCCAATGAACAAAGTTCAAATCCAACTGAGCCAGAAAAACCAAAGATGACCATTTCACAGGATCCAAGATATTCTAAATATTTCAAGATGATTAATCTTGTAAGAATATTTAACATTTGATTTAATTTGTCTAAAGTTTATTTTTTATTAACTTTTATCTTTTTTAGGGAATACCAGTTGGTGCAGTGAAGCAAAAGATGATCACAGAGGGTGTTGATCCAAATATTCTGGAGTAAGTTTCTCGAAGAGAGACTATTTTCTGGTACAGATAATATCCTAATTAGCATTGAAGAATCTCCCTAAACATATATCATAAATTAAAAAACTGTTTCTTAAAAAAAAATGATGGTTTAAATTGTAAACTTGAGGAAATTCACTTTTGCATAATTAAGATATTACCTGTAAAAGATATTTTGAAATGATTTATCATTTAAACTTGGTAAATATTTTGATTTATTATAACTTACAGTGATCCCAATGCAGAATCTTCGTCCAAACCCATAGTTCAAGATGAAGAGAATGATGACTCAGATGTCAGTAGTTTTAGTGATTAAATTAAGCATGTATTGAATCTATTACCCGTGCCAAGTTGTCCATTTTTAAATAAGGAGATTCATTACTAATATATATATATATATATACATATATCTATATATTTAAATGATATAAAGTAGTATAGTAATTTATGTTTGTCAGTCTGAAATTTATCTTATCAATCCCAAATAGTCAAACGTCAATTATTGAATTTATCGAAGCCAATAGGATTAATAAACTTTTTCTATAGTCTAAACGTTAACTACAGAAATTAATTTCTGATTTTCTTGTTGAGGTTATAAATATCAATGTTAAATTGTGGCATAATAATACATTTTCCTTTATTTTAAATGAATTTTCAAACAGTGAAACAATTATTGTTCTAGATAACTTTTTTACCAATGCACTAAATATGCAGTAATTATAAAAAAATAACTATAATAATTTGCTAAGATTCTTTTGTATGAATGCTTTTTAAACTGGTGATTTTTCAGCCATAAACAAATATTCTTTCCATATAATAATATCACCAAATAGAATGGGATGTCAGTGAAGAATATAATAATTGTTTCTTGAAGTACAAATTGTCGGTTTTCCAATATGAAAGTTAAACATAAGATATATGTGTGTTGCTTATCAATAAGTGCATAAGAATTAAATGTGCTTCTTGCTGTTTAAAATATAAATTATATTTTAAATATTCTGGGCTTTCCAGCCAGTATTGTCCATTTAAAACTGTGAATGGTTTGGTAAAGCAAATTTAACAAAATTTTGGAATAGATAACTTTGATATTTTCAGATTGCAAGGTTTGCATCTGCTCAGTTGTCACATGGGTACTTGGACTGTGCATATCTGGATATTTTTATTATTCATATTTACAAAAAGAAAGCTGCATAGTTAACTAAATAATTAATATTATTAGTTTACAAAATACTATTAGTTCCACAAATGATTCAGTTTAATTATAGATGTAAATAATAATGTGGTATTATTGATTTCCATGTAACATATCAGTTTTTGAAAATCAAAATGCGATGTATAAAATCATGCACTATATGAAACTATTATCATTTTATTTATAATTGATAAAAGGGTATCTTGTACAGAAATAAACGGTTATTGTTACAGTATGTATGGATATTGTAAATAAAGCGGACTAGCAAATTATATACTGTTCTTTCTTCTTTACGTATGCAGTATCAAAATGCAGATACTAAACTGAAATAACTTCCATTAAATCATTTTATAGATTGTTATGCAACTTGAACACAAACTATATGGTGTATTTTCTCGGACACATGGCAAATTTCATCACTAAGTTTTCTTCAGTTGATACGTGTATTAAGTTTTGTACACGTTTCGGGCTGTTGACGCCCCTCTTCAGCCAACTTTAATTCACAGATTTTGCAAACATAAAATTGTTTTAAAACCTCTCTGTACATTAATTAATTTTTATCATCTAGTCGATCTTTTCTCATCGAGGCCAGAGATTCTGTTGTACAAACGAATTCTTATTGGTTTTGTTGCGTATGACTCTATTCATTTACATAGTGATGTGGTAGATGGGCCACCTCGTGGCAATCTTCTGTTTATAGGCATTAATTTTTATTTTATTATTTTACATAAAAATAATAATTTACTTTTTAGTTTATATAGAAATAATTTACTTAGTTCCAATTTATAATATGCTGAGCCAATTTTCGTTTATTTTTATACTAAAGTTTTTATTTATACATTCCTTGCTTTTTATAATTTCAATGCTTTCTTTAAACTTTCTTTTATATGTTTCTTTTTCTTTATGAAGGATTTCTACATTATCTTTATCTATTTTGCAACCGTTTAGAGTACAATGGTCATGAAAAACGGAATTTATTCTATGATATTTTAAGTCGGCTATATGTTCTTTTAATCTGACTCCCAGTTTTCTTTTTGTTTCTCCTATATAGTGCTTATTATTATTACAAGTACAAGGGATCTTATATACTACGTTTTTAGCTTCAGTTGCAAACGGTTGCAAAATAGATAAAGATAATGTAGAAATCCTTCATAAAGAAAAAGAAACATATAAAAGAAAGTTTAAAGAAAGCATTGAAATTATAAAAAGCAAGGAATGTATAAATAAAAACTTTAGTATAAAAATAAACGAAAATTGGCTCAGCATATTATAAATTGGAACTAAGTAAATTATTTCTATATAAACTAAAAAGTAAATTATTATTTTTATGTAAAATAATAAAATAAAAATTAATGCCTATAAACAGAAGATTGCCACGAGGTGGCCCATCTACCACATCACTATGTAAATGAATAGTCATACGCAACAAAACCAATAAGAATTCGTTTGTACAACAGAATCTCTGGCCTCGATGAGAAAAGATCGACTAGATGATAAAAATTAATTAATGTACAGAGAGGTTTTAAAACAATTTTATGTTTGCAAAATCTGTGAATTAAAGTTGGCTGAAGAGGGGCGTCAACAGCCCGAAACGTGTACAAAACTTAATACACGTATCAACTGAAGAAAACTTAGTGATGAAATTTGCCATGTGTCCGAGAAAATACACCATATAGTTTGTGTTCAAGTTGCAGAATAAGCACCGGCACGGTTTCATAAACACTACAATATAGATTGTTAAATAAAGTAAATAATCAGATATAAACATTTCTCTTATAAAAACAATCATATGCATACAAATTTCTTTTTTGAATTATAACATAATTGCTCTCAGTCAGCTTAGTTTTTTTATCATCAAGATATGATATGATAGAAATAAATGTTTTACTTATTATATCATCAGGTGTAATAGTATATTGATACTAAATGAATGAATAAGGAAATTTGTTATGATTAACTCAGAATAGTAATTTGTGGAAAGTTAGAATGAGAAATCTATTTTCAAAGCTGGATACACTATGATCAGGTAAAAAAATTCAAAATTGTAATTAACAAATAGTTTTATTATTTATTGCATCATATATGAAAATTATGTACAACAGTTTTGTTTTCCATACATTACAAATACCTATTTACAGAAGTTGCTTTTTTTAAAATTACCACGTAATATACAGATGACAAGAAAATGGCTTTTCCTGGGGATTTTTTATGTAACTTGAGTAGACCTAAATTGAAAAGTATATTTTACTTACTATTTCAATTTTAGAAATTTTTGTTAAGAATTACCTCATAAATCTAATAATAACAAACAGTGCAAACAATGTTTGAAAGCTATGGATTGTTAGCTGGATGGCACAGAGAATAACATCCAATTTCAGTACATAAGTTTGCCATTCTAAAAAATGTACCACTCCAAGTATAGCAGGAACTGTAAGTAAAATGGATAAGATCACAGAATATGATGTTTCTGTCAGATTTCCTTTTTTGCCTAAAATAAAGTTAAGAATTATTTAAAAAAATATTATTTTTTAGGAGAAATATTTTCTATATAAAGTATGAGAAAATAATTAAGGGTAAAATAAAAACTAACTATTGTATTTTCACCTTACAGGATGCATTTTTTTGGGCACTTAAGATTACTGCAATGATGGTTTTTCCCCCCTCTCAAAAAAACAATAACTATGGTGTGTCCAATACAATAGTGCAACTTGTAAGCAAAAAAGTATGGCAAGTTGACTGTATAATTTTATTTAGAAACATTTTTAGAATATTGACATTCATTTATAATTAACTAAGCAAATATCAGATCTTTTGTAAAGAAGTTAAAAATCAAAAAATATTGCATTCAATTCATTGTTAAAATACATTTTTTTTCATTAAGAAAATTTATGTAACTACCTATCAAACATTTAGTTATAACAAACTCTGATAAAAATACATCAAGTGAAGAATATATTATTGCCCTTATAATACCAACAGGGACAATAGTGATTGCTTGTTGACATACTACTAGATAAAATCCAACTTCTTTCCTTCTTATGTAGTTATACTGTTGATTATTTGATTTATTACTAGAATTATTATTAAATTATATACTTAAAATAATGTAGAAAATGAAAACTTACCTAGGAATAACCTGCAATATTCTAAGATGGCAGTTAGAAACAACAGAACAATTTCTGATGCCAAGTACCCTTTAGGATATGGAAAGACGACACCTTTAAAGAAGTTCAAAAAGTCACAAATTATACATTATTAAAATTAATATGTGAAATTATTTCTAACCTTTAAAGATAATAAGCAGAAATTCAATTAAAGCAAATGCTGAATAGTACCAACTTCCGCAAACTAGAAATATTTGATATGGAAGTGAAGAAAGCTATTATATATTAAGGAATATAAATATTAATAAGAGGTTAAAAAATATTAACAATTTTGTATAATAAAATAGGATTATTTTAATTTATTGATTATTTAGAAAATTTTCAAAAGATTCTATGAACATTCAACATTTTAACATGTTCCTTTTCTGTTAAAAACAAAATAAATTATAGAACAAATTGCAAAAATTACAATTCTGTTGCCTAGGGCAAGAATCTGATAACCCACAAAAAGAAAAAAAATCATTGTTATCAGATTCTTGCACTGGGTGAGTTAAACCCCTTAATGCACCACTCATGCCAATCTCATCCAAGAATACTGTGGTTTTGGCTAGTTCATTAGGTGTCAATCCAATGGAACTAGTCTTTTTTTTAAAATTGTGTAGACTTTCCTTTATGACACTTTCAACCCATCCTCAAGAGAGTTTATAGCCTAGACTAACAATTTTTTTGTCAAATACTACTATATCAAGGACTAAGTTTTATTGTCTGAAAATGTTCATTATGATTTTATGAATGTGGTAAGTACAATTAAGTTTAACAAGTATTGTGACTTCACTCATGAAAACTGTAACTCTCTCAGAAGTAAAATGCACATATAAACATTAATATAAATGTAAATTGGTCTCTTAATATAATGTAATAGATTCCTGCTGTTAACAAACATCTTTCTATATAGTTAATTGTGTTGAGTGAATTCTTCCATCTGAATTTTTTCATATCCCTCTCTAGCCTCTTATCCCTAGTCTCACATACAAAGTAGCTTCAAAAAGTTCCTGGAATTATGCTAGGTTAGTCAGTTAAAGGCAATGAAAAAGGGAACATTTAATGCATGTCTTTGCTAAACATGTCTGGAATAGAGAAATGTGTTCAAACAAGTCCATACTCTCTGCAAAGACGACAACAGTTTCCAGTCACTGAAGGTTTTGTTAGTGAGATGGCATGAAACGGAGTCTGTGAAAATGTTTGCGGAAGAACAATGTGCAAATATCAAATTGTGTGTGTTATTGGAGGAAAAAACCCTCTGAGACTGAAGATGCTTCAGGATGCCTATGTTGAATCTGCTTTGAAGCATTCTCATGGGTGATGAAACCTGGTGTTTCTTATATATATATATATATAAGAAACACCAGGTTATATATATATATATATATATAAAATATAACCATATTTTGTGTAACATCATTTCTCAACCAATTTATTATGACGGAGTATTATTTTTTGCTTTTTGAAAGCTCTTACTGTTTCTCCTTTGTTTAGTTCAAGGCACTTTGCTCAAGAATATTGATGGTAGGTCTAACACTTCAAATGTGATGAGTTGCAAAAGAAGTTGCATCTGGAGATGAGAAACAAATATTGTTTCCAAAGCAGATGCTTCAAAAGAAAGAATGAGGAAAGAATTTCATGACGCAAAAGCAGGAAAGGAATCAAGTCATATATGTAATATCTTTTGATTTGCAGAAACATCTTACAACACTATCTAAGTACAAATGTTGCATTTTATAAGGCAACTGTGGACACACAATCTTTCTGTTCATGATTCAGATGGGATTACATAGAGGACCAGATTCAAGATGATATTTAACTTTCAGTGTAACTTGATGCTTTTATAAATACTTATATCCAGCAGTATTCTTTTTCTTTTCCAGTGTTTAAGTGTCTAGTATATGAGACAACTGACAAACCTTTACTAAAATTAATCTTAATGGCTACTTTTGAATTAGCTATGAATTTGAAGGACTTATCCAATATACTACAATTTTCAATAGGAAAGTTCATTGAGATTTTATTAAACCAATATGTACATTTTGGACCTATCATCCTTCATTAGGTGGTTTTATCTTTGTTTTACAAATCAAAATATTTCTTTTAATATATAGTATATTCTACGCAATTATCTAAAATTTGTTTTTTCCCTTATCTTTACAAATATTTTATTTTACTATTTAATAATTTCTAAGTTTTAATGTTACCATGTATTCTTGTCTTTTCCAAGTTGTACTTGACATTAAATTTTTATTCACAATGATGCAGATTGTTAATTGAAAACTATTTTCTTCATTGTATCTCGGGCATGCAAATATTTTTTGTTATGCATCACTTGGTGTTTAAAATTGGTAACCATATTTTGTGTAACATCATTCCTCCGTTTTCATTAATACACTTATTTTTACTTTGTTTTTGTCTTTTAATTTTCTCTTAAAATTATTTTCATCTTTAATAGTTTTACTGGTTTTGTAATAAATTCACATCCTTGGGAATTACAATGTTTAGCTGTGGCATAATTCTTGTTATTGTATTTAATAAATTGTATATGTTCTTTTAGTTTTATTTGTAATTTTCTCTTTGTTTCTGATGTATATTTTTGGGGATTCACATGTACTGTACATTCTAACTTGTATACTGCATCATCTTGATTTAAAATATTTTTTACAATCTGCTATATATAATTTTATCATATTGTATTTTTCTATAATTTTGTTCTTTTGTTCAACATTTATTTTATTATTAATGATTTTTCATAACCATTTGTTCAATATTCCTTTTGGATAATTCAACAAAAATAATTATTCTTTTCATATTGCACACCAAATTTAATGTAATTGGCTCTCTTCAGATGCTTTGCAGTAGCTCTTCTAGCAGAACTTCCAGTCTGATGGAGTGCCATGATTTGGTCACACTCAAAGACAGTTTAGAACTGAACCATTGTTAAAATTAGTTATCACAACAATTACTGGTGTTACAAATTCAATTAAGCCTCGCATTTGCAATTAAAAAGTGTTGTCATCTCTATAATTGTTCAATTGTAGGTGATAATGAATTTTTTTTTTCTTGATAAATCACTCAAAATGCAACTTACCTTATATTTTTGCAACAACATTATTTTTGATTGTAAATAGAATAAGTAATTCTTTTACATCTACATTTATTTCTGTCACTAATTTTTATTTTAGTGTAATAAAAATTTATTTTTCCAAAAAATTGGGTGGCCTTATTTTGCAACTCACCTTTATATAAAATTTGCTATATTTGAATATTATTTCTTAATAACTAATAACAGAAATAGTTTGTTACATGCAAAACTTTTACAAATCCTTCACAAAAATATCAATAAATAATAGATTATAAGGGTTTAAAATATAACATTAAATATACAAGAAATGATAATCCCTATACAGTGGAACCTCGGTATATGTCTGCTTTAGAATATGTCCAATTCGGAATACGTCCTGTTTAGACAAAACAAATTTTGCTCGGTATACAATTTGTTCAGTATACGACTGAATTCAATTATACGCGCCATCTATGAACAAGTATCGGTGTATTAGACCAGACTAGACATTCGTGGTCCCACGGTTTATAACTTTGTTAAATTTCTTCTGATTTTAATTTGTAAGTAAAATTTTATTATTTTTATTAATCACGAATTGCAAAAAGGCAAATGAAAAGCAACACAAAACTAAAAAACTGACTAGAATCACAATGGAACTGAAAAAGAGAGATTGTTGAGAAATATGAAGGTGGCATGCGTGTTCGAGATTTAACTGTTGCATACCGTATTCTGAGAATGACGATATCGACAATCGTGAAAAATAAAGACATTATTAAATCTGCTAACGTTGCGAAAGGGGTTTAATCAATTTCTAAACAGATTATTAGTATTAAGAAGAGTTTGATTTAATGATTTAAATAATATAATACAATATACTGTAATAACTTTAATAAAAAAATAAATTTCATTATAGATTTTTAATGTGCTCAGTGTTTAAATTATTTTACAACCCGATTAATATATCATATCAAGAGGGTTTTTTTTAACATGAGAATGAATTAATCATTTTTGCATTACTTCTTATGGGAAAGATTGGTTTGGTATACGTCCTATTCAATATAAGTCCAAACATCAGGAACGGATTAAGATCATATACCGAAGTTCCACTGTACTTAATTCATATGCAAAGGATACAATTGCCTCTCTTCTTCCTGTAAATAAGAATTTTAGATCAAATATTAATACATGTTAACATCTTATTTACTATTTATTTACCTGATAATTTAATTAAGATTAAATTACAACAACTATTTTTGGTGTTCCTATTTTATGAGACAGTCTCACAAAGTAGAAACTCCAAAAAACACAGAAATCAGAATTCAAACCTGGGTTGAAACCTCATATTTTTATGAATTCATCCAAATATTTCGGGTCATATTTTTTCATTACGCCCTCTCCCTTATTATGGACAGTCGGGTAGAGATGGAGCCCAAAATGAGAATGAAAAACTCCTTTTAGTGTCAATAGGACAAAAAGGTGTGTGTGTGGTTCTTACAGTTTTTAATACTATTCTATTTTTTAAAAAACTGAATACTGAAAACCTGCAGTTAATTAATGAGTAGCAATTACATTTGAAGTAATTGAAGTAACCTCTACCTAATAATGCATAGATGCATACCCTCCACATTTCAGGCTGAGAATTTGCCTTTGGAAGTAGTAGTTAGCCAGTCATCCAGAGGTAGAAATTATAAATGTATCACATAACACCTTTAATGCATTGTCTTCACAAATGTGAATTTATGGCCAATACTAAACGTCCCAATTTTGCTTGTATGATGACTTTTAGAGATTGTTCACTCCTCAACATTAACACTTTCTTTGAGATCAATGTTATCATATACTGTATATATTTATTATTGGCCATAAATTCACATTTGTGCTTTTAATAGCATTGTGAAATTCACAATGCTATTAAAAGTGTTATGTTATACAAAAAGTCAAAATTTCTACCCCTGGATGACTGGCTAACTACTACTTCCAAAGGCAGATTCTCAGGTACCAAGGTGCGAGTACTGTAGCACACGAAGTACACACGCAGAGTGTCGAAAATAGGCAGTAGTACCAACAATAGTAAAAACTGATCTATGGAGGCGAATATCTTGTGAAGGATCACACGTAAAGGTATGGCTCCATTGACCTTTTTACTCATACAGAGGAGTCCATAACTGTAGGGGAGGTGACAAATCCCTCATTCAGAGTTCACACCTTACCAGTCTGTCTAGTAGGAAAACCCAACATTATAAGTTATTATTGTGATGAAATACTTTATCATTTTATTTAAATTATATGATTAATATTTATACTAAAATTTCATATTTAATTTGGTAATTTTGAATTTTTGTATATTTTAAACTGATTTTTGTTTTGTAGAATTTTGATGTTTTTAATGTCAAATTACAGAATATTAAAAGGAAAAAAAATCCCTTCTTACCTGCAGTTAGTGTCATTATACTCGCAAACAGTTAATCAGACAAGCTGCATCGAAAAATTTTACCTATTTTCTGTTATATAATATCAAACATTAATTTAAAATATTAATCCATTTCAAAAACGCCGACAAATACAAACAACACGTGGCGCCACCTGAATTAATAAATTCTCATGAGTAAACCACGGCGCGATTTATACAATTTGTTAAATTTTCTTACATTTCCATTCTTCTCATTGATACATATATATAAATTTTTACTACTTTCTCCATATTCTAGAATAAATAAAATTTATATTTATAGAAGGAATAATTTTAACTTTATATTCTAATATGAACCTGTCGTAGCAAAAATTGTGCTGAGTTCGGAATGGTAAATTTATTATTAATTTTTGTTCTCAATTGTATTCAAAATAATAATTAAAAACTCATTAACACTTGCATTACTTAACCGAAAATTACTGATGTAAAGTATCACTACGCTACAGGCTGTAGGATTGGCCAAAATTACACTAGGGCTGTCTTAACAGCATTGTAGGATCCTGGGCCTACCTATACAACCGATGGGTGACAGAAAATAAGTATTACATTCTGGTCTTTGCATAAATTAGCGTGCACCCATATGTTAAGACGGAACTGAATTACACTCTTTGCCAGAGAGCCTTACCTCAAATGATTCAGTAGCAGAGCCGTATTAACTCATGACTGGGCCCCCTCCGACAATTCAATCTTCCACTCGATTACAGCTAACAGCCTGACCCTGGTATGGTAGGTAATAGATTGCAGTATTTTTGTATTCGACTATTTTTGTAAAACAGTATTTGTCCTATTTTTACGGCTTCCTAGACCGCGGGCGTTCCGTTTCTCGGGACTTAGGCACATGCCTAATGTGCTGTACTGTACCTTATCGTTATAACAGTCCTGGTCAAAAGTATGGAAGAGGATAAAAGGCAGTATCTTCGCTCGTGTTTTATAGTTATCATAAATAAGTATAAAATTTGACAGCTAGATATCTAAAATGATGAATGTCCGTGTCATTCTGAGACACTCAGATTCGTGTTGGTTGGCTCGAAAATTTTTATGTGCAGGTAAACCAAAATATATTACTGTATTTACTCGCATATAAGACGAGATTTTTATTCATTTATCACAGCTAAGTTGTCCTACACGCGCGAGCGAAAGATTCTTTGCGTTTTTTCAAATAATTTTTGTGAACCGTGTATTCGCATTTTTTTACCGGATGCTTACCCTTTTGTATTTAAAAACATAAGTATTTTATCTTGGTCGTTTGAATCGTTTTTGTATATTGTCAGGAGTAAAGACGAATAGCAATAGGAAAAGCAAACATTTTGAATTGAATTCCAGATTGAAATTCTGAAATCACACGGGAATCCAATATAAGTTTTAATCATTCCCACGTGGAAACAGATGATTATTCGGAAATTGAAGAAATTCATAAGTGTAGGACGGAGTGTGTTTGTTTGTTAAGTTATGGTAACGCAACACTTGGGCGATCTGTCTAGGGGAATGCCTTTTTAAGAGAAACTGGCCCCTATTCAGGCCAGCCCGTCCGAGCGATGCGCGAACCCAAGACCGAACGCACAGTGTTCAGAGTACGAAGACCGCTTGGTCACTGGTTTGCTTCGACGGAGAGTGGATTCGACTGTTAAGAATTGGCAAAAAAAAAAAAAAAAAAAAAAATTCCCGATTGTCCAGTTTTACATGAACAAATTACGTTGTCGATTTTACAGGATTTTTCCTTAAAGTTTAAAATGCCAGTAATTTTTGCGGGACAATGTGTGCATTTACGTTCATTTGATATTTTACTTGTAATTAAACGAAATAAAATTAGAATTGTATTAATAAATCTAATTTCCTTTATTTCAATCTTTAAAGTCACACTTCGTCCTATATGCGAGTAAATACGGTATATTAGTTCCTTCACGGCCTAGTTTCCGCCTATTGCAGACCCAGCTAAATCTCCCAGTAATGACCGAATGGATAAAACCAGAAATGGAGAGTCGGAGTCGATTTTAAAAAAAATACTAACTCGGGAGTCGGAAATCGTGTATTTTTCCAACGACTCCCTATTGCTGGATAAAACCACTTAACACTGGAGTTGGTCCTGAATTTGAGTTTTTCCAACGAATGGTATTTTCTAAGTCTTGTTTACGGATCAAACTCTTAAATGGGTACCAGTTTTCCATAAAACAGTCATTCCAGGAGGCACCATTCTTGGAAGATTGCCTTCAAGTTATGTTGCCTAATCCCATCAAATCGATTCCAATGTGTAAATAATGGTAAAATTCACGGGAAAAATATTTTTAATGCCCACAAGAGGAAAAAAGTTGAATTTATATGCTCAAACCAGTCTGAAAGAAATCATATAACTTATTGCAAATAAAATAGGGTATATTTTTTAAAATTAATAATGTTGAACAGGATAATGATGCAGGTTTTCTCAAATTCCATCAGCTAAGCGTAACGCTTTTGCGTCCTAAATTATGCTTGGAGTTCGAAGACTCCAAAAAGGAGGTACGCTACATTGAAAATTCTGAATATAGCGAGCCTTTGCAAGCCTTTCTATAGGATAATGGGGCGAAAACATTAAAGGCATTCTGGTGGCATTACCCGTTTTTTTTTCAGAAAACATTTTCTGGGGAGGTATTTTGTCTTGATTTTAGGGATTGAAAAATGCAATTGGTCGGCCATTATATATATGTATATGTATATACAGTATATCCCTCATGTGTATTCTGCGGCACCAGCATACTATTAAAAAGGGAAGCACAAGCTGTAAAAAAAGTGTTTTGTACATTATGCAAAGAGGTTTAAACACCATGATTAACCATCGGATCAGTCCTTCTATAAAGTAGCGTTGGTTGCATTCGAAGGTAGCTTGGCCTTGAAAACAAAAAATTGGAATTTTGGTCAACATACGACGAAGTTGTGGGTTAATGCAGCGGTTCCCAAAGTATGCGCCGCGGCCTCCTCACAGGGGGGCACGAAATATAAAATTTTCATAATTTTACTTTCACTTTCAATTCAGTATGATAAGATGCGACATCTAGCAGATCTGATGCAATCATTAACTCAGTAATAAAGGTGACACATCGAATCTCAAAATATAAAAAGCTTCATCCCATCGCAGAAAAACTCATTTTACCGGCTGCTGTAGATATGGTGAACATTATGACCGGTTAGTCTGCTAGGAAGCAGCTTCAAAAGTGCCTTTGTCCAATAACACCATCAGTACATTATGCAAAGAGGACACAATACAGCATATTGCGGAGGATCTCAATGATCACTTAATTGAAAAACTAAAAGGGAAGGAATTTGAGTTGCAGTTGGATGAGGCCACAGATAATAATAATGATGCTCACTTTATTTGATATGTACGGTTCATAGAGAGTAATAACATTGCAGAAGACCTCTTTTGTAAAAGTATCACTGCTGGTGCTAAGGCTCGAGACTTGTTCGAGATCCTTGATATTTTTATGTTCGAAAATAATTTGGAGTCGACCAAATGCAGTGGTATCTGTAATGATGGTGCTCGTTCTATAATATGTCCGGGATCGCAAGCACTTCTTCGAAGCGCTTGCGATCGAAGCGACCAAGCGACCCTGATGTACTGTGGACTCATTGCGTTATTCACAGGGAAGCACTTGCATCAAAATATCAGAGTCCTACACAGTGGCGTAGCGTGGGTGTCAGCCGCCCGAGGCGGAGGAAAATTTCGCCGCCCCCTTATTTAGGTATTTTTACAAGATATTATTATTTATTGTGAAATTTTGCCGCTCCCTAAATGTGCCGCCCCTGCCGCCCCTACTACGCTACGCCATTGGATCTACATTGAACTAGACTTTAGAATATATAGTGAATGTAGTAAACTTTATAAAAACTCGGCCATTGAAGGCAAGATTTTTCAAAAATACTATCTGAGGATATGGGATCCGAGCACACCTCTTTGTTGTACTACACCACATCGAGAAAGTACAAAACATTACCACGAGAAAGCGATGGCTCTCTCGTGGTGATGTTTTGTCTCGTACGTTTGAATTGGCGACAGAAAATTTCTATTTTTCTTAAAGAGGAAGACCACAAGTATGCCGAAAATTTTGTGATTGAAGATTGTTTGGTAAAACTAGCATACTTATGTGATATTTTTGAAAAGCTGAATGCTCTGAATCTCTCTCTGCAGGGAGGCAACATGTACCTTTTAGAATCGATTGAGAAAATTTCAGTTAAAAAAAATTAAAGCTATGGAAAAGAAAAATAAATGAAGACAGAGGAAAAGAATATTTCCCCTTGTTGCAACAGTTTTTGACCTCCAATGGAGTTGATTTCTCTCGAGGTATGAAATCTATTTTTGAAGAACATTTACTACAGCTTATCGCCTGGTTTGAGAAATATTTTCAAAATGATAATATCGATAATCTTACATGGATTTAAGATCCATTTAATTCCAATGCACCATCTGATGCAGAAGAAGAGAATCTTATTGAGTTCGCTTGCGACAATACATTGAAAACAAAATTTAGCAGCATGAAATTAACTGAATTTTGGATATCAGTAAAAGATGAATATCCCTTCTGAGTGGTAAAGCTCAGTGACTTTTAATTCCATTTGCGACTTCTTATTTGTGCGAAGCTGAAATTGTCGCCGTGATAAAAACTAAGCATTGCACGAAAATCAATGTGGAGAAGGAAATGAGGTGGCTGTGACCAGTTTGATTCCAAGATTGAGAAAATCTGCGGTGATCAACAGGCTCATTCATCCCACTAATTATAATTAATTAAATTTATTTAATTACATTTTTTTATCATCTTAAATGCGGTTTTATTTATTTTTTACTTAACGTCCTAACTCTTATTGTACTTGTTAGAATTTGACAGGGCGCCTTGGGAAAATCTGGATTTAGCAAGGGCGCCGAGAATCAGAAAGGTTTGGATACCACTCTGTGAATGGACAAATCGTTCATTGGTTTTTTATGTTTTCAGAATAGAAGTCACGAATTTTCTGTTGATTGAAGCTCTCTTGGGAATTAGAAAAAGGGGTCAACCGAGACGAAAAGGGGACGAGTGCCCCAAGGTCCCCAATGTACGGGTGCCTCTGGGTGTGTGTGTATATACCGGTATATATACAGTGACGCCTCGTACTTCGAATTTAATTCATTCCAGGATGTCAAACTCCGAATCGTTCGCAGTCCGAATCAAATTTTTCATTAAAAATAACGGAAAGAGTGTTAATCCATTCCAACACACTAAACACACCCATTTCGATAAACTTAAAACAGCAAATTCACATAATTTAAAGTAAAAATAACAGAATTAAATGCCTTAATAATAATTAAAAGACGGAAACAATAAATAAAATACGTAAATACTGTATAATAAAATGAAAACTGCATTTGTCGGTCGCACATCGTCAATTTCGGCACCTTAAACATAGCTGCTAGATTCATCATATAAATGTTTGACAAAAAGAACAATTAACCTCTCTATTTCTAGGGATTTAAGCTTGCATTTGACCTTATATCATGATATTTTTGTACGAATTAGAGCATCATTTTTACGAATTATTGCGAATCAGGGCATTGTTTTCAGGGTTTATTTTTCCATCCATGATGGTCGATTTCATATCTAGAACGAGTTCAAGGGTGCACTATTATCACGTGTTAACAAATTTAATCATGGTTTTACACTTAATGTCTCAAATTTAAGTTATTTGTGTTATTAGAAATAACATGTCATATATTATCTCGAGAAATAACCCAATTTCTAAAATAAGAAACCTGATAAGCTTTCGTAGACTACTTTAAATTTTGCTAAATTTCGAGTGTTGTAAAAATGTTTTTGATCAAAATTAAAGAAGTAAATGTCCTTGTGTATTAAATTCTACTTATTAAATATAATATAAATCTTAAAATCAGATAAAAATATCAATTTACGTAATGTAAACTGTACTTTGTTCGTTGGCTGCAATTGCGTGTTTACACACAATAAACATTACTACTATGCATTTAGACGCATAAAAATGTTTAAGAAATTATGTTTCATCTTAATATTGTGCATTTTAGCGTTTAAATGCTTAGCACATGAAGATGATTTTGAAGGTAAGATTTCTTTCGTAATAAATAATTAATTAAGAAGGATTTTGATTAATGAAGCTAATACTACAATTTATTTAAAGAATATATATATGAATAAATAGTGTTAAATAAACTACTCGGTGTGATTTACTCATTTTATATTGAAATTTACGATATAAATTTTTTATTCATTGAAAATTTTCGGATTGAATTTTGAGTAAATGATGAATTTATTCATTTTTAACAAAGAATTTTTGAAATATATTTTAAATATTTTACACGATATTTATTTATAAAATCAAGCAATCGCTAATTGTTTACTTATATAATTGTGAAAAGTGTATTTTAAAAGCATAATTTATGTATCGATAAAGCGTAGCAATTATTCAAAACAGTAGCTGTTCCTCCTATTCTAAAACTTTAAAAGTCATCCAGTGCCCGTGTGAATAAAAACTGAACACTAGTAGTTGGTCGCGGGTTCGTGCCTGTCTAGTTGAAATTTTCCAGGTTTTCTTTACCTGTCTAACACCTAAATAAGGTCAGTTTCTTCATAGAAAGTTCTCCCAAGAGGTATCTCCCTTGGCAGTGGCGCGCTATCCTATGGACAAGAAAGGCAATTGCCTGGGGCCTTCTCCAACAGGCGGTCCAAACTAATCTTTTATAAACTCATCACTGTACTAAGAATATCGAAATTTAAATTTGGGCCTTATCTGGGATTCTAGGGACTAGATTGCCAGTGTGGTGCAGGTACAGTACGCTGTGGTGTTGTTTCACATGAAATCAAACTATATAAAATTCTTTGTTTATTATTAAGAATAAATCATTAGTGAGTAGATAAATCAGTATAATTTATATTAATAGAATTAGACTAATTTATCTACAACCAAAGTATGAACAAGTCATGATGTTTGAATTTAATTCAAATCCAGTTCTTCCATTGTCAGAGGAGGGCTTCTTACCCTATGTCTAAAAATAAAATATGTTATGGTTAGACATTATAATTTACATGTGATTTTTTTAAATTATTTTAGACATCAGCCAGCAATTGAATGAATTTATAGAATTTATGACTCCAGAAGTAATTTGTGATTATGATACAGAAAACTGTGAATTAGAAGATAGCAATGTAAATGATAGCTTATTTGTTGATAAGAGAATTTTTAATTTCGTTTAAATGATAAAATTCTTAATTTTTAGGAAATTATAGAAGAAGAGGAGGAAGAGGAGGAGGAGGAGGAGAATGATGAAGAAGAAAGAGAAGAAATTGAGGAAATGTTTGATTATCCGGATCAGGATTATCTTCCTGTTAGTGATATATTTAAAACACAATATTTTAAAGAAGAAACTGTTTTTCACGATCCAATATCAAATTCTCAAGATGTTAATACTGATAAAGATTATCAGGCAATTGACGAGAGGAATCAATTTATCCAAAACGATCCTATCGAAGTGTATCCTACTGACACGGAATGTTTTGTAGCAGAACAAGAGAACAGAATCAATTACATAAAGAAAGTACGCCAAAATTCAAAAAAGAGAAGTAAGATATTTATTTTCCTTTGTAAAGTTTAATTTATGTTTGTTCCAAATATCGTAAAATTGCTTCAAACATTCTATTGTAGTTAATTTTTACCGTTTAAAAGGCACAAAAAGTAAAGATATCTGTTTGCATCGAGTTTTAATTTACATGATTTTTTTTTCAGAAATTTTAAGAAAAAAGAAAAAGCACATAAAATTATTAAAAAATTGCTGCATAAAAGGGAAGAAAATTGGAAATAGGCCTAAGGTTTATGATTCTGATAACTTGTTTCATGCCTGTAGAAAATTATCCAGATTTCATTATCCTACATTATCTCAGCATTGTAGATGGGCAATTAATAATTGTTGCGAAAATAAAGCATTAAGGTAAGAATTTACACTCGATTTTGCAGAATTTTTCTGATAATTCGTACTTGTCTTCTATAAAGGTTTTCCAAACATTGCAGCACAACTACCAAGTGATGCGCTAAACTTCATTTCTAATGTTTTTTTTTTCGATAATTTATTTAAAATATTTTCTTATTTTTTGTGGAATAAAAATTATTCTAAGTCATTTTTAATAAAACTTATTATTTTAATTTAAAACACTAAGATAATTACTTCTTAATATTATCTTTAAAACTTAAAAAAAATTCTTTATTTATAAGCAGAAAAGTAACTGGAAAATTTAAGAGAATTATAATATAATATTGTATTAAAGTTTAATAATTTGTTTTAAAAATTTAATCTATTCTTATCTTAATATCCAACAGAATATAAGGGAAACTCTTATTAAATTAATAATTAAATTAATTGAATAAGAGTTTAATAATTTAAATTCTTTGCAGTAAGAGTCTGAACTATAAACTATGAAGAAGCTTTTCACTGTTCCATCCTAACTTATCAGTTTTAGGAAAATAACTACTAATGAACTAATAATAAGAAATAATAAGTAAATTTAATTTATAAATCTATTAGAAGTGTACTAAACATCGATTAAAAAAACAAATTATTATGCTCGACAATATAGAATTCCCATTAGAATATTAAAAATAGATAAAAATAAGTAAATTACATGGAGAACTTTAATAGATTTTTGTTTGTGAATATACTAAACTAACTTTATTAAAACATTTTTTTTTTTAAATCACATTTTCCATACGTATTATTCTTTATTTAATTATTCATCATTTTTCTTTCTTATATTTTAATTGAGTCAGCTTTTATTATTCAGCCTTACTTTTCTTCTTTGCTTTTCATGGCTATTTACAAGAAATGTTATTGTGGATATTTTGAATATTAATAATTTATTTTTAGGTTAAAGTGTAGCTAGGTAACCCTTATGGCACTTTTGCAATCTCGATAGCATTTGCGATTAGAAATGCAAATTTTTAATTTTCGTGGGCTCGAGGACGCACGTTCTAACTTAACCTAACCTATTCTAATAAATTACCAATAATTTGGTAATTTATTAGGGAATGGAATAGGTTAGGTTAGGTTAGAACGGGCGTCCTCTGGCCCACGAAAATTAAAAATTTGCATTTCTAATCGCAAATGCTATCGAGATTCCGGAAGTGCCGCCATAGGGGTTACCTAGCTACACTTTAACCTATTTTCTAATTTTCCAGTATAGTTTATGAATTTTTATCTTTTATTTTTAAACTCATGATGCATAGATTTTTAGGAATTCTCCTGTGTTTTCTTCAACTTTTGAATCAAATAATTAACATAGAATATATAAATATTTAGTTTAGATGATTTTATATATAATCTAATAATGTATTTTCTTGAAAACATACAAACTTATTAACTGTCACATATAATTAAAGAATTCTCTTATATATAATTTTTGCTTTAAACTTGAACTATATATAATAAAAACAATAATAATGATATTACTCTGTCATAAAATCTGATATTTTTACAAAATATTTTATTATTCTTCCCATCTTTTAAGATTGAGAAACAACTTAAATATCAATAATAAATTATTTTCAGTTATCCAATTAACACATTAATCTTCAATATTACATGCTGTTAAATATATTGATATAATTATTTTATAAAGTGAAAAAAATTGCCACAATGTTTCATATATTTTATTGAATATATGATGTATAAGGTAGAATTGATTGGTAGTTTGCTCCTGCCTTTAGCTATTTTTAAGTTAAAAACTAACTCGTAAGTTTAGAAACTAAATTTAGACATTGATTTAAATAATATATTGAAAGATATTGAAATTGTTTATTAGTAATAAAGTTAAATTCACGTTACAGGAGGAATATTCATGCAGCATTGATTGTTTTACAGTATTTTAACACGAGAAAATTTTTACTGACAAAAATTATCTATACTAATTTAGATAATTACAATTTGAATATTTTATTATGAAATTAACTGTATATAACTTTATTTAATACGCAGGAAAACTTTGTATATCATATGATAATGAAAATTTATATCATTTTTTCAGGAGATTCTACATCAAACATAAAGGAAACAAATGAATGATGACACTTGAATGCCATTTACTATTGCACTTTATTACTTTTGTGTAGTATTTTATGTTTAAATTTCCGTGTAAATTTGTTGTAAATAAAATTTTATAAATAAAGTAAGATCTTGTTATAAACTTTTCTGTAAAACACGAGATTATAATTACTTTAATTATAAATAATTTTCTTGAGATTTATTTTAAATATTATATCCACTTAAAAATTTTTAAATTGTGTTCACTGTAATTAATATTAGAAAATATAAACTTTGTCAAATAAAAATTTAAATTTGAAAATTTTATAAGTAAAAGAGAATAAAATGAATTATCTTTATCACTTCTCAAAATATTAATTTATACAATTTCAATTATTTATTGTGTTTTAGTAATAAAATATTTTTAAACAAATCATAAATATGCTGATTTATTTTCTGTTATTTTTGTTTTGTTGATCTACATTTCACTTGATAAGTAAAAATTGGTGTTTTATTATTCATGTCATATTTTTAGCATATAAATAAGATCAAGCAAAATGGATTTCTTATATTTTTATATTTTTTATTTTACACTTCAGTTCCTTCGTCTTGATGGTGCAGATATATTATAAAAATTTTACATTACACATATATATTAGCAATATATTTGTCAAATTTCTAGTATTTACCTTTGATTTTTAAAACTTACATTCTAGATGAAATATAATTAACGAATGAATTGCATTATTTTGCTTAATCAAACGTAAAAAATCTATTCATTTACTTTGTTTTAACGTTAAATTTAATTAAATTTTTCATTAGATTTCATTGATCATTATTAGAAAATCATGTATTACATTGATTTTAGACGAAAATTATCTAATTTTTTAAAATTCTTATATCAAAATTACGAAATCAGTGAAAGAGTTACTGGAAACAAGATGTAATTCCTAATATATTTCACGAATTTCTATTCAAATTAATTCGGAAATGTAAATAAAGTTGGTCTAAATAAATTGAATAAAGTTTTAAACTCGTTAATTCATTTACTAAATCAAGATTTTTCTTGTATCACTTATCAGAAATTGAAATTTGGAATCAAATAACTCGTGCAGTTTGTAACCTCTTCTAAAAGTATAATAAATAAATAAATTAATTAAATTTTTTATACTTTTTAAAAGTTTTACTTCATTTTAAACAAGTTAAATTCTTTAAATTACACATATGTTTGTATTTAATTTATATAATGTAACTATCATATAGTATTAACCAAAGTGTCAGAAGGTAGTTCAAAGACACACGTATTTAACGTGTATTATTAGTGTAATAAGAAGATTTTTGACTTTACAATTGTAAAAATTTATATATGAATATTTTAAAGTTTATTTAGAAGATGAACTCTGAATATTGTAAGATATTATACTTAATATAAGAGCAAATATTTAATGAATAAGTGATTTTGTTCGCACTTCTTACAAATTACAATACTTTTGTTATCAATTTTTATTAATCTTTGATTTCTATTAATTCTTTTCATTTCTACAGCTTTTAATTAACTCTATAAAATTAATTATTTAAGTAAATATAAGTTAATTAGAAATTTAATAATTGTGACCATCATCCAAAAGTAATCAATTTAATAAAATTTATTTAATGATTATACGCAAGATAAAGGTGGAAATTTCGTGTGAGATTTTCTAAGTTATTAACACATTTTAATTATTTATTTATAAATACGTAAAAATTATAAAAAATTTTAAAATATACATTTATGTTAATTTTAATTATAATTAAATTTCTTAATTGACGACACTGATTCTTTTAAATTCCAATCAAAATCATTTATAAAAAGCAAATTCAATTGAATTAATTATTTATAAAATAAATTATTTTTATATATCTTAATTTACTATAAATTTTTTTAGGCTAATTACCGATAATTGTAATTTTAAATAATACAGTACACTTCTAAGTTCAATTTGAAAAAAATCTTGTAATCTTCGTAAACACCTTAACCTACATACAAACATTAAGTTGTTATACAATCAGATTATTTTCGTATTCCTTACTTTTCAACAAGAATTTTAAGTTAGAAACGATACCACTATACAACTTTAAGTCAACACAGGATTATTTAGAATTTCCCTTTAGTCTTTCAATCAGGAAATGGTCAATAACTGTTAGAAATCCAAAGGAGCGATTCGTAAATAAATATAATAAAAAAAATCTTGTATACATTTAAAGTTTTATTTCCATTTACAGTAAAGAATGTTATTTCTACAGCAGACATACGAACAAATATCGAAGAATTTATTTAATATCTACAGCTTTAAATAACGAAACATTTTAATAACGCATTTAAGTACGGCTTCACTGCATAACGAACATTCGTACAGGTAAGACATATTTACAGGCGCTAGTTCGTTGAGATCATTTTATTTAAGATTCGTTTAATTCTGAAATAGTAATTAAATTTCTTTTGAAATTTTGAAAAAGTTTATAACTCATTTTATTAAAAATATATCTAATAAAATAAAATTAATTATTTTAAATGATAATAGAGATTATCTGTAAAAAAGATAACATTTAAATTTGAAATAGTATTTTCGACTTTATTTAAAAAAGGAAAAGAAGTTGTTTATTAAACCAAACACTCTGAAAATTAAAGAAATGCATGAATTCATGAAATTTTATTGAGATATGTTACAGAATTCGAACAAGCTTTTACTCTATTGAGGCGAAAGAGAACTGTCATTGGCTGGAACTGCATCAACGTGTCCACCCACACGACAGAAGGGGATATATAAGTTGGGATAAGTGAAAGATAGCACATATAACCTGGAATCTGAAGTGAAGAAATAAACATTTACCGGAGAAACAGGTAAATCACATTTTTCTATTTTAAATAAGATTAATTAATGTAAAGTATATTTTAGAAATAAATATACATTGTATATATATTTGAATTTAGATATTTTATAGAGAAATATCAAAAACTTGACTTTTTGCATTATTTGTAAATTACCATTTTTCTGCGATACTAGACACAAAGTTTGACCTGTGAAAGTATAAACTCTAAACTTGAACATGTCAACAGGTACATTACTTACATTTTTCCTGAAATTTTTATAGTGAATGTAAATTTTAAGTTATTCGTTTGCGTTAACCATGTGTTAAAAACAAATTCGTTAGAAGACATTTTTCTAATTATCCCTTATTAAGAAATAATAAGTTATTTTTTAAAAATAATTATGATTTAACAATTTAATGACAAAATTTGCCTATATTTATGTGTTAAAATATTGAAATTTATCTGTTATCATTCTGTATACAACAAAGAAATGCCTTAAAGATAATAAAATAAAACATATTATATTCTTGAGTCAAAGAAATCATCCTCAACACGTTGTACGTAGATCGAAGAGGGTGCACAGAATGACTCACTGACATAATATGATAGATGAGCTAACTCTAAACCCCCGATGTAACCATGACAACGGGCCTGTGATCCAAGTCTGTCCCTTGTCATTTCCTCCCATTTGACTACATTTATTTGCTCCACATGCACCATTTTCTGATGTCATGCCCATTCTGACTAATGCCAAATCAAGTTTATAACTGTACTCAAAAGATAAGGTTTTATCCATGCTTTATCTAAGTATGAATAGCCTTAAAGATTATCTTAATTATCATGTAAGCTTCAGTTATCTTCATGATCTCTAAATCAATCAAATTTATTTTGTCACGGTTTTCACTTACAGCAGAAAGAAAGCTTTCAGCAATATCTGATACTAAAACTTATGAATTAAACAGTTCCGTGTCACTATCTGATTACTTGACGATCATTAATCATTTTCTGCCATATACTAACTAAATATAGTAATTATAATAGACTAAGTTCTCATTAGTTAAAAATCTATCATAATATAATTTAATTTACAAGAATTTGAACTAATTTATAATTCATATTAAGTATAAACATGATTTCATTTTAATTAAATGCATCACACCTTAATGATTTTACGATATTTCAGGCATTTATTGATTAAAATTTTTAAAATAATATTATATTTATTATAAAAAATTATACAAACTACATCTTATAATTTATTTATAACTTTTTCTGTTAAGTTTACATTTTAAAAAATAAGAATTTAATTTTGAACATTCATTATTAAATTAATAGAAAGATATTTAAGTCATCACATAAAATAAAGTCGATTTTAAAATCTTTATAAATTTAAAAAATATAAAAACCATTAAAAAATTATAACCTTTCTCCTATAAAAACGAACCAAGTTAAAATAATAATAATAAATTTCAGTCAAAGGTAAATAAAACTTTAAAAATAAAAATATAAATGTAATCAAACACAATAAAAAGAAGGGATATAAATAATTTAAACTATAATTAAGAAAACAATAAAAAACATTTGAGCAACTCTTAAAAATAAGATAAATATTTATACAAAAGTAATACATTTAATTATTTTTCAGACTTGTAACTCTTAAAATAGCAAAAATCGAAATTATTTTTCTATTGTGAACATTTTAAAGTTATAGAATTAATTTATATACATTTTTCTTCTCTTTAATAAAGAGAAATTGAATATATTTTAGAAAGATCTTACTTACAAGAATTTTATTTTTTATTTAAATAATTTTAAAAGATTATAATTATTAATTAATATATGTGTGTATCAAGTAGCTATCTTATTTATCATATATACTAAATTTAGTGTATATGAATAAAGTTTTTAATATTATTCCATGATATTTGATACGACGATAAGTAGAAAGATAATGTTGGATATTCGATCAACAATTTGAAAGAGAATATCCTTAAAGATATTGTTGACACGCAAAGCCTACTATTAAATATGCATGTGTTTACTATACTAAGTCATAAACATGTTTATATAATCCATACAACATTTAAATGGTTTATATAAAATTAAGACATTTAAAACAGAAATTAAGCTATTTTAAGGACAAATATATGCAAATGAGTTTAGAAGTTTTAAACTTTAAATTGTTTTATAATTTAATATTATAAAATAACATTTAGTAGATCGCTATTTTTGACAAAAAATCTTCCTTTTAAAATAAACAAAATTTATAATTTTTTTAAAGTAAAATAAATTAATATTTGCGAAAATAATTGATTTAAATTGTGTAATTCGTCACGAAAAATTTACTTTATCATACAAAATTTTACATAAGTCATAATTATAATTTTTTATATACAATAATAAACTGTTACGTCATAAAAAGTTTTTCTTGCGTCACAATAAAAATTTACATATTTAGAAAAACACTTTTCATGCGTCATAAGAACTGGTTTTACTGTGTCATATAAAACGGATCCTATAAAATGTTATTTTAGAGCTTTATTTACAAATTTAAACTTTTAATATATTGTTCGTTCTATACGCTAAAAGCTTATTTTGCATTGCTTAAAGGTTATCAATGGTGTGGAATTGTAAAAATAATTAATTATTATGAAATACATTAGCTGTGAAGAAGATTTCTAAATAGGAAAATGTATATTGTTAAGATTAATCGGGTACAATTCGTTCATTTTCTTTGCTACGTGGTAACACAGCAAAGAACCTGCACTTCTGGAAGGTTGTTAAACGGAAGCTGATGATGATGATATTTTCTAATGCAAATTATTTGTAATTATTAATATTAGAAATATAAAAATTAATCATATTCACTTATAAGTCTCGCTAATTAAAAATAATTTGCAATAGAATTGAAGAGTAACAAAGGATAAAAACTGATACAAGGCTTTATATCACAACAAAAATTACATGGTAATATATTTTATAAAATTAGAATAAAAATTTTTACTTATAAATAAATAAATTCTAAGACTAAAACGTCATATTTTTAAAAATATAAAAAACAATATTGAAAAAGAATAAGAAAAATTTAACCATTGAAAGTAAACAAAAAACGATTTCCTGCTGAAAAGCTTTAAGTTAAACTGATTTAAATAAACAAAAAAATATCCGTTACGTAACCGAATAATACGCAATTCTAGACAAAAATTACATTTATTTTATTTTATTTAAAGATTTTCAAAAACGAAATGACCGAATGACATTTCCAATGTGTTGAATTATATCAAAACTTGTATATTAAACAATGCAACAATTTTTAAACGTTTTTTTTTTTTTTAAATAAAATAAACTTTAGTTGTTTAATTTATCAATTTAAAGTAAGAATAACAAATGAGACTCAAACTACGTGAAGTATAAAATAGTATACTGGCAATACGATTAATATATCAAGATATAAATAATTATTTTAATAATATTTTGATATCTTTCTATTCAGGAAGTTGATCTTTCGTGATGCCATCACATTATCCAGCCTTTTGCTTGTTTCTGTTATTGGTCTTGAGCCAATACAGTTCGAATGGAGAGAAAGAAGCTAAATATCGAGCTTGCGGGGATCATCTAACTGAACTTCTAAACTTGATTTGTGGTGGAAGGTTTCATGGTCCAGATACAAATCAACAGAGTAAAGAGAGCAAAAATATTATAAATTAATATTTAATTTTTTTAAATATATATATTTTAAATTTTATTACGTGTTTCAGGCACTACAAGATCTTTATACAGATCTCTTTCCAGACGTTCTTTTATAGGAATGAGGAGAGGAGTGGTAGACGAATGCTGCCATGAGGCTTGCCCAGTTAGTACTTTGCGTTCTTATTGTTTAGATCCTCTATCGTCGTCGTCATCGTCACTAATAGAATTGTTGAGTTCTGCTGTTGAAAACAATGGTGCTGAAACTATAAAGGTAATTAATAAATACGTTACATTAATTAATTTATCAGATAACTCTTAATATATATTCCTCGCACTTTTTAATTGTATTCTTGAAATTCTGTTTCTAGTGCCTTTAAAAAAAGGCCAAAAATTAATAAAGAGTAACAAATTATTGATTTAGGATAAGGAAAAATTAATTTTTATTGCTATTTGATGTCATTTAGTTTGTGTCAAATGTTGAATATTTGAAAAGTTTAAGTAAACTATTATTAATGTTCTTCTATATTTTTTTCATAAAGGTTATTTTTAAAATGAATTTTATTCACTTATTGCTCATTATTCAAATGTAAAACTTAAAAAAAAAGTTACCAATATAATAGTGGGACTTATATAGTAAGATTGGCTGTATGTTAATTATTACTATTTATATTGTAACAATTATCCTTTCAAAAGTTGTAAATCTATCTGTTTAAATATCAAAATTAATTTAAAAACAAAATTTATAAATTATTCATAATTAGTTTGGTTCTATGCAAAAGGAGATAAATTAATATTTTTAATATTACAGAATATAAAAGTTTGATTTTAAATGTAATAATAGTTGCATAAAATGGTGTAAAAACAAATTTTATATGAGAAATAGATATAAAAAATTTAATTGTAAGCAACTTTGTTTGTATAAAGTTGTAATTATTTATACACTTTTTTGGCCAAAGAATAGGCCTGTAAAAAATTAGTTAAATTTTTTAAATAGTATATGCAGTTTTTATATATATTTAATTTAAAAAAATTAAATTCATTCACACCGACTTACATGATAAATTCTAAGAAATTATACCGAACCATAACTGAATTTACATTTTAAATATTATCATAATTATTTTAAGTGTGCCAGGCAATATTGACGTCTTTAATATGTTCAAAATGATTGTTTAATATATTTATATAATTTATAATGCAATTTTAATTAAATTATTTTTATTAATTAAGCTTGCAGGTACAAGTAGTATAGAAGACACATTATCAACTCAGGAAGTAATAGATCAAGTATCCACAACACATAGACCAAATTTGGGTCTTTTTCCAAGAAATAGACCATTCTTCATATCTATGTCATCCCCGTTATTTATTAACAAGAAGATATCATATAAATCTCCATAATCAAAAACAGTTTAATTCTGTTGCATAATTATACTTTACTGAACATCCCACGTGACTTAATTTTAATAACGTTACTGATAAAATTCTATATTTATAAAAATAAAATCGCGCAAAAAAATAATTTATAAAAAATATTTAATAAGAATTTATGTTATGTAAACAAATCAAATGATTTTTTTAAAGAAATAATATTATTGGCTATTTTAAATCAATTCTTATGACGTATTTAAGTAATTTCTGCTATTGGATAAAGAAAATGATAAATTTACTTACTCGAACTTCATTGGATGTAATTTTCAGTATAAAATATCTTGAGTTTACAGCGATTGGACATTGCTTAATGACGAAATAATGTTTAAAAATATATAGGAGCTGATTGGTTAATAGTTTATTTTATTTTATTTTTTTAATTATATAATTTGAAAAAGTTAAAGACACGTATTGTGATGAATTTATTATTTATTAATTTAAAAAATAATTATAAATTTACTAAATTTTTTATTTTAACAGCTTAATATATTATTGTATATAATAATTTGTCACATTTGAATTAAATAATACACCTTCATATTAAAATTCAGACTTGTCTAAGCATAAACTACAAATATAGACAATGTAATTTTATAAATAAAATTTAATTAAATACCATAAAGGATAAAGTGTATTCATTATTTAAATCTATATAAAATCACACTATTTATTTAGAGATTTTATTATAATAATAATTAATTTGAATTTTTAATTATCATTTAAATAATTTAATTATAAATTTATTTTTTATTTATAGTATTAGATATTTAGATATATAATACATTTTTATTTTTATTTTAAATGTAAAATATGATTTTGTAAATTTTTGTGTTATTTTAGCTTTGTTTGTTTAGAAAATGTTGCACTATTATCTGTATTTAAGGAAATATTTATATTAAAAATATCATTAATTAAAAATTTATTTAATACATTTTTATATATAATTTTCAATTAACGTTAAAAGAATTAAAATACATTTTATTTTTTTATTTATTTAAGTATTTAGAGAATGACATACAAAAATTTACAAATGAAAATGTAACAGTAAGAATGATTTTAAAAATTATGAAAAATTCTTAAGAAAATTCAGAAAAAATTATAATTTTCTCTTTTTATATAATATTTTTTATATTTAGCGATAAAAATAGAAAGGTCTTATTTATTAATTAGAAAAAAAATGAAAGATGCTAATACATAGGTTAATAATTATCATGATTAATACATGATTAATAATTAATACATGATTAGCTAATACATGATACATTAATAGCTAATACATGATTAATAATTATCAGAGATGCTGGAAAAAGATGTTGGTGAAGATGAAGATGAAGATTGATAAGTATTTGATAAATGATTATAAATGAAATATGTCAATAATTCGGAATATTTATTAAAAAATTAAAAATTGAAATTGCAAATTAAAAGGATTATATTTATAAAAACAGCTATATTCCAATGTAATTAGTTCTATATAAATCTACCTATACATAGAACTATGGCTGATAGCAAAAATAATATATTTTTTCCTTTATTACTTTAAAAAAATTAAGAAATTTTACATAAGAAAAGTAATTTATATCTGATTTGAAAGGCAAAACGATTGTTTAGTTGAATATAATTGTTCTTTCCGTCTTTATAAAGAAATACACTGATTATAATTATCTCACACGCCTACACGATAGATTTGGTAACATTCGATAGATATAATGCGCAAAAATTAAAGAATAAAAGTAATAATATAGGATTTGGTTTAGTCCTAAGAAAAACATATAAACCAATTTCGTACTGAACTGGTTTAGATTATAGAGAAATCACGGACAGATACGTTAAGATGAAGATTTAGAGTCAGCATTTATTAGTGTAAAAAAGTCAAATGTTAAAGAGTTGTATAGATTATACATATAATCTTATTAAAATTTCCAAGACATTAAGAAAGTTTGACGAATCTTTACAATTATAATTTTTATTTTATTTATTTTTATAGTCAGAAGCTGAAGAAATAGAAGAAGAAGAAGCACAAGAATCATCAGTAGCAACAGCCAGACCAAATTTAGGTACAAATCAAAGAAATCTGAGTAACGTGATCATTACGCCTTTGACCTTCAGAAGATTCGCACGATATTACTTCCATTAATTAAGATCTAGTACAACAACGATTATGAAGTTTTGCTATATATCTATCAAATATATATTTTAACAACTGCTATTATATACCAAATGATGTTGTATTAAATAAAATATTGCTATTATTTTCTTTTGGAAAAGTAGCATTTTTTTAAAAGTAATTCCTCCATAATTTATGTATTTTTACTGAAAAATTTTCTCGAGTATAATAAATTTTATTAAAATTCTACAGAATTAAAAATAGATAAAATATTTTTCACTAATTAATGAAATGAATCTGATAACTTCGTGATTTGATAAAACACATCTTATTATCAAATGGAGTCGTGAAAAAGTGTCTGATAATGCATTCTCATTAACACATAAAATTGTATTTAAAACTTTCTTTAAAGTTTAAGTTTAGCTTTTAGTCTATACGCTATATATATTGCTTTATACATCAGTATATTCTTTTTTTTCTACTTAATATATTGAATGATATGATGATAATTGAAGTTATGAAGTACGTAGGCTCGTGTTAGATGTAGTCTATTTATACTGCTTTCTTCTTTCATTAAATACAAAGTTATTAATTACTTTATTTACGTATCAAGAAACGTAATCCTATCAGTATTTTGAATTTTTTGAAGTTTAACCTGCTAAATAAATAGGCCTATATTTAATAAAATTATGCATTTTTTAAACAATTAAAGAAACAACAATGAAGCTTAAGTTAAATTTCTATATGTAGGCTATATATTCCACATAATAAGAAAAATTTTAATGTCAAATTTCATATTATGAGTAATAAGTTGTTGTTCTTCAAAATTTATTTTCTACTTTTTTTGTAATAAACTTAACGCCTCTATAAATTTTACGGAAATAATTTACAAATAATTCGTAAATTATTGTTCTTTAATGTATATAACAGATCGATCTACTTAGATCTATAAAAAGTTTAAATTGACATAAATTTAAATAAATAAATATTATCTGAAATATCCGAAAATTTAAAGCCATCCGTTTGAATATTAGCAAAGAGAAATAGGCCCATAAGAAACTTAAGATAGTATTAAGTTATCATTTCTCTCATAAGATAAAACTTGTTTTATAACGTTCTGTATTTATAACGTTTTATAACGTGTTTTAATATTATCTAACCTACGGCTAGATGTAGTTAAGATTATTTCGTGTTTAAGTGTTTATTACTTTAATAGACACTAAATATCCTTTATCCATCTGTAAAGAAACATCAAAAATTAAATTTAAATTACAATATTAATTATGATTTGAATTCAAATAAGGATTAAAAAAAACTTATTCTGGAAGTTAGTGTATTTAAAACACTATAGAAAAATCAATTAAGATTAAGATTAACAATAGGCTATAAGAATACATCTGTGCAAATAAAAAGAAAAAAAACCATACATTTACAGTCGAGAAAAATCAAGCTGATTTAAATATATATTTAAAACTACTTATTTCAGTTGTTTTGTTCGTCTACTTTTTAACTACATTTTAAAAAACCTTTCATGCAAACATGAGCTTTTTATGAACTTATAATTTATTATTTTATCCTATTTTTAAAATTAAATTTATATGTTTTATTAATCAATTAATTCGTATTCTAAGCACATCGATATAATAAAGTTATATATAATGTTTTCCTTATTTATTGTTAACTCTAAATATCCAATTTACATAAAAAAAGTTGGATAAAACTTTAAAATATTCTATAAAATTATATCTGTTTTCTAAAACTAAATACCAATAAATATATTTAAATATCAATTTAAGATATTTATTTATTATATTGACAAAAACCAATACATCTGATTTATAAATACTGTAGATATTTAGGAATGTTTTATTTTAATGACACATTTAATAAACACAGAACGAGTGTTTAATTCCATTCAATTAATATCTACTAAATGATATTAATTATCAGCTTAACTTGTTTTTATTAAAGCATTTACTCGGTTTTTCTTATAATACTATACAATTTTGAATTGCCATGGTTAGGATCGGTTTCTGACATGGAAATTTGAAAATGTAGTGATTTAATTTGAGATGTTCATTTCCGTTTTCTTAATGAATCTATTGTATTTCAATTTATAAAGGATGTGTGTAAATAAATTATATATTTTTTTTAAATTTTTTTTTATCTGCAAAATTTTGGTCACTTTGCGCTGTTTCATCGTTTCCCCAGATAATGCCGATTATTACCCCTCGCCATTGCCGGACATTGCAAACTTGTCTAGTTTTTTTACTTCTTGGTAAAATAATGTTAGATTTTTTAATGTCCTCGTCCATATATAACCAACAGATTGTAGTAGCAATTGAAATAAAAATATTTAAATTTTCTCTAACGGATCTGATGATACAGACTAAAAATTCCAGCCACGAGTTGTGTTACTTTCCCGGCAAAATATTAAAATTGTATGCTGCGCCATTTGTTATAAGCAGTTTATATTATTGATTACTAAAGAATGGCAAAAAAAAAACTTAGTTTTGAAGCTAGAGATGAGTTTTATAAGAACAATCGTAAATACTAATGGCGAGTAAAATCTTTATTATATCATACATTATTTGAGATATGAAACATGGTGACCCATTTCTTTCCATTCTCTTAACCTTTAACCACCAAAATTTAATAGTATAGATACCCTCATATGCAAACCTCCCTGTAGGATTTCAGAAATTTCCGACAAAAAGCACAAAAGTTATAAAGCGTCAAAATTGGATGAACAAAATTGTGCTCCACACACACACTCACTTACAAACTGACATCAATAGAGGAGAAAGACCCCGAAATTTTTGCATTTCTCGACGTTTCAAGATCCCCATATTAGAATGTTGAGGGGGTCATTTTTGACGTATCGCCATACTTTCCTTCTGCATAGCAGAGAGAATATAAAATCTTGTGTTCACGATTTTCCAATCCTACTGGATATGTCTGTGATTAAGAGAAGATTAAGAGATTGTGCATCCTAAAACAGAAGCCTATATTATATTATATAAATTAAATATTATAATATAACATTAAATAACGTTATATATATTTGGTCCGATCATATCGCTGGTCCGTCAGAAAGAATGAACTGTTGTTGGAGGGGTTGAAGCAATTCGACCAAAAATAGTCGTTGACCATCCTCTCTTTCGGGTTGAGATCAACGACTATTTTAAATGCGAGAATAATTGCTTTTAAGTGATTATAAAGTGTTAGAGTTATTTTAAAGTGATTTTAAAGATCGCAAATATCAAAACCGTATGTGATAAAATTCATTTTAAGAACATTATCAGGATGTCTATATACTATGTGGAGAGTATATCCTTCTGAATAACGAGTTTATAGGAAAATTATTAAAATTAGTTTGGTTTATTTGGTTACGGCAACGCTACACGTGAGCGATCTGCCGAGAGATTGCCTCCCGAGAAGACTTTTCTGGGAAACTAGCCCCTATTTAGTTGTTACTAACGTGATGAAAACCCGGAAAACTCCACATGGCCAGCCGTTGGCCATGCACGAACCCACAACCGACTACTAGTGTTCGATGGTGTTATCCAATCGACCACTTGTAAGTACTTATTAGAATTAAGAAAGTATCATTCAAAAATGAAAAAAAAAACCTTCGTTGTTAGATGTGGAAAACCAAATACTTATATTGTTTCCATAGTACAACACTTTCAACACATGAGTGCTCTGTGCTACCCATCTCAGTATTGATATAACGTGTCTATTTTGCGCTATATCATCGTCGCAGTAATTAAGTAAATACACAGTGTGTATAATGTTCGTTTTTTAAAATTATATCCTTTTTCTATGAATTATATTTAGTTTATTATTTTAAAAAAATTTTTAATAGATGGTACTACATGTACCAGCAAATAAATGTGGATAGATATTAATTGATATATAGGAATTTAATCAATATTTTGGGTATTATGTAAGACATTACTTAACTTAGTAGTATATTAACGTAATTGCTGAGTTTCGTAGCAATTGGTCGACTCACCCAGGAGTGCATAGAGAACAAACAAACAAACATCCTCATTAATATATAGATGAGACAAAATTAAGATGATACGGCTGATACGTTTCTACGATAATTAACTGTCTCAAATTGAACTTATCTTCTTGTAAGATATGCTTGTGATTTTTTGATAATCTTCATCTATAACTTTAAAATGAGAGCGTAATTTATCTCATATTGGTTAAAAATTTGTAACTACTTTTATCTGTAAAAGGTAATAAGAGTTTAACTTGAAAAAAACACAAGTAGTATTGTTTTCAATTTCTCTAGCTTTTCGGAATACATTACGTTCAATGTATTAAATTATTTTAATTTTAATTAACTCTACTAATTATTTTCTACTAATAATTTTAGTATTATTATGATTAATCTACAGGTGAATTGAAGTAACTATTTGTTATATTTTACAGAAATAACATTCGATATAAGCGTATGCGTGATTATGAAAAATTATATAAACGTATAAACTTGTATATATTTATGTTACTTATAAAAAGTAGTTTAAGTGTAAGAAAATAATAATTTCCATATTTATTCCACATCAATTCAAAAATCCAACATTTCAATTTAAAAAAGGAGTTAGAAAGATAAACCATTTGACAAATATTTTACCTCAATAAGATTTTTTAAATAAAACGTCCAGTTATTTTGCACGAAGAACTGATATTGACATAGTTTTCAGTACTTAAATCTGACCACAGAGCAAGTGAGATAACGATGGTTTCTACCTACCTACGGCAATCTTTAATATGATTTTATTTACATTTAAATGGCGATGAATTATATTTTTGTTAATACATAAGAAAATTAAAATAATTTTAATATGTGTTAAAAATTAAAAAGAAATTTTTTAAAAGAAAATGTTCATAATATACGAGCTTAATTTTTCATCGCGTGACTTCTCTCATTGTGGGCCCGACCAAACTGATGATCAGCCTACCAAAAATTAGGTAAAAAATTAATTGAAAAATATTTAATACGAACATTTGTATATTTCGGATATTTAGGTTAAAATTCAATTTTTTAGGTTTTTTTTTTAATTCTTTGTGCTATTTATATTAGTTACTGATTATAATGATCTCGTTTAATAACTATTTTAATTTTAAAATAATTTTTTTTTCATCTTCCTATTTGCTATTAATCATTCTGAAGAATAATAGGGTCATGTAAATATATGAGCATACGTTTTCGATAAAGTATTATTATTTCTGCAATATATCGAGAAATAACATTTGGAAAATAAACTTTTCCAAAATTTTTCAGCAATTGTTAAGTAAAACAGAAAAATATAATTTTCCAAAAATTAAATTTTTAAATTAAGCTTCAATAAATGCTTTGCGTGACAAATGTCATTAACACAACCAGTTTTTTTTTTTAAAAAACCAGTCAAAGAAATACAGCTTCAAGTAATAATGAATTTAAAGATAAACTGGATTTTTCAGTAGTAAAAATCTGATAAGAAACGAACTCCTTTATTTCAAGAACAATTATATTCACAATTAACTATATTATGGCAGAAAAACAATCCTATAGTAAATCTGGAATTAATTCAGATTTAATATTTTTATATTTAAAGAGTCAGTTAAAATTATTGTATATATTTTAAGATATGAAGTGATTTATGCATTTTTCAGGCAATAGAAATGTGGATAAGATGCGATCCACAACATTAAAAACGATTAAACTTATTTTGCGATCTCATTTATATGACCTTGTTATTTTTTATAATAATATAAAAGTGTATAAAAAATTACAAGTATATAAATGAATTATTTATCAACTGAAATAATTTATTCACGAAAAGTACCGAATAAAAACAATAAATTTTATGTTAGAAATTTAAGGATCATAATTTTATAGTCTACATTTAAGAGCATAAAAAATCGAAAGGTTTTCCGACTATATTTAAAATATACAAAATTTTATAAATGCGTAAATGCATTATGACAAATATTGTTGACATCGTGTAAGATTTCACACGATAACATTTAATACACAAATGAAATAAAGATATAACAATTGATTTTTACTTAAAATAAAACAGATTTTATCTTTATTAGAATCGAAAAATTGTGCAAAATTTACCTTATTAAATATATTAAGAAATAATTAAATTATATGATAAAAATTTAATGTTTAAATTACGCATCAAAATGATCTACTTCTTCGTATTATATCTGCAGCTTTTTCAGCTATCATAATGGTAGGTGCATTGAGATTTCCTGAGACGATTTTTGGCATTATAGAAGCATCGACTACTCGTAGACCAGAAACACCTTTTACTCTGAAAGATTTAAATCAATATAAATCGATTGATACGTGAATATTTTTATTATTTTATTCATTAAAGTTTTAAACAACATTTTAAAACAATGTACTGTAAAGTCAAACTTTAATATAGTCCCATCCTCACAGTTTTAGTGAATAAAGTAGAGAAGCTTCATTATCTTTGAATTACTAAATATACAATTTTACGTTACAAGATATTTTGCTATGACTAAATTACGTAATTTTCAAACTTGTGATGACCCAATTTCTGTATACAGCAGGGCTGCGGAGTCGGTAAAAAACACTCGACTCCGACTCCCAACTCCGGCAAAATTAAAAACCAAGTCATTTTATGAGGGATAGAGGCGCTCATAAGGGGTACCCTACTCTGAACTCTGAAAAGAGCCCCGGACATTTACTCAAATACTTTTATAGTTAGTATTTTTGGTTAAATTTATCTATGGTATACAAAATGGCGGCTCGTCTCTAATTCCAGCAAACAGAAGAAAGGAAACAGTGGGGACGCACGTTCTAACCTAACCTAACCTATTCTAATAAATTACCATAATTATTACCAACCAAATTATTAGAATAGGTTAGGTTAGGTTAGAACGTGCGTCCCCACTGTTTCCTTTCTTCTGTTTGCTGAAATTAGAGACTAGCCGCCATTTTGTATATCATAGGTAAATCTAACCGTATTTTTCATATTTAACTTACATTAATATTTATTTGTATAAAAAATTAATTTTTAACAAATTTTTAATAAAAGGAGAAAGGAGAGCGATAAAATTCAACATCTACATATCTTTATTCTACATTTGCACTTCAATTTTACCTTTCCAGAAAAGTTAGTCCAACTCAAAAGTGTGCGATCTAGTTATTTCAGCCCCTTGTTCAGAAAAAAAAAGTAATCAATTAGTCTCACTCATTCAGGAAAATAGAGTACTCATTTAGAGCAGGGATAATAAAAGAATGATTCAAAAATATTTAAATTCAATTAAGTCATAACAATTTAACTACTAAACACAAATATTACAAAGAAAACTAAATACTTAATAAATTAAATTGCTGCATTTTGTATTTAAAATAAAAGAATTATAACAAAATACAAAAACATTTTTAAAAATTTTTAAATATAAAATAAATTTTCTTTCGTGTAAATTAAGGAAACAAATTAAGGAATTAAATAAAAGAAAATTTTTCGAATTTTATATATTCTCCCTCCTAATCTGCTGTGTAATGAAGCCAAAGTAAAAGGCATCTGCTATCTGGTAGCATGAAAAAAGTTGTCAATAAAAATGGCTGCATATTATCTGACTAAAATGGTAGATATGACATTTTGCTAAGGTCAAGCATGCTGGAATTAGGTCTTATACAATAACGTATCCAAATCAGAGCTCTTCTGCATGTACTTTTCATAAAACAACATCGAGCTTTGAAACAACTGGCAGTGTTAAAAAGTGGCAGTTTTTAACAACTGGCAGTGTTAATGCCTATCAGGTCTCTGATAGGCATTAAAAACTAATGGTGATACAGTTATTAATGTTGTTGCTTCTGTGATACATTCAAGAGAAATTCCATAAGATTTAAACATAGTCACGCATCTGTTCTTAGATGCTTACACAAACATAAATTCCAATCCATCCTATATCCACTGCCATCAAAAGTTGGAACGAAATGATTTTTGAGCAAAATTAGCACAATTAGTATTTAAGTTTGATAAAATACAATTTGCAGTTCAGCACCAAAATTATATGGAGTAATTAATGTCAATCCGCCAGAAACAGAATCGTAAACAATTCTACAGTACAGTACATCGATGAAAATCACATTAAGCCAAAAATGCTTCTTACCAGTATAATTGGAAAACCAACGTCTTGTATGGTATTTTTGATGGAAATCTCACTGAAACGATATTTGAATGGAATACTTGAAGGTCCATTACAAGAATTTCCATTGTGCGATTACAAAATGGTATAGTTACAACAAAATGGAACACTATCACGTTATTATGTTTCAGCTTGCCAATACTCAGAAATATATGTAAATCAGTGGGTTGGAAGAGGACGGCCATTTGTCATCCCACTCATTTGATTTGACATCTCCAGGTATTTTTATTTTTTCAAGTTTTTATTGTAAATAATGAATTTATTCTATTGAAACAACAAAACTGAGAAATCCAAAGAATGATAATGAGGAAGAGCTTGTGCTGCTATTACAAGAGAGACTTTACTTCGTGTTCAAGAGTAATTAGAACATGGCTCTGCTACACTGCAGATGGCTATTAATTTGAATACCTTTTGTAATGTTTCTTATGAGTTGTAAACTTCAAAATAAATTACGATAAAACGTTTTGAAAGAAAGTAAATTTAATTTAATAATAATGAAATCATTTAACCTAATAAACTGTAGAAAGGAAAATCAAACATCGTTCAAGTTCACTACTCAGATCGGAAAGGAAAGTTTTGTATTTCTCGGTTTAATTTTGAGTTTGAAGTATTCACATTAGATGTTTTTAGATTAATTAAAAAGTAGGCTACAACTTTATGATTGGAATTTACAATTATCTCTAATAGAGAAAAATTTAAATTTTAAATGACCTTAAAATGTTCTTGAAGATCATTGAAAATATCATACATAAGCAGATTAATCACACATATTTTCATATTTAAAAATGTTATCCCTTTATATATTTCAAATTTGTTCAACCCTGTATAATTTTTATTGTTTGAAGTAGTTCAGTTTAGTACCAAATTTAGTTATAAATTTCAAAGATGAAAAAATGGTGGACTATATCGTAGATATTTTGTTAAAGTGAAGGAATTTTTTGTAATTTTAAATTTCTATTTGTTTTTCTAAAATTATAAGTCAAATAGGATTGAGATTAATCTGTACAAATAGCCATTATCTTTATCGAAATAAGTATCTAAACCCTTAAGATAATTCTAAAGAGTAAATGTGAAGCATTTTATGTTCAAAAATAAAGATTACCTGTTATAAATCTATATAATTCCAAAATTTGTTAAATGCTTTAAAATAAAACTTAAAATCGGTTTTATTCTATATGCCACAAGCTCTTAAATTTTAAATTATTTACAATTTAATTTATAGAATTAATTGAACTAACGGAATAAAACTTTCGTGATATATAGATCATCGTTTTATAGCTTATTAGTGATGAATTTAAAGTAAAATAAATATATACATTATTAAAAATAAATAAAATTGAAACCTTAATTCCGTGTCAACCACAGTTGTTGGGTCTTCAATAGCACCCATCTTGCATGTTCCAACAGGCTGATATAATGTGAGCGTTAGTGTTCGTGCCACACATTCAAGATATCTATTGCTTAATTTTGGAAATTTTCCACATCCAGGAACCACAGTGGGAAAAAGTCGTGATCCCAACTTTTTGAAAGGTAAGGATTCACCTAAAATAATAGCCTTTCTCATAGCTGGAATCAAAATTGAATTAATAACTTACTACAAAGTACAATTAATATTTTGTTATTATTATAAAATGTACATTTTTCATAAATGAATTAACTCGCATATTAAGTTAAATTAATTAAACTTAATTAGTTTACACATTATTATTATTTTTATTACTATTATCATTAAATGCTTTTAAGTATATCTGATTATAACTAAAGAAATTTTGTTTAAAGATAACATCACAAATTTTAATATAGTTTTAAAATAAGCTCATTGCAAATAAAGTTGAACATTTTACGAGCGAACGTTTAAAAGTAAAATTTTCTGAAATTTTAAACGTTTTTGCTATAAAATCATTCTATAAACGGCAGCAGAAAGTAACAACTGGAAAAGAGAAAACGTAAAATCCTCATGAAGAATATTAAAGTAATCAATAAAACAAACATTTACAGATTACTTTTTTCATTGACTACAACTCCTTTTACCATTAAAATTTTCCTATCAAGAAAGTAAGTGAAAATTGACCCTGAGAAAGCCGCACATTAAATTATAAGTTTATATTTTTCGTTATTTAATCAAGTAAAGAGCGGTTGAAAGTTCGAAAATTATATAAAGAATTACGGAAATTTCAAACTAATCATTAAATTGATAGCTCATCATATCAATATTTGTTACAGCAACAATAGAACACAAATTTAAAAATGAATTCACGTTGTATATTGTTGAATATTGTGTAATTACTTCTTATTGGATTTCCTGAAGGATATTGTGTACAGGAGTATTGGAACATTAAAATTTGCAATTTTAACAGCAAGGAAAACTGATATAAAATATGTTAGTACTATTTGATTTCTGCAATAAACTTAACGATTTTCAATGATTTTAACGTGTAATTAAATTTTGAACATAACTTACCATCAACAATTCTTAAAATATCTTCGGGATGAGAGAGGTAATTAGGTTGAATAATTGGATGTTCGTAAGGATTGACACTTTTTAATTTAACGTATCCACGACTTTTGGGACGAAGCAAAATAGGCAATATAGCAAATGAATCGTCATATTCGAATGGACCATAATATAAATCATATATCTGAAAAACAAATTTATATTATATATTAATTATCATTTTATAAAGCTTATTATTTATCATACAATTCATTCATTAACCTCTCTTTTTAATCCTGTTACAGGAAACAATATTTTCCCTCCATCAGAGGCCATCCCTCCAGATAAAAAATAATACTGGATATCAGGATAATCATCTAACGGTGTAGCGTACTTAGTATTTATGAATCCAATGCCTTCTATTCCATTTGCAATAGTCCACATTCCTTTCGAAAAAGAAATTTTTCTCTTTCAAAATTTTTGTTTTAAAATAATTGATTGGTTAGTTAACGTGTATCACCAGCACATTGTGTACACTACAATACATAGCTGACCACAATTACACTCGTCATCTCAGAGGAATCGACGAGCATGAGCGAAAAATGGAAAATGATGTTTCTGCTCGTACTGCCCAAGATAAAGTATTTGGCATGAATCGGCAATAGTGTAAAAATAATAATTTAAAATAAGAATTACTCGAACCTTTGCCTGCAAACCAATATTGTAAAATCGTCTTCGGATTGTAAAATCGTAGAAGAACTGCTGAAATCGGTTCGTCAATTAAAAAGTTCAATCCTAATGGGAAGATATGGTCTTGTAGATTTAAACCCACTGGAAGATTTGAAATAACTGGAATCTATCAAAATAATATAATTTTCATTATGCCATTTCAAAGGTTAATTAATTTAAAGTATTATAATTACCCGAAAACGTTGTAAATCTTCTTTAGGTCCGATACCCGAAAGCATTAGCAACTGAGGTGAATTTATAGTACCTGCTGATATTATTATTTCTTTCCTGGCTTTGACGAAATATATTTGACCGAAACGATCGAATGTAACTCCTATGGCTCTCTTAAATTCGTTGAAAATAATCTAAATGAATTATAAATAACAGTAACATTTTATATTGCATCTATAATAAAATTTATTATGAAAGAATATAAGTAAACTACAGTACTTTTTAATACAGTAGCCCATTTCATAATTACAAAATATATAATCTTATATGATTATTTATTTTGCTTATGAAAAAAGCAAAATTATTATTTATAGCTCGCAGAAAAGGAATGAAATAGACATTTATATATGAGTGGTGTATTTATATATATATATAAATCTCTGATCTATATATATATATACATAAGGAGGTATATAAGATATATATAGCTCTGTAGCTAACATTGAAAATACAATTCGTCGGAAATAGTGATAACAAGATAATTTTCTTTGCTTTTGATTATAATCATATTTCCAAACAAAAAGTTCCAAAAAATAATACAGTTGTGGTATAGAAAATTTTCTTCTTAAATCAAACTGTAAGATAATTTACGATTAATCTATAAATCGGATTAATTCGGCTTTGAGCCAATTTTTTTAGCGTGGAATTCTTCCTAAAATTATATCTTAGAGGTAATCAAGGGTACAGGATACAGCCAAGATTTTATTCGTGCTAAAACATGATGTATTAATCATAAAGATCTTACGTAATTTGGACTAAAGATAGGCTGTTAAGCCACTATTTTGCATTAAATTTAATAATTAGAAATAAATTAATTAATCTGAAGTATTCTGGAACGAAAGATCGATCCTGAGAGGGACACGAACCCGTAACTTCTGCTTACGATCTGCATTTGCGGTTTTTTTAATCTTGTTAAAAGATTAGTTACTATTTTAAAAATCAATATAGGTTTTGTATTCTATTATATTTAATTCAGAATAATTAGACTATATATATATATTTTATTATAATTTTATAATAGGTCGTTAATAACTGTGTTTTTTACTTAAGTGTATAGAATAAACGTTTAAAGTGAATTAAAGGTTTAAAACTCATACAAATTAATTTACTTTGGTGACGAACGAAAAGAGTAAAATGTCCAGATTAGAACGATATTGGACAGGTTTTATATATGCTTTATTAGCGCTGCATCGTCTTCCATTTCTCGAAAATGTCTGTCCATGACTGAACCCTGAAAAATTGTATAAATTGATATTAAATTTTATTGAAAATTTTAACTTATTATCTTTAATTTTAACATTTTAATCACAATTATTCATTGTTTTATGAAGCGAACAATGAGAATAAATTATATACAGTACAGATAACGTTATGCATTTATATCTAATTATTTAAAAAATGCGGTTGAGAGAATTATAATATTTAATAGAAGAGCAATAAAATAGAAAGTCTGAGTCACTAACCAGTTTGAGTTGGACCATTAACATCTATTGTAGGATATCCAAATAATTTTCCAGCTTCCAAAAATGCTGCCTGAAGAAGACTAGCGTATCTTGGAGATGAAATGGTTTGATATCCGCCAGAAGCATGATATCCTTAGGAATTTAACAATAAATATTGTTAGTTTGCATGTTTTTTTGTTTTAATTTATTTAGTGTGAAAAAATCGAACATGTTTATAAACTTTTATAACAAGAATAGGATTTACTATTGATACTTAGTTGATATTGGCACGAAGTGATTGCAATTATGTAGATCTATGTATTTATATAATTTTAAATTGAATTTAAAGTGTGCGCTTTCGATGCCTTTATATAAAAAGAATTATTTATATAAAATTAATTAAAAATAGCAAAGTAGTATTATTTTAAAACATTTTAAAAATGTTTTGTCTCCAAGATACGTTTATGTAATCTGTCAAATATCTAAAAAGTAAAGCATATACTATTAGCATCATTATATGAAATATTACAACTAGTTTAAATATTTACCGTTTCTCAAGAAATTTGTATCTGTATTATCTTCTGATTTAAGAAAATACGGAAAAACTTCCTTCCAACTCCATCCATAAGCGCCATTTTTAGCCCAATTGTCGTAATCTTTACGATTACCTCTGGAGAATACCATGATGCTTAAAACGCTGGAACCCCCTAATATTTTCCCTCGAGGCCATCTCGATTGCTAAAATTTGAAACGATTTATAAATTAATATATTAAACAGATCAGAAATAACAGCACTCACAATGATTTGAACTGTACCTGTCCATTCAATCCAAAACAAGCAAATTTCTGAGATTCTGTTTTATATGCCCAATCAAGACTGGTTATTTGCATTCTCATCGTGTTAACAGGAACGTCAGTTTCTTTGTTTTCATTGCTTCCCGCCTCTAAAAGAAGAACTTGATTGTCGGGATTCTCCGATAATCGATTAGCTAGAACTGATCCTGCGGTCCCTCCACCAACTGTGTAATGAAAAAAGTATATACAGTAGTTTAATCTATTTTCCACTAACAGTATTGTATTAACTCATACAAGTTATAAATATTATTGTGTTATTAATTTCTCTGAGTTTTCTACTTCATATATAGTATTGTTTATTTATAAAGCTTAATATGCAGTAATTGTCCAACATTATCACCTTTAGAACATTTTCCAAATGTTTTAAAGGTGGTAATGTTTCCAAAGTTGGTAATGTTTGAGTGTTTTAAATCGAAGAAATTTTTTATATTTATTATAATTTTTAAAAATTTTTCTTTCATACCTAACTTTTATATACAAAATAACCAACTTTATTTGAGAATTTTAAATTAATATTCAGATATCTTTTGATTGCCTAGCCCTAGAGTATGAAAATGATAACTGTCTCTGCTCTGAAACTTTTTCCAAATCTGAATTTTATTTTAAATATTTGATGGGAGTATGTATTTCACGAATTCAGCTATTTTTTCCACTGAAATTTGGAATTCAGATTACTCTAATGCATAATAAACGAGAAATACAACATCAACACTTCAATTCTTTATGCTCTTATTGAAAGTGTATGAGAACAATTCTTATAAACGATCAATCATTTGTAATTGTTGAAGCATTTTTTATTGCAGTATTTAAATTTTAAAATTTGTTTTGCCAAGCTATTTTTTCCTGTAACAATCTAAACATTTTCCTAATCTGCTATTTTTTCAACACGCCTCTGCGATACAAGTTGATGCTTTGAAAATATTTTAAGATTTTTAAATATAAAATTTCAACAAAGGTCCGAAAGCATCCTTTCACAAATTCTCTGTCCTAATAATTCTTTTTTAATTCCTGGCAACTTTCCTTCTTAACCGTTTTATATTTAATAACATATACATAACTTATATTTAATAAATATATAATTTTCCGTCTATTAAGAATAAGCATTTCCACTTTTCAATCTTCTATATGCGTTGAGTTTTATTATACAAAATTTATCATACATAGAATGCTTTTCAGTGTTAGAATATGAATATAATGCATATTCTAACACTAAAAAGCACTTATATTTGAATATAATATATATATTCATATAATTCTGAAAATATTAAATGGTTTGTATTACATTTTAACAAAATACTTTTGTTAAAATGACTATAGTTTGACTATAGTTTTAGAAACGTTCTTTGCACAGCCTTGTTTTTCATTTACTTTCTTAGATGTAATCATTATTGAGGTTAATTTTAAAAAGAAATTAAACTGTACAACTTGGAATACTACTCGGATTGAATCCGGTCGAGTAACTGCAAGGATTTTTCATAAATGACTGTCCTTGTTATGGCTCTGACCTTCATTGTGAGCATAATTAAAAAGGCTGTATTGGTGCCCATAAGTCAAAAAGAATCAAAAATAAAAACTAAAGATTTATCTTAATTTATAAATGAAAAACAATTGGTAAGTCTGACTGGTTACAAGATCATCGAGCAAAAATTGTATCAGTATGTGAGATCCCGGGCTATAGTTTTTATAAAAAGATTAATTTTTTAATCATTTACTAAAACAAAAACGTTAACAAAAAAAGAGAATTTTGAGGAAGTAACCAAATCTTGTCAAAGATAACACTTCCTTTTCAACGACTCATAGTGAAAAGTTAAGAGAAAATTTAGGATTGGGCAATGATTTGTTCTATCTGACTACTTTTTTTTGGTCATGCCTTGACCCGGAGAGAGCATGGAAAGGTTTAAAAGGACTACCAAAAAGTCAATTAGGTCAATTAACATTCCTCCCGTTAGTATAATTTTGGCGTTGAGTGCATCATTTCCGGGTTTTCTCGATCATGATAGTGTATGAGCCATATATATTTTATATGGAATGCAAACTTACCCATACTGGATCTTTATTATTTTAATTTAGAAATGTTTAATAACTATTAATTCTTCGTTTTCTGTTAATATTAATAATCATTAATAAAGTTGTATAATATATATATTTTTTCAAACAGGATGATATTTGAAGCTTTTTCAAATACTGTAGTAACAGTATAAATCATTTATTCAAAACCAAACACGAAAGAAAACTTTTAATTTAAAGCATAAAAGCAAGTGAAAACTGTTGAAACGTAAAAAACACTATTACATTTTCTCAAAAGAGAGAAAAAATAAAATATGATTTGTGAAATATTTAATTACATTAAGATTTTTATATTTCTTATTTTCAAGATTAGATTATTTATATTATTTTAAGAAAAAGAATATTTAAATTTAAAACTGTTTTTATCTGAATAAGATTGTTCACTTACCGATTATGTAATCATATTCAAGTCCTACAACTTTCTTCTTATCACTGATAATATCTAACGCTCTATAGAATGCAACGTACAGTAAGAATTGAATCCTCAACAAATTCATAACTGTAACCAGAATGATATTCTTCGAATTTTATTTAGAACATATCCTTTAAAAAATGTTCTAAAAAGTGATGAATCTTTAGCACTTATCATTGGTTTTTGATGTAATTGATACGAATCTGTACTTGATCACTATCTGAACTTGTTTAAATGCTGTCAAATGATTCAACTTAAATAAATATAATTTATTTCTATCGTGCAAATCACAAAAAGTAAATGGAACTAAACTATAAAGTTTTTCTGTCTTTAAGGTTTTCTACCTTTTCGTTAAGGAAAATAGTTTAAAATTTTTTTAAAAATGTAGAAAATTTGTTTTAAATATATCTAAATTTAACAAATTTTATATTTTTATAAATATAATTATATGAAAATAAAGGAAATTTGACATATTATTCGGATAAAAAATTGAATTTTTTATTATTTAATCTTCTTATCAAACGAGAAGAATATAGGTCAATTCGTAGAAGGAAGTCAATAATTAATAGATTTAATAAACATTTCTCGGCAACAGAAGGTGTGTCGATAGTTCATTAAATTAATGATTAAGTCAATATATTTCAGTTAACAATCGTGTTTTAATAAATCAGCACTAAAAGTGCCTTTTTAATTCTGAGGTTGATGAGGCTTACAATAAGATAGTAAACCACCACTTGTGTGACTCATGAAAAATTCCTGAATGTTTTTGAAGTTGCAGGATTATATATTTTCAAGCTGTTAATTTGAAAATAGCTTCACATAGTTAATATTAAAAAAAAAACTGTAGTATGTTGAATTATAGTTTGATAATAAGTAACGTATATTTAAAACAAATGACTTATCAGTTTATAATAAATTTAACACAAAAGAACAGAATTAATGAAAATATTACGAAAATTGTTTAAATCAATAAGGCTCTGTGTAACGTATGTAACAAAGTTTGTTGTTAAGATGTTAATATGAAATTCTATCCAAAAATATATTTAATAAATACGGTAAAAACTACGTTATTTCAATAATATAATTCTATTTTTAAAGGTAATAATTGGAGATCGTTTACTTTTAAAAATATTTAATTTTTAAAAGTAACTTGCGAACTTGTTGTTAGAAAAGTAGAATTAAAAGTGCTACGCGGCTTCGAAAGGGACATAGTATACTACAAGAGATATGTAGATGACATTTTCATAATATGGAAGAACAATCGGGTAATTGCTAACTTTGTGGATAGAATTAACGAAAACGAAGAAGGCCTTAACCTGAAGCTTGAGCAAAAATGCTCTAGGATGTTGCATTTCTTAGACATTAATATCGTATTTAGCAAAGGGCATATATCCACTGGCGTATTCATTAAACCTACACATAGCCCACTTTATATCCCTGCTAGCTCTTATGACCCTTATAAATATAAGTTAGCGGCATTTAGAGCTTTGATTAGAAGGGCCTTTATATACTGTGAAAATGTGATAGACCGACTTACGGAGATAGAAAGAATTATACGGATAGCAGGAACATTAGGGTATAAGAGGAAAGTCATAGAGGGAATTATTAGAAAATTTGAGACCAGCAGTGATAAAGACACTAGACAAGGGCCTTATAGGTATACGAAATTTACATTCAATAAATATCTAGGAGGGATTATGAAAGAAATAGCAAGCTTGAAGGATGCAAGGGTGATTTTAAAAAGGGCTCCGAATTTGTATAAAATACTTAGAAACGATAAAGGATTAGTTAAAAAAGAAGATAAGGCAGGTGTGTATAAGATCCCCTACGAGAACCAGCTGTTAGGTATTAATAAAGAGTACGTGGGGGTTACTACTAGAAACTTAGGAATTAGGATGAAGGAACATAAGTATGATATTAGAAAAGGGTCCAATACAACAGTACTAGCCCAGATGGGGCAAGCTGAAGGATCCGTGGTACGGTGGAATGAGGCGAGAATCATAAAACAGGTACATTCCCCAACTTTGGCGAGAACAGCGGAAAAAATGGAAATTTACAGAAGTAAGCTAAAAGATAAATGTATTAACGCAAGGGACGCGGAAGGTCTTCCTTCGGCTTGGAAATATGCCCTTAAAAACTTATAGGAGGGGCATGAACTTAGTTATATATTTAAATTGAATTATTTCTAGTTAGGATAGGTAATATTGATATTATGTTCGTTTGTTATTATTATTGTTGTTTTTCTAGTTTCTCACTATATGTTTATTTATTTATTTATTTATTATTATTTTCGTTAATTAGTTCCATTTTTTAAAAAACGTTTAGTTTGAATTTTGTATTCTATGTATGGAACGTAAGCGTTCCAATTTTTGTATTTCGACCTGATGATGGCCTATAGATGAGGCCGAAAACGTTCGTTTAATTAAAAATTTCTCAGCAAGCATTAAGGTGTTGATTTAAGTTTTTTATATTTTAAAACTTTTTAAAAAAATGTATTGTTTTATTTTAGTTCCAAAACAAATAAAGTTGATTGGAATTTGTGTTTTATTAATAAAAGTTCAATAGAAACGTGTTTTATGAGTCATAAAAAGATATTTTTCCTAAAATATTTCAATATACTTTTAATCAAAACTGACTGCAAGCACGCAAACTATCGTCTAAATTAGCATTTTAGAAAAGTCTTTCACGTAAATATTTCAAGTTTTCAGGATGAATATAGTAGCAGAAACACTGGCGAAGAAAACTTCTTAATATGAAACGTCATTTGTTATAGTTTATTTCGAAAAGAAAATATCCTTATTATAAAATATCATCATTTAAAAGTGTAGTGTAGATGATAAATAAGTGATAGAAAACGATGCGAGCGAAAAAATCATATATAAATGTAAGTAAAAATACAGTCTTTGAAAATATTTGACATAAAAGAATAAATTATTCTTAACTTTTACATCTTTTATTATAAAAAAAAAATCAAATTCGAATAAAAATCAAGATTCATCATAACATATAAATATATTCAGTTTGTTGGTTCATAAAATAAATTTAAGTTGAAAAACTCATTATACACAATAGAGTAAATATCCCAGTTTTAACTTGTGATAATGAAATTTATTCGTAAATTTAATCAGACTTCAATTTATCTGATTTTATTTTTTCAATTATGAATGCAACTGCATACTGAATATTCATTTTGAAGAGAGTTTTTTTAAGCACGCTTGTGTAGATAGTAAATTATATAATACAATTGAAGGCTGAATGGTTGAATGAAGAAAAAGTTCAACTTGTATTTCAGGGATGACTTGGTTCTTGTCACTGATATTTTGATTAAGATGCTCTTCAACGTTTGATCGCTTCTATCATGAGCCTGGACGAACCAATGATATACGTTATAAAAGGAACTTATAGTATCCATAGCATGAAAATAGTCGGAAAAATATAAAGTTATTCCATACAAGTATACTAACTACACATATTTATTTACATGATACAAGTCTAAAAGAAAGTAAGAATAGTTTATTCAAAATAATACAAAATTTTAATATATTTAGACTAAAAAAAATTACATAAAATTACACCAATTTTTCTGAAGAAAGTAAAGTAAGTAAAGTTTTGCTAATTATTAAAAGAATAGGAAGACAAGAATTTCAATTTATTTTAACATTTTATCAGAATCTTTTATAAATGTAAAAAGCACTTATAATTGTAAAGTAAAAATTTAATTATATTACAAATTCGAAATTACAATTTACAATATTACAAATATATAAGCAATGTATAATATAGTTACAGATAGGTTTATATATACATGTTGTATATAACGAAGATATATGTATACGTATGTATTGATATATAACAGTGGCGTAGTCAGAGGAGGCAGGGGAGAAGACCAGATTCCAAGATTCCCATTGACAAACATTCAGAACTTATTTTGTAAATAACGAAAAGAAAAAATTCAGCAAAGAGTTTGTGACTTTCTTGGTAAGAATTAAAATTGTATATGGCGTCATCTTTTATGAGATTTTATTTTTAAAAGTTTTTATATATTAATTAGTATAAAATGGTAAAATGCTTAATTTTAAGGGTAACGATGAGCTTTATACACATTCGTAAATGCTAGTAACAAGTAAAATGTTTATTAAGTTCTACAGATTCGAGATATGACACATGACTTCCTCTATCTCTTCACTTTCTCGATCTTAACTATTAAAATTTAATCACATCAATGCTTTTAATACACAAACCACCCTGCAAAATTTCAGAAAATTTAAACAAAATGCACAGAAGTTATTAAGCTTCAAATTGAGTGAAGAAAATTCTGCCTCCGTAAATGCAAACATCCATACTTACAGGAAAAAAAAAGTCCACAGTGTTTTGTATTGACGTTTCAAGGTCCCCTGAGTTTAATATACATTAACGTGTTAACAATAATTAAAATTATTTGAAGTTTAGGTTTTAGCGTGTAATTATTCATCACGAATAATTTAAAAAATCTGTCATAAGCTTCTTTTCGAAATGCAAAAATTATGAGGAAAAATAACAATAACTTCTAAATGAGTGAAGACATAAAACTCAAAACTTTAATGCAATAAACAGTGTTAATGTAATTTCCTTTATTACATATAAATACCATATACTCCAAGTAACATGCCTCGAATAAAAGAAAGTTTAAGCCTTAAACTCTAAGACATTCTCGCTCATCTTATATAAATGTGTGGACAAGATAGTACATCAGAATATCCATCTTGCTGTACATATGATATTGTCCGTACAAAACGACCCTAGTAAATAAACTCTTGCTAATCCAGCAATCCATAATCCGTTTCGGCATACCCCCAGTGATTTCCGTTTCCATGAAAATGTTAGTTAAAGTAGCCTTTTTTCCTGTTTACTCAGATTTGATTTCTTTAGACAGTAGGCTGTTGCCTATCAGCTCGCTGTATTATTTGTCACATGTCTCCAAAAAGATTCAGTACTAAAAGGCGACGGATCACATAATTTATTGTTTTTAGGTCTGTACACACTCATTAATCCGCAATCTCGCTAATCTGGCATCCCTCCGCTATGATCGATATGAAAGAATCAATTAAAACTGCAGATTACAAATATTGTGAATAATTTAACATGGCATTTAATTGCTAAAAATAAATATAAATACAAATTCTAGAAATAGATTTTTTTTTTTAAATTGTACGTTGTGTTAATTTAACTAGGCCTACTTTATAAATATTTATTATTATTATTTTTATAACAAACATATGTAATAATTTACAGTACACCCTACTTTATAGTAAAGAATTGAAGCAAAACCACACACTTTTCTTATAAAATATTTAAATTTTTATTGTTAACTTAACTATTTAAAATATACAAATTGGCAATAAATTTTTAAAAGTAACTCTAATTTTAGGATATATTCCTTCTTATCATATCTGCAGCCTTTTCAGCGATCATAATTACAGGTGCATTGAGATTTCCTGAGACAATATTTGGCATTATAGAAGCATCGACTACACGTAGACCCGAAACACCTTTCACCCTAAAAACATATTAAAATAATATTGTTTGCATTGACTTTTCATATCTGGAGATTTCGATTACCTTATAAATATCAAACAATAATGTAAGTATATAAAATGTCAATTTGTTAAAAAAAATAACTTTTTTAAAAAAATTCGAATCTATTGGTCGTTGAATTTAAAGTAAAAGAAATTCACGAGTAGATCTTTAAGCTATATTATTAAAAAATATTTTATGAAATTAATTTTAATTCGAACCTTAATTCAGGGTCAACCACAGTTGTTAGATCTTCAATAGCGCCCATTTTGCATGTTCCAGCAGGATGATAAATTGTGAACGTTAATGTTCGTGCCACACATTCAAGATATCTATCGCTTGATTTTGGAAATTTTCCACATCCAGGAACCACAGTGGGAAAATGTCGTGATCCTAACTTCTGGAAAGGCAAGGATTCGCCTAAACTCATTCCCTGTTTCATGGCTAAAATCATAACAATATTAATAAGTTAATAATAAACTGTAAAATGTACAATACAATTTGAAGTATTTAATTTAGATTTCAATATTATAACCTCATCTCGAGATTTAACAAAAGCAATTTTATTTAGGGATAGTATTACTTGTTTATCATTGCTAAAACCTTTTGTTAGAAATTCATTTAAGTAGTTGAACATTTCATGAGAGAAAACTAAGAATGAAGTTTATCTGGAATCTTAACGTTTTTGTGACAATTAAAACAATTTTATACAGAAATGACAGGTAAACAATCAGTGAAAAGAAAAATGTGGCAAGTGGACATGCCAAGGACACAAGAATTACGTTGAGAAGATTGGTACATACATGGACGGATCTGGGTTTTCCGGGGCCTAGGGCTTATTGAAGTCTAATGGAATCCCATTTTTTGTTAGATTAAGAATCTTTAAATCGGGGTTTAAAATTCACTTTTAATCACATCAAAATTAGAGTTAAGATATATATATTTATGTAAGAAATCGGTTTTCGTTAGTTTCGGATTTATTATCGGACGGATTATCGACGAAAACCGAGGTATCACTGTATTTTTTACATAAGAAATAAAGAAGTATTTACAGTGATGAATTACTGACCAATTACGTTACATTGATTACAAAAAAACTAATAATACTATAAATTATCATTATTATTATATTATTAATATTAACTATTTTTTTACTATACGATAAGTGCTCATTGTTAATGAAAAAGTATTAAAAATTTATGATGATAATTCAATTTTTGTGGGCCCTTGACTCTTGGGAGCCCAGGACTTAAACCCTATTAGTATCTATGTAGATCCACCCCTGGATACATATGCCATGAAACTAAAGAATTTTATATCATAGTTAAAGTAGTACTTAATTGAAAAGTCAGTAATATCTGTCATTACAAACTATGTGCACATTCACAATTTTTATAAGATTAAGCCTCTTCTTCTTCTTTATTTGATCCCTAGCTACCATTTGGTTGGGGTGTCCGCGCAACCAGTGTGCTGCTGTGGGTGCCGCAGGAAGTCGAGCCTTCTCCACAAGGTCCTTCCATTGCCCTCGATTCATGGCTGCCGCTTTCGCCTGCTTCAGATCGAGCCGTTGGTTCTTGAGGTCTTCTTCAATTTGTTTGGTCTACGTTTTCTTAGGTGCGGTGCGTTGGATTTTCCACAGGGTAGGTCGCCGTCGAAAGAGCAGTTGGTGAGGTATTCGGTTAGTATCCATTCAGCACACATGGTCAAATCATCTCAGCCGTCGCTGTTAAATTTTCGTTTCAACAGCTTCAACAGTTTTAGGCATCTGACCCGGATGGCGTTGTTGGTAATGCAATCCCGAAGGGAGATACCAAGAATCTATCTCAAGCATATGGCGATGTTATTCTTCTTCCATACCCCATTTGAGTGAGGCAAATGCATGGACTGTCTGTCCAATTCGGGCGTGGGTTTCTTTCGACGATGCCACTTTCCTATCCTGGGTCAGTGACTCAAGGTATTTGAACTTTTGTACCCGCTCAATCTGGACTCCATTGAGGTAAACAGTAGCTAGCGATCCATTCGTTGTAAGCACTTTGGTTTTGTCCACATTTATTTTAAGACCATATGACTGAGCGATAGTGGCGATATCATAAAGCATGTCTGTGGCCATTGCATCGTTGTCAGCGAGAACGCTGTCGTCGGCGAACATTAGATCAGTTAGAAAGTGGCTATCCTCAAAACGTTTCCCATCAAAGGCCTTCCTCATAATTGCATTCGCCACAATATTAAACAGTAGCGGGGAGACCACGTCTCCCTGGCGAACTCCTCAGACAGTTCCCCTCGGAATCGCAGTTGACTTGTGGAATTTTTGTAGGCTTCCTTTAGGAGTGTGATGACTTTTTTTCGGACATGTTCACTCTCCAGTGCAAGCGGTCGAATGCAGATTTGAAGACGATGAATATGACAACAGTCCGTTTGCCATATCTGATTCTTTCTTCTATAAGCTTACGAAGGACAAAGATTTGATCACAGCAACCACGACCAGGACAGAACCCTGCCTGTTCTTCTCGGCTGGTTTCTTCGCGGTGTTTTTGTAATCTTGATTGGATGATCTTCATGAATACTTTGCCGATGATGGAAAGGAGACTTATACCGCGATAATTACTGCAATCTTGGCTGTCGTCTTTCTTGTGGATTGGCATGATGGTAGCTTTCTTCCAGGTGGCTGGTATCTGTTCTGTGTGCCATATTGTTTTGATAAGTAGATAAAGACGATGGTGCAGGATGTCACCACCAGCCTTGATCGCTTCTGTAGTGATCAGATCCAGTCCAGCTTTGCCATTTTTCAGCGATCTAATGGCTGCTTTCACTTCTGCAATTGAAGGCGCTGTATCTGGCATAAGTGTCGCGGGCTGGTCAATTGGCGGTGGGTCTGCTGGGTCTCCGTGGGGAGCGTCATGGTTGTACAGGTTATTAAAGAATTCCTTCCAACGTTGCAGTCGTTCTGTCGGCGATTTTACGAATGTGCCATCTGCTTTCTTTATGGTGTCGTTTGTTACTTTGGACTTTTCACTCAGCCTTCTGAGAGTGCTGTAGAGCAGTGATTCTCAAAGTGGGGGTCGCGACCCCCAAGGGGGTCGTGAAAAATATTTGGGGGGTCGCTGAAAAGTTGATGCCAGATCAATTTTTTTCAAATATTTTATAAATTTACTATGGATTCATGTTTAGAAATAATAGAAATAAAAAATATATAAAATAATTTTTACTTAAATAAATTGCACATATAAATAATAAAAATAATATAAATATTTAAATACGAGCCTAACCCCCTCCCTCCGGGATGTTTTTCGACACATACTTATTCTTCGGGGGTCCTTTGAAATTTTTAAGTGCAGAAGGGGGGTCGCGGTCCAAAAAGTTTGAGGAACACTGCTGTAGAGAGTGCGGTACTCATGTTCGGATGCGGCTTCTTCCAGGTCAGCAGCCACTTTGTTCCAGTACTGCTCTCGTTTGGCCTTCATTTTCAGTCGAACATCACGATTAGGCTGGCGATAGTGCTCGTAGTTGGTTAACTTTGCTTGTTTTCGTTTGGCCACCAGGTCGAGGCATTCGTCAGATATCCATGGTTGTGTTTGACGGCGGACTGGTGGGCACAGGGGCTTGGCACAATCCAGTATCACCTCTGAGATCCGTCTCTCCTCATTTATGTCGTCAGATGTGTCCAGTTTGGAGAAGCGGTTGGACAAGACGGTCTGAAATTCCTGCCTGCATGTGGCGACCATAAATTGTTTCCAGTCTAAGATTAAGCCTAATACTTTTGTTTATTCTTCTTTCAAGATTAGCCTCTTGAAAGTAGAATAAACAAAATATTGTGTGACGTGAAACAAATCACAATTATAAATCCAAAATTTCTCGTAAAAAATGCCGATTGATCATAGGAGAATAGAATAATATAAAACTACGAATTATCAGATTAAAAAAAATTGAATATTAAAATATTTAATATGCTATTTTACAAAGCAAAATAAAATCGTTACCATAATCATATATTGTATGTTTTTTTGGTATGCGGCTTATATATGTATCCGCAAGACACACGCAATTATATGCATCTTACCTGACCTATTACTGAACACATCGTCAGTTTCTATACTGACTGTCACGCTTCAACCGAATTTTACGACTATTACGGCTAATGAAAGTATTAGTCTGTGGTTACTGACGATTCGTGGTTTGTACTCTAAGGTTTGTTTTATTTTGGAGTTTATAAGTCTTTTGTCTTCGCTCCTTTCTGATGAGCGAGAAACACCGACTCGCTCTTCCCTTCTTCTCGAATCCTGGAACAACTGATACTTAATTAGAACAAATTATCTATCGTCTATCTTCTCGTCAGTTTGTCGACCCCTACCCTTTTCCGTCTATAACTTATCCGGTTTCAAATATGGAGTAGATCTTCGTCTGTTACAGCGACACCGATAAAATGTCATTTTTACACCACTCTAGATATGATATGAATCTGGTATCTTACTGATCTAAACTCAGTTTTGCTATTTTTAATTTCGAAAAAATCCAGAAAAAATTAGAACGTGTCTATTTGCCCCACTTTTCTTATAGATACTTAATACGGGAAAAATATTTTGTCATTTATTTCATCCTTTACTTAAATAAATTAAACCGAAGAATTACTATAAATTTTTATCGCTTGATCATAAAGAAAGAAGTCAATTCTTGAGTCCTGATAGAGAAATGTATTTTATTCTTCACCCAGATAATTGAATAAAAGTTACTTATGCATACGAATCGATAAACTTATATACATACAAATTATGAATATTAGGAAATGCGGAAGTCAAATAATCATTGAACTTATAGTAGATATGTTTCTTACAGCAATAAAGTAGCAAAGAAGAATTTAATGTCTGACTAAACACTCCGGAAAATGTCAGCGTAGGGATGTTTAAATAAGTAAAATTGTTGCTATAAGATATAACGGTTGTCGCAGAACTTGACAAACTATTCTGAAAACGAGTTTGAACCTTTCGGAGAAACAACTGTAACGTGACGAGGAAACACACCGATACAAACTGGAAGTAACTAGAGACAGAATCAAAAACTTTAACGAATCGAATAAGTTTTCTCGGACTAAGTTCTTGAAAACCCGAGAAAATAATGAGAATAAGGTGCTACTAGTGAGAATAAGGTGCTACTAGTGAGAATAAGGTAGTAATTTTCCTTGCCTGACTACAGAGTAGTCAGTAACTAATAAGTGCTGAGTATTTTTTTAAAACAAGTAAATAAACATTGCGAATACTTAGAGATTTATGTTAAAGTACAATAATCTAATTACAGTAATGTATGTCAATTTTTTCATCATCCCACTTACGGTAAATGACCATCGCTCTTATACAGCGAGAAACTGTGTACATCGAAGTGAGGTTTTATTATATAATACGTAATAAATTTCTAAACAGAATAGGATAAAATTAATAATTACCATCAACAATTCTTAAAATATCCTCGGGATGAGATAGGTAATTAGGTTGAATAATTGGATGTTCGTAAGGATTGGCACTTCTTAACTTAATGTATCCACGACTTTTGGGATGAACCAAAACAGGAAATATAGAAAATGCATCGTCATATTCGAATGGACTATAATACAAATTATATATCTGAAAAACGAACTTATATATTATTTTATAAATCATATTACTTATTATGCATCGAATGAATGAATATTTATTGACCTCTCTTTTTAATCCTGCTGCAGGTAAAAATAGTTTTCCTCCATCAGAAGCCATTCCTCCAGATAGAAAATGATACTGAATATCAGGGTAATCATCGTATGGATTTGCATACTTAGTGTTTATGAATCCTATACCTTCTATTCCAATAGAAAGTGTCCAAAGCCCTGTTCAAAAAATGATTATTTCAGTTTTATCATTACTGTTTGAAAATAATTTGATTTAAGAACTTCTCGTACCTTTCCCTGCAATATAATATTGTAGCAGCGTCTTTGGAGAGAAAAATCGTGGAAGAATTGCTGAAATCGGTTTATTAATTAAGAAATCCACTCCTAATGGGAATATATGATCTTGTAGATTTAAACCCACTGGAAGATTTGAAATAACAGGAATCTATCAAAATAATATAATTTTCATTATGCCATTTCAAAGGTTAATTAATTTAGAGTACTGTAATTACCCGAAAACGTTGTAAATCTTCTTTAGGTCCGATACCCGAAAGCATTAGCAACTGAGGTGAATTTATAGTACCTGCTGATATTATTATTTCTTTCCTGGCTTTGACAAAATATGTGTGATTAAAACGATCGAATGTAACTCCTACGGCTCTCTTAAATTCACCGAAGACAATCTACACAAATAATAGAATAAAATAATTTTAAATAAATGATTTATATTTTATATTTTGGAAATATATTAGATAATAAAATTTGACCTTGTGGTTAGAAAAAACATAAAACAATATAATTATGTTTATAATTTAATTTTTATAGCTAAAAAAATAGGTTATTTTACAACAGACTTTACTGTTTGCACAGAGAATGCGGATCTCATGGGAATGCTGATAAAACAGCAAATACTATTTCACAGGGTTTACTGTTTTATCAGCGCCATGCATTAGCCGTAAAAGAACAAACAAAGATTAACTTAATTTCTATAGTTAGAGACTTATGTGAACTCTGTACGTTAATATTTTAATTATAATATTAATCTTTGAAATGAATTGTATAAGAGACACAAATTTATTTACTTTAGTGACGAACGAAAAGAGCAAAATGTCTAGATTTGGACGGTGTTGAACCGGTCTTATAAATGCTTTATTGGTGCTACATCGCCTTCCCTTTCTGGAGAAAGATTGTCCAGGGCTAAAACCTGAGAAATTTAAAACATGATGTCAAAGTTTTATAAAATATTCAAATTTCAAACATATTAATTTACATGTTTCTATGTAATACACGATGAAAGTAAATTCTACTGATGAATTAGATACGAATTAGCATAATGAATACTTACGTTTGGCAGAATCGAGTTATTTAACAGGTGAAAAATAATAGAAAGTCTGAGTTACTAACCAGTTTGAGTTGGACCATTAACATCTATTATAGGATATCCAAATAATTTTCCAGCTTCCAAAAATGCTGCCTGAAGAGGACTAGAGAATCTTGGAGATGAAATGGTTTGATATCCACCAGTAGCGTGATATCCTTTGGATAACAATAATAAACATCTATACTATTAAGCGAATGTTTTAAATTATTTAACTAAAAACGAGCAGTTATTTATTGTGACATGTCGGGCTGCAATTTTTAACTATATTTTTAACTTATTTAATTTAAAATGTATGCTCTCTACCTCAAATTAGTAGTGTCTTGCCCCTGGTCCTGTACATCATACTTCTCCTTTAACAATAGAATCATTGATCTAACACCGTTTATGGGAAAATTTTGAATTGAAATAAAGTGATTTTCAATTCAATCCGAATGACATTTTATAGTTAGTCAGGGCCTTATTTCCAGACTCATTCCATATTTGTTTTCGTTTTCATCTCTCTAACCATGTTATCGATATTAAAGAAGAACAGACAGACAAACGACAGTGGGAATTTATAGGTCTACAATTTTTTAAAATTGCAGTCCAACTAGCTTAAATACCGTAAATCATCCAATAGACGCCGGGTCTCCTGTAAACGCTTAAATATTTAATTTAAAAAAGTTAAACAAAAATTTCTACACGCAGCTCGCAAAGCTTAAGAATGTTCTATACGTTCTATGGTAATTTCCCATGTGAATCTTTGAAAAATGTTTTTACCACAACATGGAGCGCAATTGAAGTATATAGTAAATATGTGAGTGGTTGCATCTTCCTGTATTTCCTCTTTCGAAATAACCATTTTACACAGATTAGTGGACTAAACGTCGATCGGATTGACAATAAATAGGCATTACAGCGTTGCCTTTAAATTAAACGCAGTTACGTACGCAAAAGACCACTCCGGAGAAGCAGCAGCACGGAAATTCAAAGTGCATCCAAAGCGAATTCGAGGAGTGGAGGAGCAACGTAATGCTCTTAAAGCTATCCAGAATATTAGTGAAGCAAAAAATTCAGCGAGAAATTAAAATAGAGGCCCAGGCGTCTATTAGATAGAATATACTTATGGTATTTATATAAACTTATTGATAGATTAAAAGTATAAAATGCATTATTATGATTATTATTATGCAATAATTTTTAAGATAATGGAAGAGACTAAGGAAAAGTTCATACATTATAATAAACTCCAACCAAAACACCGGATTGTAAATAATTCTTCATCCAAAAACCTAATAACCGGTGCCAGTCCACTTAAATTATATGGCAAACGTTTTCGGATTTTTTAATTTTTAAATTTTATTCGGTTGGCACGTGCGTAGCGCAAATAGAAGTTCGTTTGTTCGAAAATCGTTTTAAGAAGATTAGAAGGCTTGAGGAAGGTCACAGTGAAGTGTCTGAAAACGTTTGCCATATAATTTAAGTGGACTGGCACCGGTAAATAGGTTTTTGGATGAAGAATTGTTCATACATTATATCCTGAAAAATTTGATAAGAATATTTAACGATATAAAAAAGCTTTAAAAGAAACATATATTTAAACATTTATAATCACAAGAATATTGTTTTCAATAATGAGCTATACAGAATGTATTGAAAACCATCTAACTACTGTAATAACAGTCTATCGTATAGCCGAGGGTTTCTTGAACTGCGAGTCTCGACCCCAAAGGGAGCATGTAATTAAATGTAGGAGTCGAGAAAAATTTGACAACAGTAAAAAATCTTGTTCTGTTTATGGTAAAACGGCGTTTTCAGCATTGCCGATTATAAAAATCAAAATATCAGTCAACTCTGAAAAGATGTTGAAGATGAAGTATCAAATCTTTAACTAACATTTAATTCTCTATATGAAAATAGACAAGCACATTCATATTCTAAAAAGTACAATGGAAATTGTTTTTACAGTAAAATAGGTTAAAAGTAGATAACTAGTTAAGTAACGCTGTATCAGCGTGTAGTCGGAACGAAGCTGCTCGCAGCTTTATTTTCTAGATTATGAGAGAAAAAAGAAACAAAGAATTATTCGTTCTCAACAATATATTTGATTTCTGTTGGATCATTTAAAAGTAACAAATTTAAAGGTACAAATATAAGGTCAGAATAAGCCATTAATTAATTGCTATGCCAACGTCTCACGAAATTCTGTCTATCACTATGGGCCTTAGACTTACAGATTGACTCGTAGCGATCTTTATTGTAACTCTTTAAAAATACTGAGTCAGTTATTTTTTCACTCGACTCAATGTAACATAGATAAGACCGATAGCTGTCTCTTTTTCCCCTATATCTATTTTGATTTTTGGAAGAGTTAATCCTTATGATTTATGTATAGTCATCGAGTATGCTAAGGTAACGAAAAACTGTCTTCGAGGTCGCTACGATCTATACTGCCATCGTTTGAAAAGCGTATTATGGGGATTATTGGAAACAGATTACCATAGATGAAAGGTCTCCGATAGCTATCGAATTCCACTAAAATAAACAGAGGAAGAACTGGAGGGCGAGCATTAGAAGCATATATAATGTAGCGTATAGTTCCTAGTGAACCATTGACGAGACCTCCTTGCACCCATAAGTTGACTCTCAGCATGATTCTGGCATTAACTGAGAGATACAAATACTTGGAGAGACCAAGAGCTGAGTCATCTTTGGATGAAGGCGGGGCAATATCTGGAGTGTTTTCAGATGCTATATAAGCAAGAGGACATCCAGTTGACTGCAAGTAGTCTTCGTTGCTTTAACTTGTTCGTTTGTTGGATATAGCTCTTGGACTGACGTTTGGAACTGATCAAGTTCATCTCTGGATAAATAGACTCGATTTCTTGTCGTCAGAATGTTCAGATCTATATCAGAGAAATCACCCGAAGCTAGATGTTGTAAGACATCCGCGAAGGAATTATCTGCGCTATTTTGTCTATGAGAATTATTAAGTTCAATGAACTTCTCAAAAGAATCAAATGCAAATGTAATGTAATGTCCTAACAAGGTAGGGGCCCTGTTGGGACATTACATTTTAAAAAACACTCGAGTAGAGAGGAGTATCTTTAACAGGAGGTAGCTGACGAAAGTCACCAAACAAATAGATAAAGAATCCACCAAACGGCTCATCTTTCTCGGAGATAAACTCCGAGAAAGATGAGCCGTCAATTTTCTATCGATCATGTAAAGCATTCTTGCACCAATCATTGACATTTCATCGATGATGATGATGAATTTGATCGACTTCATCTCAATCTGGAATCTCTGTGCAGCTTCTCCATTTAGAGATAGAAATTTCGTACTAACGATACGAAGACGAAGGAGAGAATGGGTCGTAAAGCCATCAATATTGATCGCTGCTGCTCCACGTTTTAAAAAGAAAACTTTTTTAAACTTATTATTCTACTAAGATTCTTTATATTTGTTGTGTATCTAGCGATAACATTTACCTTTCAAAATTACCATTTTAATGCTTGTCATATTTTCCGACCACTAGATGACGCTTCTACACGTGCGTGCAGGAAGCAGCTAACACTTGACTTCATGCATTCCTTGTCAACATTATAATTTTAGAATGAGTTGTCCGATCTTGATGAAATTTTCTAAGACGACTCATCATCTCTCAAGGATGAACTGATTAAAATTTCAACCCTCAAAAATACTGAAGAAAAACGCGATCTTCGTTTTGGTCCCTATCTCCAGTTCTACAAAAATGGATCATTTTTGAGAGTTGAAATTTTAATCAGTTCATTCTTGAGTGATGTTGAGTTGTCCTAGAAAATTTCATCAAGATCGGACAACCCATTCTAGAGTTATAATGTTGACAAGGAATGCATGAAGCAAGTATTAGTCGTCACTTCGTTCCGGCAATCACTTCGTTCCGACAATTAGTTAAAGGAAACAATTAAGTGTTTTATTTTCCTGCTACGTCAGTAGAGTTAATTAGATGACATAACTATAAAACAAAAGTATTTTCGATTTCTAAATAGACGATATATGATATACTACATAGGCCTATGACTATATATCAACTGTATAAATTATTATAATTAATTTTAAAATATTTACCATTTTTCAAATAATTTATATCTGTATTATCTTCTGATTTAAGAAAATACGGAAAAACTTCCTTCCAACTCCATCCATACGCACCATTTCTGGCCCAATTATCGTAATCTTTATGGTTGCCTCTGGAGAATACCATAGTGTTTAAAACGCTGGAACCACCTAATACTTTTCCTCGAGGCCATCTTGATTGCTTAATTTCGTAGCAGTTTACAAAGTAATATATTATATACTTAAGATATAACGTAATTCACAATAATTCGTACCTGTCCATTCAATCCAAAACAAGCAAATTTCTGTGGTTCTGTTTTATATGCCCAATCGAGAGGACTCATCTGCAATCCGATTGTGTTAGCAGGAACGTCAGTTTGTTTGTTTTCATTGCTTCCAGCCTCTAAAAGAAGAACTTGATTGTCTGGATTCTCCGATAAACGATTAGCTAGAACTGAGCCTGCTGACCCTCCACCAACTGCACAATGATAATATTACCCAATTTTTCGATTATTGTAACTTAAAAGTTTGAAAATTAATGCTTTATATAAAGTAAAATGTGTCATTGACTGTCTAGCTTATACTTGTATAGATTTATATTAATATAGACGTATCTTTCTGTTAAAATGTTTTAAGTATAATACTAATCTGGATTTTGAAGCTAATGTTTTTGTAAAAAACAAATAATAATTAACTAAATTAGTTTAAATTTAATATTACTCTTAAGACAAGCTTATAAACTACATATTATATAAAACTTTTTTATAAGTATCTATCATATCTATCCCGTACTTAATGTCTATGCCTATATAAACGTTTAGAGAACTATATATAAAAAATTATTGCATGAATGTAATTCATCTTAGCAATTTCTTTTTGTGATAATATAAAGAAGTTAATAATAATAATAATAATAATAAAAACTACACAAAAGCCTGGAAACATTACAGTTTAATAGAAACACATATATCACCCTACAGAAGGCAACCACATTGAATACATATTGCTGGGGAAATTCCTGAATACAGACACACACACTGACACACTGATTTAATTTTTTTGTTTTGTTTTGATTGCTATGCCTTGACCTTGTTCAGGTATACTAGACAACGCTATTGTGGATAGCGGAATGGAGGTAGGACGAGGTCGTACCTCTTTTTGTCGGCAACAGGTTGATGAAACCTGCCCACTTGTCACAGAATGGCGGGTTTACGTTCTATGATCCTGAGGGGTCGGGATTCTTTTTGACAGGTCGAGTGGAGGAGGAGGAGAGAGGGGTCATCGGTAAGGCATAGGCAATAAACGAGTAAATGACACTATTTAACAATGAAACAAAGATTTATTAGATAACAAACAGACGATTACAATATCTAACATCGAGAATCTATCGACTTTGTTCTCTAAGTTCCGAATACGCGGAGGGGGACGAGAAAGAGTTTACGTGAATTGTTATCATACCTCTTGAATGATTCCACGGAGGCTCGATTTCGTCCCTGTTTATTTGTTCTCACAAAGCTATAAAAATCGCGACTGAGACACGGATCGCTCTTAGTAAAATGGTACTCGGAGATACGGCTCTTCGGTAGACTCCTCGATGTCACTGGGCTGGCGTTTGCTGAGAGACTCCCTTGAAGGAAGAGAAGCTGGCTTTTATAGATTTGTCTTGAGAAAATATGTCATTTGATTAATTGTTATTGGAAGTAAAAGTTATTGTAGCAGGTGTGGCGGTTAAAAGTGTCCCCGGGACCAAAATAAAGTGATAAAATCGGACGTTAATTGTAAACTTATCTTGTAATACTAGCTTTACGATATTTGGGTGAAGAGAATGTTGACATTTTTGGAGGAGGGTTGTATATTTTCCAGCAAAGTGGGGTTTTTCCCCGAATTCTTTAGGCAATAGGAGGGGAAATAATCAGAAAAATATCTATAAAAATTCCAGATCTCACAGTAACAATCGAGTAGAATACTTTCCACCACTAAAATCATAGCCATAATTATAATAATAATTTATTTCAAAAGATTGAAAACAGATATTTATACCGATTTATTTTCTTCAATCAAAACATTTAATAACCATTTGCATTATCAATAAATGATATTTATGTTTTTTATTTTTATTTTTATTTGTGGTTTAAGGCCCTTTACCACTCAAAGAGAGTATAAAAAGGCCCCTAATATTTATGTTAATAGTTATTATATCTGGAATCTGTAATATATATTTTTCTTTCTCCAATATTTTACTACTCTAGTTTCTAGTATTGTTATTACGGTAATTTATCAGTAAACAATTTATTGATAGATATTAAAAGAAAGTTTAAAGATTTTGCTTTTTAGAGAATATCAATGAGTAAACTCATTATTCAGTTAAAAGCAAGGTTAAAAATTTCATTATTAGAATTCAAAATTTATTTAAGTCTATCATTAAGCGAAAAAAAGGAATATAAATGTAAAAAGCTACTAAATTAAAAAGATTTAGCATATTTTATAAGAAAAGTATACAGAAAGTAGTATATGTACAGTATGTAGAATTAACTCAAATGATAAGTATTGAACAGTTCGATATTGTAGTAACAACATAAATAGATGGTTTGACAATAAAGTTCAAAGACCTGGTACTCTGTTACTGCTAATGACAGAAAAATGTTTAACGTGTCAGATTAAAGCAGATTTAATTATGATAGTTCTTAGCGAAGCGTGGGGTCTCCAGGCTCAACCATCCACTTTATTCCCCAGATTTGGCTCTCATCGACTTCATCCTATTTCCTAAACTCTAAACTCTGGCACTAAAGGGACAGCATTTCAGGACTGTTCAGGATATCTAGAAATCCGTTAGTGAATTCCAGAGAATGACTTCAAAATCAGTTTTGGAGACCTCGTGAAGCAGGCAAAGCTATGCATCGAATATAAGAAAGACTACGTTGAATAATTCTCACTACGGTTTGCTGCGGTGACTTTAACTTTTCATGTACCAGCATCAGTCTCAGAACTTTATTGTCAAACATTGTATATCTTTTTGTGAACGAAATACGATTGAATAATGACATAATTACGCAGCTAGAGTAACTCCGATAAGAAATATTCAAACTTCAATGAATTATTAATATTATGTTAAATATAAATCATTTACTTACCAATTATATAATCATATTCTGCACCAACAACTTTCTTCTTATCATTGATTATATCTAACGCTCTATACAATGAAAGAATAAGGAAGAATGAATTTTGCAACAAATTCATAACTGTAATGAGAAAAATATCAAGAGACTTTTATTTAGAACATATCCTTAAAAAATGTTCTAAAAAACGATGATGTATGTATCGTTTATTACTGGTTGCTGATATAATTAGTATGAACCTGTTCTTGATCGCTATCTGAAGCTCTCAAAATGATATCGAGTGATTCAAATACACATCATTAATTTCTATCGCACACGTTAAAGAGATTTACAAGTTTAATTATAATATAGAATATAATATAACACCTAATTTGTTTATTCAACTAAGACAATTATTTAAAATAAACGATCATAAAAACCTTAAAATATTTGTAAATTATTGATTTATATTTGTTTCTATAAATATAAAAAGGAATAATACTCTAAGTGAAAGTGTAAGTTAGTATTTCGTCCGAAGATAAAGTCAAATTTAAATTGTTAGAAAATTTGTGTTATAATTGTCAAACGTTAGAACATATCCTTAACGGGAAGACGTTGAATGTAGGTAATATTATAGGAGGAAATCAATTAAGCAATTATATTTCAATTATTTATGACCGCTTTATCAATTCCATTATTTATTTTTAAACAAAGGCATAAGGCTTTAAATTTACCTTATGCTTTTTAAAAATAAATGATGATTTTTTTTAAAAAAGCAAAGTTATAAATAACTGAATTTTACTTAAATGATTTCCTTCTATGAATTCCTCGTCAGGAAAATCGTAACTTGTTCCTGAAAACCTGAAAACCTCGGTATAACGGTGGAGTGTCATTTAAATTTGTAGTAGTTTATAGTTTCTAAATAGAATATAAAAAACACTTATTTTAATGGGTCATAAACACGAACTAAAATTTGTTGAAAAGAAAAACTCAAAAAGTTTTAAAATTCACTCATATTCTAGAATGACCAGTTAAGTGTTATCTTTCCTCACAACATTTAAAATTTTAGTAGTTCCATCTGTTATAATATTTTTATTTAAAACTTTTATATTTTTAATTATTATAAAATTGAAAAATGCTTAATTTTGAGGGTAGGAATGGATTTTATAAAATGTTGTAAGTAATAATAACGAGTAAAATAGTTATTAAGTCCGACCCTACTGAAGATATGACATACGATCCCCTTTGTTTTTCTACCGCCTTTAACCACTAAAATTTAATAGCATCGATCCCTCTAATACAAATGTTTTCCTGCAAAATTTCAGAAATTTTCAACACAAAAGATATTAAGGCTCAGAGAAGGTGAACAAAATCGTCCCCCCATGCATGCTAACATCCATACATACAGAAAAAAAACGCGATTTTTTAAAATTTCTCGATGTGTCAAGGTTCCCTCAGTCAAAAATGTTGGGAAGTCATTTTTTGTGGACATACCCGATATATCCCGGACACCCCGAATATGTTGGGTCCGTTACGAGTATTACGGAGTTGTTCATCCGGATTTGATCCCGAGCCCTCAGATCGGTGAGTTGACGAGGCCATCCAATAGTCAAATATTTTTATGGTTCGGAGTCCTTGAGGATCGGACAGTCGATGAGGAACTTTACAGCAGAACCTAATATTATTTTAAGAAAGCAGTCATGAGAAAAACGCAGTGCCAACAATAGAGATATTCAGTACATTTCAGATGTCAGAGTTTGAAGATGTATCACTGTTTTTTTTTTTTTTATCATACCAGCATATCATATAAAAGAAAGCCTGAACACATTTTCTTCACTAACAGTAATCAATTACTTTTTAATTTACAGTTATGCTAAAGACAATTTTTAAAAGAACATTGCAATTTAACTTTTCTTCTTCATTATAAAATTTTGTCTGTTTTTCTAAAAAATCTATTTCTAGATTTATGTTACGAGTATTTGTCATTCCGTATCGTTGATAAAATTTTTATGGCATGAAATGAAGAAAGAAGAGTACATCCATCCAGAGAATGATGAATATTTGTTAATCAGAAGTGAGAGGAAAACATGCATATGTACTGTACAGTACATTCAGGTAAATAACACTCACATCATATATCATATTCTGTGACTTAACGAGATAAATCCTTTGTCTAAATATGGAGAATTTTTATTGTCTTGCGTAAAACAATTTCACAACTATCACACAAGAATTTCAAATATCAAAGAATGAGTTAAAACACTCAATACTGTGATCAATACAAAAGAATATTGTGAGACCGCGGATTTTAGCGGGAAAATCTGTGTAAATGAAAGAAAACTTTCATTTTTTTTCTCACAAATTAGTGTAAACAATCCCGGAGAGAAACAATTCCTCGCGGAGAAACGGAGCAGAGGTCTCCAGCAACTATCAACAGTTAGGTGGGAAAGTTGACACTTAGCTGTCAAGAATTTGCAAGTCATCATTAACAACAGACAGCTTCCCACACTAACTCTATAAAAGCTCGCGCAACCGGAACTTTGCGCGCTCGCATAGGAAGTTGTTTCTATATTTGTGTCTATCATTCTCCATGTCTAAGACCGGAATCCCGTCGAAGAAGACCTTCAGCGACTCTTCCATATCTTCGGCGACCGCTACACTTCGAGATATAGTCCAATCTCATACACAAAGAGGTATTTTGTTAGGACCTTTGTAAACTCTCTCTCTCCCGCAACGGCAATAGGCTTAACACATAGCCGTCTTAGTTAGAATCTATTTACTTGCATATAACCGCATGTAATCGTAGAATAGTTTGTAATCACCTTGTATGTTATTCTAGTTATTCAATAAATGTATTATTTGTTAACCTGTCTCCTGTCAATCCCAGACGCCTGTCGACTTACCGACGCACCTCCCCACTCACTTTTTGCCCTCCTAGCCATCCGAAACGACAACGAGATCGGGTTTTACCAACCCGTGCAGTGTAAGTGGTCAGCGAGGATAAACCCTGACCCTCTGCTTATCTCACAATATGTTACATTTGAAAAATATTTGTTTATTCTTTTATCTTATTAGAAATAATTTTATTTAAGTAGTAATTGGAAATGAATTAAAATAAACACAAATGTAAAATTTAAGAATTTTATTTAAATATTACAAACATTTTTGTTAAAATGTTTCATTAGTTTTGTATGAAAACATGTTGTATTTTAACTGTGTCAACAATAAAAGCAATTCATGACTTAACGACATTTTATTCTTGAGAATAGATAATAATTTCAATACTTTTTAAAAATTTAAATTAACTAATTAAAAGAACTAAATTTACAAACCAGCAATACATTATTAAAAGCCTTAACTCTGAAATACAGTAGAGAGTCGTTTATCCGAATCAATTGGGGACTGGGATTGTTCGGATAACCGATTATATATAAAAAATATATTAATCTGTCCGATGTTGAAATTTTTCTCCGTTGCGTGTCGCTTCGTGTTGGAGTTTCGTTGATTTTAAGCCTAACGAAAATTTTTATAATAATAATCGAGGCTATTGTATTGTGGGGAACGTCACTCTCCACATCTTAACAGTCGTAACGAACCCCAGGTGGTAAGAGTTATTACTTCCTGGAACGGGACCGGACTCACCCTGTGGGACCTTTTGGTCAGCCAGTTGCCTTTTGTTAGCCACATCGTCGAGTCATGTAACTGTTACGCGAGCAGAAAATAAACGTAGTTTTGTTACTGTTCGTCTCATTCGTTTTTAATCGCGCGGAGTGACGAGAAGCAAAATTAATAGCAGTAAAAACACTACATTGGTGACCCGAACCCGGACTAATAACGTAATTCAACTAAGAAAACTACCGAATCCACCCATTGGAACCTTCATCAGGTACGTCGTTCTTCCTTGTTCACGACTTCAATCGTCAGATCATGGCCGAGATTGGAGCAGTAAAAATCCCTCCGTACAACTTTTCCGACCCAGCCTTATGGTTCCACATGTGCGAAAGCACATTTGCTCTAGGATCTCCAAAGCCGATCACGGAAAGTGCCACAAAGTTCAACTACGTAGTGGCTCATTTACCACCGGAAGTCGCATCAACGGTTAGAGACATTATTATTTCTCCGGACCGTACAGACCCGTACGGTCACATAAAGGTGGAACTTATTAAACGATCCGGCGAATCGTCTCAACAAGAGTTACGAAAACTATTGGCCGGAGAACAGCTAGGAGACCGCAAACCTTCCGAACTACTACGTGTTCTAAAGCGTCGGGCGGAAAATTTTCAAATCCCGGACGCAGTTATACTAGAGTTATTCATACAACATCTTCCGACTTCCGTCCAATCTATCCTAGCCGCCATTACCCCACTCGACGTAGACAAAGCAGCGGAAGTAGCGGACCGCGTGGTGGAAGTAACCCCTGCAACGATATCTTCAGTGTCGCAACCTGAGAAGCCCGATACCTTAACCAACAAAATACTAGTCGAAATAGATAAACTTAACAAGCGAATCGATAAACTAACGCAGGCACGTCGGGATCGCAGCGACCATTTTTCTCGACGCTCCCGCAGTAGTTCAGGACATCGCAACAATTCCACTCACCGCAGTATCAACAACTACTGCTGGTACCACAACCGTTTTGGCGCAAAGGCACAAAAATGTACTCCGCCGTGTAGTTTTCCAACAAACGAGAGCGGCGAAGCGTAGAGGCGACATGCACTTTGCCGGAGCAATCTCGTCGCCTGTTCATCCTAGACAAGAGAACGAACGTAAACTTTCTCGTCGACACAGGTTCCGACGTATCAATATTTCCAGCCTCCTCGTCACAAAAGAAGCGCGCATCTCAAATGACCTTGATGGCAGCAAACACAACTGCAATTCATGTCTACGACCAACGAACACTCACTCTCGATTTTGGGTTAAAGAAAATTTTTCGTTGGAAATTCCTTATTGGCAACGTGTCAACAGCAATAATAGGCGCAGATTTCTTGTATCACTTCCATTTGGTACCGAATCTTAGACGAAAATGTCTCACAGACGTTCAGACAAAGGTAAACTCTCCAGGCAAATTATTAGAAACCTCCATCCACTCTATCAAGATAACGACCAACGACTCCATATATCAAAAGATATTGGAAGAATTTCCTGAGATCACCAGACCTCCACGTCCTAACCAACCCGTAAAACACAACGTTGTACATCACATAGAAACTGTTGGTCAGCCCGTAACTGCGAAACCACGTCGCCTAGCACCCGATAGGCTTAAAATCGCTAAGGCCGAATTCGATAAGATGATAGCTCTCGGCCATATGCGAACATCAAAAAGCAATTACGCATCACCACTCCACATGGTCACCAAGAAAAACAGTTCAGATTGGCGACCCGTGGGAGATTATCGTGCTCTAAACGCACAAACCATAAAGGACAGATACAGCGTTCCAAACATCGCAGATTTCACATCGGAACTGCACGGAACACAAATCTTCTCTCACATAGACTTAATCAAGGCCTATCATCAAATACCCATCTACCCACCGCACGTGCACAAAACAGCTATAACGACACCGTTTGGTCTCTTCGAGAGTACCAGGATGCAATTCGGATTGTGCAACGCATCCGCAACATTTCAACGGTTCATCGACGAAGTAACCAGAGGACTCCCCTTTGCATATGCTTTCGTCGATGACATATTAATAGCGTCACGCTCCCAGGAAGAACACATCTCGCATCTTCGCGACTTATTCCAACGCCTCCAAGAATATGGGTTAACCATAAATCCGTCGAAATGCACCTTCGGCGTACCATTAATCGAATTTCTCGGATTCAAGGTCTCGGGAAAGGGTCTGGAACCACTCCCTGATAGAGTCAGAGCCATCCGAGAATTTCCCAAACCTTCGTCTCTCACTCAACTTAGACGATTCTTAGGCGTAATAAATTTCTACAGGAGATGCATCCCTCGAGCGGCGCACACCCTCGCCCCGCTAGTGCAGCTACTAGAAGGAAAAAAGAACGGGAAACGTACGTCACTCACTCGGAAAGCAGAATCACGATCTCTGCAATGGTCAGAAGCGGCAGAACAATCCTTCGTATCAGCTAAGGAAGCACTGTCCAAAGCCACACTTCTCCACCATCCACTACCCGGAGCTAAACTATGCATATGGGTAGATGCGTCAGACGTAGCGGTTGGAGGAGCACTGATGCAATACAACAGGAAATGGGAACCCATCGCCTTTATCTCAGCGAAACTGGCACCAAATCAACGCAACTGGTCAGCTTACGACAGAGAACTATTGGCAATATACACATCAATAAAACGATTTCGCCACATGCTAGAAGGCCGTGAATTCACGATCTACACGGATCAAAAACCGCTCATATATGCCTTCAAACAAAAACCAGATAAATGTTCACCACGACAAATGCGGCATCTCGATTTTATATCCCAATTCTCTACGGATATACGTCATATTCCGGGCACAGCTAACACGATAGCAGACGCGCTCTCCCGCATCGAGATAGATTCGATCACCTCTGCTTCTCCTGTAGACTTCCGAGAGCTAGCCACAACGCAAGCTACAGATTCGGAACTTCATCAATTGTTAAAGGATCCTATGTCGCTCAAATTAGAGCCGAAATCCTTTCCACCTAACGAAATCGACCTATACTGTGACACATCATCCGGAACACCTCGCCCCTTCGTGCCGCATAATCTCCGACGAACCATTTTCGACCATCTACATGGACTTTCTCATCCAGGAGCAACAGCAACCACTAAGCTAATTTCGAGCCGTTATGTTTGGCCGGGCATGCGGAAGGACATCCGTCAGTGGGCACGACATTGCATCCCCTGCCAGAAATCGAAAATTCACCGCCACGCCTGGACACCGATAGGAAAGTTTACACTTCCGGAAGCAAGATTTTCCCATCTTCACATGGATCTGATAGGACCACTTCCGCCAGCTGACGGGAAACACTACTGCCTTACAGTGATCGACCGTTTTACCAGATGGCCAGAGGTCATCCCAATTGCCGACATATCTGCTGAGACGGTATGCCGAGCCTTTTTCTCAGGTTGGATCGCAAGATTCGGATGCCCTACTACGATCACCACCGATCAAGGACGTCAGTTCGAATCGAACCTCTTCCGAGAACTGACCAGACTTCTCGGCACCAATCGCATCCATTCGGCAGCATACCATCCCCGATCAAACGGTTTAATAGAACGATTACATAGACACCTGAAGGCATCGCTAATGGCACACGAATCCTCCAAATGGACCGACGCCCTTCCGGTAGTCCTCCTGGGAATTCGTTCAGCACTTAAAGCCGATATAGGCGCAACAGTAGCTGAACTGTTATATGGTACCCCGTTAAAATTACCAGCTGACATCATTAGCCCCGACACCCCACGAATTTCTTGCGAATCTTTTGTCAGCCAACTAAAAACCCACATGGCCAATCTGAAACCGTTAGCAACTTCCGCTCATTCCACAGAGAAAATTTTCATTCATCCAGAACTAAAAGAGTGTACACATATTTTCTTAAGATTCGACGCAAACCGACCTCCTCTTCGTCAACCTTACTCAGGCCCATACAAAGTGCTAGAAAAACACGACAAAACACTAGTAATTGACATCCAAGGTCGCAAATCCACCGTCTCAATTGACAGAGTAAAACCAGCGTATATCTTACAGGACGAACCACTTCAGAAATCTAGTATAAAACCCGTCCAATCAAGACCATCACAGACACCATCTTCATCTGCAACAGCGAATAACAAAAAACTGGAAACGACCTCCAAAAAAGATCAAACTGTTACCACGAGATCAGGCCGTCATGTTCATTTTCCTAAAAGACTAGTCACCATAATGTAACGTTAAGCGATTCGTTCGACATCAGTTCTATCGCTCGTCCCTCACTGGGGGATACTCTGTGGGGAACGTCACTCTCCACATCTTAACAGTCGTAACGAACCCCAGGTGGTAAGAGTTATTACTTCCTGGAACGGGACCGGACTCACCCTGTGGGACCTTTTGGTCAGCCAGTTGCCTTTTGTTAGCCACATCGTCGAGTCATGTAACTGTTACGCGAGCAGAAAATAAACGTAGTTTTGTTACTGTTCGTCTCATTCGTTTTTAATCGCGCGGAGTGACGAGAAGCAAAATTAATAGCAGTAAAAACACTACAGTATCGTTAAAAATGATTTCTTTATTTTGTACAAACAAAATAAATATATTTAAAAATATAAAAACAAAAATTATATTTTAGAAGTAAATCTAGTATCAAAAAAGTTCCATTCAGCACGACACAGTCCGACTAGAAGCGTTCGGATAACCGGTGTTCGGATAAACGACTCTCTACTGTATATTTAGAATAATTATGGAGGAAGACGAGAGTAAGTAAGGTTCTTACGCTTAGTTTCGATTCTTATGCTTCAAGACCTTTCAGAACTTTGCAAGTTTTCAAAGATTTTGAATTAGATTGAACAGGTTATCTTCCTATAGAAATCATCGTAAAATTCTCGGATTTGAATTGTCTCTGAAGCGTTCGTTGCGGCACCGGATACTTTTCGATGACTTTCGCAATTGTCATTTCCCTTTCCTTCGTATTTTGCAATAATGCTTCCTTTTAACTTTCTCTGATGGTTTAGCACTTGTATTCGCGAACTATTTTGCAACGTTTAAAATATATAGTATCAGTGTAGCAAATAACATAATAAAACCACTTTTTAATTCACTGAATAAAAGAAAATCATTTCTAACAATTGCTAATTCCTGTTAATTAAGGTCAATTGCACACTACATCTTCTCTAACTTTCCGTGTGCATTTTGCACTAAATGTCGACTGGCACGAAACACGGTTGATATTTCTAACGCTGATCAACTTAAATAACCAATAATTAACTTAACTTAATAGATGTGCGCGGATTACTTGTTATTGATATATACACAAAAACATGCAAACGGCTATTTGTTCGATATCCCATGTCATGGAGAAGAATTGTCACTTTGTACATATTATAAGTTGCGCATTTTGCTCCAAACTACTCTAATGCCAAAATCTCTTCTTTAGTATCATATCTGCAGCTTTTTCAGCGATCATGACGGTAGGTGCATTGAGAGTTCCTGAGACAATATTTGGCATTATAGAAGCATCGACCACACGTAGACCTGAAACACCTTTTACCCTAAAAAGAGATTCAAAATGATATCAGTCATACATTCGTTGACAAAATAAAGTGATGTACCGAGATAAAATTGTCCGATTACTGTGGAACTCGGTATACAAATATGCTTCGTATTGTTCTGACCAGATTTTCACTTCAAACAGTGTTACAAAGTCCTTAAAATCACTACCGCAAAACCTTATTAAAAGACTCACAGTAGCTCATTGTGTTTCAGTTTTCAGTGTAGCAGTCCCTTGGAGGTTTCTAATGCATACTTGTGTGCGCGTAGAATGCACACTGTAGGGTGTAGGGGTAGTGAAAATATTTAGAGAAAGCCTCAAAACTGAATTGCACCTGGAGCCTTTCAAGTGCTAAATCCGCCACTGGGTACATTTAAAAATACGTATGCATATAGACTTGTAAATTTTTATTTTTTTGGTGCAGGTATTGTACATTAAGTACAGAACATTTTTACGTAACATCTAAATTTCGCCCACCACATAAAATTCTATATGAATGTAACATGACTAGCGTCATTACTTATATTTGTATGTATGCAAAAATACCTTCAGGGTTTATGTAGCCGATAACCTCTATTGTTAAATATAAATTGATATGGTGTTTAGTCTTTGGCTCCATTTTATACATGCAAATATACAAATATTCCAAAATTTGAAAAAATCCGAAATCTAGTAATCGTGTAGTTTTAAAATCAAGGGATAATCGTATTATATTACATACTACTTTACACAAGAAATACGGAATTAATTTTTCAAAACCATCATACATGTTTCAAATTTAATTTTGATTTAATGTTTCAAATTTAAATAAAAATTTTACGTGATATAAATTATTATAGATTAGGCTAAATTAGATTATTACTACCAAATAAATTTAATTAATAAGACTAATTACCTTAATTCAGGATCCAAAACAGTAGATGGGTCATTTACTGCCCCCATCTTGCATGTTCCAGCAGGATGATATAAAGTAAGTGTCAGAGTTCGCGCAAAACATTCCAATTGTTCTTTGCTAAATCTGCGAAACCTTTTACAACCCGGCAAATTAGTAGGAAATAAACGAGAACCTAACTTTTTAAAGGGGAACGATTCGGCTAAACGCAATGCTGACTGCATACCTACATTGGTAATTCAGAAAGAAAAACGATGTTGAATTTACCGGAAGCATTATAGAGTTACAGAAGAATATTTTATTAAAACAATTTAATTTTAGTAAATAAAGAAGTTAAAATATAATGTATTTAAATACATTAAAAGACTTACCACTGACTAATCTCAAAATATCTTCAGGATGCGATAAATAATTCGGTTGGATTATTGGATACTGATAAGGGTTGGCGCTTCTCAATTTTACGTATCCACGACTTTTTGGTCGTAACAAAGTACTATGTATCGTAAACGTATCGTCGAAATCGAATGGTCTAAAATACGAATTATACACCTGAAATATATTCCGTATATCAGTATTACTAATAAACATTTCAGAAATATGTTTAAAATATTTCGGAAAAACTAACTTCTGTTTTTATTCCGAATATTTCTTTCATAATTTTTCCACCGTCAGAAGCCAATCCTCCCGATAAGAAAGTATGTTGAATATCGGGATAATCGTCCGATGCGTTCGCATATTCAGTTTTTATGAACGCAACAGCTTCAATTGCCGAATTTAAAATTCCCGGTCCTTTTCAAAATGTTATTTCATTGTTAGTTTCGCTCTTATGAGAAAAATAAAATGTGGATAATTTATGAATTCATACCAGTTCTAAGAAAAACATAACGAAAAATATCCTTTGGATTCAAAAATCGCAATAGAACAGAAGTAACGGGTACATCAACTAAACAATTTGTTCCCATAACGAAAGGATGATCTTGGAGATTTAAACCTACTGGCAGATCTGAAATAACAGGAATCTGACAAGAAAGAGATTAATATGATATGATTATAGATTTAAAATAATCACATTTTTTCCTACGATTAATAAAAAAGAAATTATTACTTGAAGTTTCTCTAAATCTTTTTGCTGACCAATGCCGGATAACATTAGTAGTTGAGGAGAATTTATCGCACCTGCTGATATTATTATCTCTTTCCTTGCATTTACGATAAATGTCTGACCAAAGCGATCAAAAGTAACAGCTCTCGCCCTCTTGAATTTATCAAATATTATCTGTAAAAATAAATACCTAAGAATTATTATATTGACAAGTCAATATAGTGTACTATTTTAAATGCGATTTTTTATGCGTTTTTTACTGCGTCATGCGAATGCAGAATAAGAAGGGATTTTTCGAAATCCCCCCCTCGCAGGAGAAGAGGGTTAAGGATTACCATGAAGAACTTGGTTTCTATTGTACTATTTCAGACATGACTCTTTGCGTTTTTGCGATAATCGAACATCTTTTTAAACCCATCTAAAAATATCTTAATCAGCCTCGGAAGAAGAGGACCGAATTCCTGCACCCTGTGAAAACGGGTAAGATCGGCTATATAACTATAAAGGTTATCTTACGTAAGGTTTTATTACACCGAATGATCAATCTAACACATTTTAAAAATTCTATATTCGTCTACTGTACACAGTTTAAAGAATATTTAAGATGTATTAGAGTGGGCACTTAATTTGATAAACTCTTACATAAGATAACCTTTGTAAATATAAATCAAATACAGTCAAACCTGTTTTTATGCGGTGGATAGGGACCGCATAAAAAAAATCGCACGAAACTTCACGAGTGGCTATAAAAATTAGTTTTCGCAACACAATTAAAAAATATTTTTCTATGCGGTTAATAGGGACCGCATAAAAAAGTCACATAGAAAATAACTCTAAACCGTACGAAATAGAATTTATTGACAACAGATGTCAGCACTTGACTGCATCGTCTGGTCTATCGTCTGTTTTACATATTTTTCTCCAGGTGGTGTTTTGTTGACTTAAAAAGTAAATTATTTCATTTTTCGCATATTCATGCAATAATATTACTATAATAAGTGCATTTATGCTATAATAAGTTTATTTAGCTATAATAAGTCAACGTGAGACGTGACAAATCGCACGAGACTAGTCGCCAACTATACCGCACAAATAAAAACTCGCACAAAAAAAAACCGCACAAATTAAAAATTCGCATTAAAAAAATCGCACAAATAAAAATCGCACATAAAAAGAGCGCATAAAAACAGGTTTGACTGTATTTCATTTTTCGCATATTAATGCAATAATATTACTATAATAAGTTCATTTATACTATAATAAGTTTATTTAGTTATAATAAGTCAACGTGAGACATGACAAATCGCACGAGATTAGTCGCCAACTATACCGCACAAATACAAAATCGCATAAAAAAATCGCACAAAAAAAGACCGCATAAAAACAGGTTTGACTGTACTATAATATTATATCGTACTTCTGAAGCTTCTACTATATTATCTTAATCTTAATCTTTGTTGTTGTTATTTTTTGTCCGAGCAACGCTGGGAGATCATATGCTAGTTATCTTATGAAAGGTTTATTTTGTCATGGAGCAAAATAATATAGTTTGAGCAAATAGTAATTAGAGAATGAAAATAAAACTGCCGGATAACCGAGCCCTAGTGATGTGTGGTACGCAGAATCGAATCCGAACGGTTCAAAAATTTCTCAGGAATTTTTCGAAGGTTGATCGAAAGGTTATGTCAGCTATTGTGAGCTGGTGGAGCTATCGGATGGTGAGGGGAGCTCACCATCCGATTCCCACTTTAGGCCTGGACGACTATTCCCATTTTGAGCCTGGACAAACCCAATTTGGGCTTTCTAAAAAAGACCCTCTTGTCCCACCAAGAGGGTCTTTTTTAGAAAGGAAGAAGGTCCCCTTCGAGTGGTAAGAGTTTTTTTTTAAAAAGTATGAAAAACAGTAGATATTCAAATTGCCGTGTGGTTAAAACGGAAGTCTACTGCCCTGATGATCTGAGATCGAATGTGAACAGACCAAAAATTCAAGGAATTTTTTTTGAGGTGTTCTGTATGAATATGTCAGACCCTAACTCTCCTCACCCAGCCATTCCTTTGTGAACCTAGATGAACTCACAATGGACTAGATAAAAAAGAAAGGATCTCAGTTCCTCATAGGGAGGGAAAAGTCTTAAAAAATATTGTTAAATTTTCGTATGAAATAACGCATGATTGTGATGAAAATATATATGTTCATTCTTTTTGGATTTGAACTTTTATATTTCAACAGTTGTAACTAAACACAAGAGAAATGTAACAAATAATGTTACTTTTAATTTCAGATAAAATCTTAAATGGTGGAATTTTGCAATATAAAGAAAGTTTCTTCTATCTGATTATATATGTATAATGTACGAAAGACAACAGAAATCCAGTTTGGCTGCAAATACCGTATCTTTAGGAAAAAAATAATGTTTTGAGTGGTTATATTCCATTATATATATATCACTACTATTAGTATTAAAATGAAACTACTGAACTCGCAAAAAGAAAAATAGTGCTTAGTAAGTATTTAAAATAATTACAGTGAAGTAGCAGCAACCCCCATCTGAGCTATTCAAAATAATGTACTGAAAATGTTAAAATTTTAAAATAGGTATACCTTAGTGACAAACGAAAAAAGTAAAATATGCAAATTAGGACGATGAAGAATAGGTTTTATGAACGCTTTGTTGGTACTACACCTTCTTCCATTTCTTAAAAAAGACTGAACGGGTGCAAAACCTAATAATCAAAAAAAAAAAATATCCAAAAATGTAATATTAAATATAACGGTTTATACTAATTATAAATTTAAAATATGCATTTAAGTAAAACATATATTTAAATTTTTAAAGCTTAATTTAAAATATTAATTATTGAAATTTATTCTTGTATTGACAACTCTATTCATTGTCATATTATGATGTTTTACTAAAAATATAATGTCTTTTATATCACTGACGTTGTTATTATTAATATACCGAACTTTTTATTAATGCTCATTTGGCTGAATGTAGGCCTATTTTATTTTGGTTTGTCATATTCGATTTTAAATTGGTGTAAAAAATAATACTTTCATAAATTATTCTTTTTCAAAATCGACAATTTAGTTAAAAATGTCCGAACCTGTTTGCGTTGCACCATTCACATCTACAATTTGATATCCCGAAGATTTTCCAGCTTCTAAAAATGCTGCACGGAGAACAGTAGAATATGAAGGTGTCGATATTGTTAGGTATCCACCAGAAGCATGAAAACCTTTAGTAAAACAATTATTAACAACTGTAAATGTTATACAAAATACAGTAGAGCGTCGAAAAGTGGTACCAATTGGGGACTGGGGTCCTTCCAGTTAATGATTTGTTCCAGTTTCCGAGTTTGTACGAAAAAATACATTAACCTGTCCGATGTTCAAATTTTTCTCCGTTGCGTATCGCTTCGTGTTGAATTTTCGTCGATTTTAAGCCTAACGAAAATTTTTATAATAGTCATCGAGGCTATCGTATCGTTAAAAATTATTTCTGCATTTTGTACAAACAAAATAAATATATTAAAGAATATAAAAAACATGAAAATTATACTTTAGAAGTAAATTTAGTATCAAAAACATTCGATTCAGAACGACACAGTCCGACTGAAAATCGTTCCACTTTCCGGTCATTCCACTTACCGACGTTCCACTTATCGACGCTCTACTGTAATCACATAAATAATAACACTATGAAAATTAAGACCGGTGTTACCATTTTGTAAAAGATTTGTATCTGTATTGTCTTCGTATTTAAGAAAATATGGGAATACGTCTTTCCAACTCCATCCAATAGCACCGTTTTTGGCCCAATTATCGTAGTCTTTATGATTGCCTCTCGTAAAAATCATGTTATTTAAAACACTGGAACCTCCTAATACTTTTCCTCTGGGCCATCGCGATCGCTAGTTTTAAGAGTAGAAAAAGAAATTTTCAATTTAGAGTACTACAATAATAATATAAAACGAGTTCACAACTAAACTTTATCATTGAAATGCATGATTAATTAATAAATGTGAGGATTATTTCATAAGTGATGGCAACTATTTTTATCGCGAAAACTGTAACAGATTTTTAGAAGAAAAACTACAAATGCAAACTAAGTTATATTACAAAATTAAACATCGATTAACTGCAAAGCGGTGTTATGAAAAACTACTAAAAGTTGAAGGCAATTTGCTCTCCCATATCAAAAGGTTTCATATTGGTGCAAATACTTTTAACATCAATCATATTGAACGTGAAGATGAACAACGCAGCGGGTGTCTACATGCATTAATTACAAATTTGTCAATTGTAGCTGTTGTGCATTGCTTTGATGTTGGAACTATGCTAATTTATCAACTAAGACTAATCTTACTTTCTATCCGGTCAATTACATTCTTTTAACAGTACTGTATACAGTAAATTCAGGATGAAATGGGTCATACTAAGCTTTCAGCATTATATTTTAATGTTTTGTCTACGTGTTGAAGTTGATCAGTCTGGTGTACCAAAATGTGAGTTCATGTTTAAGACTGATTATGATAAATGTATTGCCGACATGTGGTTTCATTCAAAAATACCTCGATAAAATTTGTCGGCGATTAAAACGTTTCGGTCGCCACCAGTGGCCAAGTGGTCTTCGTTCCCTAAACACTGTGAGTTTGGTCGAAGGTTCGTGCCTCGCTCGCACGGGGTGGCCACGTAGAATTTTCCGGGTTTTCTCCATGTTTGTAACGCCTAAATAAGTTTCTTTTAAAAGACCTTCTGGAAAGCATCGCCCAAGTGTTGCGTTGCCATAACTTAAACAACAACAACAACAAACGATTAAAATGTTTACATAACGGCCAGGAATAAGTTTCGTAATGATTTCTTCTAAGCCTTACGTGCAAAAATTCTTGCTTTATAGAGTTTCTTTCGAACAACACATGAACTTCACTTCTCGGATGTTTTTCACCTCACCGTCAATTTCTGAAAAGTAGCAATTCGATTTTTTCGATTCAAACTGCAAAAAATTCTGTTATCGTTTAACGGAGATACATGTGTTAGATAAAGTATCCATGTTTCCAAACATCTGAAATTTTGCGATATTGCGACTAACAGAAACGGTTCAGTCTCTGAGCAATTTGAGTCATATTCAGACCACGTTTGAATGCATTTCTTCTTTCTAGGTGTCAATTCACACATCTAGAAATATTCTATAATTAATTTACAACACAACGTTTACAAGTTCGAACAGCTCACAGCAATAGCTATCATTAAAATGAGTTTACAATTGGTCATTTTTATCAGTAGATGAAGCAATACTGTACAATATGGATCGTACAATTCATTACAACGAGATACGCTATGAAGGTTCAACATTTCATAACCATTATTTAAGGTATTATGTTCATTAACTCTGGATTTATTGAAATATATGCTATAGGCGCCCACTACTTTGGAACACCAGTGTAACGAGTTATGATATGCAAAAAGACAGGCCGAATAAAATAATTTTTCGAAAACGTGGAACTTACTTGTCCTTTTAGACCAAAGCACGCGTATTTCTGTGGTTCGGTCAGGTAGGCCCAATCAATGGTCGTCATTTGTAAAAGAGGGGCGAAAGCAGGATTATCACTAATTATGTTTTCGTCGCTCCCAGCTTCTAGTACTAAAACGCTATTTTGAGGATCTGCAGATAAACGATTAGCCAAAACCGATCCAGCTGATCCACCTCCTACTAAAATATAAATAAATATATACGAAATTTATATTTACAAATTTTTAAATGAAACGTTTACAATTAATTTTGAAATTTGTTACAATACATAAAATTATGCTCTTCAAAATTAACGAATTCCGAGTGCAGTTGCTTGTGATAATCTATTTTAATCACTCTAACAATATTACGCCTAAATAGCTGCAAAATGAATATAATAAGTTAGTAATTTTTCGAAAATTTTTCATAAAATGGATAAAAAACATAAAGATGAAAAATTATGAAAATAATACTAATAAATCAATATTTTTGTTTGTTTTTTCTACGAAGGTGTGTCGCCAATGGCAGATCCTGAAATACCCAAAGGGAGAGCAAACTGAAAAATTAGAAATATTTAAATAATTAATAAGTACCTATTATTAATACGCACAAAGTTTGTAGACAGACGATAAGCCAAATTTGCCATCGTAAATGTTTTTAAAAACAATGTTTGAACTTCGAACAAATAAATTCAAATCTTGTTGCAAATGGAAGAGCTTAAGACCTGTAGCCCTCCCCTTTGTATCTGCCACTGTAAGTCGGTAAGATGATCACGCCATCGTTCTCTATCTTTGATTTATACACTTTTAATCCAGCCAGATAGCGTAATAATGAGGCGCGATTGCCACAGTGGATATCAACAGAGCGAATCACGAAAAAGTCAAGTACTGATTTGGCACGAATAAAAATCACTCGTGTGGATTAAGGGATAAATATGGGTACTGGTGCGCGTGATATTCGTTACGCGCTACTTGATTAAGAGATAACGAATATTGAGTAGATAATTACTAATTAGTATTGAGTTCAATTTGCTGCGAAAGTGGGTAGAATGGATTTTTCTAGCTTTCTCACTACCAGTTGACAGAGAGTCATGCTGCAGAACTTCACTTTGTTGCTGGAATGAAAGCCGTCGAAGCAGGAAAAGAAGGTATAGCAAATTGAAAACACTAACTCTTTACCTAAGAGATTTCCTGCGTTCGGGACATGCGTAAGGAGGAAATCAAGTAACGTTTTAAAACAGTTGCAAGTTAATTAATAAAGAAGGTATGTAAAAGTCACGTGACCGGAAATGCGGTATTCACATGATAGTATATCGAGCGGGATGACCAGTATATTTCTAGCAACATCTAGCTTTTTATCCTCGCCTAGATCGCGAGTTTCCATGTGAAGAGGGACTGGGATGGAAGAGGAATAAAAGAGACAGGATGCTCACTATGCTGCTAAGTTAACATAAAACAACCAACAAAACAGTGGCGTGCTGTTATTGGAAGCGGTGGAAGCGCTCTTCCACCTTCCAATAACCTCTTCTTGTAGTTTCTAAAATATAAATTTTCATATTTTAACGTACTTTGAATTAATTAAAATTAATATCTTAATATAATTGCATTATGTATCTTATTACAAATTTCTATGCCACATGTGAAAAAAACGATAAGATTGCTATTGTATATTCGAATATCAGTGGCGGAATGGAAACGCTTACGAGACAGCTTCCACGGCGAGAATAACTGAATGGTGTAAAGCAGCCAGAGGGCATTGGCGCATGCGCTTCACAGAGCACCGACCTCAGCCGGTTTAGCTGGTGAAAGCTAATCACATGTACCGCTTCCAACGATTCTGTCCCTTAGCCACTGGGTAGGGAGCTATCTGACTAAGTAAATTGTTCAAGATTTAAAAAGTAAAGAGTATTCAATGTTATGTTTTTTGCAAAGTTATATTTAATTATAATTTTTTTTTAATTATACTGTAATTATATTGACAGATTTTCAGATATAAAATCTTTAGAATTTTTATCACTTTTAGATGTTAATAATTTTAATATTATGAAAAACAATTTTTTCAAGCATATTTTAATTCTATAAATAAAGTAAATTTTATGGGAAATTTTTTGATTTATCTAAATTACGTAGTGAATCGCAATATTCATATTTGTATCCGGACTATATTGACAAGTAACTCTTAAACATAAAACATATTATAATTAATGTCGATCCGAACAAAGACGTACTAAAAGAATTATATGATTTAATATCATTAATATTTACGTTACCATTTACGGTGGGTCTGCTGAGCGAAGTTTTTCGACCACGAAGCAAATTCATACATTGGCCAAGAACACTCGTTCGGAGGAAAGATTGTCGTCGCTAGCGTTGCTTTCGATAAAAAAAGAGCTTTTAAATACGTTGATGGAGTCGACGACCAGCGACTTTTTTAATAAAGTAATTAACGACTTTGCGGAAAAATCGCCGGATAGAATTAGTTTACAAAAAATTAAAAAAACAAATTTTTCTATCATTGTTTGTATCGTATCAATTTGTATTATGTATGTATTGTTTGTATTTTAAACTAAAATACATAAATTGTTTATTTTTGTCATTTCCAGTATTTGTTTAAAACTTTTATGGAAATGTGATGTACCGGACGGGTGTAACCCGTCACGAAAGACGCGAAAAAACGGTTAATTTAGAGAAAAATTTATTAGTTTAAAAAAACAGGTAAAAGTCGTTTGTAGTCGGACACCCATTGTTTACATCAAACTGCCATGCAGAAACCGTAAATTGCGGAAGGAAGTCGTCCTATGATCGGTGGAAGATCGAATTCGTCTTCGATTTTGACTTTTCTCGCGCTCCAGGTAAGAGTCTCGTTACGTTTAGTAACGAGGGACCAACCACTCGGGGAAGCGTGATTAAGGGAGAACGACCAATCAAAATGGATGAAAGAAAGAACGGAGATTAATGTAATCTCCGACAATCGAGGACATCTGGCACTCGGTTAACGTTCCGAATAACCAAAACGCCGTGTGTCAACGCGCAAAAATACCAAAAAAAAAAAAAAAAACAATTTCTCGTCTATTGTGCCAACCTGTAACCCGCGCCACTTCGGACTTAGACCGTGTCCCCGACGCCAACAAAGGAAGTCTCCCCGTGCCCTACAGACTTGTCAACGCCACTGTCCCGGGGCCACCTTCGATCGACCATCAAAGAACCACATCGACGCCCAGGATGTCCGAACGGCTGTTTGTGCTAAAACAAACTATTTTGTACATATTGTATGTTTATTTTATGTTTATTTTTGTCGATTTTTGTCAGATACGTCTCTTCCGCCATTACGCAGTAAGAATGGACCCTAGGCCATCACTGACGCGCAATTAACTGAGTGCCCCTGGAAGTCGGCTTCTTACAGAAACACAGATTTCCTATCATCAAATGTCACGGCACGCCACTGCAACAAAGTATTTAAATTTAAGTAACTAACATCGATGACGTTTAAAAACATAATATCTAACACATTTACGGAAAAATGCTTGACCCACGTCTATCCACTATTTAATGCATTTATCCGGAGAGAGAGAGAGAAAGTTTACGATAAAATCGCGCGTTGGACAAATTCTTTCTGACTTGCTTCCTAAAAGCGTCCTTGAGGTTCTTCTGACAGTGAGAGAACATTCATTGATGCATTCCCTCGCAATATGTTCACCAAGTCCTTGGAATACAATTCTTCGGGTGTACAAATAAGTCGGTAGATTTTGATCGAGAGAACAGGAATGTTCTGCGACTACTCGGGAGGAGAGGACCTTCTGGAGAGTGAATTGGGCCAATTTGAGTGAAGTAAGGTCTCCCTGACCTTACTTCATTCGGTCCTTCTTTCTCATGTACCAGGACAAAACCAAATTTGGTAAAATCGAATAGAGAAATTATTATTTAATTTCGGATTTTTCTTGTCAAACTTCCTTAGATCAGTCAAACTCAACAGATGATGTGTCATTTCGAACGAAAGCGTTATCAAGAGATGAACTTCCCTGTCGACTTTCCAAGCTGAATTTTTAGCTTCTGTTAAACTTTATAAAATTTAATACAGTAGAGCGTCGATAAGTGGAACCAATTGGGGACTGGGGTCCTTCCAGTTAATGATTTGTTCCAGTTTCGACTTTGTACGAAAAAATACATTAACCTGTCTGATGTTCAAATTTTTCTCCGTTGCGTATCGCTTCCTGTTGAATTTTTCTCTATTGCGTGTCGCTTCGTGTTGAATTTTCGTCGAAAATTTTTATAATAATCATCGAGGCTATCGTATCGTTAAAAATTATTTCTGCATTTTGTACAAACAAAATAAATATATTAAAGAATATAAAAAACATGAAAATTATACTTTAGAAGTAAATTTAGTATCAAAAACATTCGATTTAGCACGACACAGTCCGACTGAAAATCGTTCCACTTTCCGGCCATTCCACTTATCGACGCTCTACTGTAGTTGAATTAAATTAAAAATACTATTCCGAAATCTCACAAGTAGGTACTCTCATAGTCCATTGTCGTGTTTGTTTCGTCTTGCATTAGGCTAACATTGTTGAGATCTGCTAATTGCCCTGAGCTTGAGATGGAGAAGCAGTATGCTGCAGACATAGTGTTAATAAAGAATTTGCAGGCCGTTTTTCTTTAGGAAGGTTGATGAATGACATTTTCCAACACTGGTCAAAACCATTTACTATTCATGGGTTTTTGCGAACGACAACAGTCTCGTGAATGCTGGGACTGAATCCGCCTCAAGTACGCTCAGAGTTAGAAAGCTTCTTGATCCACTTACTGTGGCTGAGAAGAAAATTCACACTTTGTCTTTCGAACGTATGCTTGCATGGCGTTAACATACGTTGTTCTCTTCTCTATTACCATGTGTTTGTTGTTGTCCGCTCTGTTAAGTGTGATGTTATCTTAATCATGTTTTCGTGTAACTGATGTTCTTACAGTTGGTTGCATCTTTACTGTTAGTTTTCTCCAACTTAATTGCCGCCTTCCATCTGAAGTAGCGATTTTAAAACGGAGGTACGCGTGCCCCCAGGATACGCGCATGGTAGTTTAGGGGTATGCGAAAAAAAAAAAAAAAATTAAAAATGATGGATATACTATAAGAATATTTGGATTCTGTATCAAGGCCTTTGGCAACGTCACGGCACTCGATGCTCAGTTTTAAATAAAAATATAATTATATTATTATTATATTTATCTGTCCTTTCTCACAATTTTTAATTAAAATTCTTTTTACATGTAATTGTAAAGTGCTGTATAATTGACGAAGACACCACAGTTTGACGAACACTCGAAATAAAACTTAGCAAAAATTGGAAATAAAACCACGGAAAATAGGACACCAGGAGGTAGGCAAGTCGCAACTGCTGATCTGCAACCACAATCACGCTTCTAAACTCTTTTTCGCATCTGGGATGACGGAAGAAATATTTCCCTCTATCTGTGGAATAAAAGCTGAATCCAGTTGCAAAATTTCTTTTACCCTTGGAGGCACTACGAGTTGGTTAATTAACTAGCTTAAGAACTGTGTTTCTGTTAACTTCGGCCACCAAATAAACGTAATACGTTGGAAATGACAACAGAAGAAATGAAACTTTTTAATTTTAATTTCGGTTTTAGAAGTGAAGTAATTTACTTTTTTGTGTAGGTGAATTAAAAGTTAAAATTTATAAAAATGACGGTTATTAATCGTAAATTAACCGTTATCATTTAGCGAATTGTTCTTTAAACAATTTGAATTTGCGCGTGATTGACGTAGAAATGCACGTTTAAAAATTCCACCAACCAGTTGCTTTACTTTCCCAGCAACATTGTAGGCGCCAGCTGTTGGATGATATTTTATTTAAAAACTTTCTATATTTTTAATTATTATAAAATGCAAAAATACTTAATTTTGAGGGTAGAGGTGGGTTTTAAAAAAATTGTAATCTATTAAAGAGTAAAATCGTTATTATCATTTACAATATTTTTATAAAACTCATCCCTATCCTCAAAATTAAGTTTTTTTGCCATTTACAATAGTTAAAAATATAAAAAAAAGTGTTTTTAATAAATGGCGCCACAAAAATTTTAAATGTTGCCGGCAAAGTTGAGCAACTCATTGGTGGTTTATTTATAATTGGAAAATAATTAAATAATTTTACTTACCAATGATATAGTCGTATTCACTGCCTATAATCTTCGTCTTATCCCTAACGATGTCGAAGAATCTGAAGAATAATATAAGAAACATCGGTGTAGCTCGAATCAAATTCATTACTAAATTTCGAATCTGTCGTTCACTTTACTTTTAATTAGAACGACTAAAACTAAGTGTATGTATATATATATAACAAAATATCCAATGCTAGAGCAATATTTACTTCCTTTACAAGTGTCCTTGATAGATTTAATCTTAATTTATATCTTAAAATGTCAAGTGCGTGAACTGGATTGTAAGAAATATTAAATAAACTAGTTATGTCAAAAAAAAACATTATTCGAGTAAACAAAAAAAAATAAAAATACATGATTTTTATATATAATTAGTTGTGCATTATTATAATTTTTAGTTCTACTTATAAGTCCTGTTTTTAAAACAACGTTGTTCAAATTATATCTTATCGAGATGAACTAGACATAATCAATTTAGTGGCAATGTAATAAAGAATAGAAATCTGAGAAGGGAGAAAGAAAATCAATTGTACTGAGACTATTCTAGATGATAGCAACATCTCTAGTTAAAACTTGACTTGTTGTTTTTAAAAAGTTGTGCTAAAAATAAGTTTAATGTTATTCCCATATGGTTGGCTGAAGTTATACACTAACATTATTTATAAAGGCTTTCATAATGGTGGATATAGTGATAATAAATAATCCATTGTCCTTAAGTTTTAAATTACATGTAATTTATGTGATGTTGCTAATATTTATAAATGTCTTAATAAAAACTTTTATTTGAAATAAATAGGAATGGAAAGAACACGCTACGTATTTAAAAACCAGATTTCAATCGCATCATTGCCTGTAATTCGGGTTACTTAAATCGACCTATTTTCATACAGGAACCATCATTCTCGTTTATCTTCGTCGCATCTTTTTAAGTACGAAAAACATATTTATATGTAATAATGTATATAAGCAAAGATATATACAGTGAACAAATGGTATTTTATATTTAATACAATATTTTCTTTATTTCTGTAAGAATCATATTTTTACTTAGGAGATAATTACTGTAATTACAAAAAAAATCTTTGTTTCTCGAAAGCCTATTAAGAATTCAGAGCTTTAACTAATCTATTTGCTTTTCTGATACTTCAAGAGATGTTCAATGAATCAAGAAATACAACAAAATAAAGAACTTCTGTAATTAACGCAAGTTTTATATTTAATAGTTTTCAGATAAACAGAAGAAAGTTTATTTATCAATAAAAAGATTGTAAAGCAAATTTAAACAATCAAAGTAAAATAGGAAAAAATTATAAACATTCCCCTTGGCATTTGCATTGCACAGAACATGATTGCATGATAGTAAAAATAATGCCAAGATATTACATTTTCGGGAAGATCTATATAGAAGACGTTTTAAGGAATATATTGAAATAATACCAATTCAGGTAAGCCTACAAGTAACAAACAAAATTTAAATATCACCTCTGAAATTTCGTAGTTACAACACCACTTGCTTTAGTGACTGTGAAATGCTTTATTAAAAATATTAATTTATTTTTGTTCTGAAAAAAAAAATCAGAATTCAAAGGCACTGTTGGAAACAAATTAATTGTTTTGAACTTCTAAAGTACAAAAAGTACAATTTCAGACTGATATATGTTTTAATAAATGAATTTAATAGTGAAGATACGTCTTTATGTTCGTCAACTAAAGATTCTGTTCGTATAGTTTGCATTAAATAATGAAAACATTATCTAATTTATTAAATAAATCACGTTAAGCATAATACTGTTTATTATAATTAGGTTCTTATGTGTCTTTTTTTTTTGCATTAATGACAATGAAATGTGAAACAATGATAAGATTTTATAAAATATTTGTCAAAAAGCTTATTTTCATACTGAAAACGAAATATCAGGTTTGTAATCACGTGATTTAATACGAAATGTAATTTTATAATAATGAACTACATCAATTTTTAACAATACGTCGCATTTAACAATATTCTAAATAGCTTAGCGAAAATGATGCGCTGCATTCGAAAGTTCTTTTTGGGAAAAAGAATGAGAGAAAAAAGAGAAAAAAAGTGAATGTCGTCATTAATTATATCTAAAATTCATATATAATTAATAACGAAATTCACTTTGTTTATTTATTTATTAATATTAATTACGAAATAATCGAATTTATTTACAGCAGAGACGATCAGGCTGAATCAAATGATCAGCAGGATAAAGATTACCCCATAAATGTGTATGATTACTCTTTCTGTAGTAAAATCAAAGTTATTTGTGACTAAGATTGAGTTACTAACGATTTTTTAAATAATTAATTATGATTAATTTTTTGAAAACAAAGTCCTTCCCAAAAAGAGGAACCACCACTTATTAACTTTGTATTCCAGACATTACACTTTTGGCGACTGATTTTCCCTTTTAGGCTACTGGCCGCCAAACAGTCCTTTAAAAAGACAAACATATATCCAATTAAAAATATAAACATTTTTAAAAAACAGGAACTGGTGATGTAAGGTCGATATAAGTAACTCTAATTACAGGCAATGATGTGGTTGAGATCTAGTTTTTAAATACGTAGCGTGTTCTTTCCGTTTCTATTTATTTCAAATAAAAGTTTTATTAAGACATTTATAAATATTAGCAACATCACATAAATTTCATGTAATTTAAAAGTTAACTATTAGGACAATGTATTATTTATTATCACTATATCCACCATTATGAAAGCCTTTATAAATAATGTTAGTGTATGACTTCAGCCAACCATATGGGAATAACATTAAACTTATTTATTAGCACAACTTTTTAAAAACAAGTCAAGTTTTAACTAGAGATGTTACAATCATCCAGAATAGTCTTAATATATTTGAATTTCTTTTTTCCTTCTTAAATTTCTATTCTTTATTAGATTGCCACTAAATTGATTATGTCTAGTTCATCTCGATAAGATATAATTTGAACAACGTTGTTTTAAAAACAGGACCTATAAGTAGAACTAAAAATTATAATAATGCACAACTATATATATAATGCACAATTTAATATACACAATGCACAATGCTATATATAAATGCACAACTATATATAAAAATCATGTACTTTTATTCTCTTTTGTTTACTCGAATAATATTTTTTTGACATAACTAGTTTATTTAATATTTTTTACAATCGAGTTCATGCACTTGACATTTTAAGATATAAATTAAGATTAAATCTATCAAGGACACTTGATCTAAAAATTTCAACAAACGAGTGGCCATAAAAACAATAAAGAAAAAGCGCTTTTTTCTTGAACAAGTATGTTTTTAGCATTATTAACTTGACGTATTAATTTATACGCCATATTAATGCGAAGAATATCGTGAATAATGCTAACGATGTTGGTCCAATTCAATAATAAATTATTTTATATCATTAGCACAAATTGTTTATTTTACATTTCAAAGTAATACAGTATTTAAAAAGCAGTTATTTATTTACACTTCCAAAACTATAGGCTTACACGAAGAGAAATCGATGTTCTATAATCATTAAGTAGAAATTTCTACAGAATATTCTTAGTTTGAATTTAGTGTATATTTAGAATATTTCTTTATTTTAGAGACGCAAAATAAATACAGAACAAAAAGCAAGGGCATCCTCATCGAGCCATTCTCATGTTGTAACTTTCATGGGTTACTTCAAAACAAATACGAGGTAAATTTTAATCCTTTACCTTTGAATTATTGGTGATACTTTATGGTTCTATGGAGTAATAATTCTTATTTTTTAGTCTCTATTTCGTCTCCGTCTATATTGACGAACAGGACTTAACTAATTATTTACAAAATAATGAACGCCTTCGAGAAACCCAAGCCAAATTGATTGCTTCTCAAGTTGCTTCGACGATCATGTTTACTCATAATAGAGGTTACTTTCTAAATCTATTTATTCATTCATTTGGTCAAGAAATGTGAGTATATGATAAAATTTGTTTCTATCTTCGACAGAAATAATTGATGGAGACATCAGTTCAAATTACACCGTGCTAGATAACACCAAAGGAGCACATTTAATCGATTTCGGTCTCTGCACACTAAGTAGTGTATACTGCATAGCTTAATTTTCGTTGAACTGTAGAATTCTTATTGGTTGATTTTTAGTGATGTAACGAATAGTATATTTGGCCACAGCCGAATACCGAATATTCGGCTAGGAGCGTGTTCGAATTTAATCACGTCATTTTGTTTACACTCGTGTAATCATTATTTTTAGATTACTACTGCGATTGGTGGGCATTTGGAACCGTATTATATCAAATGTAAATCGGAGTCACCCCATTCGACATTTATCTATAAGAACTGAAAGTTGACATCAATTCATCATCCATTATGTAGATGATAATTTTGAATTTATTCACGATTAAAAAACAATGGTTAATATAAAAATGATTTTTTACTTGCTCAAAAGTTGAACAACAGAAATAAACGTTTTAAATACATGGTACTGTAGTTATACTTTTATACTGTATAATCTCTATTGCTAGAAAATCGAACCTGCCTTTATATTTTTGACAGTGAGAAACGTGAGTTTGATTTAAATTAATTTATTGTTAAGTTGTTGAACAATATAATTACATGATTCTTTAGTATCTTTATTTGTAAGATGTAACTACTTCAAAATAAATTTGCCGTTGTTATATGAAAATTAGTTCAGCTTTTCTTTGTACAATAAGTTGTGCCTTTATACTTATGGGTCGCACCTTAAATACCTACATTGCTTCCCAAAATTTAACCCCTAGGTCCTCGTTCTGGGAAGTGGAAATGTCACTCGATGATTTCGAGTGGCAGCTAAAGGGACTCTGGTACAATAAATATACAAACTTTAGCGTTTTCATAAGCTTATTCGGTTATTCATAAGATTATGGTGTTATTACAAATGTTTCTATAAAATGGCAATTCTATAGAAACATTCGTGGCAATTGTATAAAACATGGGATGTTTAATAAAATGGCTACAACTTAATATAAATATATTTTAAGTATGAATTGATTAAAAAGCACCGATATTCTATTTAAACTATTTGACAGGAATAGAGGAAAATATTACTCTCAATTAATTAACATTTAATGATGAATAATTTATCTCATTTTATCTAAATTTTTTTATTTACTGACGTAACTCTTACCGATATAATAATCTATCGCAATATTATAGTATCGGTACGTTTTACTAACAGATTTTTTTGCAATTTGAAAAAATTGTAGAGCTATAAATTCCCACTGTCGCTCTTTCGTTAATCTGGAGAACGGCATTTGATGAAATTCGATACAAGGTATGAAAACCTTAGGGGCAGGAGGCCCTGATTAAGAGAATGTGAACAATCAATGACGAATACGTATGGAATTATTTGATTAATATTGATTTCGAATATGCTCGGAATTAGGAATGTGTTTAAAAACACAGAATTTAAAATGTCTTCTAAATGCCTGCTGATGAGAGGCAAACAGATCCGAAACACAATATTAAAGTGTATGTGTTCAGGTGATTTAAATAAACAATATTGTTTCTGATCTGTAAGACCTAATTGCTGCATTCATAAATCCAGTATAATAAATCCTGTTAATTGATAAAGTATTAGTAGACGAGATAAGTTTAAATTTAAATGAGGATGTTTGTTCGTTTGTTGCTTTACACTTCTAGCCCGTTCGACTATTCTACGAAACTCGGCAGTTTTATTTACATTCTTCTAAGTTATGTAATATCCTACATCCCACCCGAAAATACTTATTGAATTTGTGTAAAACAATTTTTATCTACATTTAATTTGTTGATTTACACTTAGCGCTATCTGTTGCCGAAAAACTTAACAAAATCATAAACTAAATATAATTTTTACAAAACGTATATTACATTCACTGAGTTACTGCGACAGGTAGCATTTAGCACTTGTCACTCGAATTTTTTTCATTTCTAAACGATACTTTCTTAAAAATCTAATAAGTGCCCTCCAGTAGAGAAATGAATAAAACAACCGAACACCGGTAGTTAGTTTTTTGGGAAATTGGACATGGCCAGCGTGCAGTATTTTGGGTCTTCTTCTCTTTAATAACACCTAAATAGGTGCCATCTGTACATACAAATCTTCCTGGGTGGCATTTCCTTCGGCAGATCGCGTTGCCGTAACAAAATAAACAAAACTAATTATAGCGAGTGATTATTGTGATATCGTCACAATGTTCTCAATTCCTTTAGTGGTATTTAATAAGGTTTATCTTTTGTTAGACTAGATAAATAAAGCATTACTAAATCGTTTATATTTAATCATGCGAATAATAATTTATAAATCGAATCTATTCTGACGTTTAACGGGTAATTTTACGAATTACTTAAAGCATGACGTATAATCACAGTAGAAAAAATAAAAATTTATTATTACACTAGTAAATGAATTTTTTTAAATGTTAATGTTTTTATGTATTTATTTAGAATACATAAAACATTAATATCTAAAAAAAAGAAACAGAAATAATTATCGATAAAGAGTATTGATTAAATGTTTTAAAAATTCGTTGTTTTATTTTGCAATTTACTTGTTATAAATTATGAAAATATGTGTAAGTATCAAATATTAACTATTTGAATATTGTTTGTATGTTATTTGTGCTGCAACACATTATAAAAGATATATATACAATAAATTTTTTACATAATTATGCGAGGAAAAACATATAATTAAGTAATTCACATCACTTAGAACACTCTTTACGTAGAAATATTCTAATATTGAGTAAAATATAATATATACGTTACATTTCATCGCATTACATAATATTACATTATACTTGTACACTATAATATGTAGTACGTTCTTATAATTTTAGACTTTGTCTTTCGAAGAGTTAGCATTTGAAAACTCTAAGTTAAGAATAAATTAATTAAAATTAGATTATATAAAATAGTTACAGTGGCCTAGTTCTAAATTTAAAATTATTTAATCAGCAATTTTAATGATATTTGTCATTATCGGTTTAATACAAAAATAGAAATAGTTTCGTAAAACTTGCTTAGAACTAATTACGCATCTGTAAGCGTTAAGTAAACATTATCAGTTTGAATTTAATTATTATTCATGAGTATTGCAGGGTATCGAAAAATATACATTACAACATATACAAATTTAAGAAAACAATATGCATCGAAATATATTAATATATAAAAGGTATTTATATATTAATATTGTGTAACATGAAATAATAAATTATCAGTGGCGTGCCGTCATTCGAAGCGGCGGAAACGCTGCTTCCCTTGTATTTTCTAAAAAATAAATGCATATTATGCGATTATTTTCAAATAATGAAAATTAATATTTTATTATAACCGCATCATGTATCTTATTACGAATTTCTATACTACATGTGAAAAAAACGATAAGATTGTTATTGTATGTTCGAATATTAGTGGCAGAATGGAAGCGCTGTATTGTTAGCTTCCAAACAGCCAGATTATACTCATTCGCGCATGCGCTTTACAAAGCACCAACGTCACCCGGTTTAGCAGGTGGAAGCTACACACATATAACGCTTCCAATTATATCTAGGACCGGTCCTAGGCTGTTAGCCGCCTGCCTGTCATATATTTGGCCACCCTCGCCGGATAATGTGAATCAGGAGTAGATTTATAACTTAACCCAACCGATAAGAATTTACTGGTATGATGTTTTTATGATAGTTTTGTATGGTTGACAGGAGTTTTAAAAAATCCATTAAAATTTTTGATATTTTTATTCTGCTCTTCCATCTTATATTACTTACGGATTTCAATGTCAAAACCAGTGATATTACAATTTCATATGTCCCATCTATAAGGAAATGTAGAAAAAAAAGTGTAAAATCTTGTACAATATTAAAAAATTAACTATTACTTTGGCAGCATCATTTACAACTAAATTTAATGAAAGATGCATAAACTACAAAAATTAAGCTCTAGAATTTATTTTCGTTAAATTTACGATTTATGTATCCGTTGTCATAAAAATTTGTCTCTCCACTTCTTTCCCAGAGTTACAAATATTCGAGTACAAAGTGACCGGTTTCAACTTATTTGTACTTAAGAAGTTGTTAAATAATTAAAAAATTAGGGAATTGGAAAAATAAATAAAATTCTGCTGAAAGAGCCGGAATTTTACTTAAACGAAAGCTTATCCGAACCAATCTCTAGCCGGGTACAGTGCGGACTGATTTCTTCATAATATTAGATGTAATAAAGACAGAAATTTTTCCAGTTCAATGAGAGTGACCGAAAAGTTGTAAATTTTGGAAATTTCCGTGGACCCTGGTCTTAAAACGAGTTAGAAAACAAATGGCAGACAATCTATTAAGTTTAACATATTTAGATTTTTATAGCTATGGCGAGAAACGTTTAAAATGTACAACAACCTTGTGGCGTTTTTTGAGATATACGAGTGATGCGTCAAAAGAGGCATTTGACATTGACCGGTATCGACACCCTCGGGATTTGTCAGCCCACGTGCATGCACCTACCAGGACCGACTCTGATTCCATTCCATTAGTCACTCGTAGGGAGCCATTTGACTGAGTGGATTGTTTTTAGGTTTAAAAAGTAAAGAAGATTTTGTGTTATTTTTATGTACGTTTCTTTACAAAGCTATATTTAATTATAATTTTTAAAAAAGTATATTCATACAATTGAAGAATATTTTATACCGCGTACGTGTATGTACTGTACATCCACCACACATTTTATTTCACCAAGTAAGTTTTTATTATTTTATTTATAATTTTAGCTTTTATATCGTGGCTAGCGATTCAGAATGTAATTGTGATATTAAAAATACATTTAGAGAAGTTTACGGTTTTTACTGGCTTATCGAACAAACAATACGAATGGAACTAAGATCATCACTGACCAACAATAAACGGATTGCCCCTGGAAGTCGGCTTCTCACAAAACACAGCTTTGCTATCATGAAATGTCACGACACGCCACTGCTAGAATCGATTAATGTTATCGAAGAAAACCTTTCAAACAGCCGTAGCCCCTAAACTGCACACGTGCCAGGCTGTGATTGGCTCACGTACACTCAAACCTGTTTTTGTGCGATTTTTTATACGTGCAATGTATTTTGTGCAATTATTTTTAGTGCAGTGTACCAATTTGATTGAAATTCATATACCGCACACAAAAAATCACACAAAACAAATCGCACAAATAAAAAATCGCACAAAAACAGGTTTGAGTGTATTTAAGTGACTCGTACAACACGGAATTCATATAACACGGAACGCATCTACTGTGTTATAGGGTGTTCTACTGTACTAATAACGAATAAAATAGTCATTAAGTCTGACCCTACTGAAGATATGACATACGATTTCCTTTATCTTTCTACCGCCTTTAACCACTAAAATTTAATAGCATCGATCCCTCTAATACAAATATTTTCCTGCAAAATTTCAGAAATTTTCGACACAAAAGACATTAAGGTTCAGAGAAGGTGAACAAAATCGTCCCCCCATGCATGCTAACATCTATATATACATGCATGCTAACATCTTTTTTTTTTCTTTTTTGAATTTCTCGATGTGTCAAGTTTTCTTGAGTCAAAAATGTTGGGATGCCATTTTTTGACCGATCGCCATACCTTTCCTTTGTTATATATAACAGAGCCGAAAAAGTAAAAAGATAAAAAAAAAACAAACAAAACTAATACTAATTTTTACAACTTTTATTGCTGACTCCACACTAAAACTACTAATGAATCTTTTTTTAATTATACCTATCGAACAGCCAAACCGCAATGTAGGCTGTCAGATGGTGTGGACATACCCGACATATCCGAAACACACCAAATATAATGGGTCCGTTACGAGTATTACGGAGTTGTTCATCCGGATTTGATCCCGAGCCCCCATATTGGTGAGTTGACAAGGCCATCCAATAGTCAAATATTTTTATGGTTTGGAGTCCTTGAGTATTCGGCCAGTAGATGATGAAATTTACAGCAGAACCCAATATTATTTTAAGAAAGCAGTCAGAAATATTGCAATTTAACTTTTCTTCTTCATTGTAAATTTTTGTCTGTTTTTCTAAAAAATCTATTTCTAGCTTTATGTTACGAGTATTTGTCATTCCGTATTGTTGACATAATTTTTATGGCATGAAATGAAAAAAGAAGAGTACATCCATTCAAAGAATGATAAATATGCGATTACCAGAAGTGAGAGGAAACATGAATATGTACTGTACAGTACATTCAAGTAAATAACACTCACATCATATATCATATTCTGTGACTTAACAATATAAATCCTTTGTCTAAATATGGAAAATTTTTATTGCCTTGTGTAAAACAATTTCACGTCTCTAACACAAGAATTTCAAATATCAAAGAATGTGTTAAAACACTCAATACTGTAATCAATACAAAAGAATATGTTACATTTTAAAAATATTTGTTTCATTCTTTTATCCTATTAGAAATAATTTTATTTAAGTAGTGATTGGAAATAAAATAAAATAAACACAAATGTAAATTTTAAGAATTTTATTTAAATATTACAAACATTTTTGTTAAAATGTTTCATTAGTTTTGTATGAAAACATGTTGTATTTTAACATGTTTTCAATACATGTCAATAATAAAAGTAATTCATGACTTAACGACTTTTTATGCTTGAGAATAGATAATCATTTTAATACTTTTTTAAAATTTAAATTAACTAATTAAAATAATTAAATTTACAAACCAGCAATACATTATTAAAAGCCTTAACTCTTTCAAATATATTTAGAATAGTTTGGAGGAAGACGGGAGTAAGTAAAGTTCTTACGCATAGTTTCGATTCTTATGCTTGAAGACCTTTCAGAGCTTTGCAAGTTTTGAAAGATTTTGAATTAGATTGAACAGGTTATCGTCCTATAGAAATCATCGTAAAATTCTCGGATTTGAATTGTCTCTGAAGCGTTCGTTGCGGCACCGGATACTTTTGATGACTACTGCAATTGTCATTTCTCTTTCTTTCGTATTTTGCAATAATGCTTCCTTTTAACTTTCTCTACTGGTTTAGCACTTGTATTCGCGAACTATTTTGCAACGTTTAAAATATATAGTATCTGTGTAGCAAACAGCATAATAAAACCACTTTTCAATTCACTGAATAAAAGAAAATCATTTCTAACAATTGCTAATTCTGTTAATTAAATTGAACACTAAATCTTCTCTAACTTTCCGTGTTCATTTTGCACTAAATGTTGACTGGCACGAAACACGGTTGATATTTCTAACGCTGATCAACTTTAATAACCACTAATTAACTTAACTTAATAGATGTGCGCAGATTACTTGTTATTCATATATACACAAAAACATGCAAACGGCTATCCGTTCGATATCCCATGTCATGGAGAAGAACTGTCATTTTGTACATATTACAAGGTGCGCATCTTGCTCTAAACTACTCTAAAGCCAAAATCTCTTCTTTAGTATCATATCTGCAGCCTTTTCAGCGATCATGACGGTAGGTGCATTGAGATTTCCTGAGACAATATTTGGCATTATAGAAGCATCGACCACACGTAGACCAGAAACACCTTTTACCCTAAAAAGAGATTCAAAATGATATCAGTCATACATTCGTTGATAAAATAAAGTGATGTACCGAGATAAAAGTGTTCGATTACTGTGAAACTCGGTATACAAATATGCTTCGTACTGTTCTGATCAGATTTTCACTTCAAACAGTGTTACAAAGTCCTTAAAATCACTACCGCAAAACCTTATTAAATTAGAAAGACTAACTACCTTAATTCAGGATCCACAACAGTAGTTGGGTCATTTACTGCCCCCATCTTGCATGTTCCAGCAGGATGATATAAAGTAAGTGTCAGAGTTCGCGCAAAACATTCCAATTGTTCTTTGCTAAATCTGCGAAACCTTTTACAACCCGGCAAATTAGTAGGAAATAAACGAGAACCTAACTTTTTAAAAGGGAACGATTCGGCTAAACGCAATGCTGACTGCATACCTACATTGGTAATTCAGAAAGAAAAACGATGTTAAATTTACCGGAAGCATTATAGAGTTACAGAAGAATATTTTATTAAAACAATTTAATTTTAGTAGATAACGAAGTTAAAATATAATGTATTTAAATACATTAAAAGACTTACCACTGACTAATCTCAAAATATCTTCAGGATGCGATAAATAATTCGGTTGGATTATTGGATACTGATAAGGGTTGGCGCTTCTCAATTTTACGTATCCACGACTTTTTGGTCGTAACAAAGTACTATGTATCGTAAACGTATCGTCGAAATCGAATGGTCTAAAATACGAATTATACACCTGAAATATATTCCGTATATCAGTATTACTAATAAACATTTCAGAAATATGTTTAAAATATTTCGGAAAAACTAACTTCTGTTTTTATTCCGAATATTTCTTTCATAATTTTTCCACCGTCAGAAGCCAATCCTCCCGATAAGAAAGTATGTTGAATATCGGGATAATCGTCCGATGCGTTAGCATATTCAGTTTTTATGAACGCAACCGCTTCAATTGCCGAAGATAATATCCCCGGTCCTTTTCAAAATGTTATGTCATTGTTAGTTTCGCTCTTATGAGAAAGATAAAATGTGGATAATTTATAAATTCATACCAGTTCTAAGAAAAACATAACGAAAAATATCCTTTGGATTCAAAAATCGCAATAGAACAGAAGTAACGGGTACATCAACTAAACAATTTGTTCCCATAACGAAAGGATGATCTTGGAGATTTGAACCTACTGGCAGATCTGAAATAACAGGAATCTGACAAGAAAGAGATTAATATGATATGATTGTAGATTAAAAATAATCACATTTCTTCCTACGATTAATAAAAAAGAAATTATTACTTGAAGTTTCTCTAAATCTTTTTGCTGACCAATGCCGGATAACATTAGTAGTTGAGGAGAATTTATCGCACCTGCTGATATTATTATCTCTTTCCTTGCATTTACGATAAATGTCTGACCAAAGCGATCAAAAGTAACAGCTCTCGCCCTCTTGAATTTATCAAATATTATCTGTAAAAATGAATACCTAAGAATTATTATATTGACAAGTTAATATAGTGTACTATTTTAAATGCGATTGTTTTATGCGTTTTTTACTGCGTCATGCGAATGCAGACTAAGAAGGGATTTTTCGAAATTCCCCCCCCGCAGGAGAAGAGGGTTAAGGATTACCATGAAAACTTGGCTTCTACTGTACTATTTCAGACACGACTCTTTGCGTTTTTGCGGAAAATCGAACATCTTTTTAAACCCATCTAAAAATATCTTAATCAGCCTCGGAAGAAGAGGATCCGAATTCTCTGCACCCTGTGAAAACGGGTAAGATCGGCTATATAACTATAAAGGTTATCTTACGTAAGGATTTATCATACCGAATGACCAATCTAACACATTTTAAAAATTCTATATTCGTCTACTGTACACAGTTTCAAGAATATTTAAGATGTATTAGAGTAGAGTGGACACTTAATTTGATGAACTCTTACGTAAGATAACCTTTGTAAATATAAATGAAATACTATAATATGATATAGTAAAAGCTTCAGAAGTGCGATATAATCTTAATCTTAATCTTTGTTGTTATTTTTTGTTTGAGCAACGCCGGGCTCATATGCTAGTTATCTTATGAAAGGTTTATTCTGTCATGGAGCGAAATAATATAGTTTGAGCAAATAGTAATTAGCGGGTGAAAAACAGAACGGCCGGATGAACGAGCGGTAAGGTGACAGCCCTACCGATGTGTGGGACCCAGGATCGAATCCGAACGGATTTCCAGGAATTGTTTGAGGGATGCTCTGAGCGGTTATGTCAGTCTCCTCACCAACAAGATTGCCGTTTTGGGCCTGGACGAACCCAAATTGGGCTTTCTAAAAAAGACCCTCTTGTCCCCACAAGAGGGTCTTTTTTAGAAAGGAAGAAGGTCCCCTTCGAGTGGAAAGAGTTTTTTTTTAAAAAACAAGTTTGAAAAACAGTAGATATTCAAATGGCCGTGTGGTTAAAACGGAAGTCTATTGCTCTGGTGACCTGGATCGAATGTGGACAGGCCAAAATCCCCAGGAATTTTTTGAGGTGTTCTGTATGAATATGTCAGACCCCAACTCTCCTCATCCAGCCGTTCCTTTGTGAACCTAGCCAAACCCACAATGGACTAGATAAAAATAAAAGGCTTTCAGTTCTCCATAGGGAGGGAAAAGTCTAAAAAAATGTTGTTACATTTTCGTATGAAACAACGCGTGATTGTGATGTAAATATATATTTTCATTGTTTTTGGATTTGAACTTTTATATTTTAACAGTTGCAACTAAACATAAGAGAAATGTAACAAATAATGTCACTTATAATCTATATATATAATCGAGACGAGTTGATAATAATAATCAGCGCAGACAGTGGCGTAGCGAGGGGGTGCAAGGGGGTGTATCATGCACCGGGTGCCACTCGCAGAGGGGCGCCCAAATGGTCTTTAAGACAAACTATGTGTGTTTTTGGAGGGGGAGGGGGCGCCAATAAAGTGTCGGACGCCAGTTATGTTCGCTACTCCACTGAGCGCAGAACCCAAACGGTTAGGAGTTGAAAGTTAAAATTTGGTACACAGTTAGGGTACGTCACGATAATGTACACTAAGAAGGGATTTTTCGAAATTCCTCCCCACGGGGGAGAGGGACAAGATTAAGGCTTAACACTTCCATCAACAATGCAAGTGTTAACTAACAATGGAAGTGTTACGTAACAATGGAATTTTCAAGAGAAAGCGACGTGCAAGACGCAGGTGCAGTTTATTTGTTTTGCGGGAAATCGAACATATTTTTAGACCCATCTAAAAATTCTCTAATTAGTCCGGAAACAGGGGGATTTAATTCTTGCATTCTGTGAAAACAGGTAAGGTTGACTATAACGTAATAATCTTAGTCTTCGCTATCGTTACTTTTGCCCGAGCAACGTCGGGCCTACCTGCTAGTTTCAGATAAAATCTTAAAATGGTGGAATTTTGCACTATAAAGAAAGTTTTTTCTATCTTATTATATATATATATATAATGTATGAAAGACAACACAAATCTAGTTTGGCTACAAATATCGTATCCTTAGGAAAAAAAAAACAGATTTTGAGTGGTTCCATTATATTATATATATATCACTACTATTAGTATTAAAATAAAACTACTGAACTCGCGGAATGAAAAATAGTGGTTAGTAAGTATTTAAAATAATTACAGTGAAGTGGCAGCAACCCCCATCTGAGCTATTCAAAATAATGTACTGTAAATGTTAAAATTTTAAAATAGGTATACCTTAGTGACAAACGAAAAAAGTAAAATATGCAAATTAGGACGATGAAGAATAGGTTTTATGAACGCTTTGTTGGTACTACACCTTCTTCCATTTCTTAAAAAAGACTGAACGGGTGCAAAACCTAATAATCAAAGAAAAATATCCAAAAATGTAACATTAAATATAACCTGTAAAAAGACATTATTAAAAACAATGGAGTCAGAACTTTTTCAATCTTATGTATTGTACTTTCAAAAAAGTGAACGAAAATTTTAAAATTTTCTTTCTTTTCTGACTTTTAAGAGGACTATAAAGGAAACAACTCTAAAACATTTGTAAAAATGAAATAGAACTTTCTAAAAAAGGTCAAAAAACCAAACATGTATACAGAGAGAAAAAATATTTTTTTATTACTTAATGTTTATCCCTAAATTCATTTCGCCGTTTTTTTCGGCCTCTTCAGTAGGGTTTTTAACTACAAATATAAGAAATACAAATTCAAAAAATGCACAAAACATAAATTTCAATCACGATTTCTTACCGGCTGTTTACAGTCTCTATACCCGACAAGCAAGGGCGTCGCCAGCCAATGGGCCGGGGGGGGCAACATGATATAAATTGATAGAGGATATGAATTATTAACATTTGAATTTATATGTTAAATTTTGGGGAAATTTTTATAAGTATCTGAAAAATTCTAAGTATTTAAAAAAAACATGAAATAATTAGTGATGATAAAAGTTATTTTTATTATAGAAAAGATATGTCACTTTATGATTTAAAAATATTATATTTATTACAAATGCATGGCATCGTTTTCACATTCAACATAAACACGCATAGGTGTGCGTTTCAGGTCGCATCGCGCGGGAATTATAAATCGGGCAATAAATGACTTAGCATTTAAATAATTTTTTTCGCATGTCTAGGGAGAGGCAACTGCCCCTCTGCCCCCCTTTGGCGACGTCCTTGCCGACAAGGTTTACCCAGCATTCCGCTGGCAACACGCCATTATTCAAATTAACAGTATTATTTTGCATAGCGATCGTAAAGTGTTCCTTGTTTTCTTTTTACACAATTTGTTTCTTTATATACAATTTTAACATTAATAACATCAATATTGCAATTATAAGCGTTACAATGCAAAAATACCGGTGAAGTATTAACTTTGTGTCTTATTGCAGCAAGATGTTCGGATAGTCGAACTTTCAACTTTCTTTTTGTTTCTCCCACGTAGAAACTTAGATTTCTACATGTGCATTGCAGTGTATACACCACTCCTTCTTCCAACGGACCCTTTATATTAATATTGCCCATTTTCATCAATTCCGAGCGGAATGCTGGGTAAACCTTGTCGGGTATAGAGACTGTAAACAGCCGGTAAGAGATCGTGATTGAAATTTATGTTTTGTGCATTTTTTGAATTTATATTTCTTATATTTGCACTTGAAAACCCTACTGAAGAAGCAAAAAAAAAACGGCGAAATGCATTTAGGGATAAACATTAAGTAATAAAAAAGTATTTTTTCTTTCTGTATACATGTTTGGTTTTTTGACTTTTTTTAGAAAATTCTACTTCATTTTTACAAATGTTTTAGAGTTGTTTACTTTTAAGTCCTCTTAAAAGTCAAAAAAGGAAGAAAATTTTTAAATTTTCGTGCACTTTTTTGAAAGTACAATACGTAAGATTAAATATAACCGCTTATACTAATTATAATTTTAAAAGACATTTAAGTAAAACATATATTTAAATATTTTAAGCTTAATTTAAAATATTAATTATTGAAATTTATTCTTGTACTAACAACTCTATTCATTGTCATACTATGATGTTTTACTAAGAATATAATGTATTTTATATCACTGATGTTGTTATTATTATTACGCCAAACTTTTATTAATGCTCATTTGGCTGAATGTAGGCCTATTTTATTTTGGTTTTTCATATTCGATTTTAAATTGGTGTAAAAAATAATACTTTCATAAATTATTTTTTTTCAAAATCGACAATTTAGTTAAAAATGTACGAACCTGTTTGCGTTGCACCATTCACATCTACAATTTGATATCCCGAAGATTTTCCAGCTTCTAAAAATGCTGTACGAAGAACAGTAGAATACGAAGGTGTCGATATTGTTAGGTATCCACCAGAAGCATGAAAACCTTTAGTAAAACAATTATTAACAATTGTAAATGTTATACAAAATAATCACATAAATAATAACACTAAAAATTAAAATCGGTGTTACCATTTTGTAAAAGATTCGTATCTGTATTGTCTTCGTATTTAAGAAAATATGGGAATACGTCTTTCCAACTCCATCCAAAAGCACCGTTTTTGGCCCAATTATCGTAGTCTTTATGATTGCCTCTCGAATAAATCATGTTGTTTAAAACACTGGAACCTCCTAATACTTTTCCTCTGGGCCATCGCGATTGCTAGTTTTAAGAGTAGAAAAAGAAATTTTCAATTTAGAGTACCACAATAAGAATATAAAACGTCTTCACAATTAAACTTTATCATAGAAATGCATGATTAAATAATAAATGTGAGGATTATTTCATAAGTGATGGCAACTATTTTTGCTTCGAAAACTGTAACAGATTTTTAGAAGAAAAACTACAAATGTAAACTGTGTTATATTACAAAATTAAACATGCAAAATGCAAAATTAAACTGCAAAGCGGTGTTATAAAGAACTACTAAAAGTTGAAGGCAGTAATGCTCTCCCATATCAAAAGGTTTCATATTGGTGCAAGTACTTTTAACATTAGTGATATTGAACGCGAAGATGAACAACGCAGCGGGTGTCTACATGCATTAATTACAAATTTGTCAATTGTAGCCGTTGTGCATTGCTTTGATGTTGGAACTACGCTAATTTATCAACTAAGACAAATCATACTGTCTATACAGTCAATTACATTCTTTTAGTAGTATTGTATACAATAAATTCAGGATGAAATGGGTCATACTAAGCTTTCAGCGTTATATTTTTAAAAATATTTTTATTTTTTGTGTCTACGTGTTGAAGTTGATCAGTCTGGTGAGCGAAAATGTGAGCCCATGTTTAAGACTGATTATGATAAATCTATCGCCGACATGTCGTCTTATTCAAAAACACGTCGATAAAATTTGTCGGCGATTAAAACGTTTTGCCTGCCACCAGTGGCCAAGTGGTGTTCGTTCCTTGAACACTGGGAGTTTGGTCGTGGGTTCGCGCCTCGCTCGCACGGGCTGGATACGTGAAACTTTCCCGGGTTTTCTCCATGTCTGTAACGCCTAAATAAGGACCAGTTTCTTTTAAAAGACCTCCCGGAAGGCAACCCCTCTAAGCAGATCGCCAAAGTGTTGCGTTGTCATAACTTATACGATTAAAATGTTTACATAACGGCCAGGAATAAGTTTAGTAATAATTTCTTCTAAGCCTTACGTGCAAAAATTCTTGCTTTATAGAGTTTCTTTCGAACAACACATGAACTTCACCACTTCTCGGATGTTTTTCATTTCATCGTCAATTCCTGAAAAGTAGCAATTCGATCTTTTCGACTCAAACTGCAAAGAATTTTGTTATCCTTTGACATTGATACATGTAGTAGATAAAGTATCCATGTTTCCGAACATCTGAAATTTTGCGATATTGCGACTAACGGAAACGGTTCAGTCTCTAAGCGATTTGAGTCATATTCAAACCAAAATTTGGATGCATTTCTTCCTTTTAGGTGTGAATCACACATCTTGGGATATTGTATAGTTAATTCACAACACAACGTTTACAAGTTCGAACAGCTCACAGTAGAGCTGTCATCAAAATAAGTTTACAATGTGTCATTTTTATCAGTAGATGAAGTAATACTGTACAATATGGATCATACAATTCATTATAACGAGATACGCTATGAAGGTTCAACATTTCATAACCATTATTTAAGGTATTATGTTCATTAACTCTGGATTTATTAAAATATATTCTGTAGGCGACCACTACTTTAGTACACCAGTGTAATGAGTTATGATATGCAAAAAGACAGGCCGAATAAAATAATTTTTCGAAAACGTGGAACTTACTTGTCCTTTTAGACCAAAGCACGCGTATTTCTGTGGTTCAGTCAGGTAGGCCCAATCAAGGGTCGACATTTGTAAAAGAGAGGTGGAAGCAGGATTATCACTAATTATGTTTTCGTCGCTCCCAGCTTCTAGTACTAAAACGCTATTTTGAGGATCTGCAGATAAACGATTAGCCAAAACCGAGCCAGCTGATCCACCTCCTACTGAAATATAAATAAATATATACGAAATTTATATTTACAAATTTTTAAATGAAACGTTTACAATTAATTTTGAAATTTGTTAGAATACATAAAATTATGCTCTTCAAAATTAACGAATTCCGAGTGCAGTTGCTTGTGATAATCTATTTTAATCACTCTAATAATATTACGCCTAAATAGCTGCAAAATGAATATAATAAGTTAGTAATTTTTCGAAAATTTTTCATAAAATGGATAAAAAACATAAAGATGAAAAATTATGAAAATAATACTAATAAATCAATATTTTCGTTTGTTTTTTCTACGAAGGTGTGTCGCCAATGGCAGATCCTGAAATACCCAAAGGGAGAGCAAACTGAAAAATTAGAAATATTTAAATAATTAATAAGTACCTATTATTAATACGCACAAAGTTTGTAGACAGACGATAAACCAAATTTGCTATCGTAAATGTTTTTAAAAACAATGTTTGAACTTCGAACAAATAAATTCAAATCTTGTTGCAGATGGAAGAGCTTAAGACCTGTAGCCCTCCCCTTTGTATCTGCCACTGTAAGTCGGTAAGATGATCACGCCATCGTTCTCTATCTTTGATTTATACACTTTTAATCCAGCCAGATAGCGTAATAATGAGGCGCGATTGCCACAGTGGATATCAACAGAGCGAATCACGAAGAAGTCAAGTACTGATTTGGCACGAATAAAAATCACTCGTGTGGATTAAGGGATAAATATGGGTACTGGTGCGCGTGATATTCGTTACGCGCTACTTGATTAAGAGATAACGGATATTGAGTAGATAATTACTAATTAGTATTGAGTTCAATTTGCTGCGAAAGTGGGTAGAATGGATTTTTCTAGCTTTCTCACTACCAGTTGACAGAGAGTCATGCTGCCGCGCTTCACTTTGTTGCTGGAATAAACCGCCTTCGAAGGAGGAAAAGGAGGTATAGCAAATTGAAAACACTAACTCTTTACCTAAGAGATTTCCTGCGTTCGGGACATGCGTAAGGAGGAAATCAAGTAACGTTTTAAAACACAGTTGCAAGTTAATTAATAGAAAATGTATGCGAAAGTCACGTGACCGGAAATGCGGTATTCACATGATAGTATATCGAGCGGGATGACCAGTATATTTCTAGCAACATCTAGCTTTTTATCCTCGCCTAGATCGCGAGTTTCCATGTGAAGAGGGACTGGGATGGAAGAGGAATAAAAGAGACAGGATGCTCACTATGCTGCTAAGTTAACATAAAACAACCAACAAAACAGTGGCGTGCCGTTATTGGAAGCGGTGGAAGCGCTCTTCCACCTTCCAATAACCTCTCCTTGTAGTTTCTAAAATATAAATTTTCATATTTTAACGTACTTTGAATTAATTAAAATTAATATCTTAATATAATTGCATTATGTATCTTATTACAAATTTCTATGCTACATGTGAAAAAAAACGATAAGATTGCTATTGTATATTCGAATATCAGTGGCGGAATGGAAACGCTTACGAGACAGCTTCCACGGCGAGAATAACTGAATGGTGTAAAGCAGCCAGAGGGCATTGGCGCATGCGCTTCACAGAGCACCGACCTCAGCCGGTTTATCTGGTGGAAGCTATTAGAATCTTTAGAATTTTTATCACTTTTAGATGTTAATAATTTTAATATTATGAAAAACAATTTTTTCAAGCATGTTTTAATTCTATAAATAAAGTAAATTTTATGGGAAATTTTTTGATTTATCTAAATTACGTAGTGAATCGCAATATTCATATTTGTGTCCGGACTACATTGACAAGTAACTCTTAAACATAAAACATATTATAATTAATGTCGATCCGAACAAAGACGTACTAAAAGAATTATATGATTTAATATCATTAATATTTACGTTACCATTTACCGGTGGGTCTGCTGAGCGAAGTTTTTCGACCACGAAGCAAATTCATACATTGGCCAAGAACACTCGTTCGGAGGAAAGATTGTCGTCGCTAGCGTTGCTTTCGATAAAAAAAAAAGCTTTTAAATACGTTGATGGAGTCGACGATCAGCGACTTTTATAATAAAGTAATTAACGACTTTGCGGAAAAATCGCCGAATAGAATTAGTTTACAAAAAATTAAAAAAACGAATTTTTCTATCATTGTTTGTATCGTATCAATTTGTATTATGTATGTATTGTTTGTATTTTAAACTAAAATACATAAATTGTTTATTTTTGTCATTTCCGGTATTTGTTTAAAACTTTTATGGAAATGTCATGTACCGGACGGGTCTGACCCGTCACGAAAGTCGCGAAAAAACGGTTAATTTAGAGAAAAATTTATTAGTTTAAAAAACAGGTAAAAGTCGTTTGTAGTCCGACACCCATTGTTTACATCAAACTGCCATGCAGAAACCGTAAATTGCGGAAGGAAGTCGTACTATGATCGGTGGAAGATCGAATTCGTCTTCGATTTTGACTTTTCTCGAGCTCCAGGTAAGAGTCTCGTTACGTTTAGTAACGAGGGACCAACCACTCGGGGGAGCGTGATTAAGGTAGAACGACCAATCAAAATGGATGAAAGAAAGAACGGAGATTAATGTAATCTCCGACAATCGAGGACATCTGGCACTCGGTTAACGTTCCGAATAACCAAAACGCCGTGTGTCAACGCGCAAAAAAAAAAAAAATTTCGTCTCTTGTACTAACCTGTAACCCGTGCCACTTCGGACTTAGACCGTGTCCCCGACGCCAACAAAGGAAGTCTCCCCGTGCCCTACAGACTTGTCAACGCCACTGTCCCGGGGCCACCTTCGATCGACCATCAAAGAACCACATCGACGCCCAGGATGTCCGAACGGCTGTTTGTGCTAAAGCAAACTATTTTGTACATAGTGTATGTTTATTTTATGTTTATTTTTGTCGATTTTTGTCAGATACGTCTCTTCCGCCACCACGCAGTAAGAATGGACCCTAGGCCATCACTGACGCGCAATTAACTGAGTGCCCCTGGAAGTCGGCTTCTTACAGAAACACAGCTTTCCTCTCATCAAATGTCACGGCACGCCACTGCAACAAAGTATTTAAATTTAAGTAACTAACATCGATGACGTTTAAAAACATAATATCTAACACATTTACGGAAAAATGCTTGACCCACGTCTATCCACTATTTAATGCATTTATCCGGAGAGAGAGAGAGAAAGTTTACGATAAAATCGCGCGTTGGACAAATTCTTTCTGACTTGCTTCCTAAAAGCGTCCTTGAGGTTCTTCTGACAGTGAGAGAACATTCATTGATGCATTCCCTCGCAAAATGTTCACCAAGTCCTTGGAATACAATTCTTCGGGTGTACAAATAAGTCGGTAGATCTTGATCGAGAGGACAGGAATGTTCTGCGACTACTCGGGAGGAGAGGACCTTCTGGAAAGCGAATTGGGCCAACCCAAATGAAGTAAGGCAAGAGAGACCTTACTTCATTCGGTCTTTTCTCACGTACCAGGAAAAACCTAAATTTAGTAAAATCGAATAGAGAAATTATTATTAAATTACAGATTTTTCTTGTCAAACTTCCTTAGATGAGTCAAACTCAGCAGATGATGTGTTATTTCGAAAGGAAACGTTATCAAGAGATGAACGTCCCTGTTGACTTTCCAAGCTGAATTTTTAGCTTCTGTTAAACTTTATAAAATTTAATAGTTGAATTAAATTAAAAATACTATTTTGAAGTCTTACAAGTAGGTACTCTCATAGTCCATTGTCGTGGTTGTTTCGTCTTGCATTAGGCTAACATTGTTGAGATCTGCTAATTGCCCTGAGCTTGAGATGGAGAAGCAGTATGCTGCAGACATAGTGTTAATGAAGTATTTGCAGGCCGTTTTTCTTTAGGAAGGTTGATGAATGACATTTTCCAACACTGGTCAAAACCATTTACTATTCATGGGTTTTTGCGAACGACAACAGTCTCGTGAATGCTGGGACTGAATCCGCCTCAAGTACGCTCAGAGTTAGAAAGCTTCTTGATCCACTTACTGTGGCTGAGAAGAAAATTCACACTTTGTCTTTCAAACGTATGCTTGCATGGCGTTAACATACGTTGTTCTTTTCTCTACTACCATGTGTTTGTTGTTGTCCGCTCTGTTAAGGGTGATGTTATCTTAATCATGTTTTCGTGTAACTGATGTTCTTACAGTTGGTTGCATCTTTACTGTTAGTGTTTTCTAACTTAATTGCCGCATTCCATCTGAAGTAGCAATTTTAAAACGGAGGTACGCGTACCCCCAGGATACGCGCATGGTAGTTTAGGGGTATGCGAAAAAAAAAAAAAAAATTAAAAATGATGGATATACTATAAGAATATTTGGATTCTGTATCAAGGCCTTTGGCAACGTCACGGCACTCGATGCTCAGTTTTAAATAAAAATATAATTATATTATTATTATATTTATCTGTCCTTTCTCACAATTTTTAATTAAAATTTTTTTACATATAATTGCAGTGCAGTACAGTGCTGTATAATTGACCAAGACACCACTGTTTGACGAACACTCGAAATAAAACTTAGCAAAAATTGGAAATAAAATTACGGAAAATGGGATGCCAGGAGGTAGGCAAGTCGCAACTGCTGATCTGCAACCACAATCACGCTTCTAAACTTTTTTTCACATCTGGGATGACGGAAAAAATATTTCCCTCTATATGTGGAATAAAAGCTGAATCCAGTTGCAAAATTTCTTTTACCCTTGGAGGCACTACGAGTTGGTTAATTATCTAGCTTATGAACTGTGTTTCTGTTAACTTTGGCCACCAAATAAACGTAATACGTTGGAAATGACAACAGAAGAAATGAAACTTTTCAATTTTAATTTCGGTTTTAGAAGTGAAGTAATTTACTTTTTTGTGTAGGTGAATTGAAACTTAAAATTTATAAACATGACGGTTATTAATCGTAAATTAACCGTTATCATTTAGCGAATTGTTCTTTAAACAATTTGAATTTGCGCGTGATTGACGTAGAAATGCACGTTTAAAAATTCCACCAACCAGTTGCTTTACTTTCCCAGCAACATTGTAGGCGCCAGCTGTTGGATGATATTTTATTTAAAAACTTTCTATATTTTTAATTATTATAAAATGCAAAAATACTTAATTTTGAGGGTAGAGGTGGGTTTTAAAAAAATTGTAATCTATTAAAAAGTAAAATCGTTATTATCATTTACAATATTTTTATAAAACTCATCCCTATCCTCAATATTGAGTTTTTTTGCCATTTTATGATAGTTAAAAATATAAAAAAAAGTGATTTAATAAATGGCGGCACAAAAATTTTAAATGTTGCCGGGAAAGTTGAGCAACTCCTTGGTGGTTTATTTATAATTGGATAATAATTTAATAATTTTACTTACCAATGATATAGTCGTATTCACTGCCTATAATCTTCGTCTTATCCCTAACGATGTCGAAGAATCTGAAGAATAATATAAGAAACATCGGTGTAGCTCGAATCAAATTCATTACTAAATTTCGAATCTGTCGTTCACTTTACTTTTAATTAGAACGAATAAAACAGAGTGTATGTATATATAGGCCTATATAACAAAATATCCAATGCTAGAGCAATATGTACTTGCTTTACAAGTGTCCTTGTTACATATAATCTTAATTTATATCTTAAAATCTATCTTAAAATCTTAGAAATATTAAAAAAGTAGTTATGTCAAAAAAAAAACATTATTCGATTAATGTAAAAAAAATTCTTCAGTTTTATATATAATTAGTTGTGAATTATTATAATTTCTAGTTCTACTTATAAGTCCCTTTTTTAAAACAACGTTGTTTAAATTATATCTTATCGAGATGAACAAGACAAAATCAATTTAGTGGCAATCTAATAAAGAATAGAAATTTGAGAAGAGAGAAAAAAATTCAAATATATTAAGACTATTAACTCAAGTATTAACTAGAGATGTCTAGTTAATTACTCTAGTCTCTAGTTAATACTTGAGTTGTTTTTAAAAAGTTGTGCTAATAAATAAGTTTAATGTTATTCCCATATGGTTGGCTGAAGTTATACACTAACATTTTTTATAAAGGCTTTCATAATGGTGGATATATTGATAATAAATAATACATTGTTCTTAAGGTTAAGTTTTAAATTACATGAAATTTATGTGATGTTGCTAATATTTATAAATGTCTTAATAAAAACATTTATTTGAAATAAATAGGAACAAAAAGAACACGCTACGTATTTAAAAACCAGATTTTAATCGCATCATTGCCTGTAATTCGGGTTACTTAAATCGACCTATTTTTTTGTACAGGAATCATCATTCTCGTTTATCATCGTCGCATCTTTTTAAGTACGAAAAACATATTTATATGTAATAATGTATATAAGCAAAGATATATACAGTGAACACATGCTATTTTATATTTAATACAATATTTTCTTTATTTCTGTAAGAATCATATTTTTATTTAGCAGATAATTACTGTAATTACAAAAAAAATCTTTGTTTCTCGAAAGCATATTAAGAATTCAGAGCTATAACTAATCTATTTGCTTATCTCATACTTGAAGAAATGTTCAATAAATCAAGAAATACAACAAAATAAAGAACTTCTGTAATTAACGGAAGTTATATATTTAATAATCATCAGATAAACAGAAGAAAATTTATTTATCAATAAAAAGATTGTAAAGCAAATTTAAACAATCACAGTAAAATAGGTAAAGGTTATAAACATTCCCCTTGGCATTTGAATTGCACAGAACATGATTGCATGATAAGTAGAAATAATGTCAAGATATTACATTTTCGAAAAGATCTATATAGAAGACGTTTTAAGGAATATATTGAAATAATACCAATTCAGGTAAGCCTACAAGTAACAAACAAAATTTAAATATCACCTCTGAAATTTCGTAGTTACAACACCACTTGCTTTAGTGACTGTGAAATGCTTTATTAAAAATATTAATTTATTTTTGTTTAGAAAAAAAATCAGAATGCAAAGGCACTGTTGAAAACAAATTAATTGTTTTGAACTTCTAAAGTACAAAAAGTACAATTTAAGACTGATATATGTTTTAATAAATGAATTTAATAGTGAAGATTACGTCTTTATGTTCGTCAACTAAAGATTCTGTTCATATAGTTTGCATTAAATAATGAAAACATTATCTAATTTATTAAATAAATTACGTTAAGCCTAATACTGTTTATTGTAATTAGGTTCTTATGTATCTTTTATTTTGCATTAATGACAATGAAATGTGAAACAATGATAAGATTTTATAAAATATTTGTCAAAAAGCTTATTTTCATACTGAAAACGAAATATCAAGTTTGTAATCACGTAATTTAATACGAAATGTAATTTTATAATAATGAACTACATTAATTTTTAACAATACGTCGCATTTAACAATATTCTAAATAGTTTAGCGAAAATAATGCGCTGCATTCGAAAGTTCTTTTTGGGAAAGAGAATGAGAGAAAAAAGAGAAAAAAAGTGAATGTCGTCATTAATTATATCTAAAATTCATATATAATTAATAACGAAATTCACTTTGTTTATTTATTTATTAATATTAATTACGAAATAATCGAATTTATTTACAGCAGAGACGATCAGGCTGAATCAAATAATCAGCAGGATACAGATTACCCCATAAATGTGTATGATTACTCTTTCTGTAGTAAAATCAAAGTTATTTGTGACTAAGATTGAGTTACTAACGATTTTTAAATAATTAATTATGATTAATTTTTTGAAGACAAAGTCCTTCCCAAAAAGAGGAACCACTACTTATTAACTTTGTATTCTAGACATTACACTTTTGGCGACTGATTTTCCCTTTTAGGCTACTGGCCGCCAAACAGTCCTTAAAAAGACAAACATATATCCAATTAAAAATATAAACATTTTTAAAAAACAGGAACTGGTGATGTAAGGTCGATATAAGTAACCCTAATTACAGGCAATGATGTGGTTGAGATCTGGTTTTTAAATACGTAGCGTGCGTGTTCTTTCCGTTCCTATTTATTTCAAATAAAAGTTTTATTAAGACATTTATAAATATTAGCAACATCACATAAATTTCATGTAATTTAAAAGTTAACCATTAGGACAATGTATTATTTATTATCACTATATCCACCGTTATGAAAGCCTTTATAAATAATGTTAATGTATAACTTCAGCCAACCATATGGGAATAACATTAAACTTATCTTTAGCACAACATTTTAAATACGACAAGTCAAGTACTAACTACAGATGTTGCTATCATACAGAATAGTCTTAATGTAATTGAATTTCTTTTTCCCTTCTCAAAATTCTATTCTTTATTAGATTGACACCAAATTGATTTCCAGTGTCTTGTTCACCTCGATAAGAAATAGTTTGAACAACGTTGTTTTAAAAACAAAACCTATAAGTAGAACTAAAATTTATAATAATGCACAACTATATATAAAATGCACAATTTAATATACACAATGCACAATGCTATATATAAATGCGCAATTATATATAAAAATCATGTATTTTTATTCTCTTTTGTTTACTCGAATAATATTTTTTTGACATAACTAGTTTATTGAATATTTCTTACAATCCAGTTCATGCACTTGACATTTTAAGATATAAATTAAGATTAAATGTATCAGGGATACTTGATCTAAAACTTCCAATGAACGAGTGGCCATAAAAACAATAAAGAAAAAGCGCTTTTTTCTTGAACAAGTATGTTTTTAGCATTATTAACTTGACGTATTAATTTATACGCCATATTAATGCGAAGAATATCGTGAATAATGCTAACGATGTTGGTCCAATTCAATAATAAATTATTTTATATCATTAGCACAAATTGTTTATTTTACATTTCAAAGTAATACAGTATTTAAAACGCAGTTATTTATTTACACTTCTAAAACTGTAGGCTTACTCGAAGAGAAATCGATGTTCTATAGTCATTAAGTAGAAATGTCTACAGAATATTCTTAGTTTGAATTTAGTGTATATTTAAAATATTTCTTTATTTCAGAGATGCGAAATAAATACAGAACAAAAAGCAAGGGCATCCTCATCGAGCCATTCTCATGTTGTAACTTTCTGGGTTACTTCAAAACAAATACGATAGAAATTTTAACTTTTTACATTTGAATTATTGGTGATACTTTATGGCTCTACGGAGTAATAATTCTTATTTTTTAGTCTCTGTTCCGTCTCCGTCTATATTGACGAACAGGACTTAACTAATTATTTACAAAATAATGAACGCCTTCGAGAAACCCAAGCCAAATTGATTGCTTCTCAAGTTGCTTCGACTATCACGTTTATTCATAATAGAGGTTACTTTCTAAATCTATTTATTCATTCATTTGGTCAAGAAATGTGAGTATATGATAAAATTTGTTTCTATCTTCGACAGAAATAATTGATGGAGATATCAGTTCAAATTACACCGTGCTAGATAACACCAAAGGAGCATATTTAATCGATTTCGGTCTCTGCACACTGAGTAGTGTATACTGCATAGCTTAATTTTCGTTGAACTGTAGAATTCTTATTGATTGATTTTCTTTCTGTCAGTTTGAACGTGACCCGAAAGAATTTTGCGGAGCTTTGTTCTATCTTTCTCCAGAAATTCTTGAGAGAAAGCCATATGGTAAGGTGTTCTGTTCGAATTTAATCACGTCATTTTGTCTACACTCGTGTAATTATTATTTTTAGATGCCTACTGCGATTGGTGAGCATTTGGAACCGTATTATATCAAATGTAAATCGGAGGCACCGCATTCGACATTTATCTATAAGAACTGAAAGTTGACATCAATTCATCATCCATTATGTAGATGATAATTTTGAATTTATTCACGATTAGAGAACAATGATTAATATAAAAATGCCTTTTTACTTGCTCAAAAGTTGAACAACAGAAATAAACATTTGAAATACATCGTACTGTAGTTATACTTTTATACTGTATAATCTCTATTGCTAGAAAATCGAACCTGCCTTTATATTTTTGACAGTGAGAAACGTGAGTTTGGTTTAAATTAATTTATTGTTAAGTTGTTAAACAATATAATTACATGATTCTTTAGTATCTTTATTTGTAAGATGTAACTACTTCAAAATTAAATTGCCGTTGTTATATGATAATCAGTTTAGCTTCTCTTTGTATAATAAGTTGTGCCTTTATACTTAAGGGTCGCACCTTAAAAACCTACATTGCTTCCCAAAATCCAACCTCGTTCTGGGAAGTGGAAATGTCACTCGATGATTTTGAGTGGCAGTTAAAGGGGCTCTGTTACAATAAATATACAAACTTTAGCGTTTTCATAAGCTTATTCGGTTATTCATAAGATTATAGTATTATTAGGAATGTTTCTATAAAATGGCAATTCTATAGAAACATTCGTGGCAATTGTATAAAACATGGAATGTTTTATAAAGTTGCTACAACTTAATATAAATATATTTTAAGTATGAATTGATTAAAAAGCACTGATATTCTATTTAAACTATTTGACAGGAATAGAGGAAAATATTACTCTCAATTAATTAACATTTAATGATGACTAATTTATCTCATTTTATTCAAATATTTTTATTTACTGACGTAACTCTTACCGATATAATAATCTATCGCAATATTATAGTATCGGTACGTTTTACTAACTGATTTTTTTTACTGCAATTTGAAAAAATTGTAAAGCTATAAATTCCCACTGTCGCCCTTTCGCACGTCTTTCGTTAATCTGGAGAACGGCGTTTAATGAAATTCGAAGTTTGATGAAATAAATGAAATTCGAGACAAGATATGAAAACGTTAGAGGCAGGGTGCTATGATTAAGAATATGCGAACTAGCGAACATTCACTTAAACTTCCGGGAACTTTAAGTGAATGTGAACAATCAATGACGAATACATATGGAATTATTTGATTAATATTGATTTCGAATATGCTCGGAATTAGGAATGTGTTTAAAAACACAGAATTTAAAATGTCCTTTAAATGCCTGCTGATGAGGGGCAAACAGATCCGAAACACAATATTAAAGTGTATGTGTTCAGGTGATTTAAATAAACAATATTGTTTCTGATCTGTAAGACCTAATTGCTACATTCATAAATCCAGTATAATAAATCCTGTTAATTGATAAAGTACTAGTAGACGAGATAAGTTTAAATATAAATGAGGATGTTTGTTTGTTTGTTGCTTTACACTTCTAGCCCGTTCGACTATTCTACGAAACTCGGCAGTTTTATTTACATTCTTCTAAGTTATGTAATATCCTACATCCCACCCGAAAATACTTATTGAATTTGTGTAAAACAATTTTTATCTACATTTAAGTTGTTGATTTACACTTAGCGCTATCTGTTGCCGAAAAACTTAACAAAATCATAAACTAAATATAATTTTTACAAAACGTATATTACATTCACTGAGTTACTGCGACAGGTAGCATTTAGCACTTGTCACTCGAATTTTTTTCATTTCTAAACGATACTTTCTTAAAAATCTAATAAGTGCCCTCCAGTAGAGAAATGGATAAAACAACCGAACACCGGTAGTTAGTTTTTTGGGAAGTTGGACATGGCCAGCGTGCAGTATTTTGGGTCTTCTTCTCTTTAATAACACCTAAATAGGTGCCATCTGTACATACAAATCTTCCTGGGTGGCATTTCCTTCGGCAGATCGCGTTGCCGTAACAAAATAAACAAAACTAATTATAGCGAGTGATTATTGTGATATCGTCACAATGTTCTCAATTCCTTTAGTGGTATTTAATAAGGTTTATCTTTTGTTAGACTAGATAAATAAAGCATTACTAAATCGTTTATATTTAATCATGCGAATAATAATTTATAAATCAAATCTATTCTGACGTTTAACGGGTAATTTTACGAATTACTTAAAGCATGACGTATAATCACAGTAGAAAAAATAAAAATTTATTATTACACTAGTAAATGAATTTTTTAAAATGTTAATGTTTTTATGTATTTATTTAGAATACATAAAACATCAATACCTAAGAAAAAAGAAACAGAAATAATTATCGATAAAGAGTATTGATTAAATGTTTTAAAAATTCGTTGTTTTATTTTGCAATTTACTTGTTATAAATTATGAAAATATGTGTAAGTATCAAATATTAACTATTTGAATATTGTTTGTATGTTATTTGTGCTGCAACACATTATAAAAGATATATATACAATAAATTTTTTACATAATTATGCGAGGAAAAACATATAATTAAGTAATTCACATCACTTAGAACACTCTTTACGTAGAAATATTCTAATATTGAGTAAAATATAATATATACGTTACATTTCATCGCATTACATAATATTACATTATACTTGTACACTATAATATGTAGTACGTTCTTATAATTTTAGACTTTGTCTTTCGAAGAGTTAGCATTTGAAAACTCTAAGTTAAGAATAAATTAATTAAAATTAGATTATATAAAATAGTTACAGTGGCCTAGTTCTAAATTTAAAATTATTTAATCAGCAATTTTAATGATATTTGTCATTATCGGTTTAATACAAAAATAGAAATAGTTTCGTAAAACTTGCTTAGAACTAATTACGCATCTGTAAGCGTTAAGTAAACATTATCAGTTTGAATTTAATTATTATTCATGAGTATTGCAGGGTATCGAAAAATATACATTACAACATATACAAATTTAAGAAAACAATATGCATCGAAATATATTAATATATAAAAGGTATTTATATATTAATATTGTGTAACATGAAATAATAAATTATCAGTGGCGTGCCGTCATTCGAAGCGGCGGAAACGCTGCTTCCCTTGTATTTTCTAAAAAATAAATGCATATTATGCGATTATTTTCAAATAATGAAAATTAATATTTTATTATAACCGCATCATGTATCTTATTACGAATTTCTATACTACATGTGAAAAAAACGATAAGATTGTTATTGTATGTTCGAATATTAGTGGCAGAATGGAAGCGCTGTATTGTTAGCTTCCAAACAGCCAGATTATACTCATTCGCGCATGCGCTTTACAAAGCACCAACGTCACCCGGTTTAGCAGGTGGAATCTACACACATATAACGCTTCCAATTATATCTAGGACCGGTCCTAGGCTGTTAGCCGCCTGCCTGTCATATATTTGGCCACCCTCGCCGGATAATGTGAATCAGGAGTAGATTTATAACTTAACCCAACCGATAAGAATTTACTGGTATGATGTTTTTATGATAGTTTTGTATGGTTGACAGGAGTTTTAAAAAATCCATTAAAATTTTTGATATTTTTATTCTGCTCTTCCATCTTATATTACTTACGGATTTCAATGTCAAAACCAGTGATATTACAATTTCATATGTCCCATCTATAAGGAAATGTAGAAAAAAAAGTGTAAAATCTTGTACAATATTAAAAAATTAACTATTACTTTGGCAGCATCATTTACAACTAAATTTAATGAAAGATGCATAAACTACAAAAATTAAGCTCTAGAATTTATTTTCGTTAAATTTACGATTTATGTATCCGTTGTCATAAAAATTTGTCTCTCCACTTCTTTCCCAGAGTTACAAATATTCGAGTACAAAGTGACCGGTTTCAACTTATTTGTACTTAAGAAGTTGTTAAATAATTAAAAAATTAGGGAATTGGAAAAATAAATAAAATTCTGCTGAAAGAGCCGGAATTTTACTTAAACGAAAGCTTATCCGAACCAATCTCTAGCCGGGTACAGTGCGGACTGATTTCTTCATAATATTAGATGTAATAAAGACAGAAATTTTTCCAGTTCAATGAGAGTGACCGAAAAGTTGTAAATTTTGGAAATTTCTGTGGACCCTGGTCTTAAAACGAGTTAGAAAACAAATGGCAGACAATCTATTAAGTTTAACATATTTAGATTTTTATAGCTATGCCGAGAAACGTTTAAAATGTACAACAACCTTGTGGCGTTTTTTGAGATATACGAGTGATGCGTCAAAAGAGGCATTTGACATTGACCGGTATCGACACCCTCGGGATTTGTCAGCCCACGTGCATGCACCTACCAGGACCGACTCTGATTCCATTCCATTAGTCACTCGTAGGGAGCTATTTGACTGAGTGAATTGTTTTTATGTTTAAAAAGTAAAGAAGATTTTGTGTTATTTTTATGTACGTTTCTTTACAAAGCTATATTTAATTATAATTTTTAAAAAAGTATATTCATACAATTGAAGAATATTTTATACCGCGTACGTGTATGTACTGTACATCCACCACACATTTTATTTCACCAAGTAAGTTTTTATTATTTTATTTATAATTTTAGCTTTTATATCGTGGCTAGCGATTCAGAATGTAATTGTGATATTAAAAATACATTTAGAGAAGTTTACGGTTTTTACTGGCTTATCGAACAAACAATACGAATGGAACTAAGATCATCACTGACCAACAATAAACGGATTGCCCCTGGAAGTCGGCTTCTCACAAAACACAGCTTTGCTATCATGAAATGTCACGACACGCCACTGCTAGAATCGATTAATGTTATCGAAGAAAACCTTTCAAACAGCCGTAGCCCCTAAACTGCACACGTGCCAGGCTGTGATTGGCTCACGTACACTCAAACCTGTTTTTGTGCGATTTTTTATACGTGCAATGTATTTTGTGCAATTATTTTAGTGCAGTGTACCAATTTGATTGAAATTCATATACCGCACACAAAAAATCACACAAAACATATCGCACAAATAAAAAATCGCACAAAAACAGATTTGTGTGTATTTAAGTGACTCGTACAACACGGAATTCATATAACACGGAACGCATCTACTGTGTTATAGGGTGTTCTACTGTACTAATAACGAATAAAATAGTCATTAAGTCTGACCCTACTGAAGATATGACATACGATTTCCTTTATCTTTCTACCGCCTTTAACCACTAAAATTTAATAGCATCGATCCCTCTAATACAAATATTTTCCTGCAAAATTTCAGAAATTTTCGACACAAAAGACATTAAGGTTCAGAGAAGGTGAACAAAATCGTCCCCCCATGCATGCTAACATCTATATATACATGCATGCTAACATCTTTTTTTTTTCTTTTTTGAATTTCTCGATGTGTCAAGTTTTCTTGAGTCAAAAATGTTGGGATGCCATTTTTTGACCGATCGCCATACCTTTCCTTTGTTATATATAACAGAGCCGAAAAAGTAAAAAGATAAAAAAAAAACAAACAAAACTAATACTAATTTTTACAACTTTTATTGCTGACTCCACATTAAAACTACTAATGAATCTTTTTTTAATTATACCTATCGAACAGCCAAACCGCAATGTAGGCTGTCAGATGGTGTGGACATACCCGACATATCCCAGACACACCAAATATAATGGGTCCGTTACGAATATTACGGAGTTGTTCATCCGGATTTGATCCCGAGCCCCCATATTGGTGAGTTGACAAGGCCATCCAATAGTCAAATATTTTTATGGTTTGGAGTCCTTGAGTATTCGGCCAGTAGATGATGAAATTTACAGCAGAACCCAATATTATTATAAGAAAGCAGTCAGAAATATTGCAATTTAACTTTTCTTCTTCATCGTAAATTTTTGTCTGTTTTTCTAAAAAATCTATTTCTAGCTTTATGTTACGAGTATTTGTCATTCTGTATTGTTGACATAATTTTTATGGCATGAAATGAAAAAAGAAGAGTACATCCATTCAAAGAATGATAAATATGCGATTACCAGAAGTGAGAGGAAACATGAATATGTACTGTACAGTACATTCAAGTAAATAACACTCACATCATATATCATATTCTGTGACTTAACAATATAAATCCTTTGTCTAAATATGGAAAATTTTTATTGCCTTGTGTAAAACAATTTCACGTCTCTAACACAAGAATTTCAAATATCAAAGAATGTGTTAAAACACTCAATACTATAATCAATACAAAAGAATATGTTACATTTTAAAAATATTTGTTTCATTCTTTTATCCTATTAGAAATAATTTTATTTAAGTAGTGATTGGAAATAAAATAAAATAAACACAAATGTAAATTTTAAGAATTTTATTTAAATATTACAAACATTTTTGTTAAAATGTTTCATTAGTTTTGTATGAAAACATGTTGTATTTTAACATGTTTTCAATACATGTCAATAATAAAAGTAATTCATGACTTAACGACTTTTTATGCTTGAGAATAGATAATCATTTTAATACTTTTTTAAAATTTAAATTAACTAATTAAAATAATTAAATTTACAAACCAGCAATACATTATTAAAAGCCTTAACTCTTTCAAATATATTTAGAATAGTTTGGAGGAAGACGGGAGTAAGTAAAGTTCTTACGCATAGTTTCGATTCTTATGCTTGAAGACCTTTCAGAGCTTTGCAAGTTTTCAAAGATTTTGAATTAGATTGAACAGGTTATCGTCCTATAGAAATCATCGTAAAATTCTCGGATTTGAATTGTCTCTGAAGCGTTCGTTGCGGCACCGGATACTTTTGATGACTACTGCAATTGTCATTTCTCTTTCTTTCGTATTTTGCAATAATGCTTCCTTTTAACTTTCTCTACTGGTTTAGCACTTGTATTCGCGAACTATTTTGCAACGTTTAAAATATATAGTATCTGTGTAGCAAACAGCATAATAAAACCACTTTTCAATTCACTGAATAAAAGAAAATCATTTCTAACAATTGCTAATTCTGTTAATTAAATTGAACACTAAATCTTCTCTAACTTTCCGTGTGCATTTTGCACTAAATGTTGACTGGCACGAAACACGGTTGATATTTCTAACGCTGATCAACTTTAATAACCACTAATTAACTTAACTTAATAGATGTGCGCAGATTACTTGTTATTCATATATACACAAAAACATGCAAACGGCTATCCGTTCGATATCCCATGTCATGGAGAAGAACTGTCATTTTGTACATATTACAAGGTGCGCATCTTGCTCTAAACTACTCTAAAGCCAAAATCTCTTCTTTAGTATCATATCTGCAGCCTTTTCAGCGATCATGACGGTAGGTGCATTGAGATTTCCTGAGACAATATTTGGCATTATAGAAGCATCGACCACACGTAGACCAGAAACACCTTTTACCCTAAAAAGAGATTCAAAATGATATCAGTCATACATTCGTTGATAAAATAAAGTGATGTACCGAGATAAAAGTGTTCGATTACTGTGAAACTCGGTATACAAATATGCTTCGTACTGTTCTGATCAGATTTTCACTTCAAACAGTGTTACAAAGTCCTTAAAATCACTACCGCAAAACCTTATTAAATTATTAATTACCTTAATTCAGGATCCACAACAGTAGTTGGGTCATTTACTGCTCCCATCTTGCATGTTCCAGCAGGATGATATAAAGTAAGTGTCAGAGTTCGCGCAAAACATTCCAATTGTTCTTTGCTAAATCTGCGAAACCTTTTACAACCCGGCAAATTAGTAGGAAATAAACGAGAACCTAACTTTTTAAAAGGGAACGATTCGGCTAAACGCAATGCTGACTGCATACCTACATTGGTAATTCAGAAAGAAAAACGATGTTAAATTTACCGGAAGCATTATAGAGTTACAGAAGAATATTTTATTAAAACAATTTAATTTTAGTAGATAACGAAGTTAAAATATAATGTATTTAAATACATTAAAAGACTTACCACTGACTAATCTCAAAATATCTTCAGGATGCGATAAATAATTCGGTTGGATTATTGGATGCTGATAAGGGTTGGTGCTTCTCAATTTTACGTATCCACGACTTTTTGGTCGTAACAAAGTAGTATGTATCGTAAATGTATCGTCGAAATCGAATGGTCTAAAATACGAATTATACACCTGAAAGATATTGCCTATATCAATATTACTAATAAACACTTCAGAAATATGTTTAAAATATTTCGGTAAAACTAACTTCTGTTTTCATTCCAAATATTTCTTTCAAAATTTTTCCACCGTCAGAAGCCAATCCTCCCGATAAGAAAGTATATTGAATATCGGGATAATCGTCCGATGCGTTAGCATATTCAGTTTTTATGAACGCAACCGCTTCAACTGCCGTAGATAATATCCCCGGTCCTTTTCAAATGTTATTCAATGTCAGTTTCGCTCTTATGAGAAAGGTAAAATGTAGATAATTTATAAATTCATACCAGTTCTAAGAAAAACATAACGAAAAATATCCTTTGGATTCAAAAATCGCAATAGAACAGAAGTAACGGGTACATCAACTAAACAATTTGTTCCCATAACGAAAGGATGATCTTGGAGATTTGAACCTACTGGCAGATCTGAAATAACAGGAATCTGACAAGAAAGAGATTAATATGATATGATTGTAGATTAAAAATAATCACATTTCTTCCTACGATTAATAAAAAAGAAATTATTACTTGAAGTTTCTCTAAATCTTTTTGCTGACCAATGCCGGATAACATTAGTAGTTGAGGAGAATTTATCGCACCTGCTGATATTATTATCTCTTTCCTTGCATTTACGATAAATGTCTGACCAAAGCGATCAAAAGTAACAGCTCTCGCCCTCTTGAATTTATCAAATATTATCTGTAAAAATGAATACCTAAGAATTATTATATTGACAAGTTAATATAGTGTACTATTTTAAAAGCGGGTTGTTTTATGCGTTTTTTACTGCGTCATGCGAATGCAGATTAAGAAGAGATTTTTCGAAATTCCCCCCGCAGGAGAAGAGGGTTAAGGATTACCATGAAAAACTTGTCTTCTACTGTACTATTTCAGACACGTCTCTTTGCGTTTTTGCGGAAAATCGAACATCTTTTTAAACCCATCTAAAAATATCTTAATCAGCCTCGGAAGAAGAGGTCCGAATTTCTGCACCCTGTGAAAACGGGTAAGATCGGCTATATAACTATAAAGGTTATCTTACGTAAGGATTTATCATACCGAATGACCAATCTAACACATTTTAAAAATTCTATATTCGTCTACTGTACACAGTTTCAAGAATATTTAAGATGTATTAGAGTAGAGTGGACACTTAATTTGATGAACTCTTACGTAAGATAACCTTTGTAAATATAAATGAAATACTATAATATGATATAGTAAAAGCTTCAGAAGTGCGATATAATCTTAATCTTAATCTTTGTTGTTATTTTTTGTTTGAGCAACGCCGGGCTCATATGCTAGTTATCTTATGAAAGGTTTATTCTGTCATGGAGCGAAATAATATAGTTTGAGCAAATAGTAATTAGCGGGTGAAAAATAGGACTGCCGGATGGACGAGCGGTCTAGGTGACAGCCATAGAAATGTGTGGGTCACAGCATCGAATCCGAACGGGTCAAAAATTTCCCAGGAATTTTTCGCAGGTTGATCGTAAGGTTATGTCAGCTATCGTGAGCTGGTGGAGCTATCGGATAGTGAGCTCCTCTCACCATCTGATTTCCATTTCGGGCCTGGACGAACCCAAATTGGGCTTTCTAAAAAAAACCCTCTTGTCCCCACAAGAGGGTCCTTTTTTAGAAAGGAAGAAGGTCCCCTTCGAGTGGAAAGAGTTTTTTTAAAAAACGTTTTAAAAACAGTAGATATTCAAATGGCCGTGTGGTTAAAACGGAAGTCTACTGCTCTGGTGACCTGAAATCGTATGTGGACGGAACAAAAATTGAAGAAATTTTTTTTTTGAGGTGTTTTGTATGAATATATCAGACCCCAACTCTCCTCATCCAGCCGTTTCTTTGTGAACCTAGATGAACCCACAATGGACTAGATATAGAAAAGGATCTCAGTTACTCATAGAGAGGGAAAAGTCTAAAAAAATATTGTTACATTTTCCTATGAAATAACGCATTATTGTGATGTAAATATATTTTTTCATTGTTTTTAGACTTGAACTTTTATATTTTAACAGTTGTAACTAAACACAAGAGAAATGTAACGAATAATGTTACTTATAATTTTAGATGAAATCTTAAATGGTGGAATTTTGCAATATAAAGAAAGTTTCTTCTATCTTATTATGTATATATAATGTATGAAAGACAACACAAATCCAGTTTGCCTACAAATACCGTATCCTTAAGAAAAATAAAAAAGAGGTTTTGTGTGGTTCCATTATATTATATATATCAGGGGTGGCCAACTTTTGTGCACATAAGATCTACTTTTTATCGGAAAATGTGTCGCGATCGACTTGTCATAGGCATAGTCTAAGTGGGGAGGGGGAAGTGTGAAATACATACTATGTTTATACACTGTTTCAGTACGAAGTGCACTCACTGCTTATAAGTCGAGTCATAACTGCATGCATACAGTTGCGTTCGGTTACAAATATAATACATTAAGTCAAGACATCGCTAGCGATCGACCAAAATTGGCTTGGCGATCGACCGGTCGATCGCGATCGACTTGTTGGCCACCTTTGATATATATCACTACTATTAGTATTAAAATAAAACTACTGAACTCGCGGAATGAAAAATAGTGGTTAGTAAGTATTTAAAATAATTACAGTGAAGTGGCAGCAACCCCCATCTGAGCTATTCAAAATAATGTACTGTAAATGTTAAAATTTTAAAATAGGTATACCTTAGTGACAAACGAAAAAAGTAAAATATGCAAATTAGGACGATGACGAATAGGTTTTATGAATGCTTTGTTGGTACTACATCTTCTTCCATTTCTTAAAAAAGACTGAACGGGAGCAAAACCTAATAATCAAAGAAAAATATCCAAAAATGTAACATTAAATATAACCGTTTATACTAATTATAATTTTAAAATATGCATTTAAGTAAAACATATATTTAAATTTTTAAAGCTTAATTTAAAATATTAATTATTGAAATTTATTCTTGTACTGACAACTCTATTCATTGTCATATTATGATGTTTTACTAAAATTATAATGTCTTTTATATCACTGACGCTGTTATTATTCTTATACCGAACTTTTTATTAATGCTCATTTGGCTGAATGTAGGCCTATTTTATTTTGGTTTGTCATATTCGATTTTAAATTGGTGTAAAAAATAATACTTTCATAAATTATTCTTTTTCAAAATCGACAATTTAGTTAAAAATGTACGAACCTGTTTGCGTTGCACCATTCACATCTACAATTTGATATCCCGAAGATTTTCCAGCCTCTAAAAATGCTGTACGAAGAACAGTAGAATACGAAGGTGTCGATATTGTTAGGTATCCACCAGAAGCATGAAAACCTTTAGTAAAACAATTATTAACAATTGTAAATGTTATACAAAATAATCACATAAATAATAACACTATAAAAATTAAGACCGGTGTTACCATTTTGTAAAAGATTTGTATCTGTATTGTCTTCGTATTTAAGAAAATATGGGAATACGTCTTTCCAACTCCATCCAAAAGCACCGTTTTTGGCCCAATTATCGTAGTCTTTATGATTGCCTCTGATAAAAATCATGTTATTTAAAACACTGGAACCTCCTAATACTTTTCCTCTGGGCCATCGCGATCGCTAGTTTTAAGAGTAGAAAAAGAAATTTTCAATTTAGAGTACTACCATAAGAATATAAAACGTCCTCACAATTAAACTTTATCATAGAAATGCATGATTAATTAATAAATGTGAGGATTATTTCATAAGTGATGGCAACTATTTTTGCTTCGAAAACTGTAACAGATTTTTAGAAGAAAAACTCCAAATGTAAACTAATTTATATTACAAAATTAAACATGCAAAATGCAAAATTAAACTGCAAAGCGGTGTTATCAAGAACTACTAAAAGTTGAAGGCAGTAATGCTCTCCCATATCAAAATGTTTCATATTGGTGCAAGTACTTTTAACGTTAGTGATATTGAACGCGAAGATGAACAACGCAGCGGGTGTCTACATGCATTAATTACAAATTTGTCAATTGTAGCCGTTGTGCATTGCTTTGATGTTGGAACTACGCTAATTTATCAACTAAGACAAATCATACTGTCTATACAGTCAATTACATTCTTTTAGTAGTATTGTATACAATAAATTCAGGATGAAATAGGTCATACTAAGCTTTCAGCGTTATATTTTTAAAAATATTTTTATTTTTTGTGTCTACGTGTTGAAGTTGATCAGTCTGGTGAGCGAAAATGTGAGCCCATGTTTAAGACTGATTATGATAAATCTATCGCCGACATGTCGTATTATTCAAAAACACGTCGATAAAATTTGTCGGCGATTAAAACATTTCGGTCGCCACCAGTGGCCAAGTGGTCTTTGTTCCCTGAATACTGGGAGTTTGGTTGTGGGTTCGCGCCTCGCTCGTACGGGCTGGGTAAGTGGAAGTTTCCGGGTTTTCTCCGTGTTTGTAACGCCTAAATAAGTTTCTTTTAAAAGACATTCTGGAAGGCATCGCCTAAGTGTTGCTTTGTCATAACTTAAACAACAACAAACGATTAAAATGTTTACATAACGGCCAGGAATAAGTTTTGTAATGATTTCTTCTAAGCCTTACGTGCAAAAATTCTTGCTTTATAGAGTTTCTTTCGTACAACACATGAACTTGACCACTTCTGCAGATGCTATTCATCTCATCGTCAATTCCTGAAAAGTAGCAATTCGATCTTTTCGACTCAAACTGCAAAAAATTCTGTTATCTTTTAACGGAGATACATGTGTTAGATAAAGTATCCATGTTTCCAAACATCTGAAATTTTGCAATATTGCGACTAACAGAAACGGTTCAGTCTCTGAGTAATTTGAGTCATATTCAGACCATGTTTGGATGAATTTCTTCTTTTTTGAGGGCAATTCACACATCTAGAAATATTCTATAATTAATTTACAACACAACGTTTAGAAGTTCGAACAACTCACAGCAATAGCTATGATCAAAATGAGTTTACAATTTGTCATTTTTATCAGTAGATGAAATACTGTACAATATGAATCGTACAATTCATTATAACAAGATACGCTATGAAGGTTCAACATTTCATAACCATTATTTAAGGTATTATGTTCATTAACTCTGGATTTATTAAAATATATGCTATAGGCGCCCACTACTTTGGAACACCAGTGTAATGAGTTATGATATGCAAAAAGACATGCCGAATAAAATAATTTTTCGAGAACGTAGAACTTACTTGTCCTTTTAGACCAAAGCATGCGTATTTCTGTGGTTCGGTCAGGTAGGCCCAATCAATGGTCGTCATTTGTAAAAGAGGGGCGAAAGCAGGATTATCACTAATTAGGTTTTCGTCGCTCCCAGCTTCCAGTAGTAAAACGCTATTTTGAGGATCTGCAGATAAACGATTAGCCAAAACCGATCCAGCTGATCCACCTCCTACTAAAATATAAATAAATATATACGAAAATAATATTTACAAATTTTTAAATGAAACGTTTACAATTAATTTTGAAATTTATTAGAATACATAAAATTATGCTCTTCAAAATTAACGAATTCCGAGTGCAGTTGCTTGTGATAATCTATTTTAATCACACTAATAATATTACGCCTAAATAGCTGCAAAATGAGTATAATAAGTTAGTAATTTTTCGAAAATTTTTCATAAAATGGATAAAGACATAAAGATAAAAAATTATGAAAATAATACTAATAAATCAATATTTTCGTTTGTTTTTTCTACGAAGGTGTGTCGCCAATGGCAGATCCTGAAATACCCAAAGGGAGAGCAAACTGAAAAATTAGAAATATTTAAATAATTAATAAGTACCTATTATTAATACGCACAAAGTTTGTAGACAGACGATAAGCCAAATTTGCCATCGTAAATGTTTTTAAAAAAAATGTTTGAACTTCGAACAAATAAATTCAAATCTTGTTGCAAATGGAAGAGCTTAAGACCTGTAGCACTCCCGTTTGTATCTGCCACTGTAAGTCGCTATGATGATCACTTCATCGTTATCCATCTTTGATTTATACACCTTTAATTCAGTTACATTAGCGTAATCATGAGGCGCGATTGCTATAGTGGATATCAACAGAGCGAATCACGAGGAAGTCAAGTGCTTATTTGGCACAAAAAAAATCACTCGTGGGGATTAAGGGATAAATATGGGTACTGGTGCGCTTGATATTCGTTACGCGTTACTTGATTAAGAGATAACGGATATTGAGTAGATAGTTACAAATTAGTATTGAGTTCAATTTGCTGCGAAAGTGGGTAGAATGGATTTTTCTAGCTTTCTCACTACCAGTTGACAGAGAGTCATGCTGCCGCGCTTCACTTTGTTGCTGGAATAAACCGCCTTCGAAGGAGGAAAAGGAGGTATAGCAAATTGAAAACACTAACTTTTTACCTAAGAAATTTCCTGGGTTCGGGACATTCGTAAGGAGGAAATCAAGTAACGTTTTAAAACACAGTTGCAAGTTAATTAATAGAAAATGTATGTGAAAGTCACGTGACCGGAAATGCGGTATTTACATGATAGTATATCGTGCGGGATGATCAGTATTTTTCTAGCAACATCTAGGTTTTTATCCGTTTTAGATAGAGAGTTTTCATGTGAAGAGGGGCTGAGATGGAAGAGGAATAAAAGAGACAGGATGCTCAGTATGTTGCTAAGTTAACATACAAAACCAAAAAGTATTTAAATTTAAGTAACTAACATCGATGATGTTTAAAAACATAATATCTAACACATTTACGGAAAAATGCTTGACCCACGTATATCCACTATTTAATGCATTTATCCGGAGAGAGAGAGAAAGTTTGCTATAAAATCGCGCGGTGGACAAATTCCTTATGGCTTGCTTCCTAAGAGCGTCCTTGAGGTTCTTGTGACAACGAGAGAACATTCATTGACGCATTCCCCGCAAAATGTTAACCAAGTTTTTGGAATATAATTCTTCGGGTGTACAAATAAGTCGGCAGATCTTGATCAAGAGGATAGAAATCTTCTGCGACTTCTTGGGAGGAGAGAACCTTTTGGAGAGCGAATTGGGCAAACTCCCCGACCTTCCTTCATTTGGTCATTCTTTCTCACGTACCAGGACATACCCAAATTTGGTAAAATCGAAGAGAAAAATTATTATTCAATTCCAGATTTTTCTTGTCGAACTTCCTTAGAAGAGTCAAACTCAACAGATGATGTGTCATTTCGAAGGAAAGCGTTATCAAGAGATAAACTTCCCTGTTGACTTTCCAAGCTGAATATTTAGCTTTTGTTAAACTTTATAAAATTTAATATTTGAAGTAGACTAAAAATGCTATTTTCGGAATCTCATAGTCCATTGTTGTGGCTGTTTTGTCTTTCATTAGGCTAATATTATTGAGATCTGCTAATTGCCCTGAGCTTGAGATGGAGAAGCAGTATGCTGCTGACATAGTGTTAATGAAGGCCGTTTTTCTTTAGGAAGGTTGGTGAATGACATTTTCCAACACTGGTCAAAACCATTTACTATTCATGGATTTTTCGAACGACAACAATCTCGTGAAGGCCGGGACTGAATCCGCCCTAGGTAGACTCAGAGTTAGAAAGCCTCTTGATCCACTTACTGTGGTGGGTGGAAAATTCACACGTTGTCTTTCGAACGTATGCTTGCATGGCGTTAACATACGTTGTTCTTTTCTCTACTACCATGTGTTTGTTCTTGTCCGCTCTGTTAAGTGTGATGTTATCTTAATCATGTTTTCGTGTAACTGATGTTCTTACAGATGGTTGCATCTCTACTGTTAGTTTTCCTCAACTTAATCGCCGCCATTCATGTAAAGTAGCGATTTTCAAGCGGAGGTACGCGTACCTTCATGGTACGCTCTTGATGGTTTAGGGGTATGCGGAAAAAAATTAAAAATAGTAGAATTACTAAAAGAATATTTGGATTCTCTGTCAAGGCCTTTGGCTCTGTCACGGCACTCGATGCTCAGTTTTAAATAAAAATATAATTATATTATTATTATATTTATCTGTCCTTTCTCACAATTTTTAATTAAAATGTTTTTTACACGTACAGTGCTGTATAATTGATTAAGGCACCACTGTTTAAAGAACACTCGAAATAAAACTTCGCAAAAATTGGAAATAAAACCACGGAAAATTGGCTGCTAGGAGGTAGGCAATTCGCAACGGCTGAATAAAAGCCGAATCCAGTTGCAAAATTACTTTTACTTTTGGGTGTACTACAATTGGTTAGAAGGATTTGTTTCTTGAAGATCCATCTTTTATTTAGTTTATCTAATTACATACTGTTTCTCAAAACGACAGACTAGGCTTTCAGATACAAAGATCACACCAGACTGGATAGTAAATAAGATGCCTGGGTCCTAATCTTACAATTGATTCTCCAGGTCAATTATCATGGACAACAAACAAAATTAGTATCTTTGACTAGACGAATATATTTGTTGAGATAGATGTTTCGGATTTTCAGGACTACTATGTTACAAACAATAAGAAGTTTAATTCGGTAAATTGACATTAGGAAGATTATTCCGATTAGGCTGCATTCCTGTAGAAAGGCCAACTTAGCGTAAGCGTTAATTAACTAGCTTAAGAGCTGCATTTCTGTTAACTTTGGCCACCAAATAAACGTAATACGTTGGAAATGACAACAGAAGAAATGAAACTTTTCATTTTTAAGCTCGGTTTAAGAAAAGAAGTAATTTATTTTTTTGTGTAGGTGAATTGAAACTCAAAATTTATAAAAATGACGGTTATTAATCGTAAACTAACCGTTATCATTTTGCGAATTGTTCTTTAAAAACTGAATTTGCACGTGATTAACGTAGAAATGCACGTTTAAAAATTCCAGCAACCAGATGCTTTACTTTTTCGGCAACATTTGTAGGCGCCAGCTGTTGGTTAATATTTTATTTAAAAACTTTCTATATTTTTAATTATTATAAAATGCTAAGAACAAACTTAGTTTTAAGGGTAGGGATGGGTTTTATAAAAAATTGTAATCTATTAAAGAGTAAAATCGTTATTATCATTTACAATATTTTTATAAAACTCATCCCTATCCTCAAAATTAAGTTTTTTTTTGCCATTTTATGATAGTTAAAAATATAAAAAAAAGTGATTTAATAAATGGCGCCACCAAAATTTTAAATGTTGCCGGGAAAGTTGAGCAACTCGTTGGTGGTTTATTTATAATTAAAAAATAATTCAATAATTTTACTTACCAATGATATAGTCGTATTCACTGCCAATAATCTTCGTTTTATCCCTAACGATGTCGAAGAATCTAAAGAATAATATAAGAAACATCGGTGTAGCTCGAATCACATTCATTACTGAATTTCGAATCTGTCGTTCACTTTATTTTTAATTAGAACGAATAAAACTAAGTGTATGTATATATAACAAAATATCTAATTCTAGAGCAATATGTACTTGCTTTACAAGTGTCCTTGATACATTTAATTTGAATTTAAATCTTAAAATGTCAAGTGCGTGAACTGCAGTGTAAGAAATATTAAATAATCTAGTTATGTCAAAAAAAAAAAAAACATTATTCGAGTAAACAAAAGAGAATAAAAATACATGATTTTTATATATAATTAGTTGTGCATTATTATAATTTTTAGTTCTACTTATAAGTCCAGTTTTTAAAACAACGTTGTTCAAATTATATCTTATCGAGATGAACAAGACACTTATAATCAATTTAGTGGCAATCTAATAAAGAATAGAAATTTGAGAGAGGAGAAAGAAAATTAATTATATTAAGACTATTCTGGATGATAGCAACATCTCTAGTTAAAACTTGACTTGTCGTTTTTAAAAAGTTGCGCTAAAAATAAGTTTAATATTATTCTTATATGGTTGGCTGAAGTTATACACTAACATTATTTATAAAGACTTTCATAATGGTAAATATAGTGATAATAAATAATACATTGTCCTTAAGGTTAAGTTTTAAATTACGTGAAATTTATGTGATGTTGCTAATATTTATAAATGTCTTAATAAAAACTTTTATTTGAAATAAATAGGAACGGAAAGAACACGCTACGTATTTAAAAATCAGAATTCAATCGCATCATTGCCTGTAATTTGGGTTACTTAAATTGACCTACTTTCATACAGGAACCATCATTCTCGTTTATCTTCGTGGCATCTTTTTAAGTACAAAAAACATATTTATATGTGAAAATGTATATAAGCAGATATATATACAGTGAACACATGCTATTTTATATTTAATACAATATTTTCTTTATTTCTGTAAGAATCATTTTTTCACTTAGCAGATAATTATTGTAATTACAAAGAAAATATTTGTTTTTCGAAAGCCTATTAAGAATTCAGAGCTTTAACTAATCTATTTGCTTATCTGATACTTGAAGAGATGTTCAATGAATCAAGAAATACAAAGAAATAAAGTATTTCTGTGACCGAGAGGTCGGCACCTTCTTGATGTCACGTCAGGATTGACACCACCGTGTCTTAACTGACACGGAAGCCGCGGCGGTTCAACGATCGGACGTGCGAGCGGTTGCGCTTTAGGGCGATCGTATTCGGGATGGAGGACGGGACAATGTTTCGGAAATAATAGAGGCCTCTTTAACTAAAGCACAACGTTTATTTACAATAAGCATGACTTACGTACAAAATCAACGGGAAATGGAGCTAACGTCGCGATTCCAAGAGAGAGAGTTTACAAAAAATTCGCGTGGCGATAAGTACTTTGTTGAGGCGAGTTCGATAAATCTGTCTGTGCGGAGGGCGGCGTTTCTTGAACTGACGACGAGAGTCTTACTCCTGGCGTCCACGACAGGCGTAAACGGCAGCGTTAATCCAGGTATAGATACAAAGGAACCGGCACATACACAAAGGAAAAATGGCGCACTAGGTAATTTAGTTACTTGGCGAGAGTCGATCAGGGCGGCAACTGACGAATTCTTGAAGTACTGTTTGTCTTTCGATGCAACTTAGGGCGAAGGTGATGAGAAAACGTCATTTAAGCGTCGGAGAACTAAACCAGTGGTTCCCAACCGGTGTTCCGCGGAACACTGGTGTTCCGTAAGCATCTCCCAAGTGTTCCGCAGATTTAGTCGCAAATCGGAAAGTGTACAATCGTATTCGAGCCGCCGAATATCAAAAAATTAAAATCATAAAATTATCATAAACTTAAATATATATGTACGACTCGTACTTATAGAGTGTACTACTGTTTCGAATGAGATAAAGGCAATGATAAAAACTAAATGAAATATGTAAAAAACATCAGGCACAAGTTTCCCATTAAAGTTATTTAGGTATATTTTTTTCTGTCTTAGAACTGGCGTTAATAATATGAGTAGAGATTTTGAATTATAACTGCTCAATTCTAATAAAATAACTGATGACAAGCTTATGTATTTCATATTAACTTAAGTAAGTGTTCCGCTAAAGAAAATTGCTCACAAAAGTGTTCCACATCCTAGAAAAGGTTGGGAACCACTGACTAAACGGATGGTTCGTTCTTATGTGTAAAAGTTGACAGTTAGTTGCTAGGTAGTTGACAAAAAGGCGACAACTATGACGTCATGGCATAACACGGAAAATATACTGTAGGCCCATAATTCAGATACTCATATCACCCCGACGTTTCTAAAATCGTGCTTGTTTTTCATGAGCAAGATCGATTTTAATTAATGGGGTGGAAGGGGTCTGATTTATTTTCTCTCTCTCTTAAGAATATTACAAATAGTAAATTAATATATATTATAAGGTATAAGAAAGCATTAATATATAATATAAGGCTTAATATGTGACTAGATATATTTAATACAAGATAGGATATATCGCTTATTGCCGGTTGTGTATGATTTACAAAGGAGATATTGACTCTCTCTCTCGGTTATGATAACGCGGTCAAAATAAACCACGAAACGTAAATATACGGTTAAGTATCAATGTTTACTTTAGTTTACTAAATATTGGTTACACAAAGTAAATACAAAATGGATAAACAAAGGACAAATATTATCAAAAGGATATGAATATTGAGATATACAAGTGTCAGTATAGTATACAATAATAATGAGATATATAATTGCAATATAGATATCGGTAGAATGACTTTTCCGTAGAATAGTTTAAGGATGATTGTTGGAGTTACGAGGGGGTCGTGAGAGTTGCGAGATGGCGGTGGATCCGGTAATGAAGTGCGGGAGGCTTGTGGAGATGGGTCGGTCCATGTCAAAAAGGCTCGGTTGATGTCATGGAAGGTTTGCTCTAGATCAGGAGGGCAGTTATGATTTATTGGCAGCACGAGGGTCATTGGAACAGTTTGACGGGTTTGTGATTGGGCGAAGCGTATGGCCGCTTGTAAGGCCGCTCGGTTGACTTCGTTGGTCGGTGGATGGTAGGGAGGGTGAAGGTATGTTCTTGCCAATCATTATCGTCGGCCATCTATAAAGGGGAAATATTAAGTATGAATTTAAAATTGTGTTGATGGCCAAAAAAACGGAGAGAGGTTAGAGGAAATCTCGGAGCACGGTACAGGGTGAGGGGAGGGGGAGGGTTGTTTCTGTAGACTTCTTGGATAATAGAGCTCCATCGTAAGATATGATCCCCTTTTCTGAATTTAATGTTATAACGGAGTTTGGAATGGGAGGTCGGATTTTCTAAAAAGTAAAGGTTGATAGCAAAGGAGGGGCGATCGGAAGAGGAGATGATTACGAGAATGGTTTGAGAGTAGCATTCTAAAATAGCAGCCCAAGTGCCTCGTATAGTTTGAGTATCAATCCCTCCAAAAAATATGATATCTCATTTGATGGTCGGTATTTGGGGATGTGATGTTGTAAGATGTCTGCGGAGGTGTGAGCGTGCGCCTTCCCAGGAACAGTTAGTGGATCGGAAAGGACAGAAAAGAGGTCTAAAACGACAGGATTCCTGGTGATTCGGGTAGTTCGGGACATCCATAAAGTTGGTAATTACAAGGCAACTAAGGTGTTAGCGATTCGTTCGGCGATTAAACTTCGAATATGTCCTAGTGGTTCCCGGCACGTGTGGCAGACCGTGATACGCGGTCGACAATCAGAGCAGACAAGGTGGCCGTTGGTGCATTGGTAAGTAGGAGGCCGCACTTGGGCGTAGCAGATGGGGCAAGTTAATAGGGTGACTAAAGTCGAATCCAAGTCGGTGCTCATGTTTAATGTCTGTAAGAAAGATAAGGAAATGGTTTATTGAATGTGGGAGGAAAACCTTCGTACATTGATATGAAGGAAGACGGGAACAATTAGTAGTTACTATACGGAAGGGTTAAGGGACCTGTTCGGTAGATAATTAGGTTACATGCGAGGGGGTGTTCGGTTCCCCGTGGGTGGAGGAGCTCTGTTTGTAGTCGATGGAGAACGTTCAAGTAACTCCAGGGTTAGGACTGGTGGAACTGGCGCGGCGGGCCTGCGAGCGGCCAGTCACACGACATCGGTAGATAATGACGAGGAGCCCTCCTATTCCCAGGGTGACGATGATGGAACTTAAGATAATGATAGTGGATGATGGAAAAGTGGTTAGACGTGGGGTATAATGATGTTGAGTAGAGAGAAGTAGTTCCAGGTCAAGTTCCATTCTATTTAAAGACTTGTCAGCTCGTAATATCTCTAGGTCGGTTGACATTGTGTGGGCAAGTTGGGTCTGGGCTAAGTGAGTTCGAACTAGCTCTAGTACTGTTTCGTTGATGATATTTTCGATGGGAGGTATAATGAAGTGTCGGATGGTTCGAATTTGAATAGATGATTTTCGTTGAAAATGAGATGTGAGGATGATTCCGGGAAGATAGCCCTCGCAAGCTTCCGGAAGGTATAAAATACCTGTATTGTTTATTTTCGTGATTGTAACTGAAGTTTCGTCCCGTCGGGGGGAAAGACATTTAATAGTTAAACTCGTGGGAGTAGGTATCGAATACGTCCAAGTTCCTTGGTTGTCAACTCCTCTGAAAATAGGTGAGTAGGACATCGTTAAACGTCTACATAGTAGGCGATTGATAGATATTTCGTCTCCGAGATATAAAGAATATTCGCAGCTTTGTCGTGGCGACCGCCATATAGAAACATTATGTGAACATATGGAAATAGGAGTTGTTTGGCATTGAGATAGATCATAACGAGTTAATAACATGTACGATTGGCGATTTCTCGATAAGGCAATAACTGGATAGGAGTTGTTATAGTAGACGAAAGCCTTAATAGTTGGATAATGTACTTTTACCTTTGGGTGTACTACGATTAGTTGGAAGGATTTGTTTCTTGAAGATCCATCTTTTATTTAGTTTATCTAATTACATACTGTTTCTCAAAACGACAGACTAGGCTTTCAGATACAAAGATCACACCAGACTGGATAGTAAATAAGATGCCTGGGTCCTAATCTTACAATTGATTCTCCAGGTCAATTATCATGGACAACAAACAAAATTAGTATCTTTGACTAGACGAATATATTTGTTGAGATAGATGTTTCGGATTTTCAGGACTACTATGTTACAAACAATAAGAAGTTTAATTCGGTAAATTGACATTAGGAAGATTATTCCGATTAGGCTGCATTCCTGTAGAAAGGCCAACTTAGCGTAAGCGTTAATTAACTAGCTTAAGAGCTGCATTTCTGTTAACTTTGGCCACCAAATAAACGTAATACGTTGGAAATGACAACAGAAGAAATGAAACTTTTCATTTTTAAGCTCGGTTTAAGAAAAGAAGTAATTTATTTTTTTGTGTAGGTGAATTGAAACTCAAAATTTATAAAAATGACGGTTATTAATCGTAAACTAACCGTTATCATTTTGCGAATTGTTCTTTAAAAACTGAATTTGCACGTGATTAACGTAGAAATGCACGTTTAAAAATTCCAGCATCCAGATGCTTTACTTTTTCGGCAACATTTGTAGGCGCCAGCTGTTGGTTAATATTTTATTTAAAAACTTTCTATATTTTTAATTATTATAAAATGCTAAGAACAAACTTAGTTTTAAGGGTAGGGATGGGTTTTATAAAAAATTGTAATCTATTAAAGAGTAAAATCGTTATTATCATTTACAATATTTTTATAAAACTCATCCCTATCCTCAAAATTAAGTTTTTTTTTGCCATTTTATAATAGTTAAACATATAAAAAAAAGTGATTTAATAAATGGCGCCACCAAAATTTTAAATGTTGCCGGGAAAGTTGAGCAACTCGTTGGTGGTTTATTTATAATTAAAAAATAATTCAATAATTTTACTTACCAATGATATAGTCGTATTCACTGCCAATAATCTTCGTTTTATCCCTAACGATGTCGAAGAATCTAAAGAATAATATAAGAAACATCGGTGTAGCTCGAATCACATTCATTACTGAATTTCGAATCTGTCGTTCACTTTACTTTTAATTAGAACGAATAAAACTAAGTGTATGTATATATATATAACAAAATATCCAATGCTAGAGCAATATTTACTTGCTTTACAAGTGTCCTTGATACATTAAACTTAATTTATATCTTAAAATCTCAAGTGCGTGAACTGGATTGTAAGAAATATTAAATAAACTAGTTATGTCAAAAAGTCATTATTCGAGTAAAAAACAGGAAATAAAAATACATGATTTTTATATATAATTAGTTGTGCATTATTATAATTTTTAGTTCTACTTATAAGTTCTGTTTTTAAAACAACGTTGTTCAAATTATATCTTATCGAGATGAACAAGACACTTATAATCAATTTAGTGGCAATCTAATAAAGAATAGAAATTTGAGAAGAAAAGAAAATTAATTATATTAAGACTATTCTGGATGATAGCAACATCTCTAGTTAAAACTTGACTTGTCGTTTTTAAAAAGTTGCGCTAAAAATAAGTTTAATATTATTCTTATATGGTTGGCTGAAGTTATACACTAACATTATTTATAAAGACTTTCATAATGGTAAATATAGTGATAATAAATAATACATTGTTTTTAAGGTTAAGTTTTAAATTACGTGAAATTTATGTGATGTTGCTAATATTTATAAATGTCTTAATAAAAACTTTTATTTGAAATAAATAGGAATGGAAAGAACACGCTACGTATTTAAAAACCAGATTTCAATCGCATCATTGCCTGTAATTCGGGTTACTTAAATCGACCTATTTTTTGTACAGGAATCATCATTATCGTTTATCATCGTCGCATCTTTTTAAGTACGAAAAACATATTTATATGTAATAATGTATATAAGCAAAGATATATACAGTGAACACATGGTATTTTATATTTAATACAATATTTTCTTTATTTCTGTAAGAATCATATTTTTACTTAGCAGATAATTACTGTAATTACAAAGAAAATTTTTGTTTCTCGAAAGCCTATTAAGAATTCAGAGCTTTAACTAATCTATTTGCTTATCTGATACTTGAAGAGATGTTCAATGAATCAAGAAATACAACAAAATAAAATATTTCTGTAATTAACGCAAGTTTTATATTTAATAATTTTCAGATAAACAGAAGAAAGTTTATTTATCAATAAAAAGATTGTAAAGCAAATTTAAACAATCAAAGTAAAATAGGAAAAGGTTATAAACAGTCCCCTTGGCATTTGCATTGCACAGAACATGACTGCAGGATAAGTAAAAATAATGTCAAGATATTACATTTATGGAAAGATGTATATAGAAGACGTTTTAAGGAATATATTGAAATAATACCAATACAGGAAAGCCTCCAAGTAACAAACAAAATTTGAATATCACCTCTGAAATTTCATAGTTACAACACCACTTGCTTTAGTGACTGTGAAATGCTTTATTAAAAATATTAATTTATTTTTGTTTAGAAAAAAAATCAGAATGCAAAGGCACTGTTGAAAACAAATTAATTTTTTTGAACTTCTAAAGTACAAAAAGTACAATTTAAGACTGATATATGTTTTTATAAATGAATTTAATAGTGAGGATACGGCTTTATGTTCGTCAACTAAAGATTCTGTTCGTATAGTTTGCATTAAATAATGAAATCATTATCTCTTTTATTAAATAAATCACGTTAAGCATAATACTGTTTATTATAATTAGGTTCTTATGTGTCTTTTTTTTTTGCATTAATGACAATGAAATGTAAAACAATGATAAGATTTTATAAAATATTTATCGAAAAGCTTATTTTCTTACTGAAAACGAAATATCAGGTTTGTAATCACGTGATTTAATACGAAATGTAATTTTTAATAATGAACTACATTAATTTTTAACAATACGTCGCATTTAACAATATTCTATTGTTTAAATAGTTTAGCGAAAATGATGCGCTGCATTCGAAAGTTCTTTTCGCGAAAGAGGATGAGAGAGAAAAGAGAACAAAAGTGAATGTCGTCATTAATTGTCGGAACGTAGTGACGACTAATACTTGACTTCGTGCATTCCTTGTCCGCAGAATAACTCTGGAATGAGTTGCCTGATCTTGATCAAATTTCCTTGGACGACTCATCATCACTCAAGGATGAAATGATTAAAATTTCAACTTTCAAAAATGATCCTGTTTTTGTAGAAATGGAGATAGGTGTTTTTCTTCAGTATGGATCATTTTTGAGAGTTGAAATTTTAATCAGTTCATCCTTGAGTGATGATGAGACGTCGTAGAAAATTTCATCAAGATCGGACAACTTATTCTAGAGTTATAATGTTGACAAGGAATGCATGAGGTCAAGTGTTAGTCGCTTCCTGCACGCACGTATAGAAGTACCATCTGGTGGTCGGAAAATATGACAAGCATTAAAACGGTAATTTTGAAAGGTAAATGTTGTCTCTAACTGGACACACAACAAATATAAAGAATCTTTATAGAATAATAAGTTTAAACAAGTCTTCTTTTTAAAACGTGGAGCAGCAGCGATCAATATTGATGGCTTTACGATCCATTCTCTCCTTCGTCTTCCTATCGTTAGTACGAAATTTCGATCTCTAAATGGAAAAGCTGAGCAGAGATTCCAAATTGAGATAAAGTCGCTCAAATTCATCATTATCAATGAAATGTCAATGATTGATGCAAGAATGCTTTACATGATCGAGAGAAGATTGAGAAAGATTAACCCCGAGAAAGATGAGCCGTTTGGTGGATTCCTTATCTATTTGTTTGGTGATTTTCGTCAGCTTCCTCCTGTTAAAGATACTTCTCTCTACTCGAGTGTAGATTCCCAACAAGGTAGATTCGCATTTGATTCTTTTGAGAAGTTCATTGAACTTAGTAATTCTCATAGACAAAATAGCGCAGATAGTTTTTTCACGGATGTCTTACAACATCTAGCTTCGGGTGATTTCTCTAATACAGATCTGAACATTCTGACGACAAGAAATCGAGCCTATTTATCCAGAGATGAACTTGATCAGTTCCAAACGGCAGTAGAGCTATATGCAACAAACGAGCAAGTTAAACAAAGCAATGAAGACTACTTGCAGTCAACTGGATGCCCTTTTGCTTATATAGCAGGGGTGGGCAAGCAAGAGTTCAGTGGGAGCCGAAATGTAGGTTTTGCAAAATGCATGAGAGCCGCAGTTCTGTACTATCGTGGTGGATAGTATGGTAAGGCCGGAAAGGATAGCACTTTCAGCAAGAGCCGCATGTAACTCAAAAAGAGCCGCACTTGCCCATGCCTGTTATATATCATCTGAAAACACTCCAGATATTGCCCTGCCTTCGTCCAAAGATGTCTCAAGCTTTTGGTCTCTCGGCCCCTCCAAGTGTTTCAATCTCTCAGTTAATGCCAGAATCATTCTGAGAGTCAACTTATGGGTGCAAGGAGGTCTCGTCAATGGTTCACTAGGAACTATACGCTACATTATATATGTTCCTAATGCTCGCCCTCCAGCACTTCCTCTGTTTATTTTAGTGGAATTCATCTATGATAATCTGTTTCCAATAATCCCTATAACGCATTTCGAACGACGGCAGTATATTGCCATCTCGTAGACAGTTTCCCCTTACCTTAGCATACTCGATGACTATACATAAATCACAGGGATTAACACTTCCAAAAATCAAAATAGATTAAGGGGAAAAGAAACAGCTATCGGTCTTATCTATGTTACATTGAGTACAGTGAAAAAATAACTGACATAGTATTTTTAAAGAGTTACAATAAAGATCGCAACGAGCCAATCTGTAAGTCCAAGGCCTATAGTGATAGACAGAATGTCATGAAACGTTGGCATAGCAATTAATTAATGGCTTATTCTGACCTTATATTTGTACCTTTAAATGATCCGATAGAAATCAAATATATTGTTGAGAACGAATGATTCTTTGTTTCTTTTTCCCTCATAATCTAGAAAATAAAGATGCGAGCAACTTCGTTCCGACTACACGCTGATGTAGCGTTACTTAAGTAGTTATATCTATAATTGAGATATAATTAATGACGAAATTAACTATATTTATTTATTTATTTTTATTAATTACGAAATAATCGAATTTCTTTACAGGAGAGACGATAAGGCTGAATCTAATGATCAGCAGGATAAAGATTACCCCATAAATGTGTATGATTACTCTTTCTGTAGTAAAATCAAAGTTATTTGTGACTAAGATTGAGTTACTAACGATTTTTTAAATAATTAATTATGATTAATTTTTTGAAGACAAAGTCCTTCCCAAAAAGAGGAATCACCACTTATTAACTTTGTGTTCCAGACATTACACTTTTGGCGACTGACCTTCTCTTTTAGGCTACTGGCAGCCAAACAGTCCTTTAAATAGATAAACATATATCCAATTAAAAATATAAACATTTTTAAAAAACAGGAACTGGTGATGTAAGGTCGATATAAGTAACCCTAATTACAGGCAATGATGTGATAGAATTCTGGATTTTAAATACGTAGCGTGTTCTTTCCGTTCCTATTTATTTCAAATAAAAGTTTTTATTAAGACATTTATAAATATTAGCAACATTACATAAATTTCATGTAATTTAAAACTTAACCTTAAGGACAATGTATTATTTATTATCACTATATCTACTATTATGAAAGCCTTTATAAATAATGTTAGTGCATAACTTCAGTCAACCATATGGGAATAATATTAAACTTATTTTTTGCACAACTTTTTATAAAATACAAGTCAAGTATAAACTAGAGAAATTGCTATCATCCAGAATAGTCTTAGTACAATTGATTTTCTTTCTCCCTTCTCAAATTTCTATTCTTTATTAGATTGCCACTAAATTGATTATAAGTGTCTTGTTTATCTCGATAAGATATAATTTGAACAACGTTGTTTTAAAAACAGGACTTATAAGTAGAACTAAAAATTATAATAATGCACAACTAATTATATATAAAAATCATGTATTTTTATTTCCTGTTTTTTACTCGAATAATGACTTTTTGACATAACTAGTTTATTTAATATTTCTTACACTGCAGTTCACGCACTTGAAATTTTAAAATATAAATTAAGATTAGATGTATCAGGGACACTTGATCTAAAACTTCCAATGAACGAGTGGCCATAAAACAATAAAGAAAAAGCGCTTTTTTCTTTATTGTTTTTGTATGTTCTTATGCATTGTTCACGATATTCTTCGCATTTATATGGCGTAAAAATTCATACGTCAAGTTAATAAAAACTTGACGTATTAATTTATACGCCATATGAATGCGAAGAATATCGTGAATAATGCTAATGTTGATCCAATTCAATAATAAACTATTTTCTATCATTAGCACAAATTATTTATTTTACATTTTCAAATAACACAGTATTTAAAAAGCAGTTATTTATTTACACTTTCAAAACTATAGGCTTACTCGAAGAGAAATCGATGTTCTATAATCATTAAGTAGGCATTTCATTATACTCTCTTTGCTGATGACTTGGTTGTGGTAGCACCGACAAAAATTTCTCTCCAAAGGAAAATCAATCAATTAAATTCGCATTTTAAGTCTAAATATTTAGCAGTTAATCCAAGTAAAACTAAAATAATTATTTTTCGGAACAACAGTAAAATATCTGTTAACGAAACAAAAATTTATCATGAAAATATCCTGCTACAAACTGTCAATGAGATAAATTACCTAGGAATTAATTTTGACTGGAACTTAACATTTAAATCGCACATTTCTAAACTTAACAATAAAGTCAATCAAGCAATCGATGATCTTTTGTTTTTATGCAGCAGATTGAAAACTTCTGACTTAAGAATACACATGAAACTTTACAATTCGATTATTAATCCAATGATATTTTACGCCAGTCCCATTTGGAGCTTGGATTATCTCTACAAATTAGAACGATTCCATATTTACTATCTACGCAGATTATTTCAGTTAGAACGGACAATACCCGGATATGCACTACGTCATGAAACCAATCGTATATGGTCCTTCCCGTTCATATTAAAACGAATCATTAAATTTTATTACAGACTCAAATTCAATAGTGACAACAATTTGATTGCTCTATATCATGAAAACATCAAGCAAAGTAAACTTCAAAAAAATAAACAGCTATGGCATAACAAATTAAAAACTATCTTCAACTCTTTTGGAGTATCAGAACTACTATTTCAAGATAACATTCAAGATTGGAAAACAGGCTACTCACTACTTTTAAACTCAGCTATGGCACAATCCATAAACAAAGATCAGTTCTCCTTACATAGCAGTAAATATCATCCGTGGTACTTAGATATATTTAAAATACCATCAGTTCAATCATATATGTTGTATTCGGTAAACTTGAATGTAAAACGCTTTATAGCACAACTTCGTTTAAATAAAAATTCGCTGTATGTTAACAACACTTACATAAGCTTATCAACAAAATGTTTCTTATGTAACTCCGATGATTCAACACCTTATCATTTAATATTAAAATGTCCAAAATTAAATGATATTCGTGAACACTATGACATAACTCGAACTTATAAATGCAACTCGCTAATAGAATTGTTAAAAAACTTCAACAAAATGGGTAAAAAAGACTTATATAAAATTTATAACTATTTTTGTAAAATAATCGACATTTATAAAAACAAAACAAACTAACACTAATGAAGTATTAAAACATGTTATTATTAATGAAATAGAACAATAAAATTGTAAGATTCAAATTAAAAATGTTTGGAATGTATTCGTGGAAAAATAGGTGTAAATTAAAATCAAAAGTATTGTAAAGTAAAAAACAAGTAAACAATGTAAATGTAACCCCCTTGTAATAGGGAAGAAATTTCCAATAGACAATAAATGATGATGATAATCATTAAGTAGAAATGTCCACAAAATATTCTTAGTTTGAATTTAGTGTATATTTAGAATATTTTTTTATTTTCAGAGACGCAAAATAAATACAGAACAAAAAGCAAGGGCATCCTCATCGAGCCATTCTCATGTTGTAACTTTCCTGGGTTACTTCAAAACAAATGAGGTAAATTTTAACCCTTTACATTGGAATTATTGGTGATACTTTATGGTTCTATGGAGTAATAATTCTTATTTTTTAGTCTCTGTTTCGTCTCCGTCTATATTGACGAACAGTACTTAACTAATTATTTACAAAATAATGGACGCCTTCGAGAAACCCAATCCAAATTGATTACTTCTCAAGTTGCTTCGACTATCATGTTTATTCATAATAGAGGTTACTTTCTAAATCTATTTATTCATTCATTTGGTCAAGAAATGTGAGTATATGATAAAATTTGTTTCTATCTTCGACAGAAATAATTGATGGAGACATCAGTTCGAATAACATCATGCTCGATAACACCAAAGGAGCACATTTAATCGATTTCGGTCTCTGCACACTGAGTAGTGTATACTGCATAGCTTAATTTTCGTTGAACTGTAGAATTTTTACTGATTGATTTTCTTTATGTCAGTTTGAACGTAACCCGAAAGAATTTTGCGAAACTTTGTTCTATCTTTGTCCAGAAATTATTGAGGGTAAGCTATGTGGTCAGGTGTTCGGTTCGAATTTAATCACGTCATTTTGTTTACATTTGTGTAATCATTATTTTTAGGTTTGGTGGGTCTACTGCGATTGGTGGGCATTTGGAACCGTATTATACCAAATGTAAATCGGAGGCACCCATTCGACATTTATCTATAAAATCTGAAAGTTGACATAAATTCATCACCCATTATCGAGATGATAAACAGTAAGCGATTATAATTTTGAATTTATTCACGATTAAAAAACAATGGTTAATATAAAAATGCCTTTTTACTTGCTCAAAAGTTGAACAACAGAAATAAACATTTGAAATACATCGTACTGTAGTTATACTTTTATAATGTATAATCTCTATTGCTAAAAAATCGAACCTGCCTTTATATTTTTGACAGTGAAAAACGTGAGTTTGATTTAAATTAATTTATTGTTAAGTTGTTAAACAATATAATTACATGATTTTTTTAGTATCTTTATTTGTAAGTTGTAACTTCCTCAAAATTAAATTGCCGTTGTTATATGAAAATTATTTCAGCTTCTCTTTGTACAATAAGTTGTGCCTTTATACTTATGGGTCGCACCTTAAATACCTACATTGCTTCCCAAAATCCAACCCCTAGGTCCTCGTTCTGGGAAGTGGAAATGTCACTCGATGATTTCGAGTGGCAGCTAAAGGGGCTCTGTGCAATAAATATACAAACTTTAGCGTTTTCAAAAGCTTGTTCGGTTATTCATAAGATTATAGTGTTATTACAAATGTTTCTATAAAATGGCAATTCTATAAAACATCGGGATATTTTATAGATTTGCTAAAACTTAGTATAAATATTTTTTAAGTATGCATTGATTAAAAAGCACTGATATTCTATTTAAACTGTTTGACAGGAATAGAGGAAAATATTACTCTCAATTAATTAACATTTAATGATGACTAATTTATCTCATTTTATTCAAATATTTTTATTTACTGACGTAACTCTTACCGATATAATAATCTATCGCAATATTATAGTATCGGTACGTTTTACAAACTGATTTTTGTGGACTGCAATTTGAAAAAATTGTAGAGCTATAAATTCCCACTGTCGCCCTTTCGCACGTCTTTCGTTAATCTGGAGAACGGCATTTGATGAAATTCGAGACAAGGTATGAAAACAATAGGGGCAGGAGGTCCTGATTAAGAGAATGTGAACAATCAGTGACGAATACGTATGGAATTATTTGATTAAAATTGATTTCGAATATGCTCGGAATTAGGAATGTGTTTAAAAACACAGTGTTTAAAATGTATTTTAAATGCCTGCTGATAAAGGGCAAACAGATCCGAAACACAATATTAAAGTGTATGTGTTCAGGTGATTTAAATAAACAATATTGTTTCTGATCTGTAAGACCTAATTGCTACATTCATAAATCCAGTATAATAAATCCTGTTAATTGATAAAGTACTAGCAGACGAGATAAGTTTAAATATAAATGAGGATGTTTGTTTGTTAGCTTTACACTTCTAGGCCGTTCGACCATTCTACGTTACTCGGCAGTTTCATTTAAATACTTCTAAGTTATGTAATATCCTACATCCCCTCGAAATATTTATTGAATTTGTGTAAAAGAATTTTTATTTACTTAATTTTATTTACTTTAAGATTTAATTTATTGTTTTACACTTAGCGCTATCTGTTGGAGAAAAACTTAACAAAATCATAAACTAAATATAATTCTTACAAAACAAGATATAATTTTAAAAAAACGTATATTACATTGACTGAGTTAATGCGACAGGTATCTATCAGCAAGTATCTATAGCAATTGCCACTCGATATTTTTCATTTCTAAACGATACTTTCTTAAATCTAATAAGTGTCCTCCAGTAGAGGAATGGATAAAACAGCCGAACACCGGTAGTTAGTTTTTTGGGAAGTTGGGCATGGCCAGAGGGCTGACCACGTGCAGTATTTTGGGTCTTCTTCACTTTAGTAACACCTAAATAGGTGCCATCTGTACATAAAAGTCTTCCCGGGAGGCATTTCCTTCGGCAGATCGCGTTGCTGTAACAAAATAAACAAAACTAATTATAACGAGTGATTATTTATTGTGATATCGTCACAATGTTCTCAATTCCTTTAGTGGTATTTAATAAGGTTCATCTTTGTTAGAGTAGATAAATAAAACATTACTAAATCGTTTATATTTAATCATGCGAATAATAATTTATAAAACAAATCTATCCTGACGTTTAACGGGCAATTTTAGGTATTACGTAAAGCATGACGTATAATCACAGTAGAAAAAATAGAAATTTATTATTACACTAATAAATGAATTTTTTAAATGTTAATGTTTTTATGTATTTATTTAGAATACATAAAACATTAGTAACTAAAAAAAGAAATAATAATAATTATCGATAAAGAATATTGATTAAATGTTTTAAAAATTCGTTGTTTTATTTTGCAGTTTACTTGTTATAAATTAAGAAAATATGTGTTTAGGGTATCAAATATTAACTATTTGAATATTGTTTGTATGTTATTTGTGCTGCAACACATTATAAAAGATATATATACAATAAATTTTTTACATAATTATGCGAGGAAAAACATATAATTAAGTAATTCACATCACTTAGAACACTCTTTACGTAGAAATATTCTAATATTGAGTAAAATATAATATATACATTACATTTCATCGCATTACATAATATTACATTATACTTGTACGCTATAATATACATATATGTAATACGTTCGTATAATTTTAGATTTTATCTTTCGAAGAGTTAGCATTTGAAAACTTTAAGTTAAGAATAATCAATTAAAATTATTTTAATTAATTATTAAAGTTATTTTAATTAAAATTAGATTAGATAAAATAGTTACAGTGGCCTAGTTCTAAATTTTAAATTATTTATTCAGCAATTTTAATGATATTTGCATATTACATTTGATATATTACATTACAATTTGATGTATTACATTATCGGTTTAATACAAAAATAGAAATAGTTTCGTAAAACTTCCTTAGAACTAATCACGCATCTGTAAGCGTTAAGTAAACATTATTAGTTTGAATTTAATTATTATTCATGAGTGTTGCAAGGTATCGAAAAATATCAACATATATAAAGTTAAGAAAACAATATGCATCAAAATATTTTAATATATAATAGGTATTTATATATTAATATTGTGTAACATAGAATAATAAATTATTTTTTAATATTGTTAGTTGTATTTATTATATCAAAATGCAAGCTTATTAGCAATATTGTGGGGGTAAACAGTGATTAACTGTAGTATAAAAATTTGTATGGAATCTTTCTTAGCAGCAACAACGTTGCCTGGCAGTTATTGATAAATTTCTATATCTTTTGTTTAAATTATCTAGAAACTACTTTTACTTTCCCGGCTGTTATACGTAATACGGAAAAGTATTGTAATCACGTTGATTTTGATTCTTTTTGGGTTCAATGATCTCAAAACGTCGAGATTTGCAAAGACCCATATGTCGAATTTGACACGATTACGATATTTTTTTGTGTTAGTATATGTTCCTGTAGGGTAGTATATGATGAAATAAGACTGAAATGACTAAATAAATCGTTCATATATGTTTGAAAATTCATAGATTTGAAATGAAACTTTTGTACAAATAATAATAAATTCTTTTAGAAATTTGAATTAACTTATCGATTTAAGTAACTTATGCTCATTTTCGATTAAATAGAGAAAATGCTGTAATTTTTAATTATACTATGAACAGTTTCGGTTTACATAAATCTTTATATTATGTGTTTTTTTTTCAAATTACACGATGTAATAGATACTTGCTGATATTCTAATAATGGAATATGTTTTTACTTATGTCCATCTGGTTTTTACGTTAATACAACTATATACATAGATTTCGAAAGAAATTAGTCACATGTTAAAGTTTTAGCTATTATTTTGTAGTAATACAATACAATTTCATTCCTTCGACGTAAACGTTGACATAGGAGGTACGACGATGAATGCAATGATTATAAATGATTTTAAAATATTCTGATCGTATAATGTAACTGAAGAAGAAAAATGAAGGATTAATGTCTGGAAAAAACCTTGTTTGTATTTTTTTAAAGTTCGCGGTGGTGGAAATTTAACAATTTCCACTATTTAAATGGGATATTTGCAGGAATGAGAAATTTAATGTATGTGAATTAATTTTGGAATTAGTTGTGAATAATTTTGCAAGTATTTAATTGTAAAATTCGCCACTTATTAAACAGAAGTATAAACTGAAAATGGCAAAATAACCGAAATGCATTTTGTAAGTACAACTAATGGCAAAAATTATCGTGAAGATATTTTTGAAGTTTTTTAAACGAGTAGCAAATAAACAAAACAAGCAATTAATACAAAATAGTTTTTAACAACAGTCAAACTTTTTGATTACTTCAAAATGTTTTCATCGCGTTGAGATCTGAACTGTTTGCTCGCCAGTCTATTGTGTTGACATGCTGTTTTAGTGAAAAAAATTTATAATAGTTCGTGCTCCGTGTCAAGATGCATTGTCATCTTGAAAAATGGCTTTTTGAGTTTCAAAAGTATAACATGTTAAAGTTATCCTTTTTAAATAATTTTTTTCTAATTATTCTTCTTACATTTCAATCGCTAGTTCTAATTTATTTAAATTATCATTAAGCACCATATACATAACTGGATGATAATTCTATAAATCGCACTTGAATAATAATGCAGAATTTATAAAATAAAACTTTTATAATTTAAAATAATTTTATATCAATATTTTGATATTGTATATAGTATAAAAATATTCTGTTCCATGCACATTAAATATGATATTAAATTTCGTTAAATAGGTAAAAATTAAAGCTTTATTCTTTTTAAATTATATTATCTCTATTACAATATTCTATAACTTTTAAAAGTTTAATTTCTGAAAATTTTTAATTGACAATTTACAAAAATTAAGTTTATATATTATCTATATTTGTTCTATAAGAAAGATCATGAGCTAACATTAGATTTGAAGTTTTTTTCTACTATATGCATGTCGAGTGTTTTAACACACTTCTTCAGTCATATGTGTATTGATATTATTAATAATTTAGAATTTCTTCAGTAATTTATAAATATTGAAGGCATACATTAAGATTTACCGATCTTCTTAAAGTCTTTTGCAAATATCTTTTCACACTTCACAAAATTTAAATGTATTAGCATTAAATCAATTATTATTCGTTATAACAATTCATTAAAGTTGTGAGTAATTTAAAAAAAAAAAAATTTAATGCAGATGACTAACGAAAATTACAAAACACTCGAAATGTATTTCATAAAATAAATAAATTTGTTTGCGTGGGTTCCTGGTCATTCTAGTGGAACAAATAAAAAAGAAGTAATAACTGACAGTTCTTTATAATAATATAGAAATTATTGAAATTCCAATTGTATTCTATAATTGATGGCTTTTCAATATCATGTCCGAAGCTTTTTCTGCAATCATTATAGTCGGAGCATTTGTATTACCAGACACGATATTTGGCATAACAGAAGCATCCACAACCCGCAGACCAGTTACGCCCTTCACTCTGACAAAAAAGAAAAACGTGATTTTATTATAGTATTATTTTACAAAATTAATACTTGAAAGTAAAGACATATTCTTCGCAAATAAACAAATAAAAATTTATTAATTTCTATGATATTCATAACTTTCATTTGCGTTTTTAAAGTATAATTAAATAAGTAAACAATTTTATAATATCGGTTTTTTTGCGCAACAAACTTAGTCTTATTATTAAACTTAATTTACTTATATTTCTTGCGTAAGTAATACTTTAATTATAGAAACCTTAACTGGGGGTCTACTACAGCTGTTGGATCATTAACTGCACCCATCTTGCATGTTCCAACAGGATGATATATGGTGACGGTAAGAGTTCGAATCATACATTCGAGGTAAGAATCGCTTTCTCTTTCAAAATTTTCGCAGCCGGGTAGCAAATTTGGAAACGGTCGTGCTCCAAAGTCTTTCAGCGGTTGTAATTCAGTCAATTTTTTTACTATTTTCATAGCTATGATTTGATAAATAAAATAAATTTTAGTATCATGTATTCAATACAATCTGTTTTTGTTCAGTTATTTTATTTATTTGAACCTGTTCATATTGGAATTTATTCTAAATTCCAGTATGAACATTCTCTGTTTCTCAAATAATTGTTGCTCGTAAAGTGACTGGTTACAGTTACTAAGTAATATAAACAATAATTTATCTGAAAGTACCTTTAATTACATTACAAATTACTTGTTTAAAAAGTGTTTAAATTAAAGTTGATTGTAAAATACAACGAAATCAGTCAGTTAGAAATCGTTTAACTGAACTTAAATCAGAAACATACTATCTAAAATTTACAATAGAAACAAATAGAAATCGTCGAGGATTTACATTTTTAGTTACCATTTAGTTCGTTACCATTAGGTAGATTAAGTCTACTGTATAAATATAAAAGATTCAAATACTTAGAAATATTCAGTAAATATTTAATAACATTAATATATATAAATATGCCGCAAAACCTTATTAATTTTTAATTCGTTTACGATTGTTACGACAAAGGAGAACATGCAAAATGTAATAAAGTTTTTCGTAACTAAGAATATTTATAAATACAGTGGGTGATCGATTAATATCAAATTTCGAATTTCATCCGGACCTTGCATTTAAATAATTTTTTGTGCGCTAGTTGATTTCTGTTCTCTGAATTTTTGTAAATGCTTTTCTGAACTTTTTATTTAAAAAAGAAACTGATAATATTATGGAGCATAAAAAGAGTGGAGTGTCAAGTACTATGCACACCGTAGAAACTAAGCAAGAGATAATAGCCAAGGTAGAGAGTGGGCACAAGATGTCTGATGTTGCTAGGCAATATGGCTTGAACAGGTCTACAGTAGGCACAATCTTAGCTATGAAAGATATATCAAGAAGTCTCAAGCAGCTAAAGGAGTAATGAAAATCACATCTGAGAAATAAAGAGCATTGAAGAACTCATAATGGAACCTAAAACTGTGACGACAGAAGAACTCCAAGAAACTCGGCGAGATGTGTTTTCTTCCGAAAAAGAGGAAGACGAAAAAGGATCAATGCCGATATCTGCTATTAAACATCTTTTGAAGAAGTGGGAGGATGTCGGAACAACGGCCATCCAAATGTCATGCAAACCGGAACGAGGTTAATAGGCTTGGGATCTCTACAGTTACAGTGCTATTAATTACTTCTGAAAAATCCTGAAGAGAGAAAAGCAATCGACATTGGATAGATTCTTTAAACCCCACAAACGGAAAAAACATGACTAATAAAAATGCAAGACTGTATTACAGGGTCATTATTATTAAAGTTCCACTTTGAAATGTCCATAAGAGGAAAACTACTGGACAGAATGTTATCAAACTTGGTAATAGTTTACAGGAAGTCATGTGATTTTATTTTCCGCCAAAAAAACATAGTTCAAAAACTCATCACCTGCAGGGAATGACGCTGTATGCAATATTGTTAAACAAATTAAAACATAAAGACATCGGTTGAAAATGTGTTTAATCGATTCTAAAACGTGTTACAAAGCATGTTCAATGTGGTGTCCACCATATTTTAAAAGCAAGTTATATTCCTCCTAATATGCTAAGAGCTACTCTTGGGAACACAGTAATGCGATTTAACTTGCTTTCAGAAAATGGTACATCTACTGGTAAATTGGGGATCACATATACCCCACCTGCATGTGAATGCAACTTGTTGATATCATTTGCATTTAGATTTTTTGTATTATTTAGACATAAAAATTGCATCACGTTGTATATCTAACAATGAATGTTGTCAAAGAAGAGTGTAGTGAAAGATAGAGACAAGTTTCAGTTCCTACAGCTTCTGTTCTTCAATTGATTGGCCTAGTGAAGAGCATTAGTATATTACTCTAGAGTCTAGACAATTAGTTTACCTCAGTAGAACTAGCTGAAAAGCTCAAGCATTAAAAGCCTACTTGTGGTCAGAAGGAACTTATGGTTTACTCTATCTGATTGTTTGGCACAATTAGATTGAATAAACCACAAGTTTCTACTGAGTGTAACCTCAGTCCTCGTCAGCAACTTGGTTCTACTGTCTTTGGTCACGCTTTGGACATACATGACCATATGTTCTTATGTCCTGAAAAAAACAAAGCAGATGATTATGGATTATAATGTCACCAAAGGAGGAATTGATTCACTGGATCAGTTATGTAGCACACATTCAACACGTAGGAGTACTCTAAGATGGCCGATGACTGCTTTCTTTGATATGTTAGACATTGCAGGTGTCCATAGCGCAGTTATTAATGCAATAGGAAGAAAGCAGCACGGAGAATGTTTTGAATGAAAATAAAGATGTTGGGTATGTTTCTGATAAAAGAACACATACCTAGATGTGACATATATGCCATTCCATGAGAGTTGAAGGCAATTATCTCCAAAATTAGTCAACAAGAAGAAACAGAAACTGAAGTACCAGCTTCTGATGTGCCAAGAAAAGGCCGGTGCAAAGTCCCGCAAAGTCAACGTGATATAAAAATAAAAACCGATGTCTGAAATATGATGCATCCATATGTTTAGAACATACAAGTGGATCACTCTACAAAGAGTACTGAGTTTAACTTTAATAGATTGTGTACTTTAATAGATTGTGTACTTTTGTACCATAATGTATCCTTACGTTTAGTTGAAATTGTGTTGAAACATATTATAAGCAAACAAACGGAATGAGGTCTACCTAAACTCCCATCGTTTAAGTGCGATTTTATTTCATCAGAACGGTTAAGGAATAGTCATTCACTCCTCTGCGAAATATACACCAACTGACAAAACTGTTCGAGCAGGCGGGTGTCCAGTTAAGAATAGATGATGTTCAGCATCTGATAGGTTCATGCCTAGTGTTTACAAGCCGCGGTTACTGTTGTACTGTACATACCGATGTCACTACTGTACGGTCTGTTATGAACATTTTGCAGTTGCTGCTAGTTTGTACCACCCACTGGCTAAAAACTACACTGAGTTCTGTTTTGACCCTGTTTACTCTGTATATTTAGAAAATGACAACGGACCGGATTACATCTGTTCGAGGACCGGAGGGTGTCCACCGCTGTTTTAGACATTACTTTTGTTTGGAAATCCTCTTATACTTTTAAATTTAAAGCATAAAATATAATTTCTAAACACTTACCATTAATAAGTGTTACTATATCATCAGTATGAGATAAATAATTAGGTTGAATGATTGGATACGTGTAAGGATCAGTATTTCTCAATTTCACATAACCTTGACTTTTCGGATGTAGTAGAACAGGAAACATAGTAAATGAGTCTCTATTAAGAAATGGTTCATAGTATTTTGTCCATACCTGAAAAATTTACGCTTGAATGGGTATAATATTTTTCATAAATAAGTAAATTTATCGTATCAAATATATATTACTTCATCAGAGAATCCATTATCTTCTCTTAAAAAATTGCCTCCATCAGAAATCGAGCTGCCGGCAACAAAGTGTATTTCTATATCAGGATAATCTTCGGAAGCATTCGCATATTTTGTGTTTAGGAAAGAAACTGCTTCCACTCCCATATATAGAGTCCATGGACCTTATTTTTAATTACAACAAGCGTAATGTATTGTTTAAAGTTTCTTATAAATGAAGTAATTAAAACTTTTTACCTCTTCCTGCAATAACATATTGAGCAGCGTAAACAGGATTAGCAACTCTGTATCCCACAATTGATACCGGTTTGTCAATTAAATATTCGGCTGGAGTAAAAATATGATCTTGAAGATTTGATCCAACAGGAAGGTTTGAAATAACTGGAATCTGGCAAAAAATCATTAATATTAATGCGATTTTTGATCATCAGTTAATATTTATTAACTGATTGTTTGTTTTGGTTAATACTTCAAACTTTTCCAACTCTTCTTTTGGACCAATACCCGAAAGCATTAAAAGCTGAGGTGTGTTTATAGTTCCTGCTGAAACTATGATCTCTTTCCTTGCTTTTACAATGTAACTCCTATTGAAACGATCGAATTTAACAGCTACCGCTCTTTTTGAATCGTCGAATATGATCTGTGAATAAAAAATTATGTAATGTACTGTACATTAAATTATTCACTTTGGTATTATATTTTATTATAAAGAAATTAATTTGATTGTGTTTTGCACCATTCAAGAAGTTATCAAAGACTTACCTTGGTAACGAAAGAAAAGAGCAAAATACTTAAGTTTGAACGATTTTTTTCTATTGGTTGTATAAATGCTTTATTGGTACTGCACCTTCTTCCATTTCTGGCAGATGACTGTACAGGAGCAAAACCTAAACATTTTAAAATATATTGATTAAAATTGGCGGACGGTATTTACACTTCAGAAATACAAGACAGTTAACGTTGTCCCTGACTGTAAATGTTCTCTGTCAAAATTGTTACTCTATTGCTCATCCTCTCGACTTTCATTCGCACTTATCCGCTTTTTCTGTTGAATATGCCTTGTATAAAATACATGGATGATACAATATCTTCAAAAATTACTGGTGATTGAGAAGACGTAGTTGTGGATTGACATTTTTTATTTTATATTTTTAAAATATATTGTTTTAATGTGACGAAATTCTTTCCACAAAATCGAAAATTAAAAGTTTTCATAACATTATTAAAAAATGTAACTTTCTTTTAACTGGGTTGCAATTTTAAATTGCAGACCCACCCATTCCCATTATCGCCTGTCCGTCTGGACTTCGTTATTTAAGTTTTAGTTTTCGACAGTTATTCACTTTTAAATTAGTCACTTAGCAAAATACGAAATAAAAAATCAGAAAACAATCAGCCGTTCCGTTCAAAAACTGTTCATGATATTTTGACGAAAGTTTCGAAGTATGATTAAAGTTTTCTCTTACAAAAATTCTTCATAATACTTTGAATTCTGGATTTGTATAGAAATTAAATCGAATACAATCTATTTAAGCGTTAACATTTACATATTTCATTAGTAAGACGAACCTATTTGTTTTGCTCCATTGACATCTCTAACAGGATATCCAAGCATTTCTCCAGCTTGTAAAAATGCTGCTCTTAGCGGAGTAACATATCGTGAAGAAGAAACAGTTTGATATCCACCAGTACTATGATAACCTTCAAGAATAATAAATAAATTCATTATACAATATCAAAACTAGCAAAAATGTTCCAAGATTTTTAAATATAATTCCTACTAATACCATAATGTTAAAACATTTAATGCCATTTAATAATATAAAATATTCTCATAGAATCTTATTTTTGTAATACATTCTTCCATTTTTATCCTCAACAGGGTAAATTTGGCCAAGAGTGCTTTGATTTTCAGTATATAAGAAATAATATGTGAATGAAATTCGTTCAGGTTTTTAATAAGGTTTTTATAAAAGCAAATATATTTACTTTATAAATATTTACTTTTATAATTAATGAAAACAAACTACAGTACATATTTCCTTACGATATTAATATTTAAAATTTTCGATTATTTTAACGATGACGTTAATGTTATATTTCAAGTATTTAAAAATATTGTATACTAACCACTGTCTACGTTGTTAATATCCGTATTGTCTTCAGATTTAAGGAAATAAGGAAGAACCTCATCCCCACTCCATCCTTCTGCACCATTTTCAGCCCATTGGTCATAATCTTTGAGATTTCCTCTTATATAAACCATGCCATTTATAACGCTGGAACCACCTAAAACCAGGCCTCGTGGCCATCTAGATTGCTTGTAAAGAAATAAAAAGCTCTTTGAAATTTTTATTATTTCAAAAACTATAAAATTTAATATATAAAGAATGTTAATTTGTTTGTTTTAAATGAAATTGAATAAATGTCATCCTCCTGCCAACAACAAGCCTCTTATCACACCAGAAAGATTGCTGCAGTTGAATAGAAAAATAACTCAAGAATATACTATGAGAAAGTAAATAGTGTATATATAGAGGTTGCTGATGTTGCTCAGTTTGAATCGTTTGTCCATGAAATGTTGTTCATCGACCGAATATCAATTGGAATTTAATTTAGAATGGCACGTTAGATTTCAACATGTTCCTTTGGAGACATTTATGTAACATGTTCTGTTGAAAACTATGAAAGTATGCCATTAATGAAGCCGCCCTCCTATCTACCCAGTAACAGAAGAAGTACCCAGTAGCATATTTTGTGCATGTAGCATGCACAAAATATTAACTTGGCGCATTTCATGATTCAAGCTCGATAGCTTAAGTGTTCGGTTCGTTTGTGTAGAAATCTGATCTGAGTGATCAGCCAGGCCAATTATAAATTGAAATATAGCTGTTAAATCCCGAGAAAACATTACATCTTCGGAAAAGAATGATAAAATTGTCGTCGATTTAGTGTGGTTTATTTCGGTTACGACAACACGACACATGGACGATCCGCCAAGCGGATCCCTCTCTAGAGCACTTTTATGCAAAACTGGCCCTTATGTTGGTGTTACAAACGTGAAGACAACCCGGAAAACGCCATATCACCAGCCTTGCCAACCTCATTGACAAGGTGCGAACCCACGACCAACTATCAGTGTACAGTGGTTTTATCCATTCAGTCAATGGTGGGTGTTAAAATTATCAATTTAACAAAGGTGGATTTTAATCTGACATCTATTAGTCTCTAGATATTGAAAAACAATAAACATCAGCTTAGAAAGTATTAATTAAATTAGTATTATAATAAGCATGCCATGTGGAAATTCTAACAGGCGATAAATTTGCATCTGGAGTGTAGAATTGAATAGTGTTATTCCGGGTATTCTGGTATTTGCAATATGCATGTATAAATATACAGGTATTCATTTTGGTAAGATATCTGAAAGAAAATTAAATTCTTTTCACAAAAATAATAATGCTATACATAGACAAAGACGAGAACTAAAAGATTTTCATGGCGAAACGTGTGTTTTCAGTAGGGTTTCTCAAACGGGATCCCGGGATTTCGGTTGTTTTTTTAACCCGTGAAATTCTTTTCATCCCGGGAAATCCCGCAAATTTCGTAAAAGTTCACTTTTATGTTAAAGCTGTGGAAATTTTGCCAATAGAAAGTATAATGAACTTAAACTGTCAGAGTACATTTGTATCTGTTAATTTTAAACCTACTTATTAGTTTTCTTAAAAAAAATTTCCTCGTTATGGCATGTCACAAATGGTCAATAATCAATATGAAGCTTATTTGTGGCAGGACTCTGAAAATTCTTTACTTGTCAGAACCTGTAATATCTGGAATAATTGTGCTTATGCTGTCTTAATTTTTAACCATCCCCAGTAGCTTCAATAACTGCGTAACGCCAGGTTGTGCAAATTGGGTAAGGATACAAACGAGTACGAAGTCTGCAAGTATGAAGTTTTTCTTCATAAACTTAATTATTAAAGCCAAACGAATTGCCGAATTATAGGGCTATAAGCTCGTTATTAAAGCAACCGAGGCAGACAAATCAAGAATACTAGAGAGCAAAAGAAGTACTACAATCTCGAAAACGAACTAGAAATCTTCCAGGCTACAGGTGAAAAAACACATAATATCTGTTTTCTCTTAAATGCATTAAACACAATTCCACTCATATCAATTGAATCAGAAAGAACATTCTCGGTAGCAGGACTTTTCATTAATGAAATAAGAATCAGATTGAGTAACGGGAGTATTGACCATCTTTGCTTTTGAAAATCTTATTTTAAAAATTTACAAAAATATTTTGTATTATGTTTTATTTAAAAAACGAAAATTACCTGCAACTTGAACACAAACTATATGGTGTATTTTCTCGGACACATGGCAAATTTCATCACTAAGTTTTCCTCAGTTGATACGTGTATTAAGTTTTGTACACGTTTCGGGCTGTTGACGCCCCTCTTCAGCCAACTTTAAATCACAGATTTTTGCAAACATAAAATTGTTTTAAAACCTCTCTGTACATTAATTAATTTTTTATCATCTAGTCGATCTTTTTTCATCGAGGCCAGAGATTCTGTTGTACAAACGAATTCTTATTGGTTTTGTTGCGTATGACTCTATTCATTTACATAGTGATGTGGTAGATGGGCCACCTCGTGGCAATCTTCTGTTTATAGGCATTAATTTTTATTTTATTATTTTACATAAAAATAATTTACTTTTTAGTTTATATAGAAATAATTTACTTAGTTCCAATTTATAATATGCTGAGCCAATTTTCGTTTATTTTTATAAAAACTTTAGTATAAAATAAACGAAAATTGGCTCAGCATATTATAAATTGGAACTAAGTAAATTATTTCTATATAAACTAAAAGTAAATTATTTTTATGTAAAATAATAAAATAAAAATTAATGCCTATAAACAGAAGATTGCCACGAGGTGGCCCATCTACCACATCACTATGTAAATGAATAGAGTCATACGCAACAAAACCAATAAGAATTCGTTTGTACAACAGAATCTCTGGCCTCGATGAGAAAAGATCGACTAGATGATAAAAATTAATTAATGTACAGAGAGGTTTTAAAACAATTTTATGTTTGCAAAATCTGTGAATTAAAGTTGGCTGAAGAGGGGCGTCAACAGCCCGAAACGTGTACAAAACTTAATACACGTATCAACTGAGGAAAACTTAGTGATGAAATTTGCCATGTGTCCGAGAAAATACACCATATAGTTTGTGTTCAAGTTGCAGAATAAGCACCGGCACGGTTTCATAAACACTACGAAAATTACCTTTTAAGTTAGAAGTTCGATCTAAGTTTTGTTTTTAAATTTTCAACTCAATTCAAAGCATTTTTTTTGTTGTTATTGTATGCATGTTTCCAGCAAACTTTAATAATTTTTTTTCTATTTGTGAAAATTTCTACGTAATTCAAAGGTAATTTTTAAATATATATCTTACACTGCATTATTAATGTGATTTTGGAAGTCGCGGAACGTATTAAATTAATTTAAAAAATGAAAAATAATTATATCATTTAATGTAATGATATTTTATCATTAATCATTTTATCAATAATTATATCATTTTGTATATCTTAAATATAATTAATTCTATCCCGGAATCCCTGGAGAAGCAAAAGACCCGGAAATGAGAAACTCTAGTTTTCAGCCAATGTGTTTCTTCAGAATAATTTGTTAAATTTTAATGACAGATTGATAACTTTCTTAAAAATAATCCATATCTAAAGCAAAACTAAAAAGAATATATTTTATTTTTTCATATAAATAAAATCTTTTATTAATCGTATTTAAAAGAAATTATTTAATATAAACATAACTTACATTTCCCTTTAAACCGAAACATGCATTTTCTTGTGGTTCCGTCACATATTCCCAATCGACTGATGTTTTTTGTATAGCTGTGCCATATATAGGGATGTCTGTTAATTCGTTTTCGTCACTTCCAGCTTCCAAAACTAATACTTTATTACTCGGATCTTTGGAAAGACGATTTGCTAAAACACAACCTGCCGATCCTCCCCCAACTGAAATTAGATATTGAATAATTAATTAATATAAAATGAAATACATTGATTATTATATAAACAACTCCACAAACGCAATATTTAACTAAACGATCCGCCGTATTATTGGGCTATAAAAAGACTAATTTAATAATTAGATTTAAAGTACTCTGACCAGATGTAAGTGGTTAGACCGTCATCTCGTAAATTATATCTAAATAAAGATTGAACTGAAGATATGAAAGTTTGAGTGGGAAGTTTCTGTTTAATTGAATATTTAAAACTTTAACAAATGTTCTAATATGTGTATTAAAAAAAATAAGAGATCAATAATAAGTAGTGTTCTTCGGTATAATCTATTGTATTTTATCAAAATTCAATTAGACTCGTTATTGATTTAAATACCAATATGTGATTTTTTTCACAAAAGTCAATGAATTAAAAAATTAATTTTAAAAATCTCTTACAATATGTAACAAGCGATTGTAATCATTAAACACAATCAAATCTTTTTAGAATCTCCAAAACATAAGAAAACCGATCATCTAAATTGGCAGTCTTGTCAAACAGTACTCTCTATTATATAAGTCACATATACACATAGCATTACTGTATACACAGACTATCGTGTAAACAATAGAGCAGAATTATTTCAAAATCAATTTGTACTATACTAGAAGAAAAATGTATTGCTATTTATTAATACATCACATGTACTTTCGTACATTCTATTTGAAACAACAGTGCATACATTCTTAAGTATTGACTTAAAGTAATCTGAAATGGAAATTTGTGTTCTCTGTTTTAACTTCTTCGATAAGATAATGCCTTTATATTTCGTTAGTACTTCAACAAACTAGTCTTTTATCAAATCAAACGAATTCAAAAATCGCCCAAATCATACCCAAATTTTTTTTCATCAATTTCGTAATCTATTCCTATAAAGGGAAAGATTAAATTTATTGGTTTATTAGATTATTTAGTTTAATAAAAGATAAAAATGTAAAAATAGAACATGGACTAACTTGTTTCGTTTATTAAAAGCAAATTCCGTATATTTTCCACGATAAAACAGAACGGTAGAAGTAAATAGAGATAATGAATTTGGAAGTACAGAGACGAATTTTTATACCTAACACAAGAATAAACATTGTACTGTATATCTCTATGGTTTCGATTTTATAACCACATCCGACGTGATGAAACTGATCGCATCTAAAAGGATATTTCACACAAAGGTATTTCACGGAAATAATATTTTGTAATAGGTAGTTTATGGAGTAAAGATTAAGAGTCGGAGTGATTATTGGTCGGATAATGGGGAGATGGGCTCAAGGAGGATTAAAAACAATAAATCTTATAGAATGAAAATTTGTGCAAAGAACATATTAGTCACCTAAATAGGTATACTTAAAGGGGTGGTCATCTGCAGAGGTTTTTGTTGTATTCAATAGTTTCGAACTGAAACAATATTGTAAATAAAATGTTTACACCTCATCGACCGCGTGGGGCCGAGTCCCTAAACCCCCCTAAAACTATATAACATCAAGTATTTCATGAACAGGCAAGTGGACTACTCAAACCTGACGTAGTCAGCTGGACTAAATAGTTAAACGCAATTCGCATTTTTCACCGGATGCTCGTCCTCATGTGTTTAAAAACAAAACTATTTTATCTGGGTGGTTTGAATCATTCTTGTGTATTGTCAACAGTAAAGACAAATAGCAATAGAAAAAGCAAAGCTTTCTGTTGCGTTCTAAATTGCAATTTCAAAGCCATACAGGTGCCAAATATAAGTTTTCGTCTATTTTTACATGAAAAACAAATAATTATTCTGAAATCAGAATTCGGAGAAGCTCATAAATATAACCGACAGAAAGAGTGAATCGACTGTTAAGAATTGGCAAAAATGTTTCCCCATTGTCCAGCTTTACATGAGCAAGTTATGCTGTCAATTTTAAAGGATTTTTCCTTAAAGTTTAAAATGCCAGTAATTTTGTGAGGGATACTGGGTCGGATTTAAGCATTTCGAGCCCTAAGCTGAACTCTGTGTAAGGCCCCTCTTACCAACCCGCCATATTTTTAGAAGTCAATCATAAAAAGAAAAGAATTAACGTAAACATATTTACTTTTTATTTTGTAGAAATTTTTGAGGCCCATTGAAACTCGAGGCTCTAAACAAAAAGGTAATATAGCTTACTTGTAAATACGGCCCTGGTGGGACAGATGTCAAAGCTAATGTTTTTTAAACACAAAGAGCAGAGCACAAATGCATAGAACTATCTCCCTCATTTATTTCTATAATACCACATGTAATGACGTATCCCGCTAGCAATAATTGTTCTATAAAATTTCTCGATTAACAGCTGCAAGCAGCATTTATCGTTATATCGGACAGTGATATATTAATTTTACGTTGACTAGTTACAAGCGACCCAGATAAATTAGCCATTTTGTAAAAATGTAGCTTCTCTAGTTCATGAAAAACGCGAATAGTCCTTTCGGAGCCGGTCGCGTGGGACCTTGAAGTGGGTGATTTTGGGTGGACTTTATCTCGCTAGGGGTCACATATACAGATAAGGTTCTTTTGGCCTTTTTGTTCCTATAGGTATATGGTCTACGGCTGTGATAAAGTCCCAACCGTCTCATTCAGTGGTGTAATTGTACTGTTTTAGAATATTTTATATTTTTTATATGTGTATTTATAGAAAAACTTTCTGGAGTTTTCTTATAATTAAAAATCATTTTCAGTAGGTTTTAAAATGAAATTTTATTAAGTAGCAAAAAAGACAATTTTGTAATATTTTATTAAAAAATATATTTATAGATATAATATACACTACCTTTAAAAATAGTCTTGGATATAACTAATAAAAAAGAACATAATAAAAGTAAAAATGTGAGTATATTCATATACAATGTAGTAACATAAATTGAAAAATTTTATATATAGATGTTTTATAACTAAATTCTTTGTTGTGTTTTTAAATAATATATTTGTAAAATAACTTGTAACCCTTTTATACCGAAAAGAGACAGAACAGTCCGTAATGCATATTTAATAAAGTAGTAAAGACAAAAAAAAATTCTCTTAATGTCCAGATGAAAAACATTCCTCAAAAAGTGTGCTGACTACAAGCCAATATATAAGCTTGATAAGCATTAAATTGATAAGACGGACAAGAAGCAAATTTTTATCGAGAGTTAATAAAATGCAGTGTGTGTGTATTGTGTTAGGTTTTTCTGTGCTGCATTGCACTGAAAGTTGTTTGCGTTGCGTTGTTTATTGCTACGTTTGACAGTAACTGTCAGTTTCCACTCAAAATCACCTTTTCTTTAATATACTCGTTTAATATACTAGTTTTGGTCGTTAAAACTAACTCGGGGACGGTCGTATATTAATAGAAAATTGATAAATTATAATAAATATAGTTATACTTACTTATAATGAAATCGTATTCACTCTCTACAGTTTTTAACTGTTCTTTTGTGACGTCTGATGTTCTAAAAACGTTTAAAATTAGTACAATAAGCGCTTTAATAGCGTTCATGATTGTTGGACAAAATAACTGAAACATTAGTAATTAATCACCCGGAAACTTATTTATTGAAAATCTTTCGTGACGTTCAACATACAGCTGTATTAACTATATAAAGCATGACATCAAATTTGTGTCAAACTGAAGTAATGACGCTTACGAAAGTCATTAATTTCAATTTACTTGCAACTAAATAAAATATTTTATATTATTAAAATAAATATATACTAAAAATCAAATTCTACAGTAGAGAAAATAGAAATAAATTTATTATAATATGAGTAAATGACTTTTTAAAAAATTAAACAAGTATATAAAAACATTAATAACTAAAAGAAGAACAGAAATAATTATCGATAAATAACATTGTTTTATAAATTTCCTATTTTTTTATTTTGCAATTTATTTCTCATAAATTGAGAAATGAACTTTGTATATATAAAAACATATATTTTTTGATACTGGAATATCGTTTGTGTTTCGTGTGTCATTTTATACGTGAAACACATTATAAAATATAAGTATATAATAAATCTTTTAGATAAGGACATGTTTCTTCTAGCACAATTAAGTCATTCATATTATTTAGAACACTATTAAAAATATTACAATACTGTTTGAAAATATAATATAATATATTTACATATATATTATATTTAGTTATATGGGTATTATTACATTAATATATTATATGCCTTAGTATTAATATTACTCATATGATATAACATAATGTATGTATAATGTATTAATATACTGTAAGTCTTGTTTATATATCATATAAATGCAAAATACGTTCTTATAATTTTATATTTTTAAATTGTTTCGTAGAGTTAGTATTCGAAAACTCTAGATTAAGAATAAATTCAGTAAAAATAGTTTAGAAAGAACAATTACAATACCTTCATTTCTAATTTTAAATGATTTAATCAGGCGATTTAATACTCTAGTTAAATATCTATCAATATAAACGTCAAGTAAACATTATCATTTTGCGTTTAATCACTGTTTATAAATATTCGAATGTACTGTAATTTTACAGTACATTCGAATATTATTCATAAGCAGTATAACATAAGCAAAGTTAAGAAAACGATACACATTAACATGTATGAATAATGTGCAACATAGAATAACAAATTATTTCTTAATTTTATTAAATGTTATTGTAATTATTAAATAAAATTCAAGGTTATCAGTAATATTGTGTAGGTGAGCAGAGAGTCATAGACCAATTGCTGTAAAATCTTCAGACTGGCAAATATAGAAATTGATAAATTTCTGTTTGTTAACATCACCAATAAACGAGTTTTTCATGTTCAAAATAGAAACAGTTTTAACAAGACTAACAAAACACAATTCTTTAAAATATTTTACGTTTTCAGGGATTAAAAAACATCACCTTGTTTTACATTTTCAGCTCTTATAACATAATACAAGAAAGTAATTTTGTCAATTGACCCCCTCTGTATTTTCTGCACATTTCGACGTCTTGAAATTCCTGAATACAAGTAAAAAGAAAAAGTTCTGGCAATGTGAAGGTATGCGTGTAGATGCGTATGTAGATATATGTGTGCTGGAGTCTGTTTCGTTTAATATTAAAGATTAATAAAGGAAATTTGGCATGGTAACTTCTAAATAAGTGACATTGGTGCAATTAAATTTTGGAGTACGAAACTCAAAGAAGTGGAAAGATAGGTGTCATACCTCGAGTGCAGTCGGAATTAATGAGGATTTTTATTTCTTAATAATGTTTAATGAGTAAATTTTAATAATAGTTAACAACGTTACTTGATACAATTGAAGATTTCATCTTATTGACAACATATTTTAGAAAAATATGTATGAATATCAAAATATTCACACTATAATACGGTTGCTGTCTATTGGTTGTTGTATACGAAGTGTCTCTTTAATCCGAAACTTGTTCGGTAGACTGCCTCACAGCATTGCGGCTAGAAACATCTTTATTTTACAAAATTGGATTACAAATGCAAAATGTTTGATTTATATTTACAACCTCTCTTCAGTGCTTTATGGAAAAACAATGATATAAGTGGAGCACAATATTATCTAGATATCGCGAAAGAGGAATTTTTTACATGACATAACCGTTTACATACCGTTTAATTTCATTTACAGTTTTATATACAAGTATCAAAATCTTGTTAATGAGTTTAATAAATATGTTTTCTGATTAGCCAAACACTCCAATGTCTAGCCAATTTTTGTCTTAATTTTCATGTTTACCTATTTATTTTATTTTATATAAAATATACATGTAAAGCAATTTGAAATTAAGGCAAATCACTGGATGGCCAAGATGGCTAAGCCATGTACCTGCTGTCCTAGGAAACTAAATTTGAATCTGAGTGAGATCCATAGAAATACAGTATTAATGAGTCCTCTGGTGCAGATATGTCACATTGCATTTGTCACCCTTTATATGCTCATGGGCCTTGCCAAATTTATAATGCATTCCAATAAAGACTTCCTTAGTGCATATATAATAAGTATTTTATATGTAAATAAAATATGTGCTTTCCGCCTCAAATTAGTAGTGTTTTGCCCCTGTACACCATACTTCTCTGTAAGCAGTAATGTCGTGCAGATCATTATCTAGCTCCTTTCAGGGGGACGTTTTGAATTGAAATAACGTGACTTCCGGTTCGAAACGGAGGTTTATGTCGGGACCTACAGCCCCAATATTTCCATATCTGTTCTCGTCTTTCATTTATCTAACTCTGTTCTCGAGAAAAATAGATTTACACAATAAAAAGTATTGTAACAAACAAAATTCAGTTTAAATATTTACTAGAATTAACATTAAATATGTACTGTACAAACATAAAATTTTATAGAATTGTGTACATTTTTTTTTGTCATTCGTCATAACTGTTAGAAACATTATTATTAATTATAAATTATTCTAAAAATGCGCAACTTCAATAAATATCGAATCTTTAAACAGTTAATATGAAATTTAATCCGTTTAATTAAATATAAAAATTTATATACAGTCGTGAAAATTCCATGTACAGTTTTAACTGTTGAAGTAGTTATAATTCTGCTTTAGACATATATCGACTGCAATGTGCTTTTTGGTTAAAGTTCAACGTGGAAATGGTTTCCTCCTGTAGTGCATTATTCTGTGGTGAAATGTTTTACTAGTAGAACATCGATCGAAATATTATAAGTTGCTTTGGCCAGTTATAGTCGTTTAAACAGCGTAACACAGTTTTTAATTAAACACGAGAACACTGCTTAATATTTTGTTGTCACTTTAGCCACGGTAGACGTTACGTTACTGTCGCTGTTCTATACACTTTAACCGAAGTGGAAGAACAAATCTCGAATGTTGTCAAAGTATTCGTCCGTAAATAGGGATGGAAAATCAAGTCCGGTTGATTAAGTCGTAGCCGGGTGAATGTCAATTCCGGGTAAAAGTGTCATATTCGGGTGATAGGTCATTTCCGGGTGGCTGTGTCATATTCGGTGGAAAGTCGACATCTATACAAGAAGGCTTCGCTGAAAGATTATTTTTTCCAGCAAAAAACATTCTTTTCCATCAAGGCCTTTTACGCTGGAAGGATTATTCTACGATTTTTTATCATACACTTTAACAGAGCTTATCTGAGGTATGACTTAATTTGCACTGCAATTCGTCCAAGTATATCGGTTACAGATAGTCTCTGCAAGTACTGGATTTGACCTGGTTTTCGAAATAAATTCAATTTGTTTCCCATTACTTCTTGCTTTTGTGTCAGCTTTCGTATCTAAAATATATACTGTATATATTATCTTTGAAATCTTATACCGCTAAATTTGAACATATATAAGATAGCAGTATTAAAGAAGCTTAAGAATATATGATTTCTTTATTGTTTTCATTACATAAAATTATAGTTAGTTTTCCACTCAAATATCAGAATTCAGATTCATAATATGAGACATCAATCCATGTTACACATTACAAAATAAAAGTGGGTCTAAAATTGTTTTAATGTTAATAAAATATTTACCTGCATTTGTAATCTCTTGTTTTATGACAGAAGTTGTTTTTTTATTTAATTTATCTAAAGTATTATCATCACTTTCTTCAATTGTTTCTTCTTTCACGGAAGACTCTACTAGAACTATATATATATATATACACATACATTATACCTCAAAACATGTTAAAATAGTTACTTTTTCGTACTCTATACCATTCCTCGCAAAAACAAACAGCATTAAACACACAAGATTTTCAATAATAGCCAATTTATGTAACACCGAGAAAACCTAAACAAAACAGTAATCTTTATTTTAGATGAAAAAAGAACTAGTTCAGCAATTAAATGATCTTACCATTGGTTTTCCTTTATTCAGGAAGTTTTCTTTCCCTAATAAGCTTCCTTTCTCTCATAATAGATTTAGGATTGAGCACATTGAAAATTGTAAGGATAGCATTCCATTTTAGCAGCTTCCTTCTATCAATTTTTTCTCAATTCATATTGAGATTCTTCGAAATGGAGCTGAACAACAAATAATTTAATGTAAGCTCACGTATACATCTCAATGACAGTACCTACAGAAAAATATGTGATATACATGACCTCACACCGTTAACAATATTCAGTTGGCTGCCACTTATCCCATCTGCAGTTCTGCACCCATTTTGATTTTGTTGCGATTATTTACATTTCCTGCAGATAAGCAGGACATTTAAATAATCGAACATCTGTAGATTTACTCTTACAATTTGGTGCCACACAATAACACATTCTTTAACGTTATGAGTACTTATATATATAATATAGTCGACTCACGCAGGAACCACATATGGATTGAACTCTATCGATAAGCCTCGAAATGGCCGCTGCTACAAAGAATCACGGGATCGTGTCCTGACCTATTTATATAGACTTTGGTTTAAATGAATTACTCCTGCTGCCATCTATTATTGTACAATGACACTAATAATGTAATAGTGGGAATATAGAGGGAGAAGACAATTTTCCTAAGTTTGCAAGACTTCTGGTTTCATTTAAGTATTTGTGTAAGTAAAATAGATTGTTGTGAAAGAAACAAATCATACAAATTTCTGTTCTCGTGTGAGAGTGATAGAGAAAGGAAAAGAACGCTTTCCTTCAGTATATCAACTTCCAATAGAGAGATATTATCTTACACATTAATGAGGCCGCTTCCCGTGCAACGCAGCTTAGGCATACCGTCACATGGGAAAGACTAATCCCCTTGAGGAGATTAGAAGATAAAAAAGGCAAAAATTCGTGTCTCGGGACGGACACTCCCCTTGAAGCTAGTGAGCCAAGTTTCTGTCCGTCCACGCCTCCCGGCCTTTCCTATCGAGTTCGAGCTTCCAGAGAGAAGATTCCTTCGTCCGAATCGGCTAGCGAGAAAACATCGGGACATCGGCCTATTTACTAGAGGTTTTATGCACGAATTTACGTAAACTCTCTCGGTCAATTAGCGATATAGGTAGTTAGCTTGTCAATAAGATATATTTTAACCTCCCTGTATGTATTTGCCCAAGGCTTTATCCTACTCATTAAACTTTTCGTTATTTGTTTATTTGATGTTAATTGGGTTTACTTTGAGGCCGGTCTCCTATCGACATATTAGCGACCCTCCCCACTCGATCTACAAACCCCTCCTATCAGAACGTATCCTTGAGAATGAATTTTTATAACCGCGAGTTAAGAAGCGTTATTTCTTAACTGGTATCAGGAAAAAATAAAGAAAGGATTTTCCGATCTGTCAAACTGCGAGTAAAAGCCTTCCAGTGACAACGTGAGTGAGCCTAGAATATGGACAAAACAATTCATGTGCAAATCTTCTAGTTTTCCATTTTGTATAATAATTGTTTTTTCACTAACAATGTGCTCGGTAGAGAAATGATCCATAATGTAATAAAACTAGAATAATGAAATCAAATCTGATCAAATTTTTAAAAATTCGAATACGTATCCAATAAAGGACAAATATGCAATGGTACAGCACCTTCTATATCCAATGATTCTCATTTCGAACGTTACAGAGTTAGAGGTGGATAATTCCGGTCAGAACCGCTTCGGACTCGAAACTATTAGAAATAATTGCGCAACTACCAACACATTCTTAATTTTGTAATTTTATGAATACGGCTTCTAACGGAACAGTGAACTCTTTATCAATTACGATTTCAACAGAAAACTAATTGATAATGTTCCACGACTTTTAAGAAATAATGAAATAAGTTTTGAGTATTTTACATTTATAAAGATATTTTTGAAAATTATACTTTTACTAGTGTTTTTAATTATGTGTTTTATTAGTAAACAAAAGATATGCGCGGCATTACCCTGTAAAAAAGTATCAAGGATAACCGTGAAAATGAAAACTATATTACAAATTTTAGCCTATCTTTGTCATGTTTATTACAAAGAATCAAGGAGAACAGATAAAGAAGAGAGTGATGTGTTTACATTTTACTGAAGTCTATATTTTCTCATAGTCCCAGAAAATAAATATTATATAAAAAGTTAAATACAGATCAGGCAAAAGGTTTACCAGTTAGTAAGGCGATAAAATCAAAAGAGGAGCGCGACGTCCAGGTTTAACAGTACATTAAATTTAACTGAAACGTTATTATTTTATCTTAAAGTCCCAGAGAATAATGGAGAAAGATTTGCTGAAAGACTACCGACAAGCTAAGAACGAAAAGAAATGAATCTGTTATACGATTATGTGTAAAATGAATGAGAAACTGTCGAGTCGATCAGCAATTCCGACAGAACATGATGATTTGGTGTAACCGTCTAGTACAAACGATTAAGTAAGCAGTTCCGAGAAATCGTTTCATCAGAAAAGTTTCGGGTTTGGATCAGTTCTAACAGTTCCAGTCCCAAAAGCGGAACTGGATTTTTCCCACCTCTAATCGATAATTCGAACACAAATAAAAAATTGGTTATCGATTGACATGTGGTCCTAATGCACTATGACAGGGCTAAATAAAATTTTAAAATTTTTCTATTCGCGACCCCTGTTGCCCAAGAACATTTTAGGCTACATGGAAAATTCGCTGCTGTGTATTTGATATAATTTTCCTATCTCAGGTTACTAATTAATGCTTTAAAAGAGTATTCAAGACACCTTTAGTATACTGCTTTCCGAATGTACTGTACACTACATGCGAAGTTTTAAAATTTAAACTATAACATTTCTTTATGATTTAAATATGTAAAAACCAAATACTTTTTAAATAAGTATGGAGGCTTACTCAATCAACAGTAGATTATTTGAATGTTTTAACATCATTATGGCCAATGAACTTGGGTATAAACCAATGAGCGTCAGCCTTTGTCACTTAGTTGTGGCAAGTTATTTCCGGTTTCTTCCTCATTTGTAAAACATGTCACTACCATTATAAACAGTGTTACGAAAGCTTAAAGTTCTAGTATTGGAACAAAAAAAAGTTCGCTATAGTAGTTGTTAAACGCATGCTTCTTTACAATTATTCCATGCTACAAAAAATTAACACAATTAATGGAAAAGTTGTTCGACTATGTAGTGTGAGAGAATAAAATAAAATTCACGCATTGCTTGACATATTAAGCGAAAAGAGTTGACATTACCAATGGATGTGGTGATTGGTTTAAACGCGTGATTTTTCTTTCAAATCGATTCTTTCCATAGACAGACTATAACGCTTATAACTTCGCGTTATAGCGAGCGATAGCGATAGCAGCCTACTGCTCTGAGAGACGGGGAATCGAATACAGACGTGTAAAATCATCCCAGGAATTTTTCAGAGTGGTCATTCGGATATGTCGGATCCCATCTGTCACCAACTAGCTGCTCCATTGCGGATCTGGCCGTATTGGTGAAAAACTGATCCGACGAAAACCATAGTGGACTTGCTAAAAACAAAACCCTCTTAGTGCCCACAGAGCGAACTTTTATAAAATGTACACTATATACACCTACTATAATTTAATAAATAAATAACAAGCACCAGTAATTATGTTCACATAAAATTTATTTTCTTATATTAGTAAAAGCAGATTTTTCTTTTTTTTGTTAAATTTTGTTTACCCATCCAAACCCTGACAAAAAGGATTCATTTTTGTATTTGTATCATCAGGAAGACCTATACACCAACACGACAGATTCCATCCGTAACAATATCCACTTTCACCTTTCTTCTCTTTGCAGATTTTGTCGCAGTATTCGTTTTTCCAACAATTATATCTACATTCCTCCGCATCAACTGGATATCCGTCTTTCTTACAATTTGCATCTGATTAAATATAAAACAATTTTTATATAGTGAAGTATAATCATTGGTTTTACCTAAATTATATGGGTTGAATCAGATAAGTAGCTGCATGCTTAATCTCATGATGTTTTACACTGGAATAGGGAATTGCAAGCCAAATATAATTAAGTATATTAATTAAAAAGAAACCACATATATTTTATTGCTTCAAACTGCTCTGCGGTAACGGTATGGCTGTTTATTTTGAAAGTGGTGTAAGTCCACTTTTGGAAAAAATTGAGAAATCGCATAATATACATACAATTTATTGTGAACTTTTTATTTATAAACAATTCACACTTAGCATTTTAAAATAACCATACGCGTTGATCAATTAAAAATTCATCGTTAAATGACATTGCATAACCATTGATTATGAAAGTGGTGTAAGCCCATTTTCTGCAGTCTAATTAAGTACTTGGGCTGTCCATAAATTACATATGCATATTCCTTGAAACTTTTACTCTTCCTCCTGTCCCAGTTTTTTCCAATTTTTTGTAACTCCTTCCCTCTTTGGATGTCCAACAAAACTCAAGCTCCGTTAAAACTTTCATCACCATATGAATGATAGATACCATAAGTAGAAATGAAAGATGCAAGAAATTTTGGAATAAATATGATAAAATGCATAAAAATCTATAAAATTTAATAAAATAAATGGATGTCCACTAGTGCTCAATCCCACCTTGTCTGACTTGTCTTAACCCCTTCCTTCCCTTCCAGTGTGAACATCATTTATGGACAGCCCTTACAACAGAGGAGTAAAACTATGAATATTACCAACAAACGTACAATTTGATGAAATGGAAAAAAATCCATGTGATGAATCTAAATGAAAAACAGTGTCTAATGGTAAGCTCATAATAACGATAAACTTATCATAAAATAGTTTAACAATAAGTAAATATTTTTATTGTTCAGAATAAACAACACTACTTTTATTTCTCGTTATTATATATAAACAAAATCAGAATAAAACACAATTTGCTTTAAGTGAAATTAAGTTTTACATAATAGAAATTTAATGAATTTTACAGTTCAATAATTGTGAAAGTGGTGTAAGTCCATTTATGGCCCAGAAAGAATATATTACTTTAGTTAAATTCACATAGAAGTCTTTATGCAATCAACTTACAAGTCATAGAAACATTGTCAAACTTAGTACTATCTTTATTTATATTTTTGAATCAACTAAAACGCAAATGTTTAAATATCTCAAAAGAAAAAAAATACACCACTTTCAAAATAAACGGTCCATATATCAACTGGTATCAGCATACGGTGTGATCAATTGTGTGACCATTTTTCTGACTGATTCCATGAAACTATTGATTGATTAATATTAGTACTCCTATATTTTTTTTACTTAATAAACATAGTATAATATAACGTAGTATTAATATAATTATAATATAATATAATATTGTACAGTATGAAAATTTTTTACCCAATATTAATAGAGCTGCAACCAAAATCAATATAAAATAATTCATTTTGAGTTTTCTGATAACGTATAAATTCTTCGAAAATGGCTTCTTCGATTTAATCAATTCAATTCTATTTATACAAAATGAATATAATAAACATATATGGGCGATAAATTTATATCAGATAATAAAAATGGTTTAATTTGAAGAAAGAAAGTAATACTCCAATAATTATCCATTAAATTTATAGCTAAATGCTATTATTATATATTTAAAGTACGACGGGCCAGCTGAGAAAACAATAAATTCGTATTGGTAAGTAAATAATTGCTTAATAATTAAATAAACTTTAATGAATTTTCAGTTTTAACAAAGTGTACTATTATATAAATTATTAAACTAGAAGAGACCCGCCGATTGAAATAAAAGGATATAGCAATTCATCTTTAATGACACAATGCTGAAACGTGTACAAAAGTTTGTACTAAAAATAATTCTATTTTTCAGTGAAGTGAATATTGGCATTCCTGAAAAATTTCTATTCTAGAAAAACTTCCATAAGAAAAAAATGACACAATATTGTAAACTGATAAAAATTTTATTATTATAGAAAATTGTAAATTGATTACCCGTATTTTTCGGCATATAAGACAAACCCCCATTTCAGCACAGAGTACTTAAAGGGAAAAAACGATCTGTATGTAAGTCAACCCACTCCTTCGGCTTCGGATATTCTTTTTACTGTATTCTGGTTACAAAACCAAAACTAGAATACACAGTTTTATTTATAGCTCTTTCCGCCCTGTGATTACTAAAAAGGCTTTTATAGCATGTCCATTAATGGTTCCGACAGGCCTATAATAGAGGTCGGATTGTGAGGGACAGGAGCCGACATATTCGGTCGGATAATCCCCCGAAAAATTCCTGGGGACTTTTTCGATTTAGCCCGTGTTCGATTCCGGGTCTTCCAGAGCTGTATGCTGTGGCGTCCCGGGCTACTTTGTCCACTCGGCCATCCGGCCAACCGCACTTCTATTTATCGGTGTAAACGATAAATTAAAAATCGTCGTAATTCACAATTAAATTTTCCATTCAAATATTTAACATAAATGCATAAAACCTGCTTATATATAGCAAATAATAATATATTTAAACAATAGCATTTCTATTGAAGTGTTGGGCCAGATAGAGGTTACTTGTAGCCAACTAAAAGCCCTTTTTTGGCCCTTCAGTAGTCTATGAAAGATTGGAACATACACATATAAGACGAAAGATGATATTTTCAGCGAATTTTTGATACAAGTCATATCTTAGATTGCGAAAAATACGGTATTTTATTCAAAATTGACAAAATAGTTCAATAAAATATTTTTTTTTTGTATTAAGTTTTAGTTATTTAAATATAAAATTTATTTATAAATACGTAAACATTAAAACAATACGAAAAATTGTATTTTAACAAACGGAAAGAACTTTAAACATTTGAATATGCATTGTACGGAACATAAATAGCTAATTAGCGGTTTTAATTTTACGATTTAAGAGCAGGTCCGAATTCAGTTTACCCTAATATTTAAATTACTTTTAGATAACTAATAACTCTGTTTTATTTAATAACAACTAATAAAAATTTCTTTAAATCAATCATCAGTTTACGTAATCAACATCAGCTAAATATTTTCGCATTATAAAAATGCTGAAATCATGTCAAATTCACTTGAATTACTTTTTATTACAAAACGTATTAAAAATTTACAAATTAAAAAATTAAAAATCGACATGTAAAGAGTTGAGTCTACTGGCAAATTCTCTGTAATTAGTTTTTTAAGAAAATAATTCTAGTTTACGACGAATCTAAATTTCTTCTAATGTAGATTTATTAATTAACTTTAAAAACAAGTTTTCAATAAATCTATAGAATTATTATTATGTACAATTTTAGTAAAGATAATCCATTTGTTAAGACCATAAAAGACCTAAATTTTATATTTTGCCTTTATTAAAAACACTGACATAAAATAATTTATTGATAACATGCACATGGTCTCGTGAATATAATTTCCTATCTGAATATACAAAATAATAAAGTTAGTAATAATTATACAGAGTATCTATGAAGTCCGTTTTCGCTTTTAAATATTAATAGTTTTGGAACTATATATAAGACAATTAATCTGTAAAAACGAATTATAATCTTGATGTATGTAGATTTTTTTCGTTATTTGAAAAATTAATTATTATTTTTTAACCGTTGTTTATTGAATTATTTTTTAAAACTTTAAAATGACTAATTTAATTTGAAAACTGTTACTGTTTCGAGATTTATCTAGAAGAAAAAGTAAACTACGTTCTTTAATTGTATGAGCCGAAATCCATCGCCATTCTCTCCAAATATTGGCCAATGGGTCAGTAACAATTAATGATAATTGATATTACTGCATAAAAATAATAAACATTTATTAAATAAATTAAATTATTATTAGAATTATTTATCAAAATTGTGTTTATTATTTATATTTGTCTGCGTTCATCGAATTCCCTTCAAAAGAATGAGCTAAATTTGCTTATAAAAATGATTTAAAGAATGTAACAGTTGCTGAATTAAAAATGAAATTAAAAGGATTAGGGGCCAAGACCTGCGCATCGTTAGGGGGTCTAATGGTCCTGTAGACCCCTATCCGCCGTGTAGGGTTATAATACATTACAAAGCTGGGCTCACTTGTCAGATTGATATTTATACTGTATAACGATAAAATAAAATATGATATTTTTAAGCTTCAGTTTCCTTTTTATTGTATAAAACGTTGAGCTGTGACTCAATAAATGGTGACCTAGAGGGTTTCCAATACATACGTATATATAATATTAAAATATTTAACAGTATTATATAATTTGTAAGATAATGTATTAATGCGGTATTTTGAAGTTACTTGATGAAAATTAAATTTTTAAAAAATTTTTAAAAAATGTGACTGCATCTCTAAGAGGAGACATTAACGTGTATTGTGATGACCCGCCATGTCCCGAGCTTCTTGAAGGTGAGATATTTCGATGTAAGAACTGGATAGCAAAGACGCAAAGTGAAGTTGTAAATATATTGACGAAGTTTATATTGTATATTGGCTATAAAGAGTAGTTAATGACAGAAAAAAAAAAAATACAAAATAGTGTCAGTAGTCAATATGTTTAACTATAATTTTGACAAGAATTTTCACTTTTTAGACATAGATTTGTCTACACATGTAATAAACACATAGCTTGACTGTGAAAAGCACTAACCAGTAAATGTACAGTACACCTTATAGTTTTTATCAAATAAAACTTATTCTATTTGTAACACTTCATAAAACGTATAAATTAGTAAGCGTCATATAAACTTGCCGATACCAGTAACTTCGTAATCATCATCGAAATGCTTGATACAGACACAAGCGTATTGATTAATTTTATTTCGAGTTTTGTCTTCACATCACTTTTTTCTTGTAATTGATTCATTCGGAAAATTGTGAATTTCAAACCTAGACTTTTTTATTATTGGCATTACACTGAGACACACAACAATTATACCGGCATTTCAATAATATCCAAGTAAGTAAAAAAGTAATTTCAAACAACGTAAACAGAGAATGTTGGACGAAACAGAAAGCTACGTATCCTAATTTCTAAGCATTGAGTTTGAAAAGTGCACTTCCTATTAATGACGTTTTTCTTTCACTTATTTATTGTCTATAATAATAACAATTTTCACTTTGTAGTAACCTCGAACTAAATTAAAAAACCATTAAAAATTGATCAGCAATAGTTTTGAAAGTAGACTTATTATGATTTTTTTCCCGCATATTCATTTTTTGAATGGAAATATCAATAAATAGAAAGAAATTTATATTAAGATATACATTTAAAAATTTCATTAAATAGTTATTCTAAATATCCGAATGAACATTTTACAACAATTTCACTCATTATGATCAGTTCCTATATGCAAGAGAATGATGATACGATAATAATTTTAATATAAATTAAAACAAAAACTAAATTACATCACTACAACTACAATGTAATTAAACACACGCAAAATATTATTTACAAATAGGATTGCTGATTAAATTATATTTTGATCATGTGTTTAAAAATTAGAAAGGGATTAGGACTATCTCCGGAATAATCATCACTACAAAGCATTTACATACTCAAATACAAAATATCATTATCCAATTGGAATTACTGATTAAATTCCACATTTGGTTACGTTTCTCCAGTTTCCGGGTAGAGCCAAGCCCTAAAACATCATTAAAATGTATTGTCATAGAACTTTCAGAACGTTATCTAATTAAAAGTGGATTAAATTTGAGGACATTACACGAAGCCAGTTAAAATAAAAGCGTTTGATAATTTACTTTGTTGTTTATGTTTGTTTAGAGCGGAATAGTCTGATTGCATTATAGAATTATATCTTGAATTATATATTAAAAGTTTTTGTAATATAGGCCTAAAAGTTTCCAGGAAAACACTGCCTTCTGCTTCTTTTTCTAAATTCTATATTCTAGACTCTAAAAATGAATTTTTTTTTTTTCTTCAAAAGTTTGACTTTTCAAGCAACTGCACGTATTGTTCTTGCAATGATATTTATGAGCAATATATTAAATAAAAGAATAATATCATAAATTTCTTCTTTATTATTATCTATAAAATAATTATTATTGCTGGAAATTATTTAATTTATTTATATTTGGCAGTAGAAAGCATTTTCTATGTCATAATCACAACTGTTTCTATGAATAAAATCTATCAAACAATTATGTAATATATCTGGTAAACTTTAGTCCATTCAAATTAATTCAAATAATTAACTTAAAATATATAGCCTATTTCAAATCGGATTGTATAGTTCGTAACTTTGTTAATTTATACAGTAATTTTATCAAAATAAAAGGAATTTAACGTGAGTTATTCACGTAATCTTTATTCGAAATTCGTTATTTTCAACCATTCTAACAAACGAACGATGAAACAAACGAATAAAGATAAAGTTTAATTATTTTTATCGTTTTCATATAAATGCTCGAGTGAGATCGGTTGAACGCTGTTCGATTAAACTGAATTGATGAAGTAAAGTAATATGGAGTCATTTTCTTGTCAGATGTGACAAGGGAGGACTCTAATAGTGTTTTCTGTTTGTGTATTAAAGACACGAATAAAATCTGGCAAACTTCACACTACCACCAATTCTTAGTGTTAAGTGTTTTCACACATACATATTTAACATTTCACACATATATTTAATTACTAAGGGCCCAGCTGTTAGGTTGGGTCTATTTCGAAGTTTTTTAAAATTAATATACCAAGTGCGCTTTTGAGGATAATAAAAGTCGTTTAATATTAGTATGCATTGCGTTGTATTAATATTTTATCAGTGATTTCGGTTAGTTTTTCCTATATCCTTACGAATCTGAGGCCAGTGTTTTTTAAAATTTCGAACTATTTTTATCTAGTACATACAATTCTTATATATAATTTTTTGCTTGTTTGTCTCAAAATGACTTCTTATTGTTTAAATGAAAAATGGCAGACGGTATATTTTTAAATTGTTGGGCTTATCTCCAGTGAACTTTTTAAAGTGTGTTTGCATTACTTTGCAGAGGCGTAGCCCATTATAAAAGGTCTTCTCTGTGAAGCAAGACTGTTTGGTCCTTGGTGATTGGACAACACGAATATTTGATACGTTTTAGTATTCTTCAATGCATATATTTTTTAAAATGAATTTTTATCCCCTTTGTATTCCAACACCCGTACCACTCCTTTTGCCTTCCAATGTCTCTACCTCCCTCAAAGAGCGGTAGCGTTTGTTCGGCATTTATCGTAGTACGTGACACGTTTGTATATATTCAATTAGTCTACACCTCTAACAACGGCTACAAGTTTATTCTAAATCAAAATATAGCTCACGAGTTTTACATGGAGGACTGAAGCGTTTCGTGGCCAGATGCCGAATGACACCATCTTGGTCGCCACGTATTCGCCGCTCTCCTATAGCCAAATTATAGCTGCGAGAGATTCCCTGCCTAATTTGGCCATGGGTTGGGAGCGGCGGATTTACATATGCAAAATTCGTTTTTGACGAACTTATTAAACTTCGATCGGTTTAATGGTTTCGTGAATACATCGGCTACGTTTTCTTCGGTCTTCACATGCCCGAGTTGAAATGTTCCTCCTTCTATCTGTTGATTTAGATAGGATGCCAATTTAATTAGATGGTTGGAGTTGTTAAGCGCGACTCCACTAGCGTAAAAACGGCCGTAAAACCCCTCTCCGTAAAAGCGTTTAATCACGTGACCTATTTGCGTTTGCGCTCGGATTGCGGTGGAAGTCCGGCTAGCGAAGTTTTTACGGCGAAGGTGCTGTCGAAGTTAGGCCTGTACAATTGTATACGTGATATATCGATATAAAGACAATGATTATATTCTACGAGTTTTTTCTGTACTATAATTACAAATGTAGTAAAAATAATATCTTTACTTTCATATATTAACTTTTATTATCGTATTATTAAGATAATATACAGCACTTATAAGCTTAGCTTTTTTATAATATACTCCTCTAAATGAAGGATTTTCCTTTGGCCGTCCATATCGCGTGTTTTAGGCATCCATTATTATAATCGGGATACCTCTTGTCGTAGATACATGAATACTTTCGGATGTTTTCGACAAATCTTTCCAGATCTATTCTAGAATAGCCACGAAAGAACATACACAAAAGCTCGTTTTCCGCCATTTTCGCACCGTTTCACAATGACCTAGATTTCACTGGCTTCTGATTGGTGGATGGTACCGTTTTACGGCTGTATTTGCTGTGAAAGTTGAACACTGCTCAACTCGCTTTTACGTTGGTTTTACGACCTGCTCAGGCGTAAAATATCTTGGTCACGTGATTAAAAGCTTTAACGGCCGTTTTTACGCTAGTGGGGTCGCGGCCTTACTTGTGTGGCCGGAGTTTGCTATGGAGATCGCGGCTTGATTATCACAAAGCAGTTGGATTGTTTCGAGTTCTCCAAATAGCTCTTCGAGGATAAATTTTATCCAGTTCCCTTTTTTGGAGCAGCTTCCTACGGCGTATAGTTCAGCGTCTCAGGTCGAAATAGAAGTGATGGGTTGCTGCTTCGAGGTCCAACGTAATATGTTCTTCCCTATCAAGTATACGTGTTCTATTATACTCTTTTCCGGGGAGATTCTCCAGCTGGCGTCAGTGTGGCTCCTGACATCTAGTCTGTCTGGTGTGTAGCGCAGTCCTGTTGATTTCGTTCCCTTCAGGTATCTAAGGCTACCTGCGTGGCAGCGTCCCGCGACCGCGGGCGGAAAGAATCTTTGTACGTGCTTCCAGCTCGCGAGCGACTTCTGTCCAGAGTGGACGCGTGTTGTTTACAAGATGGCGGCGAGAAGACTTCGTTGAATGCTACTATGGAAAATACGACAAGCATTAAAACGGAAAATTTGAAAAGGTAAATGTTATCACTAACTAGATACACAACAAATATAAAGGATCTTCATAAGTTAAAAAAACTAGTTTTTAAAACGTTACGTTTATACAAAATTATAAATTATTAAATTACGTAAAAGATTATTAATTAAAGTACAAACAACATATATATACAATTTATTTGTCATTCTGTTTTCATTCATTTACAAAATCAGCTATTTTCTTCTTTGGAAGCGCGAGCGATGAAAGCGGCGATCAAACTTGCTTGGTAGCTGCTTCCTGGACGCGCGTGTAGAAACGTTATCTGGTGGTCGCTGCACGCTAAAACGCGGTTACACCGGACACGCACATATACTTGAATCGGTTTGTCCGCTCCATTTGGAAGCGCGTTTACGCCTGCGGTCGCTGGACACTGCCACGTAGGACGTAGCCTAAGTATGTCTTTTAATGCGGTCAGGTGAATAAATAGTTCTTGGGAATTTAGTGTGTTTGGAGAGTAGGATTACTGCGCATTCTATATCGGGTCTTATGAGCGTTGCCAGGAACATCAATGAGCCTAGCATATCCTGATACAATTTCTGATCGCATTGTTTTGAGTCGTTATATTTCTTTACGTTAACGTCGGATCAAGTGGGGTTCTTCTCGGCTTGCAGTCTTGTATTGTGTATTTCTCTAGGATGTACTGTACAAATATAGGCATGTGTTTGCGCAAATGACTACGACCTGGGATACTGTACAGTGGTAGAACATGAGATAAGCACCGAAGATGCCTCACCTGTATATCAACCACCTTATAGGATACCTTATGCTCAAAGGGAACAGATGAATAAAATCATTGATGGACTATTAGAACAGGGTATAATAGAACATTCGAAATCTCCCTGGTCGGCCCCTGCTTTGTTAGTGAGGAAAAAGGATCTAACATGGCGTCTCGTGGTGAATTATAGGAGGCTGAATAAGGTGACAAGGGCTGATCCTTACCTTTTACCTTTGGTGTAGGAAGCGAGATACTTCTCAATAATGGATATCTTATCAGGATTCTGGCAATTGGGGTTGTGCAATAAGGAGAAGTCAGCTTTCTCAACCCCTGATGGTCATTACCAGTAGAACCGCATGGCAATGGGCCTTTGCGGGCCCCAGCGTCTTGGCAAAGGGCCGCGGATTTTATCTTACACGGCTTAAAGGGGAAAACCTGCCTAGTTTATATGGACTACATACTAACTTTTAGCTCAGACTTTCAAACACATCTAGTTCATTTAGAACAAATCTATCAGAGACTGGCTACTGCGGGTCTAAAATTAAAACCCAGGAAGTGTCATTTCCTCCAACGACAGATAAAATTCTTGGGACATGATGTCTCGGCTGAAGGAATATGACCCAATCCAGATAAAATGTGTTCTGAACTTCCTTGACCTACAAATGAGCACGACGTCAAATCTTTTCTTGGATTAACGGGCTACTACCGAAGGCACATTGAATCTTATGCGAGGATAGCAAAACCTCTAACTGATTTGTTGAAAAAGGATAAATTCCAATGGGGAGAAGAACACGAACGCAGTTTTGAGAGACTTAAAGAAATAATCACCTCAGCTCCTCTTTTGAAATTTCCAGACTTCTCCAAATCCTTTATTTTATCAACGGATGCATCAAACGAAGCAATTGGAGCGGTACTCTCTCAGGAGGAAATGGACAGAGAAAAACCTATCGCATATGCTAGCAGAATATTAAGAAAAACAGAGAACTATAGTACTACGGAGTAGGAGTGCTTGATGGTAGTTTGGGCCACCAAATACTTCAGACCGTTCCTGTATGGGAGTAAAGTCACTATAATAACAGATCACCGACCAACAAACTCTCGAGTTGCCCGATGGGTCATTTTCCTACAAGAATTTGATTTTGATATCAAACATCGAGCCTGAAGTTGTCATAAAAATGCAGATGCATTAAGTAGAATTCCTATTCGACAAATTTCTACTGCCAACAACTTTGACCCAATCTATTCAAAGTCACAAATTGGTGAATTTCAAAGAAGAGAAAAGAAATGGAATACAGTTATCCGTCACCTAGAAAGCGATACACCTCCAGATAAGACAACATTATTTCCTAGATGAAGAGGGAGTGTTGTATCATCAACAATCTACCCCTCAAGGGGAACTCCTAGAACAACTAGTCATTCTGTCCATCATTATTCCCTACATCTTACGAATTCATCATGATACACCTATTGGAGGTCACATTTGGGGTCACAGAAAAGGCAACAAAAACTTCAATCGCTGTTCTACTGGCCCACGATGAAGCACGATATAAAAATCTATTGTCAGAGCTGTCAACGCTGTGCTTTAATGAAAAGAAAGAACAACCGACAAGAAGCGGAGTTGCAATTATTTCCTCCTAACACGATTGTTTGAACGTACTGCTATGGATATAGTAAGACCCTTACCTGTCACGTCAAATGGTAACAAATATATACTTGTTTTCATCGATCATTTCAGCCGTTATGCCGAGGCCATACCTTTACCAGATATTCAGAGCAAGGCTATTGCGAAGGCATTTGTGACACATATTGTCCTGCGACACTTCACACCTGTTCAATTACTTACTGACCGCGCACCGAATCTGATATCTAAAATGTTTAAGGAAGTGTGCGTATTATTACAAATAAAACGGCTTCTTACTACCGCATATCATCCTGCATGTAATGGAATAGTGGAGAGATTTAACAATACTCTTATCGATATCATTGCACATTATCTAGCTAAGGACCAACGAGATTGGGGCGAATGGTTTCCTTATGCAATCATATTGGTTATCCTTATGCAATCGTATTGGTTACCTATAATACAATCATACATGCTTCTACAGACAACAGCCCTTTCTTCCTATTATATGGAAGAGATCAAAGCTTTCCTTTTTATCTAATAACTAGCCCCACGAGAACTAAATATGATGTTGAAGACAATTATGCATTGGAACTTAGGTACCGAATGACGAAAGCTCATCAGGTAGCACAAAAACATGCAGAAAAAGCTGCCCGAGAAAGACAGACACGGCATCGTCAAACTCATAAAATACCTACGTATCATATCGACGATTGAGTATTTCTAAATGAAGTAACTGTACCTCAGGGACTTAAACGAAAGTTGGACCATGGTGGTCAAGGCCATTTCGAATCGTTACTGAACCAAGTCCTGTTACCTTCATCATTGAAAATCTAACTACCAAGAAAAGACTTCAAGTGTTTGCTAATCGCCTCAAGCACGCTATTTCCCAGCAAGAGTTTGAGCAGAATTCCACACATCAAGCTACCACTACCACATTTATTAATCAACCTCTTTCAAAGGAATGTTTCTATTTAGACCCATGGCACGAATTTATCTTCTCCGAGATGTCACGACATCAATCTGAACCCATATCTGAATTGGAATCCGAATCTGAAGGAGAAAAGGAACCTGAATTAGAGCACTCTTCAGCAGGGTTACAATAGCTATAAGTTTAAACTATAAATAACAAATGAATAAAATCAATAAATTTATACACTAAAATACTAAAATTAATGTATAGATTATAAAAAGCTTACGAAAAACAAGTATCCAGCTCCTGACAGTAATGGGCTTTTTGATGGTTTTTTTAAATAAAAAGGGCCATTATCCTAATATAATAATTAGAAATAAATTTTAAGAACTAAAAGCAAATGTAAAATTCGTAAAATACGGTTAAAAGGGGATGTTTTACCTTTACAATGTTCTGCTATGACTTACAATGCATTCGCGTGTTGAATGCACCATTGTATTTACAGTACTTGCAGTTGTTATTAAGAATGGCTGCCCATGATTGGTTAATAATTCTGCCTAAATTATTGTTTATTCTATTTTTTCCCCGTTTAATATTTATATGCTCATATAATTGCCTCTTAAAATTATTTGGTTCTTTTTCCTTTATTTTAATTGTATCTAATTTTATTTGGAAACCGTATTTATTAACATGTTCAGCTACGGCAGAATTTGCATAATTTCCTTTTATGGCGCGTATGTGCTTCTTTATTCTTATTCCGAATTTATGTTTGGTCTCTCCTATATATGTTTTACTAGGGCTACAGCTGTAATTAAAGGAATAAACGACCTCTTTTTCATTCATTAAATCTAGTTTTTTGTCTGACTTATAATATAGATTTCTTTTAAATAAATTATTTCTATCAGGAACTAAATTTACTATATCTTTTAGGGTATTTTTGACTCTTTCAAATATTTTTGGAATACAAGGAAGATTTACGCATTTTATATCTTTATTAAACTTTCTATTATTATTAGTTTGATTATCTACCCAGTTTTTCCATTTATCTAAAATTTTCTTAGGATAATTGTTAAGTAAAAACATTTTATCTATTTGTTCAATTTCTAGACTGTGATCTTGTAAGTTAGTTGTTCCGTTTTTGATTTTTTCAACATACATTTTAAATATATTAAATTTCATTCGATTGAGGGAAGTTGGACCTATAGTTTAAAACTTTCGGTATCTGCATGAGTTTTATAAATTTTTTGTATTCTAAAGTATTTTTTTTTTTTGTTATTTATAGTTTAAACTTATAGCCATTGTAACCCTGCTGAAGAGGGGCGTGATAGCCCGAAACACTGTTGTAAATGAAAGTATGTGTACAGGAGGCTCAATAAAGAAAGTCTGTTTTCTATAAGAACTTTTACTCAATTTTGCATAAACACCTAACACCAGAATAACAGTCCTATTAATAATTAATGTCTAAGTTGACAAGTATATTAATTTAATACGTTCTGCAACCTCCAAAATCATATTAATAATGCTCTGTAAGGTATATATTAAAAATTACGTTTGAATTACGTAGAATTTTTCACAAACAGAAAAAATTTATTAACGTTTGCTGGAAACAGCATACAACAACAACAAAGTGCTTTGGCTGTACCATAGATTAATTCCTATGGAATTTCGGGACTTTGAGCAGATATCTGAACTCAGGGGACCGAGATGAGTTCAATGGATGAGTTGAAAATTAAAAAAAAAAAAAGCAAAGGTAGTCAATACTCCAATCACATAATCTGATTCTTATTTTACTAATGAAAAGTCCCACTACCAAGATTGCCCTTTGCTATTCAATTGATGTGAGTGGAATCATGTTTAATGCATTTAACAGAAGACGGGTGTTATGTGTTTTTTCACCTGTAGCCTGGAAAATTTCTAGTTCCTTTTTCGACATTGTAGTACTTTTTGCTCTCTAGTATTCTTAATTTGTCTACTTCGACTGCATTAATATTAACATCAAGGTTATAGCCCAATAATTTGACAGTTCGTTTATCTTTATTAATCAGGTTTATGAAGAAAAACTTTATACTTGTAAGCCCCATACTCGTTTGTATCCTTGCCCAATTTGCGCAATCTGGCTTTACGCAGTTATTGAAGCTACTGGGAATGGTTAAAAATTAAGACAGCGTAAGCAGAATTATTCCAGATATTACAGGTTCTGAAAAGTAACGAATTTTTACAGTCCTGCCACAAATAAGCTAATTTTTTATCATTGACCATTTGTGACATGCCATTAGGATGCAGCCTACTGCTCTGAGAAACCGGGAATCGAATACAGATGGTAAAATCATCCCAGGATTTTTCAAACAGTAGTCTATTCGGATATGTCAGGACCAATCTCTTACTAACTAACCGCTCCATTGTGGGCCCAATCGCATTGGTGAAGAATAGAACCAACAAACAGCATAGTGAACTTGCTAAAAACAAAACCATGTGAGTGCTCACAGAGCGAAACTTTCATAAAATGCACAGTATATATTGTATAACTAGTATAATTTAACAAATAAATTACAAGCACCAGAAATTATGTTTTTATAGTATTTATTTTTTATATTAGAAAGAGCAGATCATTATAATTATTCAGAAGTTTATTATGTTTACTTCCCAGAAGGAGGACATCTATCACTCATTTGTGTAGGTGTATTATCAGGAAGACCGGTACACCAACACCATAGACTCCATGTGTAACAATATCCACCTCCAGCTCCACGGTCTTTGCAGAGTTCGTCGCAGTATGCGTTTCTCCAACAAGGATATCTGCAATTACTTCCATCCACTGGATATGCGTCTTTTTTACAATTTATACCTGAATAAATATAAATCAATTTTTATACTTTTAAGTATATCATTGATTTTCCCTATATTATAAGGGTTGAATCAGATAAGTAGCTGCACGTTTGATTTCATGGTGCTCTTATACTATTTGATTCACGAGAGAGGGCATAGTGCATTGTTCTCAACGGGGGCGATATCGCCCCACGTGGGCCCCAACGTTATCCATGCTGGGGGGCGATTAGTAACAATCAGAGCCGTAACTAGGGTATGGCCAATGTGGTCCCCGCCATAGGCGTCGATTTAATAAAGGCGCCAATGAGAAGGTTTTGGAATATGTATTCGAAATTAATAACACACAAAAAATATTTATAGTATTTATATTTATATAGTATTTTGAATGTCATTAGATAATTTTTTACAATAGCATTTTTTAAAATAAAATTATTTTTTTTATAATAAAAATTAAAAAGGCGCCATTTTTATTCTTGGCCATAGGCCTCCAAAGTCCTAGTTACGGCTCTGGTAACAATTTATATTTTGGGAGACAAAAAACAATTTTCTATGCGATATAGTAAAACATTATATTAAGAATAATTAGATATTCTATTCGTTATATCGTACAATAATTAAACAAATAACATTACACTAGTACATAAATGTTTAATTTTTTACAAAGTATATAATTATCAAATAAACTAATAAACCAAACAAAATTTTTTTCGAAGTGAAAGGGGCGATACTACGTAACGGTTTTATTGAAGGGGCGACGATTCGTTAGATGTTGAGAAACACTGGCACAGTGTAATTTGCAAGACAAGTATATTATAAATATACCACATTTATTTTATTGCTTCAAACTGCTCTCTTGTAAAATATATCAAATAGTGTCAGCAAACAGTGTGATCAATTGTGTCACCATTTTTCTGACTCATTCTATAAAAGTATTGATTAATAAATATTAGCACGCTATATTTATTTTTATTAAATAAATATAGTATAAAATAATATACTATGTATGTATAATTATAGTATAATATGGAATAGGATACTATAAAAATTTTTAATAAATACATATAAATATAAAGTAAATTTTTACCCAATATTAATCAGTGGCGTGACATTTGATGACAGGGAAGCTGTGTTTCTGTAAGAAGCCGACTTCCAGGGGCAATCAGTTAATTGCGCGTCAGTGATAGTCTAGGTCAGTGGTTCTTAACCTTTTTATACTCGCGGCCCATCAAATATTTCATAATTTTTTTGTGACCCCCATTTTTTAATAATAATTTATATTTGATAATTTGATAATTTATCTATAATAAATTGATTTTTTTATTATTGCTTTATTTTTTATATAATAAATGTAAATCATAACTTTATTATTTCATTATCTATTTAAATAACATTCAAACTTCACAATTAAACATGAAAACTCATTAATTTTTAACAGAAAATAAAATAAGAAACATGTCGATAAATCGATCCAATGTCGATGCTAAAACTAAACTAAAACTAAAACGCCCACTTGTGGTAAGGATTTTGCATAACTTTTGCAAAAATATTTAAATTTTCAAAGCCTACTATTTTTCGTAATTATTTTTAAAATTCCAAGCATTAATAGTTTCTTAAAATTGCTTTGGAATAAAAGAAGTAAATACTGCGGTGTAAGTAGCATATTTACAGTACGTTTATTTCTTCTGTACTAACAAAGTTGTATGTAGGAAGAAATACAAAATAAATAAATAAAAACTAAATAGGAAAACTTTATCTTTCTTATTTCACTTTTCAATACGATATTCGGATTATACATCAATTTTCTTTTTATTATATTCTGAAGGAAATTTTGCATAATTTGGCGGCCCCCGGCAAACTTCTTATGGACCCCCAGGGGCCGCGGCCCCCCTGTTAAGAATCACTGGTCTAGGGTCCATTCACAAAGCAATAGTTGTGGTGTATATGTAAATAATAATATTTTAGGGAAATATTTTAATTTTAATTAAAAAAAAATACTTTAGAAAAAATATGCAAATTTTCAGAAGAAACCGAACCGAAAGCCTAGCATCACTATCGCTGTGTAATTAAGAATTATTTTAATCTCAAATAAATATAAACAAAAATGAAATTACGAAAAAATATATCCCATACATATTTACTATTGAAATATTTGCAAATTACGATGAATTCTTAAATAAAACTGTTATAACTATTAGATGAGCCCGGCATTGCTCGGTCAAAAGTAACAACAGCAAAAACTAAGATTATTAGATTATTTTGTACGTCTAACCTTTCTATTATAATATAGTATTTGATTTATATTTACCAAGGTTATATTACGCAAGGGTTTATCACACCGAATGACCAATTTAACATATTTTAAGACGCTACGCGAGTCTTTTTCTTCCTTAAAAAATTCTCTATTTTCATGGTTCATATGGAGGAACAGTTTGTGAGGCTTTATTTCTCCGATAAAACAGTAATTTTAGTATCCAATGAACGGCCGAAGCTTTATTGCTTGGCCATAAGCGAAGAGCGAGAGGTGTTTTAAGGATATCTGGTTCCTATTCATGCATTACAGACGTAGAGAAAACCCAAAAAACTCCACGTGTACCCAGGACCGAATTCCCAGTGTTCAAAAACGGAACCACGTTGCCAATTTAAACAAAATTTACGAATTAACTTAAATAAAATTATGAATTTTTTTGTATCACGTAGAAATGACTTATCTAACGACATAATCGATTTTTTGCCAAGTTTTTCGTTTTTTGTAAGAAGTGAATAAAGTATTTTTTAATTAAAAAATTTATATAATTGTGTGCAAATGGGCTTACATAAGCTTCGTCAAATATTTTGTAATGGAAAGGAGAAATGCAAAGATCTTAATAGATCAGAAAATAATGCCGTAATTGATCAGGAATGTCAGGGAATCACAGATGGATTTACGCGTAAGGGCACTGTGTAAAGTTGTAAACCATTACTAATTCGGAATTGTATTAATTCGGATAACGATTTTATATATGTATATAAATAACATTGAGTTTCTCGTTTGTTTGTTCAAGCTTAACTCGAAAACAAAATTTTCATTGAAATTTAGCAGTTTGTTATTCTCAACAATTACTAGAAAGAGTTTTGTTTCTCCGAATATTCCACACTTCTAATTCTGCAGTTCATTGCTTATGAAAGAAAATTACGCAGTTGCATGTAAAGTGTTTTATTATTTTGATGTGGCATGTTTTCCATGTGCATAAGATAAGTTCACCGTTCACTGTTCTACATACATGTATTTTATTTATAACATTAAATAAACATCATCGCTTCTGTCCATAGTTAAAATTTTCCACGAAAAGGGGAGAAACGAACTGTAGACCCCCAAATGTAGACCAAAGAATAAAATTTAATTTAAGCTTTTCAAGTTTTCATTTTAATTATTGAGATTTTGTCCATTCTTGATATCCTCGGCTGAATTAATTATTCATAACAAAAATTATATTTTATTCTGAAACCCATACCCCTATTAATCAATAAGTCTAAAAATTAATAGCGTGACAAATGGTGGATTTATCTTTTATAGTGAGATTGATAAGGAATAATAATAGCGAATATGGAAAAGTATAGGTCTATAGGCTACAACCCATATAGACATCACTTTGGTGAAGATTTTCGTATCATTAATTTATTGAATATTAATTAACCTCTCAAAGTACGAATTATTTAAAAAAATGACTTCAGATGAAAAAATCTTTCATTTTCATTTAAAAGTAAACATCTATTTTATTTGAAAAAAGTGTCATTCAAGTTTTTTTCAATTTGTAAAAATTGGTTCCTAAATGGCACCTTTCCATTTGGATAGCAAACTTTACAGGGGCCTACAGGGGCAACGGGTGGCTTCTCTGCATAACGGTTTTTGTGCTGAAAAGCTGCCATTCATAGGTTAACTTTAAAAATACAGTGGAACCTCGGTATACGACCTTAATCCGTTCCTGATGTTTGGACTTATACCGAACCAACCAAACCAACCTTTCCCATAAGAAGTAATGTAAAAATGATTAATCAGTTCTCTTGTAAAAATGAATTCCTCTTGATATGGTATATTAATGGGGTTGTAAAATAATTGAAACACTGTTTGAGCACATTAATAAAAGAATAAATTTTATTATAGATTTTTAAAGTTATTACAGTAATAATCGCAAATAATTGCTTCTGATACGCTGTCGCCAGCACATTGTTTTTCAGTTATCGAAAGCAAAAGCAATTTCTTAACATGCTCTAATGTCTCCGATCACTGTTTTGAAATTGATTTAACCCCTTTCGCAACGTTAACAGATTTAATAATGACTTTATTTTTCACGATTGTCGATATCGTCGTTCTCGGAATACCGTATGCAGCAGTTAAATCTCGAACACGCATGCCACCTTCATATTTCTCAACAATCTCTTTTTTCAGTTCCATTGTGATTCTAGTCATTTTTTTATAGTTTTCTGATGCTTTTCATTTCTCTTTTTGCAATTTATGATTAATAAAAATAATAAAGTTTTACTTACAAATTAAAATCAGAAGAAATTTAACGAAGTTATAGACCGTGGCACCGCGAACGTCTAGTCTGGTTTAGTACATCGATAGTGCTACTTGTTCATAGATGGCGCATATAATTGAATTAAGTCGTATACCGAAAAAAAGTCGTATACCGAGCAAAATTTGTTTTGTCCAAACAGGATGTATTCCGAATTGGACGTATTCTAAAACAGACGTATATCGAAGTACCACTGTAATTTTAAAACGAAAACACGATGAAACATAAAATGAAAATAAATTTATTGACATAAAGACATATGTTAAATGATTACAAGTAATAAGAAGAATGAAAAATAATTATAAAATACAATGTTATACACAGTACATTCATGTTTGATTTTATATGTACTGAATATAGAAAACAATAATAAAATTATATAAATTTACTAAAATAATAAAAATTTTAGTATAAAACTTTATTTTATTATGTATTATTTAGATAAATATTATTATTCATATAACACAAACTTGCAACCAGATACCACACACTGCAGTACACTATAAATAGTTACTTGACCTTGAGAACAGCTGCTTCTGGACTTTCGCGGGTTATTCTAAACAACTCCTGGGGCCTTAGTCTCGAGTTTTTTCGTGTTACAACTCCCAACGTGTTGAACGTGTCACGTGGTACCATCTCACACACTGACGTCAAATCGGTAGTCTCGAGTTATAACTCCCGTGCTTTCCCATCTCACCATGTGAGTTGCTACTCACGTTGAGTCGAGCATGTGAGATCGCTACACGAAAGTGAAAATGACTGACGAATATGCTGTTCTGATCGCAATCGAAGCATTAGAAAGAGCTGAAAGACGTTATATAAGAAGGCAAAGAATTTTTCGACCAATTATTTAATATAATTTATATTATTATTATTGTTATTATTAATACAGTAATATAAATTATTAAGAGTCTCCTCTGCATCCATTTAATGTTCACTGATCAAAACTTCAGTGGCGTGCCGTGACATTTGATGACAGGGAAGCTGTGTTTCTGTAAGAAGCCGACTTCCAGGGGCAATCAGTTAATTGCGCGTCAGTGATAGTCTAGGGCAGTGGTTCTTAACCTTTTTATACTCGCGGCCCACCAAATATTTCATAATTTTTTTGTGACCCCCATTTTTTAATAATAATTTATATTTGATAATTTGATAATTTATCTATAATAAATTGATTTTTTATTATTGCTTTATTTTTTATATAATAAATGTAAATCATAACTTTATTATTTCATTATCTATTTAAATAACATTCAAACTTCACAATTAAACATGAAAACTCATTAATTTTTAACAGAAAATAAAATGAAGATAAATCGATCCAATGTCGATGCTAAAACTAAACTAAAACTAAAACGCCCACTTGTGGTAAGGATTTTGCATAACTTTTGCAAAAATATTTAAATTTTCAAAGCCTACTATTTTTCGTAATTATTTTTAAAATTCCAAGCATTAATAGTTTCTTAAAATTGCTTTGGAATAAAAGAAGTAAATACTGCGGTGTAAGTAGCATATTTACAGTACGTTTATTTCTTCTGTACTAACAAAGTTGTATGTAGGAAGAAATACAAAATAAATAAATATAAACTAAATAGGAAAACTTTATCTTTCTTATTTCACTTTTCAATACGATATTCGGATTATACATCAATTTTCTTTTTATTATATTCTGAAGGAAATTTTGCATAATTTGGCGGCCCCCGGCAAACTTCTTATGGACCCCCAGGGGCCGCGGCCCCCCTGTTAAGAATCACTGGTCTAGGGTCCATTCGTATTCATTTGTTCGATAAGCCAGTAAAAACTGTAGACTTCTCTAAATGTATTTTTAATATCACAATTACATTCTGAATCGCTAGCTACGATACAAGGACTAAAATTAAAAATAAATTATAAAAACTTACTCGGTGAAATAAAATGTGCGGTGGATATACATACCTGGTACAATGTATTGTTCGATTGTATTAATATACTTTTAAAGAAAATTATAATTAAAATATAGCTTTGTAAAGAAACGTACATAAAAATAACATAAAATATTCTTTACTTTTTAAATCTTAAAACAATCCACTTAGTCAAATATCTTCATACGAGTAGCTAATGGATGGAACTAGTGACGGTCCAGGTAGGTGTGTAGTGAGTGTGTGCGTGCCAAATCCCGAGGGTGCCGATACCGGTCAACGTCAAATGCCTCTTTTGTCGCATCACTAGTATATCTCAAAGGACGCCACAGGGCTGTTGTAAATTTTAAACGTTTCTCACCGTAGCTGTAAAAATCTAACTATGTTAAACTTAATAGTCATTCGTTTTCTAACTAATTCGTTTTAATACCAGGTGTACACGGAAATCAGTTTCCCACTGTACTGAGCGAGTGATTGGTTCTGTTAAGCTTTTGTTGAAGTAAAATTCTGGCTCTTTCAACAGGGTTTTATTTATGTCCCCATTCCCTAATCTCTTAATTATTTAGTCACTTCTTAAGTAGAAATAAGTCGAAACCAGTTACTTTGTACCTGAATATCTGTAGTCTTGGGAAAACAGTGGAAAGACAAATTTTTATGACAACGGATATATAAATCGTAAATTTAAAGAAAATAAATTCTAGAGCTTTTTTTTGTACCATTGTATGTACTGTACGTCTCATTCATTAAATTTGGTTGTAAATGATGCTGCCAAAGTAACAGTTAATTTTTAACACTGTACTAGAATTGTACACGTTTTTTCTGCATCCTCTTACAGATGGGACATACTAAATCGTAATATCACCGGTTTAACATTGAAATCCGTAAGTAATATAAGATGGGAGAGCGGAATAAACGCAGAATAAATATATCAAATATTTTAATGGAGTTTTTTTAAACTCCTGTCAACTCTACAGAACTATCATAAAAACGTGCCAGTAAACTCCTATCGGTTGGGTTGTTATAAATCTAGTCTAGGGTGGGCAACCCTTTTTATAACATGGGCCAGAATAAATTTTACGTTTTTTTCCGCGCCGTAGTAGTTAATTGACGCCTTCTTGTGACTCGTAATTTTTTTAGTCTGCAAATATGAAATAGATAAATAAAAAGTTAATTACTACATTTATTTCTCTTATCGTTTTCGAAAATTACAAAGAATTGGAAAAATAACTATTAATTAGTTATTTTTCCAATTTAATAATCTATTAAAGATCTCGCGGGCCGGATAGAAACTTTTCGCCAGCCGTAGCTGGCCCGCGGGTTGCCCGCCGTTGATCTAGTCTGCTCGTGATTCACATAATCGGGCGAGGGTGGCCGAATATCTAGCAGGCGGCTAACAGCCCACAACCGCTCCGGGATATAAAGTCGCGTACTCTTTACGCGTGTGTCGCTTCTACCAGCTAAACCGTGACGTTGGTGCTCTGTAAAGCGCATGCGTCAATGCCTATAATCTGGCTGCTTGGAAGTTGACAGGCAGGTGGCTAACAGCCCACAACCGCTCCGGGATATAAAGCTGTACTCTTTACGAGTGTGTCGCTTCTACCAGCTAAACCGGGTGAGGTTGGTGCACTTTAAACCGCATGTGCTAATGCCTATATAATCTGGCTGATTGGAGACTGACCCGGTTTCGACATTCCTTCCGCCACCGAATTATTCGAATATACAATAGCAATCTTATCGTTTTTTTTTCACATGTAGTATAGAAATTTGTAAAAGATACATAATGCAGTTATAATAAAATATTAATTTTAATTAATTCAAAGTACGTTAAAATATGAAAATTTATATTTTATAAAATTCAAGGGAAGGTCATTGAAAGGTGGAATCGGCGCTTCCATCGCTTCCAATGACGGCACGCCACTGCAAAACTTTATAGCAGTTTGTATAATTTTAAGTATTATAAACCTTTTTATATTAATATCAACTGAACACGGACTATTCCGATAGTCCGAAATACATTTTGATTATATCATATTAATTTTTCATCTAATCGAGTTTTAATGTACACCCCTTTCGTTTTATTAAATATATAGTACTACATTGATAGCTGAATATTTGTGCTTATTATCACTGGTGTGATAAGTCCTTATTATCTACCCCACATTAGTAGGTATTTAATTAATTTAATTAAACCAAGGGCTAAAACAATTCTTTGTAATAATTGAGCCGTTTACAGGACAAATCGACTAACTACATTTGTAAATCCTTAATATAATCGTCATTATTTTAAAATTTTTCACGTGACTAATTTTATATATCGTTATATTAAAGCTATGCTTTAATATAACGATATATAAATAAATAAACATTGCAGAATATATTTTTATTCTGCAATGTTTATTTAAATTGAAAGTTTAAAGGGAATTTTAAAAAATAATTTATATTATCAATTTTTATTCTTTTTGTTTTGTGGAGTTAATCGATTTGGCAAGTGAGCTGCTCAATTCACGTCGATTCGTTTACAACTTGTTACAGTTAAGTTGATTGGTCGAATCATTATAGTCGCAAACCCAGATGCATTGTAAATAATCCCATCGTGCTTAACGACACACGTAAACATGACACAACACGTGAATATGACCTACTTCCGCTCGCCTTTCAAGTTCGCTCGAAGGGTCTAACTCGAAACTACCGATTATGTGAGTCGTAGTAACACGAATGAGTTCAATGACGTCAGTTCGAGTACAACACGAAAAACTCGAGACGAAGGGCCCTGAGGGGGAGTAGATTTTTTACACGTCTGAACTAGTTACTGTAAATACTGTAATGTATTTCGTTATTTTCTAATAATTTTTATATTAGTTTCATTTCATTACTTATATTATATGCTAAGAGTAACCTCACATTGTTTTTTGTGCTTTTCAGGAAAAAAGCCCACAAAAAATTTAAAAAATTTTTAATAGCCTACACCAATTTATTAATTGCATTTCTAAAACATTTTATTATAAAAAAAACTTTATTTCCTTTATTACGTCTTATTTAGACACAAGAAATTTTTAAGTTGAGAAAAAAAATCGCAACGGATCACGTGACACGCGCCGCATTTCGGTGTGCAGAGCTAAATGTCCGTGAGAACAGCTGTTTTTCCATGTTGGCAGAGGATTCTCATACAGATCGCAGGGGAAGACTGGTTTCTAGATAGCTGTGCATCAGTTACCGTAAATACTCCAATACATTACGAGATTTTCGATCCAATATGTTATTTCTGTACATAGGACCAAGAAAATGGTCAAAAACATAAACTTCTATTGGGTGTAAAATTACGAAATTTGCTGAGGTCATAAACAACATCCAATAGAATGTAAATAAGTTCTGAATGAATTATTTTGAGCAACGAATTCTTCCGTACAATTATTTAAATTAGCCCCAGATAACTCGCCTCCGGACAGCAAGTTAATGTCGATCTTGTCAGACTGAACGCATGACACGTGATCGTGACATCTTTTTACGACACGTCACTTTTTGCACTCGCAATGTACACGTCGACCCAGTAAAGTGTTCAACTTCTCGTCACATGTAGACGGTACCTGTATGTCGTTTACGTGACTTTACATCATTTATACCTGTGATCCCATTGGTTTGAAATAGATTGCTTCATTCTGCGCAGTAATGAAGAGTGATGGAAATGATTAAAAGGAGAATTTTGTAGTGATGTAAGCTGATAAAACTAATCTCTGTTCATGTCATTATTTCTGCATTTGTAGCGAGCATCTTTTATTCTAAATTTGTGAAATTGCGGTCATCTCAATACCAGAAACTTCGATTGTATCATTGTTTATGTTTTTTTTTCTAACGTTTATTATGCTTTCATTATTGTAATTTGATCCCAAAAAGCAATAACATAAACATATTTTTTTGGTTTTGAGAAAGTAAAATTAGTTCAAGTGAAGTATGAAAGATTATTTTCGAAAGTATCAACACCAATTCGGGTCGGGTGTACTATAGATTACCACCTATGGAATTTCAGGACTTTGATTATATATTTGAACTCAGGGGACCGAGACGAGTTCAACGGTACCCTATTTTTGGACCGGAGACGAAAAATTAAAAAGTTATCATACTTTTTAAGCTACCATACCTTTTTAATGCTCTGATGAAGACGGCACCATAGTTGCTACTACTGCCATCTTGCGGTAAAGTCTGCAAACCATGACGTCGGACTACGGTCATCTCCAGTAGGGTTAAACACGCTATACGAGAGCGGAGAGAACGACGCGACTTCCGATCATCGCGCGATCGCCATTTCGGTTAATGTTACTTATGGCAGCGAACATGGCGGCCGTTCCCACTGTTCGTGCTCTAGACTGACCAGCCGGAGGGGAGCCGCCGGCAGGCCGCCATGTGCTAAACGTCACTAGTTATTGATTCACGGTAGTTCTTGAACAAAGTAAAAAAAGGGGGGAAACGTCTACTAAAGGCAATTTTAACGGCAAGCGACGCGACTCCCGATCGCGATAGCGAGGCCGACTTAGCGGAGAGAGCGACGCGACTCCCTATCATCGCGCGATCGCTGGAAAAAAGTATGATAACTTTATTATTTTTCGTCTCCGGCCCAAAAGTAGGGTATCGTTGAACTCGTCTCGGTCTCCTGAGTTCAGATATATACTCAAAGACCCAAAATTCCATAGGTGGTAATCCCCTTCGGGTCGGCAAATGAACGAGCGATAGAATAAATTTGATTCTTCTCTTAGAAATTATTTTAACACAAAATTTAAAGAAGAGCTCGTGTCTTTCAAGAAATGTTCGCCGAAAGATATTAGCGAGAACTCATGGTCGTTGGAAATACACTTAATAGAGTGAAAGTAAAACATTTGCAGTTAATAAGAACGAGTCATGACAACGACCTTAGGACTATGTCAATCTACTTTTATTTTCTTTTCGACTTGTGTCTGGTCGTTAGCTTCGAATTAGTTTTTCTGTAGCTACCTCGAGATGTCGGCTTCACGTCATTTAGTTTTGGAACGTCTAACAAGCCTTGTTTCTTCCCGGCTTTTATATAATATAACAGAGGAAAAATATGGAGATCGGTCAAAAGATGACCCCAAGAGTTTTATATTTTTAGAGTCAGAGGTCCTTGAAACATTTAGGAAAAAGTTGAGGGTCTTTCTGTATGCACGAATGTGTTCGTTTGTGTGTTTGTGTATAAAGATGCATAGAGTTTTGCCTTGTTTTGTAATACCATAAAATAGCTTTTGAACGAGAGTCAAATTACTTAGTATACTCCACGGGTAATAAGAGGATACCACGTGCGTAACTACTAGAAATCTACGTGGATAACGCGTCACTGTGTTACCCTGGTTTAATAATTTTAAAATAAATAAAATGGATAACCTAAATAGTAACACAACAATACACTAGAGTAATTACTATTTATTTATAATAACGGGATAAACAACGGAATAAACCTTTGTTTATTTCGTTTTATTAAAAATACTGAAATAAGATAATTATTAAAATGCCGAACAACACTTTATTCTTAAGAATTGGCAATTAAAATTCTTTACTTTTATCGGCAAGAAAAACTTCAGACATTTAATTTTTTTCGAATATGAAAATCTTCCAACTTTAAAAATATTCCCAATTAAAGTTGAAAAATATTTATGCAATTTTATTTATGTTTTCTAAAAATTATCACATTAAGTTTATAACATAAAAAAATGCATATTAAACATATAAGTAAACCAGTAAATGAAAGATAATATATTAAATAAAAAATTCTACTAAAAAGTTTAATGGGAAAACTTGCTTGTTATCGTATACAGATATTCTATTTTGTTAATGTGTCAAATAATTTTATTGACAATTTTTTCTTATGTATTTTATTTCTTTTTATTTTATCAATAACTTTGTTATACAAATATTATAAAGAAATTATATTTCCGATCATTTATTCATTTACATGCAGTTTTACTTTTAACCCGATACAACGATAACACAAATTTAACTCAATTTGACATTCAATTTTGAATATATTTTATTTATCATTAATATCAATTATTATTGTATACAATTTTAAAATAAAATTTATCTATTCCTGCTATATTTTTGTTGTTAAATATTAACTATTTTGTTATAAATGACACGAAATTATTTTATAAATTAAACATTTTATCTATTAGGAATATGTTTTTTATTGTTCTAATTATAAAAGATATTATCATTATAATTCGAAATAAGTATACAATAATCGAATTTAAAGCTGTTAAAAAGATTTATTTTTTCGGTATTCTTCATAGAAGAAAATAACATCTTTTACTTCTTGCTATAATTTACGTTATGTGTTATCGTTATTTTACAAATATTGCAAAATATTATATGTAGTTTTACATAAAATATTAAAGTAAATTTATTAGTTAATACAAGTTCATGTATGCAATATTACTTTTGTTATAATTCCATGAATATTTCTATTTCATAAAATTATTTTGATGATTTATAACCAATAAAGTAAATATATATATATATATATTAACAGTATATTTACTGTTAATATATATATAGGCCTATATTACTGCGACCCACAATATTTACTGTTAATATATAACATTATCATGTACAAAAACTTTTAAACCCTTTATTTATGTTCCCAAAAAACAGTTTTTATTAACAATTAATTATAAATCAGAAAATTCGACATTTTTATTTAAAAAACAATAATCTCTAAAAAATTTGTAAAAATTTCTTAAAAATAAACGAGTTTCAAAAATTAACTCTTTTTTATCCGATTTCGAAAGAGCCAAGAACTGAGATGGACACTGTGAAATTAATAAATATTCCTTACTTTATTGTTCATTATCCATACGTTGTTATTCAAATTATCCAAATGCATTTCACAAATTCTTTTGCCTCTTCAGTGGATATTACACCTTTACAACAGTGTTACATTTATATTCGATCAAGTTCTCCCAGCATGCATCTACCGATAACCCGGTATTCAGATTGATGACATTTGCATAATTTTTGATACAATAATGTTCCGCGATGCGTCTTGTTACAATATTTTCAATTTTATACAATATTTTGATATTATTTCTATTTATGATACAATTATTATTTTTACAATGTTGATACCATGGAGATTCACTTCGTTTTAGACGAATCGCCGCCTCATGCTCCTTAACACGTTGTTCAAGTTGTCTTCCTGTTTCGCCAACATAGATCTTACTTTCTGGACATGTACATATTAGTTTGTAGACGACTCCTGCTGTTTTCAAAGGGTCATGTGAATGTCCTACTAATCCTCTGTTCACCACATGAATACTTTTGCTTAATCTATTTTTCTGTTCACCCACTAAGTTGATGGAACAATTATTAAAGTTATTTTTATATTTTTCATAAAACTTTTTAATATATGGTATTTTAATGTATAGATTATTACTTTTTTCTTCCTTTACATTATATCTACTTATTGTATAACTATTATACCACTTACGTATTACTTGTTGAGGGTAATCGTTAAGCAAATATTTTTTAAACAGATTTTCAGTTTCAAATTCTATATGCTTCTGCAATGTCGTTCTGTTGAAAATTTTTCTTAGTTCCATTATAAAAACGTTTCTCTTTATACCTAAAGGACAGTATGATTTATAGTTGATTACTTTATTATTATTACAGATCTTTGTATACTTACGAAATAGTAGTGTTTTTTCGTTTCGTGTGATTGTAATATCTAAATAGTTAATTTCGTTATTTTTCTCTTCTTCGTAGGTGAATCTAATATCATTATTTAAACTGTTTGCATAAGTTTCGATGTTTTGGGCTGTGGTAATATTGGAATCATACAGGATTAATATGTCGTCTACATACCTGGCATAGAAGGAAATACCTTGGAACTGGAAAATTTTTTGATCTAATGATGTCATGCATATATCTGCAATCTTCGGGCCTATAACGGACCCCATTGCTATCCCATCTTTTTGTCGATAAAAGTCTGTAGAAACCGAAAAGTAGTTGTTTTTAAAAGCAAATTGTATAAATTCTAAAATGTAATTAGGTAAACTATAACTACTTAAACATTCTAACACAAAGTTCCACTTAATTGATGGGTACATTGATTTTACATCCAGACTCATAAGTCTAAAGGATTCCTTATTTTGACCATGTAACAGATGCGAAATTAGTTGGTCTGTATTTTTTATACTGTAGCTAGAATCTGGTATACACTGTAAATAATTTTTTATATAATGTTCTAAATTATATAATATAGAATATTTAAAATCCACAAGAGGTGTATAAACATTTCCTACTTTATGGGTTTTAAGTCTGATATTAAGTTGCGGTATACGTATCTTGTTAAAATCTATTATCTTTTTATATTCTTGATTTGCAAATTCTTTTTTATATGTCTTCATCAACTTTATTAATCCTTTTTTGATATCTTCGGTTGGATTATTATGCAGTTGTTCATATTCATCAGTAGAATAATAACGAAATTAACTATTTAGATATTACAATCACACGAAACGAAAAAACACTACTATTTCGTAAGTATACAAAGATCTGTAATAATAATAAAGTAATCAACTATAAATCATACTGTCCTTTAGGTATAAAGAGAAACGTTTTTATAATGGAACTAAGAAAAATTTTCAACAGAACGACATTGCAGAAGCATATAGAATTTGAAACTGAAAATCTGTTTAAAAAATATTTGCTTAACGATTACCCTCAACAAGTAATACGTAAGTGGTATAATAGTTATACAATAAGTAGATATAATGTAAAGGAAGAAAAAAGTAATAATCTATACATTAAAATACCATATATTAAAAAGTTTTATGAAAAATATAAAAATAACTTTAATAATTGTTCCATCAACTTAGTGGGTGAACAGAAAAATAGATTAAGCAAAAGTATTCATGTGCTGAACAGAGGATTAGTAGGACATTCACATGACCCTTTGAAAACAGCAGGAGTCGTCTACAAACTAATATGTACATGTCCAGAAAGTAAGATCTATGTTGGCGAAACAGGAAGACAACTTGAACAACGTGTTAAGGAGCATGAGGCGGCGATTCGTCTAAAACGAAGTGAATCTCCATGGTATCAACATTGTAAAAATAATAATTGTATCATAAATAGAAATAATATCAAAATATTGTATAAAATTGAAAATATTGTAACAAGACGCATCGCGGAACATTATTGTATCAAAAATTATGCAAATGTCATCAATCTGAATACCGGGTTATCGGTAGATGCATGCTGGGAGAACTTGATCGAATATAAATGTAACACTGTTGTAAAGGTGTAATATCCACTGAAGAGGCAAAAGAATTTGTGAAATGCATTTGGATAATTTGAATAACAACGTATGGATAATGAACAATAAAGTAAGGAATATTTATTAATTTCACAGTGTCCATCTCAGTTCTTGGCTCTTTCGAAATCGGATAAAAAAGAGTTAATTTTTGAAACTCGTTTATTTTTAAGAAATTTTTACAAATTTTTTAGAGATTATTGTTTTTTAAATATACAATAACCGATCCGATTGCTTGATATTTGTTTGACATTTTTATTGTTTGTCTACCTGGTAAGAGTTTTACAATAGTCGTTATCGTTGAATTTCGTATTATTCAATTGTCACATCGTTCAAAAATAACACAAGATTCAACAATTGTCGTTCTCGTGACAATATTCGTCAATTCATTCAACTTCCCACAATTTCTTATAAACAAGATGTAGAACGTTTAAACTAATAAACTCAATGAAAATATTGGCTCAGCGTTATGTCGAGACAAAACTACTATTATAATTACCAAACATAAATGAGCAATTATTTATTGTGACGTCGTCACAATGCCGGGCTGCAATTTTTAATCATATTTTAAATTTATTTAATTTAAAATATATGCGTTCCACCTTAAATTTGTAGTGGTTTGCCCCTGTACATAATACTTTTCTTCTAACAACAAAGTTATGCTGGCCATTTATCAGGAGAAATTTTTGAATTGGAATAACATTACTTTCGGTTCTGGTTAAAAGTTCCTATATAGTTAATCGGGATTTTCTGTTCCTATGGTTTCCAAGTCTTGTGTGAAATTTCGAATCTGCCGGAACCAAACTCTAACAATAAAATTTTTTAGTGTTTGGTTCCCACGGAGAAAAAATGAATCATGAGGAACAAAATCCGAATAGTGCTGGTTTGTGGAGGAAAGGAACGTGACCGAGAAGATAAAAGGGCGACGAGAGAGGGAAAGGGGGTCGGTTACGTAGTGTCCGTTAAACAGTGTGTGCGACCCGAGGGAACCCGACGTCGTACGAAAGGATACCCGAGCCGAGGATACTTCGAACTTGTTACAAGAACTACTCGGACCAAGAGGTATGACCTCCCCAATTCGTGTGAACTCTCCCTCCGGGTAACCTAAACTTAGGCGACGGTATCTCGCCCATATGTGTAACTGTAGGTTTTAGTCCTAATAAATTGTGGTTATTTTTCCATTGATGTCCTTTATTCGAGTATCGCCGTCGCTCTATCGTCAGACCCATCCACTTCCTCACTCTCACTCGCGTGACGCGTAACAAAACCGAACCGCCATCTTGACCGTGGGCAGGTCTCACCGACCTGTTAGCCGAGAAAAAAGAGCTGCGACTCCGTCCACCTCCCGGCGCACCCACACTTGTCACATCATTCATCTATCAAACTCCTTTATCAAGGTTAAGGAAAGACAGTCAGCCAGCCGGACAGTGAAAAAAACAGTGGAAATTTATTGGTCTACAATTTTTTTATATTGCAGCCCAAAAGAAACTCTTTTCCTTAGCATTAGTGCCAAATTTAGCTATCGATATGGAATAACTAATATTTTTCTTCGAATCTCTTTTTAAAACTAAGAAACTCTGTCTAAAGGAGCAAAAATCAATAGAATAATGTTATGCTAAATGTGCGTTTTTAACAAGAAAGTTATTTAACAATGTTTTTAAAACTGTCGATCCTGTGGCCACCAATAGGACATTTTAATTTAGTCCATTATGGGTTGGCCGAACCCATAATGGTCTTAATTAAAATGGAGCGGCCAGCTGGAGGAGAACAAAACATATCTTACACAGACTGTCAATAACAATTATTCTTTAGTAAAAAGTGTGCAATAAAAGTGAAATAAATACTCACAGAATATTTAATCATTTAAATTTTAATTTATTAATACACTGTTTGATTACAAGAATCTCTGCATCCCATTCCTTATAAGAATTCTTGCAATATTTTATAGAATTATTTATGTCATAAATGATGTTTATTTCCGTCCAGCTAGATTAGATCTGCATTTTCCAGATGTCTTAATCGGTTCATTATCCGGTAGACCATAGCAATAGCATGAAAATTTACCCAAATAGCAATATCCATCATCTGCTTTCTTTTCTAAGCACTTATCTTTGCAATATTGGTCTCTCAAGCATTCATACTTGCAATTTCCTGCATCAACTATATATCCGTCCTTCTTACACTGTACACCTAAACACGTTTAAAGTAAAATTTAGTATTCGAAAAGTGAGATATAATCGATATCAAAATATGTCATTTCTTTATGAATAATTAGAATATGTCATCGTTCTGTTTACTTTTTCTCACCAGCTGAATGCACAAAGTTACATACAAAGTTATAATTAGTTATAATGCTCATTTTCGCAATGGTATTATTTTACATATCCTTTAACAAACGTTGCACGAAAAGTTACACGAATATTTGTGTTAAAAGGTTTGTTTTAAACGCTTTAAATTATATAACCTATCTCCAGGACACTGTATTTGCATTTTTATACAGATACAATTCTTTTCACATATTGTACTAGCAAATGAGCCCGGCGTTCCTAGGGCAAACGATTTAGATGATTTGGTAAATACTGTACGTTTGGAAATTAAGTTATTACTAACAAAAACAAAAGACTGCATTTAAAATAGTACAGTAGAAGCCGTTCTACGAGTTAAGATTCAATCCTCTCCCTCTCTCTCACGCGGGGGAATTTCCAAAAATCTCTTCTCAGTGTGCATTCGCATTGCATAGCCTAACTGTGTACCAAATTTCACCTTTTTAGGTTCAGCGGTTTGCTCTGGGCGATGATGAATCAGTCAGTCATCAGCACATGTAATTTTATATACCGTGGGTGATCGGTTAAAGAACGGATAACGAACAATTAACAAATCGGATAACGAACACTTTCGCTAAAGATTTTTATGTTCGGTTAAGGAACACCTCACAAAACAAACACAAACAGTGACGTAAAATAATGAATACCGATTTGTCTTTCCTTGTCTTCAGGCAACAATTCGAAACTTTTCGGAGCGCGGGAGACGTCGACATCGACGTTCGACCTGGTATATACTGATCGGATATTATTCCTCCGAACTTTGAAACTCTCCCTTGTAATTCCAGCCTTTTATTTTTCTGACAGAAAGAATTTTTTATAGTATTTGCGAGACTGTCGGGCGGGCACTTGTTAAGTTTTGCATCGGTTTTTATTTTCGAACAGTGAGAGTATAATAGCAAAGGTAGAGAGTGGACAGATGTCTGATGTTGCTTGGCAGTATGACTTGAACAGGTCTACAGTAGGCCGCAGTTCAATGTTATCTAAGAAATATACTGTCTAATCAAGAAGACTCAAGCGGCTTAAGGAGTAACAAAATTCACATCTCAGAAATAAAGAACTTTGAAGAGCTCATAATGGAACCTGAAACTGATTTAACGACAGAAGAACACCAAGAAACTCGGCGAGATAAGATATGTTTTCTTCTGAGAAATGAGGATTAATGTCGATATCTGCTATTAAAGATCTTTTGAAGTGGGAGGATGTCAGAACAGTCTTAGAATGGCATCGAAACTAGGATGAAATTAATAGGCATGGGGATCTCTACAATTATAATGCTATTACAGGTGATTACTTCTGAAAAATCCTGAAAAAAGAGAGGAAAGCAATCGACATTAGACAGATTCTTTAACTCCCACAAACAGAAAAAACATGACTGATAAAAATGCGAGACTGTGTATAGGCTATATGTATTTTTGTTATTACATATAAATAAACGTAGTAAAAAAGTATATATCTTTTTTTCTTTTTAGTAGTCTCCAGAACGAATTAATCAAATTCCCATAAAAACCTATGGTAAATCGATAATCGGTTAACGAACAATTCAAGTTGCGAACAAAGTCTTGGAACGGATTATCTTCGTTAACCGATCACCTACTGTAGCTATGCCTAGGATTACTGAAATAGATTTGTCGCTTTAAATATTCGACATGTACTCTAAATTTAAAGGAAAGGATCAAATGATATTTTTATATTATCCCCAATTTCCAATATACTTAGCTAAACGTTTCATATTGCCTAGTTTTTCTAGACATTACTTAGATTCTGAAACCAATGTTAATAGATATATTGTAAATTCGTGTAATATTGTGAATAAATAACATGAAAAATTACTACAACTAAATGTTAATACAATACTTCACTGAATATCTATTATATGTAAAAGATCTATAATTGATCGCATTATAATCATTACAGAATTTATAAATTTGATTAATTTACAATAAATCATTAGAAATATTAGTAATGCAGTTATCTGTATGGAAAATCTTACCTAAAGCCAATAAACATGCAAGAGCAATCGGCAACAAAAACTTCATTTTCTCTATAATTGGAACTACTTTAGTAAAACGCCTAATGTTTGAATTTCGCAGGTTCTAGTCTGATATTTATATCTTTTTTAATGTGGAAATTTACGCGGAAGTTATTTCGTAATAATTATATTTTTACCATTAAAATAATATGTAATTGAATAAAATATGTAATAAAATTAAATACGCTTTAAAAACTTTTTACGATTAAACTCAACTGGGAAGATTTTACAACAATGTACAATTGAAACCAATTTATTATCAAATAATTGTTACATCTGGACGAACTTTCCAGGATTCGGGAAATTGTCCATTAAGTAATAATCAAGTTGTTTCGAATTTAAGTAATAAAAAGATATAAAATTCTTAATTATGTTTAATTCAGCTTTTTTCTCGTCTTTCAAATATGCATAACGATAATTATTAAGCTTGATTTTATCGCTTAATCAAGCTTAATAATTATCGTTATGCATATTTGAAAGACGAGAAAAAAGCTGAATTAAACATAATTAAGAATTTTATATCTTTTTATTACTTAAATTCGAAACAACTTGATTATTACTTAATGGACAATTTCCCGAATCCTGGAAAGTTCGTCCAGATGTAACAATTATTTGATAATAAATTGGTTTCAATTGTACATTGTTGTAAAATCTTCCCAGTTGAGTTTAATCGTAAAAAGTTTTTAAAGCGTATTTAATTTTATTACATATTTTATTCAATTACATATTATTTTAATGGTAAAAATATAATTATTACGAAATAACTTCCGCGTAAATTTCCACATTAAAAAAGATATAAATATCAGACTAGAACCTGCGAAATTCAAACATTAGGCGTTTTACTAAAGTAGTTCCAATTATAGAGAAAATGAAGTTTTTGTTGCCGATTGCTCTTGCATGTTTATTGGCTTTAGGTAAGATTTTCCATACAGATAACTGCATTACTAATATTTCTAATGATTTATTGTAAATTAATCAAATTTATAAATTCTGTAATGATTATAATGCGATCAATTATAGATCTTTTACATATAATAGATATTCAGTGAAGTATTGTATTAACATTTAGTTGTAGTAATTTTTCATGTTATTTATTCACAATATTACACGAATTTACAATATATCTATTAACATTGGTTTCAGAATCTAAGTAATGTCTAGAAAAACTAGGCAATATGAAACGTTTAGCTAAGTATATTGGAAATTGGGGATAATATAAAAATATCATTTGATCCTTTCCTTTAAATTTAGAGTACATGTCGAATATTTAAAGCGACAAATCTATTTCAGTAATCCTAGGCATAGCTACAGTAGGTGATCGGTTAACGAAGATAATCCGTTCCAAGACTTTGTTCGCAACTTGAATTGTTCGTTAACCGATTATCGATTTACCATAGGTTTTTATGGGAATTTGATTAATTCGTTCTGGAGACTACTAAAAAGAAAAAAAGATATATACTTTTTTACTACGTTTATTTATATGTAATAACAAAAATACATATAGCCTATACACAGTCTCGCATTTTTATCAGTCATGTTTTTTCTGTTTGTGGGAGTTAAAGAATCTGTCTAATGTCGATTGCTTTCCTCTCTTTTTTCAGGATTTTTCAGAAGTAATCACCTGTAATAGCATTATAATTGTAGAGATCCCCATGCCTATTAATTTCATCCTAGTTTCGATGCCATTCTAAGACTGTTCTGACATCCTCCCACTTCAAAAGATCTTTAATAGCAGATATCGACATTAATCCTCATTTCTCAGAAGAAAACATATCTTATCTCGCCGAGTTTCTTGGTGTTCTTCTGTCGTTAAATCAGTTTCAGGTTCCATTATGAGCTCTTCAAAGTTCTTTATTTCTGAGATGTGAATTTTGTTACTCCTTAAGCCGCTTGAGTCTTCTTGATTAGACAGTATATTTCTTAGATAACATTGAACTGCGGCCTACTGTAGACCTGTTCAAGTCATACTGCCAAGCAACATCAGACATCTGTCCACTCTCTACCTTTGCTATTATACTCTCACTGTTCGAAAATAAAAACCGATGCAAAACTTAACAAGTGCCCGCCCGACAGTCTCGCAAATACTATAAAAAATTCTTTCTGTCAGAAAAATAAAAGGCTGGAATTACAAGGGAGAGTTTCAAAGTTCGGAGGAATAATATCCGATCAGTATATACCAGGTCGAACGTCGATGTCGACGTCTCCCGCGCTCCGAAAAGTTTCGAATTGTTGCCTGAAGACAAGGAAAGACAAATCGGTATTCATTATTTTACGTCACTGTTTGTGTTTGTTTTGTGAGGTGTTCCTTAACCGAACATAAAAATCTTTAGCGAAAGTGTTCGTTATCCGATTTGTTAATTGTTCGTTATCCGTTCTTTAACCGATCACCCACGGTATATAAAATTACATGTGCTGATGACTGACTGATTCATCATCGCCCAGAGCAAACCGCTGAACCTAAAAAGGTGAAATTTGGTACACAGTTAGGCTATGCAATGCGAATGCACACTGAGAAGAGATTTTTGGAAATTCCCCCGCGTGAGAGAGAGGGAGAGGATTGAATCTTAACTCGTAGAACGGCTTCTACTGTACTATTTTAAATGCAGTCTTTTGTTTTTGTTAGTAATAACTTAATTTCCAAACGTACAGTATTTACCAAATCATCTAAATCGTTTGCCCTAGGAACGCCGGGCTCATTTGCTAGTACAATATGTGAAAAGAATTGTATCTGTATAAAAATGCAAATACAGTGTCCTGGAGATAGGTTATATAATTTAAAGCGTTTAAAACAAACCTTTTAACACAAATATTCGTGTAACTTTTCGTGCAACGTTTGTTAAAGGATATGTAAAATAATACCATTGCGAAAATGAGCATTATAACTAATTATAACTTTGTATGTAACTTTGTGCATTCAGCTGGTGAGAAAAAGTAAACAGAACGATGACATATTCTAATTATTCATAAAGAAATGACATATTTTGATATCGATTATATCTCACTTTTCGAATACTAAATTTTACTTTAAACGTGTTTAGGTGTACAGTGTAAGAAGGACGGATATATAGTTGATGCAGGAAATTGCAAGTATGAATGCTTGAGAGACCAATATTGCAAAGATAAGTGCTTAGAAAAGAAAGCAGATGATGGATATTGCTATTTGGGTAAATTTTCATGCTATTGCTATGGTCTACCGGATAATGAACCGATTAAGACATCTGGAAAATGCAGATCTAATCTAGCTGGACGGAAATAAACATCATTTATGACATAAATAATTCTATAAAATATTGCAAGAATTCTTATAAGGAATGGGATGCAGAGATTCTTGTAATCAAACAGTGTATTAATAAATTAAAATTTAAATGATTAAATATTCTGTGAGTATTTATTTCACTTTTATTGCACACTTTTTACTAAAGAAATAATTACTATAATTAATATAATTAAAACATGCCAGGACAAAATTCATACTTTACAATATTAAATTCACAGAAGCAATCACAAAACCTTTGCGTCTTCTTTTAACGTCCTCTGCCCTGGCATGTTTTAATTATATTAATTATAGTTTTTGTAAAAATTTAATGATTGTGCCAAAAGCCTCGGGGATATTTTTAACCGTGTTTTACATATTGAGGCGGAAGAGTAGCCTACAAAAGAAGGTCGATTCCGCCGTAAAGACAGTTATTTCCCGAGTGTGAGAAGGACGTTAAAAGAAGACGCAAAGGTTTTGTGATTGCTTCTGTGAATTTAATATTGTAAAGAAATAATTGTTATTGACAGTCTGTGTAAGATATGTTTTGTTCTTCTCCAGCTGGCCGCTCCATTTTAATTAAGTCCATTATGGGTTGACTGAACCCATAATGGACTTAATTAAAATGTCCTATTGGTGGCCACAGCATCGACAGTTTTAAAACAATGATAAGGTGGAATGCAGCTGTGCCTTGCGCATCCTCGAAATCGCCCCTGATCCTATATATTAGTGGCATACAAATTTAATTTTGCTAGTCGTATGAAGAACATTTTTTTTTTTTTTTTGTCATTTCATAAGTAAAATTTTTATTAAATCCGATCTTATTCGAGATATCACACATTACCCTCCTCTCTACCTTTCCGTCCCTTGACCTCGACCTTTAACTACTGAAATTTAATAGTATCCATGTTCTTTATTTGTAAGTTACCATATCAAATTGTGTTTACTCCATTCTGAGATATTAAACGAAAGAGACTCACACGCACGCACGCACACACCTACACATGTATATCGTACCTGTGCATATATATCCACGGAATTTTTACCCCTTCTTTTGACATTTTTTGGTTCAAGAATTATCAAAACAGAGATTTGCAAAAAACTCAGGTCTAATTTTACACGATTTCAATACTTTTCCGTCCTATATGCATAACAGCCAGGAAAGTAAAAACAAATATTAAAGTACAAACTTAAAAATTTACAAAAATTTATCAAAAGAGACAATATATTAAAAATGTCTTCTTTGTTCACACCTCAAGAAATAACAGTCTCACGGCGGAGCCGATCTTTCTTTAGATGCTTCTCGAAAATTACACGTACGAGTATAAGGTTTTATAAGATCTTAAAAGGAAGGCTACAACGTTTTACACATAGAGAAGACGAGTAACTCTAAAAAAGAAAAAATTAACCTCGTGTAGTAATTGTTACTTTTTGTTATTGACATAAATTTATTGCCCGGGGCAAAGAAAATAGTTAAGTCTTGCTTAGTAAGCAAGATATTGGAGCTACCAGTGAGTAAATGTTTCTTACAGAGCGAATAACGCAGTCGAACGGGATTTTAATAATTGGGTGCTGATCACTTTAAGCTCCGAAATGCTATCGGCTTCAAGAAAAGCTAGAAATTAGACTTCAAAGATTGTGAGTACAGAAATTTATTTCTCGACAATTAGTGTCCGAAACGTGAATTGAGACAATCTTCAACAGTAAAGATTGAAAACACAAACCGTTAAGCAAATCGAAACCGAACAAAACGAAGATATGATAGATTATCACGCCTCTATAGATACTTGCGTTACCCGTGATCGACTCGGACAGGATCGAAGTAAAAAGTAAAACAAATAACAAATAGTCTAATTAATGTTTGTCAAGGTATCGGGACTGTTAATATTAGAAATTAATTTATACATCATGTGCCTGACGTAAAAGTAGCCGACACAAAAAAATTCCTTTTTAATAACCCGAGATTTCACAATAAAATAAAAAACACCATTCGTACTTTTCCAGCAATAACTTTAATCATAGAACAAACATTTTCGGCCTGAAGCACGTCTGTAAACTGATCCGGAAATAAGGATCGCAAAAATCAAAATACAAGCATAAACTGTAATTTACTTATATATCGAAAACATGCATTTTATATGCAAAATAGTAAGAATTATGTAATAAATTATCTTGCCAACACGGACTTTAATTTGAATTTCACAAGATGAAATTGAGAAAACATAATGTAAACAAGAAATTAATCATAAAATTAAATAAAATAAAATAAATGTCTTCAAGTAATAAGAATAAATAAAAATAAAAACAATAATAATTGAGTTCAACAATTTTGTTTATTAAATATTATTTGTTTAAGTACAAAATATCACATTTTCTTTGGTATAAAAATAATATAAAATAAACAAATAGCATTTTTGAATTCCAGTCATGGCCCGCGGGCCGTATCTTTGACATGCCTGTTATAGATGATATAGTAAACTGAGAACATGCAATTGCGATTGCCTTGTATAAAGGGCTTCATAAAACTTGTTTAAATAACAAAATCTTCTAAAGTGACAGTATACGGTAATTCCTTTTATGTAATAATAAAGTCTTTAAATTTTGGTAACAGGTTGTATAAACCACATGGGAAGTACAGTACGTCTCGTAAATATTGCGTTTATAGGAAAATTATTAGGCTGCAATTTAAAAAAAAAAAACAATTGTAGACCTATAAATTCCAACTGTCCGGCATGTCCCCTGTTGTCTGTTTTTTTTAATCTCAAGAAAAGAGTTAGATGAAAGTCAAGACCAGGTATGGAAAGCTCAGAAGCAGGAGGCCCAGATAAACTATATACGAACGTCCGGTTTCGACCTAAAATAACGTTACTTCAATTCCAAATTTTCCCATTAACGTAGTCAGATTGCTAACAGGAAAAGAATGATGTACAGGTGCAAGACACCGCTAAAAAATTGAGAACATTGTGATGATGTCACAATAAATAATCGCTTTTTAAAATTAATTTGGTTTATTTTGTTACGGCAACGCAACAAGCGAGCGATTGCTGAGGATGATGCATCCCAGGGAGACTTTTATGGGAAGCTGGACCCTATTTAAGTGTTACTAACGTAAAGAAAACCCGGAAAATCCCACGTAGACGACCCGTTGGCCATGCCCGAACCCACGACCGACTACCAGTTTTCGGTGATTTTCATCCACTCGGTTACCGAAGAGCACTTATTAAAATTAAAAAAGTACTATTCAGAAATGAAAAACTCCGAGTTTTTAGATGTGGAAAACTAAATACTTATAGACTTTTCACAGGGTAAAACTTTCGATTCCACGCAGGCAAGTTCTATGTGCTACCTGTCTCAGTAATGATATAGCGTGTATTTCGAGCTATGTCATTGTCGCAGTAATCAAGTGAATATAATATAAAAAAGGATATAATTTTAAAATATATATAAGAATTATATTTAGTTTATTATTTTGTTAAATTTTTGCCAATAGATAGCGCTACGCGTAAATAAGCAAATTGAATGTAGATAGAAATTAATTGATTTACAGAAATCCAATAGATATTTTGGGATGGGATTATCTAAACTAGAAGTATGTAAACGTAACTGCCGAGGTTTTTAGAAGTTAGTCGAATGGCCTAGAACAAACAAGTCTGTTGCGAACAAACAAACATCTTCATATGTTACAGTCAAACCCCGTTTTTAGTTAGAACGCGTTTTAACTAGTCGAAACTAGTTTATACTGGATGTCTTTGTTAAAACCCGTTTTGTCTAGTTAAAACTAGAATTTCCTGCTAGTCAAAAATGAATTTTAAGTTAAAACTAGTTTTAACTAGACAAAACGGTTTTTAACAAAGACATCCAGTATAAACTACTTTCAACTAGTTAAAACGCATCCTAACTAAAAACTGGTTTTGACTGTAACATATACAGTGATTTGGGGTAAGATGGTAAGCAAGGAAAGATGCCTACTTTTTGATACTTTTAAACGGTGACATCAGATATCGTCATGTGTTTGTATGATGAATCGTTGGGCCAATATTGAATGCGGAAACCTGTAGTTGGCTACCGTTACCTCATTTTCTACATCTGAGAGGAATAAAAGCAAGATAAGAACGAAGTTTTTGTTGTGAAATGTTTCTAGAATCATTTTAAAACTAAAAGTTAAAATAAAATTTATTAAAAAATGCTAAAAACAATTAATGTGTGAGTTAAGGTTCTAAAGTTTCCATTGTAAGCTACCGCCGATCTCGATCAGACATGCTAGAACACGTGACTCCACTAGGCACCTTACCCTGACAGATGGGAAAGATGCCACATTTTTCTTGGGGGAACATGCCTATTTTTTGTTACTTGAATTTCAATATGCCTATTTTTAATAAATTTTTGTTTTCTCATTTTATTGCAGGATATGCATAGAAATTACATAGGGACTTCTCAAAAAGGTTTTTGGACTGAAAAAAGCTTTCAGCTAGTTATAGAGTAGGTTAGAACGGGCGGAAACTTGACAATACTTATACTGTGCTGTTATACTTCTATGAAGTACATATGCAATAAATTAAATTTGGTTAAAATATTCGAAAATTAATTTAATGCAATTATATTTGTTATCTTACCCTAACGGCATTTGGCATCTCACCTGCATACTTGGGGTGAGATGCCTAAAATGCCAGACAGTGAAAAAGTCGTCATTGCAAACACAATATACAATTATTTTTCATATACTCCAAAGTTTTTTTTGAAAAACATGCTCAAGAATATGATATTTTCGTTAGAGGCCTCCAAATTATCGCTATAATTTCCTTCATAAGCAAAATGTTAGGCATCTTCCCCAGAATAACTATTTATTTTTCCCAAACATATTTATGTAGCTAAAATTAGTTTTAACTAATGTTAAAAGTTAAAACTACTTTTATCTAAAATCAAAACATGTACAGCAGTAAATTAACTAGACGAAAACCGTTTTGTCTAGTTAAAACTAGAATTTACTGCTAGTCAAAAATGAATTTTAAGTTAAAACTAGTTTTAACTAGACAAAACGGTTTTTAACAAAGACATCCAGTATAAACTAGTTTCAACTAGTTAAAACGCGTTATAACTAAAAACGGGTTTCGACTGTAACATATATATATAGATTTATAATATTATTGAAATCGCTTTTTGTCCGTTGACTTATTATGTTTCGCGGTAGTGCACTTTTCCTGTATTTTCACCTTATCCTGGATAACACAGCAGAAGGTGAAGAGATACAAAGATTGAAAACGGACGTTTGGTACTTGAAGGTAGGTTTAAATGAAGATATTCAGTTAAGAAGTATATAACTACCGCTTTCTATTACAGTTTGTACACAAAAGCATAATGTTAAGATTATCGAAATACTAATAGTAAAATTGTTAATTAAATATATAAAATATAAACTAAAGAAATTAACGAAAAAACTAAAAAAACAATAGAAACAATAATTATTTCTATGGTCTGTTTTAATAACAATTTTAATAAGTATTTCTGTAATACATATAACGAACCAGTAAACAAGTTAAAATATCCATCACTAAAAGAAAAGGAACAGTGCTTAGATATAACGCTTTGAATCATACTAAAATTAATATTCTTACTAGAGTTAGAAAATTATTAAATTTAAGTTTGTAATTTAACGGACCGAGGAATGTAACCGGGACCAATTTAAACGTTAACATGAAAAATGTTGTGCAGAACACTCAAGTCTCACGAGATCAAAGACTAAAAGTGAGAAAGAACGTACAAAAATTTTTAGTAACCATAAATTAAGCAAAAAGAAAAAGTAAAACATAGTTAAATATAATAAGGATGTTATGATGACTAAACAATTTTTCAATAAAAATAACATTAGTTAAGGCTGATAACACCAAATAGTTCATTTTAATGGAAAAACAAAGTTATGATAGAATAATACATAAATTAATAAATCAACATAATTATCATAAAGCAGATACTTGCTCAACAAATAATTAGTCTAATTCACAAAACAACACCTTTACTTGTTGCTGAGATAGTTTTATTGAGAGAACTAACGTTTTCGGCCTACTCAATAGGCCATCCTCAGGCTTAACTTTCGAAAACGGAACATTAGCGTTCCATTAAAAGAATACATTTGTTTAAAAATTCAACATAATTATCATAAATTAACAACAGATTCAACACAAAGCATAATTAAAAGCCTAAAAAAGTTGTTAAGGACCTAAAGACTCAAAATGAAATATCTGAAAGCGAAACAAAAAGCATTTTAAAATTGAATAATAAAACACCAGAATATTCCTTTAGAATAAAGAAACAAAAGCCCGGTAAGCTACAAACCACTGATCGATATTAAAAACTACCCACTTTACAACTTAGAATTGTACATTAAGAACAAGCTAAAAGAAATTGATGTATCACAGCAAAGCAAATCAGGTACTAACTTTTTCCTGGAAAAGTTAAACAAAATGGTTGCGAAATAATGAAGATAATAGTAAAACACTGAAAAATGAAGAAAATATATTTAAAACAAAACTATTTAGAACTTATAAAAATAAAAAATGATGAACGAATAAACGAAAACGCAGTACATGGATATTGGAAGGATTTCCTAACTGATGAGGAAGGGAGAAAAATAAACAAACCAACGCATACTTGTAAGGCAGTGGTTCCCAACCTTTTCTAGGATGCGGAACACTTTTGTGAGCAATTTTCTTTAGCGGAACACTTTTGTGAGCAATTTTCTTTAGCGGAACAATTTTGTGAGCAATTTTCTTTAGCGGAACAATTTTGTGAGCAATTTTCTTTAGCGGAACACTTACTTAAGTTAATATGAAATACATAAGCTTGTCATCAGTTATTTTATTAGAATTGAGCAGTTATAATTCAAAATCTCTACTCATATTATTAACGCCAGTTCTAAGACAGGAAAAAATATACCTAAATAACTTTAATGGAAAACTTGTGCTTGATATTTTTTGCATATTTCATTCAGTTTTTATCATTGCCTTTATCTTATTCGAAACAGTAGTACACTCCATAAGTACGAGTCGTATAGTACATATATATTTAAGTTTATGAAAATTTTATGATTTTAATTTTTTGATATTCGGCGGCTCGAATACGATTGTACACTTTCCGATTTGCGACTAAATCTGCGGAACACTTGGGAGATGCTTACGGAACACTAGTGTCCACCGGTTGAGAACCACTGTTGTAAGGCGTAGAGAAACACACCCGAAGCCAATATTAAAGCAGATGTGGAAAAGCGATGTACTGCACGTTTGTATATTACTGTTGTGTGACACTATCATACAGCACGATTTCACCAAATTAATCTTTTGTATCAAATATTAAAATTTATGTATAGTGAGTGATGAAGGAACTGATAGGTCCGAAATTCTTTTTGCAATAAATACTTGAAAAAAGAAAAAAGTGTCTTAATTTCGTTCGGTGCCGTCACCGCGGTGTGATAATTCCGTTTACAGGAAAAGTGCACTAGCACGAAACACATTTATCATAACTTACAATGAATGTTAAAATAATATATAATAAATGTATAAATATAAATTATATACAATTTTAGTGGAGTATGATTGTGTGACTTGATGCATTTGGTAATTTTTCTCTATAAAGCGTGTTAAATTCTATATATACACGTTAGCACATATAAATAATTCACATTGATTTATGAAAAATAAATACATCGATGTTTAATTTAATAAAGTAGTGAATCCAAGTGTCCAGAACGGATTAACTAAAGACTAAAAAATATTTGAATAATTAACAAATACTGTATTTTTTATCAACATGTGCACAAGAATTGTATTGAGGATGGTCCAATATACCAGGGGTGGCCAACAAGTCGATCGCGATCGACCGGTCGATCTCCAAGCCAATTTTGGTCGATCGCTCGCGATGACTTGATTTAATGTATTATATTTGTAACCGAACACAACAGTATGCATGCAGTTATGACTCGACTCACAAGCAGTGCACCACGTACTGAAACACAGTGTATAAACATAGTATGTATTTCACACATCCCCCTTTCCACTTACACTATTCCTATGACAACAAGTCGATCGCGACGCATTTTTAAGATAAAAAGTAGATCTTATGTATACAAAAGTTGGCCACCCCTGCAATATACCATATTTTCCAAATTATAAATTATAAATTCTAATTATAAATGTTTTAAAAACAACCAGGTTGAATAAATAAATTAGAATTTTTTTTTGTCAATAGGGTGGACATAACAAACTAACCTTTAATTTACTGTAACGTTTTAATAATAAATTTTAGTAACTTATTATTAAGTTACTTTCTAAATGCAGAACTTCCTGTAGGCGTCACGACGATGTTCTGAAATAAAGAACAATAGTTGTATGCTTAAAAATACCGTAATAAGTGTTTGGTTAAATGTATTTTAGCATACGTACAGTACATTATATATATAGGCCTATATATAGTGTTTGTTTGGTAAATATATTAATTTATGGGAAATTTTTTTTTTCAGATTGAAAGTAATCGTGTCCGTTTCAATAAACCACTCCCTTTAATGTAAGTGGAGCGTAAATCGTCACGTTTATCACGTGACATGTATCCTATTTTCAAATAAAAGACACGAAATTGAAAGTTATGCATTCTTGATTGGAAAATATGAACTTAATCAGAACGTTCTTTTTATCTGTACTTGCGATGTTTCGAGTGTTGGATAAGAAGACAGATATACTAAATGTTCCAGAAAAAAAATACGATTATATTATCGGTACGTATTGATATAAATTAAAAATATCAACGTTTATTAATTAATTGCATATCTTTATCGTAATGCTGTTATGTTGTTCTTTGTACTATTTACTTATATCATTGAATTTTATTTATATTTTGTTCGTCATGTGTATATGTTTGAAACACGTGTTATATATACTGCATATACAGATATGTAATCAATTTAGTGTTTGATTTTTCTCCATAAATTGATTAATTTTTTGGTATATCTTAATAAATTTTATCAACCGTATTTAATAAATAAGCCTTTCACTTTCCAGATACGTGTGACTAAATAATTACGTTCAGGATAAAATTAAAACGCTTTTATAATTAAAATTAATTTTCTTTAAAAATAATTTATCGTACTTTGTGTAAATAACTGTTAATGTTAATACGAATATTTAAATATAAAAAAGTAATTATTAGTATTGTGATATTTGAAGTAGTTCATCTCGCTAACAGCAACTTTAAGTGCTTTGAATTTGCTATCATAAAATTAGAACCTGCAAAAAATGTCATGATTTTATATTTTATATCGTTATATTTAATGAATAAATAAATAAAATTTAACATTTATTTGTAGCTTAAAATTCAGAAAATAATGCACATTATTTTCTATGTGACTTATAAGTAGCAATTATTTGTTATTTTTATATTATAATTTTCTTGCATTATTATAAGACTTTAACAATTTTGTTGTAAAAAAAACAAACAAAGAAATGTTTCCTAATTATATTATCTTTAACCGAAATAATTACATATGTATTTCAGTTTATTATCTTTGATAAAAAAAAATAAATTTAAATGAAAATATAACAATTATATTACCTTTACTGTACTTAGAATAACTTTCTTTAGTTTATTTATAAACGCATTCGATCAGCTACATGAAAATCAAGTTAATTTTATAACTTGACGTTTATAATAATTGTATTGATTAGAATTAAAATGAATAAATATTAAATTTTATTTAAAAAACATCAAACTCACGCTGTCCCAATTATAATAAAACTGTTTTATTGCACGCTACTTCAATTGTATAGACCTACTTAACGATAATTGATACATATGTAACTTTTGATCTTTAAAATTAATACAAAATCCAATTGTAAAAATTCTTATACTAATAAAAACATTACAAAGATCTGTTCCATTGAGATATGTCATAAAAAAGTTAATATTAAACAATAACTATAAATTTCTGTACATTTTAAAATTGGAAAGTTACGTGTAGGGTTGAAGATACTAATGTTTAATCACTTTATATTAAGATGTGAAGTTTATTAGGAATTATAAGTTTGTAGATAGTCGTAATTTCGACCATTACTGCTTTTTACTTAGCTATAATTTCTCAAAGCATTTGAATATTTCATTAATTAACATTTATTTAAATGCAACTATTATGCTATTACAGCTTCTCATAGGTCAACTACACGATATAAATTGATTGTAAATAAAATTCGGTATGAAATAATTTAAAATAAACCACGAAGAAGTATTAATGATTAATGCGACAAAGTGTACTAAAAGTAGACAAAATTGGTGGCTTAACTGAATTTCAACTATTTAAGGTTTGTTACACAATTATAAACATATAAAAATAACTTTTTTATAGTTATGGCCTTGCAATGAAATGTTCTTTTACATAAAATGAAATTTGAAAAATGTTATTAATATACTTTTCGGAATATTTTAAAATTTATGTATTGAAAGTATTGAATATATAAAATTCTTAAATAAATCTTAATAAATTTCACATTTTATCATTATAATATTTTATTGTATAATAAATACGAATTTTATAATTTTATTAAAATATGTGTAAAATGCAAGATAACAATACATACAATAAAAACACACTGACACAATTATTGTAATATTTTTTTAAAAAAAAAGCAAGAAAGAAAAAGTTTGGTAGATATAAATCTTTAGAAAAATGAGTTTAAAAAAACTAAGATTACAATCAAAGATAATAAATTTCAATTGCAGTTTATTGAGGAAGAAAAATTATCAGATCTATGGAAACTAATTGTTATTAACGAAGATGCTTTAGGCGTTTCTAATTCTAACCTATTGTGTAAATTCAAAGTACACATTATTTCATAAACTAATGATGATAAAGTTTTTTATTTTTCCAAACAGAAATGTGTAAAGAATTTTATTTAGATTAACTGCTCAGCAATACAATTAATGGGAAAATATCAATAAATTATATTTTTTTGTGTTGCTAAGTTTTAAAATGTATGTTAAAATACGTTACTTAAAATCATTAATAAACACAAAAATTTACAGATGTAAAAAAGTAGATCAATAGAGATAAAGGTTTGCAGTGAATGCATTTAGACATAATTTGAATTTTTCCTTTCCAGTATATTAATGAAATCTAAAGATAGATGCTAGGCATTAAGTTTGTAGTTTATAAATACCTTGTATATAAATAGTTCTTTCCTAAATATGTGAACGGAGTGTATACAGCCATTAAGTGCTAAAAAAAAAATTATTTATGTTTATAGAGAATAAATTCATTTTTTATAGTCAATAAAGATTTAAATGTATTTAATTGTATTTATTTATAAGCACGTTAAAACTTATACTTCTTATTAATATTCTATAATTTTTTTAAAATTATTTTTTATATATTTTTTAATTATTAATATTTGATAAATATACACAAATATTATAAATAACTTTAATTGTAAATTTTAAGGAAGAAAATCAGGTAAAGTATTTTAATTATATTAAAAGTTATATTGTCCTAATAGTGGCTTATCCTATATTAATAGGAATAAAAAATAAATATTTAATTATTCTGTATTCTAATTTTTATATACTGAATAATTATTAATACACTTTATTTTTCTTAATATAAAAAACTACTATTAGGACAATATATTAAGTTTTATTATAGTTAAAATACTTCCCCTCGTTTTCTTCCTTAAAACTCATAGTCATTTATAATATTTATAATTTAACTTTGAAAATATAATTTACTTGTAATAAGGATTTGAAAATCGAAAATTATACGAAAATCAAATAATTTTAACAAATAAAATCTGTATATACAGAGTGAACCAAAAGTAGGTGGAATAGGGTTTGTGTTAGGGTTATACTATAACAATGTTGTCTATTTAACTTGGTTATGGTTATGGTTAAAAAATCACATCAGAGATGCATTTCAAGAAATTAATACACAAAGATACTTGCGCAAAAATGTTTATCGAAGCGTGAAATGGTGAAATATATACTTAAAAGCTGTATAAATTGTGATGAACAGCAGTTTCAGCAGCGCCTGCATTGATAAAATTGTATTGTATTGTATTAGTAAATATAATGGTATATGTAATCTCAATAAATGTTATCATTTACTGTCCACCTATTTTTGGTTTACCCTGTATATAGAAGAGAGAGGAAATAATAATTTAAAAAAACATTGTCAATACCTCTTATAATAAGTATAATGTGTTATTTTTGTACGAGAGCATAAAAAAGATTAACGTTATAAATTTTATAAATGTTAATAAATAATATGTTAGAGAATATATTTTCTTATTACTACATTGACATTTATAATGAAGCATTTATTGTTATTTATATGTACTTGTTATATATAAGCTTCAATAAAGATTATTTGCAACAATTGATTTTAAATTTTGTAACTAACAAGTCGAGATATATCACTTCGCTCGGAAAAATAATGTATTAAGTAAAATACTCATTTAAAAAGTATTTTATTTATATTAAGGCATGTAAAAACTAAACCCTTAACTGGTTCGGTGAAAAATTTTTACACTTACAATTATACTCATTACTCTATCAAAGCTTATAAAATTGAATGATTTTAGAAATAAAAAGTAGACTATCTTCGCTTTAGTGCTATCTTCAATATATGTATGTACGTATAAAATTTTATAGAAATCGATTCAATCGTTCTCACACAATACTCGATCAACGAACAGACAGCAGACATGAATTTTTTTTTTAATGTATCATGAAATTAGTTAATTTTTATTGCATAACAAGATGTAATTACTTATTTTTAGCATTCCTAACTTCATTAAAATATTCATTTAAATTATAAATTTGAAAAATTATTTTACTTATAGTAACATAATGAATTAAAAATAATAATACATATCACAGTTAATAAATCATATGTAATTCAAATATAAAATTAATTATAGATTTAAAAAATAAATATAAACCTACTAAATATTTTTTATTAAATTTTCTATGGTAGCTGTATTATATGTTGATTTAGTAATAGTCTCTTTAATCCGAAAAATTGACGGTAGACTGCCTCACAGCTTAACAGGTTCAAACTCCTTTATTGCCTTTTTACAAATGCATTTCGGATCAGTATTATTTTCTTTGACCCCTCTTCAGTGCTTAAGTTCTTCATACACTTTTTTTACACCTATACAGTATTTTCGGGTTCTGTTCACATTGCAATGGAAAAAATCGTATTTTTAAGGCAATGTGAACAGAACCCGAAAGTACTGTATAGGTGTAAAAGGAGTGTATGAAGAACTTAATCACTGAAGAGGGGTCAGAGAAAATAATACTGATCCGAAATGCAGTTTGAACCTGTTAAGCTGTGAGGGGGGTCTACCGTCAATTTTTCGGATTAGAGAGACTATCACTAGGTCTACTAAATATATATATTAAAAGAATTGTAACAAATTTTAGAGATTTCTCATTTTATAATTGAAGTTTATGAGATTTATATTCGTTTTTCTATGTAATTAACACAATTGAATATTGCTCTATCTATATATATAAAAACGAATGTATGTCTGTGTGTGTGTGTGTGTGTGTGTGTTTGTCCTTCATGCATTACCACACCATTTATCCGATTGCCATGAAACTTTGGAAAGTTGTTTAATACATTCCCGCGAAGGTTTGTGGCATATGTGAAGATCACCATTTCCCCCTTTCAAAAATTTATTTATATATGGATTAAGGCTTTTATGTCCAACAGATGGCGCTAACTTCAGACGACCTAAGTTTGCTTTTCGGTGAGGCATTATGCTTTTCTGTGAGAATAAACCTAAGCAGATCATTTTCCACCTATCTATATAAATAAAATACAACGTTTGTTTGTTCCTACCGATTCCTTTGAAATTTTGACACAACGTTACATTCGAATATGCACGTGTTTTTATATAATATACATGTCGAAATTCCCCCTAGGGGGGAGATGGACGGGATTAAGGCTTACCGTGAAGAACTCGGCTTCTATTTATACTATTTTACATGCGGTTTTTTGCGTTTTTAATTGCGTTTTAATAGGTGACGTCAACAAAATATACACTTAAAAGGGATTTTTCGATATTCCTCAGCGGGGAAAGGGACAGGATTAAGGCTTACCGTGAAGAACTCGGCTTCTATTTATACTATTTTACATGCGGTTTATTGCGTTTTTAATTGCGTTTTAATAGGTGACGTCAACAGAATATACACTTAAAAGGGATTTTTCGATATTGCCCAGCGGGGAAAGGGACAGGATTAAGGCTTACCGTGAAGAACTCGGCTTCTATTTATACTATTTTACATGCGGTTTTTTGCGTTTTTAATTGCGTTTTAATAGGTGACGTCAACAGAATATACACTAAAAAGAGATTTTTCGATATTGCCCAGCGGGGAAAGGGACAGGATTAAGGCTTACCGTGAAGAACTCGGCTTCTATTTATACTATTTTACATGCGGTTTTTTGCGTTTTTAATTGCGTTTTAATAGGTGACGTCAACAGAATATACACTAAAAAGGGATTTTTTGAAATTCCCCTCACGGAGGAAGTGTTACTAATTTATAATAGATACATTTTGAGTCACAACAACGCGTGGCCGGGTTAGCTAGTTTAGACATAAAATTACTGATATTTATCAGTAAAGCGTAAAGTATAGATGTTGGATTTTACGTACAAAACATATATTTTGTACTTAATGCTAAAAATATGATTCAGGAACTCATTAAAGTAAATTAGGATACCCTCAAATAAGTTACAGGTGATTATAGTTGAAGAGTTTGTTGCGTGCAGCCACAAAAGTGCTTATGGTGACAAACTATGGATGGTACTAAATTTTTACGAAAATGTCCTTCTCACGTCCTAAATTTTTATTTATATAAATTTCAGGACGAAATGTTTTAATTAGTTAAGCCGAGGTATTAAAAGAGATTAACATAAGAATTTAATTTAAAAATTTTATAAGAAAATATTATAACTTATTTCGATTTACTCATAAAGGAAATATTTAATCTCATCAAATCTAACATTATTAAGCTTTATAGATATAATAAAACAGATCATTTCTAAAATTTATTCTTATTATCATAAATAGGTCATCACACAGAAGAATAAGGAAAAAAATACATAAAAAATTGTGAACTGCCGAAGGCATGTGAAAGTAATAAACTAGCTACCTAAGTTTAAATTTATTTTTGTATACTAGTACATTTATCAATTAACAGGACTTATTATACTGGAAAATTATGGATGCAGATATTTAGTCTTACACATCAGAAATAATATTTTTTATTTAGTTCACCAGGTGAACTAAATAAAAAAATTCTGAAATAAGTCCTGTTAATTGATAAATGTAAAGATACAAAGATAAATTTAAGCTGTGATAAAGGACACAAAGGCATAATAATTGAATAGCTACCTATGTGTTATTGTGTATATTTAATAGAGTAAAATTAATTCCGATATGTTCTTTCGTTTGTAGGTAAAAGTGTCGATTATTTAGCCAAATATTTCCTAATAAATATAAATTAAGTGTTAATATTTAATGTATTTAATCCGTATTTATTAGAAAATATCGATGTATTACTCCCATATACATTATTACTGCTAAACTATTATCAAATTAAGTAGTACTAAAAACAATATTTATTTCAAGTATCTGAAAATTATTTTTTCTATAAATTAATATATTTGAAATTTTTTGAATTTGCAAATCATTTTTACTATAAAAATATTTTAACTTTATGATTTCAAAATATTTTATTTAATTTATAAAAGTAAATGATATTAATTTGTTCTTATTGTAAGTAACTAGATATTTACGCAGTGTAAAAACTAGTCTTACTCCTGTAATCCTTTTCCGGTTTATTTCTCTATTATTTTAAACTCATAAATTAATGTCGTGAAATTTACATTGAAATGGCAATAAAACCCGATATGTCTACTATTAAGAAATGCTATTCTCAAAAAAATAAACTGAAATGAAATTTTTTAAATTAATTTGCTTGATTTAAATCAGAAATAAATCAAAACTGAAATGAACAAATAATATATAAAATTAGGAATTTCTTTGTATTTGAAAGAAATTTGAGTGGAAGTTTATTGAATTAAGTAACCGTATTTTAAATAAATGTATAATTTAATAAATAACAATGTTTACACCAGCAAATAATTAATATATATATAATATATATATTTTTGGTATTTCTTTACTTTTATGTTTAAAAAATTTCTGAAAATAGATTTGCGATAAGTCATCTAATCCAGTAATAAGTGATAAGTCGAAATATTTGATTATATAACGTTAGTGTAGACCTATATGACATATAGGAACATAACGATTATGCTAAGTTCGTGTAGAGTAGACATTTCTATAGGAATGTTAGGCCATTACGTCGTGATGCATTAATTAACCTAAAATATTAGTTTATATGCTTCCGGGAACCCAACCCTTAATCTTTGAACTGTTCCAGATGTAATCTGTTAACTGTTTAACGATTTCGATCGAACTTTCTGAGACTGTCATTACATTTTAATATAAAGTTTTATTATATCCAACATTTTTATTAAAATGCTGGATATATACTTAATTAGTAACAGTCTTTTATTTGTTGAAATTTTAATCTTCAGAAACATACGTAGATCAATCGATTTCGAATTAATGTCGTTTTATCTTATACGTATACGAAATACAATACAGTAAGAAATCTTCATGCATTCACTAAGTTTTACATTTTTAATTATTTCACTATGAAAAGTCGTGATCAAGTAATCGTTATGATGTCAAAAGTTGTAATAATGGTGTCAAAAATCTTTATTAGATACAATTTTGGTATCGGTGCAATAACAACAATAAAACAATATTTCGGTCTTCAATTACAATTCCTTTTACTCTCGCTTTAAAATGTATATAATGTGATAATAATTCCTTCAAACTGTTCATAATTACTGTATTCAATTATAAACAGCTTCATGTATAAAATGTGGGGAAGTATTTTAACTATAATAAAACTTTGTATAATATATCGTCCTAATAGTGGTTTTTCTTATATTACAGAAAAATATAATATAATAAGAATTATTCAGTGCAGTATAAAAAAATTAGAATACAGAAATATTTATTTTTTTATTCCTATCATTATCACTATTAGGACAATATAACTTAACAAAAGAATCCAAAGTTATTTTCTCGTTGAATTTCATCTTCCTACGTTATGTTTATCTTCTTGAATTCTGTTTCTCGCTGTTGAATGAGCCATAACCACCTCAAAAAGCAAATTCCTTAAACTACGGAACTACCAATACAATGCAGAAACTATACGAGTATACTTTCTGTATTGTATTGGTTCATAATGTGACTTTTGAAAAAGCCATAGCCGTATACGAAGCTATATGATAATATCGTACAGATATACAGCATATATCCTTCTTGACTTTCTATATTGTTACAATATAGAAGGCAATGATTGCGGTAAATGAAAATGTCATCTACAAAAATATTTGTTTCTTTAATGTTTTAAACAATTGCGAGGATCCGAAACACCCACTTTCCCCCTTTTTTTCTGAGTGGTGTCGTTCTTTTTATAAACCTTTAATTCTACGGAAGAATGTGAAGTAAGAAAGTTAAAGAGGCTTTCTAAGGTTAACAACCGCAACGATCTTTACAAAATAGCTGTTAAAAATATATGTATAAACAAGAAGGAAATAATCGTTTGTATTACAGTAATTCGATAGACGATAGAATCAACAAGACGGGAATAAGCGATGTTCTCATCCCCTTTTTTTGTTGCACGTGACACGTGCAGCAGTAATAAATCCCATAGATCGTCGTCGAACCCGACATTGGACATAAACAATATCGAAATTGTAGACAAGATTGTAATAATTATTGTCAGCTACACGCTAATTGATGGGTGCGAGCTGTCATGTTAATAGAAATTTATATTTTAAGTTCACCTCTGCGAAGCACTTAGGTCTGTAATTAAAACAAACATCTCAATTCCCGGCGTCCGTACCAACAAAATCCAGACATGACCACAATAACAGGTGTGCAAATAAATCCTGGCTATATGACAGTTCACACCCCTTGAATTAGGTATAAAAAGGTGTTCACACCCCCACTAGGGTGTGTGACGTCAAGGATCTCGAAAAGAATTAATCCACAATCTTCCTCCGTGCCCTCCACTCGAATTGACGCCGACGACTTACGGATAGCAAGGTAATTTTTGGCCTTTCATACGGAAATCTCTCTCTCCCCTTAGTTGGTCGAGGTTAGTTAATAATAGACAGAGGAAAGGGTTAGAAATCTCTCGGAATGCGAGTACGAGTGTCAAACCCCCGATAGCCACCTCATTTGTTATTCCGTGAAGGATTATTGTCGCGTCGCGTCTAAATTATTATTATTAGTATAACCATTATTGTTATTTTTAGTAATGTATGCATCTTTTATATAATATCCTCATTAAATATGTTTAGAATCTTAAATAGGCGTGATTACTCGAACGCAGCCAACACCTTATCGGCTTATCCACGACCTCCCACTCGATTTTTGCCCTCCTAAATTGCCATCCATTGACCACGTGAGCGGGAATCACCTCCCCGTGTCGGATAACGGGTTAGATCTCATCGCGTAACCCCCGATTCTCACACAATACCGTAACTTCTAAGTAAATCATTGCCCACTTTTACAATTATCACTGTAAATTTATCATTACTACTTTGAAAAACGAATCTTAATATCAAAATGCTTATAATATTTTAATATTTTGGTTGCTTGAAATCAATACATTTATTTACTCATTGTATTATATATTGGTATAATACAACATTATCGCGTGACACGTAATTATCAAAATTTTTACTATTTGTATTTAAAACGCGTAAGTATATTAACTTTTGTAAAAATATATTTTTATTACTTAAATTTATGAGTTTAATTCATTTTATTTTTATTTAAAGTGGGAGGTGGATCAGCGGGAGCAGTTCTAGCTAACAGATTGTCTGCAAATGTGAAAAATAAAGTACTACTATTAGAAGCTGGAAATAATGAAAATATTATTACCGATATACCTTTACACGCTATTGGTTATCAGAAAACAGATATTGATTGGCAATTCTTAACAGAACAACAGAAATATGCATGTTACGGTTTCGACGATAATGTAAGCTTAATATTTTCAATTTATTAACAAACTTTAAATGTTTTTATACTAATCATTAAAAATATCAATATTTCATATCATAATTGCAAACTTTTTACATATAATTCTTAACAAAATAGAAATATTTTAATTGATAAAATTATACAAATACGATAACTATTTAAAATCATGGTCAATAATAGTAACAATAGTGATTAGGAATTAATGCCAATGATCCGTTTTATATTAAATTAAAATTATTTGTAACGTTTAATTAAGATCTCCAGGTGGCCAAGAGGAAAAATTCTAGGAGGTACAAGTGCCATAAATTATATGTTATATGTTAGAGGAAACCATCAAGATTATGATAATTGGGCTCGACAAGGTGCTTACGGATGGAGTTGGAAGGAAGTATTTTCGTATTTTCTTAAATCTGAAGATAATACGGATATCAAAATTTTAAAAAATGGTAATTATTAGAGTTTTAATGAATTCTTACTTAAATAAATAAGATATTTATTAAAAATTGATTTTGTAATATAGTAAAACGTTAATAAGCACTGAGAGTGAATCGTAATTGAAACTAAGGCGCCAGTAGCTCGGAATCGGATCCTGACGGTCGAAGAACACTAGCAAATTTTCAGGGTATTGTCTGATCCAGAAATGGTTTTGTTCATTACCACACGATCGCTCGCTCCGTTGTGGGCCTGGCCAAGGTCGTATAGGTTATACAGGATATAGTACAGGAAATCCTCGTTAGTTCGAAATTCAAAGGGCGAAATAATCGCGACTTCGAATTAGTTTTCGAGGACGTTTTAGTTTAACTGATACTCCATTTATAATTTCTTCCAGAAATGTATGTCTTATAATAATACAACACATAATATTTTACTGTAAATCTGAATATACTTAATATATAATATATATTCTGTTCAATAATTTAATATTGCGTCAATCATAACTGTTTAAATAGGTGTTATAAAAAATTCTGAATTCGTACTTATAATTTAAAAAAAATTTCAATCAAATAAATAAAACAGTAAACGTTTTTAGTTAGAAAATATTTAACATGTTTTATTATTTACAAAGTTGTTTCTAGTCAATATTAACTTTACTTTTTAAATGTAGTTTACTTTCTAACTTGTTTCCTTTCTTTTAAGTTATCATTTGTAATTTTGTAACAATTTATAATTAATAGAAATATACTATAATGAACCCATTTCAAATGTATTGTAATCCAATCTGCAAGAAATTTTAATAAATTTTTCTAAATCTTGAAAATTAATCTTATCTGCTGATATACTTTATTCTTCCCTTTCGAGAAACTCAGCTGATCTTTCTTCTGGAATGCTTTTTTTTTTTTTATTTTTTCTTTTTTTTATTAGAAGCACAGTAGATAAGTAAGACGGCTCATTCAGAAATTTAGTAGGAAATGCATTTTTTATTAGATTAGGATATTTACGTGAAAAACAGTAAAAACAGTATCGTCATCGCGTACTTCATCATCTTCTCTAACGATATATGTTACAACAAAATGATGTATGAAACTACAGTATTACTGCTTGGTTCAAAATCTTATTTATGAATTGCGTTAATCCATTGTTTATATTGAACATGCCGATCAATGTAAACAATGGATCAAACATATTCGGGAAAGCTGAAAACATTAGTGTATTCCTTCTGTGTATCATAATTACATATGCAGTACAAACAGGCACACGATATTTTCAAGGTATCTAAAATTAAAGAGAGTGAATTAAATTGCTATTTATAAATATACGTAAGAAAAATTCCGAGAAAGAATAAATTTTTAAATTTAAATACATAAAATATATAATAGTTGAGTACAGTATCTATGCATCTTATGCTGAAGATTCTTTGTTCAAAAAATGGTAATACAGTATTAATTTAAGTGTAATGTATCTAAATTGTACTTTATTTCTATTATAGATGTATTCACAGCAATCAATCACATTTCTATAGCCTATATAGGCTACATATGTAGGCTACATAGATTTATGCATGTATTTTTACCATTATTTTTTGTTTGACTTATAATGTTATTCTTGAAACATACTGATGTATTGTTTTTATTTATAACAACTTTTTAAACACAAATTTATATTATCACATAATTAAAATATATGAAATATGACTTAGTCATATTTCATATATTTTAACTATGTGATAATATGACTTAGTCATATTATCACATAGTTAATATTATCACTATGTGATAATATTATCATATTATCACATAGTGATAATATGACTTAGTCATATTGTTTAAATTTTTAGAATAATTTAAACAAGTTTAATGTTATATATTGATCATTTTCATGTACTGTGTGTACGTTTACATCTGAAAATGATAAGTTTATAAAGTTTTAAATTCTTGTTTTATTTAAAAATTATTTATTCAACTGGGAAAAAATTCACAATAATTAATTATCAGAGTATGAATTTTTCGACAATCATTTACATTGCACAACATGATTTTCTGAATAATTCGGTATAATTCAGCTGTTTTATAAATAACTTTTTACAATACATGCAATAAAAAATTAATTTAGAGTGTAATTAAAGCATAAAATCTTTCTAAAAGAGTGGGTGGACATATTTTCAAAATGATTCAAGAATGCTTATACAAAACAGATACTTAAAGATATCAGTGGGTGGAATATGTGCATTCAATAAAATGCACTCATTCAGAACTTATTATACCAGCATATTATAATGTTAAATTGGCATTAAAATTCTTCTTTTTTAAATTAATATGATTTTACAACTGTGCTGCCACCGGGTAAATTTTTCACATATTTCTCGTATATTAAAGCGGACGACAGACTTCAAATAAAGATCGATTCTGTGATAGCCTTTCCTACACTACATTTTCCGTTTGCAAGGTTAAAATAAACTGGCAACGAGTTGCTCAATTTTACATTTAAAAGTTTAATAGCGCCATCTGTTATCATATTTTATTTATATTTTTTTTAAACTACAGTTGAGCATCGATTATCCGACCCCGATTAACCGACTTATCGGTTAACCGACCGCGTTCTAGCCGGCAAATTCAAATGTCCGCTAGTGATGTGGCGCTACAATATTTGGTTATGTCTTGGCTACTTTAATATTATTTTTGTTAAATTTTTGCATGTTTTAGCTGGCAGCACTGGCTCGACCATGAAAGGGAGGCTAGTATTTAAACCAGACCTAATACACTATACTAATAATGTATTTTTTCATACTTTTCGGTTATCCGACTTTTCAGTTATTTGACCAACCCCAGTTCCCAATTGAGTCGGATAATCGATGCTCTACTGTATTATAAAATGGCAAAACGCTTCATTTTAAGGATATGAATGGGATTTATAAAAAAAAAATTGTAAATGCTAATAACGAGTAAAATCGTCAGTAACTCCGACTATACTGGAGATACACATGACCTCTACTATCTCCCCATCCCCTCGACCTTTAACCACTAAACTTTAATAGCATCAATTCCCCTAATAAGTAAACCTCTCTGAACAGGGTGATCGGATCGAAATTATATCCTCCCCCGAATTGTTTTGCATTTCTCGACGTTTTAAGGTGTCCTAAGACCAAAAATGTAAAAATCTTGGGAGTGGGTCATTTTTTGCCAGATCGCCATATTTTTCATCTGTTATAACAGCAGGGAAAGTAAATAAGAATGAAAATTCTGAAGATACAGTTACTCTATTTTAATGTTTCTTCTGAACTTTAATTCCTTTACCAATTTATGCAAATATTTACGTTTTCTGTAGATTGATACATTTAGAAAGTGATACATAAATTGATTTTTTTTCTGAAAAACGGCAATTTTTATAAGACGTAACACAAAGCGTACATAAAACTATAATATCAATATTGTAATCTAATGATAAAATATTTCTATATAAAAATATAAATGTTTATATAAATTATTATATAATAATGTTTATATAAAATTATAAATTATTAATATATTAATATAAATTAATTTTCTACAAAATTAATTTATAGAATTAAATTTTCAATGTTTTTATAAAAATTAGTATAATTTATTTATTATTATCGACTTCAAAAGTTTCTCAATATTAAAAGTACAAATATATAATATTTTATATGTAAAGTAAAATAAACATTAAAAAATTTTGGTTATATTTACCTATGATATACAAAATGGCGGCTCGTCTCTAATTCCAGCAAACAGAAGAAGGAAAACAGTGGGGAGGCACGTTCTAACCAAACCTTACCTATTCTAATAATTTGATTGGTAATAATTATGGTAATTTATTAAATAGGTTAGGTTAGGTAAGAACGTACTGTACGTCCCCACTGTTTCCCGTCTTCTGTTTGCTGGAATTAGAGACGAACCGCCATTTTGTATATGATAGTTAAATCTTACCAAAATTTTTAATAGATGTAACAAGCTAGAGTATCGTTACATTTTAAGTACACATTAAATTAAAAAGGTGCTTATATTTCAGGATATCATAAAACTGGTGGTTATTTGACAGTTTCTTCTCCAGTATACATTACTCCTTTAATGAAATCGTTCCTTCAAGCAGGTGTAATCGCCGGATATCCTATCAGCGACTTTAATGGTGCCTTTCAATCAAGTAAGATATTATTAAATATAACAGAGTAGTAAGGAAATGACTATATTTATAGTCATTCTTTGACTTATGACTGAATTATGACAATCAGTCTTATTTATTCTGAGAAAAGCTAGTAATGTATATTTAAAAAATATAACCTATATATTTTCAAGTCTATACAATTGATCGAAGTTGCGATTGGACATATATGATAATTATTGCTAGATATAATACTACAGCAAGAAATAAGCATGCTACATTACAATAATTCTCAAGTTTATTCGTGTTTAACTATAAATCAAATTCGCTATTACATCCAAATAGCAGATACGAAATAAATTTTCAATGAAACTTATTTTATCTCTATATCCTTGCTGTACATTTCTGTATATATATTGTCTACTTGGATCTTGCTTATTGATAGTACTTATTATTCTAGTGATGTAGTTTCTGATTAGCAAAGAGAAGAGATCTTAGTCAAAAGTCAAAACAAAATATCCTTACTTTCAGCTGTTGAAATTTTGTTTTGACTTTTTACTAAGATTTCCTGTCTTTGCTAATCAGAAACTACACTAGTCCTATTAATAAACAAGATGCATGTACATAATATATTTCAGTGAAACTGTTTAGTCCTGAATTATTATTATTATTTTAATTTTATAATAAATTAAATAGATGAAACTTATTGCTAAAACTAAAATAAATTTATTAAAAAGAATTTAAAAGTTCTTCGGTATGATTTATGGTGTATTCGAATCTTGAAATCTCCTTGAATATTTCTGTTAAGTTAATAATAATATCTGAATTAACATGGTTACTATCCTAAACAGTAATGAAAATTTAATAAATTCTCATCTATGTGATTGATAATTCATAAGTAGTAGGGAAATAGAAGACACAACACAATATAAATAAAAACGTGAATTTAAATTAGGAAAACATTTTTGGAAAATTTTCTACTGTTTGTTTTTCCTTCTTTGGGAGATACAAGAGCCGTTTGGCACCCCTTTCAGCGAACCACTGTTCTAGTTATTACGACTTACCTGTAACGGAATTCGGTCGTATCTCGGAGACCAGCTGTAATTTTTATAACTGAAATATTTAAATTAAATTTTTAGATTTATGGTTTAAAAATTAATTTATTTTTATTTACAATAAATAATAATTTACGTTGAAAATAGGTTTTACTTTTCCTCAGTCAACTATTAGACTTGGTCGAAGATGCAGTTCAAATAAAGCATTTATAACACCAGTGAGACATCGCCCTAATCTAAAAATTTTGCTCTTTTCAGTTTGTTACTAAAGTAAGTAAAATAATTAATAAATCCTTTGTTAAGTTTAAAATTAAACTACACTCTTTTATTTGATCTTGTAGATAACACATTTTATTTTTTCAGACTTATAATATTAAACGGTAATAACACTGTATTACTTCGTGTTGTAAAGTTCATAAAGATTGAAAATACAATTTTATGTATAAAATATTGCTTTATTTTATTATTAACTGCCTTAAATGAAATTACTTATTTCAGATTATTTTTGATCATTACAAAAGAGCCAGAGCTGTTCATTTCGAGCGCTTTAATAAAAAATATACTGTGTATGCTAGAAAAGAAATAATATTATCCGCAGGAGTTGTCAACTCTCCTCACCTTCTGATGTTGTCAGGTGTTGGACCTAAAGCAGATTTAGAAAAATTTGGAGTAAGAATGTTAGTTAGCATTACAATAAAATTTAATTATGTACTTAATTGTAAATTTGTTATCTTTAGATTCCAGTCATTTCCAATTTAGCTGTTGGGTATAATCTTCAAGATCATATTCTTACTTATGGTGGGGAATTTTTAATTGATAAGCCTGTCACAAACGTTCTATATCGTCAATTTAGCCCAATTGATATTTCCAAATACTTTAAACGGTAAGGTAAGTTGACAACGTTTTTCACAAAGATATGTTGATTTTAGTAATTTTTTAAAAAACATGAATCAATTTTGAAGGGCTGTGGACTATACCTGGAGGAATAGAAGCTGTTGCTTATGTAAATACCATATATGCAAATAAATCGGTGGATTTCCCTGATATCGAATTAAATTTTTTCTCTGCTTCATTATCATCAGATGGAGAAAAATTTTATAGACCAGCACTTGGGCTAAGTGATGAAGTCTGTTATATTTATAAAACTATTAGAATAAAATTAAGGATTGCAATCTTTAAAAAGATTATTTATATATTGTATTATATATATTTATATCAATAAAAACTCCAATATCTGTGTAGGTATGGAAGCATTACTTTAAGCCGTATGCTTATAAAGAAACATTTTCTATAATACCTATACTACTCCACCCTAAAAGTCGTGGATACATAAAATTAAGAAGCGCTAATCCTCATGACCATCCTATTATTCAGCCAAATTATTTATCACATCCTGAAGATATTCTAGTTCTTGTTGAAGGTAAGGAATATATTTTTTTCGACACCAAAAGAAAATGCAAACTTTTATTATGTATATATACGTAATAGTGTAATTTTAGGTCTGAAGAAAGGTCTGAAATTAGGCGGATCCACTGCATTTAAAAAATATGGAACTCGGCCATTTTCAACAAGAGTACCTGGATGCGAAAAATATATAAGATTCAGTGATGAAGAACTGCACTGTATTGTAAGAACTTTAAGTACGACTGCGTATCATCCTGTCGGAACGTGTAAAATGGGTGCTTTTGACGATCCAACTACTGTTGTGGACCCTCAATTAAGGTACGCATTTCATATTATGTAAACTATAGTTTATCTTTATTTAGACTTAAAGGAAAACTGTAAAAATAATCTACAATTATCCTTCGAGTTTAAACAGTTATTCAGCCACCAGCTGTGGCTTCCTAATTTAGAAAACGTATCTGTCTGCTAAGAATTTACATAGTAATATACAGGATGTGAATAAGATAAAATTTATATATCATTAATAGATACATCTAGCATCACATATTTTAAATAACACTAATCATACAATTTTAGTTTTTGTTTGTATTACGTATATATTAAATAGAAATTGAATTATTTTTTATGTTTAGAGTGAAAGGAGTATCGAGGTTAAGAGTCGTCGATGCATCAGTCATGCCAACCATTATCTCGGGGAATACCAATGCACCAACAATAATGATCGCAGAAAAGGCAGCTGATATGATACTTGGAAGCAATTATTTATAGCATACTTTATCTAGTTAAATTGTGTACTAAACAATAACTAGTTACTGTTTAGTACACAATTTTTATTCTGTTATAGTTTTAATTTTATTCCTTCTAATCTTCATTGTTTTATGTAAAAATTTTTAAAACAAAAATTGTTTTAATAATTATGTATTTGTTTCTTAAATTATAAAAAAAAAGTACATTTTTGACATATATTTTGCATTACATTTGTATTGATTGTTTATAAAAGGTATTTTATTTATAAGTAAATAACAACAGTTTAAATTGTTAAACCCATTTACCGTATTTCTTTACATTAATTTTTGGACTACGGAATTTGGAATTCTTATCATAGGTATTGATTTTATAGGTAAGATTTAATATTTTAATAATGTAAACTGTATAATTATTTTTTTGGAAGTAAAACCTTAAAGAAATCTATGTTTGTTTATTAAAATTTTAACACGCGATTGTTATCTTCAAATTTAAAGTAGGCCTAATTTAATAAATATTTTCTAATTATTTTACTCGTTCGAATCGTTGCTTTGTAAGTAATCAAACTTCTATCTTTGTCCTTTTGGTTATTTTTAATTATGGTATTCCTTAACAATGTCTTTCATCTGACAATAAATTTAAAAAAAAACTACTTAAATTTACTTATATTTTAGCAATAAATCTTAACTGTAAACATACTACTCGTATAAATATTTAATTAAATTAATATTTAAATAATCTTCTTCTGTAAATCACAGAGAACAAATTTACAGTTAATGTGCACTGTCCGAGAATAAAAAATTAAATTCTGGTTGTATGATGATCATTCAAGCGAAAATTAAATGTGTTATGATGCTTCGGATGAATGCATTGTGAATTAATTTTACACCAGTCTACTGAATGAAAAAAACCAAAAAACCTGACACCTTCTTACTAGGACTTATTTTCTTCTCCCACAGTCAAGTACCCACTATGTTGATTACATAAAAATATTTTATACAATGATCTTACTGTGAAAATTATGAATATAATTTTTAACCTATTCACTTTGACACATAAAATAGATAAAGTCCATATGTTAATGAATTAATGTCAAAATGTCAGCAATTTGTCTTACAAATTTCAAATTTTCCAAAACAGAAAAAATAGAGATATATATGAGAAGACTTTTGTTTCATATTCAATACTATTCGTTTCTTTTAATAGTAGATACTGTTATCAATCATTTAATTTTATCAAAATTTTCAGATCTGTTGAAAAATTGCTTTGTTATGTTATATTTTAATTCATTTCTTTACATTTTAAATAGCTTAAATGATGTTCTATTGCTTGAGGTGCCTGTATGCAATTCTTCCCTTGTTTCGCCTTGTTCAGTCTCGGTTTATATTGCCTGAAAGATCAATTAGTAAATATCTCATGTAACTCATCAAAACTCTCAAAACTATTGTTTTATTCCTTTGGAAATGAAAAGCGAAGCATAAATCCAACAGAAATGTAAACAAATTGGTTGAGTTTTATAAATTTATCACAACAAATACGTATTAAAAATTTTTTCAAGTAGACGTATAGCTTTTTTCTATGGTAACTTTTACTACTTTACATATTCATATATAGTATTTTTAGGAACCTTATATTATCTTTTAAGAACTTAATAGTTTTTATATGTACTTTTAAAAAAGTTAAACATTCAATTATTCGAATTAATCGGGATCTCAGGCCGTACGGATAATTGAATTTTTGCGTAAAATATTAATATTGTTAAAATCTAAACAGAACGTGTGTACATAATTAAGTGCAAATAAACTATTAAATGTGAAAATGTATAAATGAAGAATATAGTTTATTTTCTACATTTAGAAAAACGTAACGTTTCATGCATTTACAGTACATCGATATATAAGCGTATTTATTTTTAAGGAAGTTGCGGGGCAATCTGGATAATTGCTGTTTTACTCTACTTGATTTTGGTCTTAGGAAACCCAGTTTACAATATATATAAACTGCTTAATTTTTAATGCGTGTTTCTTCGTAGCTGTGTCTTGGCTGTCGGGAGTATGTGATTTTCAAGTTATAGCCAATTATATGCGCTCTGTAAATGATTTTGTCGTCTTCATAATTTTGTCACACGATCTACAGCAACGTTCTTCAACCTTTCTGCACCTGCGGACTGGCAAAAATATTTAAAATGGTTTAGTAAGTTTTATATCATTTAACCTCCATATATATCAATTAGAATCAACTGAAATAATTTGAGATCGTTTAAATCATTTAACATCATATTATTTATATGATGTTAAATGATGTCATACACGTTAACTCATATGAAAGAAATTAAAATCACTTCATTAATTTTAATTGCACTTAAATATAAATCTCAAAATCTATGTTCTATTGCCAATTTCAATAAAAAAAATTACTTAAAATAACACAACGCAAAAGACTAATTTAAAGTTCTATTGAAAACTAGTATTTGACAGTTTTCTTTATTAGAAACAAATCACAATATAGTTCAGTGGCGTGCCGTGACGTTTGATGATAGGGAAGCTGTGTTTTTGTAAGAAGCCGACTTCCAGGGGCAATCAGTTAATTGCGCGTCAGTAATGATCTAGAGTCCATTCGTACGTGCGTGGTGGAATTGACGAAGATTATATCAATCTTCGTTCTTTCTTTCGTCCATTTGATTGGTCACTCTCCCTCAATCACGCTTTCCGAGTGGTGGTCTCTGGTTACTAAGCGTAACGAGACTCTTACCTGGAGCCGGAGAAAAGCCAAAATATAAGATGAATTCGATCTTCCACTGATCGTAGGACGACTTCCTTCCGCGGTTTATAGTTTCTGCCTGGCAGTTTGATATAAACAATGAGTGTCCGACTACAAACGTCTTTTACCTATGTCTTTTTAAACTAATAAATTTTTCTCTAAATTAACCGTTTTCTCCCCTCTTTCGTAACGGGTCAGACCTTTCCGGTACATGACATTTCCATAAAAGTTTTAAACAAATACTGGAAATGACAAAAATAAACAATTTATGTATTTTAGTTGTAAAATATAAATAATACATACATAATACAAATTGATACGATACAAACAATGATCGAAAAACTTGTTTTTTTAAAATTTTTTATAAACTAATTCTATTCGGCGATTTTTTCCGCAAAGTCGTTAATTACTTTATCATAAAAATCGCTGGTCGCGACTCCATCAACGTATTTAAAAGCTCTTTTTCTATCGAAAGCAACGCTAGCGACGACAATCTTCCTCCGACTGAGTGTTCCTGGCCAATGTATGAATTTGCTTCGTGGTCGAAAAACTGCGCTCAGCAGACCCACCGGTACATGGTACCGTAAATATTAATGATGTTAAATCATATAATTCTTTTAGTACGTCTTTGTTCGGATCGACATTAATTATAATGTGTTTTATGTTTAAGAGTTACTTGTCAATATAGTCCGGACACGAATATAAATATTGCGATTCGCTACGTAATTTAGATAAATCAAAAAATTTCCCGTAAAGTTTACTTAATTTAAAGAATTAAAACACGCTTGGAATTGTTTTTCGTAATATTAAAATTATTAACATCTAAAAGTGATAAAAATTCTAAAGATTTTATGTCTGAAAATCTGTCAATATAATTATAATTTTCTTTTAATTATACTGTAATTAAATATAATTTTGCAAAAAAACGTACATAAAAATAACATTGAATAATCTTTACTTTTTAAATCTTAAACAATTCACTTAGTCAGATAGCTCCCTACCCAGTGGCTAAGGGATAGAATCGTTGGAAGCGTTACACGTGTGTAGCTTCCACCAGCTAAACCAGCTGAGGTTGGTGCTCTGTAAAGCGCATGCGCCAATGCCCTCTGGCTGCTTTACACCATTCAGTTATTCTCGCCGTGGAAGCTGTCTCGTAAGCGCTTCCATTCCGCCACTGATATTCGAATATACAATAGCAATCTTATCGTTTTTTTCACATGTAGTATAGAAATTTGTAATAAGTTACATAATGCAGTTATAATAAAATATTAATTTTAATAATTCAAAGTACGTTAAAATATGAAAATTTATATTTTAGAAACTACAAGGGAAGGTCATTGGAAAGTGGAAGCGGCGCTTCCACCGCTTCCAATGACGGCACGCCACTGTCTTCCACCCCTTAAAAATTTTGCCCGTCTTTTTTGAAATACCCTGTATACCCTTCTGAAGACATCAATCAACAGAATCAAACACAGGCAAAGTAGAAATTTCTTTATGTTGAACGAAGAAAGCTTCTGATATTTCAGGCTTCACAATTTTATAAATCCACGTTCCTCTATTTGTTTTATCTACAAAAATCCCATTTATTGGAGCTTTTCAATCAAATTATTTAATTCTGTAAACAAATTTAGCCATAGAATTAACCAACGAGAGAATTTATTTGTTAAGCTGTTTGTGGGAATAACTGATGTATTACGGATTCTGTATGTTTTGATACAGCGAGAATGTAAAAAAAAAAACGAATAAATTGATTAATGTACTAAGAATTCTTTACAAATGCGATAAAGGTACTTCATAATTGTCTACGTATGTTTATATAATAAAACCTGTCTAACGCGGACCTTTTATAAAACAAAAACCTGCCTAAGCAGAAAATAAATCTCTAAATGACACTTCCGGTGTAAAATACTATTATAAATCGGAAACCTGTCTAATGTGGAAACGGAAGACTTTTTGGAAATCAACTACACAACATAACTTGAGTAATGCAGAATGCTTCAGCGTAACAGCAAGTAAATTGTAAATCGTAAAAATCCATATTACTGTTTGTGACATCATCACAATGCCGGGCTGCAATTTTTAATCATATTTTTAATTTATTTAAATTATATACTCTCCACCTGTAATTAGTAGTCTTGCCCATGCCCCTATACGTCATACTTTTGCTATTAGAAACAGTCATGTCAGTTATGTATCTAACTCCTTTTCAGGGAAAATTTTTTAAATTGAAAAAAACGTAACTTTCGTTTAGTATCAGAAGTTCTTAAGAGTTGTGGGACTTGACCTGGGATGCAGTTGCTTTTCACATGGCCAACTCTATGTTGCGCGCTCACGTGTTAGTAGCTACAAATCTGTTCATTTGTGCTCCTGATGATAAAACACGAAATGTATATCGGAAAGTTATTCAATAAGTTTATCTAGAAAATATTCCACATCTTTAATAAGAATATAATGAGTCTGTAACGCAATTCTCCGCAGATATACTCTTTAGGTAAGTAAATATAATTTCACGAAATAAATATCTCCCGTCAACGACGGGTAACACAGCACATATACACTCATCCCTCGATTTAAACTTTCCTAGAAAAATCGCGCAAACCGAATCCATGTAAAATGAGACGTAACATTTCGTTGCTCGAAATAATTTAAACAATGCTTATTTACATTCTATTGGATGTTGTTTGTGACTTCAGCAAATTTCGTAATTTTACATCCAATAGAAGTTTATGTTTTGGACCATTTTTTGGTCCCTATCTATAGAGATAGCATATTGGATCGAAATAATCGTGATGTATTTGAGTATTTACGGTAACTGATACAAATCTCAGGGGAAGACAGGTTTATAGACAGATGTGCATGAGAATAACTCGCGAACGGCTACCAACAGCTGTCTCAAAAACTTTTTTGTTTTTATTTAAAAACCGTGTAAAAGCGAAACCGTGCAAATCGAGGGATAGGTGTATATTTTTTTTTAATTGTCGGTTTATCAATGAACATTTTAACTGTTTTATTTTTTAAATTGTAAAAAATGATCTTGTTCGGAGATGACCGTCATGGGAGGTCCGACAGAATCATTTTATATATCTTTGTATGAATCTTTTTATAATAGAATTGAATAATTAAAATTTAATATTCGTACAGGAAATAATTAGAAAATTCTTTGTTTATTCTACAGAAGAGCGCGTTTTAATTCAGTTGTGTTAATTCTATTATGTAAATATAGTTTTCTAATTTGGCTTTTGTGTTGATATGTAAACATATTGAGCAAATATTTCCTCAAATTCGTATTTCTGTGGCTATTATAAAAATTTTAAAAAATATGATTTTTAAATCTATTTAAATTTATTAAAATAATTTTTTATGCATTCTTTTATACAGAGCTGTGGAGTCGTGTAAAAATCTACCGATTCTTACTCCGACCAGGGGCGGACTTGTTACCAAAAATAGGCCCGATAATTCTGAAATCACGTGATGACATCAGAATAAAAGCTTCAATAAATAGAGTTCTAATAAAGATAAAACGTATAAACTTCTTTTATTCCGAAGCTAAAAGACTCCTCTAAGTAATGACATAGTCAATATATAGGCCTAAATATGTATTCGACAGTTTTTTTGCTTTCCCGGCTATTACGGTCGAAAAATGACCTCCAAATTTTTAATTTTTGGACTCAGGACACCTTGAAATGTCGAGATATGCAAAAGATTCGGTGTTTTTTTCCTGTATATATGGATGTTGGAACTGTGTATGTGGGGCACGACTTTGTTCACCCTGTTTGAAGAATAATAACGTCTGTGGTTTTCTAATCGGAATCCAATGGTTTAACACAAGAGTTAAGCTTCAAAGTGATTGAACTAAATCGTGCCTCCCCACGCATTCTAACATCCGCGCATACGGAAAAACTCCGAATGTTTTTGCACTTCTCTACGTTCCGAAACTTCCCAAGTCCAAAAGAGTAAAGTTCAAAAAAAGTCAAAGGTCAAAACAGTTGAGAAACACTGCGTTAAACTTTCTCGACTGACATTTTCTTAAAATTTCTCTTTCTCCCTGTGAAAATCCTAATTCGAAAGTTGTCCTACTCACGATTTTGAGTACAAAATAAACATGAATAAACGTTTTTATGTTATTCCGTTTCTCAGTTTAAGCTTCTTATCGTTCTCAAATCGAACTTCCTAATCGGTCTCTCGAATTCTTTCACGAGATTCCGTTCTGGAATTAGTGTGGCATTTCACGCGGTGTTCTAAAATGCAGTAAGTCTTAAGAAATTAAATTTGTTCGATCAAAAATTCGTTTAAACCCTAAACACAATTAATCGTGCAGTTTAAAAAATGAATGCTGATTTAATGTTGTTGTTAATTTTATATTTTAAATTATAGATAATTCTAATTTATTAAAAATTACAATTAAGAATTAAAGATCTACAGAAAATGTAAGTAACAATTAAATATAATAATATTTTGTACTCTATTATGTCAAAAATAGTTTTAAAACTTTTGATATTGTGGCCGCCAGCGCCAGAGATCCCGAACACTGCCTGGCAACACTTGCCAACGAGATGTTGGCTGGCAACTTGTAAGAAAAAGAGGCGCGAAAGTTCGCGGGGTTTTTGCCTGGATGTTGGCCGAAGATGTCGGTGACAGTTCTCACCTTTTTAATAAAGTTTTTTGTTACTGTTCGTGTTTGTCTGCTTAGTTCTAAAGATCAGTAGGATCGAATGACAAAGTGGTGACCCGAACGTGATGCGATTAACGAACTACCTGGGCTGCATATACTTTTCGTTTTGTATGGATCGATCTGTAAAATCGGATCAACCCGTGTCACGTGATATAGATAGCTTCTGTCATGGCGGAAAGTATACAAGTAGAATCGAAAATGGCGGCAAACATTTGTTAGTTAATAATAGTCTCTCCTTGTTAGTTAACATATGCTGAGTTTTAAAAATATTATACGTATATCTTTGAAACTGTACATGTTAACTAACAAGGATCAATTATTTAAATTAAAATAATCCATTTTATTTCTCGATATTAAAACTGTAGTTAGTTCTAACGACATACGCTGTTACGAATTATCGTGTATTTGACAAAATTGTTTGTGCTCATTCGTACGAATTTTTAAATCGTATTACTCTGTGAATAAAATTGTTTTTCACAAAATAAAATTTAAATAAAAATTTCACAAAATTAAAAAATAAAACTTGCAGAAAAGATGAAAGTGCACGCTATACATTCTTGAGGTACCACTTCGCAAAACTGTCTCTAAATACTTATTTTTTCATCCCAGTTTATCGGATATTTCAATAATGATGTTTTTACTTGCATTTATAAGCTTTAAATAAGTTTCCTTGTCAACAATTAAACGTGTTTCTTCGTTTTTTACTGTAAGCTTAACTTCAACCACGGAAGCCGCCATCTTTAATCTATTTTATCCGATCCAAACGATCTTACCCTCCGCTCGGATTAGTTTGATCGCGATCCAGTTGATCCTAGATGGCGTTTGTATACGCAAACAGAGATTGATCGGATTGCAGTAGTTCCTTTGTATACACGATTTGAACGATCGAAGCGATCTCGGATCAGTTTGACTCCAAAAGTATATGCACCCCTGGACTCTCGACTGAATTGGATAGTGAACAACTCTGTGCCTATGAATAAACATTTTTAACAGGACATGCAGGTATGATCAGTTTCTGAATCGTAAATTCAATAAGACGACTAAGAGTGCGTGACTCGGGCTAAGCCTAATCAAAGACTATCCCGCTTTCCTTCTACCCGCATAGTTAGGCGCCCGAAATGGCGGAACAGAACGAGTTGGAAATCGGACGTGTACAGGCAAAAATGCCTATCTTCACTAAAACCAACATCAAATTATTTTTTGTGCAGCTAGACGCAGCTTTTGCCATTAATCGGATTACAAGTGAGAACACTAAGTACAACTATTTAGTCAATTCCCTGGACGCGGAGATTCTATCTAACGTCAGTGACTTAGTATTTGACCGTCCAGCCGAGGCTCCGTTTACTAAACTCAAAGATCGACTCCTCGAAATTTTTCAGAACTCCGCTGCTAAAGAGGCTAAAATTCTGCTTGAAGATCTGGCGTTAGGGGATCAGAAACCCAGCGTTTTACTCCGTAAAATGAGGGAGCTTTTAGCGGGCAAGATTACCGAAGAATTTCTTAGAAACTTGTGGCTCCGACGTCTCCCCAAAAATATTCAGACAGTTCTGGCTGTTAGCGGTGATGAACTAGACAAGCTAGCCATCCTTGCTGACAAGGTTGCTGAACTTACAGAACCAACCCAACTGGCCAGCATCAACTTAGAAGCCGAAAATCCCGTAATCAAAAATCTCGAAATGCAGATTTTAGAACTCACAACGAAGGTTGCAGAACTTAATGTATCGCGTACTGCTTGTCCTCGTTATCGTAGTAGAGAGAGAAACCGACTTGACCCGAATTCAAGGTCTCGCATTAGTTCACGCCCTCAAGGAAGAAGCCTCAATCGTCAGGGATATTGTTACTACCATGATAAGTTTGGATCAGCCGCTAGGAAATGTCCTTTGCCGTGTTCCTTCGACCGAACTGCATTACGATCAGGGAAACGAGCGCAGCCAGCCGCAGTAACGGCCTGTGGGTCCAGCCTGGCTCCTAAATATAGCCGTCTGTTTGTGTATGACAACAAAACTGGCCTAAATTTTTTAATTGATTCTGGAGCAGATTTATCGATCATTTCCAATCGCACTAAGAATCAGCCTACAAAGGTTGAATTGTATGCTGAAAACGACTCAAAAATCTCGACGTATTGAAACAAAGGTGCTAGAACTTGACCTCAACTTAAGACGTTCTTTCAGATGGGAATTTACCATAGCTGATGTGCAGAAGCCTATAATCGGTGCAGACTTTTTGGCCAACTTTGGACTCATTCTCGACATACGAAACAGATTACTGGTCGACCCCCTGACTTCCCTTACTACACGAGGAAGATATTATACAGGACCACCTACTTCGGTCAAAACTATAATCAGCAATTCCCCAATGCAGGATATCCTCAAGGACTTTCCACCTCTCACTCGTCCTCGACCGTTTTCAGATAAAGTCAAGCACAACACAGTGCATTATATCGAAACACACGGTCCACCCGTATTTGCCAAATCTCGATAGATTGCATCCGGCTCAGCTGCAAGTAGCAAAGCAAGAATTCCAGCACATGATGGAGTGAGATATATGCAGACCATCAAAGTCCAACTGGGCTTCTCCCCTCCATATGGTTCCGAAGGGCTGTAACGATTGGAGACCTACTGGAGACTATCGTGCCCTGAATAGGATAACTGTTCCCGATCACTATCCGGTGCCACACATCCACGATTTTGGTCAAAGTCTACACGGAGCCCGAATATTTTCCAAGATCGATTTGGTTAGAGCCTTCCATCATATACCAGTTAACCCAGATGATGTGCCAAAGACAGCCATTACAACGCCATTTGGGCTATTTGAATTCGTTTTCCTCTCTTTTGGTCTCTGCAACGCAGCCCAATCATTCCAACGATTCATGCACGAAGTTCTGAAAGGCTTAAACTTTTGTTTTTCATACCTAGATGACATCCTCATTGCTAGCACTTCGTGGGAGGAACATAAGATGCACATGCGGCAAGTGTTTCAACGCCTTGACAAGTACGGTCTGCAAATCAATGCATCCAAGTGTACTTTTGCTGCTCCACATGTATCATTCTTAGGATACATGGTGTCTCCCCACGGCGTTATGCCACTTCCAGAACGTGTATCTGCCATAACTCAACAGAAGCGACCACAGACCCTCAAACAACTGAGAAGGTTCTTTTTTTTTTTTTTTTTTTTTTTTGTAACTCTTTCCGCCCAGTGGGCACTAAGAGGGCCTCTTATAGCAAGCCCATTATGGGTTCGGCCAGGCCCACAATGGGGCGGCCGGGTGGTGAGGGACGGGGACCGACATATCCGGACGGACCACCCCCCCGAAAAATTCCTGGGGATTTTTCGACCCGTCCGGATTTCCATCCCGGGTCCCCCAGGGCGGCAGGCTGCCTAACTCTTGACCGCTACGGCCATCCAGCTGAGAAGGTTCTTAGGCATCTTGAACTTTTATCGTAGGTTTCTACCCCATGCAGCCCATCACCAAGCTCCTTTACACGACCTACTTAAAGGAGCAAAGAAAAACGACCAGCGCGAGATTAAATGGACTGACAATTCGATTCAGGCATTTGAGTCATGTAAGTCACAATTAGCAGATGCCACCTTACTACATCATTCTTCACCGAGTGCTACCCTTGCACTTCACGTCGATGCATCCGATTCTGCTGTGGGCGCTGCCCTTCATCAAGTTACAGCACAAGGTCTCCAGCCACTAGCGTTCTTTTCCCGCAAACTGAGTAACTCTCAGTGTCAGTATTCTGCATACGACCGAGAACTTCTGGCTGTGTATTTGGCTGTGAAACATTTCCGGTTTATGCTGGAAGCACGACAGTTCACCATTTACACAGACCATAAACCATTAACGTTTGCCTTCCAGCAACGACACGATAAGTGTACACCCCGTCAGTTGAGACATCTTGACTTTATAGGACAATTCTCAACAGACATCAGACACATAAAGGGGATCGATAACGTTCCAGCTGATGCTCTTTCCCGTATTGAATCAATTAGTAGCCCATCTATAAATTATAGCAAAATTGCAAAAGACCAACAGCAAGATCCTGAGCTCCAGTCTCTCCTGACTTCAAGTGACTCATCACTTGTACTTAAGAAGTTTAAACTTCCTGATAGTGATGTCGAAATTTACTGTGATGTATCGACAGGTCGCATTCGTCCATACATTCCGCCTAGTTATCATCGCACTGCTTTCAACACTGTCCATAACCTGTCCCATCCAGGTGTAAGGAGCTCAACAAGATTGGTAAAAGCAAAATTTGTTTGGCCATCCATCAGTAAAGACTGCCAGACATGGTCTCGCACCTGCATTTCTTGTCAACGGTCGAAGATCCAGAGACATGTCGCTAGCCCTTTGGGAACCTTTCCTATTCCAGACGCTAGATTTTTAAATATTCATATTGACATTGTTGGTCCATTGCCACCTTCCAACGGCTCAACATATTGCCTCACAATCATCGATAGATTTTCTCGTTGGCCAGAAGCAATCCCGTTGCCAGATATAGCAGCTGAAACAGTAGCTTCAGCCCTGTACTCAGGCTGGATATCTCGCTTTGGAGTGCCTGCCCAAATAACATCTGACCAAGGACGGCAATTCGAATCTGGCTTATTTAAATCCCTCACTCAACTTCTTGGTACCCAAAGAGTTAGGACAACAGCATACCATCCAATTGCAAATGGCATTGTTGAACGCTTTCATCGTTCACTTAAAACTGCCATCAAGTGTCACTCTACTGAAAGATGGACGGAAGTGCTACCTACAGTCTTGTTAGGATTGCGAACTGCGCTCCGTGAAGACACCAATACTACCGCGGCTGAGATGCTCTATGGCACCAGCCTCCGACTGCCTGGAGAGTTTTTCGTCCCAGGTTCTCAGGACGTCAATCTATGTTCTTTCGTCGAAAAACTCAGGACGATGATGGCAAACTTAAAACCAGTGCCTGTGGTGCACCACTCTTACCGCAACCCATTTATCCAGAAAGAACTGCAGTCATGTTCCCACGTATTTCTTTGCAATGATGCTGTACGGAAGCCCTTGCAGCCTCCATACGATGGACCCTACGAAGTCGTGTCACGTGGTAGCAAGACATTCACTCTATGCATAAAAGGAAAAGAAACTGTAGTTTCTATTGATCGACTGAAACCAGCTTTTATTCTCGCAGCGAGTGAGTCGGACCAGTTACCCCCAACATCTTCAATGCCAAGACCAGCGCCAACTAAACGTACCACAGACAATCCAGCCCCAACGCGACAAACTACCACACGCTCTGGCCGACATGTAACCTTTCCCGCTCGTTTCGTGTCACAGACACTGGTGGGGAGTAGCTGTGGCCGCCAGCGCCAGAGATCCCGAACACTGCCTGGCAACACTTGCCAACGAGATGTTGGCTGAATGTCGGGAACGAGACTTCCCGAGTCCAAAAGAGTAAAGTTCAAAAAAAGTCAAAGGTCAAAACAGTTGAGAAACACTGCGTTAAACTTTCTCGACTGACATTTTCTTAAAATTTCTCTTTCTCCCTGTGAAAATCCTAATTCGAAAGTTGTCCTACTCACGATTTTGAGTACAAAATAAACATGAATAAACGTTTTTATGTTATTCCGTTTCTCAGTTTAAGCTTCTTATCGTTCTCAAATCGAACTTCCTAATCGGTCTCTCGAATTCTTTCACGAGATTCCGTTCTGGAATTAGTGTGGCATTTCACGCGGTGTTCTAAAATTCAGTAAGTCTTAAGAAATTAAATTTGTTCGATCAAAAATTCGTTTAAACCCTAAATGCAATTAATCGTGCAGTTTAAAAAATGAATGCTGATTTAATGTTGTTGTTAATTTTATATTTTAAATTATAGATAATTCTAATTTATTAAAAATTACAATTAAGAATTAAAGATCTACAAAAAATGTAAGTAACAATTAAATATAATAATATTTTGTACTCTATTATGTCAAAAATAGTTTTAAAACTTTTGATATCAATCTTACCTTAAACTTTTACTAAATATAGTATGGAGAATGAAACCGAGTCAACATCTCTACATCCAGTTATGTTGACAGAAGCCGAAATACAACTTTTAAACATCAAATGTGAAGAAGAATTAAAATACATGCAAATGATTTTCAGTAACATTGACAGTTTCACAAATTGGGCAATCGCAATGGGTTTAATAGTAAACAGAAAAATATGCAGCAGTTGTTCCTCTTCTATGGTGTATAAAATTGAATTCCATGGAGAAACGTGGTCTTGTTCATCGAGAACTTGCAGAATTTATTCGATGAATGAAATCGAACCCTTCAAACATTTGAATTTGTCTTTGGTCAATATCGTTAATATTATTTATTCTTGGTATTCGTCTACAACTGAAGACATTGTGAAAAATTTCCAGGGCTCGTTTATTACGCATTTTGAATTGGAAAATTTTCGGAAAACCATGGAAGAAGTCTGTATTTGGAATTGCTTAAAAGAAAATCAAAAGATTGGAGGAAGAAGAGTTCGGGTCGATATTGCCATAGGAACTAGAGGGGGTTTGCAAGACGAGAACAACCTTGTTATTTGCGGTTATATAACTACAGATCCTAAGAAACGATTTTTTGCGATTTTATCCAATTCTTCTCCTTCTACAGAGGAAGTTAAAAATTGTTTGAAATTGTGGCTCAGTCCCGGTTCAAACGTATATACTACAAATACAGGCTATGGATTCCTAGAAAATATGAAATGGATTTACTGTCCGCGACCAGATATGTTAACCGAATCGAGATGCTTGGCTAGTTATTTATGGAGAAAGTTCAATATGCATCTAGAACGACCCTTTGAACGATTAATTAAGGACGTCGTCGAATATGTCTCTAACGACAGACATCTTGAAACTTAACAAACACGAATACTCCAATTTAAAAATTCTAAATTTAAAGATTTATGCCATGTCCGAAAATGAAATAATACAACAAAATTTTCTCTCATTGTCATTTCTTCGTAATTTTCATAATACTTGTAAAATACAGAGAATTCCTAATAAACCATTTTTATGGCCTTGAATTTTATTTTATGTTTTTCATCTTTGACTCTTCCTGCTCCGTGGACATGAAGAACTTTTTAATAATTCTCTTGGGTTAAGCCAGATCCACAATGGGGTGACCGAGTGACAAGGGATGGAACCTGACATATCCGGGTCAGATCACCCTGAAAAATTCTTTGGCATCAACCTATGGCTCCAGCATCAATGCCCCTTACACACAAGCTACCATGCCAAATTTCGTTTCGTAATCTTTACCCCATCCTGAGATATTAAACAAAATAGACACCAATAAACATACACGATTTTTTTTCCGTTTTGGGGTTATGATCTCAAAACGTGATTTGCAAACAACTCGGAGTCAAATTTGACACAATTCCAATACCCTTGTCGTTTAAATTTATGCAGTTTACAATTATATTTTTTGCCACATGTAGGGCCTTGTCTCTTCGTGTGGGTTTTGGTACTAATTTTTCCTTGTAGAAATCTCTTCTGCATGTCCTGTAACATAAGCATACAAAATTTGGTTGCATTTGCACTGCTACGTATCTTTCCAGTACTGAATACGAACACTTAAATATCACGTCCCGTGAAATTCAAACACATTGCACTATACTAAAGATCCATTGATTGAAACTTTAATATACAATTCTCAATATTTATCCAACAGCTAAGTACAAAACTATGGAAAATTAAGTTTTTATTGTGAATATTTTATTTCATCAATTTTTGACCATTCCATAATTTAATTTTTTTCCTCTGCCATTGTGAACATGGACTAAGGCCTTTTTAATCATACTCATTGTGGTTTTGGCCAGGCCCACAATGGAGGCAGCCAAATAATGAGTATGGCCGAACACTTCCAGGTCATATATCCACGAAAAATTAAAGTTGCTCACTCGGATTCAATTCCAGGTCTCCAGTGGTAGGCTGATGCCTTTAAGCAAGTAGTGGTTAAGGAATCAGCCTATTACTCTGCCATCAGCCCCATAACTGGTTTAAAAATATGTTATATAATACTGGTTTAAAAATATGTTAATAATAATAATCTTAATCAAGAAAATCAATTTGTTAGGTTTTAATGAAAAATAAGTTGTGAAGATTGAAAACTTTCCAAGGAGAGTGACTCTCCTTACAAAATTATCAAAAAACAAAATTTTACATATCACAAATGCTTGGGAGACAATTATGATTTTTTTAATGCAATTGTTCAAGTTTCACAATCTAAACCACCTTTACCTTTTGTTATAAATAAGAAAACAAATATTGATTTTGACTAATTTATTTTTTTCCTTTTCAGTCAGAAACAAAGTTTAGAATTCTTAACTGTAATTATTTAAATGATCATCATGATATCATTACAATATAAAGTATCAAATTAGCAATTAGAGAATAAATTCTCTACATAAATTAACAAATTACAATGTATTCATTAATTGTAATTAATTTGCTTTCAATAAATTAAATTCTTAAGACAAAAACTTTTTATACTGATAACAGAAAATGACAAGAATGCCAATTCAATATTTATTTCAATACAATTTCACATAGGATATACTTAATACCATTTGTTATGATAATAGACAAAAATCTGGGAAGAAAAATTGACAATATATAATCCACTATAAATTCAAACACAAAACAAATACAGAAAGAACTGCCAACAGCATTAAATTCGAGGAAAATATGCCAAGATGATGAATGTATAGATGAACTAGATTAAAATATTGGATTACTTAAATCTAATAATGGTACAATATTCATATTTTTGTTTCGATCGGGACCGAGGCATAACAAATGCTACTTTTGGAATCAATAGCTTTGCTTTTATGGATAGAAATTCTTGCTATCTTCAAATGATATGATACATAAACATGAAACTTTTTTACACAATATACAATATATTCATGTATTAATATTAGTTTAGATAAAATGTAATCTTTTTCCTTCAGAATATTCATATAAATTGAAATATTACAACATATAGTTCTATGGAAAAGGGGGATAAAAAGCAAGTTATTTGCAGTAATCTTTCATATTTATATTCATAAATATATATTGTATATGCCTATATATATACATATATATATATATTATATATAGTATGTATATACATTAAAAAGTATGTATATACATTAAAAAGAAACTCATTTTGGGTACAAGTAACAATAAAGATGTTACCCATTTTCCACAAATGAAAACAATTGGTATTTACCTTTGCAACCATTTATATCACAATTCTATAGTCATAGCTTTCATTTTTATTATTATTTTTTCAAAATTCAATTTTATAAATGTTTAAAAATATTAATGTATATTTACACTTTCAATTATTTACAAATTCTGAATCCACTACATTTATCCAATCTGATTTGTCTTCTTTAAAAGGTTATTTAGATTTTGCTATCAAATTAACTTTCTTCTTTTTTTAATTAGAATTACAATAGAATCTTTATGTAGAAATTATATTTGTAATCTCTGAAATTTACAATGATTTGCTTTAACAATAATAAATGCATTGTTTTTGTCAATTTTAACTGGAAATCTTTCATTTGCATACATTGTATTGCTGACACAGACAGACATTCATCACAGAGTGCATTATATAAATTCTTTTAAAGATTGGTATTAACACCTGATTGATAAAACATATACATCAATTCTCTTACCCCTTCGAAGCATGCAGTGAAAAAGGCATTTTGAGATGGGAAAAACTGGGATACAATTCCCTTCAGCTTTGCAATATCGCAGCTGTTGACACAGGAAGGTGGAGAATACACGGTAAGACACATGTCTTCAACCCTTTCGATAGGTTATGAAATCAAAAACAACGAGAAAGAAATTAAGTCTCCAATAAGATGTGCCAATGGCACACTTGCTCTCCTTTATTCTCCCTCATATCGTTCCAGTGTGCTAATTCTTCCTCTCCACTGCTATTCAAACCAAGAGAAAACCATCCAATCATTTCTTTACGTTTCGTGCTGCGCTTATTATATACCGATACCATTAGCGTTACATCAGGTGACTGAAACAATGCAACCTAAATGAAGAAAATTTTAAAATATAATTATATGTGAAGTAAAGAATTATTTTTGACAGATTATTTTCTTTATATCTAGCTTACTTGAAATACAAATGTTTCTTTAAAAAGAGGATTTGGTTGTCCTCTTCGAACCGATGTTTTGCTTCTTGCAATTTCTTGGCCACTCGATGAAACCAAAGAGAGTTTCACGTAAGTATCTTTAAAAAATGATCACACAGTTAAAGTATATAATTTTTTAAAATACAATATATATGTTATGGACAAAGTGATTAATCAGGCATTATGAATAATGACCAAAAAAGGTGCGCAGTCTGATAAATATTGATTAATTTATCAAATTGACCGGTCATTATGAATGCTATTATCACTTAGTCAGGCAAAGTGGTGATAATATGTTTAAGAGTGATCAACCAACATATGCTAGCCAATCAGCACTCACATCTGAGTTGCGCATGCGTATCGTGTTTAGTACCAAATTAAATTTGATTAAAAAAAACTCCACTTATTTCATTTAGAAATATTTATTTTTTGTGAATTATTTCAAAGTACTATTAACAGATATTCTTCTGGTAACTTAGAAGTAACTTTCATTTTTGACTCTCACTTTTTGTATCATTGACAAATATGCTGATTTTGTAAAAATTTGATTGTTCTCACCTTTTTCTGCTATTAACGTGTTTAATCGGTTGTTGAAGCAATTATTCATATCACTTAATGATTCCTCCATGATCGTTACTTTTGTCAAAGAAGAAAGATTAACTACTGGTCACATAAATTTAAAATTCAGTACTAAATGCAATATGCATGTGTAATTAAGATGTAAGTTTTGATTGGCTAGCATATGTTGGATCACTCCTTAACGTTATTATCATCACTTTGCCCGATTAGGTTATAGCAGTATTCATAATGACCAGTCAATTTGATAAATCATTGAAATTTATTACAATGCCCGATTTTGTTGGTCATTATTCATAATGCCCATATTAATAACACATATAATTAATAAATAATATTAGCATTTACCAGGTGCTCTGTTAAGAGATATATTATGGAAATGGCTCCCTTTAATCACTTCAACTGATAAACGTCCTGTAGTTCCATTGAAATCGTCCACAAACTGTGGACCATGATCCCAGACGATCTGGTTAGAGTCTATAACATGTGCTTGGAATACGGGATTTTCCCGGAAAGATGGAAAAAGGCCAGACTGGTAATCATCCCAAAGGCGGCGGACAAAAGCAAAAGCAATCCCGGGAGCTATCGGCCCATTAGCCTGCTCCCGGTGATGGGGAAAATATTGGATTATCTGCTAGTCCAAAGGCTCACATACCAACTTATAAAAGACGGGGCCCTCAGCCCGAAACAGTTCGGCTTCCTGCCTGAGAAGTCCACCGAAGACATTATATGTCAAGTCATAAACGATGTTAAACAGACTACTTCCGACTACAAGTATTGTTGCCTTTTGAGCCTCGATATAAAGGGCGCTTTCGATCACGCCTGGTGGTCCCAGATTCTTTTGAATCTCAGGCGGGCGAAGTGCCCAGTCAACATGTACAAGCTTGTGGAGAATTACTTCCACAACCGGACTGTCGAGTTTGTCCACAGGAGGCTTCACGTTACATGAGGAATTAACAGAGGGTGTCCCCAGGGGTCTAACTCTGGGCCCCTCTTCTGGAACATTCTATTTAATAGTTTCTTGGCTCACGACAAAGGCGTTAAAGAATACGCTTATGCCGACGACACCATCTTACTCTTTGGGGCCAACTCCCGAAGAGAGATTGAAACCCACGGGACCAGTTTGTTGAAGACAGCGGTCGACATTGGCAGAAAATATAAACTAGAGTTTAATCCCAAGAATACTCAAGGGATCATCTTCCACAGGATAGGCGAATCAGACCTGTATAAACGGGTGTCAACCATTAAGATGGAGAATGAATCTATTGCTATCGTACCGTCAATGAAGTATCTGGGCGTTGTCCCAGACAAAAACCTTAATTGGTATGAGCACATCAAAATGCTCAAAACCAGGAGTGACCTCATGTATTACAATCTGGCCAGGGTCGCTAAGGCCAACTGGGGCCTGGATACAGAAGTCGTTAAAGAAATTTATAATATGGTGATAGTCCCAAAGATTACCTGCGGCTTCTGCTGTGGCTTGGCACATGGCCACGGACAAAGTACGAAATAAGAGGATGCTATTCACAGCCCAAAGGCATGCTACTCTGCGGATTGCCAAGGCATTTCGCACCATTTCCACCGAGGCCTTGCTTGTCATCTGCGGGGTACCTCCCATCGATCTTGTGGTTCATGAAAAGGCTCAAAATTTTAAAGTAAGGAAGGGCCTAATGGTCCGAGTTGGTGACAGAATCTTTCCAACTGGGACTTATTCCACCAAACCTGCCTTCACTGAGTTACCAAGTCCCCCCAATCGCATGAAGATTAAAGAGCATGGCGAGAGCCAGAACAACGATGCCGAAATATACACAGATGGCTCAAAAAGCAAAACAGGAGTGGGGGCGGCTCTGGTGGTCTTTGTGGAGGGCGTGGAAGTCGCCCATAGACAATACCGGCTAAACAATAACTGCACGGTTTATCAAGCCGAGCTGTTGGCCATTAGAGAAGCAGTAAGGTATTACATCGAATCGATGACTGACAAAACAGTGCTAATCTGTACAGATAGCAGAAGCGCCCTTGATGCCCTATGCCAATATAGGGATACCAGCCGAATAACTAATGACATAAAAAGGATGATCAAACAGTATAACGGCAATGGGACCATCGGATTTAAATGGGTCCGGGCACACGTTGGTGTGGTCGGGAATAAAAGGGCCGATCAGTTGGCCAAAGAGGCAACCAATAAGACCGAGATTGACTTTACTGAATTACCTGCTTCCTATATTAAACGGGGAATTAGAGACAGCATGCGGAGGAGGTGGCAATTAAGCTGGAATGAGTCTGAAAAAGGTAGACACACCTACAATGTCCTACCAAATATAGAAGAAAGGCTTAATGAACTTAGATGGATTCTGGTGGATTTCTACCTCACTCAAGTCCTATCAGGCCACGCCAAATGCATGACCTACTTTAAAAAGACAAATAAGTACGACACTGAAGAGTGTATCTGCGGGACAAATAGGCAAACCGTGGAACATCTGTTGCTAGAGTGTGCGAGGTATGCCGCTCTGAGGACCGAGCTAGAATGCTCATTCTATAAGGACCATGATAACACTCCACTCAACCTTTACCACATTGTCAGGACCAAGTGCGTCCTACCTGAATTTAGAAAGCTAGTTAAAGCCATCTTTAACTGTAATGACCTAAACCTCGGGTAAGCCACCCAAAGGCTTAAGTGCGGCGAGTTGCCGCATGGTCTAGTGATCTGCAAAACGCACCAATGTATTTTTATGTATTGTATTCTATCTCTGTTACATTTGTTTTGTAAGAAGTGTGTTATAATGCTTGATTGAAATAAAGATTGGGAAACCCTCTGTAGTTCTCTGCGGGGTAGAGGGGTACTCTGATCCCCGTAAGGGAAAATGATGATTTTCCTAATAAAAAAAAAAACTTTTACGCAGGGTGTCTTGCAGGGCAGCGTCCTTGCGCCTTTCCTGTTCACCTGCTACATGGCTGACCTTTGGAAAGACTTCCCTCTGGGCGTCGGGGCAGTCCTATACGCAGACAACCTCTTTCTTATTGTTACGAGTACCAACCCCACTCGGGCCACCATCCGCGCGCAAAATGCGCTTGACCATTTGACCCGTTGGGCGGCCAGATGGAGCCTCTCCTTCTCTGCAACAAAAAGCGCTGTCATGGACCTGTCACCCAAACATAATCGTTCGCCAGTGGCGCTGACTCTGTCTTCGGGGAGAATTCCGCGACGCACCACCATACATGTCCTGGGCATGCACTTTTCTCATACGTTCACGTGGACGGCCCACAAGACCTTCATACGCACAAAACTGACCAGAGTGGGATTTTTCCTGAAATTCTTCGCATCCCGCCGTAACGGCGCTCGTACAGCAGAGCTCCTCAGGCTTCTCTTTACGGTTCTCAGTCCTATGGCGGAGTTCGGAGCGCTGCTTCTGGATGGCGCCCCGCCCACTGCCATAAATCGCATTGAGAGACTGCTCCACGCTGCATTACGAACAGCGCTGGGCGTGCCCAGGTCGACCCCTCTCTTATCCCTTTACACCAGGGGTGTCCAACCTTTCAGATTCTCTGGGCCACATTCGACGAAATCATGGATTTATGGGCCGGAGTTAGCTAAAGAGCAAAAAAAAGTAGCAAAATTTTCTAAAAAGTAGCCCAAAAATAGCCATCTCAACAGTATATATATATAAGTTTTACGGCTTTGTGAAACTTCTTTTTTGTGGTTGATGCCGTTGAAATAAATAAATAAATAAATAAATAAATAATAAAATAAACTTGTCAGTTTTGTTTACACGTTCATTGGGCCGCATTGCAACTTGCGTTGGGCCGCATGCGGCCCGCGGGCCGCGGTTTGGACACCCCTGCTTTACACAGAGACTGGTTATGTGCCGTTACGCACGACGCTACGCCTCAGAACACTCTCCCATGCGGCGGCTCAAATTTCGAGGGGCAGTTTCATCCCACTACATGACCTCTAACAAAACGCCTCAAGTTTGGACTTTTATCGTTGGCGCCGTCACCAAGAACTATACGTGCACCGGGTCATATCCCGATATCGTCGGGGAGGCCAAATGACGTCACTTATTTATTGCCAGCGTTGCGTGCCACCAAGCACTGCCAGCGTTCATCCACACATCAGTCTATATGACTACCCCACTTCATCCACCGACCCATCAGTCGTCACGAGCCTCTGCTTCCGGGAGACAGTCGCCGCAAAATGGCCGGGCTGGCTCTGTCTAGGCGCAGATGCATCCAAAACCAGTACGCGGACCGCCATTGCCGTTGTCTTTTCAAACACCAACAAAACAGAGGCCTGGTCCCTGCACAACTACTGTAGCGTCTTCGGGGCAGAAGCCCAGGGCATCCTGCGCGCAATCCACATCAGCGCCCCGCTTGCCAAACCCACTGTTATCTTTTCTGACAGCCGCTCGGTCATCCAAGCTATGGCCAACGTCTCATTCTCTTCACCACCTATCATCATCGATCTCGCGGCTATCGTCTGCGCCCACACGGCGCCCATCATCATCGCTTGGACACCGGGCCATACCAACATTTCAATTAACGAGGCGGCCGACAAAGCGGCCCGCTGCGACACATTCAGTGGATCCATCTGGAAACCCCTCACGCCACGCGACCTCATCCAGGCCATACGGGACACCACCATCGCCACCCTGACGGATGCCTGGTCAGCAGCATTCCGCAACAAAGGCTGGGACCACCTACGCCCGTTCGCCCCCTGGAGTTACAGTTGCGCGTCGTTTCGCCACACGGAGACGCTCTTGGCCCGGCTCCGGACCAAGACGGCCCCGCTAAATGCCTTTTTTTACTCACGACAACCTTCACGACTCTCCGGGGTGCCCCCATTGTGGCGCAGCGGAAACTACTCTTCATTACTGGCTACACTGTCCCAAATATGCCTTAGCCCGCAAGGACCTAGGCAACACGATGACCCTAAACATGTCTCTGGTGCACATGCTGACGCCTATCTACTGGCTGCTGGCCTCCATCACTCCTAGTCACCACGTGGCGGCGCTGGAGCGCTACATTAGCCTTACTGGTCATTTCGCTTAGCAACTGGCAACGTCGGTCAGAGAAAGAGCCGCAAAGGCTATATGGATATACTCCATATAAAAAAAAAAAAGTGAAAGGAAAGAAAGGAAAGGAGACGACACCTTCATTGGTCAGAGAAAGAGCCGCAAAGGCTATAATCTCTATATTAAACTGTGAAAGAAGAAAAGAGGAGACGACACCTTTTTTGTTGGCCTTCGGACCGTAGCTTACGAGATGAGAAAGGCTATCGCATTCTCAACTTTTCGCTTCGAAAAGAGGGTCGTTTAGTGTTGCTAAATTTTGTCGCTAGGTGGCGTCTTAACACCCCTATTCCGAGACAGACGTATACTAGCTAAGGCAGTATTCTCTGGCTAAAGTGTGTATCTGTCACGATTAAATTAACCATTATTTACTGTATTCTTAGTGATTACCTGTAAATATAAACAAATCATTGTGTTAATATTGTAATAATTTAAATGTCTCATCTGTATATCTGCTTATTTTGTATATCAATCACTATATAATCTTAATTGTAAATATTGCTATTTTTACAGATCTTGTTTACTAGATCACTCATTCTGTAACTTGGTCAATTTTCGTTGAAACTGTAGATTTGTCAAACTTGTATATTACCTAAATTTGTAATTTTAATTATTTGTCAAATTTATAGATATGTTTTAAATTTACAATGTAATTTATTTTCTCGACTGACATACCTGTATATATGTCAAATCAAAATTTGAAATAACGTAGCATATAGTTATTTTTTATACCGCATTATTTCTTTTATTGTAAAAGAAACTTCGATCCTTTTTACAACATGGTTTATTGCTGCGTGCCATTGTGTAAAAGCAGTGGACGTATGAAAGGTATTACTTTCCATGAGTTCCCCTCTGAAGCACAGTTGAAAACACAGTGGCTCTTAAGTATAAAAAGGGAGGGTGAGAAAAAAGGTAGTTATTGGATTCCTTCCGAAAGATCTAGAGTTTGTAGTCGACATTTTCTCCCCACAAATTACAGTGTTAGCACAACACGAAAAAGGCTTCTACCTGGCTCTGTGCCATCAGTTTTTGAGGAGTATCCAGAAAGATTAAAAAGAAAGAAGCCTGAACCCAGAAAATTGCCTAAAAAGAGATGTACACAGTCTACAACTGGTTATTTAACTAGTGTGGAAAATAATATTGATCAGGAAGAGGATGGTGATGAAAAGGATGAAGATGCAAATGAAAACAGAACAGCCAGCATTGGTGTTCAAGTTCACATTCCTGTTTGCTCATTCCTAAGTAAAAGAACAAGTACTACACTGAGAAATTTAAAAAGGAAATGTTCAAGGCTTACAAAACAAATTTCAAAGCTCAAATCAACTGTAGAAGCACAAAAATGTTTATTAAAAGAAAGATTAAGGAAAACTCCTCTGGAAAAGAAATTTCAGGAAATTGTATCTGAAGCTACATTCAAGCATTCATTAAAAGCTAATTTTTTAATTGAACAAGTTAACAGTTATGGTAAGAAAAAGGGGCACTATGAAGAGACCACTGTAAAGATTTGTGCATTACTGCAAAGGAAATCCTCCAAGGCCTACAAGTATTTGAGACAAATTGGTATTTTGCATATCCCTCATCCAGCAACCTTGAAAAGATACATTGGTTATGCCAGTGGAGAAATTGGTGTTACTTCACTGATTAAATGTCGACTTGCAGCAGAATTCAAAGGATTAAAGACCGATTCTGAAAAGTTGGGGTCCCTTATCATTGACGAGATGGCTATAAAACCTAAATTAATTTATGATAGAAAATTGGATGTATTTTTAGGCCAACCAAATATAGACATGAATCTGATAGGACTTGAAGACAAATTAGCAAATAAATTGCTGTGCTTCCTTTTCCGTGGCCTAACAACACGTTATCGGATACCTGTAGCCTTTTACTTTACTTCAAACATAACTGCATTTGACCTTAAAAATTTAACTCTTAAGGTTATCACAGCAGTAGAAGAGGAAGGATTTATAGTCCAGCGCGTGGTCACTGACAACTATTCAGTTAACACTTTGATGTTCCAACTTTTGAGTGGTGATGAATGCGGGCCATGTATCAGCCATCCGAATGACAAAACCCGTAAACTCTTCCTGGCATTTGATCAGTGTCATGTAATAAAGAATGTGAGGTCACAATTTCTGACCAAGACCTTCAGTGTAAATGACAATGAAATATCAGCAAACCATCTCAAACGTTTGTATGACTACCAGAAGACATTACCAGGACTAATTAAACCTGTTCGATTCTTAACTAGGAAACATTTATTTCCAACCAGCTTTGAAAAAATGAACGTTTTACGAGCAGTTCAAATTTTTTCAATTGAATTGATTGCCGCCCTGGAAACGATGGTTGATATTTCTCCTGAGAACGTGGTTCATAAAGCAGGATTACAGGAAACGATTAACTTCATGAAGATCATGAGGAAGTGGTTTGAACTTCATGATATTTGTAATCAAACTCAGTACATCTATTCTAGAAATCAAAACAAGTGTCCTTTCTATTCCTTAGATGATGAAAGACTGCAGTGGCTCCAAAACGATTTTCTTCACTATATTGAACAAATTCAATCCTCACTGGAGAAAGAAAAAAGATTTAGTGATGAAACATATCACGCTCTGCGGTTCACAACCGTGTCCACTGTCCTCTGTGTGCGCCACCTTCTTCAGGAAGGTTTCCATTATGTCCTTTCCAGGAACTTTTCAAGTGATGACATAGAGGCACTATTCAGCCATGTACGCCAGTTAGGTGGCTACAATGACATGATGGATGTACGATCCAGTATATTTGGTATAGAAGCAACACTTAAAACAGGTTTGATTAAAGCTTCCATTAGTGCTAATGTGGAAGCAAGAGAACCACCACTGTCAACCACAACAGCTCTAATTTCATTGCCAGCAAAAGAAATTGCTTATAGCTCTTGCTCAGAAAACAACATTGCATTGCCTGACAAAGTAATGAAAATTCTGTCCAGGTTTTATAACCCACAAGGTTAGTACCATTCCTTTTCTTATTTTACCTTGTTTTAACTATAAACATTTGGAAGCTACTGTTTATTTTTTATCTTTTAATTACATGAAATCTGCTTGTGTAAATGACACATCTTTAGAACTAAGTGAAAAGTATTGTACACTTCAGTTTCCTACAGAAGTCTTCAATTTTATAGAATTTTATTTTTATTTTTTCCTTCAGGTGTTCAACCCACAATGAAAAATGCAGCAGTGGCTATGATTGCAGGATACATTGTGAAAGTGGCAGAGGAATCGACAAGCTGCTTTGACTGTCTGCAAAAACTTTCAAGACCGAAAAGCTGTTCTCCAGTTTTGAGGCTAATTTTTCATCAAGACCGTGGTGGTTTAAAATACCCTAGCTTTGAACTAGTGAGAGTTTTAGACATTATTTCTGATTTTGTTTTTGAAGCACTGAAGAATGTATGTTTAAAACAGAAAGGTATAAGAAAAGATATTGTGAGAATATTAATTCCACATTTTCAAAATTTACTTTGCTGCAAGAATTGTGACTCATCAGACTTTGTTAGAGTTATTTTAGAGAAATATGTAAATCCTCTATTTGATAATTTTGGGAAAGCTATGAGCGAGAAACTCCAGCCAGTAAAGACATTACATAATAAGCCACTGAGCAGAAAGGTTATGCGAGTGTAGAAACTACCCAATTGTTTTATTGGCTTTAAAACTTTATAATGTGAGTAAAAAGTTTACACATTTATTAACTCAGACTGCATCTAATGAATATATATATGATATAGTCTACATGTTTATCTTTTATGCACTTACATGGTATGTTATGAGAATTTACTAAAAGTCTACTGATAAAATTATTTGTGAAAATCTCTTCCAGAAATATTTATAAAATTATTGTTTATTAGTAATTATTCTTTTTTTTCATGCACTCTAAATCCTGAGATATGATTTCTTAAATTATTGATTTTTAATTAATGAGAAATTTTTTTAGATTATTTCACTACTGAAGAAATTCATAGTTACTCTTATTTTTCTACAAAGCTTTTATGTGATATGACATGTAACTGAAATCAATTATTACATCATGCAATAAGATTTTTTTCTATTTAAAATCAAATGTAAGACACTTGAAAATTTTTATAAATTTATAAAAAAAAAATATAAATATAAAATAAAAATCCATTTGTTTATAATAAATTAACTCTATGCCTTTTGTTTCACTTATATTTTTTTTAATTCAGCAATAATAAAACAGACAACAAAGTACCACGCCCCTATTCACTTTCCAACCATGGTATATTTACACCGATTGCGTTACGTCACGTGATTCAGAACACGCTCCTAGCAACTAAGGACTATATACTACATAATTAATATAGTCCTTGTAGACAAGACTTTACAAAGATTAAGTATAAAAAAACGGGAGCATCAGATGACAGGTACGATATTGTTTCATAAAGTAACTTTCTTAAGGGAGTAATATTTCCTTTCATTTGTATTCTCCATAAACGAGTGGATTGCAAATGCATTTAGTACGTAATCCCGTTGCACATTTTCTCTCGTATAAATCAGAATAAACATATGGGAGCATTAATATATACGAGGAACTAAAAAGCTACCCGTTGCAACGCTCAGGCATTAGGGGTGTAGCAGCGCCCCTGCCGGCCACCGCGAGAAACCGTTTTGTCCCCGGCGCATTATCGAAATGCGATAGCCTTTCTCATCTCGTAAGCTACGCTTTGGACTGAACTCGTCGGATATCGTCGTGTACGATAAGAAGAGAGATTGGAGACCATTTGAATGTGTGAAGCAATCCGCTTTCATCCAAGGCCTGCCTGAAGACACGTGTATGAAGTGGGTAGATATTCCTTATTAACTACAAAAGGACACATGTAAGACTGTTTTGTTAAAGTTTTCGATTTGTGGTGTTATAAAATTTTTGTTACCCCACAGAGAGGTAATAGAATAGTTTGTAAATTTATGTTCATGTTATCTAGAATTTTGTATGTATATAATTAAGCCTGTAGGGTCCAGAATTAAAGTTTTGTTAATACCTCACTGTATGAAAAAGTGTGAAGTCCGTTGTTTTTCTTTATATTGTATCGCCTGTTTCCCAACCTTGTACCCGGTATACCCAGGTATATCAAGATTTTAACAATGGAAAAGAAGACGACCTCCAACTGCTACCCACATTACTGATTTAGATGCAGATGTAGAAGTTGCGCCTTATTCTGTTTTGCACTAAATAAATATCAGAAAATTAACAAATAGGAAAACTTAAGCCACAATTATCATCAAAGTCAATAATTTTATTTACAACTAAAAATCTTTTCCAGTAAAAAACACTATACAGCATCTGTAAGGCGACCTTCTCACGGGAAAGTGTATTTAAAACAATAACATTGATTATTTTAGATTATCTGTTTACTGATAATCACATTCAAATTAAAACTCTGTATGCTTTCGTCACATCAAACATGGAAATATAATTTCAGAAGAATCCGTAAATTGTGTTTATGTGTATAAAATGCCAACTTGCGAAATGTACAAAAATGCACTTAAATAAAAAGCTTCAGGATTATCCTTCATGTCTATTTTACACAGCTATATTCCATACGTGGAAATTTCTATTTTTTAAATGTTATTCTTTTTACAAAGTTGACAAAATATGCAAAATTTTACGGCACAAGTCGTATCCTAGGACTCAATCCTGTTCGAGTTTTTCGATTTGGTCCACGTATTCCGAATCCAATCGGGTGATCTTGCGCTCTGAAACAGAAAATTCGTCACGTTGAAATTTTCGTTTGTGTTCAAACTTAAAAATTCAAAAATTTACTAGAAATTTGCTAAAGTTTCGGCCAAAGAATTGTACTTGCAATCACTTTCTACATTACACTTATTTTAAATAGTATTTGTTTAAATTAATTTAACAAAGGTCTAAAAATAAAAAATATCTTTGAGTGTTCCGTATAACAATTGTAATATTTGTTTTTCTGCACACATTTACGTGTTAAAGAAAACATGAAAACCAGTATAATTATCACATTTCACTTACTGAAGCAATCTTCAATTTTTTCTAATATGTTCATTGTTCTTTTTCCATCTATCACGTTTATGACAATTATAGATTTTCCAAACCTTCCTGTACGCCCAATTCTATGAAGGTAGGTCTGGCAATCCACGTTATCATTCTGATCGACGGGAAAATCAAAGTTTACCACTAAAGTAACATGTTCGATATCGATACCTATGGAAAAAAATTACATCTTATTATGTCGAAGTGAATGCAATTTCCATTAATTTAACAATAATAAGAACTCGCATACCTCTCGCACAAACGTTGGTTGTAATGAGGACCTTCACTTTTGCATCTCTAAACATCTCGATAACAGCAATTCGTTGCTCGATGGACAAATCACCAGATAAAAGGGCAACTGCGTGTCCCTCTTTTCTCATCATTTCGGACAGCCAAGCAGCAGCACGTCTTGTCTGCAATATTCATTTAAAATATTTCAAGTTTTTATTATAGAAAAAATGAAATATTTAATGAGTATTTTCTCATTTTTTTGCTTGTTACGCAAACTTTTGCCTTAATTATAAATGATATTCAATGGCGTATTAACAATGTTACTAATTTCTTACAAACACATTTTAAATAAGAGCTCAATTTTCGTCTAATTTTCCATAATTAATCATTTTAATTAATTCGTAATTACTAGTTTAAATATACATAAATAAATAAAACTTACCTGGCAAAATATAATAGCCTGGCCAATGGATAAAACTCCGTAAATATTCGATATTGCATTAAATTTCTCCTCAATATTTCGGCAAAACACGTAATACTGTTTGATGTTGTTTAGGCTCTCGTCTTCTTTCTTCAGCCGTATAACAACTGCATTAGGTACAATCAATTTGGCAAAAGCCATAATTTCTTCGGTGTAAGTAGCAGAAAACATCATCTGGCACTCGGGTGATAGTTGACTGTTAAAGACATAAGCCGTTAATTCTCTCATCAACCACTCCCAGGACATATTATAAAAACTAAAAATAACTTTATAGATTATAATTATAGAAATATGTCTTGCTAATGTCCCGGACGAAGACTCTTTTTAATTTTAAACAGGATTTCATTAAAAAAGGTCAAGATACTGCTTTAACTTACTTGTGAATTCGGATTGATTGATCGTGATGGCCTTGGGTGGCGATCATGATATCGGCTTCATCCAGTACAAACACCTTAATTTTCTTAAGGTCGAACAATTTGAATCTCCTGCTCCAATCCAAAACTTTTCCGGGGGTTCCAATGATAACTTGCTCCGATATCTTTTCACCTCTGATCACTAAAGGCAAAAAATAAGCAATTATTATGATTACTTTTGTAAACTTAAACTTCATAAATGTAAACATTCGAGTGGCAATTCTAGATCGATTCTGTCACTCCTCGTTACCCAGTACTCACCTGTGAAGCAGGAATATTGGTGAGTAAGTCAGACAGGAAGACGATTATATTTTAAAACAAGACTTACTTGTTTCTCCTTTCACCGCGAGACAATTCCAATTTCCGGAGAGAATTTTGTCATTTGCTTTGCAACACATCCGGTCTGTTCTGCTAACTTGTAGGTTGGCGACAGAATTAATTACTGAATTCGAAATAAAATGAATTCAATTTACAAAGCCGCATGTGTGCATCCGGCTTTATACGATATTTTGGTGTGTAGCATTCACCAGCTAAACCGCGTAAGGTTGATGCGTTGTAAAGCGCATTCGCAAATGCATATAATCTGGCTGCTCTACACGATTCATACGTTTTCGCCGTGGAAACTGTCCCGTATTGGACAATACAGCGCTTCCATTCTGCCACTGATATTATTCGAATATACAATAGCAATCTTATCGTTTTTATCACATGTAGTATTTAAATTTGTAATAAGATACATAATGCGGTTATAATAAAATATTAATTTTAATTAATTCAAAGTACGTTAAAATATGAAAATAATCGCGCAATATGTATTTTCTAAAGGACAGAACGCCACTGATTTAAGACGATCTTAAAATTATGTAAATAGATGTGTAACACGTACAGTATAGCTAGAGGTACACAAAGAATACCCTTAAGTATTGAATGAAACAGTCAGTCAGTAAATTTTTAAAAAGACAATATAAAGTTGAAGGGCATGAAAATTATGAATGTGCTCTTTAGCTCAGGCGTAATGCTCAACGCACGCGCTGTTCTGAGCATAACTATAAACTTTTTTTATTGTCACTAACAATAAATGTTAATAGTATAATTTTGACCATTGTCGAAAACAATTCTATTATTTTTGGAGCTATTTATAATTCGACAGCGAATTTCTTTATTAAAAAAATGAATTTTTTAAGTAAGTCAATCAATTAGTTTTATATATATACATAATTAAAGAATTATTTATCGGTATGTGAAGGATGTATATTAAAAATTGCATTAATCGTAATTTTTTAACGGAAGGTTTAAAATAATCAATGAAAATATTATATAGCACATTATGATATGAATTGCAACTACATTTCCTCTTCATTTATTTCAATTAAAAAGGGAGAACAACTTGCTAGTATTTACAATTAATTCTCAAAAATTAGCGTAGAAATTTAGTTTCGATTGTCTTCAAGATAAACTTTTTAATTGCAACGAATAAGAAACTATACGTATAGGCCACAGTATATATATAAAAAGAAGAATAAATCAATATTTCTGACTGTCATTAATGATATTTAAATCTGCTTTAATTTTCTGTATACAACGTTTTGAGCATAGAATAGATTTGTGCAAATATAAATTAATTTTATGATTTTATTTCTCAATGTAATCCTACATATATGAATATTAATTGAAAGTAAATTTTACTAATTATTTTATGCTTTTTCTTTTTGTTATTCTTCAGTTTCTGATAGCCAAATTAATGAACCTGATTTAAATCAACCGTCTGCAGCTGTCATTGATGAAAACCGTGCTGCAGATTTTAATGAAGATACGAATATTTTACAACTTAACGAACTGGAAATAAATATAAACACAATCATTGAGAGTACAATCACTCATATATCTGCTGATTCAGATTACAGAGAATTAAATTCAGTTGTAAGTATAAATATAATTAAATTCATGGAAACTAATTTATTAATTATTCACAAGTACAACATTGTTATAATAATTCAGAATCTTGTAAAAATTTTTATTTTGACCAGCTTTACATTATTTATTTATAATTATACAAATGTTCTGGGAGTTGATAGAAAAAGAGAAACATTTTAAGATTCTTTATATTAATCAATCTATAATAAACTCTTGAATTTAGATTTTCTTATTGTTTTATGTTAAATTAAGGATAAAAACAAATATCGATATTGTATTTTACAGAAAAATCAGGATTTGGAATGTTCACGAGAACTTATAATAGCATGTGATCGTGAAGATTATTTTGACAGGCCTTTGAAAAGGGCATTCATATATTTAGAAAAATACAGTTTGGTAAAAGAAGTAATTAAGGAAGAAGATGAATATGACGTCGAGGATAATTTGTTGGAAAACGATGCAAACGTCGTATTTAGTGAAAATGCAATCGAAGAAATTAATGAAATTAATGTCGACGTCAATTTATCAACATCAATAACAAATTCGATTGATAATGGAAATAAAAAATACGATTGCATCAATGATATCTCCGAAACATTACCAAACCATCAAAATTTTGAATATTCACGAGAACATATTGCAGTAACGGATCGTGAAGATTATTTTGACAGGCCTTTGAAAAGGGCATTCATATATTTAGAAAAATATAGTTTGGTAAAAGAAGTAATTAAGGAAGAAGATGAATATGACGTCGAGAATGATTTATTGGAAAACGATGCAAACGTCGAATTTAGTGAAAATCCATTTTCTAACAATGACGCAAATGCAATCGAAGAAATTGATGAACGTAATGTCGACGTCAAGTTATCAACATCAACAACAAATACGACAGATAACAGAAATGAAAAATACGATTGCATGAATGATATCTCCGAAACATTACCAAACCAACAAATACCAACAAGTGATAAGGATGGTGATGCAGCCCACGATGATGATGATGTGAAAAAATCATTTGGTGTCAAAGAATTTCAAGAAGGTAAGATTACAAATAGATGACATCTTACGTTATTTTATTTCTTTCACGAACGTTGGTTATTTCATTTCAGAATTGTTAACAAATTGCTATTACACGTAAAACACATCGTTAATAATTCTAACATATTTTTTTAAATTACAAAGCTTAACTTTTATATTTTTACATTTACTTTTTATGTATTTGTTTAATATTATTACCATAATTATTCAAAATAAAAAATAAATCAGGATTTTACTATGACAAGGGTAACATCTATTCAATGAAAAAAAATCTTTTGTTTTTTATAATTGTCACTGTTAAAGCACAGTTTAATTTACATTATATACAGTATGAATTTATTAAACATTGAATAATTACTCCTTGGCAAGAATATTTACATTATTTCAGCAACCAAATTGAATAGTTACAAGAAGTGGTATTATCTTAACGTTTAGATTGTAATTCATTATTTTGTCAAATATTTATTTTCGTACATAATATATAATTTTCATTTGATACGATGATGATAATGTGCACACTATTGATCGTCTATTATAGAATTTTTACACATTTACTATAGATTTAACAGACAGCCATCAAAACAAATGTTGAAAAATTTCACGTGTTTTATATACTCTGAATAAAAGTGCGAAATTGCAGTTAGCACATAAATATACAATAAACGCTTGTATGATTTTGACATCAACAGTAATATTCGAATTCTTCAGTCAGAAAATTTGCCATTGTCTCAGAAAAATGATTTCGATCTCTGGCATTGACGTCACATATTTGGGGACAGAAGTTATTGTTATAGTTCCGGGAATTATTTGATTAGATGCTTGTTCAATATTTTCGAAATAGAATTCATTTTTAAATGTGTTTGTACACAAACAAAAATTACTTTAATTTTCTGTGTAATGAGTAGTTATAACTTACCAAATTTTGTAAAATTAATAGTATACAAATTGACTTTCAAACACATCTCGTGGATTATATGCTGAAAATTAGAGTAGTTTTTTATATTTGTGTTTAAATTACTATATTTTTTCATTACTCTGATTCTTTCAGTATCGGAAAGATCTTAAGTTTGTATCTATTTTCACATTGTTTAGTCAAATATACTCACTATTATTATGTAGTGCATTTCATCATTTTCTACAACTCCGTGTTTTTACATTATATTTATTTGTTAATATCTGAAATTCAATAAATCCTGTATGACTCTGCACAATTCTAGTCTTTATTGGAATATTATTTTTCAAGATATTTCTGAAATTCAATGTTATCGGAAATTGAAGAAAAATATTAATATCCTGCTGTATTATATGTTTTTAATCATTTCGTTTCTATTTAATAACAGCATTGTAAATTTAAATTAAGAAAAAATAAGATTTAAAATATAAAATTTATTTTTAGATGTAAAATGTAAACAGAACACCGACGAAAAAGTAATAAAGACGATGAAAAGCATTAATTTCGGAGAAATTGAAAGTCATAGCAATGAAAATTCACTCAGTGATGACGAATATGAAGAGGTTAGTAAATATTTTAAATTTATTCCTTAATTTATATTCATATAAACTGATTTTAAATGTTGTTGTTGTTGGTAATTGAAACATTAAAGTAATTTCATTTACATTTGGAAATGTTTAATAATTAAAGTAATTGTTGACATTTAGTTGTTATTGATAAATATTGGAATAAACAGCAGCTTTTCAAGTCATTAATATTATTAAAACATTTCACTCTTGATTATTCTATATTTGAATTATTTCATTATTGTTTAATTATTTATATTTTGTAAATTTGAATAATTTGAAATTCTACATAGACTCTAAACAGTATAATTTGATGATATATTTACATGTTATTTGAAATTGCTTTTATTATTTTTGATTTATGAAAACATTTACTGTTTGTAGAAAACAACAACTTGCATGGATGTTTTTATCCAGTTTTTTAGAAAACTTCCATCGTACATATTATCCTGTTGCAAGTCATCGTCCAAGTAAAACAATTGATAATAATGAAGGTATGTCAAGGATTTTCATGTTTTATACTACATTCACGTGAGAAAAGTTAATTAAGGTTACATTTATCGTGTCGAATAGAATCATTTATAACGAAAAATTAAAAATAATTCTTAAATCGCTTTTAAAAAGCAATAAACTTTTAAACTTTTCAAATTTAAATAATAAATTTCTGCAAATAAATACTTATAAAATTTTATCATTACTTTTTCAGACAAAACTGAATTAATTGATTAAAATTAGTTAATTTATCGTATTTCGAAACCGTGCCGTTAATTTTTGTTGATTCATAAACTCCATAAGGTTTAGGTACACGGACACTTGGCAATGTCAATCAAAAAATTTATTTCAGTCGGTACATACACCTGTATTTGTGTACGTTTCGGGCCACGTAGGCCCCTCTTCCGCCGACTAAAAAATATAATACACACATAAAACATTTTTACATGTGCGAGAGCTTATTTACAACTGTAAACATTAAACAATATGTAAACATTCTTTTTTGATCTCTACCTTACAAGAGATAAAAAATATTTTGAACAAACCAGTAGGGTTTCACGAACTTTATATTCGAATGTTTTAGAGACGTTCCTCTTGACATTTAAAACATTCGAAGAGGAACGTCTCTAAAACATTCGAATGCCCTCTCTCCCTCCCCCATTCTCTCTAATGCCCTTTCTCTCCCCTCTCCTTTCCTCCCCCATTCCCCTTTTCTCCCCTCTCTCCTCTTTTCCTCCCCATTCCCTCTAATGCCCTCTCTCCCTCCCTCCCTCCCCATTCCCTATTTCCCTCCCTCCCCCATTACCTCTAATGCCCTCTCTCCCTCTCTCCCTCCCCCATTCCTTCTAATGCTTTCTCTCCTTCCCCCATTCCCTCCTTCCCCATTCCCTCCTTCCCCGATTCCTTCTTTCCCTACCTCCCTCCCTCCTTCTCCCATTACCTCTAATGCCCTCTCTCCTCCCTCCCTCCCCCATTCCCTCTTCCCCGATTCCCTCTTTTCCTCCTCTCTCCCTCTCTCCTCCCCCATTCCCTCCTTTTCTCCCTCCCTCTCTCCCTCCCCCATTGTCTCCTTTTCTCCCTCCCTTTCTCCCTCCCCCATTCCCTCTAAAACATCTGATTGCCCAGTAGGGTTTGCAAAACCCTAATGGTTTGTTCAAAATATTTTTTACGTCTTGTAAGATAGTGGTGAAAGAAGAATGTGTACATATAGTGTCTATAGCAGTATGTATCGACTGTTTAACAGTATACACTTACGCCAAATAATATAGATATAACTGTAACTGATTCGTGTCTGGTTTTAGCCTTACCAGACCAGAGTAAGAACCGGCAGAGACCGCAGTTATGTGATAATGTAACTGCATAGATTTCCGCAGAAAATCCTTAACGATCTCAAGTCTTTTCTGATATTTTTTAGTCGGCTGAAGAGGGTCCTATGATGCCCGAAACCTACACAAACACAGGTGTACGTAACGACTGAAATAAATTTTTTGATAAACATTGCCAAGTGTCCGTGTACTTAACCTTATGGAGTTTATGAATCAACAGTTAATTAACTCGAAATTTTAAACGATAAATTATGAAAATCAAGATGATAATTATTCTGAAATTTTATTTACCAAATTAAGAAACTAAAGTAACAAAGCTTCTCTCTTCATTCTTTGGATGTTTTCAAACTTTAATTGGATTTATTCTGAAGACGAATAAATCAATTTGTCTTCAGAGGGACAAATGATGAACATGAGAGAGAGATATGTCCAGTGAGATTATTTGCTGAAATGGTAAAATGCAGACCCAGAACAATAAGTGAAATTAGAGAGGAGAAAAAGGAAAATATGGAAAAAAGTAGAAAAAATGAAAAAGAAAATGATGTAGGGTCAGTAATATCAGTAATAGATGGTTTTGAAAGCTTGAGCAAGGCAATTGGCTTTTGATACTGTAAATAGAGAGATTTTATGGAAAATACTGGAGAATTATGGTTTTAATGATAATGAAATTCAAATGGTTAGAAGGTTATATCATACACCACACTGTTATACAAATAGTTAATGACACTGAATTATGATTTTAATGATAATGAATCTTATTGAGTGGTGGAGAATTATGTCATTGAGTCTTGGAGAATTATGGTTTTAATGATAATGAAATTCAAATGGTTAGAAGGTTATATCATACACCACACTGTTATACAAATAGTTAATGACACTGAATTATGATTTTAATGATAATGAATCTTATTGAGTGGTGGAGAATTATGTCATTGAGTCTTGGAGAATTATGGTTTTAATAATAATGAAATTCAAATGGTTAGAAGGTTATATCATACACCACACTGTTATACAAATAGTTAATGACACTGAATTATGATTTTAATGATAATGAATCTTATTGAGTGGTGGAGAATTATGTCATTGAGTCTTGGAGAATTATGGTTTTAATAATAATGAAATTCAAATGGTTAGAAGGTTATATCATACACCACAGACTGTTATACAAATGACACTGAAGACAAATAAATCAATTTGCTTAAATTCAAACAACATATTTATATCTGTTAAAGATACTGTTAAAGACACATTTAAGATATAAAGTATAAAGATATCTGTTAAAGACACATTTCTGTTAAAGATAATTGTGTATTTATAATTGATAATAAAAAGAAATAAATATCTTTTAAAACAAAGTGTACAGAATTTAATTTGTACTTCTTAATTTCCGATTAGCTGTATACAAACTTACGGCTCCGTGACCAGACGTCACGTGACCAGACTAACGTGACCAGAAGTCACGTTATATCAATTTAAATATTTATCTCTGAACGGAGTTAGATAATTGGCCGGCATGACTGGATTGTTAACAGGAAAAGTATGATGTACAGGGGACGATATACTACTGAAATTAAGAGCATATATTTTAAATTAAATAAAGTTTAAATATGATTAAAAATTGCAGTCCGGTATTACAATTATATAAAATTTCATTTAGGCTAAAATTTATTCTAAGTAAAATGTCGGAATTTCAAATGAAAATACAAAATCTCGTAAACGTCTGAAGAATTGTAAGATTTATTTGTATAAATATAAAATATTCGAAGATTATTTGTGTAACAATGCGCGAAGACCCCCCTATGCTTCCGCACCACTTAACCGAAGGGTCGACATCGCTTCGGCGATGACTACGTCAGGATAGATGACACCTCGCAGCAACTAAGACTGTTTTGGGTTTAAGTATGCAATTCAATTCAATTCAATTATTTTTATTAATGCATAAAAAATGCATGTCCAGCACCGCTAGGCATAACTGGACATGGGTTACAGAAAATAGAATGCAAATAGACAATTTTCCATAATTAAGTAAACGCGGGCAATATACGGACTTTGAAGTGGATACAGTAAGCAATGGGCAATTAGTGAATACAATGAAATAGTACTTATGATACATGGCATTTACAAAGGAACAAAACGTGTCAGTATAGCCGTAGAATAGGCAAATACAGTTGTAGAATAATTAAGCATATATGAAAGTAACAATTAATTGTTGATATTTGAGCAACAGTACATATACAATGGAGAGCATATAATATACAATGAATAAATGATGGAAACAGAATACAAAGAATAAAAAACACAGTTCTGGTAGATACAACAATAAATGTAGCAGCATTAGCAGGAAGGGAGGCTGTACAGTATATACAAACTGAAATACGTATTACCTAGAAGTTGAGTTATTAGTGGGGACGTTAGTCCTCCTGTTGTATTGGTAGATGAGTTGTACAAATTGATTGAAGGTGTCCATATCGTTTATCAGGTCACTCAAAAACTCGTGATTATTATTTGGCCAGTGGCCATGCTTGTGGTTGATGAGGATGCGAAACTGTGATCTCTCAGGCTCCAGCATGACACAGTCTAGAATGTAATGGAGGCTGCCATCCTGCTTATTACAAATAGGGCAGAGGCCACTGTTTTGTGGGTTGACGAAACGCTTAAGGTACGAGTGAAAGCGGCCGTGGTTGGTCAGAAATTGCGTGAGCTGAAAGTTGGGTGTGATCCATCAATAAGAGTATATTGCAGAAATATCCGGAAAAAATTTATATGTAATATTTTGATTTAAGTCCCAGTCGTTTTGCCAGTGGGTGTGAAGATCGGTCCATAGTAGCTTTTTGATGGTATGTAAGTTAAATTTACTGTAGTCAATTGGTAGGGTATCGTCAGTGGCCGCAGATTTGGCCAGGGCATCTGCCCGCTCGTTCCCGGTGTTGCCCTGGTGGGCTTGTACCCAGGTAATACTAATAGAGTTATCAGTGTATTTGACGGCCTCGTGGATTTCTTGTGCGATGGGGTGGAGGTTCTTGCGACGAAGGAGGGAAATAGCAGAGTTACTGTCCGAATGGAGTGTGACGTTCAGGTTATGGTAGTTCGTGGTGCACCACTTGATGGCCAACTTGATGGCAAGCAGCTCTGACTGGAAGACGTTTAAGTATGCAAAATACAATAGACTAGTGCTTCTCAATTTTTGTGTAAAGGACGTTTTTTTCATTTCAACCCTTCACTGATTAGTATTTTTTGTGCGCCATCCACAATACCACGCTCAACTATATACGATTGTATTGCCACCAAAGGTGGTCATGAAAGGTGGTCATGAAAAAATTAATGAAAAGGATATCTCCAAAGTTTGGTCTGAAACTTGAATTCCTCGAAATTGTACAGATGGATTTAATGTATATAGATACCTGTAACAAAATTTAAACTTCATAAATTGAAAATGATTAGATTTTAGGGTTTTAAGTTTATACTTCAAACAATGAAAAAAGTGCACATGAACATTAGCATTTAAAATTTGGTGCTTCAGTTAAAACCAAAAATATACTTTGGAAGAGTACCAGTATCAAACTTTTAAAATGAGTGTGGTTAATTCAAGAAGGGAGCATATAAGGGGCTGTCCATAAATTACATAAAGTATTTTGGGGTGGGTGGAGTCAAGGATTTCATACAATTTCTTACTCGGGGTAGGGGGTAATAGATCTCGTCTTACGTAATATTCATATTTTTATGTTTTGATCTCATTGAGTGGTGGAGTTTCGAATTTGGCGGTTTCTATTAAGAACGCTTGTTGTACTAACACTATCAGGTGTGACGTGATAGAATAACAACTCTAGCAAACTCACTCTGTAAACATTTTTTATCATGGGAGAAAGGCCATATGGTGGTTTCTCTCTCTCTTTTTTTTTTTAATTAGAATAAGTGCACCACTCCCATGGGTGTATAACACTAAGAATACATAAACCAAAATACATGATACAAAGTAAACATAACATTAGTATTCGGCTTTTAGTGAAAACTAAAATGTAAAACTAGAAATTATAAATAGTCTTATCTTCCATATTTTTTGAACATAATTGTAAAAAGCATCAAACAGTGGTGGCTTCTGAACAAGCTTATCGAATGGATATGGCCACCTGAAACCAAGCGTAAAGATTTCTAATTTCAGAATAAGTCTATCTTCATCGTAAATTGAACAATGATAGATCATATGGTCGACGGTGTCTAGGTTTTCTGTAGAGCAAAAGCAAGAGGCAGTTTCTGCCCGGTTATACATTGCCAGGTAGCTTCTAATATTATACTCAGTAAGTAATGGAGCAGTAGCAAACATCAAATCTCTAAGTGGTGATGAAAACCTGCATTCAACACTAGAAAAATAAAGTCTTGTTATTCTACCAGTTTTACTGCTCAACCATTGTTGATTCCATTTTTGCACAGCATTGTCACGAATATAATTTGTAAGGCTGCTACGTGAGAGAGGGATGTGAGCGTAGTCCAAGTCAGTGTCCTTTGCAGCTGACTCAGCGCTGTTTCACACTATGACCGACTGGTCCAACCTGACCGATCCTATAATCAGACCAACTAGTAGTAGAAGCATTCACATTGAGTGCGATTATATGTTGGTGGCCAATTCGTAAGGACCAATCAGAACGGGTGTTAGAAATCGTTATAAGTTTTTCTAATTTTTAAAAATATTTTTGTAATCTACCTGATTAAACTTTGCAGTTATGATCTTACTTCGTTTATAAATTCTTATGAAAAGTCTAAATAATACTATGTTTTCTCATTTGTCGATAATGTTTTTTTTAATATATAAATTAAAATCATATGTGTTCCCATTTAAAATTTAAGAGGTTATGAAAGAAATAAGGTACAAGGAAAATTTTTAATAAATCATAAATATATATAAAGTAAAGTTATGTTTGATTGATTTAATATTTTTCATATATCCAAAGTCTGATTGGTTGTAGTTTTGAAGCTTTGACTGTAGTTTTGAAGCTTTGACTGTAGCTCACCGACTGCTCCGACTCTGCTACAAATGTGTACATCTCTGTAGTTGATGTATCAGTCCAATAAATGTATAGCACTGTTACTTTCCAGTCATAGTAAAAGAGTAAATCCATACAGATTGTTATTTACCTACTCCAAAAATTGATCTATGTTGAGTTGCACCATATAATCAGTCAATGTATCTAGAATACAAAATTAACCGAGGTAAGAACATAGGAAAAACAGAGTGTTTGAATTATCTTAAAATCATCTCACATAACACCATCAAAGAGAGGGCTTCTCATTGGCCCTCTTTTGTTTTGCATCTGTCATTTTAATCAAAAAAGCAGCACACACAGACATAAGATGAGTCAGTTCCAAGATATATATTCCAAGATGGTGAAATTGCAAATTCTTGACATTGTTGAACATGAAATCATGCATTTGGTAAAAACAAGGTTGTAGCTCGATGAATGAGTATAGTAACTCAAAAACCAATACAATTAAATATTCTTTATTTATTAGAGTAATATCCCATAAGCAAGTAACCAAACATTATGGATAAAAAACTATAAAGAGGTACTGATACTTAAGATAAGATATTATAATGTAGATGATGAACTTTTGCAGTAGTTTTTCCAACAAAATTCTAGGCAAAGTAAATAGGCAAAGGTAACCAGAGAGAGTATAACTAATTGAATGAGATATAGGGTATATGATAAAGGAGAGACAGTATAAAACACTTGTAGTAAAACTGGAAACAAATATACCAATCACATTACACCTTACACACTTTTCTAGCACTAGTTTAATCAAAACAAATGTTTTCAACCCTGTTCAGAAATCTGGTTAAAAACGTATTAAAAGAGTTCTAATGAGTTCCATTATAACTCAGTTTTAATGGTAGAATTATAACCAATATTTTTAAACTTACAAAATTCGAAAAACAAATGATTGTTTTTCGAATTTTGCACACCAATACTTTACAAAATACAATACAAAAACGTATAAAATAGTATCGTTGCCACCAATAGCTTTAGGTATAATAATACTATTTTTATTTGATTACTCTTTATGCACTTTAATGTTGTTCCAAAAAAGCCTGTTCTTATGCTTAGTTGAACATATATGTATTCTTCGGGAAGTTTTCCATCAGAAAAATTCTTTATAGACCTCAGCAAAATCAATTCAGTAATGGGTGTTTCAACATCTGGTAATGTATGTTTTCTATCTAATACTATATGAAGGAAGTGAATACATATCTCCAAACTAGATGGCTTCCTTGAAACATTTTAGGGAGATGATATCACAGTAAATCAAACTGTTACCCAGGTTTTTGTATCTAGAATAATTTTGCTTTCTGAGAATCCCTTCAATTTTCTTAACATGATATCTTCTCGTAGATTGCATGATCTTTGCATTCTCATACCTGACATTGATCTCTTACAAAAGGAAATAGCTTCACTGAACATCTTACCCTCCAACTAAACTAGCTCATGAAGAACAGTGAATACTTATATCTTCAGACCTTTCAAACAGCTTTCTGTAAGAACAATCATTTCAGCCAGGAGAGTAAAGTCTCACCCCCTACCAGGAGCCTTATTCTATATATAAACATTAGGAAAATCCTAACCACAAAACATTCAATTTAAAAGTCCAATCTAAAATGAGATCTACATAAGTCTAATCCTTCTACACATTTTGGCTAGGATCACCATGTACACAGTTAAATAACCAAAACTGGATAGGATAAACAAAAATAAAACATATTTTTTTTCAGATTGCTAATAGCATAAACCTGAAATCATGTGTGATGAGTCTGATAATATCAAGGACCCTACTGTATTGTCTAATGCTTGAGATGCTAAACTGCATTCTAATAAGAATCACACTTTAAATGTCTTCTCTGCAGACACATGTTAAATGAAGATTTTATTTCCATTCTAGCAATTTTCTGCATAGTAGTAATTTCTTACTAATAACTAGCTATTTATTGATCGAATAACAAAAAAAACCTTTCTGCAGAGTATACATTATTGCACATTATCTGCATGAAATTACAGTATATATAGTAGTAGCATAAAATCGAACTATAAAAATTTTAAATTATGTTAAATATACAAAAAAAATTAAATATATATATATTTTGACTTCATGTATGTGAAATTTCATTTTAATAAATGGTCATCTCCCAAATACATGAAATTTAAATGAAACAAACATATACAAAATTAAAAATTATAATTATAAGAAACAAAAAAAATAAAAATTTTAAGATTGACCAATAAAACATTTTACATTATTTAATTATAGAAACAAATTTTATAAATACAGTGTGTTTCAAAAAAAAATGGGAAAAAACATTAAAGGGCAGAAGACTATACACCAAAACAAATATTTCTCATCATGGAATGTATGGTCAAATAGTAGAGATGCAAACGCAGTAATGACTGCTAATACAGAACATGGAAAAAAAATCTTTCATAATGGATAATTACAAAAATTACTGAAAAGAGTGACCATGATACATGCTTCACAGCATTGAAACTGAATCCATACATTTTAGTAAATACTAGGCATCTCGTGCATGGCTGCAGCAGTAACACTACTTTAGGTAGTCCTGCACTTCAGTGCACTGCAGCAGTGACACTAAATCTGGCAACAAAATCCTTAGGAGTTTCAATCATACATGCTCGTACATGCTTGAGGTGTTCCACAAAAAACTCAGGAGACTGTGGGGCCAAGTGATGGGCCACCATGCTCAATCCATTGTGAGAAAATGTAGTGTTTAGGTAGTCCTGCACTTAAGTGCAAAAATGGACTGGCATTCTATTGTGCTGGAACTACATGCATTCTTGGATGCTTGATGGAACATCCTGCAGCAATAGCTATGGCTGCAGGATATGGCTGACGGCCACACAGTAATGGGTGGCAAGACCTCTTGCAGAAAAATGCAATACTTTTCCCCAGTGAGGCAGTCTGATAGAAGATATGGCATTACTGTGTTTGTCTAGAACACTTCATATTCAAGCACACATTCTACGAGGAAAAATGTTTGTTTGATGTATTCTTCCACCAGTGGCGTTTGATGATAGGGAAGCTGTGTTTTTGTAAGAAGCCGACTTCCAGGGGCAATCAGTTAATTGCGCGTCAGTAATGATCTAGAGTCCATTCGTACGTGCGTGGTGGAATTGACGAAGATTATATCAATCTTCGTTCTTTCTTTCGTCCATTTGATTGGTCACTCTCCCTCAATCACGCTTCCCGAGTGGTGGTCTCTGGTTACTAAGCGTAACGAGACTCTTACCTGGAGCCGGAGAAAAGCCAAAATATAAGATGAATTCGATCTTCCACTGATCGTAGGACGACTTCCTTCCGCGGTTTATAGTTTCTGCCTGGCAGTTTGATATAAACAATGAGTGTCCGACTACAAACGTCTTTTACCTATGTCTTTTTAAACTAATAAATTTTTCTCTAAATTAACCGTTTTCTCCCCTCTTTCGTAACGGGTCAGACCTTTCCGGTACATGACATTTCCATAAAAGTTTTAAACAAATACTGGAAATGACAAAAATAAACAATTTATGTATTTTAGTTGTAAAATATAAATAATACATACATAATACAAATTGATACGATACAAACAATGATCGAAAAACTTGTTTTTTAAAAATTTTTTATAAACTAATTCTATTCGGCGATTTTTTCCGCAAAGTCGTTAATTACTTTATCATAAAAATCGCTGGTCGCGACTCCATCAACGTATTTAAAAGCTCTTTTTCTATCGAAAGCAACGCTAGCGACGACAATCTTCCTCCGACTGAGTGTTCCTGGCCAATGTATGAATTTGCTTCGTGGTCGAAAAACTGCGCTCAGCAGACCCACCGGTACATGGTACCGTAAATATTAATGATGTTAAATCATATAATTCTTTTAGTACGTCTTTGTTCGGATCGACATTAATTATAATGTGTTTTATGTCTAAGAGTTACTTGTCGATATAGTCCGGGCACGAATATAAATATTGCGATTCGCTACGTAATTTAGATAAATCAAAAAATTTCCCGTAAAGTTTACTTAATTTAAAGAATTAAAACACGCTTATAATTGTTTTTCGTAATATTAAAATTATTAACATCTAAAAGTGATAAAAATTCTAAAGATTTTATGTCTGAAAATCTGTCAATATAATTATAATTTTCTTTTAATTATACTGTAATTAAATATAATTTTGCAAAAAAACGTACATAAAAATAACATTGAATAATCTTTACTTTTTAAATCTTAAACAATTCACTTAGTCAGATGGCTCCCTACCCAGTGGCTAAGGGATAGAATCGTTGGAAGCGTTACACGTGTGTAGCCTCCACCAGCTAAACTAGCTGAGGTTGGTGCTCTGTAAAGCGCATGCGCCAATGCCCTCTGGCTGCTTTACACCATTCAGTTATTCTCCCCGTGGAAGCTGTCTCGTAAGCGTTTCCATTCCGCCACTGATATTCGAATATACAATAGCAATCTTATCGTTTTTTTCACATGTAGTATAGAAATTTGTAATAAGTTACATAATGCAGTTATAATAAAATATTAATTTTAATAATTCAAAGTACGTTAAAATATGAACATTTATATTTTAGAAACTACAAGGGAAGGTCATTGGAAAGTGGAAGCGGCGCTTCCACCGCTTCCAATGACGGCACGCCACTGATATAGTTTAATTCTCGTTGATTCTTATCGCTAACAATTACTTTTTTTTTTCCATTCTCTCAGCATTTCTCTGTCGAAATTCCTTTTACATGATAGGGAGGAAGTCCGTGTCATTAATGTTGACTACCCCTTTTCTAAATTGTTTTTAAATGCAAAATTTCTTCATTCGCTAAATACTATCTTGTTCATTGACTTCCTGCAGTATACGTACGTTTTTACAAAGTATGTAAAAATTGTATTTAATTCTATAGCAATCTATAGACCCCTGCTTTCTCCTCCTTTCTCTCGTGAAACCTTAAAAAGGGTGGGATTCTTCATCATTCTCAAATCTATCATAATTGAAGTTTAGTGCACAAATAAAATTTTTTCGCATAGTAAAGCACTGCACTGTTCGCCACTCTTTTAGTTTTGGGTTCTGCGCTTATGTCTCGAATTCTCATTCTTTTATTCTATCAAAAATCATGATATCTGTATTTCGAAGAGTTAAATACTCTAAAGCTTTGTCTGTTTTAAATCAAGTTTAGGATACTATCCTGTACGGAAGTTATAATTTTGTGTAACTTACAGATACCATTTATTTTTCGTCAGATAAACATTGTAAATAAAAATGAGTTTATTAAAAGATTGAAACCTGAAATTTACTGCAAACCAATATTTTACCAATGAAACCAACTAGAATTTTACCAAAAGCAATCGCCATGACAGTATTACCGTCGCTCTCCCCCTATCTGCTTAGTGTCCAGCGACTATATACAAATTCTATTTAATTCTAAACCCACATTATTATTTCACATTTAATGACTTGTGCCATCTGTATTTTTAGTAAATATAAATATATATATAATAGGCTATTGCTTGATTTTGATGATAGCTGATTTTCTTTTACACATAATAAACGCATTTAAACGCCCAGTGTGCCTTTATAATTGATACAAGGTATGTTTATCGAGAATTTTTAAAGCAATATACAGGAAGCTAAAGGTTATAGAAAAGAAGCTTAATTATATCAGAACCCGGACTTTTACAAAAATTTTTTTTCGATTTCACCATACGTATTTTGACAACTAACGTTGTTGTTTATCCTTTACTACCTGAGAACTTGTCAGTTTGCACGTTCTCGGCGGCGAAAAGCGACGCTTTCCCGTGATCCTTTGACCTTCCGGCCGTACTCTACAGTCTTAATATCGGAACTGAAGGCCTAATTAAGCAGCCGCCGCTCATTCCTCCCCGACTCTACAAGTCGCCACCTGGTTCTATAACGAAAGTCGTCGCAAATTAACTCTGTGCTTCCGAAACGGATATACGATTGACTTTGACTCGGAACATTATCCAGAACTCATCTAACGTGCCAACCTCCTAGTTTAGTCAACCTTTCTAAGGGACAGACCGAATCCTCTCCTGCATCAGGTTTATAAACCGATCCTTCAAACTGCAGGTATTTATCTCCACGCGAATCTTATGTACAGTACTCTCTCTCTCTCTCTCTCTCTCTCTCGCAACCATTTACGATATAGATCAGTTTATTTAATACCTTCCGAAATTTGTATCATGTACTGTACTCTTTTTCTGTGCAATTAAATGGTTATTAGTTGTTAATTCTTATTAGGAAATGTAAATATGAACGTATATTTAGCAGAAACAATGTGATTCTCATTTCGTAATATGAAGAATCGTCTAATCCAGGGGTAACGAAACTACGGCCCGTGGACCGGATCCGGCCCGCGACGCCAGCTCATCCGGCCTATGCCAGACTGTGCCACAAATCAACTAAAATATAATTATTTATATGGAAATATCATAGATTGTAGATGATCTTACTATATAGAAAACATTAAAATAAGTTTAAGTAAAAATGCCAAAATTGGTCCAATCCAATTTTTGCATCTAACAGTAATATAACTTTTAAGAAAATCAGCGAAGTAAAAAATTCGGCGACATTTTGGGACTAGGGATATTAGAGCGCTTTTTGTGTAAGTACCTGCAATGAAGTTTCTAAGAAAAGCGATTACAATCTTGCTGCAGCGATCATGTTTGTGTATTGGTAAATAAATATGTTGTTTTTTTCATTTTTTTGTGTATTCAGTGTACTATATTGAACAAAATGGTTATGCGGCCCACGCTCGTCGTTCTCTGTTATCTGGCCCGCTGTAAAAAAAAATATGGTGACCCCTGGGCTAATCTATTATTTTATAAACAGAAAATCACAGAATAACTGCAGGTAGGCCTCCAACAACGCGGTACCTTTACAAGGCGTTTGAAAAAACGCAAAAATTTTCTTACAACCTGGTTTAGGGCTTTATGAAACGAATTATCTTTCATATAGCAGAAAAATCGCAACAAATCATATAAGCGCAGTGGAGCTTGATGAAACAAGCTCAGATCTTAAAATAAGGCCAGTCAAACATTCTCGAACAACTAAAGTGACGATGAGGACTAAATTTGTAAGCATAACATTACGTTTCTTTTTGATTTTGACTTGAAATCATAATTTTTTTATTTTTTATATGATGTTGAATTTTATTTAAGCTTTTTATGTACATAAATTTAAAAAATGATAATAATATTACACCATAGAAGGCAATTTTTCTCTTTTTAGAACTGAATCCCAGTTTTTGTATTAAGTTGGTGTCTCCTATAACGCGATTTCCCACAACGCGGTATTTTCAAGGAACGTATCTACCGCGTTGTAAGAGGCCTACCTATATGAAAATTCGTTTGGCTTTAAAAATAAATTACTTTATACATTATGAAATTAATATAAATTAGGAATTAAAGAATTTCCTATTTAAACTTACCAAAACTTTGTATAATTGTTTCAAATTATTATATGAAGTGTTTTTGTTGGGCTTAAATGGAATAAACAACTTTCAATATTTTAATGGTAGAGGCTGAGAGCGCATTATAAAATAAAAAAAGGTTCAAACATTGGAAAAAGTTTGTTTCTTTTTACTCCTTCCGCCCTGAAAAAGTAAAAGACAAGAAAAGCACTAGGAGAAACTATTCCCATATTGTCTGATAGTAGCTTCATCCATAGCTATATAGTAGTCGGGGCATAAGAGGTGAGGTCAGCTAATATCTCTAAGATAGACTGTTTATAAAAACTGTTCTAACCCCGGATATGAACCCGGAGTTGTTTGGACTACACGGTAACGTCATTTCCTTCTTGTCAACAATATTAGTTAAGAGGCAATGCTATAGATGGAACTCGACAAACTTAATTTTACAACACTATGTACAACTCGCAACAATATATACATTGGTTAAAACGTATTTTACGCGGAACCATATCACGTTAAAATAAAAAAAGTCCATCATTTAAATTTTATTTTTACTTTTGAATATACAGTAGAGCATCGATTATCCGACTCAATTGGAGACTGGGGTTGGTCAGATGACTGAAAAAACGGATAACCGAAAAGTATGAATAAATACATTAGTAGGGTTTCTCAAACGAGATTCCGGAATTCCGGATGTTTTTTAACCCGGGAAATATCCCGGGAAATCCTGCAAATTTCTTAAAAATTTACTTTTTTCTTATTTTATGTTAAGGTTGAGAAAATTTTGCAAATAGAAAGCATAATTAACTCATGAACTCTCAGAATACATTTGTATTTATTAATTTTAAACCTACTTATTAGTTTTTTTTAAATTTTTGCTCGTTATGGCATGTCACAAATGGTCAATAATCAATACCTAGCTTATTTGTGGGAGGACACTCAAAATTCTTTACCAGTAATATCTGGAATAATTGTGCTTATGCTGTCTTAATTTTTAACCATGCCCAGTAGCTTCAATAACTGCGTAACGCCATGTTGTGCAAATTGGGCAAGGATACAAACGAGTACAAAGTCTCCAAGTATAAAGTTTTTCTTCATAACCCGATTATTAAAGACAAACGAACTGCCGAATTATTGGGCTATGATGTTTCTATTGAAGCAGTCGAGGTAGACAAATCAAGAACACTGGAGAACAAAAGAAGTACTACAGTCTCGAAAACGAACTAGAAATATTTCTGGATACAGGTGAAAAACACATATTTGTCTTCTCTTAAATGCATTAAACACTATTCCAATCACATCAATTGAATCGGAAAAGGCATTCACGGTAGCAAGACTTTTCATTACTAAAATAAGAATTAGATTGAGAGATCGGAGTATTAACCATCTTTGCTCTTTAAAATCTTATCAAAATTTACAATATTTTGTATTATATTTTATTTAAAAAAAAACAAAAATTGCCTTCTAACTTAGAAGTTTGATCTAAGTTCATTTTTTTAAATTTTCAACTCAATTCAAAGGCAATTTTGTTGTTGTTGTATGCAGTTTCCAGCAAAGTTTAATAAATTTTTTTCTATTTGTGAAAATTTCTACGTAATTCAAAGGTAATTTTTAATATATATCTTACACAGCATTATTAATATGATTTTGGAGATTACAGAACGTATTAAATTACTTTAAAAAATGAAAAATAATCATATAATTTAATTTCAAAATATTTTGTATATCTTAAAAATAATTAATTTTGTCCCGGGATTTCCCGGGACCCCGGGAAACGGTTCACTTTTATCCCGGAATCCCGGAACAAGCAAAAGACCGGGAAATGAGAAACCCTAATTATTAGTATAGTATATTAGTATATCCCATGTAATTAGTATATTAGTATATCGCTATTAACCTACTTCGCGTTGAATTTTCATCGATGTTAAGCCTAACAATTTTTTTTTAAAATAATAATCGTCGCAATTGTATCGTTAAAAATTATTTCTTTATTTTGCACAAAACAAATACAGTACTGTACTGTATATTGAAAAATATAAAACTAAAAAATATATATTCAGGTTACATATTTTACATAAAGTAGGCCTATACATTAGAAAAAGAAGTCGAAAATTTTCTTTTGCTTCACAGCTGATCCTCGTTTTTTTTGCCGCTAAATCTCACACACGTTTTAAAAACAGCAATGTGATAGCGTCGTTAAATAAAATTAAGATTCGTTTAAATACTGCCTCCCTTTCATGGTCTAGCCATGTTGCCAGCTAAAACACGTAAAAATTTAACAAAAATAATATTAAAGCAGCCAAAATATAGCCAAATATTTTAGCGCCACATCACTAGCGGACATTGAATTTACCGACTATAACGCGGTCGGTTAACCGATGTGACGGTTGACCGGTGGTCGGATAATCGATGCTCTACTGTAATTTTAAGATTTAGTGTCGAGTAACTATTTAAATTTGCGCTATGGTTTTGTTCGAATGTCTAAAAAATGTGAGAAAATATATCATGTAATGTGTTTGTCATATCATACATATATTGAACTTTTTAAATTAGTTGAAAGTATTTCTGTTAATATGTAATTCACGTTTACACGTATTTTCTGTATTTACTAGAACATTGGGTCTGCATATTAGGCTGGGTTATGAATTCAGTTTTGTGTCTGCCTAAATGCATACTGTAATATCATTAAAATGTATAAAATCATTTCTGTTAATAAAATAATTAAAAATACAGTAAAACCTCGCTTAACGAGCATAATTCGTTTTCGTAATGCGAAACACTCGTTAAGCAAAACTATTATTTCCATAAAAATTAATGTATAATACGATAATGCGTTCCACGCCGAAAAAATGCTCAAATGTTTTATGTATAACATTTATTCAAAAAAAAAAAAATTATACAATCTACACTGTTAAGAAGCGTGAATCATCATCATGTTTTCTTCTAGCACGGAATGAACAATCTTGAAATGAGAATTCGAGTTGCAGAAACAAAAAAAAAAAAAAAAAAAAAAAAATCACAGCTAATACGTTTGATAAATACTACAAACGATATGCCAAATTCTTCGGTTATGTAAAGGCTATAATTAAATATTAGAAATTAATTAATTTGACTAGAGGTAGTCAGTTATGTTTCCATCTCGTGTTAAATTTAATAATTATAATTAGTTAATTTTTAATTCAGACATTTCTAAAATTTAATTTGGAATCTGTCATTAAATTTAATGACCCAAGAATTTGGCATATCGTTTGGCGTGTTTATTATATAACGGGCTTTGGTTGTTGATATTTATAAGTAATATGTGTGAACACAAGTTTGAAAAAATATGTGATTACAAGCGAGACTAAGATGCTAGCGGATCGGGTGCTAAACACAGACTGATAGAGCATGCCGCACCTGCACAATTCGGGACTTCCCCCTCTCCTCATCACTCGTTATGCGAAACATCACTCGTTAAGCGAGGAAAATTTTACACTTTGTTTTGCTCGTTATGCGAAATAATCGTTGTGAGAGGTGTTCGTTAAGCGAGGTTTCACTGTACTCCAATAGATAAATTCAAAATTATACATTACTCGGAATATTATAGAAAACATGAAAATTCGTGGCAGACAGTTTAATGGTATTTAAATATTATACTGTACTTATTTGTATGATGAAAACACCATTTATTGTATATATTGCACTTCAGATGTGTTTGAAAAGGCTTTATTTTAAAATAAAGATTTCTTTGTTGTTGGAATTTTAATGCTTTTAATTTCATTACTTTTTTCATAGAAAAATAATCCAGCAACGAGTTGCTCAATTTCTCGGCTACATAAAAAAGTTTGGTGGCGTCATCTGTTATAATATTTTATTAAAATATTTGTTATATTTTTAACTATTATAAAATGGCAGAAACGTTAATTTTGGGGGCAGAGACGCTTGTTTGCTTCGGTTGGAGACGTCAAAACATCCTCTCCCGTCCAATGAAGAAATATTTAATGAAAAATTAGTAATAATTAATATTCAATGTCCTATTCATGAAAAATTTTCACTTTTCACTTCAACTTATTTTAATATAAGGCTATGATACAACCTCCTGGACAGTGGCGGCCTAAGGGGGTGGCGAGCAGGGCAATCGCCCGGGGCCTCGCTCTAGCAGGGGCCTCGCGCAACAACTGGAGTAGAAAAAAGTTGATATTTAAAACTTTTTATTTTATCCTTAGCTATTAGTTATAAACCGCAAACATCATTTTTAAATCCCTGTGTATACTTTTTAAGGCATTTATGTACCTTAGTTTATCATCTTTATGACTGTTAACAAAAACTTAGGGTCGAAAAACCAGTATTTTTACTTTAATTGATTTTTCGGTATGTTTCTAGTCGAATTCAGTCAAAAAATCTTAATTTAATTGTAATTTATTGAAGATTTTAATTTTTTAATATTAGAAGGTAATTAGTATAAATTATAAACTATCATGTTTCGTCCTTGTCTCCGCTCATAATGGCGGTGACCAGACCCTAAACACCAGAGTTCGATCGGGGGTTCGCGCCTCACTCGGACGAGCTGGCAGCGGGAGTTTTTTCCGGGTTTTCCTCCTTGCCAATGACGCCTGAATAGGAGCCAGCTTCTCCCGAAGCCTCCCGGAAGGCATTTCTATCTCCCCTACTCGCGGTGGCCGTCTCCTATGAGGCCAGCTTTGGTCACGTCCGTGACCTCTCTTCTGTCTTCCCGGATTGGCCGTCTTCTATAAGGCCGTCTCTTCGGTCGCTGAGCGATCACTCTCCTGTTTCTTTTGGAGTATAAAGCCACATATGAGCTACACACTCCTCTAGCCTACCAGATACCAGATGTTTCGTCTTCGCCCCCGTTCAAGTTTATTGACCTAGACACGCGACGATGTGCGTTTTTACTAGTGATGTAACGAATATTCGGTTACTACCCGGTATTCGGCCTATTCGGCCTATTTTTCATATTCGGCAGAATACCGAATACCTAAAAACAGGAGTAAGAAATAACAAAAACACAGTAAATTAATCATTTTGGTAACTTTTATTAATGCTGAAAATTAAACTATAATTATTAAAGTTAATAAGAAATAGCATCTAACTCTAGTATTAAATTATTTCGTAATTAAATAATATTATAGCCTTTATCTAGCCCGATATCTTATGGCATTGATGGCGTGTAGGTTAGAATGTATCGGGCATTAATATTATTGTTTAGTTAATTATGTTATATTCGTATTCGCGTATATTTTAATATTTTTTACGATGTTTTAAAATAATTTACGAAACGTTTTATTGAAACTTATCGTATTTAATGAAAGAATTATTTATCTATTTCTAGAAGACGAGTAACTAATATATAATTTATTTTATATATAAAGAAAGAAGGAGCATTTTTCATTATATGCAAAAGATAACATTTGAAATCATGTTAATTTTAAAAATATTGACAAAAACAATAGCAACAAAATATCACAAAACTTCACAAATAGAAAATTCCCAATAATATATTTGAACTGTTCCACAACTGAGCAGAAACTAGACCATATGTCCCTACTAAAGTATATCCTTAGGGCGCTATTCAGTCTACAAATACGTAGTAAAAACAAAATTTTAGAGTTAAAAAGATCGATTGCAAATAAAATAACCTATAACTTATATCTAAATACCAACAACTGCCGAATCATATCGGGCTATTTACGGCTATTACATAAATTATAAACCAATTTGGCACTAGAGGTAGACGTTAGGCTCCATCTCATATTAACTTTAATAATTATAATTAAATTAATTAAATAATTAATTAATTATTTATTTAAATAATTTAGACCTACTGGAAGAAAAAATCGTAGTGACAGCGGGCCAATAGAGAGCAGAGTGCGCGATCCTTGCCATAATACGGTTTGCGCGCCAATTTTCGTACTTGCGTTAATCAAGCCGAATAGTTTGGCCGAATATTCGGCCATTCAGCCACGCTCCTGGCCGAATATTCGTTATTCGGCTGAGGCCAAATATACTATTCGTTACAACACTAGTTTTTACTTCTACTGGAGTTTAGGCTCTTAATTCAATCTCGGCCGTCACGTGATCGCATACCTTACTTTTTAGGGCAGAAATTTCACTAGCTTGAAAATTTTATTTTTTTCTCGATTTTAATTATTATTAACTAACTTTTTTGATGGATTCTGATATACTTGTATTGTCTGAAGTTGCAGATATTTTTTAAATTAAATTTTACGCATTTATATGTTTTTCTTAGATTTTTATATATAAAATATAATAAATTCAAAAATTAATTTCGTATCATCGGAAATGCTAAACTATAAGTGCAGTGTGTTTTACAATATTATTGTGAACAGATATAGTCAATTATTTTACTTTTTATAGATTATTTAATTTGATGCAACGCGACGAGCTCAGAATCGATCGCACCTTAATCAAGATGGCGGCGGGACCCGATTCAATTATATTTTCATTTGAGAAGTTCATCAAATTGTGTTATTTTAATGCAATATTTATATTTTTACTGATATATATATATATGTTCGACTACGATTATATTTTCGATTTCTTCATTTTCTCTACTATCTAAAAGTATAAAATACTTGTGAGTTTAAAAAACTCACATTTTTATTTATATTTTCTGTAATTTGATCTGACAATGAAAAATCTAAACTTCATTTGTCTTCCTCGGCTGCTTTAATAGAAACATCAAGCTTATAGCCCAATAAGTCGGCAGTTCGTTTGTCTTTAATAATCAGGTTTATGAAGAAAAACTTTACGTTTGCAGACTTATACTCATTTCTATCCTTCCCCAATTAGCACAACCTGGCGTTACGAAGTTATTGAAGTACTGAGTATGGTTAAAAATTTAGACAGCATAAGCACAATTATTCCATATATTACAGGTTCTGATAAGTAACGAATTTTCAGAGTCCTGCCACAAATAAGCTACATATTGATGATTGATCATTTGTGACATGCCACAAAAAGCAAAAATTTAAAAAACTAATAAGTAGGTTTAAAATGAATAAATACGAATGTATTAAGACAGTTTATGAGTTTATTATACTTTCTAGATGCAAAATTTCCTCAACCTTAACAAAAGATAAGAAAAAATGAACTTTTAAGAAATTTTCAGGATTTCCCGGAAGAAAAATATTATCCGGGTTAAAAAAAACAACCGGAATCACGTAATCTCGTTTCAGAAACCCTAATAAAAAGAATGTCGTTGGACATCAACAATATGTACTTCTTTCCTAAATACACAACGGATTCAGGTCCGATTTAAATCAATCAGTTAATCGAAATTCATACAGTACGAGCTCTTTTCAATGCAAATACGATAAAATCAAGCTTAATGATTATGATTATCGTTCTGCATATTTGAAAGACGAGAAAAGAATTTAAATAAAACATAAGTAACCATTTTATATATCTTTTTATTACATTTAAATTCGAAATAATTTGATTATTACTTACTGAACAATTTCCAGAATCCTGTTAAGATTTTACAACAATGTACAATTGAAACCAATTTAATATCAAATAATTGTCACATCTGGTCGAACTTTGCGGGATTCGGAAAATTGTCCATTAAATATCAAATTATTTCGAATTTAAATGTAATAAAAAGATATATAAAATGGTTACTTATGTTTTATTTAAATTCTTTTCTCGTCTTTCAAATATGCAGAACGATAATCATAATCATTGAGCTTGATTTTATCGTATTTGCATTGAAAAGAGCTCGTACTGTATGAATTTCGATTAACTGATTGATTTAAATCGGACCTGAATCCGTTGTGTATTTAGGAAAGAAGCAGATGAGTTTAATCGTAAAATCTTTTTAAAGAGCGTTTAATTTTCTAAAGTTGTTATTTTTCTATTATATATTATTTTAATGGTAAAAATATAATTATGAAATATATAACTTCCGCGTTATTTCCAGATTAAAAAAGATATAAATATCAGACTCGAACCTGCGAAATTCAAACATTAATTTAAGCTTCTTACTACAGTAAGTTCCAATTATAGAGAAAATGAAGTTTTTGTTGCCGATTGCTCTTGCATGTTTATTGGCTTTAGGTAAGATTTTCCATACAGATAACTGCATTACTAATATTTCTAATGATTTATCGTAAATTAATCAAATTTATAAATTCTGTAATGATTATAATGCGATCAATTATAGAACTTATACATATAATAGATATTCAGTGAAGTATTGTATTAACATTTAGTTGTAGTAATATTTTATGTTATTTATTCACAATATTTCATGAATTTACAATATATCTAGCATTGGTTTCAGGGTCCAAGTAAGATCTAGGAAAACTAGGCAATGAGAAATGTTTAGCTAATTAGACAGGGATTGGAGATATTATCAAAATATTATCTGATCCTTTCTTTTAAATTTAGAGTACATGTCGAATATTTAAAGCGACAAATCTATTTCAATAATCCTTGGAATAATACTGTATGTAAAAAGAATTGTAGCTGTAAGATAATGAATGTCCTGGAGACAGGTTATTTAATTTCAAGCGTTTAAAGCAAAACTTTTAACACAACTATTCGTGTAGTTTTTCGTAAAACGTCTGTTAAAGAATATGTAAAATTGTGAAAATAAACATTATAACTAATTATATTTTTATATGTAACTTTGCGCATTCAGTGAAAAAGTAAACAGAACGATGACACATTCTAATTATTCATTTATTTAAATAAATGACATATTTTGATATCGATTATATCTTAGTTTTTGAATACTAAATTTTACTCTATACGTGTTTAGGTGTAGAGTGTAAGAAGGATGGATATCCAGTTGATTCAGGAAATTGCAAGTACGAATGCTTGAAAGACGAGTATTGCAATGGTCTGTGCAAAGAAAGGAAAGCAGAGAAGGGATATTGCTATTGGGGTAACGTTTCATGCTATTGCTATGGTCTGCCAGATGATTCACCGACTAAGACTTCTGGAAGATGCAATCCAGCGAAAGGGAAATAGTGGACAGAAATAAACGGAAATAAACATATTTTATGACATAATAATTTTATAAAATATTGCAAACATTCTTATAAGGAATAGTATTCAGAGATTGCTGTACTCAAACTACTGCATTAATGAAATAAAATTTAAATAAATATCAAATATTCTGTGAGTATTTATTCCACTTTTATTGCACACTTTTTATTAAAGAAGTAATTGTTGTTGACAGTCCGTGTAAGATATTTTTTGTTCTCCTCCAGCTGGCCGGTCCACCGGGGGTTGGCCGAACCCATGATGGACTTAATTAAAATGTCCTCTCAGTGGCCACAGAATCGACAGTTTTCAAAACGTGCATTGTCCAATAACTTTCGTGTAAAAAACGCACATTAAACATATCATTATTTCGTTGATGTTTGCTCTTTTTGACAGAGTTTATCAGTTTTAAAAACGGATTTGCAGCAAAAATATTAATTATTCCATGTCGATAGCTAAATTTGTTACTAATGCCAAGGAAGAAAGTTTCTTTTGGACTGCAATTTGGAAAAATTGTAGACCTATAAATTTTCACTGTCGTCTGGTGCCTGTCTGTCTTTCCTTAATCTCAAGAAAGGAGTTAGATAGATAAATGTTGAGAACCCGTTTGCACCAGAGGCCCCGACTAATTATATTCGAACGTTTAGGACAAACCGGAAATAATGTTATTTCAATTCAGAGATTTTTTTTGATAAATCACCAGCACAACTGTATTGTCAAAAGAAAAGTATGATGTACAGGAACAAGCCACTACTAATTTGAGGTGGAGAATATTCTAAATAAAATAAATTAAAATATGATTAACATTTACCGCCCGGCATTGTGACGATATCACAAAAAATAATTGTTCGTTTATATTTTGATTTTATCATATTAATATATGTAAATGTTAACGTTTACTAAAAAATATTTTTAGACTATGACTTCCCACACAAATACTTTGTGTAGGGCTTATTGTCCTGTGTGTTTTTTGCTTTAAAATTTTGTCCTTATATATTATTTTTCTATAGGCTTACCTTCTCGCTTAAGTATTTAGGATTTGTCATACAACAAATATTGAGGCTTATAAATTGTAGTATTTTTAATTATTTTATTAACAGAAATGATTTTATACGTTTTTATGATATTACAGTATGCATTTATAGGCAGACACAAAACAATTCGTAACCCAGCCTAATATGCAGGCACAATGTTCTAGTAAATTCAGAAAATACGTGTAAACGTGAATTACGTATTAACAGAAATACTTTCAACTAATTTAAAAAGTTCAATATATGTATGATATGGCACACACTTTACATGATGTATTTTCTCACATTTTTTAGACATTCCAACAAAACCATAGCGCAAATTTAAATAGTTACTCGACACAAAATTTTATAATTAATTTAAAAACTGGAAGTAATTTCATTGGCAAGGAGGAAAACCCGGAAAAAACTCCCGCTTTCAGCTCGTCCGAGTGAGGCGCGCACCCCCGATCGAACTCCGGTGTTTAGGGTCTGGTCACCGCCATTATGAGCGGAGACGAGGACGAAACATCACAGTTTATAATTTATACTAATTACCTTCTAATATTAAAAAATTAAAATTTTCAATAAATTACAATTAAATTAAGATGTTTTGACTGAATTCGAATAGAAACATACCAAAAAACCAATTAAAGTAAAAATACTGGTTTTTCGACTCTAAGGTTTTGTTAACACGCGGTCTTCTCTTCTTGATCTCGAAACTTTTGTTTCAGTGTTGCCCGATCCGGAAGCTTTTGTTCTAGTGTTGCCAGATACCTTTACATATATATTTTAAAAATGGAAAAGTTATTTTTATAACGTATTTTAAGTACGTACTTTTCAACAAGTCATCAACTGTAATATTTTTATTCATGTCATTTTGGAAAATGCTCTGTAATTTTATATACACTTTGTCTTGTATTTCGTGGAATATTCCCAGAAAATATAAAGTCCAGGACCAGCGGCGGCCTTAATGATTGCGAGGCTCCGGGCAGCAGATCTTTGCGAGGCCCTTGTCCTTTGTGCAAAGTATGTGAATTGAAAATAGATATTTCTGATGATTGACGAGAAATGCAAAAGTTATAAATAAATAAATTTAGAGTGTTAAAATATTATATTAGAAGATTTATAAAAGTTAACAGTCATAAAGACGACAAATTAGTAATGATGATAAACTAAGGTACATAAATGCCTTAAAAAATATACACGGGGATTTAAAAATGATGTTTGCAACTTATAACTAATAGCTAAAGATAAAATAAAAAGTTTTAAATATCAACTTTTTTCTACTCCAGTTTAAGCGCGAGGCCCCTGCTAGAGCGAGGCCCCGGGCGATTGACCCGTTCGCCACCCCCTTAGGCCGTCACTGTCCAGGAGGTTGTATCATAGCTTTATATTAAAATAAGTTTAAGTGAAAAGTGAAAATTTTTCCTGAATAGGACATTGAATATTAATTATTACTAATTTTTCATTAAATATTTCTTCATTGGACGGGAGAGGATGTTTTGACGTCTCCAACCGAAGCAAACAAGCGTCTCTGCCCCCAAAATTAACGTTTCTGCCATTTTATAATAGTTAAAAATATAACAAATATTTTAATAAAATATTATAACAGATGACGCCACCAAACTTTTTTATGTAGCCGAGAAATTGAGCAACTCGTTGCTGGATTATTTTTCTATGAAAAAAGTAATGAAATTAAAAGCATTAAAATTCCAACAAAAAAAAATCTTTAATTTAAAATAAAGCCTTTCAAACACATCTGAACTGCAATATATACAATAAATGGTGTTTCCATCATACAAATAAGTATAATATTTAATTACCATTAAACAATCTGCCACGAATTTTCACGTTTTCTGTAATATTCCGAGTAATGTATATTTTTGAATTTATCTATTGGAGTTTTGAAAATGCGCAACCACATCGTATAAAAAATTAAGATTAAAATTTTAAAAATTACTTCTAAGAAAACTAGTTATTAAGTTTTAAAGAAAACCTTCTCCCCAGATCGATAAAGCAATTATATTGTCATTTGACCCATTTCTAACACATGGAGTTTTGTTTACAGTCCCGTTTATTGACATTTGTAATAGAAGAATGTGGCCAGATCACGTCAGTCTCTTCTGCCGGAGCAATTAATTTTTATTACTCTGATCTTGACACTTTCCTTTCAAATTTCACACAAACCCAATGTAAAGAGTGTAACCTAAGATAAGTTAAATTCTTTTTACTGAGTACACTCAGAAAATAGTGAACAAATCTGTCTCTTATCACAAGATGATAAACAACCGTTTTTCTGGATGCGCTTTAGTGGTTCCATGAATTTCACGTTTTATAACATTAGCTACAGCACAATGAGAACGGATAAATGCAGGAGCAATTTTCCATGAATTTTGTCTTGCACCATTGCCATGAATGAATAAATTTGTCCAATATCAGGTTCTGTGAGTTGGCATCGACGCCGCATGTTTCTTGTTTTCTCAATAATTATTGGAAGTATTGTACGCTATATGTAAATTTTTGATATATATTTTATTTCATAATTTCTTCCTTGAGTATCAACGAAATTTACACTGACCTTATAATTTTGTCTTTGCAAAATTTTGATTCTTTTGCATGTTACCATGTCATCTAAACAATGTATTCATTTACAGTCTAAAAACATTACTTTAAATTCCAGCACTGTAAAAGTTTTAGACATAAAGGTAAGTCAATAAATAACCAGCCAAAAGCAAAAACATGGATAATTTTTCGGTGGTTATTTCTTGATCCGCACTTGCATTAATTTATTTAATAAATTAATTAAATTTTATAATACAGTAGAAAGTCGTTAATCGGAACGCCGGTAATCGGAATCGCCGGTAATCGGCACGATTTTCAGTCGGACTGTGTCGTGCTGAATCGAACGTTTTTGATACTAAATTTACTTCTAAAGTATAATTTCATGTTTTTATATTCTTCAATATATTTATTTTGTTTGTACAAAATGCAGAAATAATTTTTAACGTCCCCAATTGATTCCGATTTTCGACTCTCTACTGTAATAAATTTTATACATCATCGAATACACTTTTATTAATTATGTAATCATACGTTATATCTGGATAATTGTCAAGATATAACTATTAATTATCCAAACAAAAACATCTGTGATGTAAAAAGTTGCGCCAAGTAAAAAATTCTGACAATTTATACAATACACAAATTGTTTTTGTTAGGAGTTTTTCTTTAGAAAATATAAGCTTAACGCTTGTAAGCGATGCCTGCAACATTTTTATTATTGTTTTCTACATTCTACTTTGAACTACCAAGGTTGTCTTTGTACTTGAAAGCGAAATGTAGAAAACAAATCTTACCAAACTTATCTCAAATTTGGTAAACATAAACTTTGCATACTTAAGATAAACTAGAGAATTTTTTACTGTGTAGACTCAGAAAATAACATATATTAGTGTTTCTCAAACTTTTTGGTTCGCGACCCCCTTTTGCACTTAAAAATTTCAAAGGACCCCGAAGAATGAGTATGTGTAGAAAAACATCCCAGAGGGAGGGGGTTAATTTAAATTCAGGAGGAGTTAATTTCTTTTGTTTAATTAATCTATTCAATGTTGAAATTTTTCTCCGTTGCGTGTCGCTTTGCGTTGAATTTTTGTTAATGTTAAGACTAACGAAATTTTTTTAAAAATTATTTCTTTATTTTTCACAAACAAAATAAATATATTGAAAAATATAAAAACAAAAAACATTATATTTCGGAAGTTAATCTAGTCTCAAAACGTTCCAATTCAGCGCAAGATAGTCCTCAGAAAAACAAGCAAAACTTACCACTCACGATGGGAAAAAAGTCTTGATCATCTTTCTTTCTTTCTTATGGCGACAGAGGAGGTGTAGCTCAATGGCTTTCACTCTCCAGAAGCAAGAGAACGGAAGAGGCGGCTTTATCGAAGACGACCAGTTCGAGAAGACAGAAGAGAGGACGCGACGCGATCAAAGCCGGCCTTATAGGAGACGACCCCCCGAGAAAGGAAGATAGAATGCCTTCCGGGAGGACTTGGCGGCAAGCTGGTCCCTATTCAGGCGTCATCTGCAAGGAGGAAAACCCGGAAAAAACTCCTGCTGCCAGCTCGTCCGAGTGAGGCGCGAATCCCCGATCGAACTCCGGTGTTTAGGGTCTGGTCACCGCCGTTATGAGCGGAGACAAAGTCTTGATCAAATACTGGCGCGTTCTTAAGTACCCCTTTCATGGTCGCGCCAGTGCTGCCAGCTAAAAACGCATATAAAGGACGCGTTTTTTTATGCAGCGAAAATGTAGCGAAATGACGTCACGAGCAGCGTTGGCCATTTAAAAATGGGTTTTAGAGGATTAGCTGTAAAGCGCTTCTCGAGCGCTGCATAAAAATCGCGCCCCAAGACATAGCCAAATATTACAGCACCACAGCACTACCGGAAATTCGAATTTGCCGACTGAAACGCTTTCGGTTGATCGGTTTTCGGATAACGACGCTCTACTGCATTTCTAACTCGACTTGCCTACAGACGCAACGCTGCTAGCGAACACCATTCCAAATGACAACGCTGTTCTATCATAGTTTAGGCGGAGAGTGGAACTCGGGGAACCCCAATACGCACAAATTTATGAATATTATATTTAGGCTCGTATTTAAATATTTATATTGTTTTTATTATTTATATGTGCAATTTATTTAAGTGAACATTATTCTATATATTTTTTATTTCTATTATTTCTAAACATGAATCCATAGTAAATTTATAAAATATTTGAAAAAATTGACCTGGCATTAATTTTTCAGCGACTCCCCAAATATTTTTCACGACACCCTTGGGGATCGCGACCTCCACTTTGAGAATCACTGACATTGATGACACATTACCAAGAACTGCTCATAAGCAAAACTAGAGAATATATTGACATTAAGACAGTTTTTCAGATATATCAGAAAACTTTAGTTTTGAAGTTGATAATACAGAACAGCCAACATTTAATGTAAAATTGTTAAAGGCTCTCTAACTGATATAAGGCTGGCTATCAAGGCTTTAATGACTTGTATATTCTAGTTTTATACTAACTGTACTCGAAAATTCACAATAGTAAGAGAAGAATGCATGTAAGACTTAATTATTTTTGTAGACGCTTTTCTACAAACGTTAGTAATACAGCTTTAATGTTAGTAGTACAGAACAGCCAACATCTAGCTAGGGTAGACAGCTTGCTATAAACGATGATAACTGAATGATAATCGAGATGTTAAATATCATTCTACCTCTTTGGGTATTGAATTTAAATTAAAATCAGTCAGAAATTTCACAGATGGATCTTAGTCCACGTCTTTTATCACTCGTCTCATTACAACTTTGATCATACCGTTCTTGTGCATAGGAAAAGACTTTCTTAATGCCCCCAATCAGAAAAAATTAAATTTAAAAATTAGTCCAAAGGATACAAAGTTGTAAAAAATTTGTAAAAAATTCCAAATTCTTTTTGAATACTACAATATAATTATTACTAGAATATAATTTAATTAATTGTTATTTAGTTAAAATGTTCAAACATATTTTAACAGATAGAATGCAAAGTTTTTAAACGGTACAGTACATAACAGAAAACTCTTAACAATATGTATATTCAAGGAAGAGAAGAACGGCCATACGTCCATTTGACTCAAAATTAAAAATAAATAAGTAAATAATACTCTTTTTTCTTTCTGAAACACATGTATATGTGACCAGAAGCGTTTTTAGATTTATTTGTAAACTTATCCCTGTGCACCCTGATGATAATATCTGAATATGCCACTATTCTAAACGATATAGGCGTAAACCGAGTCAGGAAAGACGCCTAGGTGTTGTTTATTCAAATAATACTCAGTAGATAAGTCACAGTCACTTTAATGGTGACTACACTTAACGTTCACATGTTTCATTATTTCCAAGCGGATTTAAGGGAGAAATGCGTAGTTTTCCCGAAATATTTTATTATGAACTAAATTAGATTTATTAATTTTAGAAACCTACTGAACGCAAAAGAAGGGAAACTGGTGCCGATAGAGGAAAATGGGCCAAAAAGGACTTAGTTCTTCGATCGAAAACATACTTATTAATCTTCTAAATTACTATGAACCAAGCAAAACATTTAACACACACACATATATATAATATATAAATTTTTTTCCTACTGAAGTCCAAAGTAAAGCAAGTCATAAGCGTTGATAAAAACTATAAGCGCCTTAACCGGTTTTACCCTATATATATTTATTAAAAAGCGGCGATTTCAGCGCGAAGAATGAAAATTATTAGCGTACAGTTTATACAATTTATGTGTAATATATATTTTCTATCTAAAATATGCAGAATACGTCAGATAAAATAATAATGATGAAAACTATCACTTTAAAGAAGCAAATTTCAATTTCTTCCAAATTTATAATTTGGACAATATGCGATAATTTAGAAAATATTCTTGATATTTTTAGAATAAAATATTGAAAATACAATTCAATTTATGTTATCATATTTATTATTTAAATCCGTAGATCTGCTAACATTTAAAATAATTTGCTTTAATAAAGTTTAAAACACAATAATCGTCTATTTTCTCGTAAGTTAAAGGAGGATCTCATGCATATAAAGAACCATGACATTCCATAAAATAGTGCAATGATATGGATATATTTTTTTGTAAATGCCCTTCCTTCATTATAAGTCGACATTTCTCAATGATAAATACATTTTGGATACACAGTAGAGAAATATTCCATAAAACTTTCTCTTAAATATACGCTATTACTTATCTGTTTTTAATTTAGAAATTTCGAAAATAAAAATTTTATTAGATATATTTTTATTATAATATTGCAACATACAACACAACAAACTATGACCAAATAGAAAAATAATTACATTTAATTTAATTTCTTACAGTTAATTATAACACTTTTTGGCAGATACTGTTCTAATAAGATATTGTTAAAATAAAATAATGCTTTATCCTAAAAATTTTACTTTTTATCAACAACGCAATTTTAAAATTTCTATCGAACATTTTTATTACTAATTACGCTAGCAATAAATTTTAAAAAATCATAGAATATAATTAACATTGTCTATCATATAAACCATTTTTCAACATAACATACGTTTTATTTATGAAGCAGTTTTAAAGTCTAATAAATTTTCTCTCATAACAACCATTATCTCAATTAATTACATTTGTCAAGAAGTTTATTTAATTTCTTTTTATTTTCTATTATTTTAAGTAACACATATAAGTCCTATTACCTTCTAAATTTAAAATTTTTCTTTAAATTAATTATGATGTGAAACGCATTTAAATTTTGATGGCTAAAGGTCGACGGGGTGGAGAAATAAAGAGGATAGTATGTCATATCTCGAGTAGGGTCGAACTTAATGACGATTGTCCTCGTTATTAACATCTACAGTTTTTTATATAGCCTTATCTTATCCCCAAAATTAAGCTTTTCGCCACTGTATAATAATTAAAAATATAAAAAGTCTTTAACAAAATATCATAACAGAAAAACGTCACACACCCAGTTTTAATAAATGTTTAATTTATCTTTTGATAAACTTTTCGTATGTCTTAAGCCTTTTTGCTGGAACGTTTGGATTCGAACGGAATTTTTCGGTTGGTAGTCCGTCTAGAATATGTCGAGAACCCGTTCCTCACCATGTGACCGCCCCATTATGGGCCTGACCGAACCCGCGATGGCAAACCAAGAGATCCTTTTAGTGTCTTCAAGGCGCAAAGTGTAAAACAATTTGTCATTGGAACAATTTAAAATTTGTTTTTCATTAATATAATAATTTACCTAAGGTTATATTTAATGTATTGGTTTATAAATAGCCTATAGGCAATAAAAATTCATAAAGCCACGCAAATTATTTGTCAGTGATAATTTATTCGATTAAATGACTTTCCTTTTTCTTTCGAGATGTAGTAGGTAATTTAAAACACGTGTGACGGACATCATACAACTCACGCTTCTCTGGTTCTGGACTATAATCAGTTTCTTCGAAAGAAATTGCAAAATTTACCTCTTAATGATCGATAAAAATGATTCTTCATAAATTTTAAACTTTTCTCCCATGCCATAAGTTTAATAGTTAATTGAGATTAGTTAAGAGAGTATAAAATGCATATAAAATCAATTACAACTAATCTGTGTTATATTATACAATACATCATCTACAATAGTATATTATACATTATATAATGTAGTGTATGGTTATTTATGACAACAATATAATAATTGATAAAAAGAAAGAAAAATATGTATTTAGAGTACACATTTATGCTATTAAATGAAAACGGGATTCCAAAACTTAGAACGACTTGAGAATGAGGCCGAAAACGATTGTTCCCAAAATTTAAGCATTATCGGAGATAAAGATTCGTCGAGGGTGCTCATTAACACAGGAAATCATATTAGAAGATATTGTGATGACGAAGAACACATTTTATCCAAATTATACTTGAAATTTAATTTGGATTAACACCAATACTAAGTAGAATATTAATTTTGTTACATTAATATTATGAGGAATAAAAAACAAGGCATTTACGATTAGGAAATATTTACTAGACCTTCATATTAATAATCATAGAAATTATGTGACAAGTTAATTTTAGTATTTAGTTTTTCCCCCGTAATATTAATTTTAAGTTTATACCTTGAAATATATCATTCGTCATCTCGAGGTCGAGTTCGTAGAAATTAACAACAGATGTGCGCTATGGATTTATTTCCTCCACGTGACAACGTCTAATTTAAAAAAAGTAACTAACTAAGACTGGAAATTCTATCATTCTAGTTTTTGTTTCCGAAATGAGTGTTTTGTCACAATCCGTTCTGTTTTTTCTTTCGTTAGCTAGAGTACTCGACATTGGTCGGGAAGAAGTAAAAATCATTGAAAATGAATATGATTACATCATAGGTAAGTGTTCAAATACAATTTAATATTGTTTCTAATATAATCTATAACAGCCTCCATTCTATTTTATAACGACATCATTAACAAATATTCAAAGCAGACTTCGAATGTACAGTATATTAATATTTCCTAAATATAATTTGTTTCTCATTGTTTATACCTCTTTTCATTTATTTTAATCGCAAAATCTTCATTTTTTTTATACGTATTGAAGTTGATTATCATCATTATCAAAATTTGATTGGCTTTGAAACAACATTAACCAAAGTCTTCTTGAAAATGATCCAAATTAATACTAATTAAAAGGTAAATATTAAACACTTATAAGCCCACTCTTTCATTTTATTTACAAATATAACCTGAATATAAATTAAATTTGCTATACCTCTTTAAATAAAACCCGAATTTTGGAAGGAACTTGGAAAGATGAAGACTTTTCTATAATTAAACTTGAAATTATTGAACAGTTTCTTTTGAGTGAAATATTTTAATCAATATAATCTAAGGCCGGTGTAAGTTGTAAAAATATTAATATCAAATTATAAGAAATAAAAATTTAGAAATTCTGTCTCATCAAAGTGAAAAATGTCCATATTTCAGAATTTAAATACATAATTTCCATGCCAGGCTAAAAAATAAAATCGAGAAAAGAGAAAATAGCCTGTTAAATTTCGTAAATACCTATAACTTTTAACAATATATATAGTTACGATGCTAATAAATAATTATATTAACGCAAAAATTTATAAATAAGTGATTGGGAAAAAATTTTAATTATTAAATATTTTAGAAGCTTTTAATATGACTGATTTTTTTGTCTTGATTAGTATAAAATTTTCATAATTATATTGTAAGCTTAATTACAGGCTTTATAATAAAATTCTAGTTTAATTTATGTAAGTATAGTTAGAAATTTTACAGAGATTATTTTAAAAAATCTTCATAAAATTTATAATGTTAAATTAATTCAGCTAAATTAGCCTATTCTTGGATTTAAAAATGCGGAAGTAAAATTAATTCACAACTTACACATTCTGAAAGATCAGTTACTAGTTATTTCTATAATAAAAAATAAAATCATTCATTCTCTAAAGATAAATTTATTCACTAACAAAAAATTTCGAAATATAATTTCAAATCATCTTTCCTTGCTGTTGTATACGTAAAACAAATAAAATAATTTGTCTCCTTATTAGCTTCATTAAAATAATAACAGTAATTATAATTGTTTTTTCTAAGCATAATTTCCATATTTATTTAAATAAAGAAAAATAATTATTATCCAGGTCAAATTTGAAATGTTAATCGCATATAATTATAAAATTTCAGTTTCTTTAGACAATTTGATTTGATTTTTAAGTAATTTGATTTTCTTTACACAGTTGGAGGAGGATCAGCAGGGGCAATTTTAGCAAACAGGTTGTCTGCTCATTCAGAAAATAAAGTCTTACTTTTAGAAGCTGGGTGTAACGAAAATTCAATTACTGACGTTCCAATTAATTCTGCACTTTTACAACAATCATCCATGGATTGGAAATACGTTACCGAACCGCAAAAATTCGCTTGCCTTGGTTTGAAGGAAAAAGTAAGTAATATCTCAAAATAAAATTTAAGAAAGTTAAACAAATGTCAAAATATTACATCCGACGTGCTACAAAAGTTTCAGACAACATAGAAAATATTTGATAAATATCTTATTGCTTGCAATTACTTACATAGTAATGACATCAGAAATGACTTATGTAGTACCTTGAACTCATTGGGAAAACAGCGTAACAACAATAGAGTTTCAAATATAGCCACAATATAATACTTGATTTATACAAGTGTTTTATAAATAACTAATCTATCGTTAGGATAAAATTTTAATAACGACAATTATAGAAGCGCTTCTGAATAATGTAATTTCGTTTGTCTACTAATATTCAATAAGCGTAACTAAAAAGTAAAAGCATATTTATTTATTTAAATTAATAATAAAAATTTCACACTACAAATTAAATATATTAGTTTAATATCTATACACATCTCTTGTATAAAGAATCAAAATTTTATTATTTTTCTCTTCAGTTTTTCAAATGCAGTAGCTATACTGATCATATGATGCAATTCAGCAAATATTTATTTATTGTTAATAATGTTGATGTTATTATAAGTATTGTTATTAATATTAATAACAATAGTACTGTAATATTAATGATGACAAAATTAGAAAATAGCATTTACAATAAACTATTTTAACATTATAAATGTAGGAAAATCCAAGTGGAATTCACTATTTTTATAACATTTATTTTAAATTTAAAAAGTTCTTTCTTGTTAAATTATATAAAAATATTTTATAAAGCTTGAGTTTTATGTAAGTAATGATTAAACTTTCCATCCTGAAACAATTTCCGATTTATAAGAATTATATATCCATATACCAAATATACAGTATGTATATTTTCTAAGCATAGATCAAAGTTAAAAACTATTTAGCCATAATAGTATTATATCAATATTACTTTTACCTTTCATCATCTATTGACAAAATTTATCTTTAGGCTATATAATTTCTACTTTCTCGTTTTCCATATGGCACAGTAATATATTGACCTTCGCATAACAACTCAATGGAATATTGTAAAACATTCCATTGTTTAGTCGGCTTGTTGGCAATTTTTTAAATCTGTAATTTTCACATAACTGCAAAACAGATGAATTGAATTTTAATTTTTAAAGTAATTATAATTTTTCATCTATATTCTTATTAATTTAAATGACGTTTCTACAAGTATTATTACTGATAATATTATTTCAAATAACTGCAACATTAAGATTCAACATTTTAAAAAGAAATTTATGAGTAAACTGTTTAATTTACGTGATTATATATTCTAAAATCAACTGATTTATGTGATGTTATTTTTATTTTAATTATTTATTTGTACGTTTTTATAAGCGTTCTAGATGGCCAAGAGGTAAAGTTTTAGGAGGTTGTAGCGTCTTGAATGCTATGTTATATGTCAGAGGAAATCGAAAAGATTACGATCAATGGGTTGAACAAGGAGCAACTGGATGGAGTTGGAAAGAAGTGTTTCCATATTTTCTTAAATCCGAAGATAATACAGATTTATTCGTATTGAGCAATGGTAAATTTGATTATTTTTAAAAATAATAATATAGTCTTATTATGTTTTAACGAAGTTACATTCTAGCATTATAACAACATACGATGGAATATCAGAAAGTAGTTTTTTATTTTATTCTCGAGGAAGTAACGCCTGCAGCACGGTGTAACTCCGTATCAATTTACTCCATCATCAGATTGTAAGAATTTCTTCCACGTAGACCACGTGTGCTTTGTCAATTTAGTATTGTCAACCTTACTGAATGAACTGACAAACGGAGTGTTCAAAGAACACTAGTATGATGTTCTTATTATTGTTCTTATTCTAATTATTTATTTATGGGGGAAAGAAATCTATTATGAAAATTCACCATGAGCTAATAAAAGATTATGATTTATTACATAATTGATTTATATTTATTGATTGATGATATCATTTTTTATGGTTGATTGTAACATATGAAGATGTAATATGAATTAGCAGAGTTAGCGTAGGAAAGATAAAAAAACAGTATTTTGTAAATTGACACTCCTTTGAGGTCTGTGTTTCTAGTTTGTCGGAGAAAATCCAAGAAATTAAACTTTGAATTCATCTTCAGAATATGCATTTTTCTACCATAAAGGCTTCGATTCTTTGGTTTATCTCTATAATAAGTACAATGCAATACTTATTATAGCGATCAATCCGACATCCAAAGCAAGTATGACAAAGAATACACTAAATATATGCGTATATCTGCTGCATGCTGCCACATTGTAACTTGTTTAAATAAAAAATAAAAAATAAGACACCTTACTTTTTGAATTTCCTACTTAAAATGAAAGTTCTGTGTTTATATTAAACATACTATAAATATAGAAAAATTGTATAAATTCTCTGAAAATAGTCACTAATAAAAGAAAACTAAACTTTCATAGGAATATCTATTGAAAAACTTTCTATGTTTATAGGTTATCATGCTACCGGTGGTTACCAAACAGTTTCTTCTCCGGTATATGCTACACCATTACAAAAAGCTTTTCTTGAAGCTGGTAAATTATTTGGATACGAAGTAAGAGATATCAATGGCGCAAAACAAACAGGTATTAAAAGAGACTTATTAAACAAACATGATATATTTTTAATATTTAAATCCACAAAATTATAATTAACAAAAATATTTTGTTTTGTTCATTTAATAAATAATGTGCATATACTGTAATACATTGTCATTTTTAATTTTACATTCCATTGACAAAAAACAATTTTCCATTATATTTTTAGGTTTCTCATCTGCTCAATCAACCAAAAGAAAAGGTAGAAGATGTAGTACTAATAAAGCATTTATAAAACCAGTGGAAAAAAGAGTGAATTTAAAAATAGCTCTCTTTTCATTTGTAACAAAGGTAGATGTTTTTAATTATTTATCTATTATAAAATTTAATAAAAGATTGACTTAATCTTCGTCTTTGATATAGCATTATAAACAATTTTCATATTTTTAATATATTCTTTCTATGAATGTAAGTCCAATTTACATTAGATTCTTTTATCGATTATTATCGTAGGAGTAAGCTTTAAAAATCGGTAAGTATGAGAATAAAAACAAAATTGGCTCAAATTATAAAAATTATAATTTAATTTCATTTTTTTTTTTTGATAAAAGAAATAATAATAAAAATTGATTCATCTTATAGTATACTTAGTATATCTATCTTATGATATGCTATTTATACCATGCTTAATAAAAATGTAATTAAAAAGATGAAAATATAAGTTTAAATAACCAAATAACATATCAATAGGTTCTTATTTTTAAAACCAATAGATTATAAATTAGAATATTTTTTGTGTAAATATGTTTAGTATTATGTAAATTATTAATGAAATGATTGGATTTGTTATAAGTCATATCGTTTCTTAATACTATATCGTTTCTTCTAGTTTTAAATAAAATTTATCATTAAAATATTATTTTTTAAATTTTAATAAATATTAACTTGATTTTATTATATAGGATATTATTATTATTTAATTACAGAATTAGGTTAATTTATGTTGCCTATGATAGCGAACATGACGGCTCGTCTCTGAAACAGTGGAGATGCACGTTCTAACCTAACCTAACCTAACCTATTCTAATAAATTACCATAATTATTGCCAACCAAATTATTAGAGTAGGGGTAATTTATTAGAATAGGTTAAGTTAGGTTAGAACCGTGCATCCCCACTGTTTCAGAGACGAGCCGCCATGTTCGCTACCATAGGTAACATTAACCCAGAATTAACATCTTAGCAAAATACTAGATAAAAATTCTATATAAAAATATACTTAATCTTAGTACCAATTAAAATAATGGACCTAATTCCATTATTTTAATATCGAATGCTGCTTTTCTTCTATCGGAGCGAAATTAAGCAAAGTTTTATAATGATAAATTAAATTCGTGAAGTTGATCCTTTATCTCACGAAGAAAATACAATTACTTGTTTTCTGAGAATTTTTGAAAAACTTTTATCTGTATTGTTTAAAATATTGTACAAAATTTTAATTTTTTATATATATCTTAATACTAAAGCTAACGCTAACTTTATAAAAGTCTTTTGGTTACAGCAATTAAGACTGTTAATTCTGAATTTTATCCTTACAAAGCGTAAGCACAAACAAATAAAGTTCATGTTATCTAAAAACGAATAGATAAAATTAAAGACAAAACCCGATATATTTATTAGTTTATATATTAATTTATATTTTGGACAAATCTGAATATAGATGTCACCTTTTTATGGGCACGAACATTTCGTTTTTTAACCATTATGCGAATAGTGTGGGACAATGCAATGGTGTCTTGTTCAACAAAATGTATGTCTAAAAGTTGAGAAAAGCCTAAAATTAAGATTTATTTAGTTTTATTTTTATCTCTTTCCACTCAGTGGGCACTAAGACAGCCTTTTTTCCCAGTTTACAATAGATTTGGCAGGCTCACAATGATGGCAGCTAAAATTTAATTAATATTTTTAGTTTTATTTCCCTGAAAATGTTGGCTAATTATAGGCCTAAATTTCTATAGTAAACTAGTCTTTCCTAATTTTATGACTTTATCCTTTATATAATAGAAAAATAATAGATACTATATGCCTTATAAAAAAATTTTTTCCCTTTTTAACTTTATAAGAAAGATTACAGATCATCCAGCTAAATCAAACACTATATTTTCTTTTCACTTCATTCAAAATTGGATGAATAAAGCTACACTTTTAAGTTGCTATTTTAATGTAATAAGTTTGTTTTGATGTGTTTATGCTTAATTAGTTCGATTGTCATAATTGAAAAGCACGAGATCCGTTTTACTTCATGGAGAAATTGAGAATGACCCTTACATTGGAATGAAATGGATCGTATGATAATATATTTTGCAATGTCATTATCATCACTTCCAAAACACTTTGGTAATTAGGTCTTTCACATCTAACTGTAATGCTTTTTTACAATTCAGTTAATTCAATTTTCTCTGTTACAGCAGTATTTTACAATAAGTGAATTTGCTGAAACTGATCTAATTTATCCCCGCTTACAATATTATTAAGTATTTCACTATAGCATGACTTAACCTTGCTATCAGAACATTATTCCATAATTTCTCTACTTTGTCATATTATTTGCCTCTTTCTTAACAAATAAGCAAATATATGTTCAGTTAATATCATCTTCAATAAGATTCAATAATCAAATATGTTTTATTTTAGAAAATTGAATAAGTATTCTATTTATTACAAAACAGAAAGGTTTTTTGTTATTATAAAATGTGAAATAATTCAATATAAAGTTAAAACTACAGTTTCTGTTGGATCACGAAGCGAGTATAGGCATAATTGTAATAGAGAAATTATGGATTAAAGCTTTGATAATAAAATAAGCCACGCCTTGCTGGAATATTTACTAATTTGAGTGGATAACTCTAGAATATACTTTTCAAATTAGTATTAGTGAATGCCTTAAACATAAAAATTATATTATAATTTTTGGGTTATGAATTAATTTGTTTTCAGATTATTTTCGATGATTTGAAAAGAGCCATAGGTATACAATACGACCGTTTTAACAAAACTCATGTCGTAAGTGCCAAAAAAGAGATTATTATCTCGGCTGGTTCTATAAACACACCTCAACTATTAATGCTGTCAGGAATTGGACCGAAAGAGGATTTAGAAAAATTTGAAGTAAATAAATTTTTATTATCTAAAATTATCAACATTATCTCAAATTATTATGTAAATAAATTTTATATTTTATTCAACTTTATTAGATACCAATCATATCAGAACTTCCTGTAGGTTTAAATCTTCAAGATCATATTTTCCCCCACGGTGTAAATTTCTTGATTGATAAACCTGTTTCGAACGTTGCCTACCGAACAAGCTCACCAACTAACAGTATTCTTTATTATGCTGCTGGAAAAGGTAAGTTTAGAGTTGTTATCAAATGTTAAAATTTCAGTTGGCACTAAATATGAATTTTCACGAAGGACCTTGGACATTGTCTAATGGACTCGAAGGGATCGCTTTTATAAATACACAATACTCAAACGTATCGGAAGATTTTCCTGATATTCAGATACATTTTTCTTCGGGAAGCATATCTTCCGATGGAGGAAGCGTTCAAAAGGAAGCAATTGGATTGGAAGAGAAAGTAAGTTTTATAAAAATATGGGAAGGTACTGCTGCGTGGAAATTTTAATCGACTTACCTTTATCTTTTAGGTGTGGAAAAATTATTATGAACCATTTTCTTTCCGAGACACATTTTCCTTTCTTCCTGTTTTACTTCATCCCAAAAGTCGAGGATATGTGAAATTAAAGAGTGCTAATCCATACGAATATCCAATTATCGAACCAAATTACCTCTCCAAACCTGAAGACGTTCTAGTTCTTATTGATGGTAAATTTCCTATAAAAACATAATGTTAATATTTAGAAAATTTCAATGACTTCCGAAATTTAATTTGTATTCAGTTTTTACAGTAGAGCATCGATTATCCGACTTAATTCTGGACTGGGGTTGGTCGGATAACTGAAAAACGGATAACGGAAAAGTATGAAAAAATACATTATTAGTATAGTATATTAGTATATCCCATGTAATTAGTATATTACTATATAGCGATTAAATAAAATTAAGCCTCGTTTAAATACTGGCCGCCTTTCATGGTCGAGCCACGTTGCCAGTTAAAACGCAAAAATTTAACAAAAATAATATTAAAGTAGCCAAGACATAGCCAAATATTGTAGCACCACATCACTAGCGGACATTTGAATTTGCCGACTAGGACGCGGTCGGTTAATCGATGTGGCAGTTGATCGGGGTCGGATAATCGATGCTCTACTGTAATATTAAAATTCTATTTGATTTTATTTGAATATAGGAATAAAGAAATGTATAGAATTGGGTAACTTAGAACCGTTTAAGAAATATGGAGCTCGAATCTTCCCAACAACTGTACCAGGGTGTGAAGAATTTAAAAAATATGAGGATGAGTACCTGGAATGTATGGTTAGAACTATGACAACGACTATGTTTCATCCTGTTGGAACTTGTAAAATGGGTGCAGTTGATGATCCGACAACTGTTGTAGATCCTGAATTAAGGTAATGATTATCATTACAATGTTATATGTCGGTATTTATTATTATACCGGAGTATATAAATTAATGTTGTTTAACAAACATATTACCTCCACATTTTTCAGAGTAAAAGGTGTATCTGGTTTGCGTGTCGTCGATGGTTCTATCATGCCAACTATAGTAACAGGAAATACTAACGCTCCAATAATGATGATAGCGGAAAAAGCAGCCGATATGATTTTAGGATTAAAATCATCAAATAAACACGATAATTTCCTGTAACTGTATTAATTTATTGTGTATAATTGAATTAAATTATTAGCATAACGAAATGTAATCTTATTAACTGTCAAAAATGTATTTATTTATTTATTTATTTTATACTGAATAGTCGATTGATAATGTTTTAGAAAAAGTTCTACATTTATATGTAATTTAGTTTATATGATTTTTTATATTTAAGTTAATTTTATATAATTTATTATTTAGAAAATCAGGCAAGAAGCAAATTTATAAGAACGTTAAATAATAAATTTAAAAATTTCTAATATCTTTTATTTTGTTTTCCCTTAAAGTTTAAACTAACTGAAATTTTATATTAAACTAGCTGACCCGGCCACACGTTGTTGTGGCTCAAAATGTATCTATTATAAATGTATAACACTTCCCTCGTAGGGGAAATTTCAAAAAATCCCTTCTTACTGTAATTCTCTTGACGTACCTATTAAAACGCAATCAAAACCGCATGCAAAATAGTATAAATAGAAGCCGAATTCTTCACAGTAAGCCTTAATCCTGTTCCTCTCCCCGCTGGGGAATATCGAAAAATCCCTTTTTAGTGTATATTCTGTTGACGTAACCTATTAAAACGCAATTAAAAACGCAAAAAACGCATGCAAAATAGTATAAATAGAAGCCGAGTTCTTCACAGTAAGCCTTAATCCTGTTCCTCTCCCCGCTGGGGAATATCGAAAAATCCCTTTTTAGTGTATATTCTGTTGACGTAACCTATTAAAACGCAATTAAAAACGCAAAAAACGCATGCAAAATAGTATAAATAGAAGCCGAGTTCTTCACAGTAAGCCTTAATCCTGTTCCTCTCCCCGCTGGGGAATATCGAAAAATCCCTTTTTAGTGTATATTCTGTTGACGTAACCTATTAAAACGCAATTAAAAACGCAAAAAACGCATGCAAAATAGTATAAATAGAAGCCGAGTTCTTCACAGTAAGCCTTAATCCTGTTCCTCTCCCCGCTGGGGAATATCGAAAAATCCCTTTTTAGTGTATATTCTGTTGACGTAACCTATTAAAACGCAATTAAAAACGCAAAAAACGCATGCAAAATAGAATAAATAGAAGCCGAGTTCTTCACAGTAAGCCTTAATCTCGTCCATCTCCCTCCAGTAGGGGGAATTTCGACATGTATATTATATAAAAACACGTGAGTATTTGAATGCAACGTTGTGTCAAAATTTCAAAGGAATCGGTAGGAACAAACAAACGTTATACTTTATTTATATACATAGATAGAAAATGATCTGCTTTAGTTTATTCTCACAAAAGCATAATGCCTCACAGAAAAGCAAACTTAGGTCGTCTGAAGTTAGCGCCATCTGTTGGACATAAAAGTCTTAATCCATATATAAATATATTTTTGAAAGGGGGAAAATGATGATCTTCACATATGCCACAAACCTTCGCGGAAGTGTATTAAACAACTTCCCAAAGTTTCATGGCAATCGGATAAATGGTGTGGTAAAGCATAAAGGACAAACACACACACACACACACAGACATACATTCGTTTTTATATATATAGATAACTACGTGAAAGATACTCTTAATGTTAAATAAACTTCTTAAAAATTTATTGTAGTAAATTATGTGTTTTCATTGATGTAATAATACATTTTGTAATTAGTTTTATAAATTTTTCATCGACTTATTCTTTGTAAAAATTACCTTACTTATATTTAAAGTTAAGGACATAAAATTGACTGAATTGATTGAGCTATTTTTATTATGATTTATACGATTTTAATTGTGCGCGTACTTAATAGACTTTGTCTTTCAAATTTAAGTTTTATTCATATATTTTTATCTACAACTTGAATTTTTTAACAAAGATTTATTTATATCTAAAAAGATAATACGTTACGATTTATTTACTGCATATATATTAGAAATAATTAATGATAATTTTTTCATATTTAAAATCATTGCTTTCTTGTTTATGAGATTGAATGAACAACAGATTAAAAATATAATCGTTATAAAGGAAAATATCCACGTTATTTATTTTCTAAATATATCATTTTAAATTCTGTTCACTCCTATATTTAATCTTACAATTTAAGTTTTCTTTTATATTTTTTATTTATTTATTTTTTTATTAAATTAAATAAATTTATTTATTTATTATTTATTTATTAGAAAAACTCCATACATAAAATTAATTTTTAGGAGGAGAAGTTACATTAATTACTTTAGTTAATAAATTATATTTATACCAAATGGACTCAACTGAGTAGTTGATGGAGAATAATCCATGAATTCTATCTGCTGGATCTTTACAAATACCATTATTAATACAAAGAACATTATTAGAAGGTATTGATAAACGTAAATAATCAAGATCCTCACAATCAAACATATAGTGATTTAAGGTCGCATTTCCTTTCTTACAATACGGGCACATATCTGGTGAACGTAGATCAATACACAAATGTTTCCATGTTAAACGGAACTTATTTAGCCTAATCTGTATGATCGTGTTTTTAATAATAAACGGTTACTGCTGATAATAAATGTAAAAACATCGGTGGTTGTCTAATATTTCTGAGTACCATGGATAGTATTTAGCCTTAAGGACCCTGTCACCTTCTTCTATCAAGAAAACATTGTTAAACTCTTGTAAAATTGTATTTGTATAATATTTCAAAACTTCAGGGGATGAATCTATTAAGGAGAGTGAGATACCAATTCTATTAAATAGACTCTCCAGTTTAGTGAACCAACTATATTTCAGTGATCTGGTCGATGAAAATTTCTTCAAGGTAAAATAAGCCTCACATTCCAGAGATGATGGGTCAGAGATTATGTTCCCCAGAAAATTTAAGGTTAGTTTAACAAAATGTTTCCGGGTAAAGTCTAGGCCCAATTCAGATCTAATTGCATACGATGGGATCGATCTCTCAAGACCAAAAAGACGACGAAAGAACATCAGTTCTATAGAGTCAATGTCATCAAAACAAAAAGGCCCCCAAAAGGGCAGACCATAAGACCAACTTGAAGTAAATAGAGAAGCTGCAAGTTTCTTACACAAAGCCATATGGCTGTTCTTAACCCGTCTCAAAATATCTATTACAACATTTATTTTAGAGAATGCTTTACCTTTCACGTAAGATATGTAATTCTGGAACGAGCCAGTAGCTGAGAAACGAATCCCCAAATATGTAGCTTCATTAACAACACTAATTCCTCTTCCATTTAAGAAAACTTGTCAGCCTTTCTCAACCTCCCACCGTGTCTAAAAATCATTATTTTCGACTTGAATAAATTAATACGTAAACCCAAGGTAGAAGAATAATTATATAACCTGTCCAATTTCCTTTGTAAATAGATCGGGGTAGTGGATAACACTACTGTATCATCGGCAAATTGAAGTAAATGTACTTCGTAATCGCCCAGAGAAATGGAATCTTTACTTAAATCATCAAAAACTTGTACCATATCATTAACGTAGCAATTAAACAATATTGGACTTAAAGAATCTCCTTGTGGTAAACCCTTTTCTATAAAAAAAAAAACATCAGTAAGCCCAGCACTAGTGGAAATCCTTGCTTTCAGTCCTGAAAATAAACAATGAATTATATCAATAAACTTATCCAAATTAAAAATGCTTGGGATTTCTAATAACAGAATCTTCAAAACAACACTGTCAAAAGCTTTTTCGTAGTCTATAAAGGCCGCAAGTAAACGTTGTCTCTTCTTTGAAAGTTGTCTACAAATAATGGAGTGAAAAATTAGAATATTGCTCAAAGTACAGTACTCTTCCGAGGTTGGAAAGCGAATTGCACTGGTTGAATCAAATTCCGTTCTCTTAACCAATTACCCAATCTTTTAGACAAAATAGATGTAAAAATTTTCCGAACTACAGGTAACAGCGAAATTGGTCGAAAGTTTGCGGGCTCATCTGTTGGACCTTTTTTACGAATAACTTTTATCTTTACCTCCAATCACGATTCCGGAATTTTAGCAGTGTCATAAACCCGATTAAATAACTTGACTAAATAAGGAACCAAAGTAGTCCTAGAGTAAACAATTAAAGACGGAGAAACACTATCCACCCCGGGAGCCGAGCGAATTCGCATCTTTTGAATTGTATTCATCTCTGAATCAGAGATAGGAAGGTCTAAGATAGGATCAACTACAAGAGGAGTCATCAATAAGGACGGAATCGGAGGTAAATTCAACGTATTTAAAATAACCTAAAAGCGCACAATTCGAGCATGAAGTTAAGAATTTTACTCGTTATAAATGATATTTAGATGTAATAAAAGCACAATAAACCCCAAGATATGAAAATTAGTGTATTCATTTTTGGAACGTACACGTTTTTATCTATTCCGAAAATTGTAATAACCTAATTCGTCCGCTTCTTAGCTTCTATTTTTAGTGCTTTTATTTGAATGTTTTAATACTACTACAAGATCCGTCGACTAATCTTGTTGCAGGCTTATTAAGAACAATAGGCCTTTGTAATTCTCTGCATGACCATAATCTGTTAACTTCATTCAGAAAATATTCGTCGTTCTTACTAGGGTACAAGAATTAAACTTGGATCAGATATTAAAAGATATGATTCCATTACAACAGATAAATAAATTGTACAAAATGAACAAAAACGTAAAGTTTTTCAGTACTTCACACGTAAAATTTTATATTACAGTAGACCCCCCTATAACACGGTAGATACGTTCCATGTTATATGAATCCGTGTTGTACGAGTCACTTAAATACATGAGCCAATTACAGCCGGCACGTGTGCAGTTTAGGGACTATGGCTGTTTGAAAGGTTTTCTTCCATAAAATTAATCTATTCTAGACTAATTTGACTCAGCATTTCCAAATCACGTATAATTTTTGGGAATAATCCATATAATCTATGCTATAAACAAAAAATTGTAGGATTACTTACCGAGTGTGCACCGTTCGAGGACGCCATTGCTTAAGCTTGTTTTCGTCGCGGAGCGGCTCATCGAACGGCGGGCGCGTGTTTTTTGATCAGCGAATTTTTTGCAGAAAAATAACTTAACTTTGGAGACATCATTAATAAAAATATAATTTTTATGGCCGTTGAATAATAAATGTTTTTTTAGTAGGTCCAGTGCTCGTTTAAACTCAACGGTTTGTACAATATCCGCTATTGGTCCAGATTCGATTAATCCTGTCGCGACACGAGTCGGCGATGACGTTTTACCGTGTAATACGAGTCTCTTTTAGCGTGTGATACGAATACGATCGCAATTTTTTCGCCGTGTTATACGAATACGTGTTATAGGGGAATCTACTGTATTTTTAAAATTATGTGTGGATAAATATAATTTCATGGAAGAAAATAAATCTATCGTATTCTATTATATAAATTTAGCTAAAGAGTCTACATATAATAATATGAGAAATTAATTAAAACTACTGTATTATGTCAGATGTACCGTACAGTACTTAACGTAAGCAATAAATTTGTGATATTTGTAAATAAATATTGATTTATACACTCAAAAATCATTTATTAATTACTTTTACGTTTGTCATATTTAATTAAATAAATTAATTTGTTATAAAGTTGATTCGGAATATCTAATACAGAAACTATAGTGAATTAAACGATATTTTATTTATTTTTTATACAAAAATCGCTCTTAAAAACTTCTATCTGTGGGCAGTATGAGGGACTTTGTAAATCAACCCATCGTGTGTTCGATCAGGCTCACAATTGGGATGCGGAACGAAAAAAATTAATTATCAATTTGTAAACTGCATCAATTTTGTATAAATTACTTTAATTTTTAAGCATTTAAGCATGTAACTTTTAAATAGAATTGTACTAAACATAGATTATTACTTTTGTAGTCTCTGTACAATAGAAATGGAAGAGAAATCTTCAAATATTTAGGCAATTAAATTGATTTTTGTACTAACTAAAACATGTGTTTAACTTTTTCTGAAAGAAAGAAGTTTTGAAATTTCTTTTTTCTTTTGTAGATAAAAGTATAACCAAACATATAAAGCCACTGAAATTAAAAGCAATTAAAATCATTTAACATTATATTATGCATGATGTTAAGAAATATACATTTACATTTGTGTGTGTTTAGAACAGTTTCCTGATAGAAGGACTCAAACAAAACAGTTTCTTGTTGGGATTCTGAATGTGAGGAATTTCCATAATTCCTTGGGAATTATGGAAATTCCTCACATTCAGAGCCAAGGCGTTAAATTCTAACTGTATCGCTAATCCAAATACGTTAGGAAACACTGCTCTGGAGAACTCGGGTTCGAGTTTAAATGGGGAACCTCCGAAAATTTTCTCGAATTCCTCACCCGAGAACCTTCATTCCATTATGGACTTGAAATAAACGCCCTGTCAGTGCCTACAAGGCGAAGAGTAAATAAATTAACAACACACGCAGCAATTTCATATTCTTAAGATGCACACTTAGTTAATGACAGCACTCTATTAATAATACATTGAAATGAGAATCCACGACTTATATTTTTATATATTATTAATAATGTATAATAAAGTGCTTAGCATATTAAAAATAAAGAAAAAAATTCCTAATAATGTACAGTAAATAATAAGCTGGCAGCAATTTTTATACCAGTATTATTAACTATTAAAAGAACGGGTAGCATCAGAAATCATCCTGAGCACAAAAGTAATAAATTCTCCAACACCTTATTTGCTAAGGAACGTTTTCAAATCTGCACGCCGCCGTTATAAATCGAACGTTTTCAAACATTAGAACAATATTTAGATAGAAAGAATGGACAGCTTCGTCGAAAACAGAAATATTCAGCAAAATACTATTTTGGAGTTTCTGTTTATTTCAAATCAACCTTATCCCTGGATCATGTTCGAAGATGGCTTTCCACATAATTTTCCAAAATCTCCTTTCTATATGCTAACAAAAGTTCAATTTTTCATTATATGTATTCACATCTTTCGGAAGCATTTTAAACCCGAATACTTAATAAATCTATTTATTCCATTAATTAATTATCTCGGATTGCGCTATATATTTCAAGTGAGTATTTATTTATTTTTTGATATATTCTTTATTTTGGTATTACCATTTTACAATAATATTTCTTCTTCAGATATTTTATTATTTGACATTCGTTAGTCTGCTGAATAGATGCTGGTGGCCCAATTATCTCTGGTTTAATTACAGAATAGCAGGAACATATTATCCATATACTTCGGTATTCATTATAAATTTAATCGTTATCTTAAAACTACTAAATTGTCATTAAGAAGAAAAGGAAGTTTCCATTTAGAAAATGCGTAGAAATTTCTAGGTTCGAATTCTTTTATATTATTTCGTATACTTTATTTTTTTTAAGGTTTTAATACTTATAGATCCATTTAAAAGCCGTACTCGGGTGCCTGTTATAAGTACTGTACATCACATCCCAAGCATAAAATGAAAAGAAGTCATCATTTTGATCACTTAGAATGGATCATCGTATATTTTTGTACGTTAATCTATTACTGTACTAGCATTTAAAATGGAATTTTACTTGAATAAATATAAGCAGAAGAAAACATACTTTTGAAAAAAGAATACATTATATAAATTTCATCAAATTTATGTATTCGATAGAGAATAAAAATAAGAAAAGTAAAATAAATTTGCTTCTGGTTAATTGATTAACATGAGTAATGACCTTTCATATTATACGATGTGGCCTGTAATGGTCATGCCTACTCCTAAAGGATCTGATTGTCACAGCCGGCCAGCACGAGCGTAGTATAGGGTTTGATCTCAGAAAAATTAAGGAGAGTCTTGATCGACATACAATATTATTCCAAAAATCATATACAGTCGAACCTGCTTATCTCGAATCTCACGGAAACAAGAAAATAATTCGAAATATTGAGGTTCCTACACAACAGTAATAGGTTTTAGATATTAATGGTGCGGTTTTTTTATATATTGTTTAAGTATCAATTTCCCTTGAAAAAATTTCTTTTTTTCAAAAAAATTAATCGATTTAACATCACAGTTAGTTTAATCGTTGTTATTTCGTCTGTACCGCATTTCATCAGAGACAAAGACTATTGGGTTTTATTCTCAACATTTTTTATTCCACTATACATTTCGGGTGCAATCTTTTCCGTCTATTTTGCGTCCCTCATCAGGTGTTACATTCCTACAATTGGTAGAGAACACATTTGTTACATTGATTATTGTAGTTGGGTTTTTTTTATATATACAAGTTATAAAATCAGTTAAAAATAGAGGACAGGAGCAATCTAAAACACCAAATAAGAAATGACATAAAAAGACTAGAAAACAACACTAAACTAGGTGAAAAAATGCTAAGTGATAGAGGAGGAAAAGATTACTCAAAAAAATGCATAATATTAAAAAATTATTTAAAGAAAAATAACCTAAACCTAATCAAAGCTGATAAAACCAACCAAATTATCATTGTTAATAAAGAATGGGAAAAAAAGAAAAACTCAGAAATAATCCTAACAGATGACTTTGTTGAACTAACCGAAGACCCAAAAGATGAAATTAAAAAATGAATGAAAAAAGAAATTACGAAACTATACAAAAAGATAACACCAGGGGGAAAAAACAAATACTCAACTACAAAGACATTAGAAAACCACAACTTAAAATCCGTCTTAAAACACACAAACCAGGAGAGATATGCAGACCACTAGTGGACTTTAAAAACACGATATTATCTAACCTAGAATTGTTCATAAAGAAAAAACTAAAAATAGTACCATACTCAACCTACTCTATAAAAAACACCGACGAATTAATAAGGAAACTAATGACGGTTAAAATGAAACCAACACACAGGTTATTAAGTTTGGACATAATTTCTATGTACCCATCAATAAAATGGGAACTCATTGAGGAGAGCCTACGCAAGATGGACATACATAACTGGCTACTAGAACTAATAAAATACAGTTTTTACAATAATTACTACCATATAGAGGAAAAAATATATAGACAAAAAAATGGCATTAGTATGGGAACAATAATCGGACCGAAACTCGCCGAAATATGCATGACAGAAATAGATAAAAAATTAGCAAACACAAATGGGATAACCTTTATGGCTAGATATGTAGATGATATAATAATAATATACGACAAAGCAATAACCAATGAAAATATAATATGCAACTATGCAAACACACTAAGCAATGCAATAAAATTTAAAAGTGAAACTGAAAGTAAAAAAGCAAAAAATTATCTAGACATAACTATAACCAGGGAAAGAAACATCATCAACATAAAACCATACAAAAAAAGCAGCAATGTGGACAAAATCCTTAACTATAAATCGTATTGCCCCATAACTATTAAAAGAAACAACTTTATAACAGCATTGTCTAAAATATGGAACAGAACATCTAAAGTTAAAGAGAGAGAAAAACAAAAAAATGACCTAATAAATACTTTTATTCTAAACGATTACCCAAACAGATTATTAAAAAAATGGACAACTGAATTTATTAAAAACAGATTCAACGTCAAAAATAACAATGAGAATATTACATATACGTCTTTCCCCTATATTAAAGACACATATGAAAAATACAGAAAAGTCTTCGGAAAAAATGGTATTATAATAGCAGCCAAACTAAAAAATAAAATTAAAAACAGCATCAACATCAATGAAAAATGAAAACAAACTCGACGAAACAAGAGTGGTGTATGAAATAAAATGTACATGCAAAAAACCAGTAATATACATAGGAGAAACAGGAAGACAACTAAAGACCAGAATTAAAGAACATGAAGCAGCAATCAGACTCAAATATAACCAATCACAATGGACCAATCACTGCAGCAAATTCGGATGCACAATCGATAAAAAAAAAAATATATAAAAATAATCCACCGAGAGAAGGACAACTACTTACGTAAATTCAAAGAACACTTTGCAATAGTCAATAAAAGCAACACAATAAACTTAAACAACGGCATGGAGATAGATGTGGTGTGGGAGGAAATGGGAAGGACTTAAGAAACAAAAATAAACTGAAAGGACCGTTAGAAATGCCTCGGGGGACGCTGACATCAACACCTCGTAACAGAATGGTCTTAAAAAAAAGGTTAGTTCCGAATATTATTAACAATAATACAACTTGAAATAATCTCTTGTAATAATTTGTGTTAAATTAATCTAAATAATTGTAATAATTCCTTATGACTAGTACAAAAAAACTGTAATAATCTTTTATAACTTGTATATATAAAAAAACCCAACTACAATAATCAATGTAACAAATGTGTTTTCTACCAATTGTAGAAATGTAACACCTGATGAGGGGCGCAAAATAGACGGAAAAGATTGCACCCGAAATGCATAGTGGAATAAAAAATGATGAGAATAAAACCCAATAGTCTTTGTCTCTGATGAAATGCGGTACAGACGAAATAACAACGATTAAACTAACTGTGATGTTAAATCGATTAATTTTTTTGAAAAAAAGAAATTTTTTCAAGGGAAATTGATATTTAAACAAGTAATAGGTTTGATTGGAGGTACGGTATTTTATTAATGACAGTAAACTTATAATTACCATTATTAATTAAATTAAGCGATATTACAATTTAAAAAAATTTCTATAGATATACAGTAAAATATTTTTATTCAATTTTTTGGTTAATGTGAGCCTGGGTATACAAAATGGCGGCATTTCCGGTAACCTCGATGGCAAGTGTTTTTAGAAAAGAAATGTAGATGGCGCTGATAGTAATGATGCCTTCGTATGCAAATGTCCATCAAAAGTTTCCATGGTCGAGAGAATAAGAAGTATTTCAATCACTTTTACGATTATAATTTTATTAAATATTTTACTAGATCTCAGGAAGAAAGTGCCTCATTTGCCCCTCTCTGTGTACGCCCATGTACAGTAGATCAAAGAACTTTATTTATTCAGAAATGCATATTTATTTATATAAAAGTAGATCAATAAATAACCAGCCAGGACAACCAACCCTGCTGTTGCCCTTGTCTGGTTATTTATTGATCTACCCTTGTATTAAAATAATTTGTCTAATTCATTACTACGACAATTTCTTTAACTCTCCTTAATAATTCTTTTAAAATTCTTGCATCATTATTGTAAGAAAAGCTTAAATTACTACATAAAAAACTTATTTGTGTGGGAAAATAAATAAATACAATTTTTCATTTTATTTTTCTTGTATTATATTTTTATAATTCCATTAAATGCGAAAAATAGTATTAAAAACAATATTTTCAAGTATTTCTGATTTTAATCCAAGGTTATTTTGAAATGTTTTAAATAATAATTTCTTCCGAGAATTATCGCAAAAAGAATAAAGGTGTAATTAATTTTTGTTTATTAATTACTTTATAGAAGTAGAACTTCTTTATAAATTATATTAAATAAAAGATTTTGAAGGACATATTTAATGATTTTAATGCAAATTATAAAGAGGAAATTAAGATCGGCGAATCGATTTATTTTATAATTGAAGTATGATTGGAAATGACACAAAATAAAAGACGTATGATTTAATAATTATCGTGTGAAATATCATACGTCATATTATACGACATTACGGCGTGAATTATTCAATTATACGTCATTTATAACGTATAATTTAATAATTATTCTTGCGTAAAAATACTAAGACAACAATTAAAAGTTTGAATTTTTACCATAGCAACATGGCATAAGTTAAATAAAAAAATTACCCATCGAAAAAAGAATTATGCAAAAAGAGAGTGGCGCGTTATAGCTTCATGGGGCCCAGGAGAATTTGAATTAGGAGGCCCCACGTATAGTGTTGACTTCAGACATTTTTCATCGGGAATTTCTTGGGGAAATATTTTCTTATAAATTGGTTTCGGGCCCCTGTTGATGAGGTTCCCAGGCAATTGTTCTTTTTGCTCATAGGATAACGTGCCGCTGCAAAAAAGAACAAAGGAAAAATTCAGAAGCATGTACATTCTTGTCACTAATTATTAATTCGCACATGCTTTAAAACTTAAAAATAAATATATTTTTTTTTAATCTGTCAGTCACTTTTACACCCTTCAAATCTACGTTTATGGAAGTTTCCCGAATATCGTTTTCGTGATTATAATGAAGCTCGCATTTTCATGAAAATGTTTTAAAATATTTTAAATTTCTGCAAATGGAACAAGGTATAAGGGACCTCATTGCAACATAGGAATTACACGCAAACTCAGGATTATTTAGATTTTAAGCAATGAAGTTCACACAAACAAGTTGTAGCCATTTAAAATCCTTCTTTCATTCCAGTCAGGGACTGATAGCGGACGACTCGAAGAAATTGGTGAGCAAAAACAATGCAACCTCCAACAGTGCTCATCACATGTGAGCAAACACACAGATTCAAGAAAGAATCGACAATTATATAATTTCAATTTAAAAAAAAAATTGGATGGGAAGGTTCCGGATCCATCAAACTGTTGCCAAAAACGGTTTGCTTGCATGAAGCGCCGCATGTAGTATCATGAAGTTTGCGTGCGAGCATTCGACCCAAGCAATTGTATATAGTCATATTGCTTTTAACAGTAAATAAAAGCTTTCCCTTAACGGTGCTGTTTATGATTGATTCATCATCCACTACCATCATTAACAAAACTTTGTTATACTACCTCACACAGTGGAACACACAGCCAATATTTTTAATGTGCAATAATTAGATTAAGAATAGTTTCATTGTTTTGATTTTTTTTAAATTTATGCATTAAAAATATATTTTAAGTTAATAAAGTGTATGCATCTAATTAATTTTTTTACAAACAAGCACCCTTAAATGTTTTATACCTCTCTATCCTATCCTATTCTATTCATTGGGGGGGTGTGCTAGTCGTCGGAAGTGTTAGCGAACTTTTTAGCGGAGCTTGATAAGTGCGAATTAAAGAATTTGCAAAGCATAATTAGTTATTATATGATGGTTCTAAAGAAGCGGACATGTATAAATAGGTTATCTCTAGGTTTAATTATAAGTTTATTGTTAATTGCCGGGATTGGAATCAAATCCAGGGCCTATCTCTCGATCCCCACAACAAACGAGTCAAATGGATATGCAAAGAAGGGGGCTAGGCAGAATACGCAAGGATAATTTGAAAGAAAAGGAAAAAGAAAATCAATTGAACGACTTAATTAGCCAAGACTATCAACAAATAGAAAAAAAGCTAGACAAGAGCAGTCCAGTGACTTCGAGAACCACGAAAATTAATGAATATTTTGAAACAGTAAGACAAAGAATTACAGGTACAGGACGAATCTCAATACTCATTGAAATCGATATACGAGCTGATACAGAATAAATTTTCGCAGCTCCAAAATGAACTTCAAGGAGTTAGAATAGAGGTTAATTTTTTAAAAGAAGAAAACAAGTATTTACATGGAGAGCTGTCTCAACTATCCAACAAAATAGAAGAAATGGAGAAAATATCAAATAATAACATCTTAAGCCTGATGAGTTTATAATATATCACCAAACGATCACCTAAATATCGGGCGACAATATGGGCCCGATATTTAGGGGCCGTCCATAAATTACGTAAGGTATTTTCGGGTGGGTGGGGGTCAAGGATTTCTTACGATTTCTTACTCAGAGATAGGGGGTAATAGATCTCGTCTTACGTAATATTCTTATTTTTATTTTTTCATCTCGTTGAGTGGTGGAGTTTTGAATTTGGCTTTAATTTGGCGGTTTCTATTAACAACGCTCGTTGTACTAACGCCATCAAGTGTGACGTGATAGAATAATAACGCTAGCAGACACATTTTTTATCATGGGAGAAAGGCCGTGTAGTTGTTTCTATCTCTTTTTTTTATTTTTATTTGAATAAGTGCACCACTCCTATGGGTATATAACACTAAGTATACATAAACCGAAATACATGATACAAAGTAAACATAAAATTAGTATTCGGTTTTTAGTGAAAACTAAAATGTAAAACTAGAAATTAGAAATTATAGATAATCTTATCTTCCATGTTTTTTGAACATAATTATAAAAAGCATCAAACAGTGGCTTCTGAACAAGCTTATCGAGTGGACATGGCCACCTGAAAAAAAGCATAAAGATTTCTAATTTCAGAATAAGTCTTTCTTGATCGTAAATTGGACAATAATAGATCATATGGTGGACGGTGTCTAGGTTTTCTGGAGAGCAAAAGCAAGAGGCAGTTTCTGTCCGGTTATACATGCTCAATAAGTAGTTGAGCAGTAGCAAACGTTAAATCTCTAAGTGGTGATGAGAACCTGCATTCAACACTAGGAAAATAAAGTTTTGTTATTCTACCAGTTTTACTGCTCAGCTATTGTTGATTCCAATTTTGCATAGCGTTGTCATAAATATAATTTTTAAGGCTACTGCGTGAGAGAAGGATGTGAGTGTAGTCCAAGTCAGTGTCCTTTGCAGCTGATTTAGCCTCAAAGTCTGCTTTTTCATTTCCTAGTATGTCAGTACGTCCAGAAACAAATATAAAAGTTATCTTATTTACAAGATTTTTAATATGTTGCTGGATATATGTGATTTTATTGCTATTGTAATTGGGATTTAATAGAGCTTTTAGGACAGACTAAGAATCACTATAAATGTTGATAGACAGAGTTTTGTTTGATAGTAAAGTGGCCCACTGAACAGCTTGGTAGACAGCATCTTCTTCAGCTTGATATGTTGAGGTATCTGTACCTTCTAACATATTTTGAGCAAAATATGTCAGTTTGGAGGAAGATACAGATTCTTGAGCCAACACGAAGGGTGCTTTTAACCCATCTGTGTTGATATTAATGTCTGCATGGTTATCCATGGAGGAAGCAGATGACACCAAATGTACAATACCCTGGGGGTAACTTTGTTTACAGGGTGATGATAGAAATAGGGTAATTGCAATTTGGTAGCATTTGAACAGCCGTAGATAGGAGTAGAGACTGTTGTTGAGCCTTGATGTTTGTAGTTCTGATGTAGTAGTTCAGAACCTTTTCTACAATACATGTGGCAAAGGAAGGAGCTCTGCTAGAATCAGAGAGGCATTAGTAGAAACAGTTCTGCAGCACTTTGAAATTTTGATTGCAAACTGTCTTTGAAGAGAGAGTAATTTACTTGCTACTGAATTTTCACTAGTTACATGATCCCAGCTAGAGGCCGCGTAAAGTAGCATTGGTTGTGTTGCCCCATTATATAGAGTTTTATAAGCTTTACAATTTAGTCCCCTGGTGCACCAAGCACATTTTAGCAGCATGTAGTTTATTTTCTTGGCCTTAGCCAAGATGTAACCAATATGGCAACGGAATGTGGTTTCTATTATCTCTTGTTTTATTTTGTATGACGTTTCTGTTTACACGTGCACTAACTGGTCGATTCGTCAATGTTTTTTGCGTCGTTTTGTGAAAATTAAAATTAATATAAAAATGAATATTATAATGTTGATTAATGATAATAATAAAAAGATTGTTAATATTTAAAAAATAAAGTTCTTAAAATAAATTGTTCATTCGAATTTATTAAATTTTTATATTTTTAAATTTGTTCACATAGTCTTTTATAAATAATAGTACATATTAATTAACTAATTAATAATTATATATTTTGGACCTAAGGTTTTTAGGGTTTCATTAAAAAATTTATTTTTGTTAAAATATTTCTATAAAATTAGGCCTAAATATTACATAAAATAGGGAAGGGGAGGGGATCAAAGAAAATATTACGGTTTCTTACACAGGGGTGGGTGGGGGTCCAGAATGGCTAAAATCGCCCTTACGTAATTTATGAACGGCCCTTTAAAATGATTAGAACAAAGTAATTTGTCACTAGGAGTAGACGTTAGGCGCCATCTCTTAAGTAAATTAATAATTATAATTAAATAAATAAATTATTTAATAATTTATTTATTTAATTATAATTATTAATTTACTTAAGAGATGGCGCCTAACGTCTACCTCTAGTGACAAATTACTTTGTACTAATCATTTAACTAGCCATATTGTAGCCCGATATTTAGGCGATCGTTTGGTGATATAGGAGAAAATATCTAAGAACAACTGTCAAGCGCAAAGTACGTTGGAATTTGAAATAGATAAGCTGGCTAATGAGCAAAATAAGAAAAATATTATAATTATAAACTTTCCGTTTAACTCGTCTGATTATGTTAAGGAAATCAATCAGTTTATAATAAAAGATTTGGGAATATCTAACAGTTACATAGAAAATTTTATTAGATTAACCAACGACAAAACTAAAGGTTAATGTTACCTATGGTGCCAAAATGGCGGCTCGTCTCTGATTCCAGCCAATAGAAGAAAGGAAACAGTGGGGACGCACATTCTAACCTAACCTATTCTAATAATTTGGTTGGTAATGATTATGGTAATTTATTAGAATAGTTTAGGTTAGGTTAGAACGTGCGTCCTCACTGTTTTCTTTCTTCAATTTCCTTCAATCAGAGACGAGCCGCCATTTTGGCCCCATAGCTAACATTAACCAAGAAAGATAATTTTAGTGATGAGGAGCGGAGGAAAACAATACAACAGATTTATGTAAGAGATGAAGGATGAGAGGGAAAAAATTGTTAGCAATAATTAAACAAGAAAAACTCAAGGGTAATAAAATAATTGTAAGAGATGATTATTATATTAAGGACAATAAGAAATATTCATATAATACCAATCTGGATAGAGTGATTGAATTGGAGGGAGTTTTGTGAAGAAATCAACAAAAATCCCTTTGAAATGTGCCCTAGTTTTACAGAAGTTATTATTAATTTTCCTCATGATAGACACTGACAAGGGAATGTCGGAGTGTCTTCTAATAAATTTTAATAAAATTTAGTTAATGATTACGTTAAAAGTATACAAACTCTATATTAAATTTGTAATGTTTACTAAAAGTGTTAATCAGGATTAATAGCCATCAAATGTCGTAATATGCAAATTTTTAGAAGTGAAAGGGTCGCGGAGGAAGACGGCGCTATTACATTTAAGAATAAATTCTAGAATTTTCGAAAATGGGAGAATTAAATGTAAATATTCAAAACATTATAGCAGAATTTAAACATTTATGTGATAACGTTTGGCCTACAGAAAATATTTGTAGGTCTAATATTTCAGACGTTGATAAACAGGTAGCCAAACTGTTTTTAATGCATTTAGCGATATTTTAAGTAGTTATATAAGTAGAGATGACGAATAGTTTTGTCAGATGGAAAATAATAATTTGATTACAGATAGGTCTATTTCAGATAATAAAATAACACGTCCGCTTCTAGAGAAAGAAATTGATAACGCAGACACTGACTGTGAATTAGGATATTTAGATGATGATGCAAAATCCGATAAGAATGTAATCTCAACAAAACGAAAAGAAGAAATTCTTAACTTGCATAAGAAACACCCAAAATGGAAATTACACACATTACAGCGGAAAGGAGCTAAAGAATTAAAACGTTTTAGTGATTTATATAAATGGGAAAAACAATTTAAATCTCGAAAGCATAGAATTGAAACGTTAAAAATCATTAAAGAACATACTAATCAAATGTCTGACGAAGCTCGAGGCAGCTATAAAATTGTTAAAGGAAATCAATTAAAAATATGGGCATTACAGAAATTTCTTCAACTGAATAGTTCAATTAAGTTTACAGCTAGTAATTCTTGGGTTGCAAAATTTAAAAAAGAATATAGATTAGTATCTCGAAAGATTACAAAACTTGCAAATAAAACAGAAATAGTGAACGAAAAGAATATTTTAGTAAAAGCTGCGCAATTTCAAACAACCGTAAAAAATTTATTGCCATGTTATTCGCATAACTTCATATTCAATACGGATCAGTGTGGTTTTTCATACGAAATGGTTTCACCAAGAACACTTTCATATAGAGGAGAAAAAAATACTATTGGATTTGCACATTCTCCAAGTAATAAAGTTATGCATTCCTACACTGTTCAATATTTAATTAATGCTAACGGACAAGTTGTAGGTAATGTATTTATTTGCTTACAAGAGGCTCGTGGAACCTTTGGACCTAGAGTTCAAACATCGCTGTTCAATGCCCCAAACGTAACTGTTACAGCTAGCTCATCTGGCAAATTATCTACAGCAATTATTACAAACTATGCGAAAAAATTCAGCATTGAAGATCGCATTAAGCATTGTTTATTTGCTTCAGCCATGCCAATCATTCAGGAACTCTGTCGACATTTTTCAGTGTAATGGTTACAGTTTTTATACCTTCTTATATATTTCTATCTTTCTTTAAAATTATGTTTCTTTTAGTAGTATTCTCATTTCTACACGGGTTATTTATTATTCCGGTCTTTTTATCTTCAATGCATTATATAGTGCGCTCATTGACAAGTAAAAACAAAAACAGAACTGAACATTACTCGAAAAGTACCAAAGAAAACCGTAATAAGGAATTGTTGACTGTTCTATCTTCAGTATAGAAAAACGGCAATTAAAGCATCAGAATTTCGATAAGGTTAGTTCTATTCAATCTTATACACTTGAAATATTCTGGAATTATTGTCAGGATATTTGCAGTTTATTTTAGGAAAGTAAATATATATATTTTTAATATAAATCAACAGGAGATGATACTTATAAGTGAAAAAATAGATTTTTTTAATCTATCATTATTATTTCATTTTTGACTCTCCACCCTGTCGACACTAATAGGACCAATTTATGTATGATTATACATTTATTTATTACGGGTTTGGTCAAGTCTACAATGGACACGAGGGCCCGATATATCTGGGACAGATCATCCATGATAAAATTTCTGGAGTATCACGCTCGAGGATTCGATTCCTGGTCCTCCAGACTGCCTTAACCGGCCGTCAGTCCGTCTTTAAGCTAAACAACTGTTTGTAATAATTAAACCAATCGGTCAGAGAAATCTCTTGGTCTGGTATACTCTTGACCCGGCGAAAACGACTAACCCGATACCAAAAAGTCCTAGAGTCTCTAGTCCCAGCCAACAGCAAGGCACAATTACAAAAAAACTTCCTCTTTTTCGCCCTAATAAATGAATTATATTGTTTTAAATTTAGAAAGGAAGCCAAATCAGCCTGACTATTAGACCTACGAAATTTGCCCAGGGCAATATTCCTCGCTCTCTTCTGGATATAGCAAGACCTATCAAACCAAGAGGGACGAGTCTTCCTGTATGGTTCAACACCTTCAATTAACACATTTAAACTCCTTGCTATAAAGCAATGATTCTCAAAGTGGGGGTCGTGAAAAATATTTGAGGGGGTCGCTGAAAAATTGATGCCAGATCAATTTTTTCAAATATTTTATAAATTTACTATGGATTCATGTTTAAAAATAATAGAAATAAAAAATATATAAAATAATTTTTACTTAAATAAATTGCACATATAAATAATAAAAATAATTTAAATATTTAAATACGAGCTTAACCCCCTCCCTCCGGGACGTTTTTTGACCAATACTTATTCTTCGGGGGGTCCTTTGAAATTTTTAAGTGCAGAAGGGGGGTCGCGGTCCAAAAAGTTTGAGAAACACTGCTACAGAGCATAGCTCGGAAATAATTAAACCATAGAGATCATCAACAGAGTCTGAATCAAAGTTTATATTCCGGAAGCTATGCGATACTGCATCACCAAAAGATTCTATTTTAGAATCATTCCAAACAAATCGAGTCTTGATGGAATGAGGCCCATCACCGAAGGAAAATCTGTTTCCAATCGATAACTGTAATTCCACTGGAAAATGAGCAGAAGATGAGAGAGAACCAACACGAAGGGATTCAACAATGTGGACCAGATTCTGAGAAATGACTATAAAATCTATAACAGAGCTACCCACTTTCGACAAAAAAGTTAATTCACCTGGAAAATCTCCCCTACTACGACCATTGAGGAGAATGAGATCGTGTTCAATTAACCAACGCAGAAACTGTCTCCCGGCTGTATCGACCTTTAAATCCTTTGACTGTCTGACGTCGAAGATATTAGGAGAAGCTACATTCAAATGTGAATCAAATTCCTCGCCAATATGGACGTTAAAATCACCCATTATCACAGTTCCGTGGTAATACGAAGACCAGGAATTCAAAATAGAAGAAAACAAATCTAGACGTAAGCATTGCTGCCTTAGCGAAGTGGCATATACTACCAGCACCAATATATTCCTAGGTTCGGAAGCCGAATAATGTGATAAACCAATCACCATCAAATCAGGATAAGTTTCCAATAACTCGAAGGGCCCTCTAACTTCATCAAAAAAGAACAAAATTCCACCGTGAGGCCTACCCGGGCCCGATGGTTTTTCAGCTGGAATCATAAAATATTTCCAATTAACTGGAAGAGACTTTGCAAGGAAATCGCCATCTATTGAGACCATCCAGGTCTCAACAAGGGCCAAACAAATTAAATCAAGTCATTTTAATCATATGATCCAACAGTGAGCGCTTGTTGCCAAACCCACAGCAATTCCAAAAAAACAACGAATTCGAATAACAACCTGAACTAGACTGGACCGGACACGATAAAGTTGGAAGTCTCTCCAAACCTTCACTTTTACGGGAAGGAAAATTCAAAATAAAAAAGAGACAGGAACTTCTATTAATCGCTGCCCCGAGATGGAATACGTAAATCTCTTATCGTCAACGTATAGTACGTCATCTCGCAAAAAAACACGACGACCAGCTTCCCGATAGTCTTTTAAAAAAGTAACCAAGTTTTTACGGCGAACTCCCGAATTAAACGAAAGATCCGTCACCAGTCTAAACTTTACCGGTCTTTCCCTACCTTCTTGTTGAATTTTCGTTCGAAATTTTTGCAGTAAATAATTACTACATTTTCAAGACGGTAACTGGATACAATAGAATTCCCGAGCTTTACCTCGCAAACGGGAAATACCGACAATATTATGTCCCGATAGGTCAGCCGCATCAAATTCCTTAGATAGTAAATTAATAATATGATCCTTCATGTCTAACTCGTGCGGAATACTATAATTAAACAACATTAAATCGCTTCTGTTGGAAGCATTAACTTGTCTATCGTAGGCAAAGGAGTGTAACTCACCAATGTCGTCCAAAGGAATTTGTTGTTGCTGTTCCACTTTGTCTAATCGCGAACAAACTTTAGCAAAGTCAGTTTCCAGTTTCTTTACAAAGGACAATGTTGACTGGTTAGCCATTTCCAAGTTGGCGAGCCTAACTTCGATACACTTCAACTGCATCATTACTGCACTCAATATAGACTCCAAATATTGCCGTAAGGATGACATTTCTTCTCTATCTGAATCCGGAGGAGATTGTCTCTTAAAATAATATTCCAATTTTGGATATTTTGCACCGGGATCACTCGGTAAACGATGGTGTTTAATTCCCTTCCGTTCTTCTTGGGTGGGATTTAACACTCCCGGAGGAGTACGTGGAAACATTTCCGAAAAAAGTAGAACTAATAATAGCACAGAATGGCGCTAACTCCGACGACCTAAGTTTGCTTTTCTGTGAGGCATTATGCTATTCTGTGAGAATGGACTAAAGCAGATCATTTTTCTACCTATTTATATAAATAAAATATAACGTTTGTTTGTTCCTACCGATTCCTTTGAAATTTTGACACAACGTTGTATTCGAATACGCACGTATTTTTATATAATATACATGTCGAAATTCCCCCTACTGGGGGTAGATGGACAGGATTAAGACTTACCGCGAAGAACTCGGCTTCTATTACACTATTTTACATGCGGTTTTTTGCGTTTTTAATTGCGTTTTAATATGTTACGTCAACATAATATACACTAAAAAGAGATTTTTCGATATTTTCTTGCGGGGGAGAGGGACAGGATTAAGGCTTACTGTGAAGAACTCGACTTTTCTTATACTATTTTAGATGCGTGTTTGATTGCGTTTTAATAGGGTACGTCAAGAGAATGTACAATCAATCAATCAATTTTATTTGCTGCAAAAAGAGAATGCACACTAAGAAGGGATTTTTTGAAATTCACCCCACGGAGAAAGTGTTATACATTTAGAATAGATTCATTTTGAGCCACAACAACGCGTGGCCGGGTCTGCTAGTATTTTCTAAAATTTTTAACCACTTTTCAATTGAACTCAGCCCTTTTGTCAAGTTTTCACAGCTTCGAGAATTTTTTCTTCACCTTGTATAATTGTTATGACCATCGATTCCGGTAGATCAAACTTCTTTGCCAATTCACAAATTTTCATTTTTGTATCGAAGTCTTTAAAGTAACTTGTTAACTTTACATTCCAAAGATAAAGCTTTTCTTTTCCTGTTTGATGCAGAAGAATCAGTTCTACTTCGTTTGGATGATATAGTAGAGTCTCTCAAGTCTCTGTAGATATAACAAACACAGAAATAAATAACACGAAATAAATTGTAGCTATGCGTCAATTCCGAGCGACATGTCCGAACATGTAAGCTGAACGATAGTGTAATAGAAGTGAGTAATCAATAGTTGCGTGGCGCTCAAATAAAAGACTAATCGACGAGATTTCAAAATCGCGTAACTCCGGGTTTGCGTAAGTCGGGGTAGCGTAAGTCGAGGTATTACTGTATATATAACAAGTAACAACTATAATTTAACAAATGAATAACAAGCACCAGCAATTATGTTCTCATAAGATTTATTTTTCTATATTAGTAAAAGCACATCATTATAATTTTTCAAAAAATGATTTTCTTTACTTCCTTTTACCTCTACATTTTATGTTTGAAGCACAATTATCAGGAAGACCGTAACACCAACACACGTCACCCTAGTAGGTACAATATCCACTATCAGCTTTATTCTCTTTGCAGAGTTTGTTGCAGTATTGGTCTTTCTCACAATGTGTTCTGAAACCTTCTCTGTTCATAACATATCCGTCTTTCTTACAATTTACATCTAAATAGATATAAAACAGTCTTTATACATTTAAGTTTAATCATTGTTTTACCTAAATTATACTAATTGAATAAAATAAATAGTTGCACGCTTGATCTCATGTCGCTCTTTACACTATTTTATTTACTGGAGACAATAGTAGAATTTGAAAACAAGTATAATTAAGTACATTTAAAATAAATAAACCACATTTATTTAATTTCTTTAAACTGCTTTCCGGTAAAATATATCAAATAGTGTTAGCACACGGTGTGATCAATTGTGTAACTATTTTTCTGACTCATTATATGAAACTATTGATTCATTAATATTACAACTCTCTATTTATTTTTACTAAGTAACTATATATGTAAAAATTTTTTACATATATTACCCTATTTTTACCCTATATTAATAGAGCTGCAGCCAAAATCAAAATAAAATAATTCATTTTGAGTCTTCTGATAAAGTATGAATTTTTCGAAGATGGCTTCTTCGAATTAATCTTTTCAACTCTACAGAAAGAGAATACATAAGACACATATAGGGGAATAATTATATTAGATAATAAAAATTATTTAATTTGAAGAAATAAAGTAATATTGCGATAATTATCCATTAAACTTATTCCTAAAAGCTATTATTATCACTGAAAGTACGACACGACAGCAAAGAAAACAATAAATTCGTATTGGTAAGTAAATAATTGCTTAATAATAAAATAAACTTTGTTAAAATTAAAAATTAATTAAAATATTTTATTTTACTAATTATTAAACTAGAAGAGACCCGCCTAGTTTGAAATTAAACAATATAGCAACTCTACTTTAACGACATACTGTTGAAACGTATTCAAAACAGCACGGAACGAAATAAATGTAAAATCAATTTTTCGAATGCAAGAAGCATTTAGCGGAATAAGAGTGCACAGACAACAAATATTACAGTTGAACTGTCTGTTCCTTCAAAAAATATGCATTGTTCATGCTAACATAAAAGCAATTTCAACAACGAATTCATCCCTGCGTAGCTGAATCCACGTTCATTACACGAAGAATAAGAAAAAAGTTTTGATTTGACGTAGATGATTTGGTAAGAGTACTTTTAACTCCATTTCTGTACAATAAATCACGCTTTTCTATAGAAAATTTATTAAAAGTTAAGACTGATGTGTACAAAAAATTTTGCATTCATACTTTTGCTCAATTGTAGATTCAAATTTTGCTTTACAATTTTTATCTATTAATCAGCGACCGACATTAAACAGATTTCACTTTACAAAACAATTCGTTGTTAATTTTTTGAGCGTATCTTCATAAGTCAGAGAAAGTTTTGTCAGTGATCGATGTTCAAAGAAACCACACTACCACTAAATATGATTTTTACAAATATGTACAACTAGACCTGGCCAATGTCTTGACGAAGAAAAATTTTGAAATTAGATTACATTCGGCATGTAACTTTACATTCGGCATGTATAAAGAAATTATATTTCTTTATACATGCAGAATGTAAAGTCGTCGGGCGAGATGTCAATAGATTTAACAATTGCTGTTAAGTTACACATTGCTACGAAGGCTTTTTATTTTGACCTTTAAAAGCTGAATTTATCATGCTCGACGTCGTGACAATAGAAACTTTTCAAAACTCGCACCTGTTTTCTAAGGCCGAGCATGCGCGCGTTTTAATTAGTCTCTGGGGTTTTCTACGCTGCTGGCTGCATATATAAATATTTTAAACATTTCTTAACGTTTTTGCCGGCATTTCCAAAAGACATGCAGTTTTCAAACTACTTAGACCGAAAATTAAAAGCATACAGACACATGCTGTTTGCGTGCTGTGAATATGAACATAATATGTTTAATCTATACATTAGCTTGTTTTCCATACCTATATTGTTCTGAATACGAGAAACTTTATAAATTGTAGAATAACATCGAATGGCACGAAAAATTTGAAAAATTTAGTTTTTTTCCAAGTTAAAATCATTAACGAAAACGACTAATAATGAGACCAAAATCACGGTTATCAGATACATTTTACTTTAAACAAACAGGTCGTACGTAATTACCCATTTTTCCTTAAAGGTGTGTAACCTATAATTTTGCAATATGAAAATAAAATACTTTATCTTTACAGAAACACAAGTATATACGATGCTGGAAAAAAAAATTAAATGAAAGAAAGAATATATGAATTGTTTCGCATTTATTCTAAGATATTTAAGCATAAGATTTTTTGAATAATTCATGATGATGTCCAATAATAGTGTTCCCGTATTCGATTCCCCAATGAACAATTTTTGACACTGTACACTGGTGGCTGAGTGTATAAAGCCACTAAACACAGGTAGTTTATCGCGAATTCCCGTCTGGCCAATAGGCTTGCCGCATAGAGCTTTCCGGATTTTTTTCACTTGTAGTAAATGAACTCGGAGACACCTGACTAGACAGTCGCTCACGTGTCGCGTTGAATAACACCAATTCAATTACGCAGAGTGACCATTACGAACCCAAAATTAGAAGTTACAAGATGCATTTTGTATGCATTTTGAAACTTCTACTTTGAAAATAACTGATCGAAATTCGGGCCGGGCCATATTACATTAATGCTCGGCTCCTCCCGTGTTCAATCCCAGAGACAATCTTAACCGCTTCGGACATCTATCGTCATTTTAGCGATATTAATGAAAATGTTTCTTGTTATTAACATTTAGAATATTATTGTGTACAGGCACAATGAAGTGACATTTTTCTCAACACTAGGCTAGTTGTAGGCTAGTAGCATCAACAAATTTAGAATATTTTTAAAAATTCATCTCTACCCTCAAAATTAAAATATTTATTATTTTTTAATAATTAATAATATATAAATTACTTTTTAATAAAATGTTATAACAGATGGCGCCACCTAATTTAACTTTGTACTAGTGTTTCTTAGAGTGATTATTAAATATATAAGTACTTTTTCGCAAAGTTACGAATGTTGTTACTGGTTTACATTTTTATTTGAAATCGGCAACTCAATCCACGAGAATGGGTGTTTCTACCTTTATGTGTGGAAGAAAGCACAGCTATTGAAAGAAGCCAGGGAAAATTGTGGACCTGGACGCATTGGTGTAAAACAGAACCGAGAAAACCAGTAGTAAATGCACTAAAATCTATACCTGCTTAGTACTACAGATAGAAACTTTTATAAAATGTACACTATATACACCTACTATAATTTAACAAATAAATAACAAGCAGCAGTAATTATGTTCACATAAGATTTATTTTCCTATATCAGTAAAAGACAGATCATTATATATTTTTAAAAGTTGATTATGTTTACTTTCCATATTGAAGACATTTATCATCCACTTATAGGTGCATCATCAGGAAGACCGTAGCACCAACAATATAGAGAATGTGGACAATATCCACTTCCAGCTTTCATGCTTTTGCAGGCTTTGTCGCAATCTGAGCTATACCAACAAGGAAGACGGAAGTTATCACTAGTCACTGGGTAACCGTCTTTGTTACAATTTACATCTAAATAAATATAAAACAGTCTTTATACATTTAAGTTTAATCATTGTTTTACCTAAATTATACTAATCGAATAAAATAAGTAGTTGCACGCTTGATCTCATGGCGCTCTTTACACTATTTTATTTACTGGAGACAGAATAGTAAAATTTGAAAACAAGTATAATTAAGTACATTTAAAATAAATGAACCACATTTATTTAATTTCTTTAAACTGCTTTCCGGTAAAATATATCAAATAGTGTCAGCACACGGTGTGATCAATTGTGTAACTATTTTTCTGACTCATTATATAAAACTATTGATTCATTAATATTAGAACTCTATTTATTTTTACTAAATAAATATAGTATAATATACTATTATATAGTATGAAAAAAATATTTGTTGTTACTAAGAAAATGTATATTATGTAAAAATTTTTACCCAATATTAATAGAGCTGCAACGAAACTCAATATAAAATAATTCATTTTAAGTCTTCTAATGAAGTATGATTCTTCAAAGATGGCTTCTTCGAATTGATCTTTTGAACTCTATTTATACAAAGATAATACATAAAACACATATGGGCGAATAATTTATATCGGATAATAAAAACAATTTAATCTAAAGTAATAAAGTAATATTGCGATAATTATCCATTAAATTTATACCTAAAAGCTTTTATTATCACGTAAAGTGCGACACGACAGCTGAGAAAACAATAAATTCGTATTGGTAAGTAAATAATTGCTTAATAATAAAATAAACTCTGTTGAAATCAAAAATTAATTAAAATGTTCAATTTTATTAATTATTAAACTAGAAGAGACTCGCCTAGTTTGAAATAAAACAATATAGCAACTCTACTTTAATGACATATTCTTGAAACGTATTCAAAAGATTGTACTAAAAAGAATTTTATTTTTCACTGAAGATGAATATTGGCGTTCCTGAAAAATTTCTATTCTAGAAGAATTTTCATAATAAAAAAATAACACATTATTGTAAACTGATAAAAAAAACTTTTATTATAGAAAACAGTAAATTACTTACTCTATATTTAATAGGCATAATAGACAAACACCCATTTCAGCATGGAATATTTAAATGTATATATTCGTCAGCCCGCTCCTTCGGCTTCAATTTTTTCTTGTTACTGTATTCTGGTTACAAAATCAAAACTAGAAACACACTTTTACTTATCGGTGTAAAAGATAAATTAAAAAACGTCGTAATTTACAGTTAAAATTTGTCATTTAAATATGTAACACGAATGCGTAAAAAGTGCATAGATATAATAATACATTTTATTAAACAATAGCATTTCTATTGAAGAGTTGGGCCAGACAGAGGTTACTTGTAACCTACTAAAGGTAGTTTTTAGCGATTCATTAGTCTATGGGCGATTGCAACTTCACATATAAGACAAACAACGATTTTTTCAGTCTATATTTTTAGTAGAAGTCGTATCTTATATTGCAAAAATACGGTATTTTATTCAGAATTGACAAAATACAGTAGTGAACCGAAAATCGAAATAAATTGGGGACTCGGGTTGTTCAGATTAGGGATTTGTTCTGATTACGGGCTATGTACGAAAAAATATATTAACCTGTCCGATGTTCAAATTTTTCTCCGTTGCGTGTCGCTTCGCGTTGAATTTTCGTCCATTTTAAGCCTAACGAAAATTTTTATAAAAATAATCGAGGCTATCGTATCGGTAAAAATTATTTCTGCATTTTGTACAAACAAAATAAATATATTGAAGAATATAAAAACATGAAAATTATACTTTAGAAGTAAATTTAGTATCAAAAACGATCGATTCAGCACGACACAATCCGACTGAAAATCGTGCCGATTACCGGCGATTCCGATTACTGGGGTGCCGATTTACGAGTCTCTACTGTAATTTCATAATTGATTTTTTATTAATTTTTAATTATTTAATAATAGAATTTATTTATAAATTCGTAATCATTTACACAATACGAAGAATTGTATTTTAACAATTGAAAAGAACTTTAAACATTTTAATATGTATTGTACGGTACATAAATAGTCAATTGGTTTTTTAAATTTTTTATTACTATTGAAGATAATAAATTCTAATTTTCGTTTATTTAAACAAAACTGTCGTGAAAAAAGTAAAAATTGTACTAAAAAGTGACAATAAACATTACTTTTTGAATTATGTTTGAAAAATTTATTTCTTGACGCCAATTCTGTATTCGGGCAGTATGGCTGAGTATTGTTTATACTTTTTACCTCTTTTATGGCGTCTGTAAATGTCATAGATTTTAAGAAATGCTTAATACGATTTAAGCTCAGATACGAATTAAGTTTACCGTAATATTTAAACTATTTTTCAATAACTAATAACTCTGTTCTATATCGCAAGAACTAATTATGATTTCTTTATATCAATCGTCATTCATCTGTTTTAATAATCAACATCAGTTATATATTTTCGCATTATAGAAATGCTAAAATCACGTCAAATTCACTTGATTTAATTTCTATTACAAAACGTGTTAAAAATTTACAAAATTAAAAAATGAAAAATCGATATGTAAAAAGTATTACTTATTAGCATATTCTCAGTAATTAGTTTTTAAGAAAATAATTCTAGTTTACGAAGAATCTAAATTTCTTCTAATGTATATTTATTAATTCACTTTAAGAACAAGCCTTTCAATAAGCAAATCTAAGCATCCAGGAAAATAGCAACTATTTATTATTAAATATTAATAATGTTAAAAACGTATTGTCGAATACAAAATAGCTTCCACGGCGAAAATATTTAAATAGTGTAAAGCAGCCAGATTATACGCTGCCAGATTTTAAATACGCTCATTTGTTGAACATCTCACCACCATTATAAACAATTTTATGAACATCTCACGTTTTGGTATTGGAATACATAAAATTTTGCTATAGTAGTTGTTAAACGAATGATTATTTACAGTTAATGCATGCTATAAAAAATCAACACGATTAATCAAAAAAAAGTCGTTCTGCCATCTAGTGAAAGAAAATCAAATAAAATTCACGGATTTCCTCGCATATTAAGCGAAAATATATGACATTATCGGTAAATGTAATAATTCGTTTATAACGCGTGACTTTTCTATTAAGTCGATTCTTTCCATAGACAGACTAACACATATAACTGGCGACATCCGACGGAGAGCGGTTAAGGTGACAGCCTACTGCTCTGAGAGACCAGGAATCGAATATAAACGGATAAAATCATTTTAGTCATTTTTCAAAGCGTGGTTCATTTCCATATGTCGGGTCAGATCTCTCACCAACAGCCACTTTATTGTGAGCCTGGCCGCATTAGTGAAGAAGAGATCCGACAAAACCCGTAGTAGACTTGCTAAAAAGAAAACGCTGTTAAAGCCCATAAAGAGAAACTTTTATAAAGTTTATACTGTAAACTTTACAGTATATATAACTAATATACATTAACAAATAAATATCAAGCAACAGTAATTATGTTTGCATAAGGTTTATTTTGCTATCAGTAAAGACAGATATTAACGAAAGTTGAAACTCCGTAAGAGGGAAACATCTATCAAGCGGAGTTGTAAGTGTATCATCAGGAAGACTTGTGCACTAACAATCTTCCGAGCATACTTAACAATATTCACTTTTACCTTTCAGGCCTTTGCAGACTTTGTCACAATATTTGCTTCGACAACTGTAATTGCAACCATCTTTATTAATATATTTTTATTATTTTACTGTGCCATTACAATGGAATGTTTTAAACTTTTTTTTTTTTGAATATTACGGTAAATGAGTAGCCTGCAATACAACTTCAATATAAAATCAACTTCACCGGTAAAAGACGGTTCGTTCTCTGAACACTGGTAATTCCTTCGTGAGTTTACGCCTCGCCATGACGGGCTGGCATGAGATTTCCGGATTTTCTCTACGTTTTTAATGCGAAAATAGAAGCTAGTTTCTTTTGAGACGACCTCTCGAAAACAGATCCATGAAAGCTAAGGAAACGCCGAATTTTTGTATTTTCTAAACTATAAATACATATTGTGCGATATTCATATTTTAACGTAATTGAATTAATTAAAATTAATATTTTATTACATATAAATAAGAAATAAAAAACGAAAAAGACAGTTCTGTTTCTGAGGTGCGTAAAAAGACGTAATGAAGACGTTGTTGTTTCTTATATTTTTTAAGTGTTTGTTAAGGTTATCTTCGTTTACTAAGACAATTATAATCTGATTTTGTAATTAGGTTATTGGAAGACCGATACGATACAGCAATACAATGTTAAATAATAACCGCTTTTATCTCTCTTGTCTAGCAGAGTTTGTCGCGATAGACGTTTCTAAAACATTTGTATCTGCAGTAAGATTCCTCTTATTGATATCCATTCTTCTTGCCTTCTACATCTGAATAAATATAAAAAAATTCTTACAATAAATTATAACTATGTATTAGCATCAAGGATACTCTTAATTCAAAATAAAAAAGAGTTAGGGCCTATTTAAAACTAAAAAAATTGTAACAAAAATCAAAATGAAAGAAACCATTTTGCAATTTTCTTATCAACTTTAAATCCTTCAAATTGAACTTTTTAATTATATTCATCTAGTTTAAATCACGTAATAAATAGAATCAGTTTTATGTAATAAAATAATATTGCAATAATTATCCATTACATTTAGAGGAAACTTTTATTATTTTATATAACTTTAACAGTTTACATTAACACGCCAGCTGAGAAAACGATCAACTTTTATTGGTAATTAAAGAAATGTGGTAAAGCGAAGTTGTCAAAAGTGAAAACTCATCAAAGTGTAATATAATATTAATTGTTAAACTATAGGAGACAACTTGATAATAAAATAAAATGATAAAACGAATAAAGTATATTTTAATGATATAACTTTGAAAATTATTAAATAAGATTGCATTCATTAACGACTTATTAGTGAAGCGAATATCGTCATTGCATCATCTTAATTAAATAACTTCAAAATTAAATAATTAAAAATTAATGCAAAATAAATGTATTTAAACTGATAAGAAAAATTAGCAGCAACCGTGTTGCATTGAGAATTTTTCCCGCGAAATCATGGCAAGAATATTTTTGTTTAGTTGTTAAATTTTTTCGGTTGTAGTAAAGAGAATAAAATTTGCGTACTGCGTTTTTTCATACTTTTTTATGTTTATCGATTTACGACATAACATTTTGACCACGTTAATTTGAAATTAAATTTTTCGTAGATTCAGGTTCGTGGATATGCTAATTTACTGTAATATTTTTATGTGTTTTGTTTAAAATATTAACATTTAAGAATAACCATTTGCTATATTTTTCGGTGCTTAGATTTCCTTATTTTTTGTATTTATAATTTATATCTACCAACTTTTCTATATAACCAATTGTTGTTAATCCATTGGCTCATGTTTGAAGAGTGTGGCGACGAATTTCAGCTTATCCGATAAAAGAACCTAGTTTACTTTCTCTTATACACAACCCTTGAGACAGTAACAATTCGGAAGAAATTAAAACAATCATTTTAACGTTTCAAAAAATAACTCAATAAATTACAGTTTAACACAACAATAATCAATTTTTTGAAATAAGAAAAAAAAACTAGATTCATAAAAATTATAGATTTTTTTAAAGATTAATTCTGACATGCATAGTTCCATAACTATTAATATATAAAAGTGTACACAGATTCTATAGATACTCTGTATAATTATTACTAAATTTATTATTTTGTATATTCTGACAGGAAATTATATTCACGAGTTGTGACCATGTGCCTGTTATCAATAAAATTACTTTATGTCAGTAATTTTAATAAAATCAAAATATAAACTTTGTTTATTTTATAATCTTCACAAACGGATTATCTTAACTGAAATTTCACATAATAATAATTCTACAGATTTATCGAAAGGCTGATTCTTAAAGCGAATTAATAAATCTACATTAGACAAATTTAGATTTCTCATAAACTAGAATTATTTTTTTGGTGTGGTGTAAAGGATTAAAAGATAGACTCAAAAATGTAAAAATTTTTTGTAAATAGTCTAAACTTCATAATATATAGAATTTTTTTTTTTAAAAACTAATTACTAAGAATTTGCTAGTAGACACAGTTCCATACATGTCAATTTTTAATATTTTAATTCTGTAAATTTTTAATACAGTACGTTTTGTAATAGAAAGTAACTCAATTCAAATTGACATGATTTCGGCATTTTTATAATGCGAAAATATATAGCTGATGTTGATTTTTTAAACTGATGTATAGAAATCTTTACTAGTTGTTGATAAATAGAACAAAGTTATTACTTATTGAAAAGTGATTTAAATATTTCGGTAAACGTAATTCGTACCTGCGCGTAAATCGTATTACAGCATTTCTTAACTCTCATGGCATTAAGAGACGACCTTAGAGGTAAAAAGTAGAAACAATACTTTGCCATACTATTTGAATGGGCGTCAAGAAATGAATTTTTCAAAAAGGATTCAAAAAGTAATGTTTTTCGTCACTTTTTGGTAAAATTTTTACTTTTTTTCATAAGAGTTTTGTTGATATGAACGAAAATTACTGTACAAGTTGCTTTCTTTAATAATAATAAACAAATTAAAAATTCAATTAACTATTTATGTACAGTACAACACATATTAAGATTTTAAATTTCTGTTCATTTCTTAAAATACAACTTTTCTTATTGTGTTAATGTTTACGAATTTATAAATAAATGTTATTTTTAAATAAGTACAAATTAATAAAGATATATTTATTGAATTATTCGTCAATTCTCAATAAAATACCGTATTTTTCGCAACATAAGATATGACTTTTATTAAAAATATAGGCTGAAAAAATCGGCGTTTGTCTTGTATGTAAAGTTACAATCTCTCATAGACTAATGAGTTGCTAAAGACAGCCTTTAGTAGGCTACAAGTAATTTCTATCTGGCCCAACTCTTCAATCGGAATGAATTTTTTAATTAAATCTATTATTATATCTAAGCATTCATGTTTCATGTTAAATAATTCATGTTAAATAATTAAATGGGAAATTTGAACTGTATATTACGACATATTTTAATTTATCTTTCACACCGATAAGTAAAAGTGTGTTTCTAGTTTTGTTTTTGTAACCAGAATATATTAAAAAGTAATATTGAAGCCGAAGAAGTAGGTTGGCGAACATACATATTGTTATTTTCCTTAAAATATTATGGGCTGAAATGAGGGTTGTCTTATATGCCGGAAAATAAACAGTAACTAATTTACTATATTCTATAATAATAAAATTTTAATTAGTTAAAATAATATATATTTCTTTATTATAGATATTCCCCTCGAATAGAAATTTTCGAGAATGCCAATATTCATCTTCAAATAAAATGAAAAATGAAATTTTTTTTAGACAATCTTCTGAATACCTTTTAGCATTATGCAATTAAAGGAGAATTGTTATAATGAAACAGTTTGATGAATTTTTAATTTTAACAAAGTTTATTTAATTACTGAGCAATCATTTTATACAAATAGGAATTTATAGTTTTCCCAGCTGTCCTGTCGTACTTAAACGGAAAAATAATCGCTTTTAGGTATAAATTTAATGAATAATTATAGCAATATTGCTTCATTTTTCAAATTAAATCATTTTTATTATCTAATATAATTATTGGCCCATATGTGTTTTATGTATTCTTTTTGTATAAATTGAGTTGAAAAGATCAATTCGAAAAAGCCATCTTTGAAGAATTCATACATTATCAGAAGACTCAAAATGAATTATTTTATATTGAGTTTGGTTGCAGCTCTATTAATATCGGGTAAAAATTTTTTTTATATTTTTATTTATTGACTAAAAATAAATAGAAAGTGCTAATATTAATGAATTAATCGTTTTATAAAATGAATCAGAAAAATGGTCACACAATTCATCGCACCGTATGCTTATATTATTTGATATATTTTACCAAAAAGAAGTTTTAAGCAATAAAATTAATGTGGTATATTTTAAATGTACATAATTATACTTGATTTGCAAATTCTACTATTTTGTCTCCAGTAAATGAAATAGTATAAAGAGCATCATATGATCAAGCGTGTAGCTACTTATCTGATTCAACCCATAAAATTTAGTTAAAACAATGATTAAAGTTAAATGTATAAAGACTACTTTATATTTTTTAGATGGATATTGTAAGAAAAACGATTACCCAGTGAATACAATAGGTTGCAGATTTCTTTGTGTAACTAACAAAAGCTGCGCGAAATTCTGCGAAGACGCAAAAAGTGAAGGTGGATTCTGTCCTTGGTCTTACAGGTGTTGGTGTTACGGTCTTCCTGATGATGTATCTACAAAAGAAACTGGTTCGTCGTGTCATCTTGGGAAGTAAACATAATCAACTATTGAAAATATGTAATGATTTGCATTTTACTGATATAGGAAAATAAATCTTATGTGAACATTATTACTGTTGCTTGTTATTTATTTGTTAAATTATAATTAGCATATATAGTGGACATTTTATAAAAGTTCCACTGTGTGAGTACTGAGAGAGTTCTGTTTTCAGCAAGTCCACTATGGATTTTGTCGGATCTGTTCTTTATCAATGTGGCCAGGCCCACAATGAAGTAGATGTTGTTGAGAAATGTGACTCGACATATGGGAATCAACCACGCTTTGAAAAATTTCTGGGATGATTTTACCCGTATGTATTTGATTCCCAGCCTCTCGGAGGATTAAGTGCCATTCTAACACCCGCCGACCGGATGTCTTCACTTATAAGTTTTATAGTCTTTCTATGGAAACAATCGAATTGAGTAAAAAAAAATTAAAAAAACCACGAGTGTTAAACCAATCACCACATTTCCTAATAATGTCAGACCTTTTCGGTTAACACGTGATATTGGCATTTCCCAGTGTCACGTATTAAATTGTTCAATATGTAATGAAACTGACAATATTTGTCACAAAATACTGTCGCTGACAATACAAAACATAAACGGATTCAATGAGAGGAAATATCTGTTGAATTACTTATTCTTTATTTCATAATCTTAACTAAATAACACATTCATTTAACTACTACAGTTTATTTTCTTCTGAACAATACATTTTGTAAAGAAAGAGTTTGGGTGTTTGATTCGTATATTTAATATATGTAGATGTATGTATTAATTAATCAAAATTAAATATAATATCGGATAATGAAGTACAAATAATATACAGTAGGCTAATATAATGATATTAAAATAAATCATAATATACAGTAAGCTATATCTAATATAGTGTGTTTAATTTTAAAACGATCCGATTTCCAAATAAAGTGATCGTTGAACATTTGATGAAAACATGTGAGATAATATAACACATCTGCAAATAGAGTGCCTCCCGGGAAGACTTTGAATGAGAAACTGGCCCCTATTTTAATTTAGACACGTGAAGAAAACCGGAAAATTTTACGTGGCCAGCTCGTTGTTCAAGTGAACCAACCACAGTTTAAAATAGTTTAGTTTGTTTATTTTCTGTTACTGGTAGCATTCATCGTCGTTAAACATTTCTGCCATTTTTCAACAATATCCCATGAGTCAGTGCGCGATGTGAATGCGTGGCGCAACGTGCTTTACTTGGAGTTTAAACGTGAAACGTGTAATTTTGCCTCCCGTACAAGTTTAACAAACCAACAAACGGCTTAACGAAGCGAACCTTACGATACTAGAATTATAAAACTTATTGTCTATCTTAATTCACATTTTATTAATAAACTAAAGATTTGCGCGTTATTCAGGCAAAATGTGACTGTTATCATTATTTGTTAATCTTTTCGATTTACGAATCACATTTCATCGAGTTTTTTCCATTTGTTCCTCAGATATCGATATTTTCAAGAGTTTAATTAATGCCAGTACAATGTCAATTGCACAGGATTTTAATCAGTGCCATTCAAACCGAAAGCCAGTACCACACGTATCATTTGCCATCCTACTCCAGAAATTCAAGGAGATTGGATCGGTCCGTGATAAGGAACGTTCAAGCCTGTGCAATCACCCTGGAATTTTTTTTCCTTTTGATAAAAACAATTTCGATGCGTTTGTCCGGTGTTAGGGGCATTCTGTTGTCTGTTCTTCAATTTCTAACAACAAAGGAAACACATCAATAACTCTGTAAGGTGAGAACTGGGTATCAGAAAAATTCAGTTTCGCTTTTGGAACTGTAACTATTGGAAATAATCCAAACCCCAAACTTTTCCGATCGAAATATTTTTCGGAATTGCTTTCTTAGTCTGTTGGAGCAGAAGGTCCCAAATCATTATGTATTGTCAGAATTGCCGTTAGACTCGACGGTTTCTCATCTAAATTTAACTGAAACGTTATTCTTTAACTCAAAGACTTAGAGAATAATGAAGAAAGATGTAGTGACGGTTAATCAAAACGCTAAAAGCAGACAGAGACAAATGTTCTGTTATACGACTATATGTCAACCCGATAAGAAACCGTCGATTCCAAATTTATTTTCGACTAACATGTGGTCTTAATACACTATGACAGGGCTTTTTGAAATTTTAGCATTCGCGACGTCCTGTTGCCTGAAAACATTTTAGGCTACGTGGTAATTCTGTTGCTTCATATTTGACATAATTTTCCTATCTCAGGTTCATAATTAATACCTTGTAAGAGTATTCACGACACCTTTAGTACCCTGCTTTCATAATGAGCATGTGTGATAAACCGTGGGCTCCAGGGCTGTTTCTAGGAACCACTTACTCGGCAACAGTCTGCAAAGATCACTCACGTTGTCGTTTCGGAGGGCTTTTTAATGAGTGGCGAGGGGAGTGTGCAAGTCGGCAGGTGTCCGTGGTTCGGGGTGACAAGAGAGAGGTTTAACAAATAAACACAGCATTTATTAGATGACTAACTGTAGACTACAGGAGGTTATAGAAGGGTTGATACGGTTTAATGTGGTTAAATATTGACAAAAATATATACGAAAAGGGTAGCAGTTAGCTATTTGTATTCGCATTAGCTGTGGAAAAAGAGTTCACAGATCGTTATCAAAAATACCTCTATGCGGGAAGGAAATGGATGCGATCGGTCCGTAAGAAGAATTGTAGTCCTTGTCTCTTGTCTTCTCAGGCAAAATCGGGGACTCGGACTAGAAGTGCGCTATGTCATGTACAAGGTCGGTTTGATTGCCCCCAGCATTCAGTAGCTTTCGCTTTTATCCTATTGTTGAACGAAAGGGGTCACGTGATCGTCAGCTATTGAGGTGACCTGCATTTCTTGACAGCTAAGTGTCAAGTTTCCCACTGGCGTGTTGTTATTAGAACCAGCTACCTCCATTTTGATACTCTATTTTTTCTATTGGGGATATTTACATTTAAATTTCAGACAAATGCGTTAAATTCGCGGATTTCACACATGCAAAGTTTTAAAATTTTAACTATAACATTTCTTTATAATATAAATATGTAAAAGCAAATACTTTTTAAACAGTTAATTCTACACTTTGAAATAAGTATTAAACAATAGTAAATATTTTTAGTATTATATAGAACGTGCTCAGCAAAATTATAAAAAATAATCTAACACCTTTATCGTTGCCGGGAAAGTTTAATTTAAAGCAAACGTTTTTGACCTATTTCATAGGTCATCATCAGGTTAAATAAACCGACAAATAAAACAGTTCCGTTCCAGAGGATCGAATACAAATATTTAAATTTCAAAAAATTGACAACGAATTAAAAAATGATAAATAATAAACAAATATTGTATAAAATTAAAAAGAAGGAATAAAATAAAAATTAAAAATAAACTCAGAAAAACTCCGAAATACAAGTATCAACTAATACTAATGCAGAACAATAAAATAAACATGTCAATTAAGAGTTCCTTGCAGAGTTTTTAACCATAAACTTCCAGGCCGATGGAAGGCCTTCAGCGTCCCTCGCATTTATACACTCCCCTTCCAGTTTGTTTTTATAAATCTCTATTTTCTCAGCGGTCCTTGCTAATGTTGGGGAGCTCACGGGTTTGATAATGTTCGCTTCATCCCATTTAACTACCGAGTTTTAGGTCTGAGCCATTTGGGATAGTACCGTGGCATTGAAACTTTTTCTAAGGTTATACTTGTGCTCCTTGAGTCTTACACTCAAACTCCTTGTCGTAACGCCGATATAATCTTTCTTAATTCCCAGCTGTGCGTTCTCGTACGGTATCCTATACACACCTGCTATTTTTTTTTATTGCTATCCTTGTCATTCCTTAAAATTTTAAATAGGTTGGGGGCTCTTTTTAGAATTATTGATGATTCATTGCGGTTCGCAATTTCTTTCATAATGCCTTTGGCATACCTGTTATAAGTGAATTTTGTGATTTTACCGGGACCTTGTTTAGAGCCTCTTGTTACGTTCTTTTCCTTTGCTCTGTCTATAACGTTGTCACAATACAGAAAGGAAAGATAAATGTTATCGCTAACTACATACACAACAGATATTAAAAATATTTTCTCATTAAAACGTTACATTTATACAAAATCAGAAATTATTAAACTTGCTTGGCAGCTGCTTTCTGCACTCCGGTGTGTGCATATATTTTGAGTCATGCGATCCTTATTTCCAATGAGTTTACAGGGCTGTAAATTGGCCGCGAACATTTATTGTGATTAAAGTTATTGCTGGAAAAGTACAAATGGTGTGTTTTTTATTTTATTGTCAAATCTCGGGTTATTAAAAAGGAACTTTTTTGAGTTGGCTACTTCTGGGCTACTTTTTTGAAAATTTTGGCTACAAACACTAAAAACATCTGGCAACGCTGCCTCGAATCAGTGATTGTGCTCTTCCGTGCCTGGACTTTCATTTGAGTTTGTTTTCTATTGCCTACTGCCAAATTTTGGAGTTCTGTCGTACTACAAAGGTAAGTTAATGTTACCCGTGGTATCGAAGATAGCGACGGGGAAATTTTTCCCCCTAGATAATAGACGCCGACGGGGAAATTTTTTTCCCTACGTTCGAGATGGCCGCGTTTCCGGTCGCCGTCTTGTCTGCACGCAAGCTAACGTGCAAACAAGATGGCGACCGTCGACGACGACGACGACGACGACGACAATAAATTATACTTAACTAGATGTTAAAAGATATTTTAAACTATTTTAAACATATATATATATAGATGGTATAAATAAACTTACATTAGCGTTGGTCCTTCGCGGTCCTTCGACGCTTTGTTGAAATCGATGTTGAAGACTCGGAAATACTTGATGTCGTCGTTCTTTTCTGTTTCTTTTTGGTAGTACTTTTCTCTGCAATCTTCTTAGTTGCCCCCCCCCGCATTCCTTTTTTTCCGAACGTTTTTCCGCTATAGGGGCTGTTGGGACTGTCGCGGGTTCCTTCCATATTGGTTCCTTTCCACGTCCGGGATATATATTCCGTAAATGTCGAACGAAGGTAAAAAAACGATCTCCTAGTTTTTTTGAAGGCCAATTCAGGTATTTTCTATACATAAATGCGTACATGTAAGAATCGGAAAGGTCTTCTGTATAGTGTTTTTTTATTTTTCAAATATCCCCACAGTCTTTCGATATTTTGGGTGTGGACTCCCGTTTTTGGATCGACGAAATTTTCGGAGTGATTAACCGTCCTGTGTGATATTTCGATTCCTTCCAATTTGTCGATATTGTAGTAGCATTTCCATTCGTCAGTCAATACAGTAGTGCCCGAATTAATAAATTTCGATATAATCCAATTGAGAGTATTTTCCGACCTGTCGTTTACTTGGCAAACGAAACAGCTTTTATCTTCTCGGCAAATGCCTCCGACGACTCATTTTGTGCTTTTAAGCTTTCTACCTTTTTCGTATTTTCTTTTACAAATAACGGTCTCGACTATTTCGACAGTTTTATTTGGTCCTCCTATTTTGAACGATAGAATATTATGTAGTGCTACTAGCATTACAAATCTGATATGGTTCGACCAATCGACTGCAGCTTTGTTAGATATTCCGGCGGCATTAGCAGAAATATTTGTAGAGCAATCGAGCGCAAGGTGATGCCATATAAACGACAAAATCGAATTCCACGATAAGTTTCCACATTTACCTTTAAACGTACCGTCGAAGGCAGAGCTGAAGTTCCAACATTTGTGGCATCTCATCGCACACGATTTTCTGTCGTTGCGATATACTACTTTGCACGGTTTGAACATTTCGAACAAATGTCTACAGTGTGCTGTAACCCCAATTTGACAGCTAATTTAAACCCTCTGTCTATTCGCGAGTCAAGTCCAAGTTCAGTATAATCGTGTTCCAACAATTGGAAAAAAGTCTGGGAAGAACATCCCGCCCAAAATTCTTGGGAATTAATATCTATATCACTCATATCTTGAGTTAAAAAAAACCTACAAATTAAATAACAAAGCTATCGTTAATAATATTATCACACAAAATGCGAATTATCTCGAAATATACAAACCTAAATCACAAAAAAAAAAAAAGACTTCTCTTACGAATAAATTTTCGGTTTTCGATAGACGTACCGCACGTCGAAACTTTCCTCTCGTCGAAAAATTAGTATTAATTTGCATAATGCGACAGATAGTACGGGTACGCCCCCAGTAGAGGGGGCGTACCCGTACTATCTGATTCGAGATTACCGGAAACGCGACCATCTTGAAAGTAGAGAGGGGAGAAATTTCCCCATCGCCGACGAGTCGCTAGGGAAAAAAATTTCCCCGTCGCCATCTTCGATACCATAGGTAATATTAACCCAAAGGTAAGCCATTTACATTTTTGCTATGCCTCGTATGTCAAAACAGAGTGATCGGGTTAGGCGTAAGCGTCAAAGTTGTCATTGATTGATTTCGCAAAGAGGTGGTATAAAAGAGGTGAAAGGTTCATTTGTCGTAAGAAAGATGCAGTTGTCAGAATTTTTCCACGAATCAAGCTTGATACAGACCCTGACAAACAAGAACAGTTCTACAAACTTCAATGCATTCTCTACATTCTATTCCATGGTGAGTTCTGCAGTATTCTTGATAGAATTGGGTGTGAAACATGGTTTGAGGCATATGAGAGAAGTGGCATTGGTGCGATAGAACAATTACAGTTTCCACAGCCAGAGGAAGAAGGCTTCCTTCCTGAGCGGATTAATGAAGACAATATACAGGAGCCATTTATGATTGCCGCTAGCTTCAGAGGTACTGCTGTCGACACAACCTTAGGCCATAGATTGGTTGATTTATTTCACAATTGGAATTCCATGTCCTTTTATTCCGACTATGGATGATGTTTCTGAGTTTTTGAAAACATATAAGAATGCTCGAAGAAGGCGAGCAGAAATAGCTGACTGTCCCCAAGTTAACTTTTCATCTGACCAACGTTTAGTTTTAGATATTGTTGATAACCGAATAAAGTCTCTAACCCTTCAGTCTATTCATTGTGAGAAGAGATTGGTTATTCAAGGTAAGGCAGGGTCTGGGAAAAGCACTGTGATGAAGGAAATTGTTCGAAGGGTCGGTTTAGTTAAAAGATCTGATGCTATAAAGATTTGTGCACACAATGGAGCAGCAGCGATCAATATTAACGGCTTTACGATCCATTCTCTTCTTCATCTTCCTATCGTTAGTACGAAATTTCTGTCTCTAAATGGAGAAGCTGCAGAGAGGTTCCAGAATGAGATGAAGTCGCTCAAATTCATCATCATCGATGAAATGTCAATGATTGGTGCAAGAATACTTTACATGATCGATAGAAGATTGAGGGAGATAAACCCCGAGAAAGATGAGCCTTTTGGTGGATTCTTTATCTATTTGTTTGGTGATTTTCGTCAGCTTCCTCCTGTTAAAGATACTCCTCTCTACTCGAGTGTTTTTTACGATGTAATGTCCCAACAAGGTAGATTCGCATTTGATTCTTTTGAGAAGTTCAGTGAACTTAGTAATTCTCATAGAAAAAATAGCGCAGATAGTTCCTTCACAGATGTCTTACAACATCTAGCTTCGGGTGATTTCTCTAATACAGATCTGAACATTCTGACGACAAGAAATCGAGCCTATTTATCCAGAGATGAACTCGATCAGTTACAAACGACAGTAGAGCTATATCCAACAAACGAGGAAGTTAAACACAGTAACGAAGACTACTTGCAGTCAACTGGGTACCCTCTTGCTTATATAGCATCTGAAAACACTCCAGATATTGCCCCGCCTTCGTCCAAAGATGACTCAGCTCTTGGGCTCTCCAAATATTTGAATCTCTCAGTTAATGCCAGAATCATGCTAAGAGTCAACTTATGGGTGCAAGGAGGTCTCGTCAATGGTTCACCAGGAACTATAGGCTACATTATATATGCTCCTAATGCTCGCCATCCAGCTCTTCTTCTGTTTATTTTAGTGGAATTAGATAGCTATCGGGGACCTTTCATCTATGGTAATCTGTTTCCAATAATCCCCATAACACGCTCTTCGAACGACGGCTGTACAGTAGAGAGTCGTAAATCGGAACCCCGGTAATCGGAATCATCGGTAATCGGAACGATTTTCAGTCGGAAAATTTAAATTTTATTACTGTATTTTCAATATATTTTGTTTGTACAGAATAAAGAAATAATTTTTAACGATACAATAGCCTCGATTATTATAAAAATTTTCGTTAGGCTTAAAATCGACGAAAATTCAACGCGAAGCGACACGCAACGGAGAAAAATTTCAACATCGGATAGGTTAAAATATTTTTTCGTACATAATCGGTAATCCGAACAAATCACTAATCTGAACAACCCCCTGTCCCCAATTGATTCGGATTTTCGACTCTCTACTGTATATCGCGATCTCGTAGACAGTTTCTCCTTATCTTAGCATACTCGATGACTATACATAAATCACAGGGATCAACTCTTCCAAAAATTAAAATAGATATAGGGAAAAAAGAAACAGCTATCGGTCTTACCTATGTTACATTGAGTCGAGTAAAAAGAATAACTGACTCAGTATTTTTAAAGCGTTACAAAAAAGATCGCTACGAGTCAATCTGTAAATGCAAGGCCCATAGTGATAGAATTTCATGAGACGTTGGCATAGCAATTAATTACTGGCTTATTCTGACTTTATATTTGTACCTTTTGAATGATTCAATAAAAATCAAACATATTGTTGAGAACGAATGATTCTTTGTTTCTTTTTCCTCTCATAATCTAGAAAATAAAAGTGCGAGCAGCTTCGTTCCGACTACACGCTCATACAGCGTTACTTAACTAGTTACTTAAAAATAACCAATATTAAAATTGCATACTTCTGTCATTTATTTTGCTTTATGTAAGTATTATTTGGTTCTAGTTATGCTACAGTTAAAGCTACCAACAGTGGCACACCTGTGGCTGTTGTCCACCTGTGCCAGCAAGGCACCTGTTTACACGGGGACCTGGAAAGTGGAAGGGGGGATGAACCAACAAAATAGTTGGAGATCCTCCCAGAGGAGAACAAATAGATTAGTGGTGCCCATATACCCCAACACCGTCTGTATTAGTCAGACACCTGTTGCCTGAAAAGAGCCCTGGTTAGTTAATCAAGAAAAACTAATTCAGATACAGACACAACAATCTCTTCCAGTAATTCACAGGTACAGTACACAAGACACAACACATGGTATATCCAAGGGAGCAGAGACAAAAACAAACGCACACTCCAACACCACTTGCCAGAAAGTAATCCAAGATGGCCGTTCACGATGTCTTCTGCTGTAGGACTACACCGACGGCAATTAAGGCAGCATGGCGACCACTATGTAAAAGAACAGCACACACTCGCAAGTATCTAAGAGCAGAACACTGCTAAGCCTAAAGCAGTAATTTTCAAACTTTTTTGATCCACCGCCCCCTTTGTCCATAAAGTAATACCCAACGCCCCTAACTCATTTTCTCTTGTGTGAGAAAGGATTGGAAATATTCTTAGAAAAACTTTTCTATGAATCTCACACTTTGTGCCCTTACTGTACAGCTAAGTGCAATGAAATTGACGCGACTTTCGATGATCGCGCAGCTCAGGGCGTTGCTCAACCGTGACGTTAGCACGAGCTACCTGTCATTAAACGCCTCCCAGGTGGACTGCATCGATTTCAAACAACGGGGACGCGGAAATCGATCGGAGGGACGCGTTATAGCACCGTCGGTTGATAATAGCAATCGCTTATCGCTTTTATAATGCTTAGCATCGGCCGTTTTTATTTTAAAATCGTAACTTTGCTTGCAAGTGATTATCAGAAATTATGATCGAATCTGTTATTTTCATACTTTTCTTTCTTTGTTACGCTTTATTTACGTTTATTTTCCTGTAATTCGAGACGATACAGCTTTAAAATAAACAGATCAGGTTCCATTTCTTAATAGATTATCTCTATTGACATCGGTTTCTTTGTAATCGGAGAGGAAGAGATTCTGTGTCAATTTCCAGTGTTTATTGCTTTTGCGGTAATCTGAGAAGTCACTTGATAAACCGCCAAGTGTTTTATTACTGTTTAAATAACTGCTCCCTCACTTGTTATTCTTAGTAATTAGAGACGGGTAAGATTGTCTGTCAAGGTCGGTGAAAGTTTATTGCTTTAGCAACAGGGTGTCATATGAGCTGCCTCCCACTCCCCGCTGTTAATGACAACAACGCGCTAAGTTCCCTGTCAGAAGTGGGTCAGATGTCAAGGTTAGTGTTTACTTGTATGGAAAAGAATGTTGTCTTTGATATTTTTGTCAGAACTGTTTCTTATTAATACTATTCCTATAACTTATTCCTGCTTCGTTTATAAAATTGTTTTTATAACGTTTTAAATCGATTTGTTTTAAAATATACTTGTATAAAGTTTGTGAATTAAAGTGTAAAAACGGCAATGAAAATGCCGTTATTTCAAGTTATAGTTATTGATAATACAATTCAACTTTGCAAAAAATGTTTTCATATGTCTTTGTTATTATTATTTTATATTATTTCATTTGTTTAATTCCATACTACTTGTAATTATGTAAAACCACTGTTATATCATTAAATTTATTTTCCGTTTATGTTTTGTCATGTTTAATGTTGAGTATTAAACACAAGATCGTGTTATTAATTAAACACTTGGCTTTATTCCCATCATTATTTAGTTGATGTTTAATGTTTTAATTACTTTTTAAGCTAACGTGACTGGACATACGAATGGCAGCTTCCCTCGCATTTCATAGAATTTCTACGTGAAAGTTATCATTGCAGGCGTAAAGTTGCCTCTGTAAAGTTTTTTTATCCATGAGAGACGCCATTCAGGAACCATCAAAAGCTATACATTTTTCTAAGCATTATTTTCGAAAGAAGCCTTCTAATGAAGGGGTTAAACTATTGGATCTAATGGTGTTTTGAAATAGAATGAAAATAAGTAGTTTACATGGCATTTCGGTAGATGAATATCGAAAATTGGCCTTTCTCTTGAACTGATCTAGTCTCCCGTTAATTGCATATAGAAAAGAAATCAATTGGATAGCAACGACAGGAAATTGTAACTAATATGTTACTTCGGAGTCTCACTCTTTAAGATTCCAATTTGTTTTTTTTAAGTAAACAAGTTCAATTGCCAAGGTGACATGCTTCAGTTTTTTTTTTCCAAATCTCTCATTAAGTTTTCCTTCTGAATTTAACTTTCCATCCCCTTTTCACAAACTCACTACTTTATTATTTTATTAGATAATAACAAACCAATATACTTCGTGTTGTCTCTGAACTTGGAAAACCTTAATCAGTAAATAATAAAGTGATGAGTTTGTGAAAAGGGGATGAAAAGTCAAATTCAGAAGGAAAACGTGATGAGAGATTTGGAAAAAAAACTGAAGCATGTCACCTTGGCAATTGAACTTGTTTACTTAAAAAATCAAATTGGAATCTTAAAGAGTGAGACTCCGAAGTAACATATTTGTTACAATTTCCTGTCGTTGTTATCCAATTGATTTCTTTTCTATATGCAAGTAACGGGAGACTAGATCAGTTCCAAGAAAGGACAATGTTCTATATTCATCGACCGAAATGTAAGAGTGGAGAAGGATTCATTATTTTCGTGAACATTACAAATCGTGTGTTCCTCGAGTCTATTCAGAACCCGAAAGTAGTTGATGATGATAATGCGATGTATCGCTCTTAATTATGCTTTGTAAAATATTTTTCATTCTATTAGAAAACATCGTCACATTGTTCCCAATAGTTTAACTCCTTCATTAAAAGGCTTCTTTCGAAATCATGCGCTGAAAAAAGTATAGCTTTTGATTATTTTAAAATATATATTCATTAGAAATTTTAAAAAGTGTGTATATTTATTTTGTTTTAATAAGTCGAAAATGGTTCCTGAATGGTATCTTTCCCGGATAAACAACTTTACAGAAGCAACTTTATGCCTGCAATGATGGCTTTCCCGTAGAAATTCTATGTGATGGCTAGAAGCTGCCATTCGTAGGTTCGGTTTCATTAGCTTAAAATAATAATTAAACACCGTAAACGTGACAAAACATAAACGGAAAATAAATTTAACGATATAAAAATAGTTTTCACATAATTACAAGTAATATAGAATTAAACAAATGAAATATAATGTGATACACGAATAATTACAAATTGTAAAAAGGTCAATTACAATACAATATGAATATAAATACAATACAATACAACAATTGAATATACGATTCAATAACATCTCTTTTATAAAATGGCGATATTATATAGACTATATATAATAACGAAGAAAATTGAAAACAATTTTTGCAAAGTTGAACTGTATAATCAATAAATATATCTTGAAATAACCACATTTTCATTGCTGTTTTTACACTTTAATTCATAAACATTATACAAGTATAATTTAAAACAAATCGATTTGAAACATGATAAAAACAATTTTATAAACGAAGCAGAAATAAATTATAAGAAATGTATTAAAAGTAAACGGTTTTGACAAAACTGGATTCTTAAATATCAAAAACAATGTTCTGTTCAATACAGTTAATCAGTGACCTTGACATCTGACCCAGTTCTGACAGAGAAAGGAGTTTTTGTTTACAAAGTAATAAAACTCTTAGCGCGTTGTTGTCATTAACAGCAGGAAGTGGGAGGCAGCTCATATGACACCCTGTTGTGAAAGTAATAAACTTTCACCGACCTTGACAGACAATCTTACCCGTCTCTAATTACTAAGAATAACAAGTGGGGAGCAGTTATTTAAACAGTAATAAAACACTTGGCGGTTTATCAAGTGACTTCTCAGATTACCGCAAAAGCAATAAACACTGGAAATTGACACAGAATCTCTTCCTCTCCAATTACAAAGAAACCGATGTCAATAGAGATAATCTATTAAGAAATGGAACCTGATCTGTTTATTTTAAAGCTGTATCGTCTCTAATTACAGGAAAATAAACGTAAATAAAACGTTATAAAGAAAGAAAAGTATGAAAATAACAGATTCGATCATAATTTCTGATAATCAGTTGTAAGCACATTTACGATTTTAAAATAAAAACGGCCGATGCTAAGCATTATAAAAGCGATAAGCGATTACTATTATCAACCGACGGTGCTATAACGCGTCCCTCCGATCGATTTCTGCGTCCCCGTTGTTTGAAATCGATGCAGTCCACCTGGGAGGCGTTTAATGACAGGTAGCTCGTGCTAACGTCACGGATGAGCAACGCCCTGAGCTGCGCGATCATCGGAAGTCGCGACAATTTTATTGCACTTAGCTGTACATTGTTCTCAACATCTGGAAACCATTAAACGCAATGTTTCCTCTTATCCGTTTAACAGAGGAAAGGGAACGGCTGTCAGTGACCCCAACTTTTGCCTTTGGTCACCGTTCATTCCCCTGCCTCCAGCGCCCCCCTAGATTTACTCATTGCCCACAAGTGGGCGTTATCGCCCACTTTGAGAAACGCTGGCCTAAAGGTAGGGTTGGTAACACTTACCCCAACCTAAGCCTAAAAGTAGGCTTAGCAAAACTAGCAGCTAGCTAGGCCTAAACTAACCCTAATCTCCTATAGAGCTAGTGGAAGGAACGGCGAAACTAGATCGAGGCGCCTCTAGCGGCGACGCCGGGTGACAGAATCGGGGCTACAAAGGCAGCACCAGTGTTGTTTCACCTAGTACTTTTGTACTAATCTAATACCTTTTTACTTGTTCCAGTACCAAGATACCCAATACCATTTTCCTAGTACTATTTATGAAATCCTAATATCTTTCCTTTCAATTTAGTACCTTTCAAAACATTCATTTTTAATTCTATATTTCTATATTTTTTTACTTTGGCAGTAAATAGATGTTTTTATTGCTTCCTCATTCTAGTGCAGCAGTTGAACGTATTTTTTTGCAATTAAATTTAATAAAAATTAAACTACAAAATCGAGTTCTTAAAAGCAACAATGATAAAATGTTACACTTGGAAACCATCATCTGCTTCAACCATACAAAAACATTCTAGTGAGGAAGATTCTGATGATGACGATCTTACCAGTGATTTTTCAATGTGATAATTTTAAAGTTCAGTACTTCGTGTTCATTACTTTTGTTTCATCATTTTGTTCATTTGATTGTTGTTGAGGAATAATAGCATTCTCGCAACATATGAATTTATCCTGTATGAATTTTGTATGTTACGTGTAAAACTATTTATATTTTAATAAATAGAAATTTGATAAATTCTAAATTTATATATTATTTATAAGTATATATTTAATAATATATAATATATACATACATTCTGCAGTTTAAGGTCAAAGTAATGCCTGCATTAGTCAATACAGTCACTTCTCGACTTACGACGGGGTTCGGTTCCGCAAATTCGGACGTAAGTCGAAATGGTCGTAAGTCAAGAAGTGACTGTACTTCAACAAAACAGTTAGCCATCTTACACAAGCACACGCGAAGGGTAACTAACTACACAACAAAACTAAAGATGACGCAATCAATCGCCAAAAGCGTGCAAGATATATATGTATATGATATATATTCTACGAAACCTATAAAAAAATTGATACATTTAAAAAAATTTTTAATGAAATTTTTCGTCATAAGTGCGAATGGTCGTAACTCGAGAAGTGACTGTAGATCATTGGGACTGAGCAGTATTAATATTCTTATATTTATTATACTCTTAATTTTGTACAATTTAAAGGGTGGTGTGGAAGAAGTAAACTATATATCTATTTCATGGTAAATAATGAAATTTGTAACTAACCATATATATAAAGGAACTTCAATAAGGACCATAGCAATAGCTAATAGTATTGTATTAATAGGGAAATTCTTATCCTCATTTCCTCAAAATACTAATTTTGCTTCTTACTCCTTTCTTCCACAGATCTCGTAAATTCAAATATCACATCATATGCCAATTAATATCTGTCAGATTAACAAAATAACATAAAAAAAGAAAATTACTAAACTTTACATTAGAGAACTAAATTTAAAATAGAGCCAACTAAGGTTAACAGGAGATTGGAGATTGGTTAGAATGCAACACATCATTATGTAATTAACCTCAGGAATTAAATTGCAGTCAGCCATTTCTCTTTCGTCCCAGGGTAGGCCTATTATTCATGCGGGAACGAATAAAACTTTGTACTTGGCGGCTCAGTAATATAGGTAACACTACAACCGACCACACAACAGTTATTTTTTGAAGTTTTGTTGGCAGAAAGCTGTTTTTCATTATCACAGGCAGAAAACAAGCACCGCGTCTCAGTACGTATCTAACCCAAAGACGCTCGTGTTTTCCCGAAAAAGTTTCCTTTGCCTGCGTACAGGTGGCGCTCAACGCAGTTCCACTAGCTCTATACTAACCGTACGTTTCTATATTCAACGATTGACTCAACAGTAAATTTTCCGTTGAGTCCCTCCGTTGAACGATCTGACGTCACGTTTTGCAGAAAAAAGAAACGCTTTCGTTGAGAGTAGTGTTGAGAGGTCGCTTTTCAAGATGGCTGACTTAAGTAACGAGAAGGTGGCGATTGTGACTGCTTTGTTAAATAATATTTCTGAGAGTAGAGGGGGTTATGAGATGTTTTTTAAATTAAAAAAAAGATAACGAAGATATTCCATTTCTGTATGCTGCAGTTGAAAAATCGAAGAAAGCCAAAATAGAAGGCTATGTCGAAAATATCGTTCCTAGATACAGCGATATGGACTTTAGGTCTCATTTTCGTCTTTCTAGAAGCACTGTCCAAGTAAGTCTATGCTAATTGTTAGCTGTAGTAACTATCTACAGAAAAATTGCTTTATTCGGCATTTTGAGCTTTTTATTAATATTTAATTGTGTTATACTATAATATAATATTTTATTTTAGAGGTTAATGGAACAGTTTCCTGAAGAAAGGACTGGCCCTGGTCGAGCTGGACTAAGAGAAACATCACTACAAACAGTTGTTTTGATGTCACTATGGTTATTAGGCAATCAGGAGTCGTTTCGTGGCGTTGCAGACAGATTTGGAATAAGCAGAGGACATGCCTATAGAGAATTTGCGTATTTTATTAAAACTGTCTCCTCGTTAAGGTCTAAAATTATTGTTTGGCCTAACGGCGAAAAAGCTAAAAGCACCATAAGGAGCTTTGAGACCTTACGAGATATAAGCTTTCCAGATGTAATTGGATGCATAGATGGAGCTCATATATCAATATCAGCCCCAAAAGCATCAAAAAATGCATATTTTAATAGAAAGCAATATACATCTGTAATTCTCCAAGCAGTTTGTGACTCTAAATTATTGTTTACAGATGTGTTTGCAGGGTGGCCAGGATCTTCTCATGATTGCAGAGTTTGGAGCAACTCACCACTGCATGAAGCCCTGGAAAAAAATCATCATATGATTCCAGAAGGGGCCCATCTTCTTGGAGATGGAGCTTATCCACTTTCTTTAAATATGATGATACCATATAAAGACAATGGTCATTTGACAAGGAAAGAGAAACTTTTTAATCAAATTTTAAGTTCAAGCAGGGTCGTCATTGAACAAGCGTTTGGACAATTATTTGGGCGATTTAGAAGACTAAACCACTTGTTTATGTTTCGAGTTGATCGAATCCCCCAAGTTATTGTAACAGCGTGCATTCTACATAATTTATGTATATTAGAAAATGATGAAATTTCTGACATGTTTGATAATGTTTCTGCATCATCTTGGAATACAACTGTCCCCGGAAATGTTACCCAAAGACCAGAAGTGAATAGAGATGATGCAGTAAAAAAAAAGAGAACAAATTGCTAATAGATTATTTTTACTGGCAAATTGTTAAGAGAAATTTGTTTGCTAAGTTACATTATGTATTAGAATTGTTGTATATAATTAACATGTAGGTTTCTGTAATGTAATAAAACTTACTCTTATACTGGTATAATGAGAGTAAAAGAAATGAAATTGTAATCTTTGTCTACTTGCCCTAAGTTTGTCAAACAGATAAATATTTTATTAATGTAGTGTTTACTAGTACACATAATCGGTAACTTCTTATGAATTATGTGATTTACAAACATTACAATATAAATCTTTTAGATTATATTAAACATTTATTCTATATCAACTATGTTTATCTCTATACTGGCTGAAATCTATTGAATCTACAGAAAAAGTGTTTTATTAAAAGATACTATCCATGAGCCTTTGCAATGTTGGTAAAACACACATCATCTTATATTTAATGCACAAACTTAAAAATATACATATAATACCAAGAACCAGTAATAATAACTAAGAAATTGAATATGCTGAAACCTCCCTAAAACTTCCATCTAAAGTTTATTTCTAGATAATCCACAAATTAAAGAATAAATCAAAATTATAGTTATAAACAATATATATATATTTATTTTGTATAAAAATATGTACATAAAAGCAGTTATTTTTTCAGTATTTGTAATAATTCCTTCATAACTTTAAGTTTTTCTTCTTCCATCTTTTGGAACTCCCTCCAATGTCTCTCTTCTCTTTCTTCTTTTTCTTTATCTTCTTTTTTCTTATCTTCAACATATTTCTTAAACCATGCTGGAGGTTCTTCTTTTGAGAGTTTTGGTTTTTTTGGTTTTGGAATATCATTTTGGTCAGAGGATGAGGGAGAATTGTGACAAGAAATAGAGTTTTCAGAAGAATTCAATGTGTTGGTTGAAGGTGAAGGTTGTTGGGAGTAGACAGGGCTGGGAAGAGAAGACAACAGTGTCTCTGCTGGCGTCTCTGCTCAATATATTGGTTTTATAACCATATTTTTCATCAAAAAGTTGAAAATATGGCCAGGTGATGCAACCTTCACCACTCTTTCTGGCCCTGTCTTTATTTTTTCTGTACGTTGCCAACAAATTTCTCCATTTCATGTCACAATCTTCTGCAGTTAAAGTGTATCCTTGTGACTCCATTATGCCCTTTATTTTTATCCATAATTTTTTTTTATTTCCTGGCTTTCCAAACTGCTCCTCAATTGCCAGTCTCTCTGAAATTAGTAATCTGATCATGGCATCTGTCCATATATCTGTAAAATTGGAAATAAAAAAATGTCAAGAATAGCTACACTAAAATTATTTCTGATTTTATGACATGCTCATTTGCTGGAAGACAGATGCTAAATCATATGCTTACCTCTTTTCTTCATTGAATAATTTTGATCCTTCTCTCCTGTTAATGTAATACAAAAAGTAATAAATAAAGTAATTCATGTAAGTATTATTAGAAAAAAAAATTTTACCTGTATCATTTTCTATATTAGATGTATCTTCAATAAGTTTGATTTCTTCTATATTTAAGTCATTAGGCAAACCTAAAGACGGCCAAATATATGTTCCGATCAAATTTTTAAAGAACTCATTGAGATAATTGGGCTCTGGAAAAAAAAAGCTTAGTCTTTCAATACTGACCAAATTATCCAATATAATCGTACAATCACGTTTTATCATATATATACCTTTCAATAATCTGTCCGCTATTACATCGTCCAAAGCAAGAGTGAATCGATAATTTCTATACAAAAAGTTTATTTGTTTCATGGAAGCTGCCATGTTACTTCGTTGTCTACTCAACAGCGTTTAAGGCCGTTGAGTCCTTTGATCTCAACGATGAAACAGCGCTGACGTCACTAATCTCAACGGACCACTCAACGGTCTATTTAGAAACGTCGTTTTCTCGCCGTTGAGTCAACCGTTGAATATAGAAACGTACGGTAAGCTATTCGCGTTTTTCATGAACTATAGAGGGCGCTGAATTTTTACAAAATGGCTACTTTATCTGGGTTGCTTGTAACTAGTCAACGTAAAATTAATATATTACTGTCAGATATAATGATATATGCTGCTTGTAGCTATTTATCGAGAAATTTTATAGTAGCAGAACAATTGAGTTGTGCATCTGATTACCTTTCCATTCAATTATAAAAATGAATGGAAAGGTAATCAGATGCACAACTCAAATAAAATATCTTGGAATAACAATAGATAATAAACTCCTCTGGACACCACAGATAGAACAAATAAAGAATAAAGTAGGTAACTTATTCCAAGAGATTGCCAAGGTAGCGAAAAGAGAATGGGGCAGGAGTGGGAAAGCATTAATACAAATTTATAAAGGTGTCATCATACCAATTGTCACGTATGGTGCACAAGTATGGGGGAAAAGAGTAAATCTAATACACACAAAAAGAAAAATAATTAGTCTCCAAAGAAAAATTTTACTAAGAATTACGGGTGCATATAGCACTACATCTAACGACGCTTTATGTGTAATGGCCGGACTGCTACCGTTGGATCTGGAAGTGAATAAAAGAAGAGACACCAGAAATATAATTAAACAGAATATAAATTCCCATGATATCCTCAGAAACGGAGACATAATAGAACAGAAACTAAAAGTGCATCAACATCTGAAAAGATTCGAATGGAAACATATCAAAATCACACAATACAATGAATCACACCCTCACAGAGTATATACGGACGGTTCAAGAAGTTCAACGGGAGTGGGTGCCGCCTTCATCTATTTTACAAGAACACGTGAGCAATATCACAAAAAATTTAAACTAGATAACAGATGTAATAATTACCAAGCAGAGTTGGTTGCAATCCACCAGGCAATAAAGTGGATCAATACAAACAAGAAGAATCTACAAATACTAGTATGCACGGATAGTGAATCAATACTAAAGGCACTTAATGACCCAAACAATACGCATGAACTTATAAACAGTATTAGACAAAACATCATAATTGGAATAAATAAGATACAACTTAGTTGGGTTAAAGCCCATATGGGAAACATTGGCAACGAGAAGGCGGATAACTTGGCAAACGAGGCCAGTGATTTAACACTAAAGGAAATATACAGTAAGCTGTCAGAGCAATATATAAAAAGAGAAATAAAAAATAAATATTTAATCATTTGGCAAAGAAGATGGGAAGAGTCAAGAACAGGCAGAGAACTATTTGAATATCTACCGGATATAAACCAAAGAGTTACGAATAGTTACTTTATTATACACCATAAAAATACAAGATTTCTGACAGGACACGGAGATTTTGCAGACTACCACAGAAGATTTAATCATGGGAGTGACGGTCTTTGCGAAAACTGCGGAACTGAGGAAACCCCAACACACATACTAATGGACTGTATCAGATATGAATTACCAAGACATAATTTAATGCTGATATGCAATAAAGAAGGATATCAATGGCCAGTACGAAAACGAATCTTGATCAATAATGAGCATATCTACTATCATTTTAATGAATTTATTAAAATAAGCTATAAAAATAGAATATAGAAAAAAAATATAGAAAAAAAAATATATTCACATAAGTAAATAACAGTTAGCTAATTTATGCTGGGAAACCTCTATAATCGAAATTATCTCGATAAAAACTAGCTCTTCCTAAGGGATGAATACAGTCTGTGAATGTTTCTGTTGTAGCAGTTAGGGTAGTACAAATTGGTAACAGGTCTTTAGTGTTCACATTCAATGCTGAGTTTAGGACATTCCATTTCACCTCCATCCTCTTTATAAGTTAATTCTCAGTGCTTTCCTTGGGATTGCTGAACTCTATATATGAAATAGGTCCAAAAGTTCGGTGAAATACATAAAATCTGCAATGGGACTTTCACCTCTCTACCGTAACACATAGGTGATTTCTACACTGATTCAAATTGCCTAGGATACTTTCCGCAAATGTACATAACTAAATCATTTGAACGACATAAATGCCAAATTGTTCACCTCTTCAACATCAACAGTATGAGACGGTGCTAATATATTTCATAGCAGACTTTAGACTATAGTGATATACTCTGCACTGCTCACTTAAGTAAATTAAATCATCAAAACCACCTGCACCATATAGGTGCCTTATCTAACATATTCCTATCAACTATTGGAATAGTTTGTGAAATAAACTTTCGTAGCCGACCATAGATTATAGTGATACACCCTCCACTGTATTATAAAGCAATTAATATTATTATTGTTTCTATAACCATAATAACTGACAACTAATATATAATGGAATACATGTAAGAACTCAACCAGTGCGTTCTGAGAAAACGCGCTGAAACAAGAAATGGTTTCATATGAAATACTAACTGCAAACACATTTACAAGATTAACAACGAAGGGAAAATACCAATAAAACTCCATGATAGAATACAATGTCAGCAGAAAGATATAACACAACAACTAGGAGGAATAATCACAGAATACTATGATAGCACACAACGATAAAGACGGGAAACCCCTATCCTCACCAAAGTAAGTATCGAGAACGTGCGACAGAATATGTCAATGGGAACGACAGAATAGTACGATGAGAAAGGATGGAATACAACGAAACGGAGGACAGGAAAACAGCGATAAAACACAACGGGGAGGAAGAAGAAATACACACTAATACCATAGAACAACACAATAAGACATAAGGATCCTCTTAATACCGAAGTGAGTATTGTGCACAATATGTTAGGGGAGTTCATAGGAGCTTAGACAAGGAAAAGACAAACTGTCACTACTCAAAAACTTAACAAACATTCTAACATGAGTGAACTTTCGAACTCATCAACATTATCCGGATACAAATAAATTATAAATTAGATAACAATGTCGGGATAATAATATAGCGGCTACGTCCGCATGTATGTATTTAAACCCTTGCAAAGCAAGATGCGAAGCAAGGTCGTGAATAAAGTTGGAGTACCAACCTCCTGACGAACTGTCAGGAAGGATGGACTGCTCCATTTAAGTAAGTAGTAGCAGAACAATTATTGCTAGCGGGATACGTCATTATGTGGTATCGAAGCAAGTGAGCGAGATCGTTCTATACATATTTGTGCCCTTTGTGTTAAAAACATCAGCTTTGACATTGTCCTATCAGGGTTAGATTTACAAGTAAAAAGCTATGTAATTTGTTGTTTAGGCTTCGACTTTCAAGGAGCCTCAAACATTTGTACCAAAAAAAAAAAAAAAAATTAAAGTCGAATTTTGTAATAAACATTTTTTTGCAAACCAACAAAATATACTTTACTTTTTATTTTGTGTAGTATTTTTTAATTTTTTTCTAAGAATTAACATAAGGTCTTTTAAAAAATGATAAAACCAATTTTAAAAAGATTTTTAATGGAATGGGTATAAAAATTTAATTAAATTCATTTATAAAACAGAAGACTAGTGAAACATCGTATCTTTTTCTTCCAATAACCGTATTGAATCACAGAGACAGTCTGATTTAATTCTTTTCATTTTATGATTGACTTCTAAAATTGTGAAGGGTTGGTAAGAGGACTTACATTCAGCTTAGGGCTTCGAAATGCTTAAATCGACCCTGTGTTCCACACAAAATAACTGGCATTTTAAACTTTAAGAAAATATCTTTTAAAATTGACAGCATAACTTGTTCGTGTAAAGTTGGACAATCGGGAAACCGCTAATTCTTAAGTCTAATTCACTCTTTCACAATTCGGAGAAGCTCATAAATATAACCGACCGATTTCTGAATAATCATCTGTTTTTCGTGGAACGCAACAAAAAGCTTTGCTTATTCTATTGTTATTCATCTTTACTGCTGATAAGACACAAGAATTAATGAAACGACCCAGATAGAATAGTTTTGTTTTTAAACACCAGAGCGCGAGCATCCGGTGAAAATGCGAATAGGAGACACACTGCTAGGCCTAATACTAGGGTTAACAAGCGAAACTAAACTTATAAAACACAGAGCTAAGAGACGCACGTCTTTACTCCACGAAAGCTAGACCGGTTTTTTTTTTTTATTTTCTTTTTTATTTTTGCATCGTCACTTACGGTGACACATTCCACATCATATTCGATTGCCCGACGTACGAACCCGATAGGAAAGACCTGAAAGAATACTGCACCTCTCATGGACAGACTTGGCTGCCAAACCTGGACTTTCTTTGTGGACATAAAAAAAGCTACAAACTTTTCTCGAAATTTGTTGCTGCCTGCACTGCTTTTCAGAATGACTTTACGACTTACAGAAGCTCAAACAGTTGACTCAGACTGTTTTACCAATGTGGAATGCTATTAAGTCATTGATGAATTCTCTGTCAAAATATGTTACCACTTCCTCTCTCTTAGTGCAACTAGCACTATAGTCATTTTGACTCTTAATTTGTAATTTTTCTAATTATTGTAACGTGTAAACAGCACTCTCTTATTGTGGCTACTTTGAAACTTAAATTTTTGTGTTCGGTGCAATTACTACTAGTTAACACTAGCCAAGTCGACTACTTTATAAATTGTAATTTTCATGTATCTTACATCCTGTTTATTCTTTATATTATGTGTTCAAATGTGGAACACTGTGGAATAGCCGATGCTCTTTTAACTGTCTTCATTTTCACAAAACTGGTTACCGTCTAGATCGATGTACTCTGTATTCTTATAATATTGTATTGTGTTCAAATTGAACCAATCTCTTGTCAGGAAAAGTACTCCCGTTTTGTATATACTGTTAATTCTGTGCATATTTGTATTCTATTGCATCTTGTCTTAATTGAATAAATGGCGATGCAGACGCCCGTGGGGTCCCTTGGGGACCCCAAAATTGCTATTTTCACATTTCCCTATCTTTCTCTGTTTCTTCTTCCGCCTAACTTCTCTTTTCTTATTCTCTTCTTTCCGCTTCCAATAGGGCTAAGTCCGATGCTAAGTACGGATAGCCCTCTTTTCCTTTAATCCGAAGTCCAAAGTCGATATACAATCGGAAGTTGTGCCGGAAGCAACCGACGAAACTTTGACAAATTGGTTAAAACGTAACTTTTGCCCGACCATGCTGCTTCTGAATAATATTAAATTTTAAGATAAGAATTACTTTGGTCATAAAAAATAGAAAAATAATAAAATGAACAAATAATTATAGTGTTAGATCTGGCAATAACTACCGATGATTTTGCGCATGCTCACGATGGACTAGTTTGTAAACCGTAAAAAAGTTTGTTCCTTTACGGATACGGAAAAGGCCTTACGGTAGTTTATAACTATTGCTACAGATATCCAGTGTAGCAAACATTTACGAATACGGATAAGGTTACGTTACGGAGTTTATAACTCGACCCTAAGAAGGTAACCAGATACATTTAAGGTGGGTGCATTAGTCGTATTAAAAACTCATCCTATTTCCTCTTCTAGCCGCAGCTACAGTGCAAAATTGGCACCCAAGTGGTCAGGACCATACGAAATTTCTAAAGTTATTTCACCAGTCATGTATGAGTTACGAGATCCCCACACTGGAGCTAGTTACGGGAGACAGCACATCGCAAATCTCAAAAGATACACTCTATTTTCGAGAAGTACCCAGCCATCCCTACCACCGACAGATAGGAGCAACGGGGGAATATCGTTGGATCCCGCAGTGTTATCACCACTCCAACCAGTAGCCAGCCCGGCCGGAAGGATCCAGCGACGACTACGTCCAGTACCACGAGTGGATTATCGACGACTCGCCGGTCTCACCGGGGGACCTATTCTGAGTAGTGTATTAAGCTAAGGAATACGATGAAAATCAGTTCCTATCGGAACCACGTAATTCGCGTTTAATCAACTGTGAAAATGCTATTCCGAGCCGTACGTTTCGTTTTCGGTGCCGATAGCCACGTGCGATAACTAAGTTTATGTTATCGGTCACTCTCGAGCTGCCGTTAGGAACTAACAAAAGTGAAAACAACATTGGGTCTTTTAATGTAAGAATGATTTTACTTCACGAACAATTGGAGAGAGCGGAAATTAGAATTCGACGTCGCGAACCTCAGTTTAATCTTCGAGGTGATGCTTTTCAGTTGAACGATACACGGTTTAAACAAATTTATCGTCTTCCGTAACCATTAGTTGTATATATATGTAATGAATTACGAGATACGCTAGAGCCAAAGTGTTTTAAAAAAATGCTCTATCTGCAGAAATAAAAGTAAGTAGCTTTTTTAATGTTAATGAACTATGTTGTCGTATCGCTTAAAAGTAATAAGGTAATTATTTATAATTGCTTTTTCGTTAAAGTTTAAAGTACGTAGCTATAGCATGAACATTGTTTCTGAAATAGGTTTCATTCGCATATTTGTAAATGAAAATGATAGCTTTGAATATAAATATATAAAAGTTTCGTGGAGATTAGTATATGCAGATTACACTTTTTAAATGTAATTTTTAACAAGAATTTTGAATAAACATTATTTCTTATATATACAGTGTAAGCTGCAGCTTTGAAGAAATTGAACTTTATACACTATAGTTTGATATATTAATTAATTAATATTAACATTTACTGCTTTCAAAACGTATAAAAGTATAAATTTTAAATTATAGTAACCAATTATAAAATATATTATACATAAGATACATTTTATATCGTATTTATAATTAAAGAGTAATAATCATTTAGCAAATTTTAAGTAAAATATGTATTCAGAGTAATATGAAATTAATTTTCTCTTATTTAAAGAAAAATGAATGTATAAAATTATTGAGAATGTATGAAAATTGTGTATAAGAGAATGTTTCCCAAATACAGTGGTGCCTCATATAACGTACTTAATCCGTTCCATGTGCACGTCCGTTAAGTGAAACGTCCGTTATACGAAACGCATTTTCCCATAGAAATACATGTTAAAACATCTAATTTGTTCCGCAGCATAAAATAACCGTACTGTATCATAAAAAAATGAACATGGGGTGCGTTCTTTTATTCCTCCGCGTAACTCTTCGCGAGCGACATCCGTTTAAAAATTCCTGCGGAAAGCGTTCCTAAATTCCGGTGGGAGTGCGCGCCGTCGAACAGCAAAAACGGCCGTTTGTAGCAGTAGTTTACAGTGGAAAGCAACATGGCGTCCTCCATGGCTAGATAGTTTCGTTTCCGGGTCCATTATGTGGTTTTATGAATGAGAATTTAGAAATTGTGAAAGCGCGAGTTAGCGCACGCGGTGATGTAAGTGTCTTTACGAATTTTTTTTCGAATGGTAGCCGGCATTCTAATTTTTTTCGTGGCTATTTTGAATGCTCATTCAACAAATAATCCATTTTATGGTTAAATTTTACAATTGGGACTCTTCTTTTGCCTTTAAAAGCTCATATTTTAGAATTATAGATTCCTCCATCACGATACTATCGATAGTGCGGGCGCTGCCATCTTTCTTTCTTTCATCGTCGTTCCTAAATGCCTACAAACAGCAGCGCACTCCCGTAGTAGCGGAGAAGCATAACGACCGCTATTAAAGAACGCACCCATGGAGCAGTCACCAATTATGCCGGAAAGTCCGTTGTTCGCAGCGTCCGTTATTCGAGGCGTACGTTATACGAGGCACCACTGTAATGACATTTTAAAGTCACATTAACATGGAGATACTATTTATTAATAGTACTGTATATAAAATATTGTTTAATACAAAATTTTTATAGATAACTTTTTGAAATATAATATATATATATCTGTGAGTTGCATTACAGTTTAATTAAATTTGTTTTCTTGTAGGTATTATGTGCTCTTAGATATTTTGCTTCTGGTTCTCTTCAGATGCCAGTAGCTCAAGATAACACGTTAGAAATTCAGTTAGCCATCAGAAAGCCGTTGCATGTAAACAAGGCAATAAATGTGGTTCTTTTTCATCGCTGGATAACGTTTTTATATTTCATAATAAAAACGTTTATTAAACGGAAATAAAACATTTGTATATATAAGTTTTTATTACAGCCTGTCTACGAAAATAATCAACTTAGGTATAAACCAATGAGCGTCAGCCTTTGATCGCAAGTTACTTCCGGTTTCTTACTCACATGTTAAACATTTCACTGCCATTATAAATACGAGGATGTTCGCTATAGTAGTTGTTAAACTAATGATCCTTCACTATTAACGCATGCAAGTAGTAGTGGTTTGGGCCATACTGATCACAAATTTGAATTAAATTAATTTTCTAATTACAATAAGGCAAAGTTTCTGTATTAATTATTAAATGTTTTTATAAATTAATTATTATATAGAAGATATATGATTGGTTGGTTTTTGATATAAATTAAGTTTTAAGGAAAGTTAGAATTTATTTTTAATACCAAGATTAAAAGTTGCAATCATGGAGACATATGGTTTTATTATTACTTACGACGGTGATAGAAATTATTCTGTTTCTCCTCGTTTGTACAAGTCTATAGATACGTGTATTGCTGCGGTAAATAATTTTTTTTTTCGATATTCCTGATAATCTCCCTATTGTTTTACGTTATTTTAAAGTTAACGACGAAATATGGAAAGGAGATGGAAAATTTGGTTTTATAATTGTTGACGAGAATGGAAGAATTTAATGAAGTTAGTAATAAATTATATTATTCGTTCGAGGAATGTTCAGAAGTTATAAAAGAAATTTATATAGAAAGGAACAAAAAGAATATATTAATATTTAGGGAGAAAATTTGTGGATCAAAGCATTATAAATTTACTAAACCTTCTAAGTTTGATTAATATGTATTTCAAACATTCTAGTAACTGTATAATCGTCGGACCTTCGCAATGCGGAAAGACAACATTAATGAGAAAAATTATTCGTAACAAAATTTATGAAAAGACATTAAAAAAGGTTCTATGGTGTTATTCCGTATATTTACCGTTTTTTCACGAGGAAAAAGATGTTACATTCATGTATGGCTTACCCGAATCCGTGCAAAAATGGGATTTAATAATAATTGATGATTTGATGCATGAACTCAGTTCAAAAACTGCATTTTTGTTTACAACAGAGTCTCATCATTATAATGTAAGCGTGATCATGATAATGCAAAATTTGTTTCCAAAAAATAGAATTATGAGAGATATAACTTTAAACACACATTATTTGATATTATTTAAAAATAATCGCGATGAAAATCAAGTAAGTTGTTTGGGGCGGCAAGCTTTTGCTGGTAAATGTGATTTTTTTATGGATGCGTATAAAAAAGCGACAGAAAAGGAATTTGGTTATTTGTTATTAGATTTTCATCCTAAAACGAATAAGAAATTTTCTGTGAGAGATTCGGGTTTTCCTGACAAACAAGGTATTTTTTGGATATACTTACCAATAAAATGAAAAACGTAAAGAAAAATTATCATATGTTAGAACTTTTGTCTAACACTACTCCTTCTCAACGAAAAGTAATATTGAAAGAAGCTACTCCGGATCAAATTAAAGTTTTGTGTGAAATATGCGATAATTTGCGGAGAAGAAATAAAGTAATATTGCGATAATTATCCATTAAATTTATACCTAAAAGCGATCATTATTTCCTTAAAGTACGGCAGGACAGCTCAGAAAACTATAAATTCGTATTAGTATAAAAATAATTGCTGAGTAATTAAATAAACTTTGATGAATTTTTAATTTTAACAAACTGTTTCATTATATTAATTATTAAACAAGGAGAGATACGCCTAGTTTCATACTAAACAATATAACAATACTCATTTAATGGCATAATGCTGAAACATATTAAAAAGATTGTCTAAAAAAAATTTTCTTTTTCATTTTATTTGAAGATGAATATTGGCATTCTTGAAAATTTTCTATTCGAGAAGAATATCTATAATGAAAAAATTACACATTATTTTAACTAATAAACGTTTTATTATTATAGAAAATAGTAAACTAGTTACCGTGTATTTTATGGCATATAAGACAACCCTCATTTCAGCCCAGAGTATTTTAATGGAAATGTTAAAAGCCCAAACGGTTAAGAGTTGAAAGTTGAAATTTGGTACATAGTTACGGTACGTCACGACAACGCACACTAAGAAGGAATTTTTCGAAATTCCTCCTTACGGGGAGAGGAACAGGATTAAAGCTTAACACCGCCATCAACAATGGAAGTGTTAGGTAACAAAAGAGAACAAGAGAAAGCAACGTGCAAGATTTACGGGCGCTGGAGGAAAGAAAAGAAAAAGAGTAATACGTTAGAACATATTCGATTTTCAAATTTAAACAGATTAGTTCGGTTTTTCTCGACTTTTCTTCTTTAAAACATTTGGAAGGCACTCTATTTGCAGATGTGTTATATTATCTCATACATGTTTTCATCAAATGTTCAACGATCACTTTCTTTGGAAATCGGATCGTTTTAAAATTAAACACACTATATTAGATATAGCTTACTGTATATTATGATTTATTTTAATATCATTATATTAGCCTACTGTATATTATTTGTACTTCATTATTCGATATTATATCTAATTTTGATTAATTAATACATACATCTATATATATTAAATATACGAATCAAACACCCAAACTCTTTCTTTACGAAATGTATTGTTCAGAAGAAAATAAAATGTAGTAGTTAAATGAATGTGCTATTTAGTTAAGATTATGAAATAAAGAATAAGTAATTCAACAGATATTTCCTCTGATTTAATCTGTTTATGTTTTATTGTCAGCGACAGTATTTTGTGAACAAATATTGTCAGTTTCATTACATATTGAACAATTTAATACGTGACACTGGGAAATGCCAATATCACGTGTTAACCGAAAAGGTCTGACTTTATTACGAGATGTGGTGATTGGTTTAACACTCGTAGTTTTTTTATTTTTATTTTTACTCTATTCGATTGTTTCCATAGAAAGACTATAAAACTTATAAGTGAAGACATCCGGTTGGCGAGTGTTAAAATAACACCTAATCCTCCGAGAGGCTGGGAATCAAATACAAGCGGGTAAAATCATCCCAGAAATTTTTCAAAGCGTGGTTGATTCCCATATGTCGAGTCACATTTCTCACCAACATCTACTTCATTGTGGGCCTGGCCACATTGATAAAGAACAGATCCGACAAAATCCATAGTGGACTTGCTGAAAACAGAACTCTCTCAGTACTCACACAGTGGAACTTTTATAAAATGTCCACTATATATGCTAATTATAATTTAACAAATAAATAACAAGCAACAGTAATAATGTTCACATAAGATTTATTTTCCTATACCAGTAAAATGCAAATCATTACATATTTTCAATAGTTGATTATGTTTACTTCCCAAGATGGCACGACGAACCAGTTTCTTTTGTAGATACATCATCAGGAAGACCGTAACACCAACACCTGTAAGACCAAGGACAGAATCCACCTTCACTTTTTGCGTCTTCGCAGAATTTCGCGCAGCTTTTGTTAGTTACACAAAGAAATCTGCAACCTTTTGTATTCACTGGGTAATCGTTTTTCTTACAATATCCATCTAAAAAATATAAAGTAGTCTTTATACATTTAACTTTAATCATTGTTTTAACTAAATTTTATGGGTTGAATCAGATAAGTAGCTACACGCTTGATCATATGATGCTCTTTATACTATTTCATTTACTGGAGACAAAATAGTAGAATTTGCAAATCAAGTATAATTATGTACATTTAAAATATACCACATTAATTTTATTGCTTAAAACTTCTTTTTGGTAAAATATATCAAATAATATAAGCATACGGTGCGATGAATTGTGTGACCATTTTTCTGATTCATTTTATAAAACGATTAATTCATTAATATTAGCAATTTTTATTTATTTTTAGTAAATAAATAAAAATATAAAGAAAATTTTTACCCGATATTAATAGAGCTGCAACCAAACTCAATATAAAATAATTCATTTTGAGTCTTCTGATAATGTATGAATTCTTCAAAGATGGCTTTTTCGAATTGATCTTTTCAACTCAATTTATACAAAAAGAATACATAAAACACATATGGGCCAATAATTATATTAGATAATAAAAATGATTTAATTTGAAAAATAAAGCAATATTGCTATAATTATTCATTAAATTTATACCTAAAAGCGATTATTTTTCCGTTTAAGTACGACAGGACAGCTGGGAAAACTATAAATTCCTATTTGTATAAAATGATTGCTCAGTAATTAAATAAACTTTGTTAAAATTAAAAATTCATCAAACTGTTTCATTATAACAATTCTCCTTTAATGGCATAATGCTAAAAGGTATTCAGAAGATTGTCTAAAAAAAATTTCATTTTTCATTATATTTGAAGATGAATATTGGCATTCTCGAAAATTTCTATTCGAGGGAAATAACTATAATATAGAAATATATATTATTTTAACTAATTAAAATTTTATTATTATAGAATATAGTAAATTACTTACTGTTTATTTTCCGGCATATAAGACAACCCTCATTTCAGCCCAGAGTATTTTAAAGGAAATAACAATCTGTATGTTCGCCATCCCACTCCTTCAGCTTCAATATTCCTTTTTACTGTATTCTGGTTAGTAAAACAAAACTAGAAACACCTTTACTTATCGGTGTGAAAGATAAATTTAAAAATGTCGTGATATACAGTTAAAATTTCTTATTTAATTATTTAACATGAATGCAGAAAATCTGCTTAAATATAATAATAGATTTAATTAAAAAATACATTCCGATTGAAGAGTTGGGCCAGATAGAAATTACTTGTAGCCTACTAAAGGCTGTCTTTAGCAACTCATTAGTCTATGAGAGATTGTAACTTCACATACAAGACAAACGCCGATTTTTTCAGCCTATATTTCAATAGAAGTCATATCTTATATTGCGAAAAATACGGTATTTTATTGAGAATTGACGAATAATTCAATAAAATATATTAATTTGTACTTATTTAAAAATAACATTTATTTATGAATTCGTAAACATTAACACAATAAGAAAAGTTGTATTTTAAGAAATGAAAAGAAATTTGAAATCTTAAAATGTGTTGTACTGTACATAAATAGTTAATTGACTTTTTAATTTGTTTATTATTATTAAAGAAAGCAACTTCTAATTTTCGTTTATGTCAACAAAACTCTTATGAAAAAAGTAAAAATTTTACTAAAAAGTGACGAAAAACATTACTTTTTGAATAATTTTTTAAAAATTCATTTCTTGACGCCCATTCAAATAGTATGGCAAAGTATTGTTTCTACTTTTTACCTCTAAGGTCGTCTCTTAATGCCATAAATGTAAAAAATGCTACAATACGATTTACGCGCATTTACGAATTACGTTTACCGAAATATTTAAATTACTTTTTAATAAATAATAACTTTGTTCTATTTATCAACAACTAGTAAAGATTTCTATACATCAGTTTAAAAAATCATCATGAGCTACATATTTTCGCATTATAAAAATGCCGAAATCATGTCAATTTCAATTGAGTAACTTTCTGTTACATAACGTACTGTATAAAAAACTTACAGAATTAAAAAATTAAAAATTGACATGTAAAGAGTTGTGACTACTAGCAAATTCTTAGTAATTAGTTTTTTAAGTAAATAATTCTAGTTTACGAGAAATCTAAATTTGTCTAATGTAGATTTATTAATTCGCTTTAAGAACCAGCCTTTCGATAAATCTGTAGAATTATTATTATGTGAAATTTCTGTGAAGATAATCCATTTGTAAAGATTATAAAATAAACAAAGTTTATATTTTGCTTTTATTAAAATTACTGACATAAAGTAATTTTATTGATAACAGGCACATAATCACAACTCGTGAATATAATTTCCTGTCAGAATATACAAAATAATAAATTTAGTAATAATTATACAGAGTATCTATAGAATCTGTGTACACTTTTATGTATTAATAGTTATGGAACTATGCATGTCAGAATTAATCTTTAAAAAAATCTATAATTTTTATTAATCTAGTTTTTTTTCTTATTTCAAAAAATTGATTATTATTGTGTTAAACTGTAATTTATTGAGTTATTTTTTGGAACGTTAAAATCATTGTTTTAATTTCTTTCGAATTGTTACTGTCTCAAGGGTTGTGTATAAGAAAAAGTAAACTAGTTTCTTTCATCGGATGAGCTGAAATTCGTCGCCACGCTCTTCAAACATGAGCCAATAGATCAATAACAATTGTTTATATAGAAAAGTTGGTAGATATAAATTATAAATACAAAGAATAAGCAAATCTAAGCAGCAAGGAATATAGCAAATGGTTATTCTTAAATGTTAATTTTTTAAACAAAACACATAAAAATATTACAGTAAATTAGCATATAAAAAATAGTAAAATTATCTTTTTATCGAGGTAAATGTTTTTGAGTCATTGAATTATAAATTATTTTGATACCAGGAACAATATTAAATAGTTTAATACTTATATATATGATGGAGCCTCAAGTCTGTTCTTGTACTGTACATTGATTCGGTTTCAGGTTAATGAAATAAACAACGAGTTACTATTTTGGAAATGCCATCTGTTTTCATATTTTATTAGAAATCTTTATATATCTTTAACTAATATAAATTGCAGAATGCTTCATCAGAAAGTAGGGTTAACTTTCGTAAAATGTTTTAAATGCTAAAACGAGTGAAATTGTCAATAAGTGCGATATGACTAGATGTACACACACACTCGATTCCTTGACCTTTAACTACAAAAATTAAATACCATCAATTTCCCTAATGCGCAAAGTTCTTTGCAGAATTTTAGAAATTTCCCACAAAAAGCATAGGAATTATTAAGCTTCAAAGCCAATGAACGAAATCGTACGACACACACACTAACATCCATACATACAGAAATTACCTCATAGTTTTTTTTGTATTTCTCGACGTTTCCAGGCGTCTTTAATCCAAAACTGCAAATATTTTCCGGAATTATATTTTACCAATTGCCGTATTTTCTTTCTGTAATATACTACAAAGTTACAATAACATATTTATGCTTTTAAAAATAAAGTAAAACAAAAATAGCTAGTTTTGTTACTCTGTGGTATTCTTCTATTAAATTTCTTCAGAAATCATTTAATGGCAGCTCTTTGCATTATTGCTGTAAATCAGTAATTAATTAAATCACTGATATTTGCTTAAAGTCCAACATATTGCTGGAAAGCATTTATAGTTTTTACATATAGAGTTTTTTTATATCTAAAAACTATAATAATCGCATATACAATATTTTTGAATTCGAATTCCAATGCAATGAAAAGTGTAACAGTTTACTGTTTATCTCATTTATCAGAAAAATCAACCAAAATAAGATAAATAACGAATAAACAACGCCATTGCATTTACGGTAGATCCACTTTTCCGTTAATCGACAGTAACAGTAGCGACGGCAACAATAAACAATCCATAATAATAAAAAAAGTGACTGACCTGAATGCACGAAAAATTTAATTTCACATTAACGTGGTCAAAATGTTATGTCGTAAATCGATAAACATAAAAAAGTATGAAAAACGCAGTACGCGAATTTTATTCTTTTTACTACAACCGAAAAAATTTAACAACTAAACAAAAATATTCTTGCGATGATTTCGCGGGAAAAATTCTCAATGCAACACGGTTGCTGCTAATTTTTCTTATCAGTTTAAATACATTTATTTTGCATTTATTTTTAATTATTTAATTTTGAAGTTATTTAATTAATTAGATGATGCAATGACGATATTCGCTTCACTAATAAGTCGTTAATGAATGCAATCTTATTTAATAATTTTCAAAGTTATATCATTAAAATATACTTTATTCGTTTTATCATTTTATTTTATTATCAAGTTGTCTCCTATAGTTTAACAATTAATATTATATTACACTTTGACGAGTTTTCACTTTTGACAACTTCGCTTCACCACACTTCTTTAATTACCAATAAAAGTTGATCGTTTTCTCAGCTGGCGTGTTAATGTAAACTTTTAAAGTTATATAAAATAATAAAAGTTTTACCTAAATGTAGTGGATAATTATTGCAATATTATTTTATTACATAAAACTGAGTCTTTTTATTACGTGATTTAACCTAGATGAATATAATTAAAAAGTTAAATTCAAAAGATTTAAAGTCGATAAGAAAATTGCAAAATGCTTTCTTTCATTTTGATTTTTGTTACAATTTTTTTAGTTTCGGATAACTCCTTTCGATTTTGAATTAAGAGTATCCTTGATTCTAATTCTTAGTTATAATTTATTGTAAGAAATTTTTTATATTTATTCAGATGTAGAAGGCAAAACGGATGGATATCAATAAGAGGAATCTTACTGCAGATACAAATGTTTTAGATACGTCTATCGCGACAAACTCTTCTAAGAATAGGAAGATGAATACCGTTATTGTTAAAAATTGTATTGCTGTATCGGTCTTCCAATAACCTAATTACAAAATCAGATCATAATTGTCTTAGTAAACGAAGATAACCTTAACAAACACAAAAAATATGAGAAACAAAAACATATTCATTACGTCTTTTTACGCAAATCATGAACAGAACTGACTTTTTCGTCGGTAAAATACAATTCTTCGTATTGTGAAAATGTTTACGAATTTATAAATAAATTCTATTATTAAATAATTAAAAATTAATAGAAAATCGGTTATTAAATTATTTTGTCAATTCTGAATAAAATACCGAATTTTTGCAATATAAGATACGACTTCTATTAAAAATATAAACTGAAAAAATCGTTGTTTGTCTTATATGTGAAGTTGCAATCGCCCATAGATTAATAAATTGCTAAATACTACCTTTAGTAGGTTACAAGTAACCTCTGTCTGGCCCAACTCTTCAATAGAAATGCTATTGTTTAATAAAATGTATTATTATATCTATGCACTTTTTACGCATTCGTGTTACATATTTAAATGACAAATTTTAACTGTAAATTACGACGTTTTTTAATTTATCTTTTACACCGATAAGTAAAAGTGTGTTTCTAGTTTTGATTTTGTAACCAGAATACAGTAACAAGAAAAAATTGAAGCCGAAGGAGCGGGCTGACGAATATATACATTTAAATATTCCATGCTGAAATGGGTGTTTGTCTATTATGCCGTAAAATATAGAGTAAGTAATTTACTGTTTTCTATAATAAAAGTTTTTTTTATCAGTTTACAATAATGTGTTATTTTTTTATTATGAAAATTCTTCTAGAATAGAAATTTTTCAGGAACGCCAATATTCATCTTCAGTGAAAAATAAAATTCTTTTTAGTACAATCTTTTGAATACGTTTCAAGAATATGTCATTAAAGTAGAGTTGCTATATTGTTTTATTTCAAACTAGGCGAGTCTCTTCTAGTTTAATAATTAATAAAATTGAACATTTTAATTAATTTTTGATTTCAACAGAGTTTATTTTATTATTAAGCAATTATTTACTTACCAATACGAATTTATTGTTTTCTCAGCTGTCGTGTCGCACTTTACGTGATAATAAAAGCTTTTAGGTATAAATTTAATGGATAATTATCGCAATATTACTTTATTACTTTAGATTAAATTGTTTTTATTATCCGATATAAATTATTCGCCCATATGTGTTTTATGTATTATCTTTGTATAAATAGAGTTGAAAAGATCAATTCGAAGAAGCCATCTTTGAAGAATCATACTTCATTAGAAGACTTAAAATGAATTATTTTATATTGAGTTTCGTTGCAGCTCTATTAATATTGGGTAAAAATTTTTACATAATATACATTTTCTTAGTAACAACAAATATTTTTTTCATACTATATGATAGTATATTATACTATATTTATTTAGTAAAAATAAATAGAGTTCTAATATTAATGAATCAATAGTTTTATATAATGAGTCAGAAAAATAGTTACACAATTGATCACACCGTGTGCTGACACTATTTGATATATTTTACCGGAAAGCAGTTTAAAGAAATTAAATAAATGTGGTTCATTTATTTTAAATGTACTTAATTATACTTGTTTTCAAATTTTACTATTCTGTCTCCAGTAAATAAAATAGTGTAAAGAGCGCCATGAGATCAAGCGTGCAACTACTTATTTTATTCGATTAGTATAATTTAGGTAAAACAATGATTAAACTTAAATGTATAAAGACTGTTTTATATTTATTTAGATGTAAATTGTAACAAAGACGGTTACCCAGTGACTAGTGATAACTTCCGTCTTCCTTGTTGGTATAGCTCAGATTGCGACAAAGCCTGCAAAAGCATGAAAGCTGGAAGTGGATATTGTCCACATTCTCTATATTGTTGGTGTTACGGTCTTCCTGATGATATACCTACAAGTGGATGATAAATGTCTTCAATATGGAAAGTAAACATAATCAACTTTTAAAAATATATAATGATCTGTCTTTTACTGATATAGGAAAATAAATCTTATGTGAACATAATTACTGCTGCTTGTTATTTATTTGTTAAATTATAGTAGGTGTATATAGTGTACATTTTATAAAAGTTTCTATCTGTAGTACTAAGCAGGTATAGATTTTAGTGCATTTACTACTGGTTTTCTCGGTTCTGTTTTACACCAATGCGTCCAGGTCCACAATTTTCCCTGGCTTCTTTCAATAGCTGTGCTTTCTTCCACACATAAAGGTAGAAACACCCATTCTCGTGGATTGAGTTGCCGATTTCAAATAAAAATGTAAACCAGTAACAACATTCGTAACTTTGCGAAAAAGTACTTATATATTTAATAATCACTCTAAGAAACACTAGTACAAAGTTAAATTAGGTGGCGCCATCTGTTATAACATTTTATTAAAAAGTAATTTATATATTATTAATTATTAAAAAATAATAAATATTTTAATTTTGAGGGTAGAGATGAATTTTTAAAAATATTCTAAATTTGTTGATGCTACTAGCCTACAACTAGCCTAGTGTTGAGAAAAATGTCACTTCATTGTGCCTGTACACAATAATATTCTAAATGTTAATAACAAGAAACATTTTCATTAATATCGCTAAAATGACGATAGATGTCCGAAGCGGTTAAGATTGTCTCTGGGATTGAACACGGGAGGAGCCGAGCATTAATGTAATATGGCCCGGCCCGAATTTCGATCAGTTATTTTCAAAGTAGAAGTTTCAAAATGCATACAAAATGCATCTTGTAACTTCTAATTTTGGGTTCGTAATGGTCACTCTGCGTAATTGAATTGGTGTTATTCAACGCGACACGTGAGCGACTGTCTAGTCAGGTGTCTCCGAGTTCATTTACTACAAGTGAAAAAAATCCGGAAAGCTCTATGCGGCAAGCCTATTGGCCAGACGGGAATTCGCGATAAACTACCTGTGTTTAGTGGCTTTATACACTCAGCCACCAGTGTACAGTGTCAAAAATTGTTCATTGGGGAATCGAATACGGGAACACTATTATTGGACATCATCATGAATTATTCAAAAAATCTTATGCTTAAATATCTTAGAATAAATGCGAAACAATTCATATATTCTTTCTTTCATTTAATTTTTTTTCCAGCATCGTATATACTTGTGTTTCTGTAAAGATAAAGTATTTTATTTTCATATTGCAAAATTATAGGTTACACACCTTTAAGGAAAAATGGGTAATTACGTACGACCTGTTTGTTTAAAGTAAAATGTATCTGATAACCGTGATTTTGGTCTCATTATTAGTCGTTTTCGTTAATGATTTTAACTTGGAAAAAAACTAAATTTTTCAAATTTTTCGTGCCATTCGATGTTATTCTACAATTTATAAAGTTTCTCGTATTCAAAACAATATAGGTATGGAAAACAAGCTAATGTATAGATTAAACATATTATGTTCATATTCACAGCACGCAAACAGCATGTGTCTGTATGCTTTTAATTTTCGGTCTAAGTAGTTTAAAAACTGCATGTCTTTTGGAAATGCCGGCAAAAACGTTAAGAAATGTTTAAAATATTTATATATGCAGCCAGCAGCGTAGAAAACCCCAGAGACTAATTAAAACGCGCACATGCTCGGCCTCAGAAAACAGGTGCGAGTTTTGAAAAGTTTCTATTGTCACGACGTCGAGCATGATAAATTCAGCTTTTAAAGGTCAAAATAAAAAGCCTTCGTAGCAATGTGTAACTTAACAGCAATTGTTAAATCTATTGACATCTCGCCCGACGACTTTACATTCTGCATGTATAAAGAAATATAATTTCTTTATACATGCCGAATGTAAAGTTACATGCCGAATGTAATCTAATTTCAAAATTTTTCTTCGTCAAGACATTGGCCAGGTCTAGTTGTACATATTTGTAAAAATCATATTTAGTGGTAGTGTGGTTTCTTTGAACATCGATCACTGACAAAACTTTCTCTGACTTATGAAGATACGCTCAAAAAATTAACAACGAATTGTTTTGTAAAGTGAAATCTGTTTAATGTCGGTCGCTGATTAATAGATAAAAATTGTAAAGCAAAATTTGAATCTACAATTGAGCAAAAGTATGAATGCAAAATTTTTTGTACACATCAGTCTTAACTTTTAATAAATTTTCTATAGAAAAGCGTGATTTATTGTACAGAAATGGAGTTAAAAGTACTCTTACCAAATCATCTACGTCAAATCAAAACTTTTTTCTTATTCTTCGTGTAATGAACGTGGATTCAGCTACGCAGGGATGAATTCGTTGTTGAAATTGCTTTTATGTTAGCATGAACAATGCATATTTTTTGAAGGAACAGACAGTTCAACTGTAATATTTGTTGTCTGTGCACTTTTATTCCGCTAAATGCTTCTTGCATTCGAAAAATTGATTTTACATTTATTTCGTTCCGTGCTGTTTTGAATACGTTTCAACAGTATGTCGTTAAAGTAGAGTTGCTATATTGTTTAATTTCAAACTAGGCGGGTCTCTTCTAGTTTAATAATTAGTAAAATAAAATATTTTAATTAATTTTTAATTTTAACAAAGTTTATTTTATTATTAAGCAATTATTTACTTACCAATACGAATTTATTGTTTTCTTTGCTGTCGTGTCGTACTTTCAGTGATAATAATAGCTTTTAGGAATAAGTTTAATGGATAATTATCGCAATATTACTTTATTTCTTCAAATTAAATAATTTTTATTATCTAATATAATTATTCCCCTATATGTGTCTTATGTATTCTCTTTCTGTAGAGTTGAAAAGATTAATTCGAAGAAGCCATCTTCGAAAAATTCATACTTTATCAGAAGACTCAAAATGAATTATTTTATTTTGATTTTGGCTGCAGCTCTATTAATATAGGGTAAAAATAGGGTAATATATGTAAAAAATTTTTACATATATAGTTACTTAGTAAAAATAAATAGAGAGTTGTAATATTAATGAATCAATAGTTTCATATAATGAGTCAGAAAAATAGTTACACAATTGATCACACCGTGTGCTAACACTATTTGATATATTTTACCGGAAAGCAGTTTAAAGAAATTAAATAAATGTGGTTTATTTATTTTAAATGTACTTAATTATACTTGTTTTCAAATTCTACTATTGTCTCCAGTAAATAAAATAGTGTAAAGAGCGACATGAGATCAAGCGTGCAACTATTTATTTTATTCAATTAGTATAATTTAGGTAAAACAATGATTAAACTTAAATGTATAAAGACTGTTTTATATCTATTTAGATGTAAATTGTAAGAAAGACGGATATGTTATGAACAGAGAAGGTTTCAGAACACATTGTGAGAAAGACCAATACTGCAACAAACTCTGCAAAGAGAATAAAGCTGATAGTGGATATTGTACCTACTAGGGTGACGTGTGTTGGTGTTACGGTCTTCCTGATAATTGTGCTTCAAACATAAAATGTAGAGGTAAAAGGAAGTAAAGAAAATCATTTTTTGAAAAATTATAATGATGTGCTTTTACTAATATAGAAAAATAAATCTTATGAGAACATAATTGCTGGTGCTTGTTATTCATTTGTTAAATTATAGTTGTTACTTGTTATATATACAGTAATACCTCGACTTACGCTACCCCTACTTACGCAAACCCGGAGTTACGCGATTTTGAAATCTCGTCGATTAGTCTTTTATTTGAGCGCCACGCAACTATTGATTACTCACTTCTATTACACTATTGTTCAGCTTACATGTTCGGACATGTCGCTCGGAATTGACGCATCGCTACAATTTATTTTGTGTTATTTATTTCTGTGTTTGTTATATCTACGGAGACTTGAGAGACTCTACTATGTCATCCAAACGAAGTAGAACTGATTCTTCTGCATCAAACAGGAAAAGAAAAACTTTATCTTTGGAATGCAAAGTTAACAAAGTTAACTGTTAAAGACTTCGATACAAAAATGAAAATTTGTGAATTGGCAAAGAAGTTTGATCTACCGGAATCGATGGTCATAACAATTATACAAGGTGAAGAAAAAATTCTCGAAGCTGTGAAAACTTGACAAAAGGGCTGAGTTCAATTGAAAAGTGGTTACAAATTTTAGAAAATACTAGCAGACCTGGCCACGCGTTGTTGTGGCTCAAAATGAATCTATTCTAAATGTATAACACTTTCCCCGTGGGGTGAATTTCAAAAAATCCCTTCTTAGTGTACATTCTCTTTGTGCAGCAAATAAAATTGATTGATTGATTGTACATTCTCTTGACGTACCCTATTAAAACGCAATCAAACACGCATCTAAAATAGTATAAGAAAAGTCGAGTTCTTCACAGTAAGCCTTAATCCTGTCTCTCTCCCCCGCAAGGGAATATCGAAAAATTTCTTTTTAGTGTATATTATGTTGACGTAACATATTAAAACGCAATTAAAAACGCAAAAAACCGCATGTAAAATAGTGTAATAGAAGCCGAGTTCTTCGCGGTAAGTCTTAATCCTGTCCATCTACCCCCAGTAGGGGGAATTTCGACATGTATATTATATAAAAACACGTGCGTATTCGAATACAACGTTGTGTCAAAATTTCAAAGGAATCGGTAGGAACAAACAAACGTTATATTTTATTTATATAAATAGGTAGAAAAATGATCTGCTTTAGTCCATTCTCACAGAATAGCATAATGCCTCACAGAAAAGCAAACTTAGGTCGTCGGAGTTAGCGCCATCTATTGGACATAAAAGTATTAATACATATATAAAGATATTTTTGGAAGGGGGAAATGGTGGTCTTCACATATGCCAGAGACCTTCGCGGGAGTGTATTAAACAACTTCCCGAAGTTTCATGGCAATCGTATAAATGATGTGGTAATGATTAAAGGACATACAACATGCAGACATACAACAGACATACATTCGTTTTTATATATATAGATAGACGCCAATGAAGAGCGCATTTCGTCTACAAAACAAGAAATAAAAAATTATTAGCATGCTACGAGGAAATTTTGCGGAGGAAAAAATTCTTTGAGCCGTCAGAGTTGTTAAATTTTATGAAGCCTTCTACGTCAAAACAACTTCGGTTTACAATTTTAATAATATGATTTGTTATACATATGTATTATCTCAGATTTTATTAAACATTTTTTTCTAAATTATTGTTTTCTTTAGTCTCCGGCCCCAATTAAAAATATTTTGTATGTATTTATATGCGAAATTATACTTTGACTTACGCGGTAATCGCTCGGTCTCACCTATCGCGTAAGTTCGGGGTATTACTGTACTGTACATTTTATAAAAGTTCTTAATGTGAGCATTAAGCAGGTTTAGATTTCAATATATTTACTATAGGTTTTGTCGGATTTGTTTTATACCAATGCAGCCAGGTCCACAATGGAGAAGCTGGTTGGTGAGAGATATGATTCGACATATCTTTATAAAATTTCCTGGGATGATTTTACCTGTCTGTATCCGATACCCTATCTCACAGTGCAGTAGGCTACCATCCTAATCACTTGCCAACCGGATGTCGTCACTTATAAGTTTTATACTAATTTTCAAATTTATAGTAGTCTCAATTTTATAATAGACTTGAAAGTAAAACCACTCGTGTTAAACCAATCACCTCATTTCCTGATAATGTCAGATCTTTTTGCTTAATATGCTAGGCAATCCGTGAATTTAATTATATTTTTTTCACTAGATGGCAGAACAACTTTTTCATGAATTGTATTCATTTTTGTTAATGCAGTAATAGTGAAGAATCATTCATTTAACAACTACCTCTTTATTCACGAAATTTTGTTTACGTTTATTTTGTGTTCCCTCTTAAGGCAATATAGGTCAGTCAGGCGGTATTATTTTAAAAATTCACCAAAAATCAAATTATCATTATATTTACAGTGGAACCTCGGTACACGTCTGCTTTAGAATACGTCCAATTCGGAATACGTTCTGTTTTGACGAAACAAATTTTGCTGGATATACGACTTTTGTTCGGTATACGACTTATTCAATTATATGCCTCATCTATGAACAAGTAGCACTATCGGTGTACTAGACCAGACTAGACGTTCGTGGTCCCACGGTTTATAACTTTGTTAAATTTCTTCTGATTTTAATTTGTAAGTAAAACTTTTTATTATTTTTATTAATCACGAATTGCAAAAAGGCAAATGAAAAGCAACAGAAAACTAAAAAAAATGACTCGAATCACAATGGAACTGAAAAAAGAGGTTGTTGGGAAATATGAAGGTGGCATGCGTGTTCGAGATTTAACTGTTGCATACCGTATTCCGAGAACGACAATATTGACAATCGTGAAAAATATAGACATTATTAAATCTGCTAACGTTGCGAAAGGGGTTTAATCAATTTCTAAACAGATTATTAGTATTAAGGAGAGTTTGATTTGATTTGATTTTGATTTAATGATTTAAATAATATAATACAATATACTGTAATAACTTTAAAAATCTATAATAAAATTTGTTTTTTTATTAACGTGCTCCAACAGTGTTTAAATTATTTTACAACCCCATTAATATACCATATCAAGAGGGGTTTTTTTACATAAAAACAGATTAACCATTTTTACATTACTTCTTATAGAAAAGGTTGGTTTCGTATACGTCCTATTCGGTGTAAGTCCAAACATCAGGAATGGATTAAGGTCGTATACCGAGGTTCCACTGTATATGAAAAAAAATCACGTACACTTATTAATATCTTTAGTTTTAAATACGATATTTTTCAGAATGTGAAATCTGGAAGTTAAGAACCTAAAAATTTTTCTGAATTTTTTCACTCCAGTTATAAACGACTTAATCAACAACATTCCATACCCGGGAAATTGTTGACTCTCGACGGGCAACGATCGTCCCCTAACTGTCAATAAGCCGTTATTTCCTCGGAGCAGGTAGATCATCTTGCACGATGGTTTACAGTTATACCCTATTCACACTGTACATTTTAAGCCAGCTTAAATGACTAAGCCAGCTTAAGGTATGAAATATGAACGGAACTGACTTAACGTTAAACCGGTTTAACTACAAACAACCGGCTCGGCTTAAATCGCTTTCTCAAAGGAGCTTAAGTCGCTTCAAGCTTTCCACGAGGTCCGTCACAAGTTCAAAAATAATGGCGGAAGCAGACGTGTAGGTACAAATGTTCGAACAAACGATACTCTTCTCTGTTAGCATGTATACGCTGCTTCGGTACAAGAAGTTTAAATGATAATACAAATTTCTTGTTTACGAAAAAAATATATATATAAATTTCTGTCAAAAATCCATTATTATCACAGTTCTATGGCTAAAGTGATATAAACATTGAGAGAATCGTGCTGCCAATGACAACGACATCACTGATAATAAATGTTAATAAATCCTAACTAATGTCTTATGCTCTTTAAATAAGTTATTTATAATTTAAATTACTAAATATAAATTAATTTATGATGATTTATGAAAAATAAGCAAAAAGTTTGATTTTATTTAAAATGTAATATTGAGTACACCCACTTGAGGGCTAAGCGAATAATTCGCTTTAATTATCTAGTGTGAACGAGTAGTTAATCTTGTTTTCGACAATGCGACTTAACTTAATTCTGCTTAAATCTTAATCCCGCTTAAAATGTACAGTGTGAATAGGGTATAAGGGTTTTCTCCGATCGTCTCTCCATTACGAAGTGCACTGCGCCGCCGATCGAACCCGAAAGTTTCTAAGTTTCTTAAGTTTTTTTAAGTGCCATTGTCCAGCCTACGAATTCTAAGGTTCTACGTGCCATCGTCCCATTAACTAACTCTCCGTCATCCCGAAAACTATCCTCACTTCTGAGTGAATATTTACCTACTGGGACATTCACCAGACTCTGTCTATTACGGACTTGTTAAGAGGTATGACAAATATTTGTAAACTCTCTCTCTCCGGACCCCCTTTTTTGTATATGAGGTTAGAAGTGTAGTTTTGTTCGTTTTGCTTTTAATAAATCTTGTTTTGTTATAAAAATGGTGTCTTCTTTGACTGTTGGCTTTGCCTTATCGTCGACCCCATCCTTCCTCCTCATCCACTCGCGTAACGCGTGATGCGCCGTCACGTAACAGCCATCCTTGACAAGTGAGTCGCCAGAACGGAAGGTACGACACCTTCTTACCTCCCCGGGATCTCACATATTGGTTTTGCAGGAGTGGGGTCTCGACTTTTTCGAGAAATCGATAAGGCGAAAAGCAGCCACAGTCGAGAGAGAGGTCGAATTGAGTTGAATTAGAAATCATAGGAGTAGGGTCGTGCTAGAATCTCTCAGACCTACTTGTGTAACTACCAAAATAAATATAATGGAGGACGATCCCCGCGATGCGGCTGGGCCAGGCCACCCAAATCCTAATCCGGCACCGAATCCCCTTACGTTGGGAGGCCTAGGCGGAATAACATTCCTATTACCCGTATTCTCGGGAGAAGCAGGAGGCCCTCGGGTGACAGACTTTTTTGATTCATTAGCCGATGTTACAAAGATAGCGGCATGGTCCAAGGCCCAGATGTTGGCAGTGGCCAAATTAAAACTTATGGGTATCGTGAGAGAATTTGTCCAAAAGGACTGACGAATTAAAGAAGTCGATGACTTCGATGAATTTAAGCGGTTGATGATAGCGCGTTTTGAACGGGAGCCATTTCCCTTTCGATTATCTAAATTTTATGCGTGCGTGCAGAAAAGGGACGAGGACGTACAGACTTATGCTGCTAGACTCCAAGCGCTGGCGATGGAGATAGAAATTAAGCCAGAGCCCGGCGTGACTGCCGCAGAAACTGCCATTATTGAACGAGTTCAAAGGAAGGAGTTAGATGAAAGGCTTAAAGTGCAATTTTTGAACGGAATAGATATCAGAATCCGGCAGCACGTAATGAGCCGTGAGGCTGAGACATTCGATGAAGCTCTAAAAGCAGCGATCAGGAAACAATTAAAAGTCTCACCGCACATCCAAGAGGAATCATGCGAACGGTAAGGGAAAGCGATAAAACCTCATTTCAGGAGGATTTAGCGCAGCTAATGTCCGCAATGGAAGATTTAAAAGCTAGAATGGACGGACTAATCCGAAATTCTCCCCAATTCGGCTCTAGAGATTCTATATCTCGCCGAAATCATCGAGGAGGCTATACTCCTAACTCCTACAATAACAATTCCTATAATAATCCGCATCTTAGGCGCAATAAGAATCGGTCGAACTCACCTAACAAAAATCGGCCGAACGTCCCTAATCGTCGAGGCGACCGCCCTTTCAGTCAGTCTCAACAAAATCCCAATCAAACCTAGAACCGATGCTTGCCCGCTTGCCGAAGTGGCAATCCTAGCGATCGCCCTACGCGAAACGGTTCCCCGGGCAACATGAACCCGAAGGGGAGAGAAATAGGGTCCGATTTCGCTCACAGCCTACTGAAGAAAATCGAGGCAAATGGAAGGGCAATGTACGTAGTGTAGAAGGACGACGACCTTGATCTAGCTTTAGCAAAGCTCCTTGGACCCCTCCTTTTTCCTCTCGAAAGACCCGAGGCTCAAACTTTGACTTAGAAGGTCCGCCTTATAGGACTCATTCGAAACAGAATCGAAGAACCCCCTCGGTGCGAATCACTAATTATACTTCCGCACCAAGTGAGGCTACATTTGACTGTTACATAGGTGGCAATCCCGCTATAGTGCAGATAGATACTGGTGCTAAGGTATCACTTTTATCAAAGATTTTCGCTAACTCTATGAAAGAAAGAGTACATATAGATCGTAACAAAGAAACAGACCTTAGAAGCGCTACGGGACATGTAATTCAGACCTACGGTATTACTAGCACTACTTTCCAGATAGGAAATCTGCGCTTCCCCTTTGCCTATTGCCTAGTTGATCACGATGTCACCTCTCCGTGTGACGACATCATAGGCCGGGATATGATAACCGATAAGGGATTTTGTATTGATTTAAAGGGCCAAGAATTAACTATCCCTCCACAGACCGTGATATCTATCCGAACCTCAGAGAATACTAAAAGAGCGGGAAGGATTCGACAGAACCAACAAAAGGAAAGAGACCCGAATACAGATAGTAGAAAACGAAAAAGAACAGAGGCTCCTCCACTAGAGGAAAATGTCGGCTCAGCGAAACGATCGTACTGGTCAGCAGATCGGGAGGAAGGAAAAGGAGTAGTGCTAATTGAATCCTGTCAACTTCCCCCTATGACAGAGAACATAGTTACTGCTAGAATTGTTGGAGATAAGCGACCTAGTAAAGTCAGAGTAATCGAAACTGTATCCTTTGCTCAGGAAGGAGTTTCCGGAGTCAATTTGTTGGTGACCCCAAATAAAAAGGGACAAGTTCCCATACGTCTTCGTAACAATACTTGTAAGACAATTAAGTTAGAGAAAGATGGCAAGGTTGGCACCTTCTTTGAGGCTATCGAAGAAAGTGAGTCCACAGACACTATAAAAGAAGGGGCATCCGCAAACCTATCAAAGCAGAATTGAGCCACCTTTTTGATTGGACTGGCATCCTCCGGAATGAGAAACAAGACCTCTTAAATTTACTATATAATTACAGGCATGTCTTTGCCGTGAACGACTATGACCTCGGCTACTGTAATATTGTGCAGCATACAATAAATACCGGTGATGCAGCACCTATTTATTCTCCTCCTTATCGCATTCCCTACGCTCAACGCCAACAATTAAACGATATTATAGATGACCTCTTGGCCCATAATATTATTGAACATTCTACGTCCCCTTGAAGTTCTGTGGCTCTCCTAGTTAAAAAAAAAGGATGGATCGTTACGCCTCGTGATAGACTATCGTAAATTAAATAAAATCACTAAAGTAGATCCGTATCCTCTGCCTCTAGTGCAAGAATCCCTTAGCCTAATGGGACAAGCGAAATACTTTTCGACGATGGATACGATTTCAGGATTTTGGCAATTAGGAGTAGGTGATAAGGAAAAGACCGCCTTCTCTACCCCTGACAGCCACTATCAATGGAATAGGGTCTCGATGGGTCTAAAAACAAGTCCTGCGGTTTTTGAAAGGTCAATGGATTTCATCCTACATGGTCTCAAAGGAAAGACATGTCTTGTATATATGGACGATATACTAACGTTTAGTCCAGACTTCCCTAATCACCTAAAACGACTTGAACAAATATTTCAGAGACTCGGAGATGCAGGGATAAAATTAAAACCTAAGAAATGCCATTTCCTGCAACGCCAGATAAAATTTCTGGGTCACGAAATTTCAGAACAGGGTATAAAACCTGATCCTGACAAAATAAAATGTGTTCTAGAATTCCCGAGACCTGAATCCGAGCAAGAAGTCCGCTCTTTCCTAGGACTCACTGGCTATTATCGGCGACACATAAACTCCTATGCCACGATTGCTAAGCCCTTGACAGATTTATTACGGAAGGATGTACCGTTTAAATGGGGCTTTAAGCAGCAGGAAAGCTTCGAAACCCTTAAACAAATTTTGACGTCGGCACCATTATTGAAGTCTCTAGGAGCGATATTATCTCAGGAAGAAAATGGCCAGGAGAAGCCGATTGCCTATGCGAGCCGATTACTAAGGAAACCTGAACTTAATTACAGCACTACTGAGAAAGAATGCTTAGCCACCGTGTGGGCAGTGAGATATTTTAAACCCTATCTTTATGGAAAAAAATTTACGATTGTCACAGATCACAGACCTTTGAGATGGTTATTAGATTGTAAGGACTCTACTACTAATTCTAGATTATCGCAATGGATCATTTTCCTTCAAGAATTCGATTTTTATATCATCTACAAGGCCAGAATCTCACATAGAAATGCGGACACACTTAGCCGTATCCCAATACGCCAAATAACCGAGGTTGAACCCATCTTCTCCATGCCACAATTAGCTAATGCTCAACAACGTGATGATCGATGGAGACCCATTATTAAAACCTTAAAGGATGGTGTAACTACAGGAACCTATAATAATCTTAACCTAGAGGAATTCTATATCAACGAGGAGGGTGCCCTCTGCCACAAGGGAAGGAATAGAAAACGCTTGGATTGGTGGGAACAAATTGTTATACCTACCGCCTTAAAGGAATATATCCTGTTTACCTACCACGACAATCCTCTAGCCGGTCACTTAGGAGAATTAAAAATGCGTACAAAAATCGCAAACTCGTTTTATTGGCCCGAAATGACTAAGGAAATTAGGAATTATTGTCTAAGTTGTCAGAGCTGTGCTAAGCACCGACGACCGGGTCGACGGGCAGCAGCCGAATTACAACTGTTTGCCCCTCTCTCTCATGTATTTGAACGAGCAGCAATGGACATCGTTGGTCCATTCCCTCTTACGACGAACAGCAACAAATATATCCTAGTATTTGTTGACCATTTTACTCGATATGCGGAAGCAGTTCCACTATCGGATGTAAGTAGTAAAACGATTGCTAAGGCCTTTGTCACACATATCATATTGCGACATTCTACGCCTACGCAATAATTAACTGATAGAGCGCCGAACCTAATTTCTAAGAGGTTCGCAGAAGTTTGTGAATTGCTACACATAAAGCGGCTCCTTACTACCACCTACCATCCAGCCTGCAATGGTGTGGTGGAGAGATTTAATAAAACCCTAATTGATATATTATCTCATTACGTCTCTCAAGACCAACGAGACTGGGACGAGTGGATCCCTTATGCCTTATTCGCCTATAACACCTCCGTGCATACATCTACCAATGATAGCCCATTTTTCCTACTATATGGAAGAGACCCAACCTACCCTTTTGATCTGGTTACAATCCCTGCCACGGTCTCCTATGACCTAGAAGACAATTTCGCTTCGAAATTATGTCAACGAATGAGACACGCCCATCAAACGGCTCAACAATATGCCGAACAAGCCGCCAAGACAAGACAGGAACTACACCGCCAACAAAACAAGCCACCCCTCTATCGAGTGGGGGATAGAATACTACTAAAGGAAGTCGTCACTCCTAGAGGTCTAAAGCGATAATTAGCTACTTGGTTGACAGGACCTTATCGTATTGTCGAAATTTTAGGGCCCGTCAATTTCAAAATAGAAAATATCCAAACAAAAAGAACACTAAATGTTCATGCCGACAGAATTAAACCTACAACTGCTCGTAAAGAGTTTAATCTGGAAACTGACATAACGGCCGATCAATCTAGTTCACCGCCGACACAAGAGACAGTTACGGCGACGCCCCAAACTAATATTCCCATTTACCCTTGGGACGAATTTATCTTGACTTCTATTCCTACTCCGCAACCGGAAGAACAACCCGACTCCGAAAGTGAGAGTGAAAACGAAAGCGAGGAGCCCGAGTTAGAGAGCGAAGTTTCTTCCTCTGAACCGGAAGAGCAAGAGACCACTCCTCCCTACGCCCTTCAGAGTAGAGGGCCCGTGCCAGACCAGCCGTGCGTGCTTCCGAGACCCACTTGCAGCCGCATCCCGCGCTTTATTTCTCCTGCCACCAGTCGATCGTCTTCACCTTAACTATTAGATGTCCTACCCGACATCAACAATCTCCATTTTCGTCTACTACTCATAAATTAAACAAAACGGGAATACTTCACCTCCCAAACGCATGCACCGGCTATGTACCTGGATTCGTCCTTACGTCGCCGTTCCGAATGCAGACAACCATACAATTGGAGATGGCACAACAATTAATAGTGCCCCAACTTGAACAAATCGTCAACAAATCTGAGATCCTATTACTGCAAAAACGTCTTAAGGATCCTGACCTCCTGAAACTCACATCGGACTACGATATTCAATTAGCAGACCGTTCTTTGAACAACGTGTAATATGACCTAAACCACCTGTTACGAAAGCCAACAAAATCATCTCCCACAACTTACCCATCTTTAATAATGACCATTATTGCTGGTTGTCTTGGCGCTATCCTCACGGGACTTTGTTTACTTTATACTTATCGCAATTACTCACGATGCAAGAAGACACGTGCGACTAGTCACCGACCTCCACTGGAAGAGGAACACGAAGGGACCGACTTCAACGGAGGCAGAAGTCCGCCTTCACCTAGCGCACAGCCAGGCACTTTCCACAAAGAAAAGCCCCGAGGCAACCCGACACCACGAAAAAAAAAATCTATTGTTCAAACCTATTAACAAGACCATCCCTACACCGCCATTTTCCCTTTATTCCTCGTTTTAACGTACTAACATTTTGAGTTATACCTATATTCGGGTAAATGTCTATAAGTACTGAACAGGACGTTTTTTTCTAATTTTGCTCTCTTAAGACACCTCTCTAGTAGACGTGTCCTAAACACATAGAAATTTTTGGGGGCGAAGCGTATATTAAGAGCTATAAGCGAAAACTCATCGGATTACTTACCGACTGTGCACGGTTGGAGCCGCCATTGCTTAACGTTGTTCACATCGCGGAGTAGCACGTTGGACGGCAAACGCTTACAATTCGTGTCACGTGACCTCGATTCCAAGTCATCCAGTCACGTGACTAGCTCGCGCGACATCATCGGTCACATGACCACAGCTTTGATGCGTTTCCGGTCAGCTATATCACGTGATAGAGCAAAGACGTACAGTGCGTTCGTTAATAGCGATCGATTGTAAACATTGGGAACGAACGACAGACAAAGAAAGAAAAAGATGGCGACATCCGTAGTATCGACAGTATCGTGACAGCAGGATCTATAATTTTAAAATATCCATTTTTAGAGACAAAATTGGAAAAAAGACTTTCAATGTCATTCAAAGTAGTTACAAAAAAATTTCGAGACGACACTTACCACTTACAGTATATATATATATATGTATATACCCACACGGTGATGTATGTTGACGTGCGCTTTCACAACTTGTAATTTTTCATTCATAAAACCACATAATGGACACTAAAACTGCGGAACTATCTGAGCCATGGAGCACGCGCCACGTTGCCTCCTACCGTAAACTACTATTACAAACGATGTTGCGTCCGACAGCGAGCTTCCCGCCAGAATGTAGAAACGAGTTCACAATTATCCTTTATTGCTAACACGTGACTACTTTTCGGGGCAACCGGCGTGGACATTTGACGAACTTTGCTCGAGTTACGCTTTCGTAACACCGGGGCATTCTATAACGAACTTCACGAGTTAAGATTTTTGACAACGACGATTTATTTTTCGAGTCTAACTTGTTAAAAAGAAATCAGAATCAAATTACTTTAAAATTCAGATTAAATGTTTATAAATATAAATTTATTATCTAAATTTATAAACATATATGTTTTAATAGCCTAATTATTTTAATTTAAAATGATTAGATTTAGATGCAACACGCGTCACAGCAATGTTCACACACCCTTTTTTTTCATTCCAATACCTCGCGGACCAATACTTTTGTGAAATTAAAATAAAAGTAATGATAAGACGGATCATCTCTGGTCTGCGGTATCACAGTTTGAATACGTCTAGACAGCGAGCGACTTTGTTTTAATTTCTTTTATGAATTGCACAAATTTTATTTCTTATCAGACTTTTCAATTAAACACGAAATATCTGTAGCTTTTAACACCAAATAGTATAAAAAAAATGATTCCGTATTGAAAGAAATCGGAAGTAACGTAGTCGATAGAAAATTGCCAACCAAGATGTATTTAAAGAACGAATAACGTAACATTTCTAGATATTTGGCTGGATTCTTAATGCTTAATGTAACGAAAACGTTTGCCTGGTAAAAGTTTTGTGCTCGTTATCTAAAAAGGTTTGGTTATTCATTTTTTAGTAACGCCGGCTTAAAAACAAATCTTTAAACTTGGCAATTTTTCCTACTGCTTCGAGTCGAATAAAGTCGGATAAATGAAAGACTTCTGAACGCGTTAGGCAACAATCAATCCTAAAAAACAGTGAAATCTTATAATTTACTTGTGGTTGTAGCACCCTTAAATCTTTTCTAGAAAATTACTCTTTTAAGAGAGGTTTTGTAGAAAAAGTAGTGTATATTTTTAATATTATTGTTAACGGTTAAACGTTTAAGAAAGGAATACAAACATAGCATTAAGTAACGCAAAACATGTATTATGTTACATAATTCATTTTTACATAAATATTTGCGTATACAAGCACAATAATGCAAGTCCATTTCGAAAACTGCACAGATAGATTTTTCTTGTACTATATAGACTCAGGAAATAACAAAAATAACACATTTTCATGAATTGCTCGTAAGCAAAACATAGAGAATACATTGACAGAAAAATAGTTTTTTTAATGATGTTAGTAAACTTGTAGGCCTTGTACTAAATGAATAAGGAACAATATCGTCTGCTTGGATTAATTAAAGCATTTTCTTCAACTATCACTATTCTAGCTGTACATATGACACACACGACAGTAATTCTCTCTTTAGGTAGGAGTAGCTGACCATTTACAGTCCAGCAGGGGATCCATTTCAGAATGAGTGTAAATGGAGTATAAAGTAATTAAATTTAAGTTCTATTTTCTTTAAGGTGACCAGATTTTAACATTTGTGAAGCGGGACAAAATTGACGGGGGAGTAGGAAGATGTCGTCTTCTTGAAAAAAATTGTTCTAGATCAACAAAATTTTATCATCAAAGAACGCAAAAATTGTATTGTTATATTTTTTTTAAATTTCAACGTATGTAAAATTTACAAATATAATAAATTTATATACTATTATAAATCTTTAAAAACTCTTTTTTTTCGCATATTTCTCAGTCCAGTGAATTTTTTAGTAGATTGCTGTCGTTGTTTAAAATGTCATTAAATTTTTTGCAAGAGTTTAAATTATATTTCACACATAATATGGCTTTCAAAGTCTCAACACTTAATTGTGATTAATCAGATATCCACGAAAGCGCCCTTATTAAACTTGTAAATAAAACATTGTTAATCTAAAATTTTACATAGTTGTATCGAAGAATATTTACAGTATTATATTATGAAATGAAATTTTACTAGTAACGTCTAAAACTGTTTTAAAATGTATTTATTTGATGTTTCAATAAATTTTCTTAACTATTTTCTATCTGAAATAAGATTTCTCCTTCTGCAGTAAATGTGATATTTTTTAAATGAATGAAATAAAATAAAACTAAGTTCGTACTTTAATATGTTGATACGTGCTTCTTATCCTTAATCATTTAATATAATCACGGATGGGCAACCTTTTTCTATGTAACGGCCGTATTTAAAAACTTTTGAACTAACGCGGGCCCCAAACGAGAGAAAAGAGAAAAAAGAAATGCCAGTAAATCACAATTATTTATTAATATGTAATTATAAATTAGCATAGCTGCTTTTTAATATTTATATAAACGATATTATAGAAACCATTCCCGAAAATAATATATTGTATGCAGAAGATATTGTTATAACCTATGCAGGTTGGAATCTTCAATTAATTAAAAATAATATAAATTTATTGTTGGCTAAATTAATTAAATATATGGTGAATAATAACTTTAGAATACATGAGAATAAACAAAATATATTTATTTATCAAATAAGAACAAAAAAGTCAACTTAGATGATATACAAGTAAGAATTAATAAAAAACGTATTAAAAGAGTTAATACCGTAAAATATTTCGGTATTGAAACTGATGATAAATTACGATGGAACAATCGTATAAATAATCTAACATTGTCTTTATCTAGATTTATTGGAATATTGAAAAGAATAATGAGTTTCATAAATTTTGAGACTTTTGCGTTTATATCGCGCTTGTATGGAACCCAAACTTCGATGTGGTATTTCCGTATGGGGACAGCTTCTGGCTGGCAGGAAAGAATCTTATGTATATTCATATTTCAAACATTTTTTTGAAGTTTAAATAAATATTTGGCTTATATTATAGTTAAGAAGCTTAGTTATTAGTTATTATTCTTAATCTTAAGCTTGGTTTCTAGCTAATATTATTCTTAATCTTAACTCATCACTTATTATATAAGTGATAAGTTAAATAAACACTTTAAAACCTCTAACTATAACTGTCAATGGAAAAATAATTTGATTCTACCAAGAGTTAAGCACTGTTTTGAACGAGATGCACCGATCTACCAACTGATGTATAACTGGAATTCTTTAAAAGGATATAAAGATCTGAGAACTTATGGGCAATTTAAACGAGTTGTTAAAAAATTGAACGATGTCTAGTTTTGTGTATTATTTATTTTTGTTGTTTTTTTGTTTTGTTGATTGTTTATTTTCTGTATATGTATTTTTGTCGACACTTGGAAAAGGCCAATGGCCATAATGTCGTTTAGTTAAATAAACAAATAAATAAACATATACTGTACTTGATTTAGCTTCTAGAAATGATGTAAACGTAATATATCAGAAATATTTGGTTAAATATTAGTCACTGCTAGTTTTAAATTATTTTCGATGTGTCTGTTAGCCGGTTTCTTGTTTTAATTCTTACTAAATTCATTACGAAAAACTATTCACATGCAAAAGTTGTAGAAAATAACGTTGGAATTTTTGCCGCATACTTCCTTAAGCTGGGAAATTGATGTATTTATTCAAATATTTTACACATTTTACGCGTCTAATTAGTCGAGTTCAAATTCTCAGAACTTGTAAAACTGTCAGTGGACCTTCAAAGGATTCCACTCGTACGTTATAAAGGGTCTGTAATGAAGATTGACAGGTAGCTATGGGGTGTAAGGAAACAAATTATTTTTCCAAATAATTTGAAAAAAAATTATTTTAATTAATCCAAGCAGACGATATTATTATTACGAGTTACACCCGCAATATTCTGATACCAATTTCATCAAAGAATTAACTGACAACAAATACTGTATACGTAACGATCGAAGATAAATTACAATATAATGTTCACATTAAACACTTCCCATATGGTCGAATTTTATAAAAATAATTTTATTTACAAGCTTAGGAATGCGTTTAGGCAAGACCTCGAATGGGATTTTAGTTAACCACTGAATAACAGAAAAACGTAACTCTCGTGCGCATGTTTGTTCTTGTAAATCATTAACATTTTAACTAAGGCCGCGACTCCACTAGCCGTAAAACAGCCGTAAAACCCCTCGCCGTAAAAGCTTTTAATCACGTGACCTATTTGCGTTTGCGCTCGGATTGCGGTGGAGGTCCGGCTAGCGAAGCTTTTTACGGCGACAGTACTATTACGGTGTATACGTGATATATCGATATAAAGACAATACTGTAATTATATTCTACGAGTTTTCTCTATACTATAATTACAAATATAGTAAAAATAATATCGACTTTTATTACTATATTATTAAGATAATATACAGCATTTATAAGCTTAGCTTTTTTATTATATACTCCTCTAAATTGAAGGATTTTCCTTTGGCCGTTCATATCGCGTGTTTTAGGCATCCATTATTATAATCGGGATACCTCTTGTCGTAGATACATGAATACTTTCGGATGTTTTCGATAAATCTTTCCAGATCTTCTAGAGTAGCCACGAGAGAACGTACACAAAAGCTCGTTTTCCGCCATTTTCGCACCGTGTCACGATGACCTAGATTTAACTGACTTTTGATTGGTGGATGGTACCGTTTTAGGGTCGTATTCACTTCGAAAGTTGAACACTGCTCAACTCGCTTTTACGTTGGTTTTACGACATGCTCAGGCGTAAAATATCATGGTCACGTGATTAAAAGCTTTTACGGCCCTTTTACGGCTAGTGGAGTCGCGGCCTAATGCGATATCAAATACCTGTAAATTAATAATTATCATCTGTATTTTATCAATCGTCACAATTTCTGTGCTTCTCATAACCATGTAAGTTAAAAAAATTTACAAATTTTGTAACTGCAACTAAACAGTTACATGACAAAGAATTGATAAGAAACTTGAAGTTCGAAAAATGCATACTCTAGGGAAAAAAATGTGATTTTCTAAAGCTTGTCCCGTTTCTAATTGATGGTATAATAAGTCTAGCGGGAAAGATCTATATTGCGCATTTTAAATAACTAAACTTTATAAAATAACGTGTTTTTAAAAAGACGCTCTTTTAAAAATAATTCTGTTTTGACGAGTCATTTCTCTTCGTCATTGCCATCCTTTGAAATAAAAAAAAGTATCATATACGTATTTTGATTTTGAACTAATAGGAAAGGCATCTTGATTTGACTTTCTTAGTTTGACGGCACGATTAAACAAACAGTATCGTGTAACTTCTTACGTTCGAGTCGTGTATTGTCTGCCACTTAATACATGTTTGAAATAGTTTTTAATTACTTTGCTTATCTACGATATTTAAATAAAAATGCGAGTTTTACTCTTTCCACCTTTTCCTAGCCAAAATTCTAATTTTTTCGATCACCGATATGAAATTTCGTTACGCATTGTTCCTATGAGTGAAGCTGTATCTTACCAAACTAAGATATTAATTACAATATTCATTGGGCTAGTCCATGGTTAGATTTTTTATTCCTATTACTTTTATCTTTTTTAGGAGAAATATAAAGGTGTACTGTTTAGTAACGAAATAGTTTTATTGTCGGCATATTCTTATCCACGTTCTAAACTAGACTTATTATATCAGTCGAATAGGAATTACACGATATTCAGGAAGTCGTCATTTTTTATTTCATTTATACATTTTTCATTTTAACATTATCAATCGTAAATTGATTTGTTTATGATAACTATAACTTATTTTATAAGATTTCACTGTTTTTTTAGGATTGATTGTTGCTTAACGCGTTCAGAAGTCTTTCATTTATCCGACTTTATTCGACTCGAAGCAGTAGGAAAAATTGCCAAGTTTAAAAATTTGTTTTTAAGCCGGCGTTACTAAAAAATGAATAACCAAACCTTTTTAGATAACGAGCACAAAACTTTTACCAGGCAAACGTTTTCGTTACATTAAGCATTAAGAATCCAGCCAAATATCTAGAAATGTTACGTTATTCGTTCTTTAAATACATCTCGGTTGGCAATTTTCTATCGACTACGTTACTTCCGATTTCTTTCAATACGGAATCATTTTTTAAATACTATTTGGTGTTAAAACCTACAGATATTTCGTGTTTAATTGAAAAGTCTGATAAAAAATAAAATTTGTGCAACTCATAAAAGAAATTAAAACAAAGTCGCTCGCTGTCTAGACGTATTCAAACTGTGATACCACAGACCAGAGATGATCCGTCTTATCATTACTTTTATTTTAATTTCACAAAAGTATTGGTCCGCGAGGTATTGGAATGAAAAAAAAGGGTGTGTGAACATTGCTGTGACGCGTGTTGCATCTAAATCTAATCATTTTAAATTAAAATAATTAGGCTATATAAAACATATATGTTTATAAATTTAGATAATAAATTTATATTTATAAACATTTAATCTGAATTTTAAAGTAATTTGATTCTGTTCTCTTTTTAACAAGTTAAACTCGAAAAATAAATCGTCGTTGTCAAAAATCTTAACTCGTGAAGTTCGTTATAGAATGCCCCGGTGTTACGGAAGCGTAACTCGAGCAAAGTTCGTCAAATGTCCACGCCGGTTGCCCCGAAAAGTAGTCACGTGTTAGCAATAAAGGATAATTGTGAACTCGTTTCTACATTCTGGCGGGAAGCTCGCTGTCGGACGCAACATCGTTTGTAATAGTAGTTTACGGTAGGAGGCAACGTGGCGCGTGCTCCATGGCTCAGATAGTTCCGCAGTTTTAGTGTCCATTATGTGGTTTTATGAATGAAAAATTACAAGTTGTGAAAGCGCATGTCAACATACATCACCGTGTGGGTATATACATATATATATATATACTGTAAGTGGTAAGTGTCGTCTCGAAATTTTTTTGTAACTACTTTGAATGACATTGAAAGCCTTTTTTCCAATTTTGTCTCTAAAAACGCATATTTTAAAATTATAGATCCTGCTGTCACGATACTGTCGATACTACGGACGTCGCCATTTTTTTCTTTCTTTGTCTGTCGTTCGTTCCCAATGTTTACAAACGATCGCTATTAACGAACGCACTCTACGACGTCTTTGCTCTATCACGTGATATAGCTGACCGGAAACGCATCAAAGCTGTGGTCATGTGACCGATGATGTCGCGCGAGCTAGTCACGTGACTGGATGACTTGGAATCGAGGTCACGTGACACGAATTGTAAGCGTCTGCCGTCCAACGTGCTACTCCGCGATGTGAACAACGTTAAGCAATGGCGGCTCCAACCGTGCACAGTCGGTAAGTAATCCGATGAGTTTTCGCTTATAGCTCTTAATATACGCTTCGCCCCCAAAAATTTCTATGTGTTTAGGACACGTCTACTAGAGAGGTGTCTTAAGAGAGCGAAATTAGAAAAAACGCCCCATGAAGTAATTCTGGACATTTACCGAAGGGTCGAACATAGATAGAACAGATTCGAAAACTTTGGTCAACCCCCAAACAGGAGATCATACTCAGAATATCGATCAATTTCAAAGTGAGTAAATAACTCCTCTTTTTGTTGTTTTTTATTGTTTATTTCGGTTAATAAATCCGCGGAGTCTGCAGAGAAATTCAAGATGGCGGCCGGAACCGCGGCCATCTTGAATGGCGGGGCAAATTTTTCCCTGTCACAGTCTCCGAAGTAGGGAAAAATTTCCTTGTCGCAGTCTCTGAAGTAGGGAAAATTTTCCCCGTCGCCATTTTTAATCCTAGGGTAACATTAACCGGCTCCTGTATATTGTCTTCATTAATCCGCTCAGGAAGGAAGCCTTCTTTCTCTAGCTGTGGAAACTGTAATTGTTCTATCGCACCAATGCCACTTCTCCCATATGCCTCAAACCATGTTTCACACCCAATTCTATCAAGAATACTGCAGAACTCACCATGGAATGGAATGTAGAGAATGCATTGGAGTTTGTAAAACTGTTCTTGTTTGTCAGGATCTGTATTAAGCTTAATTCGTGGAAAAATTCTGACAACTGCATCTTTCTTATGACAAATGAACCTTTCACCTCTTTTGTACCACCTCTTTGCGAAATCAATCAATGACAACTTTGACGCTCACGCCTAACCCGATCACTCTGTTTTGACATACGAGGCATAGCAAAAATGTAAATGGCTTACCTTTGTAGTACGACAGAACTCCAAAATTTGGCAGTTGGTAATAGAAGACAAAGTCAATTGTAAGTCCAGGCATTGAAGAGCACAATCACTGATTCGAGGCATCGTTGCTAGATGTTTTTAGTGTTTGTAGCCAAAATTTTCAAAAAAGTAGCCCAGAATAGCCAACTCAAAAAAGTTCCTTTTTAATAACCCGAGATTTGACCATAAAATAGAAAACACACCATTCGTGCTTTTCCAGAAATAACTTTAATCACAATAAATGTTTGCGGCCAATTTACAGCCCTGTAAACTGATTGGAAATAAGGATCGCATGACTCAAAATATATGCACACACCGGAGTGCAGAAAGCAGCTGCCAAGCAAGTTTAATAATTTCTGATTTTGTATAAATGTAACGTTTTAATAAGAAAACATTTTTAATATCTGTTGTGTATGTAGTTAGCGATAACATTTATCTTTCAAAATTACCGTTTTACTGCTTGTAATATTTTCGGACCACTAGATGACGCTTCTACACGTGCGTGCAATAAGCGACTAACACTTGACTTCATGCATTCTTTGTCAACAAAATAACTCTAGAATGAGTTGTCCGATCTCGATGAAATTTTCCAAGACGACTCACATTCATTCAAGGATGAACTGATTAAAATTTCAACTCTCAAAAATGATCCTTACTGAAGAAAAACCCCTATATCCAGTTCTACTAAAACGGATCATTTTTGAAAGTTGAAATTTTAATCACTTCATCCTTCAGTGATGTTGAGTCGTCCAAGAAAATTTCATCAAGATCGGACAACTCATTCCAGACTTATTTTGTTGACAAGGAATGCACGAAGTCAAGTATTAGTCGTCACTACGTTCTGACAATTACAAAATCAAATAATAATTGTCTTAATTGTCATAATTGTTATTAGAAATAAAAATAGGTTTTTTTATTGTTTTATTTCGTGATAAATATTTCTTATTAAAAAGTAAACATGTACATGATATATTATTAAACTAATACAATGATCACATGTGGAATATCCAAGAATAATAACAGCCCGATGTCGATATTAATTTCAAAAATAATACATATAAGTAAGAATAATTAATAACACATACCAACACAACACAAGTCTCTGACTGATTTCAATTTGAAACTGTACGAGGCATGGGCAATGTTATTTTACACCCAAGAACTGAACAATGCGCGCATGCCAATTTTAAATTAGTTAGGGACTTGTGTTAAAACAAACTTAATATTTTCCAGAGATGTTTGCAAGATAGAATTGTAAAAGTGTATTATCTGTCACTTACCCTAGAAATAATAGATAAAGATACGTTTCGGGGGAGTGTAAAGGTAAAGTCTTTAACCGTTAAAATAAAATACTGGCAAATATTTTTATAAATTTATTTTGTTTCATCATAATTTCTACGAAAACGGACACATTAATTAATTCGGACGATGAATTTGAAAACCGGGTTGTTCGGGTGAAAACCGGTTTGGTGGCAACACTATCTTCAGTTATCTGACTGTTATGTTTTGAACTCTTTTAAAATGTTGCAATATGCTGGAACAAGATGCATCATTTCTTGCAAATTTTCAAAGTTTTCCGTTGGTCATAGGCTTGCCATTTGGATATAATAATGCTAGAACATTAAAAATATTAAATAGTAATTTAACACCTTTATCGTTGCCGAGAAAGTTTAATTTAAAACAAACGTTTTCGACCTCTTCCATAGGTCATCATCAGGTTAAATAAACCGACAAAAAAACAGTTCCGTTCCAGAGGATCGAATACAAATATTTAAATTTCAAAAAATTTACAACGGATTAAAAAATGATAAATAATAAACGAATATTGTATAAAAGTAAAAACAAGGAATAAAATAAAAATTAAAAATAAACTCAGAAAAACTCCTAAATACAAGTATCGACTAATACTAATGCAGAACAATAAAATAAACATGTAAATTAAGAGTTCCTTGCAGAGTTTTTAACCATAAACTTCCAGGCCGATGGAAGGCCTTCAGCGTCCCTCGCATTTATACACTCCCCTTCTAGTTTGCTTTTGTAAATCTCTATTTTCTCAGCGGTCCTTGCTAATGTTGGGGAGCTCACGGGTTTGATAATGTCCGCTTCATCCCATTTAACTACCGAGTTTTCGGTCTGAGCCATTTGGGATAGTACCGTGGCGTTGAAACTTTTTCTGATGTTATACTTGTGCTCCTTGAGTCTTAAGCCTGGACTCCACATTACCTGAAAACAGAAACTCAGAAACAGAATGCAAACATACAGAGTTTTCGTTACTGTTTTGTTTTCGTTTTAACTTGACTCCACTAGCACGTTACGTGGAACTGCGCCATCTGTTAATCACTTTTGTAATTGTCGTAGAGTCAAACGTGGACGACGCTACGGATTCTGCCTTGTTTCTCTGCATTTATTAACAATTTCATTGTTAATAATCTTTGAATTATTTGCATTTTTTGTCGTATTTTTTAACTTCTTCAATGAATAATTCCAAATCTATTCGTTTGCTCATCCTTTTCGCTACACTTTGTGCCATTACGACAATCAAACTACACGTGACGAATGCACGTGACTACGCGTCACAAATGCTCGCGTTTTTATTGGTTGCTTCACGACAGAAGCGCGGAACGAAAACGGAAAAGTTAAATAATTCTTAACTCTGCTTTTAGTCTTGTTTCTGTCTAACTGAACATTCCAAAACTGAAAGTTTCGTCAGTTTGGCTTTCAGTTTTACGATCACGTCGCGGATTTCGGTAATGTGAAGTCCCGGCTTTACACTCAAACTCCTTGTCGCAACGCCGATATAATCTTTCTTAATTCCCAGCTGTGCGTTCTCGTACGGTATCCTATACACACCTGCTCTTTCTTCTTTCTTAATGCTATCCTTGTCACTCCTTAAAATTTTAAATAGGTTGGGGGCTCTTTTTAGAATTATTAATGATTCATTGCGGTTCGCAATTTCTTTCATAATGCCTTTGGCATATCTGTTATAAGTGAATTTTGTGATTTTACCGGGACCTTGTTTAGAGCCTCTTGTTACGTTCTTCTCGAATCTTCTAACCATTCCTGTTATTGCCCTTTTCTTGTACCTTAAGGTTTCGGCTACCTGTGGAATTCTGTTAATTTCCTTTGCTCTGTCCATAACGTTGTCACAATACAGAAAGGCCCTTCAAATTAGAGCCCGGAATGCCGCCATCTTATATTGATATGGATCATTTGATTGCGAGGGGATATAAAGTGGACTGTGCGTTGGTTTAACGTAAACACTGGTAGATAAATGCCCGTTTTTGAACTGGATGTTGATGTCTAAAAAGTGTATTGTTACGGAACTTTTCTGTTCTAATTTCAGTTTTAAGCCGTCGTTATTACGAGTGATGCTTTCAATGAATTCATTAATGAATTCATTAATTTTACGGTTATTATTTCATAATATAAAGATGTCGTCCACATATCTTTTAAAATATACTATATCTTTACAGAAGTCATACAAAACTCTTTTTTCCAGTTTTCTAACAATTAACTCACAAAGAATTCCTGAGATCGGACGTCTCATTGGAATCCCCCTTTTTTGTCTATATGTTTGACCATCATAGCTGAAGATAGATTCGTAGAATATCAGGTTAGCCAGTTCTACTATTTCGTTGTTGTAATGTATCAATTCTGGGATTCTGCTGAACAATAATTCGAGCAGTCTTGGAAAAAAGATTACACAAGTTTATCTCCTCCCAACTTGAAAGCAACGCACTAGTGGCACAAGATCCTGAAACTGTGGTTAAGGCAATTCAACACATATCGTTAATGGAAGAGGAAGTAGGAACGGTATTGGATTATGAGAACTTGTATCCGTCCATAAGAATTCTATCATGCAAGGAAGCACTGCTCGAATTATTGTTCAGCAGAATCCCAGAATTGATACATTACAACAACGAAGTAGTAGAACTGGCTAACCTGATATGCCACGAATCTATCTTCAGCTATGATGGTCAAACATATAGACAAAAAAGGGGGATTCCATTGGGAAGTCCGATATCAGGAATTCTATGTGAGTTGGTTGTTGGAAAACTAGAGAAAAGAGTTTTGTATGACTTCCGTAAAGATATAGTATATTTTAAAAGATATGTGGACGACATCTTTATATTATGGAATAATAACCGTAAGATTAATGAATTCATTGAAAGCATCAATCGTAATAACGACGGCTTAAAACTGAAATTAGAACAGAAAAGTTCCGTAACAATACACTTTTTAGACATCAACATCCAGTTAAAAAACGGGCATTTATCTACCAGTGTTTACGTTAAACAAACGCACAGTCCACTTTATATTCTCTTGATATCAAATGATCCATATCAATATAAGATGGCGGCATTCCGGGCTCTAATTTGAAGGGCCATTCTGTATTGTGAGAACGTTATAGACAGAGCAAAAGAAAAGAACGTAACAAGGGGCTCTAAACAAGGTCCCGGTAAAATCACAAATATCACTTATAACAGATATGCCAAAGGCATTATGAAAGAAATTGCGAACTGCAATGAATCATCAATAATTCTAAAAAGAGCCCCCATCCTATATAAAATTTTAAGGAATGACAAGGATAGCATTAAGAAAGAAGAAAGAGCAGGTGTGTATAGGATACCGTACGAGAACGCACAGCTGGGAATTAAGAAAAATTATATCGGCGTTACGACAAGGAGTTTGAGTGTAAGACTTAAGGAGCACAAGTATAACATCAGAAAAAGTTTCAACGCCACAGTACTATCCCAAATGGCTCAGACCGAAAACTCGGTAGTTAAATGGGATGAAGCGGACATTATCAAACTCGTGAGCTCTCCAACATTAGCAAGGACCGCTGAGAAAATAGAGATTTACAAAAGCAAACTGGAAGGGGAGTATATAAATGCGAGGGACGCTGAAGGCCTTCCATCGGCCTGGAAGTTTATGGTTAAAAACTCTGCAAGGAACTCTTAATTTACATGTTTATTTTATTGTTCTGCATTAGTATTAGTTGATACTTGTATTTAGGAGTTTTTTCTGAGTTTATTTTTAATTTTTATTTTATTCCTTGTTTTTAATTTTATACAATATTCGTTTATTATTTATCATCGTTTAATCCGTTGTAAATTTTTTGAAATTTAAATATTTGTATTCGATTTTCTGGAACGAAACTGTTTTATTTGTCGGTTTATTTAACCTGATGATGACCTATGGAAGAGGTCGAAAACGTTTGTTTTAAATTACACTTTTTCGGCAACGATAAAGGTGTTAGATTATTATTTAATATTTTGCTGAGCACCTTCTATATAATATTAAAAATATCTACTATTGTTTAATACTTATTTCAAAGTGTAGAGTTAACTGTTTAAAAAGTATTTGGTTTTTACATATATATACGAGGCGTGTTTTTAAAGTAAGTACCATTTTGAAATATAAAAAAAACAAGCAAACATTTTTAACAAAATTTTTATTTATGTGAAAGCCCATATTTTACACTACTTTTCTACATAATTCCCATTAATATTGAGACACTTATCGTATCGTGGGACCAGCTTTTGTATTCCATCCTCAAAGAATGTTGCCGCCTGATGAGACAACCACTGCAGAACGGTCGTTTTGACTTTGTCGTGATTGTTATAGCGCTGCCCTGCCAGATGCTACTTCAAATGCAGAAACAAATGATAGTCACTCGGTGCTAGGTGGAGACTGTATAGAGGGTGGTCTAATTGTTTCCAGCCAAATGATGTGATTAGGTCTTGAGTTTGATTTGCCGTATGTGGACGAGCATTATCGTGGAGCAAAATGACACCCTTGCTCAGTAAGCCCCGCCTTTTGTTTTGTACTGCGCGGCGCAGTTTTTTAGTCTCACACGTCTGTTCTCTTTCACTCTACAGTCCACTTTTTCAATCAAATCATCGATAATGACTAAAGGTCGCCCACTTCATTTCTCCTCGTGAATGTTTGTGCGGCCATTACTAAAGGCCCTAACCCATTTTCGTGCCATTCCATCACTCATAATGCTTTCACCATAAACTTCACTGATTTGGCGATGAATTTCAGCCGCTTTCGAGCCTTTAGCACTGAGAAAACGAATAACGGCACGCACTTCGCAGTCGGCGAAATTCTAAATGAGCGGCGGCATTTCAGTAACACACAAACAACAGTAAACACAGTCGACTGGCTCCGTAATGGCGTTTGTGGCTTCCCAACAGATGTAGGTACACAGCGCGCATGCATTAAGTGCCAACTGCAGCGCTCCAGCGGCGTTATATTAAAACGGTACTTACTTTAAAAACACGCCTCGTATTATGAAGAAATGTTATAGTTAAATTTGTAAAACTTCGCATGTGTGAATTTCGCGAATTTAACGCATTTGTCTGAAATTTAAATGTAAACATCTCCAATAGAAAAAATGGAGAATTAAGGTGGAGGTCCCTGGTTGTAATATCAACACGCAAGTGGGAAACTTGACACTTAGCTGTCAAGAAATGCAGGTCACCTCAACAGCTGACGATCACGTGACCCCTTTCGTTCGACAATAGGATAAAAGCGAAAGCTACTGAGTGCTGAGGGCAATCAAAAGGAGCTTGTGGCGATAGCTTTGGTCGTAATTCCAAAGGCTGCCACCAGGTGGAACACTGAACCCAACGAACTGGCAGCCTAACCTTCGACTTTGCTCGGCTTGTGAACTCACTTTTGGGTGTGAACCTCGCTGTGTACACGCGCGCTTTCCATTCTATATCCGAATTGTACAATCGCGCCATATATCGTATATGAATAAATTTAATTTTTTGTATGTAGTCTTGCTTTACATATCCTAAGTAATTAAGTACAAGCAGTGCTACAAACTGGTTACCCGAACGTGATATATGATTTATAGTGCCCACTATCCGAAGAAGGACTCTACCGTACGACATGAAAACTCAATCCATTCGCATCGGACACAAAAGTCGGACATCCATTTTTTTTGGAACTGTGTAATCGTTTATCTAGACCAGTGATTCTCAAACTTTTTCGATCGACCGCCCCCTTTGTTCCATAAAGCTATACCTAACGCCCCTAGTGTGAGAAAGGATTGAAAATATTCTTAGGAAAACTTTTCTATGAATCTCACACTTTGTGCCCTTACCGTACATTGTTCTCGACATCTGGAAACAATTAAATGCAATGTTTCCTCTCATCCGTTTGACAGAGGAAAGGAAACTTTTACCTTTGATCACCGTTCAGTACCCTGCCTCCAGCGCATCCCTAGATTTACTCACCGCCCACAAGGGGGCGTTATCGTTCACTTTGAAAAAGCTGATCTAGACCTTCAAAAAGTGTAACCACGGATATTTTTCGTCGACGGTCGACGGTTCAACAAAAAGGTATTACCATCCTTCTTTGTTCTTGCTCCACGTGCCTTACGCGCCATCTTTCTTTGTCCTCTCGCCACGCGCTGAACTGCGCACACAGCATTTACGGATAACCACCTTCACACTGCTACAACTACGCTAAAATCATGGCTGAGGCAGAAAATAACGACGATAACCGTCATATAGCACGCGTCGCGATCAGACCTCCACCTTTCTGGAAGAGCAACTCCAGCTTATGCCTATCATCAAATACCAGTCTTCCCCGAGGACATTCCAAAAACTGCCATAACAACCCCTGTTCGGCTTGTTCGAATACGTCTATATGCTTTTCGGCCTATGAAACGCTTGCCAAACCTTCCAGCGATACATCCACCAGGTTCTACTTGGCCTCGACTTCTGCATCCCCTATTTCGACGATATATTGTCGCGTCCAAGGACGCAGATGAACACAAGAACCATCTCCGCCAAACGTTCCTCCGCTTGCAAGATCACGGCCTAAAATTAAACCCATCCAAGTGCATCCTCGGAAAATCTGCAGTTCCATTTCTCGGCTGCATGATCGCATCGTCAGGAGTAAAGCCTTTGTTATCAAAAACCAAGGCCATCAACGATTTTCCTCAACCTAAAACTGTCGCTGAGCTTCGTCGCTTCCTAGCCATGCTCAATTTTTATAGACGTTTTTTGCCAAATGCAGCTCAAACTCAAGCCCCACTACTCGAATTTCTCAAGGATTCCAAGAAAAATGATAAACGCATCATCTGCTGGAACGAATCTGCTCTAAACTCCTTCAGTCAAAGTAAAGCAGATCTCACAAATGCAACGACTCTCGCATACTATTCGTCACATGACAATCTCTCTTTAATGGTAGATGCATCTAATGTCGCCATGGGCGCTGTACTCCAAACACACACTGCTGTAGGAACTTGTCCACTAGCCTTCTTTTCGCGGAAGTTTTTTTTTTTTTTAACTCTTTCCACCCTGTGGGCACTAAGAGGGCCTCTTTTAGAAGGCCCATTATGGGTTCGGCCAGGCCCACAATGTGGCGACCGGGTGGTGAGGGACGGGGCCTGACATATCCGAACGGACCACCCTCCGAAAAATTCCTGGGGATTATTCGACCTGATCGGATTCGATCCCGGGTCCGCCAGAGCGGTAGGCTGCCACCTTGACCGCTCGGCCATCCGGCCATTTTCGCGGAAGTTAACGCCTACCGAAATAAAATACAGCACCTACGACAGGGAGCTGCTAGCTATATACTCCGCGATCAAACACTTTTGCCATACCATCGAAGGTCGAAACTTTGTCATCTTTACGGACCATCGCCCTCTCACCTTTGCGTTTTGCCAAAAACCAGAAACTTGCTCACCACGTCATCTGCGACATCTCGATTACATTGCACAGTTCAGCACCAACATCAGGCACGTCACTGGTGCGAACAACATTGTGGCAGACACCCTTTCTCGGATCAACGAGATTCGACTTCCCGTGACAGACTTTACCGTCATAGCAGATGCTCAAGTAAACGACGATGAACTAATTGCACTGCACTCCTCACAGACGATAAAACATCACTCACACTACAGCCACTTCAAATCAGCCCATCACTACAACTATATTGTGACGTAAAGGACAGCAAGGTTTGCCCATATATACCTCTCCAATTTCGCTGTCAAATCTTCTCTTCCATGCACAATTTGACCCATCCAGGAATTCGTGCCACGAGACGTCTAGTCCAAGATCGTTTTGTGTGGCCTTCGATGCAGAAGGACATCGCCAGCTGGACCTGTTCCTGCGTAAACTGCCAACGGTCCAAAGTGAATCGGCACACCAACAGCCCTCTTCAGAGATTCGACCTTCCATCCAATCGGTTTTCACATGTGCATCTTGACCTCGTCGGACCACTTCCACCTTTAGATAGATATACCTACCTACTCACCTGCGTAGATAGATTCATGAGGTGGCCGGAAGCTATTCCCCTCCACGACATCTCTGCTGAAACAGTTGCTCGCACCTTCGTCTCTCACTGGATCTCCAGATTCGGCGTTCCCTCCATCATCATCACCGATCAAGGCCGACAATTTCAATCTCACCTGTTTGCTTCTCTGACAGCTATGTTGGGTATCCAACACATATGTACAACACCATACCACCTGTCAGCAAACAGTTTAGTACATCGCCAATGGTTAGCAAACAAGCTCTCAGATGTCACCAACAACACTGGACAGAATCTCTTCCAATCCTTCTCCTCGGCCTCCGATCAGCGTTAAAAGACGACATCAATGCTACTTGTGCTGAGATGGTGTACGGCACAACCCTTCGTCTCCCGGCAGAGATCTTTCATCCTTCGCAGGAACCGTCAGCAGATCCATCATCCTTCCTCCATCGCTTACGCCGACTCCAACATCTGCACACGTAAAACCTTCACACTTCGTTCATCCAGCACTCGACACCTGCTCCCACGTTTTTGTGCAAAGAGAAGGTCGTAGAAATTCCCTGAACCCCCCTTACGACGGCCCCTTCCCAGTTACCACGCGAACACCTAAGCATTTCACGATTCTAGTCAACGAAAAAACGATAACAGTTAACCTCTTAACAGTGGAACAGTCGGACTCGGCTCTACCAGTTAGTTGTGGAGATAAACCGTGGGAATTTTTTTAAGAATTTTCCCACGCGTTTTTCTCGTTTCCGTTTAGGAAAAAAAATTTTTAAACAGTTACGTCTTGTAAAGAAAAAATCGTTCTTTATTGTCACATAATTTTTTTATATATGAATTTTTTTCGCGGTAATTTTTTGCTAAAAATTTTTTTTTCAAATTTATATTAAATTCTTTTTTGATTTTCCATCCGATACGATTTTTTCAAAACTTTTGAATTTATTTTCAATTTTATAAAATTTTTTAAAGTTTTAGGCATTTAAGTAATGACGATTTTTTCCAACCTGCGAATCAAATTCAAGAAAATGTAATTGACAGTTAACGAATTTCATCCACAACAATAGAAGACGTAAAGGTTGTTATGACTACAACTGGCGGCCTTTCCCCCCAGACTGAAATGTGGGTGAAGGTCGTCTCGTGTTCTACTTTCTGTAGAAGTGACGTAATCATTGTAAATAAAAGAAAATTTCAGTATATCTTTATTTAAAATTTTAAAATTCCTTGTTCAAATTTACGCCGAAATATTAAAGCGAATTAAAATATTAGCATTTTGTAAATAAACTTACTTCACATATAATAAATTTAAATGAATTAATCTATAAGAAACAACAAAACAATAAAGAAATGTAGAAATATTTTTATATTCATTTTCACATTTATAACATATGTTATCGTCATTGATCAATATTTAATTTTAAAAACAATTTTCATCATTGGCATGCATCAGAAAAAAAAATGCACAACTTCCCTAAAACACACTTCATTGAGAAGGTCCGCTTCACTCTGAAAAAGCCGACAGTTTTATGTCAGAAATCCAATGTGTGACCTACTTTCTCTAACATAGTAAAACAAAGTAAGTTACAGTACAACAATACACATAAACATAAATAAATTAGTAGCCCAATAATACATACTTTCATGTAAATCCATATGTTATATCCAAAAGTCAGTTTTCCCAAATTGTTGAAAAATAAATTATTTTCAACTTTTTTTTTGTAAAGTAGCATATTCTGAAAAACAAGTTCTATATTCAGAGTAAAATTTCCACCTTTTATCCGTTAAAAACAACGCAAAATGTACGAATCCACGTAATAAAAAATTATCGCAGTGAACTTCGAAAAAACCAGAAACACAGATACACCAGACTCCACTGTACAAAATTTTCCCACGAACTGATTCATATTTTAATGCACCTGTGAATAATTTCATCACATGACGAAAAGTTTTTGAATAAAAGCTAAAAGTTTTTAAAAATTCTTTCCTAAAATCCGATGAATTTAATTAATACACAATAACTAGATCTGTTTAATAAAGATTAATAATTTTCCATTATAATTATGCAAATTAGATCTAAAAAAGATCATCGCGCAAATTCTCCCGCGAACCATGGATGACTCTTACGTCATCTGGATTGAAGTTTCCTGCAAAATACTGAAAATTTTTATATAATTATTTTACTAATTCAGCCAAATTTATATAATATAAAATGTCTAGATCTGTTTAATAAAGATTAGTAATGTACTATCATTAATATGCAAATTAGATATGACAAAGATCACTGTGGAAAAATTCCCGCCAAGATAAAAATAGCTTTCGGTCACGTGATCACCAAGAAATACGAAGAAATATGCTTAAATTTAATGTTTGTGTACGAATTAATACATTTTAACTAATGTCATCGTTTAAAATTTAATGTTTCTGTAAAAATTAGTAAATTGTAACAAATTTCATCAAAGACAACAGAATAATTTTCAGCTTATAAAAACTCTACAATAAATGATTATTTCTTCGAAAGACGTCGATATGCACGAATAAATAATAAATATGCAATAATGCTTTTATCCATTTTAAGTGGATATTGTAAACATCAAGCTATTTAATTTGTTTGGCTTTTATAATTTAGTTTCCAAATATTTTACTGTGAAATTCCATTTAGTAAACAGAAACGAAGACAAGCTATTAATTATAAACAGGACAATAGAATAATTTTTACGTAAATTGAGTGAAAATACAGAAAAAAACAAATTATATCAAAGATGGGGACAAACAAGCTTACATCCCCAGAACAGAGCTTATAATTCGTTGTTATTTTCAGCCTGTTTCTACTTCGACTGTTTTTTGTTGGTAAAAAGTTAATGTTTTAAGATGTTCTTAGTAAAGAAACATAAAAGTATCGAAATATAATATTCACACACACAAAAATATTCATGTATGTCGACATTAGAAATTTGAAATCAATTATAGAATGTCCTGGATAGAGATATCGTGTGATTGTCTGTTTCTTCTGTCTTATTTTGTTTTTCTACGTGAAAATAAGATATCTTTTATAACTATTGATAATATAAACATTTTGTTTCTTTATATATTACTTCAATTACAGCTGCAAACTTTAACACATGGAGCATGTGAGAAAGTATTATTGTATAGATTATTACATTTTTATGAATACACCTGAGACTCGTGACAATATAGGCCTATATTAACCTACTTTAAGTGTCAATATTTTATTTAGAATCATTTTAAACGTTATTATTACATCAAATTATGAAATGGAATGTTCCAAGTATAGGAGTAAGAGAGAGGGGAAAGAAGCCATGCGTGGGGAAAAAATGAGTTTTTATCTAAATTATAATAAAATTTACTTATATTTACGATAAATATCGATAATTTTCTTTTGGAGAAATGTATCTTGATAAAATTAATTATCTATATGAATGAAACTTTCAATAATACATTAGTTACAATGACTGACGTTCCTTTCTTACCCTTTCTGTAGTATGTCTTATTATTAAACATAGTTTTCTAGATTATAGCATAATAATGTGTAAAAAAAAGGAAAATTCTGTTAATTTGTAAACGCAAATACTATCACATAACAAGCATACTGTATCCTCTGTATATTTAAAGTCAGTTATTCGCGATTGAATTTTTCTAGATAAGCCTGTTTAATCCGTAATTTATTTGACAGAAATAAATTGTTTATGGCCGTATTTCATTTATATAATGTTTTTCTCGTGATATTATTTCTAATATCAGAAAAAAATATACATTTCTAATATAGACATACATCAATATTTTTAATTCTGAATATTATATTTCGATACTTTTATCTTTCTTCACTAACAACAAAGTACTTTTATTTTAAAAAAATAAGTTTTTACCAACATAAAACAGTCAAAGTAGGAACAGGCTGGAATTGACAACAAATTATAAGCTCTGTTCTAGGGATGTAAGCTTGTTTGTCCCCATCTTTGATATAATTCGTTTTTTTCTGTATTTTCACTCAATTTACGTAAAAATTATTCTATTGTCCTGTTTATAACTAATAGCTTGTCTTTGTTTCTGTTTACTAAATGGAATTTCACAGTAAAATATTCGGAAACTAAATTATAAAAGCCAAACAAATTAAATAGCTTGATGTTTACAATATCCACTTAAAATGGATAAAAGCATTATTGCATATTTATTATTTATTCGTGCATATCGACGTCTTTCGAAGAAATAATCATTTATTGTAGAGTTTTTATAAGCTGAAAATTATTCTGTTGTCTTTGATGAAATTTGTTACAATTTACTAATTTTTACAGAAACGTTAAATTTTAAACGATGACATTAGTTAAAATGTATTAATTTGCACACAAAGATTAAATTTAAGGCATATTTCTTCGTATTTCTTGGTGATCACGTGACCGAAAGCTATTTTTATCTTGGCGGGAGTTTTCCCGCAGTGATTTTTGTCATATCTAATTTGCATATTAGTGATAGTACATTACTAATCTTTATTAAACAGATCTAGACATTTTATATTATTTAAATTTGACTGGATTAGTAAAAGAATTATATAAAAATTTTCAGTATTTTGCAGGAAACTTCAATCCAGATGACGTAAGAGTCATCCATGGTTCGCGGGAGAATTTGCGCGATGATCTTTTTTATATCTAATTTGCATAATTATAATGGAAAATTATTAACCTTTATTAAACAGATTTAGTTATTGTGTATTAATTAAATTCATCGGTTTTTGTAAAAGAATTCTTTAAAACTTTTAGCGTTTATTTAGAAACTTTTTGTCACCTGATGACATTGGACAAGAGCATTTTCGTTTTGTTTATTGTATACGACAGTTCGCGCCAGATTTCGTAAAGTGCGGTTTAATAATTCTGTGTTTGTCGTTTTTTCGAAGTTCACTGCGATAATTTTTTATTATGTGGATTCATACATTTTGCGTTGATTGCAATGGATATTTTAAGGCATAAAGTTTACTGTGAATTAGTTCTAAATTCAGAAAGAAAAGTTGAAAATAATTTATTTTTCGACAATTTGGGAGAACTGATCTTTGTTTGGATGTAAATGAAGGCATGTAAATTTATTTGTGCATATAATTATCTAGTTCTAATTTCGAAACATTTATGGCATTTAGTGTTTATAAGCGTGTTATTTAGACATGTCTACGAATTTAGTGCTAAAACGTAGAACTACGTCAAAGAAGAATACAAACTTTAATTAGCAAGTAGTATCTTTATTAGAAAACTTATTTGTTGGTAGATTTTTTTACATTTAAAGTGTAATTAGATGAAACTAAATGGATGTGAACATAGAAAGTTGAATATGGCAAGAGTAATAGATAAAACTATTATTACATATTACTCGATCAGAAAAATTTATACTTGAAGAATTTTGTTTTGATAATTATTGCCTAGGGTTTATGTCGAAAATATTTTTCAGTTATATTTGTAATTACAGTTAATTCGAATAGTAATGGCGCTTAAATATTTATAGAATTAATTGAAGTTTTCGAATTTTGTTTTGAGGAAACTGAGGAAGGCAAGAGTATCTACAGTTGTATAATGAACTGAATTTAAGTAAATTAGGTGACTTTGTATGTTTCGATGTAGTTTTTTATAATATTACGATATACGAACTTTCGATTTTGTAAATTGTATTATACTAAAAAATAAAGTTTTTCGTTATTCTCCTACTTAATGATGTATTTATAATGTTTCTGAACTAAATAATACTTATTAAATTGAAATCCGAGCTTTACAAATTACTATGAATATTAGAGAAGACCGTTTTACTATAAACTACTACGCTTTTACTACAGCTTACTCCAATGTTGATTCTACGAAAAGTAGGTCAGACAAGGACCGTTAGACTAATGACGTAGGCTGTTTACTTTTTCCGGTTGCATCGGTGCACTCCCAATAGCGTCATTTACAGAAGTCACACCTACTTCTTTCTGACGCGAGCCAATTAGGAATATTAATTTTTTTAACCAATCAGATGACGGCGGGAGATTTAAATTCGATTTATGTCGATAGATGGCCGTCTAAAATTTGATATTTATTTTAATTTTCTCTCTTTTATTGTAATTTCTCGAGAACTAAAGGATATTCCAAAACAAAGTTGGAGAACCCAACTACTCGTGAAAATTCTACGACTTCACGAAATGGTCCAGGTATTTTATAAGAATTTTTTAACGGCTATTGACGTCCCTCACCACTGCCACTCGATCGCCTTGGACGGCTATTTCTGTCCCTCACTGTTAAGAGGTTAACATCGACCGACTGAAGCCAGCGTTTTTAGACAGCGAGAACGTCACTACATCGCCAAACTCGTGCAGGACAACACGTCCAGACTCCCTAGAGCGACAAGCGATAAACGCTCCGAGTGACTCTGCGCCTACAAACACCACGACGACAAAACGATCTGGAAGACGAGTCAGATTCAACCCCCGATACCTTTAACTTCGTACCTACGGTACTGGGGGAGAGTACTGTGGCGATAGCTTTGGTCGTAATTCCAAAGGCCGCCACCAGGTGGAACACTGAACCCAACAAACTGGCAGCCTAATCTTCGACTTTGCTCGACTTGTGAACTCACTTTTGGGTGTGAACCTCGCTGTGTACACGCGCGCTTTAAATTCTATGTCCGAATTGTACAATCGCGCCATATATCGTATATGAATAAATTTAATATTTTGTTTGTAGTCTTGCTTTACATATCGTAAGTAATTAAGTACAAGCAGTGCTACAGAGCTTGTACATGACATAGCGCACTTCTAGTCCGAGTCCCCGATTCTGCCTGAGAACACGACAGACAAGGACTACGATTCTTCCTACGGACCGATCGCATCTATTTCCTTCCCGCATAGAGGTATTTTTGATAACGATCTGTGAACTCTCTCTCCACAGCTAATGCGAATAGGAATAGCTAACTGCTACCCTTTTCGTATATATTTTTGTCAATATTTAACCACATTAAACTGTATGAACCCTTCTATAACCTCCTGTAGTCTACAGTTAGTCATCTAATAAATGCTGTATTTATTTGTTAAACTTGTGTCTTGTCACCTCGAACCACGGACACCTGCCGACTTCCTCAACCTCCTCGCCACTCATTAAAAAGCTTTCCGAAACGACAACGTGAATGGTCTTTGCAAACTGTTGCCGAGTAAGTGGTTCCTAGGAACAGCCCTGGAGCCCACGGTTTATCACACATGCTCATTATGAAAGCAAAGTACTAAAAGTGTCGTGAATACTCTTACAAGGCATTAATTATGAACCTGAGATAAGAAAATTATGTCAAATATAAAGCAACAGAATTACCACGTAGCCTAAAATGTTTTCAGACAACAGGACGTCGCGAATGCTAAAATTTCAAAAAGCCCTGTCATAGTGTATTAAGAGCACATGTTAGTCGAAAACAAATTTGGAATTGGTTTGACATATAGTCAGATAACAAAACATTTGTCTCTGTTTTTAAAGTATTGTTTAAACCGTCACTACATTTTTCTTTATTATTCTCTAAGTCTTTGAGTTAAATAATAACGTTTCAGTTAAATTTAGATGAGAAACCGTCGAGTCTAACGGCAATTCTCACAAAACATGATGATTTGGGGCCGCCGTCTAGTCCAACAGACTAAGAAAGCAATTCCGAGAAATATTTCGATCGGAAAAGTTTGGGGTTTGGATTATTTCCAATAGTTACAGTTCCAAAAGCGAAACTGAATTTTTCTCATATCTAGTCGATGGTTTCGAACATTATGTTATATAGTTTTTACATTACAGGGAGGGAAGAAAATCAATTAAAGTTAATTCCCCTGCTACAGAATACAGAATGTACAGTACAGTACCTAAAGTTAATTTGCTCGTAATAGGAACATATTACACCAAGGGTGATACAGATTGAGTTACACGCAGATCCATTATTTTATGATGGGCATTTAAAATGCTACTTTGAAATTGTAAATAGGAAATGGATTATGTGACACATCATTTAGGGTCAGAACTTGACAAGAAATTGATTGCTGAAAGTTTAATTGACTCACCTTACAGAGTTATTGATGTCTTTCCTTTGTTGTTAGAAATTGAAGAACAGACAACAGAATGCCCCTAACACCGGACAAACGCATCGAAATTGTTTTTATCAAAAGGAAAAAAATTCCATCGTGATTGCATAGGCTTGAACGTTTCTTATCACGGACCGATCCAATCTCCTTGAATTTCTGGAGTAGGATGGCAAATGATACGTGTGATACTGGCTTTCGGCTTGAATGGCATTGATTATAATCCCGTGCAATTGACATTGTACTGGCAAAAATTAAACTCCTGAAAAATATCGATATCTTAGGAACAAATGGAAAAAACTCAATGAAATGTGATTCGTAGGTCGAAAAGATTAACAAATAATGATGACAGTCATATTTTGCCTGAATGACGCGCATATCTTTAGTTTATTAATAAAATGTGAATTGAGATAGACAATAAGTTTTATAATTCCAATGTAGTAAGGTTCGCTTCGTTAATCCGTTCGTTTGTTTGTTAAACTTGTACGGGAGGCAGAATTACACGTTTGACGTTTAAACTCCAAGTAAAACACGTTGAGCCACGCTTCACATCGCGCACTGACTCATGGGATATTGTTGAAGAATGGCAGAAATGTTTATCGACGATGAATGCTACCAGTAACAGAAAATAAACAATTTATACTATTTTAAACTGTGTTTGGTTTCACTTAAACAACGAGCTGGCCACGTGTAATTTTACGGGTTTTCTTCACGTGTCTAATATTTAAATAGGGGCCAGTTTCTCATTCAAAGTCTTCCCGGGAGGAACTCTATTTGCAGATGTGTTATATTATCTCATACATGTTTTCATCAAATGTTCAACGATCACTTTATTTGGAAATCGGATCGTTTAAAAATTAAACACACTATATTAGATATAGCTTTCGGTATATTATGATTTATTCTAATATCATTATATTAGCCTACTATATATTATTTGTACTTCATTATCCGATATTATATTAAATTTTGATTAATTAATACATACATCTACATATATTAAATATACGAATCAAACACCCAAACTCTTTCTTTACAAAATGTATTGTTCAGAAGAAAATAAACTGTAGTAGTTAAATGAATGTGTTATTTAGTTAAGATTATGAAATAAAGAATAAGTAATTCAACAGATATTTCCTCTCATTGAATCCGATTATGTTTTGTATTGTCAGCGTCAGTATTTTGTGACAAATATTGTCAGTTTCATTACATATTGAACAATTTAATACGTGACACTGGGAAATGCCAATATCACGTGTTAACCGAAAAGGTCTGACATTATTAGGAAATGTGGTGATTGGTTTAACACTCGTGGTTTTTTTAATTTTTTTTTACTCAATTCGATTGTTTCCATAGAAAGACTATAAAACTGATAAGTGAAGACATCCGGTTGGCGAGTGTTAAAATAACACTTAATCCTCCGAGAGGCTGGGAATCAAATACATACGGGTAAAATCATCCCAGAAATTTTTCAAAACGTGGTTGATTCCCATATGTCGAGTCACCTTCCTCAACAACATCTACTTCATTGTGGTCCTGGCCACATTGATAAAGAACAGATCCGACAAAATCCATAGTGGACTTGCTGAAAACAGAACTCTCTCAGTACTCACACAGTGGAACTTTTATAAAATGTCCACTATATATGCTAATTATAATTTAACAAATAAATAACAAGCAACAGTAATAATGTTCACATAATATTTATTTTCCTATATCAGTAAAATGCAAATCATTACATATTTTCAATAGTTGATTATGTTTACTTCCCAAGAACACACGTCTGTTTTGTAAGTATATCATCACGAAGACCGTAACACCAACACTTGTAAGACCAAGGACAAAATCCACCTTCACTTTCTTCGCGTTTGCAGATACTATTGCACTCTATGTTAGTACGACAAGCAATTCTGCAACCCATTACATTTATTGGGTAATCGTTTTTCTTACAATTTCCATCTAAAAAAATATAAAGTAGTCTTTATACATTTAACTTTAATCATTGTTTTAACTAAATTTTATGGGTTGAATCAGATAAGTAGCTACACGCTTGATCATATGGTGCTCTTTATACTATTTCATTTACTGGAGACAAAATAGTAGAATTTGCAAATCAAGTATAATTATGTACATTTAAAATATACCACATTAATTTCATTGCTTAAAACTTCTTTCCGGTAAAATATATCAAATAATATAAGCATACGGTGCGATGAATTGTGTGACCATTTTTCTGATTTATTATATCAAACTATTGATTCATTAATATTAGCACTTTCTATTTATTTTTAGTCAATAAATAAAAATATAAAGAAAAATTTTTACCCGATATTAATAGAGCTGCAACCAAACTCAATATAAAATAATTCATTTTGAGTCTTCTGATAATGTATGAATTCTTCAAAGATGGCTTTTTCGAATTGATCTTTTCAACTCAATTTATACAAAAAGAATACATAAAACACATATGGGCCAATAATTATATTAGATAATAAAAATGATTTAATTTGAAAAATAAAGCAATATTGCTATAATTATTCATTAAATTTATACCTAAAAGCGATTATTTTTCCGATTAAGTACGACAGGACAGCTGGGAAAACTATAAATTCCTATTTGTATAAAATGATTGCTCAGTAATTAAATAAACTTTGTTAAAATTAAAAATTCATCAAACTGTTTCATTATAACAATTCTCCTTTAATGGCATAATGCTAAAAGGTATTCAGAAGATTGTCTAAAAAAAATTTCATTTTTCATTTTATTTGAAGATGAATATTGGCATTCTTGAAAATTTCTATTCGAGGGAAATAACTATAATATAGAAATATATATTATTTTAACTAATTAAAATTTTATTATTATAGAATATAGTAAATTAGTTACTGTTTATTTTCCGGCATATAAGACAACCCTCATTTCAGCCCATAATATTTTAAGGAAAATAACAATATGTATGTTCGCCAACCTACTTCTTCGGCTTCAATATTACTTTTTAATATATTCTGGTTACAAAAACAAAACTAGAAACACACTTTTACTTATCGGTGTGAAAGATGAATTAAAATATGTCGTAATATACAGTTCAAATTTCCCATTTAATTATTTAACATGAATTATTTAACATGAAACATGAATGCTTAGATATAATAATAGATTTAATTAAAAAATTCATTCCGATTGAAGAGTTGGGCCAGATAGAAATTACTTGTAGCCTACTAAAGGCTGTCTTTAGCAACTCATTAGTCTATGAGAGATTGTAACTTTACATACAAGACAAACGCCGATTTTTTCAGCCTATATTTTTAATAAAAGTCATATCTTATGTTGCGAAAAATACGGTATTTTATTGAGAATTGACGAATAATTCAATAAAATATATTAATTTGTACTTATTTAAAAATAACATTTATTTATAAATTCGTAAACATTGACACAATAAGAAAAGTTGTATTTTAAGAAATGAACAGAAATTTAAAATCTTAATATGTGTTGTACTGTACATAAATAGTTAATTGAATTTTTAATTTGTTTATTATTATTAAAGAAAGCAACTTGTACAGTAATTTTCGTTCATATCAACAAAACTCTTATGAAAAAAAGTAAAAATTTTACCAAAAAGTGACGAAAAACATTACTTTTTGAATACTTTTTTAAAAATTCATTTCTTGACGCCCATTCAAATAGTTTGGCAAAGTATTGTTTCTACTTTTTACCTCTAAGGTCGTCTCTTAATGCCATAAGAGTTAAGAAATGCTGTAATACGATTTACGCGCAGGTACGAATTACGTTTACCGAAATATTTAAATCACTTTTCAATAAGTAATAACTTTGTTCTATTTATCAACAACTAGTAAAGATTTCTATACATCAGTTTAAAAAATCAACATCAGCTATATATTTTCGCATTATAAAAATGCCGAAATCATGTCAATTTGAATTGAGTTACTTTCTATTACAAAACGTACTGTATTAAAAATTTACTGAATTAAAATATTAAAAATTGACATCTATGGAACTGTGTCTACTAGCAAATTCTTAGTAATTAGTTTTTAAAAAAAAAAATTCTATATATTATGAAGTTTAGACTATTTACAAAAAATTTTTACATTTTTGAGTCTATCTTTTAATCCTTTACACCACACCAAAAAAATAATTCTAGTTTACGAGAAATCTAAATTTGTCTAATGTAGATTTATTAATTCACTTTAAGAATCAGCCTTTCGATAAATCTGTAGAATTATTATTATGTGAAATTTCTGTGAAGATAATCCATTTGTAAAGATTATAAAATAAACAAAGTTTATATTTTGCTTTTATTAAAATTACTGACATAAAGTAATTTTATTGATAACAGGCACATGGTCACAACTCGTGAATACATGGTCACAACTTTCCTGTCAAAATATACAAAATAATAAATTTAGTAATAATTATACAGAGTATCTATAGAATCTGTGTACACTTTTATATATTAATAGTTATGGAACTATGCATGTCAGAATTAATCTTTAAAAAAATCTATAATTTTTATGAATCTAGTTTTTTTTTCCTTATTTCAAAAAATTGATTATTATTGTGTTAAACTGTAATTTATTGAGTTATTTTTTAAAACGTTAAAATGATTGTTTTAATTTCTTCCGAATTGTTACTGTCTCAAGGGTTGTGTATAAGAGAAAGTAAACTAGGTTCTTTTATCGGATAAGCTGAAATTCGTCGCCACACTCTTCAAACATGAGCCAATGGATTAACAACAATTGGTTATGTAGAAAAGTAGGTAGATATAAATTATAAATACAAAAAATAAGGAAATCTAAGCACCGAAGAATATAGCAAATGGTTATTCTTAAATGTTAATATTTTAAACAAAACACATAAAAATATTACAGAAAATTAGCATATCCACGATTCTGAATCTACGAAAAATTTAATTTCAAATTAACGTGGTCAAAATGTTATGTCGTAAATCGATAAACATAAAAAAGTATGAAAAAACGCAGTGCGCAAATTTTATTCTCTTTACTACAACCGAAAAAATTTAACAACTAAACAAAAATATTCTTGCCATGATTTCGCGGGAAAAATTCTCAATGCAACACGGTTGCTGCTAATTTTTCTTATCAGTTTAAATACATTTATTTTGCATTAATTTTGAAATTATTTTATTAATTAAGATGATGCAATGACGATATTCGCTCCACTCATAAGTCGTTAATGAGTTCAATCTAATTTAATATTTTTCAAAGTTATATCATTAAAATATACTTTATTCGTTTTATCATTTTATTTTATTATCAAGTTGTCTCCTATAGTTTAACAATTAATATGATATTACACTTTGACGAGTTTTCACTTTTGACAACTTCGCTTCACCACATTTCTTTAATTACCAATAAAAGTTGATCGTTTTCTCAGCTGGCGTGTTAATGTAAACTGTTAAAGTTATATAAAATAATAAAAGTTTCCTCTAAATGTAATGGATAATTATTGCAATATTATTTTATTACATAAAACTGAGTCTTTTTATTACGTGATTTAAACTAGATGATTATAATTAAGAAAAAGTTCAATTCGAAGGATTTGGTTTCCTTTATTTTGATTTTTGTTACAATCTTTTTAGTTTTAAATAACTCCTTTTTATTTTGAATTAAGAGTATCCTTGATGCTAATTCTTAGTTATAATTTATTGTAAGAATTTTTTTATATTTATTCAGATGTAGAAGGCAAAAACGATGGATATCAATAAGATGAATCTTACTGCAGATACAAATGTTTTAGAAACGTCTATCGCGACAAACTCTGCTAAGACAAGGGAGATAAAAGCGGTTATTGTTAAACATTGTATTGCTGTATCGATCTTCCAATAACCTAATTACAAAATTAAATCATAATTGTCTTGGTAAACGAAGATAACCTTAACAAACACTTAAAAAATATAAGAAACAAAAACGTCTTCATTACGGCTTTTTACGCACCTCAGAAACAGAACTGTCTTTTTCGTCTTTTATTTCCGATTTATATGGAAAAATAGCCTGTGAGCTTTATTTTTCCGAAAGAGCGACATTGTGTATCCGAATAGATGGCTGAAGTTTAATGCTTGGTCATATGCGGGACGCGATGGATAACGCTTTTCGGGCAGAGACTGCGGTGACATTTAGTGATAGGGAAGCTGTGCCGGCTTTGGATAGATTCACTGGAAGCGTTATACGATATTTTGGTGTGTAGCATCCATGAGCTAAACCGCGAAGTTAGTGCTCTGTAACGCGCATGCGCGAATGTGTGTAATGTGGCTGCTTTACACTATTTCATTATTTTTAAGTGGTAGCTATCCCGTATTCGACAATATGGCGCTTTTATTGAGAATATGCATATACGAATTTATATTCGAATATAAAATAGCAATCTTATCATTGTTTTCACATGTAGTACAGTAATTTGTAATACGATATATAATGCGGTTATAATAAAATATTAATTTTAATTAATTCAAAGTACGTTAAAATATGAAAATCGCACAATATGTATTTATAGTTTAGAAAATGCAAAAAATCGGCGTTTCCCCAGCTTCCATGGATCTGCTTCCGAGAGGTTAAAAACGTAGAGAAAATCCGGAAATCTCATGGCCAGATTGTCATGGCGAAGCGTAAACTCACGAAGGAATTACCGGTGTTCAGAGAACGAACCGTCTTTTACCGGTGAAGTTGATTTAATATTGAAGTTGTATTGCAGGCTACTCATTTACCGTAATATTCAAAAAAAAAAAAGTTTAAAACATTCCATTGTAATGGCACAGTAAAATAATAAAAATATATTAATAAAGATGGTTGCAATTACAGTTGTCGAAGCAAATATTGTGACAAAGTCTGCAAAGGCCTGAAAGGTAAAAGTGAATATTGTTAAGTATGCTCGGAAGATTGTTAATGCACAAGTCTTTCTGATGATACACCTACAACTCCGCTTGATAGATGTTTCTTTCTTACGGGGTTTCAACTTTTGAAACGTCGTAATGATCTGTCTTTACTGATAGCAAAATAAGCCTTATGCAAACATAGTTACTGTTGCTTGATATTTATTTGTTAATGTATATTAGTTATATATACTGTAAAGTTTACAGATTAAACTTTATAAAAGTTTCGCTTTATGGGCTTTAACAGCGTTTTCTTTTTAGCAAGTCCACTACGGGTTTTGTCGCATCTCTTCTTCACTAATGCGGCCAGGCTCACAATAAAGTGGCTATTGGTGAGAGATCTGACCCGACATATGGAAATAAACCACGCTTTGAAAAATGACTGGAATGATTTTATCCGTTTATATTCGATTCCCGGTCTCTCAGAGCAGTAGGCTGTCACCTTAACCGATCGCCGTCCGGATGTCGCCAGTTATATGTTTTAGTCTGTCTATGGAAAGAATCGACTTAATAAAAAAGTCACGCGTTATGAACGAATTATCACATTTACCGATAATATCATATATTTTCGCTTAATATGCAAGGAAATCCGTGAATTTTATTTGATTTTCTTTCACTAGATGGCAGAACGACTTTTTTAAAATTAATTGTGTTAATTTTTTATAGCATGCATTAACTGTAAATAATCATTCGTTTAACAACTACTATACCAAAACGTGAGGTGTTGATAAAATTGTTCATAATGGTGGTGAGATGTTCAACAAATGAGCGTATTTAAAATTTGGCAGCGTATAATCTGGCTGCTTTACACTATTTTAATATTTTCGCCGTGGAAGCTATCTTGTATTCGACAATACGTTCTTAACATTATTAATATTTAATAATAAATAGTTGCTATTTTACTTGATGCTTAGATTTGCTTATTCATTGTATTTATTATTTATATTTCCCACCTTTTTTAAATAACCAATTGATTTTTACCCATTGGCTCATGTTTGGAGAGAGTGGCGACGAATTTTAGCTTATCCAATTAAAGAAACTAGTTTACTTTCTCTTCTAGACTAGCTGTGAAACAGTAACAATTCGGGATGATTTAAAACAGTTATTTTAAAGTTTCAAGAACACTAATTTAATAAATCACGGCTTAAAAGAATAATAATCAATTTTTAAAATTAAGGAAAAAAAACTAGATTCATAAACATTATAATTTTTAAAAATTAATTCTGTCATATGTACTTCTAAAACTATTAATATTTCAAAGTAAAAACAGACTTTATATATATTCTGTATAATTATTACTAAATTTATTGTTTTGTATATTCAGACAGGAAATTATATTCACGAGTTGTGACCATGTGCGTGTTATCAATAAAATTATTTTATGTCCGTATTTTTAATAAAGGCAAAATATAAAATTTAGATCTTTTATGATCTTAACAAATGGAGTATCTTCACTAAACTTGCGCATAATAATAATTCTACAGATATATTGAAAGGCTTGTTCTTAAAGTCAATTAATAAATCTACATTACAAGAAATTTAGATTTCTCGTAAACTAGAATTATTTTCTTAAAAACTAATTACTGAAAATATGCTAATAAGTAATACCCTTTACATATCGATTTTTAATCTTTTATTTCTGTATATTTTTAACACGATTTGCAATAGAAAGTAAATCAAGTGAGTTTGACGTGATTTCAGCATTTCTATAATGCGAAAATATATAACTGATGTTGATTATTAAAACAGATGAATGACGATTGATATAAAGAAATCATAATTAGTTCTTGCGAAATAGAACAGAGTTATTAGTAATTGAAAAATAGTTTAAATATTACGGTAAACTTAATTCGTATCTGAGCTTAAATTGTATTAAGCATTTCTTAAAATCTATGACATTTACAGACGCCACAAAAGAGGTAAAGAGTATAAACAATACTCAGCCATACTGCTCGAATTCAGAATTGGCGTCAAGAAATATTTTTCAAACATAATTCAAAAAGTAAAGTTTATTGTCACTTTTTAGTAAAATTTTTATTTCTTTCACGACAGTTTTGTTTAAATAAACGAAAATTGGAATTTATTATCTTTAATAATAATAAAAAATTTAAAAAAACCAATTAACTATTTATGTACCGTACAATACATAATAAAATGTTTAAAGTTATTTTCAATTGGTAAAATACAATTCTTCGTATTGTGTAAATGTTTACGAATTTATTAATAAATTCTATTATTAAATAATTAAAAATTAATACAAAATCGGTTATTGAATTATTTTGTCAATTCTGGATAAAATACCGTATTTTTTGCAATATAAGATACGACTTCTATTAAAAATATAGGCTGAAAAAATCGTTGTTTGTCTTATATGTGAAGTTGCAATCGCCCATAGACTAATGAATTGCTAAATACTACCTTTAGTAGGTTACAAGTAACCTCTCTGGCCCAACTCTTCAATAGAAATGCTATTGTTTAATGAAATGTATTATTATATCTATGCACCTTTTACGCATTCGTGTTAAATATTTAAATGACAAATTTTAACTGTAAATTACAACGTTTTTTAATTTATCTTTTACACCGATAAGTAAAAGTGTGTTTCTAGTTTTGATTTTTTAACCAGAATACAGTAACAAGAAAAAATTGAAGCCGAAGGAGCGGGCTGACGAATATATACATTTAAATATTCCATGCTGAAATGGGTGTTTGTCTATTATGCCTATTAAATATAGAGTAAGTAATTTACTGTTTTCTATAATAAAAGTTTTTTTTATCAGTTTACAATAATGTGTTATTTTTTTATTATGAAAATTCTTCTAGAATAGAAATTTTTCAGGAACGCCAATATTCATCTTCAGTGAAAAATAAAATTCTTTTTAGTACAATCTTTTGAATACGTTTCAAGAATATGTCATTAAAGTAGAGTTGCTATATTGTTTTATTTCAAACTAGGCGAGTCTCTTCTAGTTTAATAATTAATAAAATTGAACATTTTAATTAATTTTTGATTTCAACAGAGTTTATTTTATTATTAAGCAATTATTTACTTACCAATACGAATTTATTGTTTTCTCAGCTGTCGTGTCGCACTTTACGTGATAATAATAGCTTTTAGGTATAAATTTAATGGATAATTATCGCAATATTACTTTATTACTTTAGATTAAATTGTTTTTATTATCCGATATAAATTATTCGCCCATATGTGTTTTATGTATTATCTTTGTATAAATAGAGTTCAAAAGATCAATTCGAAGAAGCCATCTTTGAAGAATCATACTTCATTAGAAGACTTAAAATGAATTATTTTATATTGAGTTTCGTTGCAGCTCTATTAATATTGGGTAAAAATTTTTACATAATATACATTTTCTTAGTAACAATAAATATTTTTTTCATACTATATAATATTATATTATACTATATTTATTTAGTAAAAATAAATAGAGTTCTAATATTAATGAATCAATAGTTTTATATAATGAGTCAGAAAAATAGTTACACAATTGATCACACCGTGTGCTGACACTATTTGATATATTTTACCGGAAAGCAGTTTAAAGAAATTAAATAAATGTGGTTCATTTATTTTAAATGTACTTAATTATACTTGTTTTCAAATTTTACTATTCTGTCTCCAGTAAATAAAATAGTGTAAAGAGCGCCATGAGATCAAGCGTGCAACTACTTATTTTATTCGATTAGTATAATTTAGGTAAAACAATGATTAAACTTAAATGTATAAAGACTGTTTTATATTTATTTAGATGTAAATTGTAACAAAGACGGTTACCCAGTGACTAGTGATAACTTCCGTCTTCCTTGTTGGTATAGCTCAGATTGCGACAAAGCCTGCAAAAGCATGAAAGCTGGAAGTGGATATTGTCCACATTCTCTATATTGTTGGTGCTACGGTCTTCCTGATGATGCACCTATAAGTGGATGATAAATGTCTTCAATATGGAAAGTAAACATAATCAACTTTTAAAAATATATAATGATCTGTCTTTTACTGATATAGGAAAATAAATCTTATGTGAACATAATTACTGCTGCTTGTTATTTATTTGTTAAATTATAGTAGGTGTATATAGTGTACATTTTATAAAAGTTTCTATCTGTAGTACTAAGCAGGTATAGATTTTAGTGCATTTACTACTGGTTTTCTCGGTTCTGTTTTACACCAATGCGTCCAGGTCCACAATTTTCCCTGGCTTCTTTCAATAGCTGTGCTTTCTTCCACACATAAAGGTAGAAACACCCATTCTCGTGGATTGAGTTGCCGATTTCAAATAAAAATGTAAACCAGTAACAACATTCGTAACTTTGCGAAAAAGTACTTATATATTTAATAATCACTCTAAGAAACACTAGTACAAAGTTAAATTATGTGGCACCATCTGTTATAACATTTTATTAAAAAGTAATTTATATATTATTAATTATTAAAAAATAATAAATATTTTCATTTTGAAGGTAGAGATGAATTTTTAAAAATATTCTAAATGTTAATAACAAGAAACATTTTCATTAATATCGCTAAAATGACGATAGATGTCCGAAGCGGTTAAGATTGTCTCTGGGATTGAACACGGGAGGAGCCGAGCATTAATGTAATATGGCCCGGCCCGAATTTCGATCAGTTATTTTCAAAGTAGAAGTTTCAAAATGTATACAAAATGCATTTTGTAACTTCTAATTTTGGGTTCGTAATGGTCACTCTGCGTAATTGAATTGGTGTTATTCAACGCGACACGTCTAGTCAGATGTCTCTCGGTTCATTTACTACAAGTGAAGAAAATCCGGAAAGCTCTATGCGGCTAGCCTATTGGCCAGACGGGAATTCGCAAAAAACTACCTGTGTTTAGTGGCTTTATACACTCAGCCACCAGTGGACAGTGTCAAAAATTGTTCATTGGGGAATCGAATACGGGAACACTATTATTGGACATCATCATGAATTATTCAAAAAATCCTATGCTTAAATATCAGAATAAATGCGAAACAATTCATATATTCTTTCTTTCATTTAATTTTTTTTTTTTTTTTTTTTCCAGCATCGTATATACTTGTGTTTCTGTAAAGATAAAGTATTTTATTTTCATATTGCCAAATTATAGGTTACACACTTTTAAGTTAAAATGGGTAATTACATACGACCTGTTTGTTTAGCGTAAAATGTATCTGATAATCGTGATTTTGGTCTCATTATCAGTCGTTTTCGTTAATGATTTTAACTTGGAAAAAAACTAAATTTTTCAAATTTTTCGTGCCATTCGATGTTATTCTACAATTTATAAAGTTTCTCGTATTCAGAACAATATAGGTATGGAAAACAAGCTAATGTATAGATTAAACATATTATGTTCATATTCACAGCACACAAACAACATGTGTCTGCATGCTTTTAATTTTCGGTCTAAGTAGTTTAAAAACTGCATGTCTTTTGGAAATGCCGGCAAAAACGTTAAGAAATGTTTAAAATATTTATATATGCAGCCAGCAGCGTAGAAAACCCCAGAGACTAATTAAAACGCGCATATGCTCGGCCTCAGAAAACAGGTGCGAGTTTTGAAAAGTTTCTATTGTCACGACGTCGAGCATGATAAATTCAGCTTTTAAAGGTCAAAATAAAAAGCCTTCGTAGCAATGTGTAACTTAACAGCAATTGTTAAATCTATTGACATCTCGCCCGACGACTTTACATTCGGCATGTATGTAGAAATACCTAATTTCAGAATTTTTCTTCGTCAAGACATTGGCCAGGTCTAGTTGTACATATTTGTAAAAATCATATTTAGTGGTAGTGTGGTTTCTTTGAACATCGATCACTGACAAAACTTTCTCTGACTTATGAAGATACGCTCAAAAAATTAACAACGAATTGTTTTGTAAAGTGAAATCTGTTTAATGTCGGTCGCTGATTAATAGATAAAAATTGTAAAGCAAAATTTGAATCTACAATTGGGCAAAAGTATGAATGCAAAATTTTTTGTACACATCAGTTCTAACTTTTAATAAATTTTCTATATATAAAAAAGCGTGATTTGTTGTACAGAAATGGAGTTAAAAGTACTCTTACCAAATCATCTACGTCAAATCAAAACTTTTTTCTTATTCTTCGTGTAATGAACGTGGATTCAGCTACGCAGGGATGAATTCGTTGTTGAAATTGCTTTTATGTTAGCATGAACAATGCATATTTTTTGAAGGAACAGACAGTTCAACTGTGATATTTGTTTTCTGTGCACTCTTATCCCGCTAAATGCTTCTTGCATTCGAAAAATCGATTCTACATTTATTTCGTTCCGTGCTGTTTTGTATAAATGTTTTCTTTTAAATCTGTATTATTAAGAAAACACTCACAACATAAAGCACCTGTTTTGACAGTAATATTTTTGATTAGATTTTTTGTTTTTGTTTTTATAATTTATATGTGTGAAAATCAAATACGTTAAAAACATTTTATTCTAAAGCTGGAAATAAATGTTAAGGTCTACTGAAACAATAAAAGATATTTTAAGGTTCGAACATCATTATGGACAAATGGCAAGCCTAATGGCCAAGGCAAAACTTGACAATTTGCAAAAAATGATGAATCTTTTTCTAGAATATTGGAACATAATAAAACAGTTTAAAAGTGACAGTAAGATCACCGAAATTGTAGAGTCTTAAGATTTATTTTAATAGTAGCAAAAATAATGTGTAACGTATGTAATGTTTGTTTATTGTCTATCTTTTCTGAAATAGAAAAAATAAAAAGTTTAATTATGATAGTATTGTCGATTCAACCGCTTTTTTATCAATTCCTCAAAACGAAATTCAACCAACCTCGAAATTTATGCAATTTTTTTGGAGAAAAATTAGTATATTTTCATATTAAAAACATTATAAGAGATTATTGTAGTTTTTTTGAATAAGGAACTACCGACTTATTAAAGATTGATAGTTGTTAATAACTGGATTCAAGTAATATGTGGAAACGCCGGGAGGTAGACGGAGTCGTACCTCCTGTCTTTCGGCTCACAGGTCGGAGAGACACCAGCCCACTGTCACGCATGGCTGTTTTTATCTGATATCCCGAAGTGTCGGGATTAAGTGATCAATTGTCGGGTCGAGTGGAGGAGGAGGATGGGTTTGTCGATAAGACTGAGGCGGTACTCGAATAGAGGATACCAGTTAAACAACATACAAAATTTATTAACAAACTGAAGCGATTGGTTACAAAGGCTAACATCAATATAACTATAGCGGCCCTACTTACTAATACGTATTAATAACCCGAGAGAGAGCTTACATAGTAATGGTCGTCATACCACATATAGGTGATCGTCGGAGGAACGGATCGAGTTGCAGACGGCGTGGATAATAGGATCGTCGGCGGAGAGGGTTTCGTGTTCGGCGTGAGACTGGAACAACGAACGAACTCTCGGATCTCGGGTCCCTCTTTTTATTTTATCTTGTCACGTTACTTGGTCCGCCAATTAGCGAAAGTTGTCCTAAGTTCCTCCCTGACTCAGATTCGAGTTCTGCGGGGAGAGGAAACAAACTTTGGGAAAGGAAATACAGTCAGTCTCCGGTGGAAAATTTTCGACTTTTGTTTCCGAATTTTATTTTCGATGTCGAAATTTGTACAGAAAGCAAAGAAAAATGAATAAAATAATATAAAATAAGAATTTTAAAATCTTTTGTTTTATCGATCGATTTCGGACTCTCACATAATACTTACATAAAGGAAAATAAATTACAGATCAGTGTAACTTTATTATTGGTTATTTTTAAGTAGTAATAATCACAGTGTTTCTCTCTGCCTTGGGTCGGGACAGAAAGCAGCAAAGTGGATGCTTTTTATATAAAAAAAAAAACAATTAATGTATTTATTTTTTGTAATTTGGAATAAAATATTACATTGTAAAGTACTGAAAAAATAGATTTGTTTTATCCGAATCTTCAGTTATTCGAGGTAGCATTTGTCCACGATATTACCCCGATTTTTTATAGTATTACCTAGAGTACCTAGATATGAGAGTAGCAACATACGAGTCATCGCCGCCATGTTCTGTCGACTGTCAACACGTGGTCTATGGGTTTACATTAAGAAATGACGATTTTTTTAGTTTAATAAAGCATTTTGTTCGTAAAAATGCTTTATTAAACTAAAAATTTGTAACTAAACTCTGAATATTAATGTATTCAGAGTTTATTCATTAACACGCAAATTAAATTAATTTCATGCGTCGGTTTATCAACGCAAAATACAGCTTACGAGACTCGTGTTGGCGGTCATCTTGTTTGCTGGTGTATCGAGCACCGTAAAAGTCGCTTGCGGTTTGCTGGAAGCGCGCAGAGATTTTGAATACGCTCATTTGTTGAACAACTCACCGCCATTATGAACTGTTTTATGAACACTTCACGTTTTGGTATTGGAATACATAAAATTTTGCTATAGTAGTTGTTAAACGAATGATTATTTACAGTTAATGCATGCTATAAAAAATTAACACAATTAATTTTTAAAAAAAGTCGTTCTGCCATCTAGTGAAAGAAAATAAAATGAAATTCACGGATTTCCTCGCATATTAAGCGAAAATATATGACATTATCGGTAAATGTGATAATTCGTTTATAACGCGTGACTTTTCTATTAAGTCGATTCTTTCCATAGACAGACTAAAACATATAACTGGCGACATCCATTCGGCGAGCGGTTAAGATGACAGCCTACTGCTCTGAGAGACCGGGAATCGAATATAAACGGATAAAATCATCCTAGTCATTTTTCAAAGCGTGGTTCATTTTCATATGTCGGGTCAGATCTCTCACCAACAGCCACTTTATTGTGAGCCTGGCCGCATTAGTGAAGAAGAGATGCGACAAAACCCGTAGTGGACTTGCTAAAAAGAAAACGCTGTTAAAGCCCATAAAGCGAAACTTTTATAAAGTTTAATCTGTAAACTTTACAGTATATATAACTAATATACATTAACAAATAAATATCAAGCAACAGTAATTATGTTTGCATAAGGTTTATTTTGCTATCAATAAAGACAGATCATTACAACGTTTCAAAAGTTGAAACCCCGTAAGAGGAAAACATTTATCAAGCGGAGTTGTAGGTGTATCATCAGGAAGACTTGTGCACTAACAATCTTCCGAGCATACTTAACAGTATTCACTTTTACCTTTCAGGCCTTTGCAGACTTTGTCACAATATTTGCTTCGACAACTGTAATTGCAACCATCTTTATTAATATATTTTTATTATTTTACTGTGCCATTACAATGGAATGTTTTAAACTTTTTTTTTTTTGAATATTACGGTAAACGAGTAGCCTGCAATACAACTTCAATATAAAATCAACTTCACCGGTAAAAGACGGTTCGTTCTCTGAACACCGGTAATTCCTTCGTGAGTTTACGCCTCGCCATGACGGGCTGGCCATGAGATTTACGGATTTTCTCTACGTTTTTAATGCGTAAATAGAAGCCAGTTAGTTTTGAGACGACATCTCAAAAACAGATTTAAGGAAGCTGGGGAAACGCCGATTTTTTGTATTTTCTAAACTATAAATACATATTGTGCGATTTACATATTTTAACTTACTTTGAATTAATTAAAATTAATATTTTATTATAACCGCATTATATATCTTATTTCAAATTACTGTACTACATGTGAAAAAACTGATAAGATTGCTATTTTATATTCGAATATAAATTCGTATATGCATATTCTCAATGAAAGCGCCATATTGTCGAATACGGGATAGCTTCCACTCAAAAATAATGAAATAGTGTGAAGCAGCCACATTACACACATTCGCGCATGCGCGTTACAGAGCACTAACTTCGCGGTTTAGCTCATAAATGCTACACACCAAAATATCGTATAACGCTTCCAGTGAATCTATCCAAAGCCGGCACAGCTTCCCTATCACTAAATGTCACCGCAGTCTCTGCCCGAAAAGCGTTATCCATCGCGTCCCGCATATGGCCAAGCATTAAACTTCAGCCATCTATTCGGATACACAATGTCGCTCTTTCGGAAAAATAAAGCTCACAGGCTATTTTTCCATATAAATCGGAAATAAAAGACGAAAAAGACAGTTCTGTTTCTGAGGTGCGTAAAAAGCCGTAATGAAGACGTTTTTGTTTCTTATATTTTTTAAGTGTTTGTTAAGGTTATCTTCGTTTACTAAGACAATTATGATTTGATTTTGTAATTAGGTTATTGGAAGATCGATACAGCAATACAATGTTTAACAATAACCGCTTTTATCTCCCTTGTCTTAGCAGAGTTTGTCGCGATAGACGTTTCTAAAACATTTGTATCTGCAGTAAGATTCATCTTATTGATATCCATCGTTTTTGCCTTCTACATCTGAATAAATATAAAAAAATTCTTACAATAAATTATAACTAAGAATTAGCATCAAGGATACTCTTAATTCAAAATAAAAAGGAGTTATTTAAAACTAAAAAGATTGTAACAAAAATCAAAATAAAGGAAACCAAATCCTTCGAATTGAACTTTTTCTTAATTATAATCATCTAGTTTAAATCACGTAATAAAAAGACTCAGTTTTATGTAATAAAATAATATTGCAATAATTATCCATTACATTTAGAGGAAACTTTTATTATTTTATATAACTTTAACAGTTTACATTAACACGCCAGCTGAGAAAACGATCAACTTTTATTGGTAATTAAAGAAATGTGGTGAAGCGAAGTTGTCAAAAGTGAAAACTCGTCAAAGTGTAATATAATATTAATTGTTAAACTATAGGAGACAACTTGATAATAAAATAAAATGATAAAACGAATAAAGTATATTTTAATGATATAACTTTGAAAAATATTAAATAAGATTGAACTCATTAACGACTTATGAGTGGAGCGAATATCGTCATTGCATCATCTTAATTAATTAAATTACTTCAAAATTAAATAATTAAAAATTAATGCAAAATAAATGTATTTAAACTGATAAGAAAAATTAGCAGCAACCGTGTTGCATTGAGAATTTTTCCCGCGAAATCATGGCAAGAATATTTTTGTTTTGTTGTTAAATTTTTTCGGTTGTAGTAAAAAGAATAAAATTTGCGTACTGCGTTTTTTTCATACTTTTTTATGTTTATCGATTTACGACATAACATTTTGACCACGTTAATGTGAAAATTAAATTTTTCGTAAATTCAGGTCAGTCACTTTTTTTATTACTATAGATTGTTTATTGTTGCCGTCGCTACTGTTACTGTCGATTAACGGAAAAGTGGATCTACCATAAATGCAATGGCGTTGTTTATTCGATATTTCTCTTGTTTTGGTTGATTTTCCTGATAAATGAGATAAACAGTAAACTGTTACACTTTTCATTGCATTGGAATTCGAATTCAAAAATATTGTATATGCGATTATTATAGTTTTTAGATAAAGAAAAACTCTATATGTAAAAACTATAAATGCTTTCCAGCAATATGTTGGACTTTAAGCAAATATCTGTGATTTAATTAATTACTGATTTACAGCAATAATACAAAGAGCTGCCATTAAATGATTTCTGAAGAAATTTAATAGAAGAATACCACAGAGTAACAAAACTAGCTATTTTTGTATTACTTTATTTTTAAAAGCATAAATATGTCATTGTAACTTTATAGTATATTACAGAAGGAAAATACGGCAATCGGTAAAATATAATTCCGGAAAATATTTGCAGTTTTGGATTAAAGACGCCTGGAAACGTCGAGAAATACAAAAAAAGTATGGGGTAATTTCTGTATGTATGGATGTTAGTGTGTGTGTCGTACGATTTCGTTCATTGGCTTTGAAGCTTAATAATTCCTATGCTTTTTGTGGGAAATTTCTAAAATTCTGCAAAGAACTTTACGCATTAGAAAAATTGATGGTATTTAGTTTTTGTTGTTAAAGGTCAAGGAATCGAGTGTGTGTGTACATCTAGACATATCGCACTTATTGACAATTTCACTCGTTTTAGCATTTAAAACATTTTACGAAAGTTAACCCTACTTTCTGATGAAGCATTCTGCAATTTATATTAGTTAAAGATATATAAAGATTTCTAATAAAATATGAAAACAGATGCATCACCAAAATAGTAACTCGTTGCTGTTTATTTCATTAACCTGAAACCGAATCAAAGTACAGTACAAGAACAGACTTGAGGCTCCATCAGATATAAGTATTAAACTATTTAATATTGTTCCTGGTATCAAAATAATTTGTAATTAAATGACTCAAAAACATTTACTTCGATAAAAAGATAATTTTACTATTTTTTATATGCTAATCTACTGTAATATTTTTATGTGTTTTGTTTAAAATATCAACATTTAAGAATAACAATTTGCTATATTCTTTTGTGCTTAGATTTGCTTATTCTTTGTATTTATAATTTATATCTACCAACTTTTCTATATAACCAATTGTTATTGATCCATTGGCTCATGTTTGAAGAGTGTGGCGACGAATTTCAGCTCATCCGATGAAAGAACCTAGTTTACTTTCTCTTATACACAACTCTTGAGACAGTAACAATTCGGAAGAAATTAAAACAATCATTTTAACGTTTTAAAAAATAACTCAATAAATTACAGTTTAACACAATAATAATCAATTTTTTGAAATAAGGAAAACAAACTAGATTCATAAAAATTATAGATCTTTTTAAAAATTAATTCTGACATGCATAGTTCCATAACTATTAATATATAAAAGTGTACACAGATTCTATAGATACGCTGTATAATTATTACTAAATTTATTATTTTGTATATTCTGACAGGAAATTATATTCACGAGTTGTGACCATGTGCGTGTTATCAATAAAATTATTTTATGTCAGTATTTTTAATAAAGGCAAAATATAAACTTTGTTTATTTTATAATCTTTACAAATGGATTATCTTCACTGAAATTCTACATAATAATAATTCTACAGATATATCGAAAGGCTGGTTCTTAAAGCGAATTAATAAATCTACTTTAGACAAATTTACATTTCTCGTAAACTAGAATTGTTTTTTTAAAAAACTAACTATTAAGAATTTGCTAGTAGACACAACCCTTTACATGTCAATTTTTAATATTTTAGTTCTGTAAATTTTTCATACAGTACGTTTTGTAATAGAAAGTAACTCAATTGAAATTGACATGATTTCGGCATTTTTATAATGCGAAAATATATAGCTGATGTTGATTTTTTAAACTGATGTATAGAATTCGTTAATAGTTGTTGATAAATAGAACAAAGTTATTACTTATTGAAAAGTGATTTAAATATTTCGGTAAACGTAATTCGTACCTGCGCGTAAATCGTATTACAGCATTTCTTAACATCTATGTCATTAAGAGACGATTTTAGAGGTATAAAGTAGAAACAATACTTTGCCATACTATTTGAATGGGCGTCAAGAAATGAATTTTTCAAAAAATTATTCAAAAAGTAATGTTTTTCGTCACTTTTTAGTAAAATTTTTACTTTTTTCATAAGAGTTTTGTTGACATAAACGAAAATTAGAAGTTGCTTTCTTTAATAATAATAAACAAATTAAAAAGTCAATTAACTATTTATGTACAGTACAACACATTTTAAGATTTTAAATTTCTTTCCATTTCTTAAAATACAACTTTTCTTATTGTGTTAATGTTTACGAATTTATAAATAAATGTTATTTTTAAATAAGTACAAATTAATATATTTTATTGAATTATTTGTCAATTCTCAATAAAATACCGTATTTTTCGCAACATAAGATATGACTTTTATAAAAAATATAGGCTGAAAAAATCGGCGTTTGTCTTGTATGTGAAGTTACAATTTCTCATAAACTAATGAGTTGCTAAAGACAGCCTTTAGTAGGCTACAAGTAATTTCTATCTGGCCCAACTGTTCAATCGGAATGTTTTTTTTTAATTAAATCTATTATTATATGCAAGCAGATTTTATGCATTCATGTTAAATAATTAAATGGGAAATTTTAACTGTATATTACGACATTTTTAAATTTATTTTTCACACCGATAAGTAAAAGTGTGTTTCTAGTTTTGTTTTTGTACCAGAATACAGTAAAAAGGAATATTGAAGCCGAAGAAGTAGGTTGGCGAACATACAGATTGTTATTTCTCTTAAAATACCCTGGGCTGAAATAAGGGTTGTCTTATATGCCATAAAATACACGGTAACTAATTTACTATTTTCTATAATAATAAAACGTTTATTAGTTAAAATAATGTGTTATTTTTTTTTTATAGATATTCTTCTCGAATAGAAAATTTTCAATAATGCCAATATTCATCATCAAATAAAATGAAAAATGAAATTTTTTCTAGACAATCTTCTGAATACCTTTCAGCATTATGCCATTAAAGGAGAATTGTTATAATGAAACAGTTTGATAAATTTTTAATTTTAACAAAGTTTATTTAATTACTAAGCAATCATTTTATACAAATAGGAATTTATAGTTTTCCCAGCTGTCCTGTCGTACTTTAAGGGAAAAATAATCGCTTTTAGGTATAAATTTAATGGATAATTATAGCAATATTGCTTTATTTTTTCAAATTAAATCATTTTTATTATCTAATATAATTATTCGCCCATATGTGTTTTATGTATTTTCTTTCTATAAATAGAGTTGAAAAGATCAATTCGAAAAAGCCATCTTTGAAGAATTCATACGTTATCAGAAGACTCAAAATGAATTATTTTATATTGAGTTTGGTTGCAGCTCTATTAATATCGGGTAAAAATTTTCTTTATATTTTTATTTATTTACTAAAAATAAATAGAAAGTGCTAATATTAATGAATTAATAGTTTCATAAATGAATCAGAAAAATGGTCACACAATTCATCGCACCGTATGCTTATATTATTTGATATATTTTACCGGAAAGAAGTTTTAAGCAATAAAATTAATGTGGTATATTTTAAATGTACATAATTATACTTGATTTGCAAATTCTACTATTTTGTCTCCAGTAAATCAAATAGTATAAAGAGCACCATGTGATCAAGCGTGTAGCTACTTATCTGATTCAACCCATAAAATTTAGGTAAAACAATGACTAAAGTTAAATGTATAAAGACTACTTTATATTTTTTTAGATGGAAATTGTAAGAAAAACGATTACCCAGTGAATACAATAGGTTGCAGAGTTAGTTGTCTAACTAACAAAGAGTGCGATGATATCTGCAAACGCGGACAAAGTGAAGGTGGATTCTGTCCTTGGTCTTACAGGTGTTGGTGTTACGGTCTTCCTGATGATATAAGTACAAAAGAGACTGGTTCGTGTATTGGGAAATAAACATAATCAACTATTGAAAATGTGCAATGATTTGCATTTTACTGATATAGGAAAATAAATCTTATGTGAACATTATTACTGTTGCTTGTTATTTATTTGTTAAATTATAATTAGCATATATAGTGGACATTTTATAAAAGTTCCACTGTGTGAGTACTGAGAGAGTTCTGTTTTCAGCAAGTCCACTATGGATTTTGTCGGATCTGTTCTTTATTAATATGGCCAGGCCCACAATGAAGTAGATGTTGGTGAGAAAGGTGACTCGACATATGGGAATCAACTACGCTTTGAAAAATTTCTGGGATGATTTTACCCGTATGTATTTGATTCCCAGCCTCTCGGAGGATTGGGTGTTATTTTAACACTCGCCAACCGGATGTCTTCACTTATGAGTTTTATAGTCTTTCTATGGAAACAATGGAATCGAGTAAAAAAAAATTAAAAAAACCACGAGTGTTAAACCAATCACCACATTTCCTAATGATGCCTGACCTTTTCGCTTAATACGTGATATTGGCATTTCCCAGTGTCACGTATTAAATTGTTCAATATGTAATGAAACTGACGGTATTTGTTTACAAAATACTGTCGCTGACAATAAAACATAAACAGATTCAATGAGAAGAAATATCTGTTGAATTACTTATTTGTTATTTCATAATCTTAACTAAATAACATATTCATTTAACTACTACAGTTTATTTTCTTCTGAACAATACATTTTGTAGTGAAAGAGTTTGGGTGTTTGATTCGTATATTTAATATATGTAGATGTATGTATTAATTAATCAAAATTAAATATAATATCGAATAATGAAGTACAAATAATATACAGTAGGCTAATATAATGATATTAAAATAAATCATAATATACAGTAAGCTATATCTAATATAGTGTGTTTAATTTTAAAACGATCCGATTTCCAAATAAAGTGATCGTTGAACATTTGATGAAAACATGTATGAGATAATATAACACATCTGCAAATAGAGTGCCTCCCGGGAGGACTTTGAATGAGAAACTGGCTCCTATTTAGGTATTAGACACGTGAAAAAAACCCGGAAAAATCTACGTGGCCAGCCCGTTGTTCAAGTGAAAACCAACCATAGTTTAAAATAGTTTAATTTGTTTATTTTCTGTTTCTGGTAGCATTCATCGTCGTTAAACATTTCTGCCATTCTTCAACAATATCCCATGAGTCAGTGCGCGATGTGAAGCGTGGCTCAACGTGTTTTACTTGGAGTTTAAACGTCAAACGTGTAATTCTGCCTCCCGTACAAGTTTAACGTTTGAGCTTCGGCCTCAAACTAATATTTCCGGAGCGGCGTTTCGTCATTTTTCCAAATTAATTCAATATGTTTGTCGTAATTTCAGGCACCATAAATGAGGAACCGGTTCCATCTGACAGGTTTGGAATCGTCTACCTCTTTGAAAAAGTATAACAATAAAAGAAAATGAGAAGACGGAGTGGCTGCACCGTCTGGCGGGCCGTGTGCACCATTATCCTGTCTTGCACCCACAACAGTTTTTTCCAACGAGCCCAACTATCAGCACAACAGGTATGATATTTCAGTCGTTTGCGAAACGTCTCACAGCATCAACGGTTTATTTCTTCTGAGTCACGCTACGTTATGCGTTTCTGTAATTTGATCACACCGCGTAATATGACGTATGAGTATATGATATATGTTTTGTTTGTATTTTACAAGGGTTGATGCTTATCTATGCGTGGGTCAAGCCCCGTTGCCGCGGAGGAATGAGGCGTCGCCCCGCCCACAGCGGTAGATTGGTACAACTTCTCCCAGGAAGTTGTGGAGGCCTTCATCTCCCACCAGCACAACATCAAGCTAGGCAGTAAAGAGTTGCTCATCCAGGTGACCAACGACCCACGTTTCTGACTTTGCCGAAATGTCTATGTCTATATTCATGTTTTCTTTTCAGATCAACTAAACCACACCTAAAGACAAAATACAACTGTGGCCGCGTTACGGGCGAACAAACAAACGAACGGCTTAACGAAGCGAACCTTACTATACTGAAATTATAAAACTTATTGTCTATCCCAATTCACATTTTATTAATAAACTAAAGATATACGCGTCATTCAGGCAAAATATGACAGTTATCATTATTTGTTAATCTTTTCGACCTACGAATCACATTTAATCGAGTTTTCTCCATTTGTTCCTAAGATATCGATATTTTTCAGGAGTTTAATTAATGCCAATACAATGTCATTTGCAAAGGATTTTAATCAATGCCATTCAAACCGAAAGCCAGTATCACACGTATCATTTGCCATCCTACTCCAGAAATTGAAGGAGATTGTATCGGTCCGTGATAAGAAACGTTCAAGCCTGTGCAATCACCCTGGAATTTTTCTTCCTTTTGATAAAAACAATTTCGATGCGTTTGTCCGGTGTTAGGGGCATTCTGTTGTCTGTTCTTCAACCTCTAACAACAAAGGAAACATATCAATAATTCTGTAAGGTGAGTCAATGAAACTTTCAGCAATCAATTTTTTGTCAAGTTCTGACCCTAAATGATATGTCACATAATCCATTTCCTATTTACAATTTCAAAGTAGCATTCTAAATGCTCATCATAAGATGGCGGATGTGCGTGTAACTCAAATTAATCTGTATCTCCCTTGGTGTAATATGTTCCAATCACGAGCAAATTAACTTTAGGTACCGTACTGTACATTCTATATTCTGTAGCAGGGGAATTAACTTTAATTGATTTTTTTCCCTCCCTGTAATGTAAAAACTATATAACATAATGTTCGCGACACCTTTAGTATTCTGCTTTCATAATGAGCATGTGTGATAAACCGTGGGCTCCAGGGCTGTTCCTAGGAACCACTTACTCGGCAACAGTCTGCAAAGACCACTCACGTTGTCGTTTCGGAGGGCTTTTTAATGAGTGGCGAGGGGGTTGAGTAAGTCGGCAGGTGTCCGTGGTTCGGGGTGACAGGAGACAGGTTTAACAAATAAACACAGCATTTATTAGATGACTAACTGTAGACTACAGGAGGTTATAGAAGGATTGATACGGTTTAATGTGGTTAAATATTGACAAAAATATATACGAAAAGGGTAGCAGTTAGCTATTCCTATTCGCATTAGCTGTGGAAAGAGAGTTCACAGATCGCTATCAAAAATACCTGTATGCGGGAAGAAATGGATGCGATCGGTCCGTAGGAAGAATCGATCGTAGTTCTTGTCTGTTGTCTTCTCAGGCAGAATCGGGGACTCGGACTAGAAGTGCGCTATGTCATGTACAAGCTCCTTTTTATTGCCCCCAGCATCCAGTAGCTTTCGCTTTTATCCTATTGTCGAACGAAAGGGGTCACGTGATTGTCAGCTATTGAGGTGACCTGCATTTCTTGACAGCTAAGTGTCAAGTTTTTCACTGGTGTGTTGTTATTACAACCAGCGACCTCCACCTTGATTCTGCATTTTTTCTATTGGGGATGTTTACATTTAAATTTCAAACAAATGCGTTAAATTCGCGGATTTCACACATGCGAAGTTTTCAAATTTTAACTATAACATTTCTTTATAATATAAATATGTAAAAACCAAATACTTTTTAAACAGTTAATGCTACACTTTGAAATAAGTATTAAACAATAGTAGATATTTTTAATGTTCCAGCATTATTATATCCAAATGGCAAGCCTATGACCAACGGAAAACTTTGACAATTTGCAAGAAATGCTGCATCTTATTCCAGCATATTGCAACATTTTAAAAGAGCTCAAAACATAACAGTCAGATAACTGAAGATAATGTTGCCACCAAACCGATTTTCACCCGAACAACCCGGTTTTCAAATTCATCGTCCGAATTAATTAATGTGTCCGTTTTCGTAGAAATTATGATGAAACAAAATAAATTTATAAAAATATTTGCCAGTATTTTATTTTAACGGTTAAAGACTTTACCTTTACACTCCCCCGAAACGTATCTTTATCTATTATTCTAGGGTAAGTGACAGATAATACACTTTTACAATTCTAACTTGCAAACATCTCGTGTTGAAAATATTAAGTATGTTTTACCAAAGTCCCTAACTAATTTAAAATTGGCATGCGCGCATTGTTCAGTTCTTGGGTGTAAAATAACATTGCCCATGCCTCGTACAGTTTCAAATTGAAATCAGTCAGAGACTTGTGTTGTGTTGGTATGTGTTATTAATTATTCTTACTTATATGTATTATTTTTGAAATTAATATCGACATCGGGCTATTATTATTCTTGGATATTCCACATGTGATCATTGTATTAGTTTAATAATATATCATGTACATGTTTACCTTTTAATAAAAAATATTTATTACGAAATAAAACAATAAAAGAACCTAATTTTTATTTCTAATTATAACATCCCACTTTTAAAAGATACGGGTAAGCAATTTTAAAAGGTGGCAACATTGACTGAAAATGTAGACGACATTAACATGAGGCATAATGATTTTGATAATGACAAAAATGACATTTAACATGTGTAATGTGTTTTTACTTATCCAAAGGATTTTTTGATGTAAAAAAAAAAATTATAAATTGTTAAATTTGCCAGTATTGTCAATTCAATCTTTTTTTGACCAATTTCTCGAAATGAGATTTATCTAACCCCAAAATTTATACAATTTCTGTCAGGTAGAAATTAGCATCGCTTCATATTAGAAACATCGTTCGAAATTACAGTATGGAATAAAACGTTAAAATTTTTCTAAGCTGTGATTTTTGAAAATAAGAATCCGATTTACTCAATTTAAGCATGTTGAAGATTGATAGTTTTAATTGCATAGCATAACTGCATCAAGATAATACTTTCATAAAGCAAAATAAATTACAGATCAGTGTAATTTTATCATTAGTTATTTTTAAGTAATAAAAATCACAATGTTTTTTTCTGCACTGGGTTGTGACAGAAAGCACCAAAATGCATGCTTTTTATATGGTAAAAAATAATTGATGTATTTGAGTTTTGTAATTTTGTACAAAATATTTCATTGTAAAATACTTAAAAACTAAACTTGTTTAATCCGAATTTTCGGTAATTTCTGGTAGCTTTGGTTTACGGTATTACCCCGATTTATTATACAGTAGTATTAGCCAAAGTAAAACCCTGAATAATCAGGATTCTACTGCTAATAATAAAGAAAGCAATACTACTAGCGACTGTTCGTAAACTAAAAGTAGATGTAATTGTTTCTCTAATGTCTATTTACTATTTACATTCTTTTCACTTATCTTTCAGTTTTAATTATGTGTCCTCATCAGCAAAAATGTTCTCGGACAATTATAAATAAATTTTTAATGTAAAGGTGAAAGTTTTGATGCTATACAGTGAGCTGTAGAAATAAGTAAATTTCGTGTTTATATTACGCAATAAAAACGTTTATTAAACGTTAATAAAATAAAATTCATGGATTGCTTAGCATATTAAAATATCAAGCTCACCAAGCAATTGGTACAACTCAACGAGAGATGCACCAAGCATCTCACCAAGCAATTGGTACGACTCAATGTGTACACGATTTGCGACCGACCTGGTGCGCCAATAACATCAGATAAAGTTCCGAAAGTTCGATTAAAAATAACTGTTGATGAGGTTCGTCGGAAAGACACCTTGCAACGATTTAGGTGGTTGATGGCTGGAAACTCTTTTGATCCGAACAAACAGAGCGCTGGGTCCTGTCTCGATTCAGGCTTTAATGCATTCACTCATGTCCAAAACCGATCGATGAATATTTTCTGCTGCTCACGAACTGTCCGGATGGCGTAACGTCCCACGGCAAACTTTTCGACAACCCCCATCTGTCTGTCTTTTTTCTCACATTCCAAAAGTCAACTCTCCTTTTCCCGTGTCGACCTTTACCCTCTACTCTTGTCGACGTTGGGTCGGATGACCAACCGGGGTTTATCCGTCCAAATTCCAACAGTCCAAATTCCAACCCTCTTTTTGTAACGGCGACCGTTGCAAGTCCAAAAGAAAAAAAGGCGGGAATCCTGTCTACTCTATTCCACCCTGACACCTCCCCTGCCGAAGATCAAACGTGCTCGGCATGCCACCTAATCTATAGCATAAAACTGCATCCTCTAGCAGTTGAAATTCGGCACAATATAATAAATTCTACGTGTACATTTGACATCAGTTGGATTCGATCACATCAAGGGTATTTGGGCAATGAACGAGCAGATACACTTGCCAAGGAGGCTGCACGGGACATTAATAATAATATCATTGCATATAATAAAATAAGCCAAGTTACCATACGTAGACTACTATGGGAAGAAGCTGTCAATCAATGGCAAATAAGGTGGGATGCTAATAGCCACAGTATAACCCATGACTTTATCCCAGATCTTAAGAAATTTTTCAAGATAAAATGGTTTGTTCCAGATTACTGCACTACTCAAATGTTTACAAATCATGGAAAGTTTGCTAGTTACCTTGCGAGATTCACAACCAGGTTATCAGATCAATGTCCCACCTGTCTAATTGAAGACGGCTCCAAACATTACGTGTATGACTGCGTTATGACAGAGCCAGAAAGAATGGAGTTGAGACAACTCTTATGTGAAATCAACATCGAATGGCCATGCCACCTATCAAATGTGTGGCACAATTACGAAATATTCTCTGCTTTCAAAAGATTGGCTAAGAAAACTAACTTGGTTACAAGTCAATTAATCCAAAATTAAGTACAAAACTTACTACATTGTGATACAAACGATCAATGCACTTGCTGAATTGGTAGTCTTTCCGTATGAAAATAAGATTTGTGGCTTTGTTATCTTGATCGAGGTTACGAGTTAATGATCGTGATCATTTCTTTGCTGATTTGAGGTTTAGTTTTCTATATATTGTGCACATTGCTGGTCTCACCTCGTGTCATCTTTTATGTTATAGCTTTAATAGTCTCATGAATAAAATGTTGGGATCTTTCCTTACTATTCGCCATACTTTTTGATGGACATTTGGTTTTTATGAATAACACGGCTGAGATTAACTCTTCATTATGCTGGTGCATGTTAGCAAACCTTCTGGTACTTGTAGGACTTGCATCTCTCGATACATTTTGGTACTTGTTGGACAGTTGGCCTTGCAACTGATAGTTCATCCTTTGCTGGGAACATTATATACCTTCTGTTATCCGTTTAACTAACATCCTACATTCCTCATGTTTTAAATTAAACATCTGCTTCTGCTAAATAAATGATAGTCCTGCCTCCTTCATCAGTTGCAGTGAACATACATTACTAGGAATGTATTTCGTTCTCTCAATGGTGCAAAACAGCTTCGTCTCTTAATATAATGTGTAGTGATTGGGCCACATACAAGGAACTACTTGTATTTGAGTTAATGGCTCAATATAATCGCCAATTTTACTGCCACTTGATGATGGCAGTCCTGTAGTGTATGTGCAGCGATGACCACCTTAGAGAAGCCGCGACCTAGTTGGACGTCTGTGACAGCAACTTAATGCCCATCTGGATGGCTATGACAGCTGCTGAATCCACAACGTACTACTTTTTTAGCTGCCATATCTCGAGAATTGACAGGTTACATCTTTAAGAACATACGGGCACCTTTAAGTGGAGCTGCGCTTTGGTTTGATGGTCGTGTCTTCAGCCTGGTGAAAGAGTGGCGAACTATTCGTGCCGATCTGCTGGCTTGGATGGCTGCGTCTGCAGCTCAGTGTAGTGCTGAGAACAATGGTGTTCTTCTATTGCAATCTGCTGCACCTCATGTGGATAGATTAATCTATACGTATGTGTTACACCTCTGCATACATCAAACCCGAACTTTAATGTTAATGACTCTCAGAGCGAACCTGGTTTGATGTTATGTGCCTGAGGTAAGTAAATATTTATTTAGAAATGGGATTCATTTTGTTTATTGCTTAGTATTTAGTATTTTATTTAGTATTTAGTATTTAGTATTGTATTTATTATTGCTTAGTATTTAGTAGTTTTAGAACTCAGTTAAAAGATTGTATTTACTATATGCATTATCATATACATGTTTATATAAATTACAAGTATTAATTGGTGTAAGATCATCTTACATGTTGTAATTATATGTCTTGTTATAACACTGTTACCGTATTTCGCCGATAGTGAAACTGTTTCACTGCCAGTGTAGATACTGAATCTTGTATGTCACTCGATGCCTGCAGTAACTGATTCCGTTACATGTTATCTGTTTTTGTACTTATGGTAAATACAGTATTTAATTATAATTTTAGTAAAATAATGTAACCTGCACAGCTATTTATGTATATCGTTATTTGTATGTACTGTTATTGAATTTATTGTAAATACAGTAGTTAAATATAACTTATGTAAGGCAGTGTAACAGGCGCTACCGACTAAGTACATCAAATATTTGTATGCTCTTGGTATTCTGTCATATGACTCGTATGTACTCTGTTTATAATATGTACCATACCGTACACAATCTGTATGTTGTTATTTATACACTACTATCATAACTGAAGAAACACCAAAATATTATCTTGTATATGATATTTCTTGTATATTTACTGTATATTTTCTTGTATATGATATTCAATTGTACATTATTTTCATAAGTGATGTAATACCTAAATATTTTCATGTAACAACTTTTCTGGTAATGCTTTTTAGCGGGGCCAGATAATGTGTAATAGCACCTAATTAAACAATATTGATTGATTGATTGATTGATTTGATTGTGCTCACTTCAGCCTGTTTGATACCCTGCACCTTGCTGTCACAACCCTACAAATCGCAGTTGTCCATTCCGATCGCAGTTGTCTTATAATATATGATAAAAGGAAAACAAATGAACAAATAATTATTAATAAAGCTAATGAGATAAAAGAAAATATTAAATTCGAATTAGAAAAAGAAAAAGAAAATAGTATTAATTATCTAGATATAACAATCGAGAGAAAAGAAGATAAATTAATTTATAAAAAATATGTTAAACCTATAGAAATATCAAAAACAATTAATTATAAGTCTGTTACACCAATGAGTATGAAATATAATATATTTAAAATGTATATAAATAAAATCCGACAAAGAACAAGTGAAATCGAAGTACAAGAAAAAGAAGAAAAAAAATAATGAAAATGTTTATGTTAAATGATTATCCAAAAAATTTGTTGAACAAATGGATTAAAAAACTAACAAATGAAAAACAATTAAAATTAATAGATAAGGGAAAAAGTTTCGTTAAAATAAGATATATCCCTAAATTGTTTGAAAGAATTAAAAATGTATTAAATAGTAGAATTAACTTAATACCGGAAAAAGTAAATACAACTAAAAAGCATCTATCCTATAGAAATGAAGAAAAATATGACATATTAGAAGAAAAAGGAATAGTATGTTACTTTAATTGTAATTGTAAACCGGAAAAAATATATTTTGGAGAAACAAAAAGAAAATTAAAAATAAGATTAAATGAACACAGCCGAGTAATAAGGGGTAATTATGCAAATTTAGTAGTAGCCGAGCACTGTAATTCTACAGGCTGTGAAATAGTATTAAATTCAGTAAAAATAAGGAAAAAAGAAAAGAATAGTTATAAAAGACAACTCTATGAACACATTAATATAATTAGACAAAACAACAGAATAAATAATAATACCGGACGAGAAATACACCAATCGTGGCGAAAAATTATAGAGGAAGGGGTGTGTCGGAAGTATAAAGAGAACGATCGACATAAACATAGAAGAATGCCCCACCAGTGGGCGAGTGGTCTCCGTTGCCGCTCATAGCGGTGGTGACTGGATCCTAAACACTGGGAAGTTCGGTCGTGGGTTCGCGCCGCGACTCGGACAGGCTGGTCGTTAGAAGTTTTCCGGGTTTTCTCCTAGCTAATAACGACTGAATAGGAGGCCAGTTCCCCATGAAAGTCCTCCCGGAAGGCACGGTTTCCCGCGCGTACGTTTAGGCCGTGAGATAAACGGCTGGCTCTTCGGTCGCGTAGCGATCATGGCACCACTCTTCGGAGGAAAGGCGAATATAAGGCTATAACCTCCATATAAACCAGAGAGGAGACGAACAGCGTAGAAGAATAAAGCAAACAAGAAGAGATGTAAGTTTGAAAATGTAAAAAATTGTGATAATGCTAAAGTTTAATATATTGAATTGTTCTTATACACGTTTAAGTTTACAGTTTAATTAATATTATTATTGTTTAAAATTGTTTGTCAGTTGAAAAAAGTAAACGAAGTGAAAAGTTTTGAAAATGTAAGAATTTTATATTAATGTCTGTAAACTTGTCGGGAAATGTAAAATGTTGTTTTAAAAATTATTTTATCATTTTTAACTTATATAGAATGTACTGCATAAATACCTGCTTAGGAGGGACGAGAGAGTTCGAAACGCAATGGTTAAATGTATGTGTCCGAATATATATCATATAAAATGAATTTCTGATCTGTGAAACTGTGTTGCAGTATCCTTCAAAACCAGTCTAGTAAGTCCTGATAATAGAAATTACGTACTTGTAGACGAAAATAACATCATATTAAATAGGCTTACTTTAGGATGTATTAAAGAAGATGGGATGGACAAAGCAATTTAGACCTCGTCCAGCCGATCTGAGAAGTCGATATCGCATCCAGCTCCTAGGAATTTTCATACGCGATCTCCCCAAGACCATTTGCTACTAACCTCTACACTTTGTGGAACATTCCAAACCCATTATGAATATGACTTAAAAGGCCCGATTAAAATATGAAAACGAAATTAGTCTAAATGTAATAAAAAAGCGGGATTTCTCAATACATTAATATTACTTGTTTATTCTGTGCATTTTAAAACTGTCAGATTATGTATCCTTTACTTCTTATGTATTATTTTTATTAAATAATTCTGTAAATACAGTCAAAATTAACAAGTACAGATCGGATAACAAACCCTTTCGCGAAAAATTTTTATGTTCGGATAACGAACACCTCACACAACAAACACAAGAAGAGCGCCGTAGTATAATGAATACCGATTGATCTTCCCTTGTCTCCAGTTAACAATTCGAAACTTTTTGGAGCGCGGAAGACGTTGACATCGATGCTCAACCCGGTATATACTGATCGGATTGTATTGCTCCAAACTTTGAAGTTCTCTCTTGTAATTCCAGCATTTTACTTTTCTGACCGAAACAATTCTTTTATAGTATTCCTGAAACTGTCGGACGGGGACTCGTTAACTTTTGTATCGGTTTTTATTTTCGAAAGGTGAGAGTACAATAGCAAATGCAGAAGATGTCTGATGTTGCCGGGCAGTATGTCTTGAACAGGTCTACAGTAGGCCGCAGTTCAATTTTATCTAACAAAGATACCGTATAATCAAGAAGACTCGAGCAGCTTAGAGAGTAACAAAAATCACATCTGAGAAATAAAGAACATTGAAGAGCTCATAATGGAACCTGAAACTGATCTGACGACAGAAAAACGTCAAGAAACTCAGCGAGATATTTTTTCTTCTGAAAAAGAAAATTAATATCGATATCTGCTAATAAACATTTTTTTGAAGAAGTGAGAGGATGTCAGAACGACGGTCATAGAATGGCATCCAAACCAGGTTGAGATTAATAAGCTTAGGGATCTCTACAATTACAATGCCATTAATTACTTCTGAAAAATCCTGAAGAAGATGAGAAGAGCAATCGACATTAGACAGATTCTTTAACCAATCAAACGGAAAAAACATGACTAATAAAAATGCAAAACTGTGTATATATGTATTATTATTATTACATATAAATGAACGCAGTAAGAAAGTAAATAATTTTTATTTTTTGGGGTCTCCGGAACGAATTAATCAAATTCCCATAAAAACCTATCGATAATCGGTTAACGAACAATTCGGATAGCGAACAAAGTCTTGGAACAGATTATATTCGTTAACCGATCACTTACTGTATATAATACAATAATATAATGATTGTTTCTAAACAATTTTTATAGGCAATATCCATTAGGAAAATATTCTATCCTGTTGATCGTATGTGTTTTTTATAGTGTATAATTTTAATGAAAAACTATATCCTAGCTGTGCATGTAATAAGAATTATTCTGATATCCGAAAGTATTCAAATCACCTTTAAAATAAAACTTAAATATCCAACAAATAATTAAAATAAAATTTTAATTTTAAACTTACATCAAAAGATAATTTTGAAGAATATGGAAGAAGGAAATAAGAACCAATGTTTTTTCTCGTTATCAGAGTAAAACACATGTCAGTTTAATGAGAAAAAGTTTTCGAATATAAGATGAACGATATTCTAAATTAGTTATTAAAAATATGAACTTTCTCGAATCATATCAGATGCTTTTTCACCGATCATAATTGTCGCAGCATTTGTATTTCCTGAAATGATAGTGGGCATAATTGATGCATCAACAACTCTTAATCTCGATACTCCTTTTACCCTGTAAAACAATTTGTAGAAGTAGAATCAGAAACAAGAAGCGACTTCTTGTCTTTAATTTTATCTTTTAATAGTTATGAGTAGTTGGACCTTGTATCAGAGTCGGTATTTATTACACGTATTGCATGGAACGAAGTAATCACTAGGTAGATTCCGTAATCCTTTTTATTTTTCCCAAACACATTTAGAATCACTTTTATCTTTATCAGTGGGCACAAAAGAAAGGTTTTTCCGTACAATATTTACAAGCTAAAATTATTCAAAAACAATTTAAATTCTATAACAAATCACGTAAAATATATATTACATGAATTAAATAAACCTTCAACTTTTATGATAATATCTTAAATCATGATTTACATTTACAATGTTGTAATTTTAATTCCTCAAAAACCTTTAGTCTTTTATCATATTTTATGACTGTTAACTAAAATCATGCATATAAGTTAATATTATTTATAATATTTCGATCATTTAAAATGCATCTTATTTCTATTTTATATTTCAATATTTCAATTTAGAATTTAAAAAAGAATTTTATAAACTGTCGGATGGCATTTCAATAAGAATTTGTCTTGGCCATGAATTGGCCCGCTAAGTACGATATATACTGAAGATGATAGAAATGAAACGAGTGATAAAATATTTTCGTTATGGTGATTAATGTGTGATATTTTATAAAAATACCATAATTAATAAATATAATTTATTACTGTAAATAAAATTCATCAAACAAAGACTGATTAAAGGTAATTAAAACTGTTGCAGAAATCATTCGTTAATTGCACAGACACCTCGAAATCGTTAAATTTTCAGATAAAATAGGATCAGTCATAATACAGGTCTCAAAATAGATGAAAATTGTTTAAATCGGACTCGGATGGTTTAACACAGAAGTTATTAAGCTTCAAAGTGGTTGAACTAAATCGTACCAAAAAACTTAAACAAACACCTTAATGTTCGCTGAGAAATTTATTAATTTAACTAACGTTTTCGGCTTATTCAATAAGCCATCTTCAGGTTATAACTTTCGAACAAGATACATTATCGTTCTATTAAAAGAATACAATAGTTTGAAAAAATTCAAATCATTAGTAACGGACAAAAAATATATTTAATAATTTTTGTATATTGAATTCTGCTGGGTACGAGTGTGGTTTATACTAAATCGTACCCCCATACACATTCTAACATCTTAGGCGAGAACATCTTAACAGGTTTTACTGTACTATTATAAAATGACAAGAAGCTTAATTTGAGGGTAGAGACGAATTTTATAAAAATTGTTAACGCTAATAACGAGTAAAATAATAATTAAGTCCTATCACTCTGGAGACATGACACATGACTCCTATGTCTCCATCCTGTTTACTTTTAATTAAGAACCAAAATGTAATAGCATCAATGCCCCTTTATACACAAGCTACTGTGCCATTCACATACACACAAATATTTTCCCTTTATATTACAGTTTTTGGGTTCAAAAGTTCTCCAAACGTGTGGATTTGCAAAAAACTCGGAGTCAAATTTGACACGATTCCAATACTTTTCCGTGTTATATACATAACAAGTTGGAAAGTAAAAAGATTCCACAGCCCTGGTGGGTATATGTAAATACTATACAGTCGGGGTATGGAGGTACTTAGTTTACAGTATCGTTGCAATATCCATAACGTTAGTGATGTATAGTCGTATTAAATTATGTTATAATTTTAAAATGGACTATAGTTAGTTGACATATATTCCTTGTATTATTATATGTTTAACATGGTATCGAGTAGCAATTTGAATTAGTTCCATGGTATTGTTAAAATGTCTAAAAAAAGGTAAGAAAATAAGTTATCTAAAGTATGTATCGTACATTTTCAATTTTTTAAATTAGTTGAAAGTATTCCTGTTAATAAATATAATGTTCACGTTTACATGTATTTTCTGTTTGCCAGTACATTGTGTTTATCATCTCAGGTTGAAGAGAGAATTGAATAGAGCTCTCTTCTAAAATGCATACTATTATACAGTATTATAAAAATGTAGGAATTATTTTTCTTAATAAATTAATTAAAAATCCTACAATTTAAAAGCCTTCCTATTGGTTTATGACAAGTCTTAATATTTAAGCAAAAAGGTTAGTTTAAAAAAGAATATCTTTCTTTATAAGAACAAAAAAGCTTAAAACAAGAGAAAATTTTCCATTCTAAAAACGCAAGAAAACGAGCAAACACTACCCGACATTCGAAATAACAAATCTTCTTTTTTTTTAATATCGATTTTCTTTTCACATTTTCTCTAAAAATTGTTCATATACCATAAAGTCATAAACTATATACGTTAACATATTTATACCTTGCACAAGTTTATTATGTAAGTTTAAAAAGTAGAACAAATGTAAGAATTTACTGTTTATGCAGAGTGAAGAGTCGCTGTAATTTAGCGCCCCTTATAATCTAACGTCATTCTAAAGCCGTCGCTGCGCTTCAGTCATCGACGAAATTTTCCTATTTAATTAACTTACATCAGATGAAAGTCTTTAACGACTATTTTTATAAATTTCCATCTAACATAATTTTCCCCACCGTATACAAATTCCCCCCTACATATACAAAACCGTATACAAATACCCCCCTACATATACAAATCTTTTCCACGACTATGTAAAATTTCTTCCTGATTATCATTTACCACATTGTTAATATTAGGTTTTATTTTAATATGTTCAAACAATTAAAGGAGACAATTTATTTAAACAGGTTTTTTTACGATTTTAAATATATTTAATTTCATTTTAAATCCTGGGCATTACAATGCCTAACTACTGCAGAATGTGTATAATTTATTTGGATTTATGTTATATCTTCATTAATTCTAACTTTTAACCGTCTTTTTGTTTCCTCGATACAAATTTTTGGGGATTTATAACAGCTAAAACTAAAGGAATAAACAACATTTGTTTGCATAATTTTATTTAGCGCTTTATTTTATTTTTATTTAAGATTTAATTTTAGTTAAGTTACTTAGTTTAAAATTTTATTAAAGGAGGAATAGATTATAATGGTGTCACATCAAAATAAGACTAAGCGAATGTTAAATTGAAATATCGCAATATGAATCAGAAGTAAGATGCATTTTAAATTATCGAAATATTGTAAATAATATTAACTTACTATTAACTTACATGGATAATTTTAGTTAAGTCATAAAAAAATAGTGAAAGACTAAATCTTTTGAGGAATTGAAACTACAACATTGTAAATATAAATTATGATTTTATATAGAATCATATAGCCTAAGTTGAAGTTTTGTATAATTAATGTAATACACTTTATGTAATTTTTTATATAGTTAAAGCTGTTTTTGAATAATTTTAGTTTATAAATACTGTACTGAAGAAAACCTTTTGTGCCCACTAATAAAGGACAAAGTGATTCGAAATGTGTTTGAGAAAAATAGATTACGGAATCTACCTGATCATTACTTCGTTTCATGCAATACGTGTAATAAATCCTGACTCTGATGCAAGGCTTAAGTACGCATAAATATTAAAAGAAAAACAAACACATTTCAATAGTGTTTGTAATTATAAATTACAATAATTTTAAAGTAGTGATTTAACCGTAATATCCAACCTAAGCATGGAATCTACTACTGTAGTTGGATCTTCAATTGCTCCCATTTTGCATGTTCCTACCGGATGATATCCCGTCGTACTTAAAGTTCTTACTATGCAGTGCAAATCTTCATCGCTAAATTGTACATATTTTTCGCATCCTGGAATTCTTCTTGGAAATATCCGAGCTCCGTATTTTTTTAACGCTATTGAGTTGCCTAATCTAAGTATTTCTTTCAGGGCTAAATCATACAAATCACATGTAATTTATTTCATAAAATTATTTATATTTACATTTATTTGCATTTAAAATTATGTTTATTATAAAGGCATTTCTTACCATCAACTTAAACTAGAACATCTTCAAAACGAGATAAATAATTAGGTTGGATGATGGGATGGTCGTGAGGATTTGCACTCCTTAATTTTATATACCCTCGACTTTTTGGACGGAGTAAAATAGGTAATATACCAAACGATTCTCGGTAAGAAAATGGTTTATAACAACGTTCCCATGTCTGCACAAATATTAATACAAAATTTTCTTACAGCATTTTACATATTTAATATTTGGACCATAAATGAACTGACCTCTTTCTTGAATCCAAGAACATGACGAAAAAACAGCCCTCTATCAGCTGCTGCACCGTAAGAGTAAAAATTAATTTCGATATCGGGATAATCATCTGATTTATTTGCATACTTCGTATCTATATAACCTACGACGTCTAAACCTCCAGGTACAGTTAAAAGTCCTTATAACGATTATAAATTTTCAATATAGCCTAATTCTCAAACAAAGTAATTATTTTTCGCAAATTTTAAATAATATCTCACCTTCTTCATGTTTAACATATCGAGCAATATTTGTTGGTTTCAAGAAACGATAAATAAGGTAAGTATAAGGAACATCAACTAAGAAGTCCATTCCAAATGTAACTACGTGATCCTGCAGATTATATCCGACTGGTAGATCAGAAACAACGGGAATCTTCATTCAAAATATCAATTAATAATTATATTTTTATAATATTATTTAATATTATTAATAATTATTGTTGTTACAATATAATAAAAGAGCATATATTTACTCCGAATCTGTGTAAATCTTCTCTAGGACCGACGCCTGACAACATTAATAGTTGTGGGGAATTAACGACGCCTGCAGACACAATGATTTCTTTTCTGGCATACACAATGAAAGATTTGCCGAAACGCTCAAAACGAACGGCTCTAGCAACTTTATATTGATCAAACACAATCTAAAAAGTTAAACTTAACGTTTTTACTTATTGTAATATAAGCCTAAACATTATTATAAATTAAATATGCAGTAATATAATTACTTATATGTATTTATGTTGAATTATATATATTATTAGTTAAATATTATGTAATGAATTTAAAATTTATTACATAATACTTATTTATATTATAAAACATTTCTATATCCTAAATTTTTTTTTTCTAAATTAAAAGGCAAATTTAATATTTTTACTTTTAGTATAGCTAATTCAAACAATGAAAAATAATTGAAATAATGTTTTGTATCATGTTGTACTGAATTAGGCAACATTATATTTTTTATAATGTCCATTTTAGAAAATTAAAATGTCGCGGGTTTTTATATCAAACTGTATTAATTTTTTCGTTTTGTTTTTGCAATTGCAACTGCATGTTTTTGCCTGTAGAAAATAAATGTTAATGAGAAATATTGCTAAACATACCATTCAAATTTCATTTACGTGTCGGAAACCTCCCAATACAAAAAAAAAAAAAAAAATTCAACATTTTCTAAAAATGACACTGAATTTAAAATACTTTTTTATTAACCTTATATTTTCGGAATTATATAGAGTAATATTAACTCCATCATGTTTGTTATGCTAACTGTGAAAAGAAAGGTTTATTGTAGACTATTGTCTAATTAATATAAAGCAATCACATTATATTGTGAAATTTACACATTTTTATACGGCGTCTCTTAAAAGCATTGGCTTTACACTACTCGTCACAAGAGCATTACATTTTTGAATAAACAAAACTTGTTTTAGAATTTATCGCTGTTTATGAATTATGCTTTCTGAATCGCTGAACACTATTGCTGGAAAATAATATGAGAAATACAAATTATTACTGATTTTTTATAACAAAAATGTAAAATAAATTCTAAACATTCAAACATTTGTCAATTGCGATAAAAGTATGAGTTTTCAATAAAAACTATTCATTCTTTTAGGCTGACCTTATCTGAATTTTGGATTAAACGTATATAAATTATGTTATACAGTATGTCACTTTGGTCCGATACCATTTAGAGATGTTTAAAAAGTGCTCAAATGTATTTATTGACGCTTATTTTCACAAGAAAGGATATCAATAAATAAAAACATCGATTAATGTCTTTAAATTTGTTATATTTATGTAAATCGTAGAAACTAATTCAGCAAAAAATGTGAATATTAATAAATTTTATAACATTTACTTTCCAATATCTAAAAGTAATGAAGCATGTATCATTATCATTCATATCAGTAAAATTTATTTTAGTAATAATTATGGATCGAATTTAAATGCAAACAAGAATTGTATCAAATGATGTACTTAATAATTTCAGATAGCTAAAAGCTATTAGCTTTTTCTATGTCATTTTAGAATCTAATATATTCCCAATGATTCCGGTGAGATTCCTCTCGATGTGAAAGATTTCTTACTCTTGTTTATTACTATTCCGTGTAAAAATAAACGAAACGGTTATTTTCTTACCTTAGTAACAAATGAAAAAAGAAGAATAGTTAAATTAGGGCGATCTTTCACTGGTTGTAGAAATGCTTTGTTACTGCTACATCTCCTTCCATTCCTTATAAATGCTTGTGGAAAAGCAAAACCTTGAAAAAATGTAAATAATTTGTAAAACAGTCAACCATTGAATAGAAATTATAAATGGCTTTTAGTATAAAACAAAAACAATTTAAAAGAGTCTACCTGTTTGAATAGGTCCGTTGAAGTCTCTCATGGTATGACCATTTAATAATGCGGATTCCATATATGCTTTTACTAAAGGAGTTATATAATTCGGAGAAGAAATTGTTTGGTAGCCTCCTGAAGCGTGGTATCCTTAAGAAATAAAAATCACAATTATAATTATTTATTTAACATCTGTCAAAAAATGCATTTTGCTAAATCAGAATTCACGGCAGTAAATTTGACAAAGTGCAAAAAAGAGAAAGCCGAACCGATGATAAAACAAACCGATGCTAAAGAGAAATATGAAGTATTTCCAATGCTAATCCGTCTCTGTAATCCAAACAAACACTTTGGTAGACGTATCTCACAGCAATTTCTGGTTAACAAAATTATTTTTTATTTACAATTGAACTACATATGAATTTCGGGTTGGTATAATATACTCCAACCCCTCCTCAGTGTTTTTACCATTATGTAAATTACAAAATTATGCTTAAAATAGGAGGTGGGAGGATTTTGTAATTTACATAATGGTGAAAACACTGAGGAGGGGTTGGAGTATATTATACCAACCCGAAATTCATATGTAGTTCAATTGTAAATAAAAAATAATTTTGTTAACCAGAAATTGCTGTGAGATACGTCTACCAAAGTGTTTGTTTGGATTACAGAGACGGATTAACATTGGAATCTACCATACAGCAAGCCGATTATATATTATGAAGTATTTATTGTAATGAATTACACAGTTGATAGTTCAATAATTAATTATTCATTTCCTTCCTATTCCAATAGTAATATTATGCGCACTCGACCTAAATACATAATTAGTGAATTGATATATTAATTGGATTCGTATTTGCCAAAATCCAACTTTTCACACTGCTAAAATATTTTATTTATAATTTTCATCCTTCAGAAGTTCGCTACAACTTTTTCTCGCCTTTCATCCGTTCATCCATTCATCCATATAGTTTTTTGCGTTGCCACTACAGACGCCTCTGTGTTAGTCGTATCTGAAAAAAATATTCATTATCGATGTCTGTTTATTACTTTTTATTAATAAAATTTCGTTTTTAATGTCTTATTAACGTTTTGTATTGTTCAGTTTGCGTTTAAATCATATTCTGATACACATTAATGTTTTTGTCTGAAAATGTGTTAGAAATTCTATTTATTGCAATGTGAAAACCTTGACAATGAAAAGCAACATGGGTAAATTTTTTACAATCAAAAATCAAAAACCTCATTTATATCAACTCGGAAGCATTAATAATGTATGGGATGAGTACAAGGAGACATTTTTTTTGTTTGTTTAATTACTGATATGTTTTAAATAAAACAATAATAATAATAATAATAATAATAATAATAATAACTCTCCCGTGGTCACCACCTGGTCGTGGTGGGAGAGCCCAGTAATTTTACTGATCCATAGAGCAATGCAGGCTGGAGCATAAGCTCCTGGTAGGGACACCCATGCCAGTAAGGTCTATGGGGAGAAATGAAGCTAAGAGTGACCACAAACCCACATTCTGTGGAGATATGTATTATGGTAGTAACCAGATCCAAATGTGATACCGGCTCGGACGTCGCCCGTGTTAACAAGGTCCGCGTTCGTGAGTTAGGCAGAGGCTCACGTTCGAAAAATAGGCCACAGTCTCCCCTGGTTACCGGTGGCGAAAGCAGCACCGGCCCAAGCATGGCTACTGCAATGCCCTCAACAGATGTGAGGAACCAACCCAGCCTTGGTGTTTCTGTGGCAATGCATCCACAGACCACAAAGGCTGGAAAACCACGCCAACGGATGAAATGGACAGTAGAAATGAACGAGTTTATCATCCGTACTTACTACACGATCACAAAACTCGAAACAAACATGACAGCATACAGACAACAACTACACCTTAGATTAACACAACAGTATCCTCATCTCACTGTCACCGAACAAAGGGTTGTTGATCAAAAAAGAACAATTATACACAACAACCTTATTCTACAAACAACACTTGAACTTATCAAACAACAGGTTGCTGATCAAATACATCAACAGACAGAAACATCTAACATTAATGAAGATCATGTAACCTGTCAGGATAATCCAGGAACAAGCATTGATAATAACACACATACAACAATTACCACTAATGATACTACAGACACTTCCTCATCCATCACTGATAACATAGACATGGATTTAGTTAATACGCTCTCACTTATATTTCAGGAAACACTCACTAAATATACAGGCACAGATCCCATACAAAGACCACGAATACCAAAAATCAACACGTCGAAGGAAGTAGGAAAAACACTAAATTATGTAAACACTCACTTACTACCACACTACATTAATTCAGTTTCTACACTCTCAGACATTCATACATTAGTTTATGCTGGGGCAGTCACAGTAGTGACACAACATGGACTGAAAGTACAATCACAGACAAATACACAGAAAACACAATTCTATCACAAACCTGCCTGGCAGAGAAGAATAGAAACACAAATAAATGACATTAGACAGCAATTAGGCAGGCTGACACAATACACTAAAAGCAACATAACACCCAAATTAAGAAAACAGCTCAAAAACATTTTTAAGAAAATAAAAACACATACAAAACATGAACATCACAACACACACATTACAGAATACATTGATACACTAAAGCAAAAACTTGCTGCCAAAGCACGTAGACTCAAACGATACAAAACATGTACACTACGAAAACAACAAAATAAATTATTTACAAACAATGAAAAACTCTTTTACAGACAAATTAATAACAAAGCAAACACTGATACACAGCACAGTGGCACACCAACAGAAGAAGAACTCACAACATATTGGTCTTCTCTTTGGTCCAGTGCTGTCACGCACAATGCTGAAGCAGGCTGGATTGAGGAGGAGAACAAAAACTTACACAACATACCAACTATGCCCTGTGTTGAAATAAGCATACATGATTTCCAATACACTGTTAACAGAACACACAACTGGAAGACACCTGGTGTAGACAACATTCACAATTTCTGGTACAAAAAGTTTACATCCCTGCACCAGGAACTAGCTAAACACCTAACACACATCATCATCAATCCACAAGACATGCCAAATTTTCTTACTCAGGGCATCACCTACATGAAACCTAAAAACAACAATACCACAGACCCCACACAATACAGACCAATTACATGTCTTCCAACACTCTACAAATTATTGACATCCTGTATTGCAAACAAAATATACAAACATGTTGAAGAACACGACATTCTAACAGAACAACAAAAAGGTTGTTGTAGAAACCACAGGGGATGCAAAGAACAGTTACTCATAGATTCAGTCATTCTACGGCAAGCATACAGACAACACAGAAACATACACATGGCTTATATAGACTACAGAAAAGCATTCGACAGTGTTCCACACAGTTGGCTGCTACATATTCTACATATGTACAAAATACATCCATCACTCATTGCATTCTTTCAAAACACTATGCAGCACTGGAGAACAACACTACATCTCAGGGTTAGTAACACTTCCATACAAACAAAGCAAATTTTTATTAGGCGAGGAATTTTTCAAGGAGATTCCTTGAGTCCTCTCTGGTTCTGCCTAGCCCTGAATCCATTATCCAACATGTTAAACAACACGCAATATGGCTACAATATCAGACACGAAAAAACAACACAGTATACACTGTCACATCTCATGTACATGGATGACATAAAACTTTATGCATCCACACAAAAACAACTTCATCAACTCCTACAAATCACACATTCATACACCAAGGACATACAAATGGAATTTGGCCTAGATAAATGCAAAACAGTTCACATAGAAAAAGGAATCCTGAAGAAAGAAGATTTTGCACTTGGAAATGGAGACATTATTGAATCCATGGAAGAGGGCGAGTTCTACAAGTATTTAGGATTCCAACAGGCCAAACTAACAGAACATACACAAATAAAGCAAAGATTAATTAAAGAATACCAAAGTAGGTTAAATGCTATTCTCAGAACACAATTAAATGCAAAACACACAGTTAAAGCAATAAACACATATGTCATCCCAGTACTCACATATTCTTTTGGAGTTATACATTGGACTCACACAGATCTTGAGCAACTCCAAAGGAAAACAAGAACAACACTTACTAAGCATAAACAACATCATCCTAAATCCGCCACAGAAAGATTAACCCTTCCACGTAAAGATGGCGGACGTGGCCTGATTGACATAGTTAACCTTCACTACAAACAAATACAGTCACTGCGAGAGTTTTTCTACAAAAAACAAGAAACATCACAATTACATAAAGCAGTAACTCTAGCAGACTCAAATAACACACCATTAAACTTACACTCACATCATATGGACACAACACAACATATAAATAGCATAGACACCATTAAGCAATCGTGGGCTCGAAAGGCACTCCATGGCAGGCATCCTTACGATCTGGCCCAGGATTTTGTTGACAAAACTGCGTCAAACAGCTGGTTAGCTCGGGGATGCCTCTTTGGGGAGACGGAAGGATTCATGATTGCCATACAGGATCAGGTCATAAATACTAAAAACTACAGAAAACACATACTCAAAGATGCAACACTCACAAATGACACATGCAGAAAATGTCACATCATGCCAGAAACTATACAACACATCACCTCTGGTTGCAAGCTCTTGGCACAGACAGATTATTTACACAGACATAATCAAGTAGCAAATATAATACACCAAGAGCTTGCAAAGAAACACAAATTAGCAGACATCCACGAACCATACTACAAATACATTCCACAGACAGTATTGGAAAACGACACGCACAAAATGTACTACGACAGAGCCATAATCACAGATAAAACAATTTACCACAACAGACCAGACATCACACTCATTGACAAACACAATAAAATCACATACATTATAGACATATCCATTCCAAACACTCACAATATACAAAACGCATGCACTGAAAAAATTAGCAAGTACACAGAACTCGCCCAGGAAATAAGGCATCTGTGGAGGATGGATAGGGTGCTTATTGTACCTGTTGTTCTCTCCTCTACAGGTGTCATACCACACGCACTACACAAAAGCCTGGGCACATTAGAATTGAATAGAAACACATACATCACACTACAGAAGGCCACTATATTGAATACATGTCATATTGTGAGAAAATTCCTGAATACAGACACACACACTGATACACTTCTTTAATTTCTGTTTTGGTTACTATGCCTTGACTTTGGTTCGGCATAGTACACAGCCACCGGTGTTAACCGAGTATATCTCACTTAACCCAACATAATAATAATAATAATATAAATAAAAAAGACGTAGTCGTTTCCAAAACTTGGTCAATCACCGTTTATTTCACGTGGATATAAGGATCCAGAACTCCCGACTGGAAGTCAAGGATGAATTCAAAGGCGTCGTAAGGTCACCAATTCCAATTTTTACAAATTTTATATTTTTAATTGGATTATTTCTATGTTTTAAAGGAATTGTTTCCTGGGCGATCATGTAGCCTAAAAAGGAAGGTCGGATCGTCCGAATCTTTATTCTAGAACATTTTAACGAAATAAACGGTGATTGACCAAGTTTTGGAAACGACTACGTCTTTTTTATTTATATAAAAAATTTTTTATCCAGCGAAAAAGCTAAAAATAATAATAATAATAATGGTAACTAGTTTCAATAAATAGTAGTTTAAAAAATATACATTAGTGCCTCATAGTTTACATTTAATTCATTACAGGAAGCCGTTCGAACTCCGGATCGTTTGAAGTCAGAATCAAATTTTGCTATTAGAAATAACGGAATTTTATTAATTTATTTCCAGATCTTAACAATTCCCATTTCAAGAAACATAAACTCGCAATACACATATAATTTAAGGTAAAAATAACAGAAATAAATGACTTAATAATAAATTAAAATACGAAAACCATAAATAAAATTCGTAAATACTGTATAATAGAATGAAAATTGCTTACTGGCCGCACACCGTCGACATCGGGATCATAAATATGGCCGTCGGTGGTTACAATTATTAACCTTGTCTCATTTAAACAAGGTTCTTTAATAAGAAATTATATATATTTTTTTCCGTGTTTCCTGTATTATTAATAATAAGTTATAACTGAGGTAACACGGCTTCTGTTTGAAACAAAATCTTTAAATAATCTGAAACATTTTTGAAAACACCGAACATTAATAAACGAACAAAACTTACAGTTTTAATAAAACTAAGATATACATTTATCGTAAAGTATCAAATCCATTTCTATTCTAAAATTTACCCGACATTTCACAAGTATCAGATAAAACGAATTTCTCTTCTCGTTTCACTTTCTTCGAGATTTTTTTGTCAAAATAATATTTTAAGTAATAAAAGTATGTTTTTGAAATTTTTCTTTTAACAGTCTATATTTAATTATCGGCAATGTCAAAAATATATATGTAAATACATATGTAAAGAAAATGTTATTTACATTTAGTAAAATGTCTCAATTGCGGATAATTAAGAAAGACGTCATAAAGCTCACTAGTCTCAATATTAGAAGAAAAAATTTATTATAATCACAAAATTTAGAAACAATATTATTGGTTTTCTAAGTAATTACGTTACAGGTGATGAAATATGAAACATGAAATATAGATACATTAAAGATAATAAAACACAAAATATTAATGATATTACTTTTAACTGTAAAAAGTAATTATTTTAAGTTTAAAATTCAAATGTTTATACTTTTTTTATTCTTTTCTTTTGTTTTCATTGCTCTTTACCCGAAGGAATGAGATTTCAAAACAAGTGAAATTGTTTATAAAAAATTTGGAAATTAGCATGTTTTTATCTCAAGATTTATTTAATTATTTAGCTAAAATTAAAATAGTTTTAAAAATTAAATATTTTTATTGCGTTGCATATTTAAAATACTATTTAATAGAGAAATGATAATATTTAACTATTTACCATTCATTAGAACATTGATATCCCTATTATCTTCAGATTTAAGGAAATAAGGGAATACTTCTTCCCAACTCCATCCACGCGCTCCTCTTCGAGCCCAATTATCGTAGTCTCGTCTATTCCCTCTACTGTATATCATAAAGTTGACTGAACTTGTGCCTCCTAAAGCTTTTCCTCTAGGCCACCTTGAAGACTTAATTAGTGATAGATATAACCAACTATATGAAATTCACTTTATTACTCATTACGAAGTAATTATAATAAACTTACACTGCCTTGGTAACCAAAACAAGCAAAATGCTGAGGTTCGGTTACATATTTCCATGCTATTGAGGTTACTAGTAAACCAACACTCGTTACAGGTATTTCAGAAAATTCGTTTTCATTGCTTCCCGCTTCTAATAACAATACTTTATTATGAGGATTTTCTGATAACCTGTTGGCAACGACCGACCCAGCAGATCCTCCTCCCACTATAAGTTAAGCAAATACTTTAATGTTAATGATTTTATGAATTGTATGTATTAATCTTACAAGTTAATTAATCTATTGATTCATTAAATCTAAGGTATTAAGAGATATAATGCAAGATTTCTATAAGAATTTTTTATTTTAAATATGAGTTTTCGTGTATTTTATTTTAGTTTTATCTTCATTTATTTATTTATTATTTTAGTTTTGTTTTCAATAACTTCACTCCACAACAGAAGTGTCTCGATATATTTTTTAGAGATTACTCTGGAAAATTTTAAAATATCGCCCCTATTACGCCAGTTTTTAATTTTTTCGCCACTTCAAATTATTTATGGCCACCACTTTTACTTGCTAATTAATGTAGGCAATGGCAACCTTATCAGTTTGGCGTCTGTAAAGCAAAAGTAACTTATGTGATATCTCGACCAGAGGCCGAAACCTCGACCAAAATCTGTTTTAAAAGTTAGTTGTTTCGATTAAAATGTTTTGATTAATAAAATATCGCGAGAGAGCAGATCGGTAATTTGGCCAATTTCTCTAACCATCGCGAAAACAGGAAGATAGAATGTATAATAAAACCAAACGTCATGAGAGTGCAGCTTGTTCTATTTACAACCAAGGTAAAAACGCTTCACTCTGAACTACAGGCGCAAAATTCAATAAAAAGTTTTCGGCAGATATCCGATCTCCGAATTCTGTCTCGACAGGACTTGGCAAAAAGTAGGGACCAATCGGGGGGGAAGAGAATGGAGATCACGGCCAACCAGAGCCTTGTACTGTAGTTTCGGTCGTCTGTTGTCTATCTAACCTCACCGACGCCAGGGATGTCCAACCGGTTTTCATCAAATATCCGTAATAGCTGGGCGAGTCTTCCACTTTTATATAGAGTACGCACATTCCACGTTCCAATTTTCTTAATATTTCTGGCGGAAAAAATTGTTTTGGACATCGGACACCGTTGTCGGTTTCCTCCGAACCTGTCATATTATTTAGATCTGCAATTCCGCCTATTCGATCAAAATTTCTGTTTATTCTTGCTGTTTCCGTAGCACTCATAATTTTTATAGGAACGGGTTGCCAACCCGACGCCCAACTCTTAATTATATTCTCTAATATTCAAACTTGGGTGTCGAACGCCGATAATACAGAAAATAATTTTATAAGTTTCAACATTTTTAATAGATATACATCTTAAAAATATATATATATTAAAACATCCAAAAAGATTTATGAAAACATTATATATATCAGATAAACTATATCAGATAAACTATATCAGATAAACTATATTTCTATATCAGATAAACTACAGATATTTCATTTATTAAGTAGTAAGTAAGTTTTTATTATTGATGGGTGTGTCTTCTTTTTATATTTCCTAATGCAGTTTTTTCGATGAAATGATAGAAAAACAAGAAAATGTATGATAATATAAAGCGTATCTAGATGAATAACAAAGAATTGTACAGAAAAAACTTTAAATTATTATTTATTATTATATTCTTTTAAATAAAGAAAAACTTAATAAATAGTAAATTTATGCTAGTTTTCTTGTTTTCCAATAAAATATTAGACAAATAATTCCATTTTGATTATATTTTTTTACTTTTGTATTAAAATTTTGTCATTAAATATAAAACAAATTTTTAATCGCGCTCTCAATCTTTACGTGTTCCTTTAATCGAAAAAAATTCTGCATATTTTTTAATTCATCTTATTAAGTTGTGGCAGGTCTACATTACGTAAACATGATGTGCATAAATAATTACTGACGAAAAGCTGTTAATTATTGATTGTAATAGCAAAACTAAGAAATTTATAGTTTAATTTTCTATAATTATTGCAGTGTAAATTACTAAAACTTTCAATATATATTAAATGAAGTTATTATATTAATTAGTCGACTGTATGAAAATGCTTAAATTATTGATTTATTAAAATTAAAAATTATTTGATAAATTTTTTTTTGGTTAAAAGTTTAAATAAAACAAAAACTTTAAAATTATTCAAAAAATGTCTACTGCTCACAGATGATTTTTATCGTTCAGTTAAAAAATTTATAACAACTCGTATTTTACAATTCATTACAATTCATTTTACAATGTGATGTAACAAGACTTGACTTCACACAGTCTTATGCATCAGGCGTATTTGTATTTGTTTAAAGTCCGGAAACCAATTATTTTAATAATTGTAAGTACATTGTTAGTTTCCAGAGCCGTAACTAGGCAGGTGCAACAGGTGCACCCGCACAGGGCCCACTTGGAAAGGGGGCCCAAACTGCTGTTCACAATTATATTTTTAAATTTTAAATTTTTCCGCCTTTCTACAGCGCGGTTTGGCGATTACATTTTGCCTTACTTAGACCCTAAATGTCTGCTCACCAGTGTTCCCAACCGTGGCGACTTTTAGAGAGACGTAGTGACGTTGCGGCAACCGCAGACAAATCAGCCAAAAGTAGCGACTTTTGAAATCTTTTTTATTTATTTTTTGAGAAATTTAAATTTATGTTTAGTTTTCAAAGTTACAAATTTTTCTCTATAGCGCTCTCTGGCAACGACTAATATTATTACGCTATACAAAACCGTATTTTTAAATTTTTCTAGTGTGCAGAGCTAGAAATCTGTAAAGGTAACATTTTGTAACAAAAGTAAATCTGCCCGGAAATTTTTTTATTTGCTAAATTGATATAATTAATAAATTTGCTGAAATGAAAGCCAGAAAAGTTCAATTAAAATAAATATTATTATTTTTCCAAACCAAATAAATTAAAGGGCCTAAATTCAAATTTTTGCACAGGGCACAGGAATGGTTAGTTACGGCTCTGTTAGTTTCCCTTCCTTTTTCGTTTTTAATATACTTAAAATATTTATTATTAATAGTGGAACCATCTACCAGAATTTGGAAAATGTGGGAGAAAATAAGACGTTTACTGCTCCCAAATAATACGATATATCACATTGTCATTGTATTAAACTTTTATGCTCGATAGTTTTAGTTCTGTTAGAATATGGGTTACATTAAAAATTGTAAATACAGAGTACTGTATATACTAGATATCTTTTTGTATTGGCTAACTATTAGTGCTATAATTATTGTGTTGGTGCCATGTGTTTGTAAGCTGATCAGGGGTCCTTGTACCCAAAATGCAGTCTTACCTAAATTTAAATGTGATTATTAAAGACTAACTTTTTTTGTAAAAGATCTGGTCCTTCTTTCTGTCGGTCTTGGTGTGATAAGCCTCCAAGTTGTTTAAATCCTATTTACTGAGGTTATCTAACTTTATCTAATTTAATGAGTAACAGTATTAAAGGGTCGCGGCATTAGGAAGGTTGAGAGCCACTGCGTTAGACAATCAAACTCCTTTAGCATTTTCGTATTTTTATTAATATACTGATACATAGAGAATTGGTTTTTCCATATCGTAAAGTGGATAGATAATTCGAAAAACCTTTTTCGAGTCAACAATATACGAATAATAATTCTGTATATGAAAACTTTCTATATACAGACAGACCTCTGTACAAATCTGAAATGCGTAAATCCATACTTTTAGTATAAATATCTTTGGCATACACAAAATGTATAGATAGCGCTTACGCAAAGCAAGCAAAGTTAATGCGGAAGTTTGCGCAGCTACACAAAGTAGGCTGCTGCATCTTCCCAGTGTATAATGTTTGTTATATTTGTTATATTTGTGTCCGAAACAAACACATAGTCTATGTAAAGATACTCTAAAGTACATTGGGCAGGGCTTCGAGTGAGAAATGTAATTTACATAGTCGGTTACGGAACGATCTCTTCGCGTAACTCGAAGATTCTCTGTAATCAAATGACCACGCATAATATTTTTAATGAAATAATATCAAAATTTTTTACATTTTAAACGTGAAAAAATTTATAAAAATTTCTTTTTCTGAAGGCTAAGCATTTAATAACGTAAAAATCGTTACATAATAATATTAACTATTTTTATCACTTATTATAATAATTTTAAATTAAATTTATTTTTAATAAAAGTATTAAAAATCAAAATATATAGAGATTAAAATTAGCTATTATTTCTATTCAAATTCAAATTTTTAAAAATCATATTACAATTAAAATACAACTTACCAATAATGTAATCGTATTCCCATTCGGGGTATTTCGAAAGTTCTATTTTCTCATCCCTCTTTCTGAAAAACGCAATTGTTAACATTACAATCGCACTGACGAGATTCATTATGTTACTGAAGATCAGTAATCATTCCCACATCTAAAGTAGATATTGGCGAATATCACGTGATGACCTTGACAGAGATAATTAAGATTTACGTTAAAAAAAATTAACCTATAAAATTAATTCCTAAAATTTGTTGTTTAGAATAATAATGTATTTTTATATAAAATGTCAATTTGTAGAATACTATTCCATTAATTGATTTTTAGTTTTTCACAGGAGTTACAAATACATTAAAATTTCAATAAATTCCTCTTGAAATTTTACTACTTAATTGGATAAAAATATTTTATTTATTAAAGATAAATTTAACACATTATTAAAAGTTATTTAAAAATTTAAAAAATAAATTTTTAATCTTTTATCTTGTTGTTTACTTTAACTTAAAAATAAAAGTATACATCAAACAAAGCTTTAATTGTTTTTGATAATATTGTGCCTAATTAATACCCAACTAGAGGCTTCTTAACCTACATAACAACACCTTAGTTCACTGGGGATTATTTATTAATTATAAAAAACGTTTTCAACCTAAAAATCATGGAATACAGATAACTATTTTTTTTGTTTTGTTTTTTTTTGTAGAATAGTTAAGAATACATTTTAAAAATACAAAATTCTTTGGTATATTGACCCATTTGAATGCAAGGAATAAATTACATTAATATATATACAATTTAAAATAAAAAATTAATAGAACAGATAAAAAAGCAAAAAAAAAATCACATTCACAATATCAGTTTTTGATTGTATGGACATTGTGCACTATTTTCTAATAACTTTCTTTCAACCGTCTATTTCCACCTGTGGGTAATACTGTGGCATCTTTATAGTTTATACATCTGCCCAAAAGGCTACTTCTGTAAATTTCAACTTTTTCCAAATTCATCGCTAATGTTGATAAGTATAACAGTTTTATAATGTTATAATTTAATTTAATAATTTAATTTAATTTAGCTGTTATAATTTTATAACAGCTTCAGTCCATTCTAACACCGATCCTTTACTTTGCACCATTCTAGACAAAGCCGTATAAAACTGCTCTTTCTCTCTGTTACATATGTGTTGTTTAAGACGTTTATTAAGGTTTCTGTTTGTATTCTTGTACTGTGTATTCTTTCTCCAAACCAATTATTCATTTTTATATGGGATTCTGTATTCTGTGTAATTTTTTTAACCTTATCTTTATCATTCCTTAAAGAATGTTAATCCCTTCTGACCACTTACACTGTACGCGTTGTTGAATCCCGACCTCGGAGTTGTCGGATTGACTAAAACTTGATAGAAGAACAAATTGTCGAGTGGGAGTGCGATAGGTGTCCATTTGTCAAATAAGACAGGTTGACAGGTATTAACATAACAAAATAAAAGTTTATTCTATAACTAAATCTAGTATATATAGATCTATATGCGGTTAAATACGGTTACATATACTCCTATCGGGTGGAGTGCCAAACCGTTCTACTTAACTCGCGAAGCGCGTGCTTGACCTGTTGCCCTAGTTCTGATGCTTTGCTGGCGGAGAGAGAGTTTACAATAATCTGCTGATACCTCAATATTCGTTTTTCAAGGATATGACGTTGCTCTATCGGAGGTCGATGACTGACGAGTCGCTGGCGAGTCTTCGTGTGCGAGACTTGTATGGGCCGGGAATGTCCGTTTATGGAGGTCCGCTGAAGGTTGCACCTTGTCGTCGTATTTCTGGGCACTAATTAATTTCTTCTATGTGACATCGCCTTTCTTCCGACTGTGTAGGGGCCGAACGCTCCTTCACGTCGTTTGAGACGAACGCCTGCTTCCGACTTTGTATGGGACGAACGCCCGGAACACCGGCGTCTCCACCTTTTACGCTATTGGCCTGGGGAAAATAATTACATGATTGACTGTTGACAGAGTCGAAGGTTAATTCCTAGGTGCAAGCACAATTCTCTTCCGAGGACTGCGAGGACGTTTAATTGTACCAGTCCCTCTTTCACAATCGGGCGTTTATTACAGATTTATTAACACTCAATTTGTATAAATATGATCAGCATTTAACATCTAAACAATGTTTATTTTAGCACCTGACGCACAAAATATTCATAATGACATAATCCTTTCAGAAATTTGCCAGCTTTTCTATCTGGCTCTTAGCTAAATGAAACGTTTCTTTGCTTAGTAAAAATCACACGTTTCATTGCTGAATTGCTAGGCGTAGTGCAAAGTTCTTAGGAGGGAAATTTTACAAATATCACACAAAGTTGTTCGCTTGAAGAACGTCCATATTCTTATTTTTTAAAAATTAAGATAACTTTATTAAGTTAAGAAGGTTATCACACCTCAGAAATGATTTACATCATTACCTGATTTTGGATGTTACCATGACACCGTACGCATTTATTCTGAAAAAAAATAGGACAGTAAAAAACGCCCTTAGAGCGAAATTCTAGAACTTCCACTTCACAGTAAAGAAGTAACTAACAAGTGACATTAATGAATAACAATGAAAGATGAACAACGGTGTGAAAGATTTTTTGAAACAACGTACGTCTTTTTCGTTTAATTTCTTTATTAATTCTGTAAGGGAATAATTAAAAATTGATTGCATGTATTATAATTAGTGCCTGTAAATTAGTGCCGTTAAGTAAATAGTGCCTGTATTATCGTTTTTGCCTAATGGCAAAAACGATAATACAGGCACTATTTACTTAACGATCGAGTTTCATTTCTACTTATTATGGGAATTGGTCGATAAACGCGGAGTTTAATTGTTTTATTTATTCTTGATAAAGAAACGGTCTAAAGGAAAACTCCCATTTGCATCTCTGATATATTACTCTGATAGGAGGAGTTCTAGGTGTAGCTTTCCAGAAGAATGCCGTCAATGTATCTGTTTTGTAAGTTTCCTATTTCTTTAGTTAAAGGTTAATTCTTCTACTGCTCCATCTCCGTGAATTGCTTAACCTTCGGATTCACTCTCTCTAGTTCTGTATAGTAACGGTAGAACCGTTACTATAATAAAAACTGTTGCCCAGCGACATTACAGCATGCTCTAAACATTTTAAATAAAACGTTTAATTTCCGAAGAGAAGATTTTTAAACTTTTTGTATTAAAAAACAATTTGTATGATAAAACAATTCGTTTTATCATACAAATTTTTATAATTTATTCAATACTAGCAGACCAGGCCACGCGTTGTTGTGGCTCAAAATGTATCTATTATAAATGTATAACACTTCCTTCATGGGAGAATTTCAAAATATCCTTTCTTAGTGTACACTCTCTTGACATACCTTATTAAAACGCAAAAAACCGCATCTAAAATAGTATAATAGAAGCCGAGTTCTTCACGGTAAGCCTTAATCCTGTCCATCTCCCCCCAGTGGGGGGAATTTCGACATGTATATTATATAAAAACACGTGCGTATTTGAATGCAATGTTGCGTCAAAATTTCAAAGGAATTGGTAGGAACAAACGAACGTTATATTTTATTTATATAGATAGATAGAAAATGATCTGCTTTAGTCCATTCTCACAGAAAGGCATAATGCCTCACAGAAAAGCAAACTTAGGTCGTCGGAGTTAGCGCCATCTGTTGGACATAAAAGTCTTAATTCTAGATGATATCTTTTAATTTATATGAATGTTTAACGGAATAATATATAGCCTATGTCCACCCTGAAGGTCCATTCTAAATATTGGTGAAAGAATTTTTGAAATCGGATGAGTAGATTCGGAGATTACCTGTTACAACCAAACTTAGTTACCTCTTTATATATTAGTATATATTTAATAATCTCAATTTTGAAATAATAGGTCTAATTATAACGGATTGACAGTTCCCACAGCTAAAATACTCAAATTGATCTGCAAAAAAAATCTGTACAAAGAAACGCCATTACGCTTCTACTTGTACAAAATATTGATAATACATTAACACATTTTATTTCAGAGTAGTTTCCATCTAGGGTGCTGTCGAGAATCCAGGCTTTTACGACACGGGGTACCTCACTCGAGGGGCGGATAAAAATTTTAAATGGTGGCAAAAATTTCGAAAAACTAAGGTTTATGCACTCTTCACTTAAATAATAGCGAGGTTGAGGCCGAAGTTTTAAACGCGAAAACGTGTACGTCAGACGTTCAGCGCCGCTTTTCTGTAAGCCTAGAAGTTTGACAATGGCATTTGGAATGTCGAGCATGATTCCGCGGACTCTCCGAACACCATTGTCAAACTTCTAGGCTTACAGGAAAGCGGCGCTGAACGTCTGACGTACACGTTTTCGCGTTTAAAACTTCGGCCTCAACCTCACTATTATAACTGATAAACTTAAGTTATTTTGTGTTAAAATGGAACCTAAACAATATCATCAAGACGCTTTGGTTAAGAATGTTCAAAGTAGATCATTTTCTACATCGTACTATTTTAAAAAATTCCAAATGGTTAAAGACGATATAACAGCAGTTACATATTACAGTATCCAAATTGATTGTACTCCTGATAATTTTCACAAGGAACAAACTTCAATAATTATTAAATATGTAAATTTTGTTGACAAAAAATTAATTATAAATGAATCATTTATAGGGTGGTTTATTGAAGTAACCGATATGACTGGTGACTAGAAAATACTCTATTAAAAAGAATAAGTGCGCTTGATTTAGATATTCTGAATTGTAGAGCTGAAGCATACGATAACCGTGGCAATGTAAAGGGAAAATATAAAGGCGTACATTCTAGAATATTTAGTGTAAACTTTCATGCAATTTATGTACAGTACGTTGCTTATCACATTCTTTTAGTTTGATAAATTGTGATGTAGCTTACAGTAGTAGGGGAAGGTGGTGCAAGATGGGGCCATGTGATAAGACGAGGACGTCTGTTCATTTGTGGTTAACGTGCTTTCATCTAGCTGTTATTTGGGGAACTAAATGTCAACTTTAAAAGGGATCATGGAATGAGAGAACGTCCGAATCGCTCTCTTTGTTTGGAAGTAAGACAGTTTTCCATGTTTCAGCAATACTTCATCTCATTTTATGCCTGCTACAAAGTTTCTACAAAATAAGTATTATTGTGAACTTTTACATTACCTTTTAGATGAAGATATTATGGTATTCGAAGTAGCCTTTAAGACTGAAATTGTCTAGTTTTGAAATAAAGTTGACCCGTGTTTGCAGTCAGTATGAAAAGTGCACGTTGGGGCAAGATGGTGGGGGCAAGATGGGGTACTCCATTATGCTCCTACCATCTTGCCCAAGGTTCGCCACGAATTCTGCTGCTGGCTAGAGGCACTGCAATATAGTGCAGTAAACTAGTTTTAAATTCGTTGTCACTGATAATTCTATATCACCCTTTCGAATATATAAAATAATAATTTTAAAAATAATCTTTTTATAGAAAATGATATATTTCACTTTTAAATCATATCTAACTGTAATAAATTTATACGGTATATACTGTATTACATTATTATTTATGTTTTTACGTTTTATTTTATTTATGAAAACATTTTTTTTAATTTAAATACTATCTCAACAAAAAATAAAATGTGAGATAACAATCGAAATAAAAATTTTTTTCACGAAAAAAATATCGTCTGCTTACAAAATAGCGAAACTGAGCATGCGCGAAGTGACTATTGTTTGGTAAAGTAAATACGAGTAAGTTCAAACTTTTATATTTATTTATTCGGAAAATAATAATAAATGTAGTCGTTGTGATAAATGGGCACACTGTTCTTGCGCCAATATTGAAGAAAACGACAGTTTAACGATTTTAATTTGTCCTTGTATATAAAAATAATATACCCAACTTACCCCATTGGTAGGCCAAGATGGTGCATTTACATGTAATTTTAAAATATTAAATTTTCTTGTTTTTAAAAACGTTTATCAAAAATTAAATTTTGTATTATATATTACCAAATGTTGTAATTACTGAGAATAAAAAATTATTCTTCTCATTAAAGTGGTTGTCATCTTATGACTTTTCAAACCTTACCGTCCTTATCCTGCCCCACCTTGTTCTTGTTCTTGTTTTTGTTCGTGGGTTTATGTTGGAAGGTGTGGATGCCCCACCTTCCTCTACACATTGTAAAAATTTGTTCTCAACGTTTATACTGCTTATTTTCTGCGTCTGCAAAAAAGTGGGAAATTATACAAAAGCATTTAAACATAACGCTTAAACCATTATGTAAATAGACACAGTCAAAGCAATGTATATACAATTTGAGCAAATTTGTTAGTGCAAGTAGCGATAACACATCAGTGTCTGAATCTAAAAATCGATTAAATTCATTATAAGAAATGCAATTTATTCTATGCTTATCGGTATGCTTTACGATATTGTCAAAAATTAATAGCATCAACAAACTATTTCAAGAAAAACAATTTCTCTTGGCTCTGCTTTTAATTTAGTATTTGTATTTGTAAAAGAGGATGAGAGAGCTGTCAGTCGTTTAGCTGACTGACTTAGCCCGTTTAGATAGGAAACGGAAAGAAGATTCGAAAGTAAGGTGATAAGAAGGAAGTTAGATAGATAGGAGAGAGGAACGAAGTGACCATGGGTTAGGTTAGGTTAGGTTAGGTTCTATGGGCGCCCGCGACGCCTCAACATACAAAATAAGACAAAATACGAAGATACTATAGACTACTATCTATGGAATTTTGGGACTTTGAGAATATATCTGAACTGAGGGGGCCGAGACGAGTTCAACGATACCCTACTCCACTTTTGGACCGGAGACGAAAAATAAGAAAGTTATCATAGATTTTAAGTTATCATACTTTTTTAATGCTTTCATTCAGACGGACCGTAGTTGCTAGTGCTGCCATCTCGCGGTAAAGCCTGCAAACAAATAAAAAAAAGCACTCTGAAAAGCAAGAAATTGCATGAACAGTCAAACGCCACTTCCTTTTATTTTTTTTGTTCAAGAACTACTGTGAATCAATAACTAGTGACGTTAAACAATCGGCGCCCTGCCGGCGGCTCCCCTCCCGGGGGGAGTCCGCCTGGAGCACGAACTGTCAAACGCCAGTTCCTTTTTTTCCTTTTGTTCAAGCATTGCAACTCCCGATCGCGATAGCGCGATCGGCTCGTGGTTCTAGCCGACTGCGAGCGATAGCGAGACTGAAGAGCCGTAGCCCCCGAGGTCGATGAGCGCGAGGGTGTGCAAAAAGGACTTAACTCGAACTGTAGACGATCGGTGTGCTCGTGGATCAACATCTGCCTTTGTTGAAGGTATATATGGCCGACTTATCGGACTGTCTGTTAAACACGCGATAGGCTTAGCGTAGAGAGCGACGCGACTCCCGATCATCGCGCGATCGCCGAAAAAAGTATGATAACTTTCTTATTTTTCGCCTTCGGCCCAAAAGTAGAGTACAGTTGAACTCGTCTCGGTCCTCTGAGTTTAAATATATACTCGAAGTCTCGAAATCCCATAGGTGGTAATCTATAGTACATCTCAAAAGACGGTTACATGATACAATAATAGTATAAACAATTACGGAAATCCATATAAACTAAATGGCGCGACAATATACACAGTACACAGGGTTAAAGTTTACAATTTATATAAGGCAATATCGAGTAATTAATGTAAAGCAGGAGAAAGTTATATGTACAAAGCATATTCGTTCAGAAACCGTCCTTGTTATCTTCATCTGTTTCGCTTTCCGATGTTTGGTTATACCTCGAGTTACGTCGTTTCGAGTTACGTCGTTCTCGATTATACGTCGTTTGTCAAAAAAGTATATGGAAAAATAAAAATCAAGTTTAAGTCATTTTATTCGACTTCACATCTGTCCGCCACAAATATTGAAGTCGTAATATCACTAGAAAAGCGTTAAAAGCATATAAAATCATATTGAAATATGCATATTTACAGCAAATGTTAATATAACTTATATATTGATTCTCCTATCCCCTATTTCTTTTAGACTGTGTTTCGGCAATCGCGATTCTACTAACCGTGCATTTTAGTTGTATTTTGAACAGGCAATCTCTCTCTCTCTCTCCCACGTTAGCTAGGTATGGATTATATAGTGCGATGGTAAAGGGTATTCGCCCCTAAGTGGCTGGGCTGATTTGCCGACGTCATGATTTACTTTGTATCTTTGGACGCGCCAAGTCATTATTTCGTTCCTGGAAGCGCCCGTCGTTTCCAAGCCCAGTGCGGACGGATTTTAAATCGCACTGTGTTATCAGAGTGTCTACTAAATCTTAGAACCAGGGCCGGATTATCGAATAGGCAAAGTAGGCAAATGTCTAGGGCCCGTAAGTCGGAGGGGCCCGGCTTCAGTGCAGAAGATTTCTCTGTTTGAAAATGAGTTAAATTTAAGAAATTCGATAGGACAGAAAATGCTGTACTTAACAATTCTTTTCTTACTAAGCTCCTCTCCACTAGCCATTGCCTAAAAAAAAAAAAAAGGTCAACTGCCTCCCGTGGGTCAGAAGTAACGCCACGGGATCTCGCGCCATCTAGATATATTCCTAGGTCCGCGTCTCGTGGTAGTACCGATGTATGGAAGGTTATGATTTATTTTCTAAATCTACACCTATACGTCGCGACATTGCATATTCGATATAGCGTTCAAGTCTAGTGCGAAGATATTACAATTCAATAGTGTTTTATAAAAGAGTTAAAAAGGGTGACACTACGGTGTGACTTGGGGTGACACTACGATATCCGCACCGGGTGTCACCGATGCTAGCTACGCTAATGTCACATTATATAAGATTTGTTTAGAAGCAACTTATTTAAATGGGGCCCCAATTTAAATTTTGTCTAGGGCCCGCTAGAGGCTTAATCCGGCGCTGCTTAGAACCGTAAGATTTGTGTCGATTTTTGTTTATTTCTTTATAGGCAGATAATAGTTTTGAGTAAAGCCCCTTAAGGAAAATATTGCGGAAAACGTATTTAGAGAAGTTTTCCCTTTTTGTACCACAAAACCAGTGCAGAAAATCGTGTCTAACTTTCCCTTTACGTAATAGGGAAAAGGACTTTCTTGCACCGATAGCAATCAAGTATAGATTTACGTCATCACCACTGCATACTAAAGGGTTTCGAAAGAATATAGTATTTGAAGTAAAAGAGCAATCGGAATTTTATGCAATCGTCTATAGAAGAGATTCCATCCATCGGCACGCAGACATGCCAACTAAATGCTACAGTAACGTTTTCCTCCATCTCGGCCGTGACGTCATTACAATAATATCCGATTGCGTAAATTCTTTTCCGGATCTGACGAGGACACGATGTATATTTCGCACAGAACCACTATAGAATTACTTTTCTGTATTCTTTTTTCCGCATTACTCTTCCGTAGTGATTTTTCTTGCGCGAGAGCGGTTATAAGAAGAAACGCATAGAAATTATTCTAATCGTAAACAACAGAAATCAGCGACAAGTCGCCAAAGATTTGACAGGCTGCATTTAGACATCGCCCGCGGCAATTTGGAAAAGAATTTCCTGCGGAAAACGGAAATTTGAATACGAAAGAAAAACTATTTTATATTGATTTTATTTTACATACATTTCAAATATTCAAGTCTCAAAATCTATTATTTATTACAAAAAATATTACGTGCTTCTTTGAATTTAAATTTCGGCAGTTGGTCGACAGGAAGGAGTTGAAAATGTTTTCCTAAGCCTACAACAAAATAATATAATTGTTCTTCGGGCGGATAAAGCAGAATAATTTAGTTTAGTTGCTAACGAATGGGAAAGAATGAAGATTTTATAGAACTAGAAGAGTGTTCTACAACTGATATTCTATCAAATTCTATTAAATGCAGCCCGTTATTAACGCCTATATTAAAAATTACATTCAAAACTCATAAACCCGGGGGAAAATGTAGACCGTTAGTACATTTTCGCAATTCTACTTAGAAGAATATCTTGAAAAGAAATTACACGATGGCCCGTACTCGGATTACAGAAAAACACGGGCAGATGAGTTAATTAATTAACGGAATATTAAGTGCGGAGAGAACATCGGCAATCCGTTCGAGTTTAAATTAAAAAATACCAAATCGCAATGCAGTAAAAATAATATTAAAATTTTATTTCCACAACACCATGTATATCTACAGAAATTTGTAGAACATGTAGCGATTAAAAATAATTATATCTTAATCAATTTGAATAGCAAAATGTTAATAGATGACGTCATATATAAAAATAAAAGAACAATGTTACGCGATCGCGACAGGCCCAAAATATCGGTGTAAACTCTGTGGCGGATTGTACTGTACTTGTTAAGTTATTTTCATATTTTACATCTTTGTTTAAAAAGCAAAATTATTAACTGTATGCTAGAAAACAATTTTATTGTTTATAGACTGAAGAGAGATCGGCGAAAACTGTAAACTGCAATTTTTAATTGTATTTTAAATTAATTTACGGTAAAATATGTGCTTTCCGCCTGAAATTACCAGTGGCTTATCCGTGTGCATCATACTTTAACGTCTATCTAACACCTTTGAGTGAAAACGTTTGAATTGAAATAACGCGACTTTCGGTTTGCATCGGAAGTTCGTATATATTTAATCGGGGCCTCCCGACCCTATAGTTTCCACATCTGCTCACGACTCTTCTCTATCTAGCGCTGCTGTTCCGGATTACGATGGAAGACAGCCGGACAGATGGCGGCGACAGTGGAAATTCATAAGTGTACAGTACAATTTTTTCAAATGCAGCCCGTTTCAGATGGGAATTCGAATAAAACTTTTAAAATTTGAGAAGCAGTTTTGAAAATAATGGTTTAGACTTGTGAAACACCAGGAATAAGCACGAAAAATTGTTTGACTTTTATTAAATTCATTAACAATTCCGCGCGCCAACAATAGACTTATTATTGCCAGTTGCTTACAATCTGTAATGCAACAGGCATCCGAGCTCCTTTGCTCGGCCGGGGGGGTTCCCCGGGACAACTGCCTGCTTGTTGGGCGGATCCGGCGCTCCTGCGCTGAACTCGCAGTTGGTCGATTACATCCGGATTAAGATACGGATTCCGGTTTCGCCCTGCAGGCCCCTTTTTGTAGCTGGGCCGCTCTCCGGGCTTATCCCGTTCTTGAGCCGCCCTACGGGCCCCCTGTGGGATTTTCGCTTTATCGGCGGCCCTGGGGCCCACCGTTCCGTTGGAAGAACCCCCTTGGACCACCAAAAAACCAAAAATAGAAATAATATAAATATGAACGCTGCACCGGACCTTGCTCCAGTCCGTTTCACGCGCGTTCATTCATTTATTCTTACACGCACACACACAAACAATCGCTTCCTGCACTTCCCAACCAATTTTTCTGCTTTACAACTATGTAATCCCTTTCCAACCCCCCTGAAATACCCATTTTTATTGTAAAATTCGTCATTTAGCCTTCAACAATGCAAACGACAATGTATTTCGTAACAATAATAACAATTGCTTAACGACAATAAAAAAACCGTATTAAATTTTCCATTCGACATAAATGTATCTATTTTTTCATTTTACGTGGCCAAATTTGGCAAAAATGATTATCGTCCACTTAATTTTCTCGAACCTTACTGTATTCGTTACATCTAGGTACTGAAATCTTATATAAATTCCTTTATATAGCAGTGTAGCCCCAAAATTCGTATATACATTTTTCGCATAACACACAAGGCATTTCTAATTTAATTATGATTTACACCGAAATATTACAAGACTCCATTGTCTTTAATGGTAGCGTGTTAATGAAAAATGTCTTGTAATATTTCGGTGAAAATATGAAAAGTCTATAAAGCTATTCGAAAAGAGTTGAAAAGCAAAGTGCCTGGTTAATTTTTTAGTTGCTTCGCTTCTCAAACAGTTTTAGGATATTTTAAACTTTCCTATGGTTTATAAAAGTTTTCGTTGTGTTAATATAATCATCATAAATCCTAGAGAATGAAACATGAAAACATCTGTGTTTTTGTGTTGTCGTCTTATTTAGCGGTCTTTAAGTGCTCATTATTGGCGTTTTTCACCGTAGTTTCGACTTACGTCGTAACTACACAAGTAAATTCGACTTACGTTCCTTTCATGGAACCAATTACCGACGTAAGGCGAGGTATACCTCTATTGTCATTCGGTGTCTGTTGCTGTTTTTTGAGGCAGTCCCTGTTTTAGTTCTTTTGTTTTTTTGACAAAACGTTTATAGGCTGCACCACAGCCGTTTGGTGGAAAGATGTCTGCCAGCTGTGATGGCCATGTCAGTCTACTTGTGATTGTGTCACTAAAAAATTGTGCTCTGTGCTGGTGGAATTTAGGGCAGTGAAACATAAAATGTTCGGCGTCTGCATCACTTTTAAGTTCACAATCACATTTATTGTCCGTGCGTTTTTTAAAGCGGTAAAGATAAGACTGAAATTTCTCATGACCCGTTAGGCATTGAGTCATGTCTGGATCGGGTTCAACGTGTTTGGCTTTGTTCCTTTCCGTTAGAGTTGGTATAAATCTATGGCAGAGTCTTCCCGTCGTGGAGTTGTCCTATTCAGTCTGCCATAGGGTATTTGTAATAGAGTTTATTTTCTCCCATATCATCGTCATCGGTATGCATGAGTAGGTGTGGAGGAAGTGGAGTGTGCAAGCCTTTTTGGCCAGCAGGCTCACTGTTTCGTTCCCTCCGTAATCTTTGTGGGCTGGAATCCAGTTGAAGTTGATGGTTCTATGCATCGCAAGAAAATTTGCGGTGTTTATTAGTTCTCTTCCTAGTCGTATGGTTCTCATTTTGTTCTCAAGTGTGTGTAGCACAGCCCTGCTGTCAATGTAGATATTTATTGTCCCTTTTTAATAATTAATGTTGGTCGTTGTGTAAGTTAGGGTTTTGTGCATTGCCCAAAGTTCATCCTGCATAACATTGCAGTAAGGTGTCATCTTGAGGTGTGCCTGGAAGGTCATTTCGTGCAAATATGGCCATCCCCGCACCCACTCCCTTTTCCTGCTTAGACCCCGTTTGTGTAGACAGCCCAGTCACTTGGTGTGTTTTCTATACCATCAAACTGTAGGTCAACATTGTAGTGTGTTTCGTCAGCTGGGTGGAAATAGTTCCTCCCGTTTTCATAATCATCTATCCCGTGGCATTTTATTTTGGTCTATTAAATCATCACAATTATCTGGGATATTTCCCTCCTTTCTGTTGTTGGCCATTCCATGATCTGTCGATTGTGTGATGTCCCCTTTGGAAAGATACCACTTCCATGTAAGTGCCTTGGGTATGATGTGTATGGGTCGTATACCTGCGAGAACCAGTAGTGCGTCCTTGGATGTCGTCCTGTAAGCTCTACACATTTGTAGGGCCACTCTGAGCTGAATGGACACGAGTTTCCTCTTTTTATGTATGCTATTTAATGCTTCATGCCATACGGGTATTGCATAAAGCTGGCCGGCTCTATTGCCGCCTTGTAAATGATTTTGCAGTTCTGAAAATTTAGCCCCACTCTTTGCCTTCTATCCTTGTTAGCAAATTTATCTTCTGGTTAGTTTTCCTACATATGTCCTCAATGTAGCTTTGCCAATTCAATTTTTGGTCGAAGTATATTCCGAGGTACTTTAATTCCGTAACTGTTTTGATTTTCTTGCCGTCGAGGTGCACACCTATCACTCTTTTTAGTTGCCACGCTTGTTCTTTCGTGTGCATGTCATTGCTGCACACTTTGCATGGTTTATCGGCAACTTCTGATTAATGCTCCATTCCTAAACTTTCTGCACTACGTTATTTGCCTCTTTGGCTAGGTGGTCACAGTTTTTATTGGCTATCATGATCAGCAGATCATCAGCAAATGCTTTGTTTTTTTTTATGTCCGTGCATTGTTCTATTGTATACAGTAATCCATCGCAAACCAGGTTTCAGAGGCCCGGACCACATCGTGATCCTTGTGGGCAACTTTTGTGTACCGTACTGCTTACCGAGATATTGTTTGTGGTGAATTCCGCCCGTCTGTCCGTAAGATAGTTCTTCACAAGGTTAGTGATGTTCCTTGGGTAGTCCACCTCCTTTAACCTGTAGAGCATGCTCGGCCACCATAGGTGGTCAAAAGCCTTTTTGTAGTCAATGCTGATCATTATAGCATGTTTGTTGTTCCCCGAGCATTTTTAATAAAGTTTTCGGCGTTTAGAATCGCCTCGACTGCTGACCGTCCCTTTTTAAATCCGTATCGGCTGCTATTCATGCATTCGGTTTTAAACAGATGGTGGTTTATTCTGTTTATCATTACGCCGTCAAGAACTTTCCCTAGCACAGGTAGGAGGCTGATCGGTCTGTAATCGTCAGGGGACGACGGCCGGATGGCCGAGTGGTAAAGGTGGCAGCCTACCGCTCTGGGGGACCCGGGATCGAATCCGAACGGGTCGAATAATCCCCAGGAATTTTTCGGGGGTGGTCCGTTCGGATATGTCGGGCCCCGTCCCTCACCATTCGGTCGCCCCATTGTGGGCCTGGCCGAACCCATAATGGGCCTACTAAAAGAGGCCCTCTTAGTGCCCACAGGGCGGAAAGAGTTAAAAAAAAAAAAAAATCGTCAGGGGACTGTGGGTTGTCCCGTTTTGGAATGAATTTAATGTTTCCCGTTTTCCAGTCTGTCAAGAATATCCCCATTCGCAGGCACTTATTGAATAGGTGGACAAACGCCATCGGTATCGCCTTAAACCCGGCCTTAACCATGTCTGCCGTTACTCCATCTCTTCTTGAGGCTTTTCCATTCGCTAATGTTTTTATTGCTTTTCTTACTTCACTGACAGTGAACATTCTGTCGTCTTCAGTTCTCGCGTCTTGTTGGCTCTGTACGCGCGTCAGTTTATGGATTTCTAGTCGTCTGCAGTTGATTCCTGAGGGAAATGGTGTTCCAGCAAGTTTTGGATATTCCCTTCTATATCACCAAGGTTGCGGTCCCTGTGCTCTTCGTTACCAGGTGTTATGTCTGGGATTCGCAGTTTTTGTCTTATATTTACTATCAGGCGGTATGAAGTCTTCCAAGGTCCTTTGGCGTTAGTGCTGGTGCAGAATTTTTTCTATGCCTTAGTGCGACCTGTATTGATCTTCTTCTCGTATTCTTTTATTTCAGCCCTATATTCTAATTTTTAGCCTGTTTATTATCTCTTCATTATTTGATCTTGTTATTTTGTATATTTGAGTAAAGATGTAGCGATGGTCGCTGGCTGATGGTCGAAGTAGAGTCTCGCAGCTCGTGACCGACTGTGCCAAGTCTGCAGAGACCAGGCAGACATCCGTTCATCCATCGGCATGGGGAGTGTGGAACGTTGAGTGGATGGTCATATTAACCAAGACGAGTTGGAATTCATCCATTATGTTTGCTATTAGGTGGCCTCTATTATCTTCTTCTTTATGGTGCCATATGGCCGATTTGGCGTTGACGTCGCCTGCTAAAATGAGATTCTTATAGTCTACTTTCCTAATAACATGCTCGAGTGTGCTAATTCCACTGTTGTTATCCATATTAGTCGGAAGGTAGGAATTGACAATAAAGACTGGCTTTCCCTGATGTATAACTGCCGTCGTAATTAAATCAGTAGAAAGCTCAGGGATTAGTGTGATATGAATCTTTTGGTTACAAACTATTATACCGCTTTTCGGTCGTGAGTCCGTCTTTTTATGTAGTACGCTCCAGCCATTATACCGCACTATTGTGTGCTGTACAGTGTAGGGCTCTTGTATAAGGCCAATACTCCATTAGAGTAAAAACGAGCGTAAAACCCCTCGCCGTAAAAGCTTTTAATCACGTGACCATAATATTTTACTCCTGAGCAGGTCGTAACACCAGCGTAAAAGCGAGTTGAGCAGTGTTCAACTTTCGCAGCGAATACAGCCGTAAAACGGTACCATCCACAATCAGAAGTCAGTGAAATCTACTGTAGGTCATTGTGACACGGTACGAAGATAGCGGAAAACGAGCTTTTGTGTATGTTCTCTCGTGACTTCTCTAGAATAGATCTGGAAAGATTTATCGAAAACATCCGAAAGTATTCATATATCTACGACAAGAGGTATCCCGATTATAATAATGAATGCCTAAAACACGTGATATGAACGGCCAAAGGAAAATCCTTCAATTTCGAGGAGTATATAATAAAAAAGCTACGCTTATAAGTGCTGTATATTATCTTAATAATACGATAATAAAAGTTAATATACGAAAGTAAAGATATTATTTTTACTACATTTGTAATTATAGTACAGAAAAAACTCGTAGAATATAATCATTGTCTTTATATCGATATATCACGTATACAACCGTACAGGCGTAACTTCGACAGCACCTTCACAGTAAAAAGTTCGCTAGCCGGGCCTGCACCGCAATCCCAGCGCAAACGCAAATAGGTCACGTGAAGTTTTTACAGCGCAGGGTTTTATGCCCGTTTTACGCTAGTGGAGTATCGGTTTAAGAAGCAGATCTGCGTCGAGTTCATTGGCCGCCTCAATAGTTAATGAGCTAGCTGCCTTGCAGCGTTCTGTGTTAATCTGTAGAATGTTAATGAAAATAAAAAGATTGTTTTCTGAACTAACAAAACATGAAGTTTTACAACTCCCAGTAGAGGAATTTAGATGTTACTTTTTCAACGTTGTAATTGATACTGTCATTGTTCAAATAGATGAAAGATTTAAAATTATACCCAGAATTATTTCTGATTTTAAATTAATCACAAATATAAAAACATTAGAAACGGCCGGGTCTCTTTATAGAGAAGGCCGGCCCTGCTTTTAGCGCCAGGGAATCGATGATTTCGGAATTATCTCTTCACTTATAGCTCAGACTAAAAGGGAAACATTAAACGTATTCTAAAATATTTTGGTATAGGGAATCTAAACAAACTGCACTTTAATATAATACCACGTCTGAAAAATAAATTTAATCGATGTTGAATAAAAAGGTTTTTTTCCCTTTTTCAGAAAACAGTCAGGATAGGATTTAGGTCCATTCTGCAATAATGGATTCATTTGTCTTGATATAAATTACTTCATATTAGTCATATAACGACGATAGTCATTGAGAAAAATACTAAAAATGACAAAGACTTTATTCTTGGAGATTAGCAATTAAAGTTGTGGAATTTTATCAGCAAGATAGACTTAAACAGTTACAGTTTAATTTTTTGAATGAATATCTTTCAATTTTAATTTACAAATTCAAGTTTTCTAAACATTATCATATCACGTTTTTAACATTAAAAATTTCATATAAAACTTATAAGGAAATCCGAAAATAAAAGATAATATATTGACGAATTCTACAAAAAAGTTTATATTAAAGTCACTATATAAAAACTTTGTGTCATCGTAACTCAGATGTCCTATTTTGTTAACATGTCAAATAATTTCCTTGACATTTTTCCTTATATATTTTATTTATTTTCTTTTATTTTAAAATAATATTCCTATACAAATATTAGAAAAAGTATCCTATTTTCGTTCATTAATTCAATTAAATGCAGTTTTTTATAGATTGAATACAATGATGATAAATATTTAATTGAATTTAACATTTGATTTATAAATACGTATATTTAAAATTTAAATATTAATGGTATCAATTACTATCGTACACCATTTTACAATAATGTTTATACTATGTTTAGTATATTTTATTTCTTAACTATAAACTATTTTTTATACAAGGCACGAATTAATTTTATCACAATGAACATTTTATCTATTAGGTATATCGGGTATTTGTGTTCTAATTATTAAATATATTATCTTTACTATTCGAAACATTACACAATAACCAGGTTTAAACTTAAAATGGTTAATCTTATATTTATCGATTTATACTTATTTAAAGAATAAGTGATGGCTTCGTCTAAGTTATAGGAGTTTACGATAATACAAGGTGTTCCACTCGAAAGTTCTCAATTTAATTTGTCTATAGAAAATTAATAGTTAAAGATATAAGTTCACTGAAGATTTTTATGCGAGAAAGTCTCCCTTGATTTCACTTTAAAAATCATTATATCCATATATGCTCTCAACAATCACATTGACAACATCAGGACAGTAGGCAGTTTCCTGCTATGTACGCCGCAGCATGTACTGGTACTATCTCACAATGATGATAGCTGCGATGATGCCCTCCCGAAGATCCTGCTGGTCTCTGACCGAAGTTGCATAAATCATATATTTTACGTAATCCCATTGAAAGACATCTAAAAGAGCCCATAAACCACAAAAACCTTTCAATATGCTGTCTTTTTATTAAATCTTCAACGCTTTCGGTCAGTTGATTGACCTTCTTCAGGAAAAATCGAAAAATTCCAATTTATAAAGAACTAAATCTATTATAGAACGTTATAAATTAAATTTTTAAAACGTTCCATAATAGGTTTTGTTCTTTATAGATCAAAATTTTCCGATTTTTCCTGAAGAAGGTCAATCAACTGACCGAAAGCGTTAGAATATTTAATAAAAAGACAGCATATTAAAAGATTTTTGTGGTTGTTGCTTTTTAAGTTCAGATAGAGAAGAATCTACAGGAGTCCGATCGTTAGATCTTGACGACCACGACCTACTCTTTCTCCTGTGGCAAATCCGTGACGGGACATTGATGAATATGATTGGATTTCTACGCCATCTTGTAGTATAAAATATTCTTTAAAACCTGATGAGTTTTTCTATGAGATGCCACTTGTTTCTTTTATATGTCTTAAACCGCTCATTTTTATGGCAAATTAAAATCCGATACTTTCGAGCGAAACACCTTTTATTATATATTAAACCTATATATTATTTTAATATATTAAAAGTACACAAATATTTCAAATTTCTGTATTTGGTTAAAATATTTTATATTTTATAACTTTTTATGCCGTCTTGTATTATAAGTACAAATTATGTTATACTCCTATGGAGTGGTGCTCATATTAAATTTGTGTAGTCTGTTGTTACATATTTTATTCTAGGCATCATTTGTCAACTAATCATATAGAAATAAATTTAAAATATAATAAATAAATAGTTAAAAAGATCTACAAATATTAATATTTATAAATGCATACAAACAAAATGTTTTGTAATCCACTTATGAATCATAAAAGCATAATTACGTCGTATTGCGTGCAGATAATTATTAATCTAACATATTCTTATGTAATCATTTTCTGCGATAAAATCAAATCAATAAATTCAACTTTTTATGATATGTTGATAAGTTACAGAGTATTAAAAAATTGTGGAAAACCTGAGTTCTAATAAATAATATCAAGTTTTGACCTTTTAAACTTGCATATTCATTTTTTCCATCTTAATGATTATTATTATTAAATTTTATAAACGAATAGATCTTAGGATTAACGAAAATAAAAGTAACGGGTTTCTCCTTAGCTAAAATGATAAAGTTCATCTTTATTCATCAAATTATTTGTTAAATTTTACATATTCTGTTTTGATAAATATGGAAACACATTATAACTATAACAAGAGCAGGAGAAAAGTAATTAAATTTTAATCTCGTATTTAATATCATATTAACCACAAGTAAAAATTTTCTTCTAAATTCAGACAGTCCATTCTAATTAATTAAACTTATTAAAGTCAATTTCACTATATTTATATTTCTGCTTAAATTTATCTATGTTATATTTTATTAAAACAAATACAATCCTGTACTGTTATCGAAGAAGAATGTTTAGTTTACAAAATATTAAAAACAAAACTTATAAAAGTATTACAAAAATCGAAAGAAAAACGATAACAATGCAAAACTGGCAGAAAGGTGTCAGATAAAAAAGTTAGGCAGATCCAGCAAGGCTACGCGTTTTAGGCCTTTCTACCGTAATCAAAAGGAGACCAAATAGGCAAAGTGTAGTCAGAAACATGTCATTTCCACGGAGCGTTTTCGCAAGGCAAGGAAACTGTACACACAGATACTGCACTTTCGTTATTCTATGTGTGCGAAGTCTTTGTAGAAATGTTTTTATTTAAATTCACGGTGTTCCTTTTCTTTTCTTTCAATATTTTAAGAAAATTTACCTTTCTTTTCATTTTTGCACCTTCTTCAGTTATAGAAAAGTTCGCTAAAGATCACAAATTACTTTCAAATAACCGTAAAAGTTCGTTTTTGCAAACGAGTCAGTAAGTTATACGAGTCATAGTTTATCGGTTTCGACTTAAACCTAATGTCGCGTGAATATCTTGAAGTATTTACTTTAAAAAACTTATTTCTCATCTACTTTCGAGATTACTTTAAAATATAATTATTGTGTTTCTAAATGTATTATTTTAAATTTTGTTGACGATTATTCTATTGATAATTACTTTTCCATTATTTCACATAAAGCTTTCTATATTTTTAAATTTTTATCAGAGACTTCTATAAAATCCTATTTAATTTAACTTTAATTTAGATTGCATAGTTAATTATTTGCTTCTACTTTTATAAAACTTTCTTAAGATAAAAATCATATAAATGTAACAGTAATTCTGACAGTATTGATCTAGTTCAATGGGATTTGTTCTCGAAATAAAAAACATTATTTAAATTATTTTGATTATAACTTTATTTTTTATACTAGAAATTAAACTGGTTATTGTTAGTCTACAGTTTATGCAAGTATATATTATTATTTTAGATGACTATTAATGATTAGCTTACAAGTTCGATTGGTTTCCTTCGCCTTAAAACCTAAATCATACACGTCAAAGTCATCACGTGATATTGTCTCGTATTTAGAGTAACAGGCGAGACGTTGAATTCTTACTGATCGTCATTAATAGCAATGAACGTACTCAGAGCGCTTATAATGTCAATAGTTGCCTTTTATAGAAAGAAAGACGAGAAAATAGAAGTTTTGAAACATCCAGAATGGGAATATGATTATATTATTGGTAAGTTGCATTAAAATTAACAATTAATTTTTACGAATTTTAATAGAAATAAGAGTGAATTTTATTTTCATTAAATGTAATTTAATCGATTTACTTTTGTTTAAACAAAAATTCAAATCACTGTGGCCTTTAAAATACTTTCAGAACGTACTGATTACATTTTGTTTCTATAATTTTGTAGAGGCTAGATATATTTTGTGACATTTGGCACAAGCATGGCCTATGAAACATTTATTTTAAATGGGTTATAAAAATAAGCTTTATTATAGCATTCTTTCATACGTGTGTGTCATACATCGATACATCTGTAAGATATATTTTTCGCCGGAAGGAAGAGGAAGAATAACTGATATGAGAGCGCGTGGCACATCTAGATTAAAATTAACATAGCGAGTTCTGGTTATTAATTAATTTTTTTAAAAATTAATTGCAAAATTTCTGGTTATTAATTTTTTTAAAAATTAATTAATAACCAGAAACTTTGCAAATTTTATAACCATACAAAAATCCTTTATATACCAGTATTTCCCATATTTTCTAATAATGACAAAACACAAAAAAAATAAATTTATTCAAAATAAAATCAGTATTACTAAATTAGTACAACCAAACAGTTTTCTGCATTAGAATTGTATTTACAGTGAGCGTCAAAATTCTCTCAAAGAATTTGCGAGAATACCTTAAAGAAATGGAAAATGTTACAAAGAAAGTACCTATGCATTTGGGAGGATTTCGATGCAAATAAAAATATATATCTTGTTTGTAAGAAAGTACACTTCAATAATCAGTATGGCCTTTTTTCTAATGCGACTAGGTATAGAATTAATAACAATCCTGCGATCGTACAATGTTCTTTTGTACTGCTCATCTTACACACGTTCACATAATGAATGCTTTCAGTCACAGCAACATAGTCAGATAAGCGACGTTTAAGAAGGGACCAGATTTGATCAATTGGGACGAGATCAGGCTATTGAGCAGGCCATTCATCATAGGATCATAATATTAATCTGCTATTCAGATTAATATAATGTCCTAATGTGCTCCTGCTTGCATGCTTTGGATCATTATCTTGCTGACAAATGAAAGAGTTCTTGTCAATGTGATAATAGTGAACAGATTGAATAAATAGTTTTCTAGTAAATAACGCTTCGACCTGGAATGCTAGGTATGACACCTAATAGAATTAGGTGTCATACCTAGCATTCCAGACCCAAAATACGTAATACAACTCTAGACTACGAGACTAGCACCAGTTTCAATGTTGTTTGTATTTCTTGTTGGGCTACAATTTAAAAAAATTGTAGACTTATAAATTTCCTCATCGTCCGTCTGTTTGTCTGTGTTTAGTCTCGAGAACGGAGTTAGATAGATAAATGCCGAAAATAAATATGGAAAGATATGAAGATTGAAACTTACGTTATTTAAGTTCAAATCTTTTCTCCTAAAAAGAGTTAGATAGATGACTGGCTTTTTGCTGACGGAAAAGTATAATGTTTTAGGACAAGAAATTACTAAACTGAGGTGGACAGCATATGTTGTAAATTAAAAAATTATTTAAAATATGATTAACAGTTTCAGCTCGGCATTGTGACGATGTTACAATAAATAATTGCCCGTTTTATTCCGTTATGGATTTCATCGATGTAGTCCACTCTCGTTTTCGGTCCTCCGTGCCAACTCTATAAATTTTGGTTTCCGCTGATTATACAATCTTCTTCTAACCTTCTGATGTCTAGGGTTTATAGCATTTGGCAAAGTCAAAAGGTTTTTTGGGATTGTTACATTTTCGGCTTCTGTGAATGGTTGAGGTACCCAATTTTATTACTAAACCATCTTACAACTTTTTAAACTTGTGATGACATGCCGCAATGTCCATTCGTTATCAAACGTACACAGTACTTTTCTATTTGGAAGCTCAATGTTTTCTCTCTTCCAGACATTAAATTTTGATAATGTAACAGCTCACTATTTTTTGTTTCTGGATATACTCGAACGCCCAACGCCAACTTCTAATGCTGTTTTCTCAACAGATATTCCTTTCTACAGCAGGTCCACATATAATATTTTTTCTCAGTAGACAGCTTCCTCATGCTGAAGTACTGTAGATCAAGCAGAGCTCATTTTGTTATTGATACGCAGTAATTGTAATGCAAAAAACCATTTGGTTCTATCTACTACTGTTTCCGAGAAGTTTTCTGCGTACACCTCGCCAAATTAGTTCTTTAAATCGAGGTGTTACTGTACTATATAATATTTTATTTTTTACTAGTATAAATGATTTTATTTTAAATAAAACATTATGAACAAAACAAATCACCAACAAAACAGATAACATATTATATAAAGCATAAAATATTTTTGTAGTGGGAGGAGGAACTGCTGGGTCGGTCGTTGCCAGCAGGTTATCAGAAAATCCTCATAATAAAGTACTATTATTAGAAGCTGGAGGCAATGAAAATGTATTTTCCCAAATACCTATTTTGGGTGCAGCTTTTCTACAAACTTCAATGGATTGGAATTATGTAACCGAACCTCAGAAGTTTGCTTGTTTTGGTTACCAAGGACGAGTAAGTTTATTATAGTTATTTTATACTAAATAATACAATCAATTTTATTATACTTTATCTTAAGTCCTCAAGATGGTCGAGAGGAAAAGTGTTAGGTGGCTCCAGCTCCATCAATTTCATGTTATACAGTAGAGGGAATCGACGAGACTTCGATCGTTGGGCTCGAGGAGGAGCGCATGGATGGAGTTGGGAAGAAGTGTTTCCTTACTTCCTTAAGTCTGAAGATAATAGGGATATTAATGTTCTAAGGAACGGTAAATATTAAAATATTGTTTCTGTATTAAATACTGAGATAGCTCGTGTAGATAGTTTTAATTAATATTAATTAAATTGATATACAGCTAATAGATAAATAGTAACTAACCTTATTAAATATCTTATACAGAAATTTATTGTAAAATATATAATGTTCTTTTAATTTTTCCTTAGTTAATAAATAAGTAATTAAATTTTACCTGAATACATTTCGCAAAATATTTTCGTGTTTGTAAAATGTATTCAAGAAAAATGTAAGATAATATTATGTTTGCGACTGCTATAAATACGATCGTTGTATAATAATTTTAAATAAATAATCTTATTTATTCAGAATAATCTTAATATCTGGTTTCTTATTCACTTCTAATAACTACTGTTGAATTTTGCCTAAGAAAAATTTTGAATTCAGTAACATTATACATAGCAGTAATGATACCTGAAAGAAAATACTGTAATTAATAAGCCTTTTAAGTCACTTCTTGCAACATTATAGGAACACTAAACACGAGTTTATGATCTGCAATTTAGTTTCAGAATCATGTATGAAAAAGGAGCGTTTGAATTTGAATTCAATTTTGCATAAGTAAGATTATTTTGTGTACTTGTAATGAGAATATTTAGAATTCTTCTTTTTCTTAATCTTTTGCCTTTGGACTTTTCCTTTTTTTTTTTTTTTTTTTTTTTTTTTTTTTTTTTTTTTTAACTCTTTCCGCCCTGTGGGCACTAAGAGGGCCTCTTATAGCAAGCCCATTATGGGTTCGGCCAGGCCCACAATGGGGCGGCCGGGTGGTGAGGGACGGGGACCGACATATCCGGACAGACCACCCCCGAAAAATTCCTGGGGATTTCTCGACCCGTCCGGATTCGATCCCGGGTCCCCCAGGGCGGTAGGCTGCTAACCTTGACCGCTCGGCCATCCGGCCGCTGGACTTTTCCTATTAAGTGAAAAACATGCATTCCGTTTTGTTCTGCACAATGTGCATCGTTGTAAGGCCAGGAACACACATGCGTAAAATTGTGTGGCAGAAAACTGAATCAGAAATCAGCTTTCAGTTCAGTTTCTATTTTACGATTTTATGCCAGAACACATATACGTAAAAATTCTGGCCGAATAGGAAACACCACTCCACTAACAGTGCTAATTTTATTAATTTTTTCCTCTCATATATCTATCCCTTTGTACCTGCTATTTTTTCTCCGCTTCCTCTGCTATAATATAGAAAATTTAAATTAATACACTTGTATTCCGAATTCAAATAAAGAACGTGTAATCTAAATAGTAAGCCTATATATCGATTCTACTAGACCTACCTGTTATTTGAAATGTTGTACCTATAGCCATTTATAAACGTTGTTTAAATACAGTGTCTTTATACATGACACTGATGTGGTCGAACGTATTCAATAAACCCTTCTATTTCATTTATTTTTTGTTTTTTTCGAGACCGTCACAATTATAAGATTAACCCTCATTGCCGCCATTGTTAGAATAAAAACCACGTGTCTACTTTACCGCCACAGAAAATATTTCTCTTTATTGGAGGAATTTTGGCGTAAAAAGTAGAGACAAGTTCTACTCTTTTTTTCAGTTCTGTTTCAGCCAAAATTTCAGAAAAATTTTTACGCTTTCTGTTTTATGCTAGATTTTACGCCGAATTTTATGCATGTATGTTCCTGGCCTAACGTATGAATATTAACCCAATATGGAAAATCACATACTTTATAACAATAGCACAAACTAAATGCTTGCAGTGTCTTATCGAGGGCTGTGAATTTTAATGTATCGAATGAATCATATATTACACTCATTGGTTGAGTTTCAGTTCGATGGTGTGTGCGTGTCTGGTTTCGTCAAAGATTCGTGTATCGAAAGAATGAATCGTTCTAAATTCAAGTATAAAGCATTATTGTTTGTCTTTTGGGATAGTTTTTACTAATAACATAAAAATTTTAGTAATTCTACAAGTCATTTAATGTATTTCAAGAAATTAAAATTAGGCTACTTACAAGTACATAAATATAAATCTGCAAAACTTGCAAGTTTCATACGACTAAAAACGAGTAACAGATATATTTAGTATTGTGTTTAACCCTAATAAAATATTAATCCTCAAAAGAATGATAAATAAGAAAGGTCATTTGCATGTAAGCAAAAATGAAAAAGAATCATAAGTGTAAAGAAGAATATGAAAACAATTATCCAGACTTACTACTGACCGATACTTCACTCATCTAATGAGTCCTTGGAGGAGTCGACAGAATTCTTTGTTTCTAGTTCTCGTTAATTTTTCTCATCATCTAATAAATTTAATATTTCAGTATATTTTATAATGGACAGATAATTATGATTTTTTATGTTTCTAAAGGATACCACGCTTCAGGAGGCTATCAAACAGTTTCTTCTCCGAATTATATAACTCCTTTAGTAAAAGCATATATGGAATCTGTTTTATTAAATGGTCATACCATGAGAGACTTTAATGGACCTATTCAAACAGGTAAAATCATTTTAAAATGGTTTTCACTAAAAATAATTTCAAACTTTTTATTCAATATTGATTTTGTTGTCTTTCGAATTATGTATTTTGTTCTAGGTTTTGCTTTTCCTCAAGCGTTTAAAAGGAATGGAAGAAGATGCAGCAGTAACAAAGCATTTCTACAGCCAGTGAAAGATCGTCCTAATTTAACTATTTTATTATTTTCGTTTGTAACTAAGGTAAGAAACTATGAATGCATATGACTTCTGCTAATTTTTACAAATTGTATGTAAAACAATTTTAAAAATCGATCGATTCAATATGTGTCAGACAAATTCGGAAATTTATTTTGATGCAGATAATCTTTCAGTGATCTGAGTAGCATACTAGATTCCATTAATTTTCGCAATTGGCAGTTTGAAACGGAAAAAAAAACACACAGGAAAGTAAATTGGAGTCACAATGGTAAATTTTTCATTTTATTCAGAATAATTTCTTTATAGACAAAAATCATTCTATTTTGGGAACAAGGACAAGACTTTTAGTCTAAGCCAGAACAAGGTATAAATTTTCATTAAAAGAACTAATGCAGTAGATCATCCATATTTACGACATTTTAGTTTAAGAGAGACATTTGGAACGATACGTCGCCCCGAACATCTCTAATAAGCTGAAATCTCATAAATATAGACGTAACACCTTGATTTTGTGGTTAGAATTTTTTGTTTTTAATCTCAGAACGGATGAAAGCAAAATTTCCACTAATTATAATAATATATGCTCATTCCGCACAGTATTATTCATTAACTAGCATATTAGCTGTTTAAATTTGAAAGGGTTTTTTACACTTTTTTGCAGCATTTAGCGTAAAGATTTTACGAAAGATAAAAATACTCATTTGAAAAATAATATCTTTACACTTACTCTCACAAAGATTTCGCGGATCGATACACGGATTTCACAAATTATAACGATTAAAAGATCACGAATTCGTGATAGACGTGCAATAATGATAGACAAGTTCTCGAGATTTATTCTAAACTTTTTCGAAACACGCGATATTAAGCAGAATAGTGGCAACGGATTTCACAAATAAATGATTTGGTTTAATTTATGTACGGCAGAATGTTCGTGGGAGAATGGTTCCTGGGAGGTCTTTTATAAGAAATTACCGCCTTTTAGGTATTACTAACGTGAAGAAAATTCGAAAATCTTTACGTGACTCATAATAGATGGAGCCATACACAATTTTAACTTTTTATGCGGGAAAGTTACGCAATTCGTTGCTGAATGTTTTATACATAAAATTATTTTTGTTACTATGAGCGAGTTTCAAAATAATTACATTAAGCAGACTTTATTGTACTTAATTAAAATATTAGAATTTTTTTCTCTTTATGAGAAGTTTAAACATTAAATCTAATTTTTTAGATTGTTTTCGATCAATATAAAGTCGCTAGAGCTGTTCGTTTCGAACGTTTCGGTAGATCTTTCATTGTGTATGCCAGAAAAGAAATCATTGTGTCTGCAGGCGTTATTAACTCTCCACAACTTCTAATGCTATCAGGCATCGGTCCTAGAGAAGATTTACACAGACTAGGGGTAAATATTTACTCTTTTAATAATGACATAATGATAAGTATTAATTATTATTTATTATGAAGATTCCAGTAATTTCTGATCTGCCAGTCGGATATAATCTAAATGATCACGTAATAACATATGGAATGGACTTCTTAGTTGACGTTCCTTACACGTATGTTCTTTATCGTCAGTTTAAGCCAATACACTTAGCCCAATATTTTAAACATGGAACAGGTAAGTTTCTGTTTGTTGTATTACTGTTTCTTGTATTATTAAGAGTTCAAGTCGTACATCACTAATAGTGATGTACTGTACGTCTTGAACTCTTCGTTACTTATTGAACTTACGTCTTGAACTCTTCGTTACTTATTAACTTTTGTACTCGTTTCTCATAAAGATTTTAGTACCGAATATTTGTTATCAAAATTATCATGATTTGTCCAAAAATTTATATAGAAAGTTATGCAATTATTATATTATGCAGTTATGCAAGTTATTTATATAGAAAGTTATGCTGAACTGGCTTCATCCGAGAAACCCGAAATCTAGTTGAAGTTTTAGTGTGGAATCAATTTCTCGATTCCACACTGTAACATATATATATCGGTTTTAGCAATTTCTTTATTTTTATATAACACACCAGTAACTGCTAAATCACCTGTGAATAGCATAGTTCGTAATTATAGGTGATAATTCACTAAAAGTTTTCATAATAGAGGCACCGTCATTTGTGGCTGCAAATATGTAGCTTGCTAGGTCCAAGTTAAAAATTTGTAGCCTCTCAAAAACTGGTTTTTAATGATTTCTCGGCATCGCAGGAACAAGCTATTGGAACTATCCCCAAATTAAAATATTCCACAAAAATTGTATACGTAGATATTCAAATATTTGCGATTTCCTTTACTAGACACTTATCCAAATTTATAAAAAAATTTTCCCATTTTTCTTAATACAAATCAATTCGTATGTTTTACGTTTGGCATTGTCATAAAATATATAAATGAAATCGAGAATATTTATTACCAAAAAACTGGAGAGTTGTGTTTTGGTAATGAATATCATCGTTATTAAAAAGACACTTTTATGAAGAGCGTATTGAAATTCTATTAAAATACAATCTATCCACTGCATAAACTTTCGCTATTAGATTTAATTTTTTCTAAACTTTCTTTTTCACGAAATTCACAATACTGGCTTGTTTTTGTGAGCAGGAAGAGACATTAAGTGTTTCTTCTTACAGTGGTACTCGTACTTCGAATTTAATTCATTCCAGGAGGCCGTTTGAATTCTGAATTGTCCGAAGTCCGAATAAATTTTTCCCATTAGAAATAACGGAATGTGAATTAATCCATTCCCGGACATTAAACAATAATCATTTCGATAAATATAAACGGAAATATCTATAATTTATGGTGAAAATAACACAATCAACTGTCCTAATAATAAATTAAAACATGAAAACAATAAATAAAATAGATAAAAATACTGTACAGTGGTGCCTCATATAACGTACTTAATCCGTTCCAGGTGCACGTCCGTTAAGTGAAACGTCCGTTATACGAAACGCATTTTCCCATAGAAATACATGTTAAAATATCTAATTCGTTCCGCAGCATAAAATAACCGTACTGTATCATTAAAAAAATGAACGTGGGTGCGTTCTTTTATTCCTCCGCGTAACTCCGCGCGAGCGACATCCGTTTAAAAATTCCTGCGGAACGCGTTCCTGAATTCCGGTGGGAGTGCGCGCCGTCAAACGGCAAAAACGGCCGCTTGTAGCAGTAGTTTACGGTGGAAAGCAACTTGGCGTCCTCCATGCCTCGATACTTTCGTTTCCGGGTCTATTATGTGGTTTTATGAATGAAAATTTAGAAATTGTGAAAGCGCGAGTTAGCGCACGCGGTGATGTAAGTGTCTTTACGAAATTTTTCGAATGGTAGCCGGCATTCTACTTTTTTTCGTGGCTATTTTGAATGCTCTTTCAACAAATAATCCATTTTATGGTTAAATTTTACAATTGGAACCCTTCTTTTGCCTTTAAAAGCTCATATTTTAGAATTATAAATTCCTCCATCACGATACTATTGATAGTGCGGGCGCTGCCATCTTTCTTTCTTTCACCGTAGTTCCTAAATGCCTACAAACAGCAGCGCCCTCCCGTAGTAGCGGACACGCAGAGCGACCGCTATTAAAGAACGCACCCATTGAGCAGTCACCAATTATGCCGGAAAGTCCGTTGTTCGCAGCCAGTCCGTTGCTCGAGTCACGTAACGGCCAAACAGAAAGTCCGTTGTTCTCAGCGTCCGTTATTCGAGGCGTACGTTATACGAGGCACCACTGTATAATAAAATGAAAATTGCATTTCCTAGTCGTACACTGTCGATATTGGGATCATAAATATGGCAGCTAGATCCACCACACATGACCCGCTTTTATGTTTCGCGATAAGTTTTTCTCACATCAATCGTCAATATATACAACCTTCTCTTACGCTTCTTTGCTTCCATATACTTGGATGCTATGATTAATAAGTAAAGGTTATGTCTGTTCTAATTCACAATGAAGTGCTGATTTAAGACTTCAGACTCTTGACAGATCCACATTATTCAGTACCGTATCTACTATACATTTGTTTGACAGTATACATTTTGGGTTTCATCTCTCTTCCGTTGGGATGATGTTACAAAATCGTTAGGTTTTTAACGTAAAATACAAAAAACAATCAGTTTATCAATATTCTTTACAACAGTCTGTTATATTTTAATATGAACTTTAGTTTACATGGATATTTCATCAAACATTCGTTTGACACTTTCACCGTTCAAGACGTTAACTCCGCAAATTGGTTTGCAAAATCACACTTCCAGAATTCTTTCAAACCGTTCCTTTGGTTTTAATTCTAATTTGTATGAAATTAAATTTTACTTAAATGCTACTAAAGATTTATACTAATTCAGTATCCTTTATTTGTTAAATTTTACTTAAAGAGAATTGCCAGAGAAAAAAATTGTATATGAATATAAATCAGGAGATAATTGACACGTGTCTGTGACTCAAAAATTACGCTTTTTCACATAAACTTTGTACATATTTTCTTTGAGACCAATTTTGAAAATTTAATATTTTTCAGGACTTTTAACAGTACCAGCAGGCTTCGATGTCACGGGATATATTGATTCAAAATATGCAAATAAATCAGATGATTATCCCGATATTGAGATGAACTTTGTCTCTTTCACTGCAGCATTTGATGGAGGAAAAATTTTTCGTTGGGTTCTTGGATTGAATACAGAGGTCAGTTGATTTAAGGCCATTCTATTGAATAATTGAAATAGTTTGATAAACCTTATTTTAATGTTTATACAGATATGGGAACGTTGTTATAAACCATTTTCTTACCGAGAATCATTTGCTATATTACCTATTTTACTCCGTCCAAAAAGTCGAGGGTATATAAAATTAAGGACTGCAAATCCTCACGATCATCCCATCATCCAACCTAATTATTTATCTAATTTTGAAGATGTTTTAGCTCTAGTTGATGGTATGAAATGTTTTTGTAATTAAGTACATAATTTCATAAAATAAGTTATGTTTTATTTGTATGGTTTAGCCTTGAAAGAAGTTCTTAGGTTTGGCAATTCAATAGCGTTAAAAAAATACGGAGCTCGAATATTTCCAAGAAGAATTCCTGGATGCGAAAAATACGTACAATTTAGTGATGAAGATTTGCACTGCATAGTAAGAACTTTAAGCACAACTTCATATCATGCAGTGGGAACATGTAAAATGGGTGCAATTGAAGATCCAACTACAGTACTGGATCCCAAACTTAGGTTTGATATACTGGATACTTTAGAATGTTGAAATTTACAGTTGGAAACATTGTACTTTCATTTTCATTATTATTCAATTCTCTTTTTCAGGGTAAAGGGAGTATCGAGATTAAGAGTTGTTGATGCATCAATTATGCCAATTACGGTTTCAGGGGCTCACAATGCAGCAGTACTCATGATTGCTGAAAAAGCATCTGATATGATACACAAAGACCAAAACTTCTGGTAGCAAACTCTGAGGACGTAGTTGTACTCATATAAATATTTTCTGTAAAAAAGTGTTGTTAGAATAAAAATAAACAAGAAAGAGACAAAGAATGCAAATAAATTTATTTACATAAATTTTATTTATATAAGACATCAAATTTCTCGGTTTACAACAGTTTTTGTGTAAATATTTTGACTGTTATGTATTCATTTCCATATGCAAATTAAATCGGTGACATTTAACAGAACTAGTTTTCGTTTCTCTTCTAATTACTAGTAAGAGTTCTTCGCTTAGGTGCCATTTTATTCAAAATAAATGACATCAGCCTACTGACAAAACTTTGATGTAAATAATACACAGTGCGGCAATTAAATTCCGGGACTGAAGCTATATCTCAGCAACCAGTAGCAACATCTGTTTAAATTTTATGTCATATGAAGTTTGGACATATATGAACATAACCTAAAACTTTTATTTAAATCGGTTGACATTTATCATTGTTTTTGATATTTTGTTTATCAGTTTATTTTGTTACATGTCGGAAAACAATAATGGAACAACGTGCTGTTATTAAATTTCACGCTAAACTTGGCACAAGTGCCACAGAAACGTTCAAAATGATGCAAAAAGTGTATGGAAGTGAGTGTTTATCACGGTCAAAGACTTTTGAGTGGCACAAGCGATTTTTGGAAGGCAGACAATCACTGGAGGACGACAAACGTGTGGGAAGGCCAATAACAATTCGAACAGCAGATTCGATTCAAAAAGTGCAAGAATTTGTATCCAACGATCGCAATGCGACACTGAGAATGATGGAACAGGCATTAAACATTAACAAAGAGACAATACGACAAATTCTTAAAGAAGATTTGGGCAAAACAAAAGTCTGTGCTAAATTTGTTCCGCACACACTAACCCAAGAGCAAAAATTGATGAGACTAGAACATTCCAGAGAGATTGTACGAGCAGCGAATAACAGCTCAACCTTCCTCAAATCAATTGTTACTGGTGACGAGACCTGGTGTTTTCAATATGACCCACAAACAAAACGTCAAAGTGCCGAATGGAAGTCAAAATCATCACTTCAAGCCAAGAAAACACGAAAAGTTCCATCAAAAATCAAGACGATGTTCATTGTTTTCTTCGATAGCAAAGGCATCATCCACCGTGAGTTCGTCCCACAGGGTCAAACAGTTACTGTTGCTTTCTACTTGGGAGTTTTACAACGATTAATGAGAAGAATTCGTCGAATTCGACCAGAATATCGCAATTCTGATGACTGGTGTTTGTTACACGATAGTGCACCGAGTCACACATCATTGATTGTTCGTCAATTTTTGGCACGAAATCAAGTCTGTGTGTTGAATCATTCGCCGTATTCCCCCGATTTAGCACCATGTGACTTCTCTTTATTTCCAAAAATGAAAATGAAGTTGAAAGGACGCATTTTTAATGATATTGAAACCATCCAAAGAGAGTCTACGCGCATATTAGAGGCAATACCGAAAATTGAGCTTGAGCAGGCATTTGAATCACTATTGAATCGCTGTAAAAAGTGTATTGAAGCAGGAGGAGAGTATTTTGAATAATTTAATAAAAGGATTTGAATAAAATTGTTTTGTTTCATTTTTATAGATCCAGTCCCGGAATATAATTGCCGCACTGTGTAATCCTATTGATAACAAAGTTTTAGAAAATCAATAAAAGAACTCGAGAAGTTATTTTTATAAGCATTTTAATACCGGAGAGGTGAGTTCAATAGCTGAAATGTCGGGGAAGCAAAACTGGGCGTTTTTTTGCTTTTAATTGTTTTAAATGAAATCAAAAGTCAATTAAATGCAATAGGGTTAATCTATATCAAATAAGCTTCAAAATGATGTACAAAGCGTAAGTGTAATTCATCCGCAAGTATCTGAACGAGTTGAAATAAATATATATACTGTACTGTAATGCAAATTCTATTCATTTTTGTTTTTATATGTATTTATTAACTAAACCGATCTACGAAAAATTCCAATTACTGAAAATTTATATTTGTAAAGAAAATAACATAATGTGAGATGAATATAATAAATGAATTGTATTAGTTATGAAGTAATAAAAGTTTATGAAATACAAGAGATTTGTACTTATGAAATACAAGAGATTTCTGAGGACGTAGTTGTGAAATCTGGAAGTTAAAAACCTAGAAATTTCTGAATTTGTTCACTCCAGTTATAAACGACTTAATCAACAACATTCCATACCCGGGAAATTGTTGACCCTCGAATGGCAACGATTGTCCCCTAACTATCAACAAACCGTTATTCCTTCGGAGCAGGTAGATCATCTTGCACGATGGTTTATAGTTAGCGTCCGAACTAGTCGTTTATTTAATATCCCGGGAACACCTCTGGCCCTAATAGTGATTCGTTTTCGATCACGTGACAAGTTTTCCCATCAAAAACTTATAAAAGACGCTTCCTTCCCCCCCTAAGGGGCTCCTTCGTCTCGCTTTTACGACGTGCACTACGCCATCCGCCGGACTCTCAAAAAGTTTCTAAGTTCTTTAAGTGCCACTGCCCTGCCTACGGAAAAACAAGCTCTACGTGCCATCGGCCCATTACCGGATTCTCCATCAGCCAAACTTTATCGTCACTTCTGATTCCGTCTATTACGGACTTGTTAAGAGGTATGAAAAATAATTGTAAACTCTCTCTCTCCGGCCCCTTTTGTATACGAGGGTAGAAGTGTACTTTAGTTCGTTTAGCTTTCATTAAATTTTGTTTTTGTTATAAAATGGTGTCTTTCTTGACTGTCGGCTTCGCCTTATCGTCGACCCCATCCTTCCTCCTCCTCCACTCGCGTAACGCGTAACGCGCCGTCGACGTAACAGCCATCCTTGACAAGTGAGTCACGGGAAAAAGAGGTACGACTCCCTCTTACCTCCCCGAGATCTCACACATTGGTGACAATCGAGTGGGTTTTCGACTTATTCGGCAACCCCCCCGATTTCACATATTGGTGTCAGGAGTGGGGTTCGAACCCACGCCCTCCTATGAGGACCAGATCTAACTCTAGTAAAGCCTCTAGGACCCCTCCTTTTTCCTCTCGAGAGATCCGAGGCTCAAACTTTGACTTAGAATGTCCGCCTTATAGGACTCCTTCGAAGCGAAATCGAAGAACCTCCTCAGTACGAATCACTAATTATACTTCCGCACCTAGCGAAGCTACATTTGACTGTTACATAGGTGGCAATCCCGCTATAGTGCAGATAGATACTGGTGCGAAGGTCTCACTTTTATCAAAGGTTTTCGCTAACTCTATGAAAGAAAGAGTACATATAGATCATAACAAAGACACAGACCTTAGAAGCGCTACGGGACATGTAATTCAGACCTACGGTATTATTAGCCCTACTTTCCAGATAGGAAATCTGCGCTTCCCCTTTGCCTGTTGCCTAGTTGATCACGATGTCACCTCTCCCTGTGACGGCATCATAGGCCGGGATATGATAACCGACAAGGGATTCTGTATTGATTTAAAGGGCCGAGAATTAACTATCCCTCCGCAGACAGTGATACCTATTCAAACCTCAGGGAATAATAAAAGAGCGGGAAGGATTCAACAGAACCAACAAAGGGAAAGAGGCCCGAATAGAGATAATAGAACACGAAAGAGAACAGAGGCTCCTCCACTAGAGGAAAATGTCGGCTCAGCGAAAAGGTCGTACCGGTCAACAGATCGGGAGGAAGGAAAAGGAGTAGTGTTAATTGAATCCTGTCAACTTCCCCCTATGACAGAGAACATAGTTACTGCTAGAATTGTTGGCGATAAGCGACCTAGTAAAGTCGGAGTAATCGAAACTGCTTCCTTCGCTCAGGAAGGAGTTTCAGGAGTCAATTTGTTGGTGACCCCAAATAAAAAAGGACAAGTTCCCGTACGTCTTCGTAATGACACTCGTAAGACAATTAAGTTAGAGAAAGATGGTAAGGTTGGCACCTTCTTTGAGGCTATCGAAGAAAGTGAGCCCGCAGATACTATAAAGGAAGGGGCATCCACGAACCTATCGAAAGCAGAATTGAGCCACCTTTTTGATTGGACTGGCGTCCCCCGGAACGAGAAACGAGATCTCTTAAATTTACTATATAAATATAGGCATGTCTTTGCCGTGAATGACTATGACCTTGGCTACTGTAATATTGTGCAACATACAATAAATACTGGCGATGCGGCACCTATCTATTCGCCTCCTTATCGCATTCCCTACGCCCAACGCCAACAATTAAACGATATCATAGATGACCTCTTGGCCCATAATATTATCGAACATTCTACGTCCCCTTGGAGTTCGGCTGCTCTCCTAGTTAAGAAAAAGGACGGATCGTTACGCTTAGTAATAGACTATCGTAAACTAAATAAAATCACTAAAGTAGACCCGTATCCTCTGCCTTTAGTGCAGGAATCCCTAAGCCTAATGGGACAAGCGAAATACTTTTCGACGATGGATACGATTTCAGGATTTTGGCAATTAGGAGTAGGTGATAAGGAAAAGACCGCATTCTCTACGCCAGACGGCCACTATCAATGGAATAGGGTTCCGATGGGTCTTAAAACAAGTCCTGCGGTTTTTGAAAGGTCGATGGATTTCATCTTACATGGTCTCAAAGGAAAGACATGTCTTGTATACATGGACGATATACTAACATTTAGTCCAGACTTCCCTAGTCACCTAAAACGACTTGAACAAATATTTCAGAGACTCGGAGAAGCAGGCATAAAATTAAAACCTAAGAAATGCCATTTCCTGCAACGCCAGATAAAATTTCTGGGTCACGAAATTTCAGAACAGGGTATAAAACCCGATCCCGACAAAATAAAATGTGTTCTAGAATTCCCGAGACCTGAATCCGAGCGAGAAGTCCGCTCTTTCCTAGGACTCACTGGCTATTATCGGCGGCACATAAACTCTTATGCCACGATCGCTAAACCCTTGACTGATTTATTACGGAAAGATGTGCCGTTTGAATGGGGCCTTAAGCAACAGGAAAGCTTCGAAACTCTTAAACAAATTTTGACGTCGGCACCATTATTGAAGTCCCCTGACTTTACAAAACCTTTTATTTTGGCGACCGATGCGTCAAATTTCGCCCTGGGAGCGATATTATCTCAGGAAGAAAACGGCCAGGAGAAGCCGATTGCCTATGCGAGCCGATTATTAAGGAAACCCGAACTTAATTACAGCACTACTGAGAAAGAATGCTTAGCCACCGTGTGGGCAGTGAGGTATTTTAAACCCTATCTTTATGGAAAAAAATTTACTATTGTCACAGATCATAGACCTTTGAGATGGTTATTAGATTGTAAGGATTCTACTACTAATTCTAGATTATCGAGATGGATCATTTTCCTTCAAGAATTCGATTTTGATATTATCTACAAGGCCGGAATTTCACATAGAAATGCGGACGCCCTTAGTCGTATCCCAATACGTCAAATAACAGAGGTTGAACCCATCTTCTCCGTGCCACAATTAATAAATGCGCAACAACGTGATGATCGATGGAGACCCCTTATCCAAACCTTAAAGGATGGTGTAACTACAGGAACCTATAATAATCTTAACCTAGAGGATTATTATATCAACGAGGAGGGTGCCCTCTGCCACAAGGGCAGGAATAAAAAACGTGTGGATTGGTGGGAACAAATTGTTATACCTACCGCCTTAAAGGAATATATCCTGTTTACCTACCATGATAATCCACTAGCCGGTCACCTAGGAGAATTAAAAATGCGTACTAAAATCGCAAACTCGTTCTATTGGCCCGAAATGGCAAAGGAAATCAGGAATTATTGCCTAAGTTGTCAGAGCTGTGCCAAGCACCGACGACCGGGTCGACGGACAGCAGCCGAATTGCAACTGTTTGCCCCCCTTTCTCATGTATTTGAACGAGCAGCAATGGACATTGTCGGTCCACTCCCTCTTACGACAAACGGCAACAAATATATCCTAGTATTTGTTGACCATTTTACTCGATATGCGGAAGCAATTCCACTACCGGATGTAAGTAGTAAAACAATTGCTAAGGCCTTTGTCACTCACATCATATTGCGACACTCTACTCCTAGGCAATTATTAACTGATAGAGCGCCGAACCTAATTTCTAAGATGTTCGCAGAAGTGTGTGAATTGCTACACATAAAGCGGCTCCTTACTACCGCCTACCATCCAGCCTGCAATGGTGTGGTGGAGAGATTTAATAAAACTCTAGTTGATATACTATCTCATTATGTCTCGCAAGATCAACGAGACTGGGACGAGTGGATCCCTTATGCCTTATTCGCATATAACACCTCCGTGCATACGTCTACTAATGACAGCCCATTTTTCCTACTATATGGGAGAGATCCAACCTACCCTTTTGATTTAGTTACAAGCCCTGCCACGGTCTCCTATGACGTAGAAGACAATTTCGCTTCGGAATTACGTCAACGAATGAGACACGCTCATCAAACAGCTCAACTATATGCCGAACAAGCCGCCGAGACGAGGCAGGAACTACACCGCCGACAAAATAAGCCACCCCTCTATAGAGTGGGAGATAGAATACTACTAAAGGAAGTCGTCACGCCTAAAGGCCTAAAGCGAAAATTAGCTCCCCGGTGGACAGGACCTTATCGTATTGTCGAAATTCTAGGACCCGTCAATTTCAAAATAGAAAATATCCAAACCAAAAGAACACTACATGTTCATGCTGACAGAATTAAACCTACAACTGCTCGTAAGGAGATTAATCTAGAAACTGATATGACGGCCGATCAGTCCAGTTTACCGCCGACACAAGAAACAGTTACGGCGGCGCCCCAAACTAATATTCCCATTGACCCTTGGGACGAATTCATCTTGACCTCTATTCCCACTCCGCAACCGGAAGAACAACCTGAATCCGAAAGTGAGAGCGGAAGTGAGAGTGAAAGTGAGAGCGAAGAACCGGAGTTAGAGAGCGAAGTTACTTCCTCTGAACCGGAAGAGCAAGAGACCACTCCTCCCTATGCCCTTCGGAGTCAAGGGCCCGTGCCCGACCAGCCGTGGGTGCTTCCGAGACCCACTCGCAGCCGCATCCCGCGTTTTATTTCCCCCGCGACCAGTCGATCGTCTTCTCTTTAACCCACAATCCTACCTCTTTTGTTCTCCTTTTTAACTTACGGTAGCGATATCTTAATTAAAACCCGTATCGTCTTGTCGGTGTCTTATTGGTCTTTCTTTTTCCCTTTCAGACCTTCATGGCCGCCCCTGGGCAAGATCCTGCCCTCACGACCCTTCTGAGTTGTCCTATTTGCTACACCGTGGTACACCCACCTGTATATCAATGCACCAACGGACATATTGTGTGCTCATCCTGTCGACAAAGAATTACTACTTGTCCCACGTGTCGGGAGACCCTCGGGCATATTAGGAGCCTGGTGGCCGAGCAAATTGCCTCTACCTTGCAACTGCCGTGTACGAACGAATCCTACGGATGTACGGCACTTTTAAAGGAGGCGGACAGGGCGACTCACGAAAACACCTGCCCTTTTCGACCAGTTGATTGCCCTTTCACCCTCCACAATTGTAACTGGAAGGGAGAGTTAACTAATGTACTCTCACACATACAACAAGAGCATAAGCAAGTGCCCCTGTTACGGCAGGCATCTCTAATTTTTATGGGTATCCCCCTTACCCGATCAACTTCGCAAATTTGGGCCACCATGCTAGCCTGGAATAACCAAACCTTTTTACTTTCCGTAACTAAACCCTCCAGCTACTCTCCTTTTTGTATTCAAGTTTTCTTACTCTCAAAGCCCCCTGAGTCTTCTACCTGTCGTTATACAATCACATTTAAACGGGGCCCTAATACACTTTGCTGGAAATCCTCTTTTATCCCGATATGGAGTCTTGCTAATCCAAGCCCCCCCCTCCCCTTAGAATTACCCTCTGATCTAGTATACTCATTCTGTGGCCATGGCAATTTTAAATTTCATTTTGAGCTTTCCACCGATTAACGAGCTCCTCTCCTTCCCCTTTCAGAATGGCGGACTCCGAGGAATGGTGGAATCCCGACCTCCCAACCACGTCGACCAATCGAGGGGAGGTCGATATTACCGCGCTTCGGGCAGCTTTAACCTTCGCCCGGATGCAACGACAAAAGGGAGCCGTGCCCGCTACTCTTATTTTGCCCCTTGGACACGAATGCCCGCCGATATTAGAGGAATCCTTCCGAGAGGAAAATCGGCTTAGTCAAGAATATTATGATCGACAGGAAGCCATAACTCCGCACGCTTCCAGGACCCCTATTTTTCAACCCCCGGCTCGAGGGCGCTCCAGACCGTCACGGGCCGCAAGATCGGCCCAGCGCCCCCACATCACTAATTAGCTATCTATATTCCTCTCCGCCACCTTTTTGCATTATACCTATATTGTAGTCTCATCACTTAATGTATCATAATACTTGTAACCGTGTAACCAGGTATGGCATATATACGCCCAATATATATAATTAATATTTTCATAAATAGGTGTACTCTCTTAATAAAATAGTGTTTTTATATTATGCCAGAATGCGTGTCCATTTTTTTTCGTTCGACGCGACCTCCGCGACTAGATAATCGACCTATCTCCGTAAACCCCTCTTTTAGCGCTCGATTTTTCCCGTTTCGACCTAACGGAACCTCATCATTTGAAAATTATCATTATTTATTCAATAAGGAAAGCTACTTCATTATAAAAGCCACGGGGATCAATTATTACTAACACCCTTTCCCTGTTACAGGGGAAGAAATACAACCCCCAGAAGGTGGATATAAAACGCACCTCAGCAACAAATTCAACATGCTTCTCCTCCATGCTTATTTCCTTCTTCAAGTTTTCCGTCTCACGACGATGATCTTGTATTCAGAACAACAGGAATTCACCAAAGGAGTTGTCTTCCTACATCGAGGGAATTTCTTAATGACCGCCAGTCACTGGACGTTGGTCACCGAACTCTCCTTCGAACATTTAGAGCGCCAAATTCAATTTATCTCCCAATCTCTGGAGTATTTAGACACGAAGCTTCAATCCCAAGAACATGTTCCTACCAAAGGCTTCGAATTGCTGCGAGCTTCATTTCTTAACCATCATAAAGAATATCAAGAGCTCGCCACTTTAATCACATTGCCTTTAATCCCAAAAACCAAGCGAGGTTTAATAGACGGCGGAGGAAAAATTCTAAAATTCCTCTTCGGAACAGCTACTTCCGAAGATATTACAACCTTAAATGCCGAAATCTCTAACATCAATGACCAAAACGAGAGAATTATTCATTTACTGCGCTCACAAGCCACCTTATTGAATGATACTCTAAATATCAGCAAAAATAATCGACACCAAATCTACGTGTTATTCAAACGACAAGAATCATTTAAAGAGTTATTAAATCGCTATAGTTACGAACTTGCGTTTGAAATAATTAGTCGGATACTCGAATTCTCTATTCAAGAGTTCCATCTCCAACTAGTAGCCTTACGAGAAGCGATTGATATACTAGAAAAAGGTCAACTAAGCACCTATTTCGTATCACGAGAAATCATGTTACGTACCCTCCGAGACATTCAACTACAGCTTCCGGAAGGTTACGCAATGGTCGAACCTATAAGACCTGACACGCTATTTAAATACTACCAGTGGATTACCACCCTGGCTGTAGCAGTACCTGGCAAGTTGAGAATCTTTGCTAAGATCCCATTAATCACCCCTAGTGGATACTTCGATATGTACGAAATTATCAAATTTCCTACATACATACCTGATCTAAATACATTCGTCCAAATCCAGACTAATTATCCTATAGTCGCCTTATCCATGGACAGACAGTCCTATATGTTATTACAACACTATGAATTAATAATTTGCAAAATGGATCACTTTCCTATTTGTTCCGTAGACGGACCTATTCAGCGTTTCCCTCAACAAAGTTGTGAATATGCACTATTTAGTGGCAACGAAGTCGCGGTCAAAGACCTTTGTACCCGTCAAATCGTTCCACAATTTCCGCCAATTTTTAAGAGGATTGATCACACTAGGATCATGGATTTATTCTATTCCAAATCCTCTCACCCTAACTATTAGATGTCCCACTCGACATCAACAATCTCCATTTTCATCCACTACTCATAAATTAAACAAAACGGGAATACTCCATCTCCCAAACGCATGCACCGGCTATGTACCTGGATTCGTCCTTACTTCGCCGTTCCGAATGCAGACCACCATACAATTGGAGATAGCACAACAATTAATAGTGCCACAACTAGAACAAATCGTCAACAAATCTGAGATCCTGTTGCTGCAAAAACGCCTTAAGGATCCTGACCTCCCGAAACTCACATCGGACTACGATATTCGATTAGCAGACCGTTCTTTGAACAACGTCCAATACGACCTAAATCACCTGTTACGGGAGCCAACAAAATCATCTCCCATAACTTACCCATCTTTAATAATAACCATTATTGCTGGTTGTCTAGGCGCTATCCTCACGGGACTTTGTTTATGTTATAGTTATCGCAATTACTCACGATGCAAGAAGTACTCAAGATGCAAGAAGACCCGTGCGACTAGTCACCAACCTCCACCGGAAGAGGAACACGAAGAAACCGCCTTCAACGGAGACGGAAGTCCGCCTTCACCTAGTGCACAACCGGGCACTTCTCACGAAGAAAACCCCCGAGGCAACCCGACTCCACGAAAACAAAAATCTATTGTTCAATCCTATTAACAAGGTCATCCCCACACCGCCATTTTCCCTTTTATTCCTCATTTTAACGTACTAACGTTTATACCTATATTCATAGATTTGTCGCGAACGATTCTAATATTTAGTTCGTATCCTAGAATTGTAGATTAACTCTCTTTAACGGGATTTTTTTTTTCTCATACTAACCTAGATATATATTGAATCTTATTTTAACGAGAGAGAGAGTAAAATAACCTTTTTATGTAACCTTGCATACCTCTATCCGGAATTCAAGGATTCATAACTCAAAAAAATGACTTATTATTAACATTTATTTTAAATCCAAGAACAGTGTCTTCATCACCTTTACCGAAGATGGCTGACTCACGCAACTTTACACCCGATCCACCAAATTAAAAACTATCCACCCGAATTTAATTTATCCACGTGGACGGACAACTCTATCAACTTACCTACGATTCTTGCCCATCCAGAACAATTTATATCCAAGCATCCAAGATTGTGATAGTGTACTACACACCACCCAATTCCAGCGAACAAAGAAATTCCACCAAACAGTCTCAACTCATGTGAACTTTGAACTGCAGTCTCGACCCTAGGTCAACGATGACGTCATCCACCCACCCAACCACTTCCAAGAACTCCAGACGCTCGCCTCTCCTAACCTCGAGTAATAAATATTGTCACGCGTCTAAAACGCGTCGGGATATATATTTTGTAAACAACTTTGATATTATGTATTATCGCAATGATGTCACCTATTAACCTAATCCTTTCCGAGAGAGAGTAATATATCAATCTAAATTGTAAACATACCTCTAACCCCCCTGCTTATGAATCAAATCTTTTAAAATCACACTAACTAAGTGATGATTTTAAAGAAAGCATGGAGTGAATGTGAAATCTGGAAGTTAAAAACCTAGAAATTTCTGAATTTGTTCACTCCAGTTATAAACGACTTAATCAACAACATTCCATACCCGGGAAATTGTTGACCCTCGAATGGCAACGATTGTCCCCTAACTATCAACAAACCGTTATTCCTTCGGAGCAGGTAGATCATCTTGCACGATGGTTTATAGTTAGCGTCCGAACTAGTCGTTTATTTAATATCCCGGGAACACCTCTGGCCCTAATAGTGATTCGTTTTCGATCACGTGACAAGTTTTCCCATCAAAAACTTATAAAAGACGCTTCCTTCCCCCCCTAAGGGGCTCCTTCGTCTCGCTTTTACGACGTGCACTACGCCATCCGCCGGACTCTCAAAAAGTTTCTAAGTTCTTTAAGTGCCACTGCCCTGCCTACGGAAAAACAAGCTCTACGTGCCATCGGCCCATTACCGGATTCTCCATCAGCCAAACTTTATCGTCACTTCTGATTCCGTCTATTACGGACTTGTTAAGAGGTATGAAAAATAATTGTAAACTCTCTCTCTCCGGCCCCTTTTGTATACGAGGGTAGAAGTGTACTTTAGTTCGTTTAGCTTTCATTAAATTTTGTTTTTGTTATAAAATGGTGTCTTTCTTGACTGTCGGCTTCGCCTTATCGTCGACCCCATCCTTCCTCCTCCTCCACTCGCGTAACGCGTAACGCGCCGTCGACGTAACAGCCATCCTTGACAAGTGAGTCACGGGAAAAAGAGGTACGACTCCCTCTTACCTCCCCGAGATCTCACACATTGGTGACAATCGAGTGGGTTTTCGACTTATTCGGCAACCCCCCCGATTTCACATAGTTGTACTCATATAAATATTTTCTGTAAAAGTTGGTTTCAAAGATGGTTTAAAAGTTGGTTTCAAAATTGGTCTCAAAGAAAATATGTACAAAGTTTATGTGAAAAAATTTATATTTCTCATTATGTGTTGATGTTTGTTATTCTCTGTTACTTTCGTAACTGTGCTTTATTTTTCATTAACAAAGTGCACCATTTTAGATTTGTATTGTTGATTATATAATAAATGTTACTGATAACAATATCTGAGAAAAAGAAAATGGCATCCAAAATTATTTATTCAAAGTAGACACTTTTTTTTAGCTCTTTCCGATCTTTGTGCTCTAACAGGAACTCTTTTAGCAAGCCAATTATGAGTTCGGCCAGACCCACAATGGGACGGCCGGGTGTTGAGGGACAGGGCCCGACATATCCGTATGGACCACCATCCGAAAAATGTCTGAAGCTTTTTCGACTTGTCCGGATTCGATTCAGGGTCATCCAGAGCGGCAGACTTCCAACTTGACTACTAGGCCATCCGGCCATTTAAAGTAGGCTATATGTTTAGCAATGTCATACAGCTATAGTAGTTTCTATCACGCTATAACAATAATTAATAATCCCGTAAATACTAACAAAAATAAAATATTAAATATAGATACAATATAAAATTCGGAAATTTTTCACTTCATTAGATGAATTGAAATTGACGATTATGAAAAAATTCTGAAAATAAAAGTATAGTTAGGCTGTGTTTGTGCAGACGCGAGAAGAGGGGAAAACTGACAAAAGAGAACTTTTGCAATTAAATTCGAATTCGCGATTCCATTTAAGCAGAAAACGGAAATGGAGTTCTCGCGCGTTAAACTATCTTGCGTATTTTTCTTTCCTATACTGAGTTGTCACAGGGGCAGTAGTTCAGCAGCATCGTTTCCACACAACGTCAATAAAATGTCGACAACAAAACATGCTAGCAATCAGTGAAAGATAAAGAAAATGACTCTGGAATGCGTTAAAAAAAATAGAAAAGCCATAAATAAAACGGAAATGTTAATATGGTAATTTCGTTTATTTTTCGTTACATTTTCCTTTAATTTTATTTCGTTATAAAATTTATCGGACTTATCCTTCCCACTTTTGCATGAACGCAACTAGTGGGAAAATAAGAGAACTCCGAGGGTGCTCCGAGGGTACTTTTCGTTTCAGATGGATCGATCTGTAAAAGCGGATCAAACTTTGTCACGTGATACAGATCGCTTCTATCATCTTTTTTAGTTGGCGGAAACTTTACAAGTACGATCGAATCGTATTTACTTCGTAAGTAAAATTGCCCACAAAACGGCAAATGGATGCCTCTCCTCATTTTGCCATTTTGTTAACAATTTTATTCACTTTGCCTGCAGTCTTGCAAAATTGTCTCTAAATACAGGGGCATAATGGGGTCCCACATTTACTAGGTGAATTTAAAAAAAAGTACAAGAATATGGAAAAAACTTTTTATTTATTGAAATAACATGTAAGAAAGTTATTTTTTGCTTAGGTTTTAAAAATGATGTCCAATTGTTGGCCTTTACGGGCGATGCACATTTGGAGCCGTTCCTTGAAGTTTTCTTCAACTCTCACCAGCATATCTAGAGGAATTTTGGCAATTTCCTTATGAATGACCTCCTTTAGTTCTTGTAGGGTTCTCTGCCTTGAGATACCCCATAAAAAATGTCACAGGAGCTCAAATTATGGGAGCGAATGACGGCTTCTCGTAAAGAGATTAGTCGACCGTAAAAGGTCTCGGTCAAAATGACGCAAGAACAGTTCGTATGGGCTGTGGCTCCATCCTGTTAAAACCAAAAGCCACCTGTATCGTATTCTTTCATTTTGGGGCGCAAAACATTTCCAGCATGTCGCAGTATCGGTTGGAAGTCACAGTAACAGTGACGCCATCCTCTTCAAAAAAGCCCCATGATGCCTACAGAAGACAAAGCACACCAAACGGTGACTTTCAGGCTGTGACAAGGTCGTTGGTGGAGTTCTCGAAGGTTTCCAGCAGCCCAATAACGAAATTTCTGCTTGTACACCGTGCCAGACAGATGAAAATGCGCTTCGTCGCTACTCCACACAATACCTCTAGGAGGCACAGCTGTAAAGATTTAACGACATCATTTTTAAAACCTAAACAGAAATAACTTTCTTACATGAACTTTGAATAAATAAAAAGTTTCTTCCATATTCTTGTACCGTTTTTTAAAAAATTCATCTCCATTATGCCCCACCCTGTACTTATTTTTTCATCTCAGTTTATCAGATATTTTAAAATGTTGTTTTTACTTTCCATTCATAAATTTTAAATATTTTTTATTCTCGACAGTTAAACTCAAGCATATAGTTGAAAGAAAAGAAATATGTTTAACTATGGAGGTCGCCATCTTTAATTTTTTTAATTCGATCCAAACGATTATACACTCCGCTTATATTATTTTGATCGCGATCTAGTTGATTCTAGATTCGTTTGTATACACGATTTGAACGATCGGGGTAATCTTGGATTATTTTGATTCCAAAAGCATATGCATCCCTATAGGTGCTCACTTGGTTTCCTTCTGTTTTTCTCTTTCTTTTTGTATTTTCTCGTCTGCATAAACACAGTCTTAGACACAATTCAAGATCAGTTTGGAGGGAAATTTTTATTAAGGGATAAACATTTTGCTAAAATGACAAACAACGTTTAACTTATTCTTGGTGATTTATTAATTAAAATGGTGATTTTATCAACAAGATAAACTTGAACCGTTCCAGTTTTTGAAAGATTAAATACAGTACAATGATTTTAATTGTATTAACATGAATTAATTGATAATGCATACTATTAATCTGGTGACATTTAATTGTGAATATGTTTTATATGATTTTAAATACAGCAGATTATCCGACTTAATTGGGGAATGGGGTTGGTCGGATAACTGAAAAAACGGATAACCGAAAAGTATAAAAAAATACATTATCAGTATAGTACAGGGGTAGCGAACCTATGGCACGCGTGCCCAAAGTGGCACGTAAGAGAAATCATCCGGCACGTAATGTATCATACGATTTCTGTCTTTTTCAATCATCCTTTCTGTTTATCTCCTGATCATTTTTTTTCAATCAGATTTTTTTACATTTATTCGAATTAAAGCGTATTCGATTAATTTCTTTAAATATCATTATTCGAAGTCTAATACATTGGCACGCATTAACATCTTTAAAGCTAAGTATGCTTACAATATGGCACGCGGACTCAAAAAAGTTCGCCATCCCTGGTATAGTATATCCCATGTAATTAGTATATTAGTATATCGCTATTAACCTACTTCACGTTGATTTTTCATCGATGTTAAGCCTAACAAAAATTTTTTTTTAAAATAATAATCGTCGCTATTGTATCGTTAAAAATTATTTCTTCATTTTGCACAAAATAAATATAGTACTGTATATTGAAACATACAGTATAAAACAAATATATATATATATATATATATATATATTCGGGTTACATATTTTACATAAAGGGTATACCACATAAAGTAGGCCTATACATTAAAAAAAAAATCCAAAATTTTCTTTTGCTTCACAGCTGACACTCGGTTTTTTGCCGCTAAATCTCGCACACGTTTTAAAAACAGCAATTGGATAACGTCGTTAAACAAAATTAAGCCTCGTTTAAATACTGGCCTCCCTTTCAAGATCGAGCCAGTGTTGCTAGCTAAAACACGCAAAAATTTAGCAAAAATAATATTAAAGTAGCCAAGACATAGCCAAATATTACAGCGCCACATCATTAGCGGACATTTGAATTTGCCGACTAGAACGCGGTCGGTTAACCGATAAGTCTGTTAATCGGGGGTCGGATAGGGGAGAGCGGAGTACAAGTTCCGTTTTTTAATCAACCTTATATTTTGTTAAGGAAACATAATTCTAGCACAAGTATTAAGAGATTAAAATTTAGTAATATATCTAACTTTGCTATAAATGCAGTTTTTGGGGTTGATTTTTTGTAAGTTTTTTATAATTAATAATACAAGACCTAAAGTCGGAAAGTAACAACTTACCCCGGTTCGGGGCTAGTTGTTAACAGGGTGGGGCAAGTTGTTACAAGATCTATGAAAAGTGTAATATGTTAAAAAAACAATAATTTATTTAACTAAGTATGTATTTAAAGACTCATCAATAATATCTTATCAATAATTAGTTGCTTTTCTTAAATTTATTATAAAGAAAACATTTTTACGTTTCAACATTTATAACTTTAAAAGAAAAGGGGAGAAAGGAACATCCTTTCCAAGTTCTTGTATAACACCAGAAGTTGCAGGCAAATTTACAACTCCTGATGACCCTGGCTGATCCAAGATTTGTCTTTCGTCAGTAAAGCTTACATTTAACAAATACTCTGCTAACTTGTTTTCCTGTTCTTCAATAAAAACCAATCTTACTTTTTTGTAGCCAATCACAGCGTTTTCTACTCCAGATTTCAACTTCTTTACAAATCTATATAACGTCATATGACAAATATCTAATTCTCTGGCAACAGTTTTTATTTTTTAACCATCTTTAATAACTGCATCTGCAGCTCTTTGCATCAACTCCTGAGATACAGAACCCCGTGTTGTTTTTCGAATATAAGTCCGCATACTGCAAAAGGAAAAAAACACTATTTTTACTGCATTACCGGTACAGATGAACTGGGGCAAGTTGTTCCAAGGTCGCAACGTGCCCCCAAAGAAGGGAACATTTAGCCCCGATAGCACATGGGTTCAAAACAGCAACTACTAGATTAGGTTACGAGACACATACAGTTTTAGCGTAGTATATCAAGATACTCGATATATTTTTGAATAAAAACACCAAACAACTAATCGCTAATTATTTAAATTCGCCAGATATACCAAAAATATCAAACACGAAAATATTTACTTATGTGGATCAGCGACGTACAGGCTCTATTTCCAATGTACCGGACGTCACTGGCCTGATTTAGATAGCTGCCGTCGGTGCGCAGAAACGTTCGATTTCATGACATATTTACTAATTATATATATATTTTTTCCTTGTGGAGCTATTTCAATCGGAACAACTTACCCCGGGAACTTTTAGCCACGCTCTCCCCTAAACGATGCTCTACTGTATTTATAAATTTTATTATTTACACGCACTTTAAAATCGTAACAATTTTATATTTTAATTTTAAATTAAAATATAAATTTAGTAAGTTATACAAAAAAAGTGACAGTAGTTACATAAGTTATTTTTACATTTCACTATACACAATAACACAATATATCTAATAAAAAATGTCTACTTTTGAAACGTTTCGATTTCAAGCGAAAGCTATAAACGCTATAAAACGATACAAAGTGCTGTGACTTGTTAAACAACTTGAGTGTACTTTATGTCTATTGAAAATTATACTAAAATGTGCGAAAGACGTCTCTAACTACATTCTATAAGTTTTAATGCTTTATAAGATACACTACTTTTACTATAAACTTAATTTCAATGATTAATTTTTTCTTTGAAATTACATATTTAATACTAGGAATAATGTCATCAGGTCGCACTTTTTCATAAACATTTATATTACCAACATCAAACTTATATACAGATATTTTTCTTATAAAATACAAATGTTAGAGACATAGTAAAGTTCAAAAAGTCGTCCGATGTGTTCACTATTGGCGACCGACCCGGTGCGCCAATAACATCCGATGAAGTTCTGTGTGTCCTGTTGGAAAACACCGTTGCTCAGGTCCGTCGGGAAGACACCTTGCGAATCTTTCGACACCTGAAGGGTCCACTCGGGTTCAAACGATCGTAGAAACTTCTCTCGCCAACCGTCCGGATGGCGTAACGTGGGCGAATTCCTGTCCGAATGGCGTAACGAGACGAACTAACTTCACCACCTGCGTCTCTCTCCCCTTTTTCCCCCATTCCGAGCGCCAACTCCCCTCTTCCCGCCTCGACCTTTGCCCTCCACACACGTGGCCACGGGTCGGATGACCACCCGGTGTTTACCCGTTCACATTCCATCAGTCTTTTTCTCCACCGTCTTCTTGTCACGTTGATCGTTACCAGACTTACAGGGAAGGGCGGGAATCATGTTTACTCGATTCAACCCCGACAGACATCAATAACTTCATGTTCACAAAATGGTTAGGCACATTTTGGTTTCTCTTGTTCCACGCTTCTCAAATTCAACAGGCTCGAATATATTGAATGTATACAATTAGCCATCTGTAAATAGATATAACATTCATCTTACAAAAATTTTATCCAAATTTTGAAGATTGTAAGTTAGATTCTCATTTTACTTTTACATCAAACATAGAAATATCTTGTTGTGACATCGTCACAATGCCGGCTGCAATTTTTAATCATATTTTAATTTAAATAAATATAACTTTTGACGCTGAATCTGAAACTGTGTTTACTTTTTCTTTAAGATGAAGTTATTTTTGACGTGACTTTTTTTTTATCACAGAAAATGCGTGATCACGTGAATATCGTACACCTTACAATGTCGAGTGATATATTACTGATCTCAATTTATCGTAAGGATCGATTTTAAAACAAATTTATCGCTCTATTTAGTGAGGTTAAAATTTTGAATTAAAATCACATGAATTCCGGTTCAGACAGGAAGTTCCTATATATTTAATCGGGACCGGTAACCTTTAACCTTTCTTTATCTGATTTCGATTTTCATCTATGCAGTTCTGTTTTCGAGATTAAAAACAAACGGACGACAATAGTAATGTATAGGTCTACAATTTGAAAATTGCAGCCTAATAAATTGTTTAGGTCTATAGTGTTTACAATGCATATAATAATAACCATATTACATGTGTGACGTGGACTTTCTAGAGAAAATCAAAGACCCTGAACAGATGAGGAAAATTTAAATATGAAAAGTAATGGGCCAACTTGGTACAGATGCCAGAAGTTAACTGTACACTGTACCAAGTTAACCGCACTCTCCCCTATACCAAACCTACGTTTGACACAACGAATGATGCTGTTCTGTCGTCTAAAGCAGCGACGTCGTAGTTGGTGGTAAGATTAGGGTTTACAAGTTTAAGGAGACCTTTCGAAGTATCCGTCACGGATCCGAATGATATTAGCGAGGTTGAGGCCGAAGTTTTAAACGCGAAAACGTGTACGTCGGACGTTCAGCGCTGCTTTCATGTAAGCCTAAAAGTTTGACAATGGTGTTTGGAATGTGAAATATCGAGCATGATTCCACTGACTTTCAACCTCGCTATTGTGTGTTTGGATAAATCTCGATAGTACTCAAATAATTAATTAATAATAATAGTATGACAAAAAGCATAATATCAATTCAAAAGAAAAATAGATATAATATTAACTTTTTAAACCACATTGTTCAAGGATTGACTGATGTTATACACAATAGATTTCGTTTGACCAATACACGATAGATGATGTCATATTCATTTGTGTAGGAACAGGGTTTACCAGAATGTTGGAGTATAATTGTAACTTGCTATATTGTATCATTAGAACACTGTTGAAGTTTGCAATACATTAAAGTATAAGGTAACACTGTTGTTATAATTTTAAATTATGTAATATTTAATTATCGTGTGTATTTAACATAATATCGTTTAACATAGTATCGAATGTGACCCCAATTGTATCGATGGAATGCCTAAAAACATATGGAAATACTTTATCTAAAAGTATGATATTATAATTTGTTTTATATTACTTAAATGTGTTTCTGTTAATAAGTATTCACTTTAAAATACAGTATATTTTTAGTATTCACTAATACGTGGTGTCTTTCATATTAGACCTAATGGCTGAAGAGGGGGGGGTAAATTAATGTCTCTCCCGAAATGCATCTTGAAATATTATAAAACTGTAGAATTTATGTTTTATTAATGAAATAAATAATAATACACTACGATTTAAAAGCCTTAACATTGGTGTTATAGAATTAATAACAAAAATGCGTTTCACCGAGCAAAATAAATGTATTCATTAAATGACCTTTTAATAAAATATAAATTAGTTCTTTCCAACATGAAAAAGATTTGAAACGATATTTAAACTGTAGCAATATAAGGAATAATTAAAAATTTTCAGCTACACTTCTATTATCGTGTGTATTTTAAATTTTTAACTAATTGTCCAGTTAACAATGTGATTTAATAATACTAAGTAACTATATCTGAAGACTTCGTAACTGAATCTGAACACTAATATTGTTAAGTTGATTCGATCGTTACGAAAAATTATATAAAACAGTATTCTGATTAACGATTTATAAATTAACAAGAAAAATATAATATTGATGTTACTTTAAATATTTTACCTTGATTGGAAATTTCTTGGTTACATTGAAATAATCTTTCAAAGAAATAAGCAACGAAGCCTTTCCGAATCTCTTCATAAAATTCAAAATCTGAAACGAAATTTATATATGAGAAATGTATTTTAGAAATTATTAAAATAAACTATTCAGAAAATAATTAAATCCAGTACATAAAATATTCGTTACTTGATGATATTGTAATAGGAATTCTTACTATTAGCTTCTGCTCTAATGTCAGATTACAATCAGCAAATTTTCCTATATCCTGGAAATTGTTTTGCATCTAAAAATGAACCATAAATTAATACGAATGTAAAGTCAATAAAGAATGGTGTAATGACTTAATACTTACAGCAGCAGTACATCGGGACAATAAATACGCAACAATGAGGCATCCTATACATAAAGCTAAGGCAACAATTAAGAAAACAAGTGTCAAAGCATAATTCATTTTTATGAATAATAAACTGTAAATAGCTAAGCATGTTTCCAGCAATATAGAAAAATAATTAACGAAATACGATAAATTGTGAGCGTTGTTCACATGGTTAGTAAAAGTCCAAAGTTGATCATGAGAAATTATTATGGATTCTATTTCATAAGATAAGTGTCTGTTATTTCTTTGAAGTAACGAATGTTGTTTCGATAAATGAATAAATGAGGTGATTATTGTGTAAATAATTATTCCAATAATTATACAATTGTAAATGAATCCTACTATGCCATAAACTGTGCCAATTCCTGTTTGTATATTGCAAAATAAAACTTTATAAAACGAGTAATATCCTGTTTGAAAAGCATTATATATTGTAAAAGCAATTATGGTTTGCATTGTTATTATCATAATGCAACAGGAAGCAATCTGAAATATGGAAACAATATTTATAATACGACTGAAATGCTCTTTTTCTGAATTAGGAAAGTTTCTTAATTTAATTGTTGAGTTAAATTTATTTCTATACACAGAACTGCTTATCATCACACACATAAATATAAAAATAATGAAAAATAATTTGACAATTATAGCTTCGTCTCCAAATAGGTTGAATGAACTAAGACAAGGAATATTTTCGTTGAGAATTGGAATAAGAGAAATAGTTATTCCAGAGAGATAAGCCCATAAAACATATTCCACTAATTCAAAATAAAAAGATTTTAAAAATTTATTTAGAAAAATGGCCCTACTTGAATATTGACAGTTGCATTCAAAAAAAAGGATCCACACCAAAGACTAAAGCGGTCGACAGACACGGTTGAAGTAAACATCTCAAGCACAATTCAGTTTGTTCTTCCATCTTCTATCTGCCAAGAATTAAGAATATTATATTATTTCTGCCAGTTAGCTAATTAATACTTCCTTGATAAAATTTCGTTACAATAAGCTGAAGCCTTGTTTCTACACCGATTTCTTGAGATGCAGATACGATTATGTAAAGCTATTAATCGAAATGTCAGTTTTCTGTGCAATATTTCATAAGCTATTTCATAAAAGTATTAAATTTATAGATCAAAAGCAGACATACTTAATAAAGATATTTATTATACCTTAGTAAATATTGAATGTAAATTTGAATGTAGTGTCACAATTTATTGCTTAAATCCGAATATAATTACAAAAATATTATCCAAGGTAAACTTACATGCAATTTAATTAGAAACCATTTAATAATGTCAAGAATATAAATGATTATAACATCCATAATATAGAAAATTCTTATATAAATTACAACGTTTTGTATAATGCATCATGTTGCATGTAGGATTAATAACTTGGTATTAGACAGAGTAGTAAATTTATGGAAATTCGATACGGATAATAACTGCTTCATAAAATACAAGTGGCTTCGGAGGAAAGAGATTGTTTCATATGACAAATTGCATTTTGGACGGATATTGCTTTCCTGTTTTAATGATAAAGGTTATTAGTTTAACAATGAAAACCAAAACTAATTATGAATATTTGTTCATAAATATGAAGAAATATTCGAAAATTAGCATAAGAATAGAAATTTTGGAATTTTCACACCACTGGAACACAAGACTGCGCCTTGGGTTCGATATTTTATTGCTCCTTTTTAACCTAGATGTATATTATAAAAGCATACAAGGTGTGTTCCATAAGTAATGCAACCAAATTCATAAAAAATCATTTATTGAATGTATTCTTACAATTAGTCAAAAATCTTCAAAATAGCACCCTTCTGCATCAATACACTTGCGAAGGCGATTTTTCCAGCCTGGAAGGCATTCTGCAAGGCCTTCTCCGGAATGTCCTTTAGAGCCGATGTAACATAAGCCAGGGATGGGCAACCTTTTTCTATGTAAGGGCCACATTTGAAACTTCTGAATTAACGCGGGCCGCACATAAGAAAAAAATAAAAAATACGGGTAAATCACAAATATTTATTCATAAATTAACATAGGTATACTGTACTTAATGTGACTGCTGGAATTGATGCGAATGTAATATATCAGATATATTTGGCTGAATATTTGTCATTGCTAATTTTAAATTATTTTTTAGATGAGAGTCTGTTAGCCGATTTCTTGTTTTACTTTTCACTAAATTCATTGCAGAAAAAAACTGTTCGCATACGTAAGTTGTACAAAATAAGGACAGAATTTTTGCCGCATACTTTCTTAAGTTAGGAAATTGATTTTCTTTGATAAAAGTTTTATAAAAATCTACCAAATTTTTTTCTTTAAAAGTATCTTTCAAATCTAAATTACTTTGCAAGTCTATTAACTCCAATTGAAGTTCATTTGGTACGTTTTCTATGTTTACTGAAAAAGGTGCCGTAATTATTCGTATTTCGTTTTCTCGGCTAAGAAATTTTTCGAATCTATTTTTAAATTCTTGTTCTAGTTCTTCGACTTTCTCTGCATATTTAAAATAATTTTTAGGTTCGGTGCGTTCTAATAAAGTGGGGAAAAAGTGACAATTTTTGTTACGCAATTGCGTGCTCCATAATTTGAGCTTGGATATAAATGCTTTTATAAAGGTTATAAATTCAGATATGATAAGATTTTTTCCTTGCATTTTTATATTTAATTCTGACAAATGCATTGTAATATCGACAAAAAACGCAAGATCTGTCAGCCATTCGCAGTCTGAAAGTTCTTTAACAGGTTTTCCTTTCATTTCCATAAATAATTTTATTTCTGGTAAGAGATTGTAAAATCTTTGTAAAACTGAAGATTTGCTTAACCATCTGACGTCAGTAAAATAAACAACGTCATTATTTTCAGCATCAATATCAGACAAAAATTCTTTAAATTGACGATGGTTCAATGCACGACCTCTCAGAAAGTTCACTGTGGATACTACTATATCCATAACATGTTCCATATTAATTTTCTTAGCGCATAAATTCTCCACGTGCAAAACACAATGGCAAATAAATAAATCATTTGGATTTTCGTTTTGTGCTAATTTATTCGAGAGAATACCAATTAAACCGCGTCGCTCTCCTCTGAAAGACTGGGCGCCATCAGTTGTAATTCCACTCAGTTTTAATAGTGAGAGTTCATTTTTATCTAAGGTTTTTTCTAAAGCCCCGTACATAATTTCTCCTGTAGTATTTCCTTTTAGCCCAACTAAATCTAAAAATTCTTCAGTAATGTTTAATTCTGAATCAACGCCTCGAATGAAAATTGCAAGTTGAACCGTATCTGTTATGTCGGTGGATTCATCCAAACAAATGGAAAAATATTCAAAGGCTTTTACTCGTTTTTTTAATGATTCGTCAACATTATCTGCCATTTCATCGATTCTTCTCGCAACTGTTCGTCGAGATAAACTAATATTAGAAAAAATCTTCTTCTGATCAGGACATATAATTTCAACTGCTTTTTCAATACATTGCTTTATAAACATTCCATCAGAATAACAATGAAGAGTTTTTGCCAATAGATTACAAATTTCATAACTGGCTTTTGTAACGGATTCAGATTCATTATTTGTTTTCATTAAGAATGCTTGCTGGGAGGTTACGGCTTTCATCAGTTTTTCCACTTTCTGTTTTCTTAAGTCTCCAGTAAACTGGTCGTATTTATTGGAATGTTTAGTGGTGTAATGCCTTTTAACGTTATATTCCTTAAAAACTGCAATACTTTCCGAACAAATTAAACAAACAAGATTTTTTTCATAATGAATGAAAAAGTAATCATATTTCCACGACTCATTATAAATTCGATTTTCATCTTCAATTTTTCTTTTCTTTCCTGTTGACATCTATAAATTGAGGATAAATAAAATGAATAAAATACTGCACTAATAAATATAGTAAAAGCTCGATGTAACAAACTACTATGGAATTGAAGATATTGGTTCATCACAATGAAAGTCCATTTTATCGCGATAACTCATTACTACGGACTCGTCCGTTATATCGAACAGTATATTATTATATAGTAGAATCACGTTAGAACGGGATCTTGATTAAATTGATTTTCAACTTTAGACTAATTACCACCTGTATCAAAATTGTCTACATAAAAAAAAATATTGTTAGATTAAAGCAAAAAACGAAGAGTAAAAACGGCTACTACTGCTGTACTTTTCTTAATTTAAAATGTTACCCTATTACGCAGCCTAAATTATATCAGACAAAGTAAAAGACTTTTTAGTTTTAGTAGAACTGTCATATTTAAGAAAAGTCTGTTATTTTTCTCTCTCTATCGAAATGTCTGAAGTTGTCTATTTATTCCCAGACATTTCTTTACCAACTTCATCTTGATATTTTCCATCTTAAATCTAACGAAATATATCTATTTTTTGTATTAAATCTAAAGCTTATCGTCTTCTTTTATGATCCATATCTTCGCTTTACAAACAATTGAAATCCACGACGCATCACTCATGGCGAAATGAAACCAAAACTGAACAATGCTGGGCTGCAATTTTTAATCACATTTTTAATTAATCTAATTTTTAAGGTATATGTTCTCCGCCTCAAATTAGTAGTGCCAGTCATTTATCTAACTCCTTTCGGGGGAAATTTTTGAATTGAAATAACGTGACTTCGGTTTTGAACCGGAAGTTCGTAAATAGTTAATTGGGGCCTCCTGCCCCTAGTTTAAGGAAAGACAGACGGACGACAGTGGGAATTTATAGATTTGCAAATTTTTCAAGTTGCAGTCCAAAAACAAGTCGATCAGAAAACGAAACCAAAACTGCATGTAAGGTGAAAATCTACACCGAAAAAATAATTAAAATAAACTTTATATTAATTTTGCGTTTACTTTTGTCAAATAAAATGAATAAAACTACGACTATGGGGAAATAACTAGTCACTTCTCGACTTACGACGGGATTCGGTTCCGCAACTTCGGACGAGGTGATCGTAACTCGAGAAGTGACTGTAAAACAATGACTTGACTAAATGAAACGGCGACTAAAAAGTCCGTAAGAACCATGGTCTGCGAGGACTAAAAAATAATCCGAAGTAGCAGGAGTCCGTTACAAGGAATGAGTTTTTTTTTTTTTTTTAATAATTTTCTTTTACTTTTGGCCAGACCGACATCAGCAACCGTTTGTTATATCGAGCTTTTATTGTACAAAACCACGTGCGAACCTCAAGGACAGTTTTAGCATTGAAAATAATGCAAAGTTGAAACGTTTTCATATGTGGGTTTTGTATTTTATTACTGTCCAGTTCTAAGTCTAAATTGTTCTTAAAATATTAATAATTCTCTAGTTCAAACATTTTTAATTTCAATTTTGGAAATTAATAGTAACATTTATTATTAAACAGAAATTCTAACTTGGATATTTAAAATTCGAAATTCCACATTAAAAATTCTATTTTCGTAAAATTTCAAATATTTAACATACCTTTTTCTATAATTCGGACAAACCACAGTAGATTAATAGTAAAAATGTAGAAAATACCAAAAAATTAAATGCAACGATACAAAGCGTTGGTAAAACTTTACAGCTCAATATGAAGTATCGTGTGAAGTCGGGTTAAATTACCAGATACCTTGCAATTAGAGTTGGCCCTCGGATTGGTTTATTTTTGCGTCTTTAAGGGGCAATAGAATTGTTTACGAATGCATATTACTCCCTCGAGCTTCATTTAGTCTTGAAAAAGGGTCAAGCGCGTATGGATAGTCAACAAAAGTACACGTGCATTTGTAAACAATTGTAGCACCCCTTAAAAACGCAAAAATGAATCAACCCAAGGGCCGTCTCTAGCTGTGTCGAATATATATACGAAGCGGGTTCTTGGTATTTAGTACGATTACAGACGAGTAGATGTTAGTATTTTAAATTTTTATTTTATAGACCGTTATATTGTTTTGTAATATTTTGTGCGACGCGGGCCGCACAATATACTAACGGGGGCCGCATTTGGCCCGGGGGCCGCAGGTTGCCCATCCCTGACATAAGCCTTGATGTTTTCAATCGTGTCCCAATGTTTTCCTTTCAAGGCCCATTTTAAATGAAGAAACAAAAAAAAAGTCAGCGGGAGCCAGGTTAGGACTGTAGGGAGGAGAGGGAACCAATGGGGTGTGGGTCCTGGCCAGGAAATCATTGACAACAAAAGCACTTTGGCTTCGCACATTGTCGTGATGAAATTTCCACACGTCCTTGATGTCGCTTTGGCAGTGTGCGACCCTCCTTTTCATTCTTTTGAGCACTTCCAAGTAAAAAACTGCGTTCACAGTGGTCCCGGCAGGTACGAATTCGTGGTGGATAATGCCTCTGACGTCAAAGAAGACAATGAGCACGATTTTGATCCTGGACTTGCTCATGCATGCCTTTTTGGAGCGGGGTGATGCTGAGGTGTGCCACTCCAAACTCTGCCTTTTTGTCTCAGGGTCATACTCAAAGATCCATGACTCATCACCAGTGATGACTGAGTTTTAAAAATTTGAATCATTTTCACACATTTCCAAGAGCTCTTGCACCAGAGCATTTACATGTCCTTTTGTTCGTCGGTCAACACTTTTGGGAACAGTTTGACGCACACCTTTTTCATGTTTAAATCTTTAGTCACAATGCGATAAATGGTTGTTTTCATCATGTTTAGAGTGTCTGCTATCAATTGAAGGTGCAACCGTTGGTCAGAGTTCAAGCAATTATGCACATGTGTCACATTTTCATCGATTCGGGAGGTTGATGGACATCCATTGCGAGGTTCGTCGGTGACCTCCTCTCAGCCATCTTTGAACGACTTCTTCCATCGGAAAACTTGTGATTTGGACAAGTAATCATTCCAAAAGGCCTACTGAATTAATGTAAAGGTTTTGATGGCGGACTTTCCAAGTTTAATGCAAAATTTGATAGCGTAACGTTGCTCCACAAAATGATCCATCGCGTCGTGTTACATTAACTCAAAACAGGGTTCACGGGAATGAATGTCCTCACCTGCCGGCAGCTTGGAGGCAAATGAGACCGGGTGAGTTTTGAAGCTAACACTCCCCGCCACCTAGCACAGCAGATTAGAATAAGTTACAGCACATCATCGCATCATGAAAAAATTGGTTGCATTACTTATGGAACGCACCTTGTATTTAGGCAGAGAAAACACTCAATTTTTCTGTGATTTTTATACTCCGTTGCTTTGATTTAAAACAAATGTGATGCTAATAATTAAATTCGAGCACTTATGAAATAAAATCACATTACTATGTTTTGTACTATATACATAATCAATATGGGTTGATAATGATAATTGTCGGAACGTAGTTGTCGGAACGTAGTGACGACTTATACTTCATTGACTTCGTGCATTCCTTGTCAACAAAATAACTCTGGAATGAGTTGCCCGATCTTGATCAAATTTCCTTGGACGACTCATCATCACTCAAGGATGAACTGATTAAAATTTCAACTTTCAAAAATGATCCGTTTTTGTAGAACTGGAGATAGGGTTTTTCTTCAGTATGGATCATTTTTGAGAGTTGAAATTTTAATCAGTTCATCCTTGAGTGATGATGAGTCGTCCTAGAAAATTTCATCGCAGTCGGACAAATCATTCTAGAGTTATAATGTTGAAAAGGAATGCATGAAGTCAAGAGTTAGTCGCTTCCTGCACGCACGTGTAGAAGCGTCATCTAGTGGTCGGAAAATATGACAAGCATTAAAACAGTAATTTTGAAAGGTAAATGTTATCGCTAACTAGATACACAACAAATATAAAGAATCTTTATACAATAATAAGTTTAAAAAGTTTTCTTTTTTTAACTTATTATTTTATAACACGGAGCAGCAGTGATCAATATTGATGGCTTTACGATCCATTCTCTTCGTCTTCCTATCGTTAGTACGAAATTTCGATCTCTAAATGGAGAAGCTGCACAGAGATTCCAGATTGAGATGATGTCGCTCAAATTCATCATCATCGATGAAATGTCAATGATTGGTGCAAGAATGCTTTACATGATCGAGAGAAGATTGAGGGAGATAAACCCCGAGAAAAATGAGCCGTTTGGTGGATTCCTTATCTATTTGTTTGGTGATTTTCGTCAGCTTCCTCCTGTTAGAGATACTCCTCTCTACTCGAGTGTTTTTTACAGTGTAATATCCCAACAAGGTAGGAACCCTGTTGGGACATTATATTACATTTGCATTTGATTCTTTTGTGAAGTTCATTGTACTTAGTAATTCTCATAGACAAAATAGCGCAGATAGTTCCTTCGCAGATGTCTTACAACATCTAGCTTCGGGTGATGTCTCTGATACAGATCTGAACACTCTGACAAGAAATCGAGCCTATTTATCCAGAGATGAACTTGATCCGTTCCAAACGGCTATATACAACAAACGAGCAAGTTAAACAAAGCAACGAGGACTACTTGCAGTCAACTGGGTACCCTGTTGCTTATATAGCATCTGAAAACACTCCAGATATTGCCCTGCCTTCGTCCAAAGATGACTCGACTCTTGGACTCTCCAAGTATTTGAATCTCTCCGTTAATGCCAGAATCATGCTGCGAGTCAACTTACGGGTGCAAAGAGGTCTTATCAATGGTTCACTAGGAACTATACGCTACATTATATATGCTCCTAATGCTCGCCCTCCAGCTCTTCCTATGTTTATTTTAGTGGAATTCGATAGCTATCAGGAACCTCATACGCTTTTCGAACGATGGCAGTATACTGCGATCTCGTAGATAGTTTCTCCTTACCTTAGCATACTCGATGACTGTAGATAAATCAAAGAGATTAACTCTTCCAAAAATCAAAATAGATATAGGGAAAAAAGAAACAGCTATCGGTCTTACCTATGTTACATTGAGCACAGTGAAAAAAATAACTGACATAGTATTTTTAGAGTTACAATAAAGATCGCTACGAGTCAATCTGTAAGTCCAAGGCCTATAGTGACAGACAGAATTTCGTGAGACGTCGACATAGAATTAATTAATGGCTTATTCCGACCTTATATTTGTACCTTTAAATGATCCAATAAAAATCAAATATATTGTTGAGAACGAATGATTCTTTGTTTCTTTTTCCCTCATAATCTAGAAAATAAAGGTGCGAGCAGCTTCGTTCCGACTACATGCTGATGTAGCGTTACTTAACTAATTAATATCTGTTTACGTGTTTTAACGTTAATTACTGTAATTCCGCCAGTCCTATTTTAGAAAAAACTAGTTAAGTAACGCTGTATCAGCATGTAGTCGGAACTAAGCTGTTCGCACCTTTATTTTTAGATTATGAGGGAAAAAAAATTTTTCCCCACCGCGGTCGCCAGGATAGAAAAAAAATCCAGCCGCCGCCATTTTGTGACCTAGGGTAACATTAACCAAAAATACTATGTCAGTTATTTTTTTCACTGTACTCAATGTAACATAGGTAAGACCGATAGCTGTTTCTTTTTTCTCTATATCTATTTTGATTTTTGGAAGAGTTAATCCCTGTGATTTATCTATAGTCATCGAGTATATAAGGTAAGGAGAAACTGTCTACGAGATCGCAATACACTGCCATCGTTCAAAGAGCGTGTTATGGGGATTATTGGAAACAGATTACCATAGATGAATTTCACTACAATAAACAGAGGAAAAGCTGGAGGGCAAGTATTAGAAGCATATATAATGTAGTGTATAGTTTCTAGTGAACCATTGACGAGACCTCCTTGCACCCATAAGTTGACTCTCAGCATAATTCTGGCAATAACGGAGAGATTCAAATACTTGGAGAGACCAAGAGCCGAGTCATCTTTGGACGAAGGCAGGGCAATATCTGGAGTGTTTTCAGATGCTATATAAGCAAGAAGGCACCCAGTTGACTGCAAGTAGTCCTCGTTGCTTTGTTTAACTTGCTCGTTTGTTGGATATAGCCGTTTGGAACGGATCAAGTTCATCTCTGGATAAATAGACTCGATTTTCTATCAGAGTGTTCAGATCTGTATCGGAGAAATCACCCAAAGCTAGATGTTGTAAGACATCTGTGATAGAACTATCTGTGCTATTTTGTCTATGAGAATTACTAAGTTCAATGAACTTCTCAAAAGAATCAAATGCGAATGTAATGTAATTGTACACTGTACATTACAATGTAATTAAATATTACATTGTAAAAAACACTCGAGTAGAGAGGAGTATCTTTAACAGGAGGAAGCTGACAGAAATCACCAAACAAATAGATAAAGAATCCGCCAAACGGCTCATCTTTCTCGGGGTTTATCTCCCTCAATCTTCTCTCGATCATGTAAAGCATTCTTGCACCAATCATTGACATTTCATCAATGACGGTGAATTTGAGCAACTTCATCTCAATCTGGAATCTCTGTGCAGCCTTTCTTTTTAGAGATCGAAATTTCGTACTAACGATAGGAAGACGAAGAGAATGGATCGTAAAGCCATCAATATTGATCGCTGCTGCTCCACGTTTTAAGAAGACTTGTTTAAACTTATTATTGTATAAAGATTCTTTATATTTGTTGTGTATCTAGTTAGCGATAACGTTTACCTTTCAAAATTACCGTTTTAATGCGTGACATATTTTCCGACCACTAGATGACGCTTCTACACGTGCGTGCAGGAAGCGACTAACACTTGACTTCGTGCATTCCTTGCCAACATTATAACTCTGGAATGAGTTGTCCGATTTTGATGAAATTTTCTAGGACGACTCATCATCACTCAAAAATGAACTGATTAAAATTTCAACTCTCAAAAATGATCAATACTGAAGAAAAACCCCTATCTCCAGTTCTACAAAAACGGATCATTTTTGAAAGTTGAAATTTTAATCAGTTCATCCTTGAGTGATGATAGAGTCGTCCAAGGAAATTTGATCAAAGATCGGGCAACTCATTCCAGAGTTATTTTGTTGACAAGGAATGCACGAAGTCAAGTATTATGTTATTATTTTATTATTATTATTGTCGGAACGTAGTGACTAGTCGTCACTACGTTCCGACAATAATAATAATAATAAGCGCAGATCACAAACGGTTAGGAGTTGAAAGTTGAAATTTGGTACACAGTTAGGGTACCTCGTTCTCTGAGGTACCCTAACTGTGAACGAGGTATCCTACACTAAAAAAAGATTTTTCGAAATTTTTCCCTGCGGGAGAGAGGGAGAGAATTAAGGCTTAACCTGAAAACTGGTTGTACTGTACTATTTTAAATGCGGTGTTTTGCGGGAAATCGAACATATTTTTAGACCCTTCTAAAAATTCTCTAATTAGTCTAGAAAGAAGGTGAACCTAATTCTTGCACCCGGTGAAAACGAGTAAGATCGACTATAATCTAATAATTTTAATCTTAGCTATCGTTACTTTTTGCCCGAGCAACGCCTGGCTCATCTGCTAATCATTTAATAAACGGACAAGTATAAAATCGTATAAAGGTATATTTCTGTTATTACATATAATATATCTGTTATTTTTGCAAGGGTTCTACATCAATCATATTCACCATAAGAACCATCATTATCGTTCTTCTGTGGAGATCGCGAATTCCTGTATGATAAATGGTAATTGTCGTGAAAACATTTAAAACAAAATTATATCGCAGACTAGGCACATTTTACAAAGAAAATCTCCTTACAGGCACACTTGTTTCACTTGCTTTAAAATCGTTATCGGAAAATAGATGTCATTAACGTTTAAAATAAGCATTTTTTCTTCAATTAATTTTGCAGCATGCGGGACGTATTTAATCATTTTTTCACAACAAAGAGCGATTAATTGATGAAGTATTAACTAAATCTTTATCGCATCTCATTAAGATGCTACATCGCTTTGCTCTTTTATTTAAAAATGGAGTATTTTTTTTCAAAATTTTCATCAAAAACTCTTTACTTGTCGGTCAAAGTAATCATCGAAAAATTTGTGTGACGAGATGCATAACATTTGTTTAAAACATTTCAACTAGCGAGTAATGAATATTATGCGTTTATTAAAAATGGCCGACGATAATTTACATAGTAAAATTGTAATGAAGAATACAAAAAGATGTCTTCACAATCCGCCGTTTCAATCACTATTAATATCATTCACTCAAAATAACACAAATGATTACTTACAGAAACGACGTTTTATTTGAGGCTACGACATCTGTAAGAAATATAAATTGGCTTCAAAAAATATCCTCTGGTCTTCAAAAGCACCATGAATTAAAAATACATAATTCATCCTAAAAATGTTCATTAAGTGAACATTTGTATTATTTTGGTGTCAATGGTGAGTGAAACGGCGGATTTGGAAGACATCTTTTAGTATTCTTTGTTACAATTTCACTATGTAAAGTACCGTCGGCCATTTTTAAAAAACCATGTATTTTTAATTAGCTTCTAGCCAGTCGTGGGTCCAGTTCCCGCAGGTAAAAATTACCGGCAGGAACTGGACACAGGCTAGAAGCGTAACAATCAATTGCATTAGCTGTTTCGCAGCGCTTCGATAAAAATCTCTGTAGAACAGGTGGAAATTCGCCGCCCTGTTTTACAAGAGCGTTTTCTTCGTAACTGGCTATATATTGCCCGCCTCCCCTTCCCTATATTTCAGTACTAGTGAAGCACTACTACAGAAATAAGTTTCGTTCAGATCCGTTTCCCGGTTCTCTCTTCCTCTTTTTGTCAGCGGTTTTTATCCCTTCAGCCAATAATGGATATTGTTTTGTAATATTAAAAGAGGATTTGCATAATTAGAAGGCAATTTCTCGCACTTGCTTCAACTACTAATTAAAATACTTTTGAATTATCCATTTTTATAATAAGCGTGAAAGCTTTATATTTTTAATTGGTTCTTTAATGATTTTCATAGTATGCTTCGTTAACATATTATTGTCGATAATAAATATAAAACATTACTACATGAAACTTTCAATATAGTTAATATATTTAAATTTATTTTAAATAACTTTATGACAATACTTGAAATTTTACGTTCGCTCCATCATATCAGAATAAAAATTACCTATTATTATATAAGTAAGAGTTTCGTTTACATATACAGTACGGATGAAATTATTCATCAAAGTATATTATTTATAATTATAATTACAGTTTGTATCACTTCGATTTCTATATTGTACCACCTCTAGTTTCTTCGTGTAGGCCCTAATAGAACTTACTGTATGCAGTATATTAAAATGATGAATTTAATAATTAAAAATTAATGACATGTTCATCAAGCACAAAAGCTAATACAGTAAAACCTCGAAGTTTCGCATTTATTCGTTTAATTTGACAGCTCCCGAATAAGTCTGACATAATATAATATTATTTCTTTCGTATATTCGTGTTTTCTTTCACTCATACGCTTAATTTATCAGTCTTTCTTCTTATGAAAATTCGCTTATACAATTTATTTATATTTTTTCTTTACGTTTTACCGAAATAAGGGGTGAACTGACCCACAGGATTATCAGATTTTCCTCGGTTGATCGTCTTCGTCAGAGGGTCGACTGGTCGTTGTCAAACAACTTAATATACGATAATAATATAATAAGAACGAGCATTTATTTATTGTGACAGCGGCAAAATTTTTTGCAATTTTTAATCATATTTTTCATTTATTTCATTTAAAATATATGCTCTCCACTTCAAATTAGGGTGGCTTGCTACTATACATCATACTTTTCCTTTAATTAAAAAAAAAGTATCAATTGTCACGAATTTTAAGTAAGAGAAACATCAACTTCAGAAGCGTTTTGTACAACCTGTAATCAAGTTTGTAGAATGATTATAACGTTTTACATAACTTTAAAGGGAAGATTAAAACATATACTGAGGTGACGAGAAGCCTCAGTGTGAAAAATAGCTGTGTATCTAAAATTTTACTTCTTATAATATTAATAATAAAATAATAATTTCATTTCCTTTTTTGAAGGAAATGAAATGTTATTTTAAAAGTAAAATTAACATTAAGCGTGATGCTTTATATTCGTAGTATTTTTAACATCTCTCGAAGAAAAGAAGATAAAAATTAAGAGTTATGTTCTCATCAAAGTAACAAAACACCTAACTCAGTTTTATGCCTATAGTTTTCGAATATGTAATTTAATCACATTATAATAAAAACTATTTTCTAAACTGCATTATTATAAATATAAAGTTTCCCGTATCATATCGGATGCTTTTTCTGCAATCATGACAATCGGAGCATTCGTATTCCCTGAGACGACATTCGGCATAATTGATGCATCAATAACTCTTAATCTTGATACTCCTTTTACTCTGTAAACAGAATTGAAACACATTTAAAAAATTCTTATATTTTTAATTATAAGGGCAGTTCAACTTTCGTCCGGGATTTTAGTAATGACCATGAAACTGTAAGCTATGCGTTACATAGTTCCAATTTGTTTTTACTCTAGATACTCCGTCTCTACACGCTGAAACTTCTCTTATAGTTACCAAAATGATGGGAGATACATCAGCGATTGTAGGGAGGAATATCTGGAGCACGCGTGTCCAAACTAGCAAGTCGAGAAATTATCCGGCACATAACGTATCATGCAATTTCCGTTTTTCATTTGTCTCATTCCACTACCTTTTCTGTATATCGCTTGAGGATCTTTTTTCAATCAGATTTTTTACATTTATTCTTATTAAGGTATATTCGTTTCATTTCTTTAAATGTTGTTATTCAAAGTCTAAAACTTCGGCACGCATACATATTTTGAAGATAATTATGCCTATTATATGCCACGCAGACTCAAAAACTGTCGCCATCCCTGATCTAGAGAAGGAAACGTAAATTGGGACTATGTAAGTACATTGCCATTACTGAAATTCCCGGCAGAAGTTGAACCGTTTTTTTACATATCTTAAAATGTTAATACCTTTAACTGATAAATAAATATTTTATTCAGTATTTTAAAGAATCATTTTCCGCAATTAATAACAATGTCAAACCTTAGCTTCGGATCTACTACTGTAGTCGGATCTTCAACTGCACCCATTTTACATGTTCCCACCTGATGACATGCAGGCGAGGATAGAGTTCTTACAATGCAATGTAGATCTTCATCACTAAATTGTACATATTTTTCGCATCCAGGTATTCTTCTGGGAAATATTCGAGCTCCGTATTTTTTTAGAGCTATTGAGTTGCCAAACCGAAGAATTTCCTTCAGAGCTGAATTTAAAAAAAAATGGCATATATAATTTATTTTAAAAAAATTATTTCCATAATTACAAAAACATTTTTTACCATCTACTAAAACTAGAACGTCTTCGAAACGAGATAAATAATTAGGTTGAATGATGGGTTGGTCGTGAGGATTCGCACTCCTTAATTTTATATACCCTCGACTTTTAGGACGGAGTAAAATAGGTATTATACCAAACGCTTCTTGGTAAGAAAATGGTTTATAACAACGTTCCCATGTTTGCATAAATATTAAGTCAAAATTTTCTCAAAGTATTTTAACAATTTAATAGTCAGGTCTAATGGAACTGACCTCTCTGTTCAGTCCAAAAACTAAACGAATAAATTTCCCTCCATCAGATGCCACAGAGTAAGAAAAAAAATTGATTTGGATATCGGGATAATCATCTGATTTATTTGCATATTTCGTATCCATATATCCTACGACGTCTATGCCTGCAGGCACAGTCAAAATTCCTTTAAAAAGTTAATAAATTTTTAAAACAGTTTCAAAAGAAATGATTACAGTAAATTACAAACTGTAACTCACCTTCTCCAAGTTTAAAATATCGAGCAATATTAGTTGGTTTAAACTGACGATAAAGAGTGTAAGAATAAGGCACATTAACTAAGAAGTCCATTCCCAATGGAAATACATGATCTTGCAGATTATATCCGACCGGGAGATCAGAAACAATGGGAATCTTCATGAAAAAATATGATTTAATAATTATTCCTGTTATAATAGTATTTAAAATTATTAATAATTATTGTTGTTATATTAAAAGAGTAATTATTTACCCCGAGTCTGTTTAAATCTTCTCTAGGACCAATTCCTGACAGCATTAGAAGTTGTGGAGAATTAACGACGCCCGCAGACACAATGATTTCCTTTCTGGCATATACAATAAAAGATTGACCGAAACGTTCAAAACGAACAGCTCTAGCAACTTTATAATGATCAAAAACAATCTGAAAAGTTGTATTTAATGCATAAATTTATCACAATATACCATTATACTATAACTATTCTCACTTATCAGTGCCATAACTAAATTTTCGCAAGATTTCATTTTTGGCTCTCGTTTTTTCTGAGAAAAATATTGTTGGATTTTTTAAAAAATATGTATATAAGTTTTTTAACGTTCCTGGCAACATTTAAAACTCTCTTATGATACTTTATTTTAAAAGATTTTTATATATAATTAATTATTATAAAATGATAAAAAAAAACTTAATTTGATTGTATTATTTGCATATTTCTTATCCATATATCCTATTACGTCTAAGCCTGCAGGCACAGTCATAATTCCTTTAAAAAGTTAATAAATTTTTAACTATTTTTGCTGAAATTTATATTAATAATGGTGCAAAGTTTTTTATTATTAAATTTTTCAGTGTTATTATTAATTCAATCTTTTTATATATAAATTTGGAATTTTTATCCTTCAAAATGTTTCATTAAAATTACCTGGAAAAGGAAGCCGTAAAAGGAAATTAGAAAAAAATAAATATTTTGCAGTTTTAATAATATATTCTAACTTTCTAAAACCAAAAAATTTATCTTCTATTGAAATGTTATTTGAAGTAGACGAATATGCATCACACTGAAAATTCTAGACTTATACTTTGATGGTGTAAATCTAAATGAAGATAATGATTCGCAAAGTTAAAATTTAAAAATGACAAATGTCGAAGAAAACCTGCAGAATATTATTCTCGTTCTAAAATTACTTTTCAGTATAATAATCCCGATACATTCTGCATTTCTCGATTGTGTTTTGTTATGAAATTTATTAGAATCTATTAGAGGTGACCACTGTGATTTAATTTATCCTAGACCAGGGGTGTCCAACCTTTTTGTTTCTCTGGGCCACATTGAAAGAAGTTATGGAGTTTTGGGCCACAAGTATCTTGTATATACTTGTGGCCCAATCCTTAAATATACAAGTATATTTAAGGATTAACATGTCTAAATTATAGTAATAAGTATTAAAACTTTATCAGGAAAAGTATATTTTAAAAAATAACTTCTACAGACACTTTCAATTTTTACTTAGAAATAGATAAATTCATTTATTATAAAGGAGACAAACAAAAATTTATTTAAAAAACAAATATTTGTTTTGTTTGGGTCTCTAGTTAATAAAAAACGACGAAACACCATTTTAAAGTGCATTTTTATTTGACTAATATATTTATAAATAATATGTAGCTCAAAAAGTAGCCAATGCTCCAAATGATATTTTTTACGCCAAACTAAAAAAATTGGTAGCCAAATTTCGCGCAAAGTAGCCAAATCTTGCAACGCTGGAAGGAATATTAAATAAAGCTGGAGTTGGAACTCAAAGGATTATAGACCCAAATGCAAGGACAAAAGATAAAGAAGTGAGAAAGGTTGGAAAATTAAGGGTCAATATTTGCATAACAGAATGTCTGTTTTACCTTTCTCACTACTTTTTATCTTTTGGCCTTTCTCTCCATTCCCCGAATTTGGGTCTATAATCCTTTGAGCCCCAACTCAAGCTTTATTTAGTATTCCTTCCTCATTCACACATTTTCAAGAATTTGAAAACATTTCCTTTCTACTCAAAAATGAAATACAGTATGTATAAAGGTTTACGGCTTTGTGAAACTTTTTTTTGAGTTTATGCCGTTGAAATGAATAAATAAAAATAAAATTAAAAAATTTGTCGGTTTTGTTTACACGTTCATTGGGGCGCATTGGAACTTGCCTTGGGCCGCGGGTTGGAAACCCCTGTCCTAGACATTAACAAAGAAAGACAATCTAGACATTAGAAAATCGATCGTTTTTCAATTTCAATCTGTTATAGAATAACTATAAACGGTGAAAAATATTTACAAAAATTGCTTATTTAAACAATAAAATATATTAATAACAATAAATTTAAACAATAAATAAATTATGTCAATAAAATATATTTGTACTAGCAGATAAGCCCGGCGTTGCTCGGGCAAAAGTAACGATAGCGAAGATTAAGATTATTACTTTATAGTCACAGAAGAAAAAGAGTAATTTCATCAACAAACTAAATATTTTTAAAGAAAGGTCGAATTTGAAAATCAAATATTCTAATATTGTTCGATTTTCACGACGTGTTCTGATTATATCGTTCGATTTTCATCGAATGCTCTAAAGAAAAAAAGTCGAGAAAACCCGAACTAATCTGTTTAAATTTGAAAATCGAATATGCTCTAACATATTACTCTATTTCTTTCTTTTTCTCCAGCGCCCGTTCTTTCTCCATCTACGTCTTTCACGTCGCTTTCTTTTAACACTTTTATTGTTACGTAACACTTTCATTGTTGATGAAAGTGTTAAGCCTTAATCCTGTCCCTCTCCCCGTGAGAAGGAATTTCGAAAAACCCCTTCTTAGTGTGCGTTCTCGTGACGTGCCCTAACTGTGTACCAAATTTCAACTTTCAACTCTTACCGTTTGGGCTCTTAACATTTCCATTGTTACGTAACACCTCCATTGTTAACACTTCCATTCTTAACATTTCCATTGTTGACACTTCCATTGTTACTTCACACTTTTATTGTTACTTAACACTTTCATTGTTGATGGAAGTGTTAAGATTTAATCCTGTCCCTCTCCCCCGTGGGGAGAAATTTCAAAAATTCCCTTCTTAGTGTGCGTTCTCGTGACGTGCCCTAACTGTGTACCAAATTTCAACTTTCAACTCTTACCGTTTGGGCTCTTAACATTTCCATTGTTACGTAACACCTCCATTGTTAACACTTCCATTCTTAACATTTCCATTGTTGACACTTCCATTGTTACTTCACACTTTTATTGTTACTTAACACTTTCATTGTTGATGGAAGTGTTAAGATTTAATCCTGTCCCTCTCCCCCGTGGGGAAGAAATTTCAAAAATTCCCTTCTTAGTGTGCGTTCTCGTGACGTACCCTAACTGTGTACCAAATTTCAACTTTCAACTCTTAACCGTTTGGGCTCTGCACTGATTATTATTATTATTATTATCAACTCGTCTCAATTATATATAGAATTCTGAAAACTATTTTATTCCTATAAAGTGACTATAACCTTAGGATCCAGAAAGTCATTCTAAGTGGAAACATCTAAATTATTATTTAATCACGAAAATTCATCTGTAACATGTATTTCAAGTGGATTGCAACAAGTGATAAATTGAAAAAAATGTAAAACAATTGATAAAGAAATACGGTTAATCATTGTTGAAGAACGAGAGCAACGGAAAAATATATTAAATATGATCAACTGTTCATTGTGATATCGTCACAATGCATGGCTACAATTTTTAATCGTATTTTTTAAATTAATTTAATTTAAAATATATGCTCTCCACCTCAAAGTAGTAGTTTCTTGCCCCTGTACATCATACTATTTATCAACCCATAACTTATTATTTTGTGATCCTTCAGATCAGCTGTTGGGTTTGATAGAATTATTAAGTAAAGCTACGTTGCATTCTACGAAAATTTTACGTAACATATTATACTAAAACCATTCAAAATGAAATACAGAAATTTCTCCTTTGGCTATAAATATAATCTGTTTGCGAAAATATTATTAATCGTGTCTAATAGAAAAGGATTTTGTCTCTTTTCTTATATTGCACCTACGACATTAGTAACTTAATATTACTCTGCGATTTGTAGATTTCACTGAGTCTGTTTTAGTTATTCGGGAGCATTTTGTTTCATTTTACGAAATCAACAACTTGCGGGAAAATCATTATTTGATGAAATCATTCAATTACTTTTACATTTACAATTAAATATTAGTGACATTAAAAGACATGATTATGACAGTGGGTCTAATATGCGACAAAAAATAAGTGTTCAAGCTGGCTTTCCGCAAGAAAATCCACAAACATTTTATATACTTTGTGGCTGAATTTAGTTATAGGAGATGCAGCAATGTTTTGCCTACAATCTATTTTATGTTTTGGTATTCAACGACTTCATTTTGGCATCTAGCTAGTTGGAAAATTTTGTCTGACAATGTACCCAAATTTCACTATTAAAGCAATACGTAAAATTCGTTAGGATAATTGCATTAAATGCATAAAGTCATTCAGGTACAAGATTTTTGAGATTCATAATGCACTAACAACACTTACTTGTTAGTGGAAATTTAATCGAATCAATCACCAAATCTGAATTTTTAACATTAACAGAAAAGTTTTGCGACTATTCCTTTGTAGTTACGTTAATGACTTGTTTCCTACTATGATAATGTGTATTCTCCTTGTTACTTTTTTCTTAGCCATCGAAAAAAATTTGTAGAAATCAGTGAAACGGTTATTTCCTTACCTTACTGACAAATGAAAAGAGCAGAATAGTTAAGTTTGGTCGATCTTTCACTGGCTGTAGAAATGCTTTGTTACAGCTACATCGCCTTCCATTTCTTATATACGCTTGAGGAAAAGCAAAACCTGGAATAAAATGTAAATATTTCGTAAAACAAATAAAAACAACGAAAAAATTAATTATAAATTATTTTTAGTGTAAACAATTCTAATATTGTTTACCTTTTTGAATAGGTCCATTATAGTCCCTCATGGCATGACCGTTTAGTATGACGGATTCCATAAATGCTTTTACTAGATGGGTTATATAATTCGGAGAAGAAATTGTTTGGTAGCCTCCTGAAGCGTGGTATCCTTAAGTAAATTGAAATAGTTTACCTACATGAAATACTTTTACTAGACAATAGGCTTATAACATTTGAAATATAACATTAAATTTAGCACGTTTTGGAATTAAATTCTTCAATTATAAAGTTTTCTTTATTTGCATTTACTAAATATGCAGCGTTTATGCCATTGTTCTTCCGAAACAATGATATAATGCAGTATAAGGACATACATTATCATAAAATATTAATTTTGATACTACTTACTGCTTAGGTTTTTAAAAAGTTTTTTAACCTCGCTAAAGTGATATAATATTCTGTCGTTTTTAAGATAAACCGTTGCACCTGGCATATAATTATTCTCTTTTCATTAGTCTGTGAGTGACACAACATAGATGTGTACCATCTGCTAAATATGATACTATTTTGTCAAATTTCTCCGAGGTCATTACTATGTTTTACTTTACGATATAAGTTATACTAAAACCAAGCGAAAACAACTTTTCCACGGAGGACTAAAGTGTCTGTGCGAAAACTTTAACGCATTGCATTGGCTTTAGAGATTCTATAAAGTACAGCAGAATTTAGTTTTAAAGAAACACTTATACGTGGTAATGATTAAGTAAAAATGGAATTACTCGTATAATAACAATTTAAATAAGCTAGAAGCATAAATTAACTGAAAAAGTAGAATAAATTTTATATAATCTATAATACAATTGCTAAAATCGTGCATTAATACTCGTGACATACACAGAGTATGCTATTATCAGCTGAGGTCTACGATCCAAAATGGCGGACGAGTCAGCTATTATATTTAGTAGCCGCAGATAAACCTATCCATCAGTGGCGTGCCGTGACATTTGATGATAGGGAAGCTGTGTTTCTGTAAGAAGCCGACTTCCAGGAGCAATCAGTTAATTGCCCGTCAGTGATGGCCTAGGGACCATTCGTACGTGCGTGGTGGCGGAAGAGACGTACCTGACAAAAATCGACAAAAAAGAAACATAAAATAAACATATACTATGTACAAAATAGTTTGCTTTAGGACAATCAGCCGTTCGGACATCCTGGGCGTCGATGTGGTTCTTTGATGGTCGATCGAAAGTGGCCCCGGGACAGTGGCGTTGACAAGTCTGCAGGGCACGGAGAGACTTCCTCTGTTGGCGTCGGGGACACGGTCTAAATCCGAAGTGGCAAGGGTTACGGGTTGGCACAATAGACGAGAAATTGTATTTTTTTTTTTTTTTTTTTTTTTTTTTTTTTTTGCGCGCGTTGACACACGGCGTTTTGGTTATTCGGAACGTTAACTGAGTGCCAGGTGTCCTCGATTGTTGGAGATTACATCAATCTCCGTTCTTTGTTTCGTCCATTTGATTGGTCATTTTCCCTCAATCACGCTTCCCGAGTGGTTGGTCCCTCGTTACTAAGCGTAACGAGACTCCTACCTGAAGCGCGAGAAAAGTCAAAATCGAAGATGAATTCGATCTTCCACCGATCATAGGACGATTTCCTTCCACGATTTATGGTTTCTGCCTGGCAGTTTGATGTAAACAATGGATGTCCGACTACAAACGACTTTTACCTATGTTTTTTTAAACTAATAAATTTTTCTCTAAATTAACCGTTTTTTCGTGTCTTTCGTGACGGGTCAGACCTGTTCGGTACATCACATTTCCATAAAAGTTTTAAACAATTACTGAAAATGACAAAAATAAACAATTTATGTATTTTAGTTCTAAAATACAAATAACACATACATAATACAAATTGATATGATACAAACAATGATAGAAAAACTTGTTTTTTTAATTTTTTATAAACTAACTCTTTTCGGCGATTTTTTCCGCAAAGTCGTTAATTACTTTATTATAAAAGTCGCTGGTCGTCGACTCCATCAGCGTATTTAAAAGCTTTTTCTATCGAAAGCAACGCTAGCGACGACAATTTTTCCTCCGACCGAGTGTTCCTGGCCAATGTATGAATTCGCTCCGTGGTCGAAAAACTGCGCTCAACAGACCCACTGGTAGATGGTACCATAAAAATTAATGATATTAAATCATATAATTTTTTCAGTACATCTTTGTCGGATCGACATTAATTATAATATGTTTTATGTTTAAGAGTTACTTGTCAATATAGTCCGGACACGAATATAAATATTGCGATTCACTACGTAATTTAGATAAATCAAAAAATTCCCCATAAAATTTACTTAATTTAAAAAATTAAAACACGCTTGGAAAAATTGTTAATAATTTTAATATTATGAAAAACATCTAAAAGTGATAAAAATTCTAAAGATTTTATGTCTGAAAATCTGTCAATATAATTATAATTTTCTTTTAATTACACTGTAATTAAATATAACTTTGCAAAAAACGTACATAAAATTAACATTGAATACTCTACTTTTTAAATCTTAAACAATTCACTTAGTCAGATAGCTCCCTACCAGTGGCTAAGGGATAGAATCGTTGGAAGCGTTACACGTGTGTAGCTTCCCCCAGCTAAACCGGGGCCGGATGGCCGAGCGGTCAAGGTGGCAGCCTACCGCTCTGGGGGACCCGGGATCGAATTCGAACGGGTCGAATAAACCCCTTGAATTTTTCGGGGGTGGTCCGTTCGGATATGTCGGGCCCCGTCCTTCACCACCCGGTCGCCCCATTGTGGGCCTGGCCGAACCCATAATGGGCTTTCTGAAAGAGGCCCTCTTAGTGCCCACAGGGCGAAAAGAGTTAAAAAAAAAACCAGCTAAACCGGGTGAGGTTGGTGCTCTGTAAAGCGCATGCGCCACTGCCCTCTGGCTGCTTTACACCATTCAGTTATTCTCGCCGTGGAAGCTGTCTCGTAAGCGCTTACATTCCGCCACTGATATTCGAATATACAATAGCAATCTTATCGTTTTTTCACATGTAGTATAGAAATTTGTAATAAGATACACAATGCAGTTATAATAAAATATTAATTTTAATTAATTCAAAGTACGTTAAAATATGAAAATTTATATTTTAGAAACTACAAGGGAAGGTCATTGGAAGGTGGAAGCGGCGCTTCCACCGCTTCCAATGACGGCACGCCACTGCTATCCATATCTATTTTTTCCTTTGATGGAAATAAATGCGATTTAAACATATAAATGAAAATTTCTATAAAATAATTTCTAAAATCGGAATTTTATTGTTGCTGTAATTAAAACAGTGAAACAAAATTTTAAATATTTTAAACAGATTGTAGATATATATTATTAAATAATATGATTCCATTAATTATATACCAATATAAATTATTTAAGATAACTGAAATACAATTTAATACGGAAATAATAATATTTTAATATTTACCGTTCCTTAGAACATTGATATCCCTATTATCTTCAGATTTAAGGAAATAAGGATATACTTCTTCCCAACTCCATCCATGCGCTCCTCCTCGAGCCCAATTATCGTAGTCTCGTCGATTCCCTCTACTGTATATCATGTAGTTGATTGAACTTGTGCCTCCTAACACTTTTCCTCTAGGCCATCTATAGGTCTCAATTATTAATAGATATAGCCATATATATATTATTTTGCATTTATTTTATACAATAAAAATCATTATCATTAGTAGTACCGTATTTTGGCTTAATGACCGGCATGTCGCATAAAAACGGGGGAGACCAGTATGCTGGTCATTCCGCGAAAATACTGTATTAAATGCATTTTATTAAAAACTAATTATAATTAACTTACTCGGTCTTGATAACCAAAAGAAGAAAAACGTTGAGGTTCAGTTACGTAATTCCAATCCATCGAAGTTCGTATAAAAGCAGCACTCATAGCAGGTATTTGGGAAAGTATATTTTCATTGCCTCCAGCTTCTAATAATAGTACTTTATTATAGGGATTTTCTGATAACCTGTTGGCAACGACCGAACCAGCAGATCCTCCTCCCACTACAAAAAATATTTTATGTTTTATTTGATAATTGTTTTATGGACAATTAGTTATTATTATAGATTCAATAAATTAATTGAATTTCTTTAATGAGTTAATATATAATACGAGAATAATGTTTTTAAAAGGAATAATTTTGATGCAAGTAATTCGTTAATTTACTCATTTACCTATTGAAGGAAATGTTTGAGCGTCAACAAACTTAAGGGAAAAAGTGAAAGATATTGTGGGAAGAAGACATCAGAAAGATCATAAATCTGATTGTAATATTTCATGTTCAGAATCTACAAAACAAAATCCATCAATCCATTCTATAATTCAAGACTGTTTTTTATGATTTCCTTTTCTTTAATTATATATGATCAAATTAATTAAATTTAAAAATGATTTTACAATTAGAATACAACTTACCAATAATGTAATCGTATTCCCATTCTGGATGTTTTAAAAGTTCTATTTTTTCATCTTTTTTTCTGAAAAAGGCAACTATTGATATCACAAGCGCTTTGAGGAGATTCATAGCAATTAATTAATGACGAACATATCTCATTCACATCGTATATGTTAACCTAAATATTGGGACAAATATCACGTGATGACATGTTGACAGACGTCATTTAGGTTTCAAGCTGATGAAAATCAAACCTGCATGCTAATTATTAATTAATGTTGATCTTGAATAATAATGTATATTTTTTTTATAAAGTTTAGACTTTATAAAGGAAATGATTTCATTTAATTTTTTCACAGAAGCTACAAATATAGAAAATTAGTTCGTGAATATTTGAATAATTAATTAAATGAGTTATTTCATGTCAACAACTATTTTATTTGAAATATTTCGAAGAAAAATAATATATTTGTTAAATTTATCTTTTTTATCAATCAATTTAGAAAATAAGGTTATTTAATAGTTTGGTATTCCAACACCATAAGAGTTTTTTTTTTCTTTTTAGAATTGAAATAAAAGGATTTTTATCTTTTAGTTTTGACATATTAAATATGAATAATTAAATGTTCATTTTGTAAACATTTACTTCATTACTTAATTGATTAATAATATCTGAATATAGATTAATCCAAGTAATGATTCAGATTCATTTTGTTATTTTGCAAAAACTTCTCATAAATTATTAATTAATCTCTTTTAACCATTTTTATTTCTAGAAAACAAGATTAATTTTTTTCGTATTTCTTTTATTTTAATATATTTCTTATGATTTTTATAATATTTTTATACGAGTTTTGCTTTTGGTATATGTCGGAATGTTAGGTAAGGTTCTATATCGTTTAACTCATCCGCACCAAATTTGGCTTCGACACCATTGGGATAGAGCCCCAGAAAAATGTTTTGGGGTGCCTATTCCAACCACCGCTAAAGCTCGTTCACTCTCAACGTAAGCCAAAGCAATGTTTTTTTTAGTTTTCTCCTGTTATTATTGAATATACTCCAGGGTCTCTGTAATCTGACATATATCAGACTGGTAGGTGTCGAATGTAATATATATATACATATTCTATAGTAAAAAAACGTACTTGATTCACGGATTAGTTTATCGTATTGATCACGATTACGACTGTTTTGCCGACCGTACATTCAACAAGCAACAAGCGATTTGCAGTATAAACGTAGAGTATATCAGTCTCTACATCGACAAACGGTAACAGCCAAATTTCATTTCCTGCAGAAACAGGACGGCGCACATGAAATTTTCGTTGAATTACTGCACTTGTCGGACTGTAGAGACTCTACTGTAGCCTACTCAGATCAATAAATTTAGCCTACTCTACATTTTACTCACTAAGGTCATTGATTTTATCATCCTCTTTCAACCCAATTTCATTTATCTCCACACTCTCAAATGCTCCGGGCACACGCAACGAGTTTATTTATAAAACTCAGTAAAAATAATACTTAAATGGAAAACAGAAAAAAATGACTAGGTCATTTATTAGAAATCAGGTTTTTTACAATTTTTTTAATTCTCTATAACTTATAGCAGGTGTGGCCAAACTTTTATCTTTTAGGGGCTACTTTTTTAGTAAAATATAGTCTGCGGGCGACTATGAATATGGGCGAACAATTTTAGAATTTTTTAAATTTTTCATACATATTTTAATAAATAATTAATAATGATAAATAAATAATGATAAGTTTTTATTTTTCCGGCCTGTACTTGGTTTATTCATTCTAAAATAATAGGGTTAAATATTAATAACATTTAAAACAATAATTAATAAACTAACATACCTGCTTCTGTTCGCTGTATGAATAAATAAAAAAAAACTAAAATTGAAAGTAAATATAAGTGCACAAACAAAGAGTAACAAGTGGATTGAAGCCAGGGGCTGTCATGTTACTGTCTGACACATGATTTTGCGCCATTTTATGCGATTGCCATTTATACGCGCATGCATTGCGACTACAATTAATTTAAAAGTTAACATTCATTTGCATTGTTCATCGGGATAAATACAAACAGTATGGGTACGTTGCACAGACGGTCTATTGTTGTAAAAATAAATTATCGATTAAGATTTTTAAACATTAATTTAAGTGAAAGCAAATTGTTCAACTTTAGCTTCGCGGGCTACTTTCAAAACCTTTGCGGTCGACCGGTCGACCGCGGTCTACGTGCTGGCCATCCCTGACTTGATAATTGATTTGATCACAATGATAAGGAGTGAATATACAAGAATAATAATTACCTGCACGTAATTAGATGTAATTATGCCTCCGTGATCCACTTATGGATCACAAAAAATTATGTTGAAAAAATATTGGGTATAATGAATATATAAATAATAACGTTATAGAATCTCATTTGAATCGAATGAAAGAATTTCTACTAGGCAGGTTCAACAGGTGCACCCGTACAGGTCCCACTCGGAAGGGGGACCTAAAATACATGTATTTGTTTTATTATTTTTCCAAACCTAATTAATTAAGGTGCCTAAATGCAAATTCTTGCACAGGGCACAGGAATGGCTAGTTACGGCACTGCAGCAGAGAATTAAGTATGTTACCTTACACCCTTGACCATAGGAACTTGTCTCTGTCACACCTTAGTTCCCGAAGTGTTGACGGGATGGTTTTCTAATTCAGCAACTTTAAAACTTCTTTTTTAAAAATTAAATAACAGTTATTAATTCCTTTAATTTTCCAAATCACATAAACTTTATTCATTTAAAAACTGGCATTTGATCTATTAGTCAATTATTAGCGCATATCGAATGTTAGATCTGTTAATTGTCGGAACGTAGTGACGACTAATACTTGACTTCGTGCATTCCTTGTCAACAAAATAACTCTGAAATGAGTTGTCCCGATCTTGATCAAATTTTCTAGGACGACTCATCATCACTCAAGGATGAACTGATTAAAATTTCAACTTTCAAAAATGATCCGTTTTTGTAGAACTGGAGATAGGGGTTTTTCTTCAGTATGGATCATTTTGAGAGTTGAAATTTTAATCAGTTCATCCTTGAGTGATGGTGAGTCATCGTAGAAAATTTCATCAAGATCGGACAACTGATTCTAGAGTTATAATGTTGACAAGGAATGCTGAGGTCAAGTGTTAGTCGCTTCCTGCACGCACGTGTAGAAGCGTCATCTAGTGGTCGGAAAATATGACAAGCATTAAAACAGTAATTTTGAAAGGTAAATGTTATCGCTAACTAGATACACAACAAATATAAAGAATCTTTATAGAATAATAAGTTTAAAAAAGTTTTCTTTTTTAACTTATTATTCTATAACATGGAGCAGCAGTGATCAATATTGATGGCTTTACGATCCATTCTCTCCTTCGTCTTCCTATCGTTAGTACGAAATTTCGATCTCTAAATGAAGAAGCTGCACAGAGATTCCAGATTGAGATGAAGTCGCTCAAATTCATCATCATCGATGAAATGTCAATGATTGGTGCAAGAATGCTTTACATGATCGAGAGAAGATTGAGGGAGATAAACCCCGAGAAAGATGAGCCGTTTGGTGGATTCTTATCTATTTGTTTGGTGATTTTCGTCAGCTTCCTCCTGTTAAAGATACTCCTCTCTACTCGAGTGTTTTTTACAATGTAATGTCCCAACAAGGTAGGGACCCTGTTGGGACATTACATTACATTTGCATTTGATTCTTTTGAGAAGTTCATTGAACTTAGTAATTCTCATAGACAAAATAGCACAGATAGTTTCTTCACAGATGTCTTACAACATCTAGCTTCGGGTAATTTCTCTGATACAGATCTGAACACTCTGACGACAAGAAATCGAGCCTATTTATCCAGAGATGAACTTGATCAGTTCCAAACGGCTATATCCAACAAACGAGCAAGTTAAACAAAGCAACGAAGACTACTTGCAGTCAACTGGGTACCCTGTTGCTTGTATAGCATCTGAAAACACTCCAGATATTGCCCCGCCTTCGTTCAAAGATGACTCAGCTCTTGGTCTCTCCAAGTATTTGTATCTCTCAGTTAATGCCAGAATCATGCTGAGAGTCAACTTATGGGTGCAAGGAGGTCTCGTCAATGGTTCACTAGGAACTATACGCTACATTATATATGCTTCTAATGCTCGCCCTCCAGCTCTTCCTCTGTTTATTTTAGTGGAATTCGATAGCTATCGGAGACCTTTCATCTATGGTAATCTGTTTCCAATAATCCCCATAATACGCTCTTCGAACGATGGCAGTATAGATCGTAGCGATCTCGAAGACAGTTTTTCCTTACCTTAGCATACTCGATGACTATACATAAATCATAGGGATTAACTCTTCCAAAAATCAAAATAGCTATAGGGGGAACAGAGACAGCTATCGGTCTTACCTATGTTACATTGAGTCGAGTGAAAAAAAATAACTGACTCAGTATTTTTAAAGAGTTACAATAAAGATCGCTACGAGTCAATCTGTAAGTCCGAGGCCCGTAGTGATAAACAGAATTTCGTGAAACTTTGGCATAGCAATTAATTAATGGCTTATTCTGGCCTTATATTTGTACCTTTAAATGATCCAATAGAAATCAAATATATTGTTGAAAACGAATGATTCTTTGTTTCTTTTTTTTCCTCATAATCTAGAAAATAAAGGTGCGAGCAGCTTCGTTCCGACTACACGCCGATACAGCGTTACTTAACTAGTTTAATTAAAACTAACTTTTAATTGACGTTAGTTTTACAAATGTACTATAGCCATAGAAAACAACTCGATATTTGACACCTAACGTAACAGCCCACTTTATAAAATAGAAAATTATCTGCAATCGATAAAATTTAGCTGAAGGTAAACACATTGCTGGAAAAACACTTCATTGTATAGTAGTTTATCCGGTCGAATATTGCTGTGTTTACCTTGTATATAGTCTTTTCAGCATAAATTGGTAGCTGTCAAGCCAGACTAAATTACTTTCAACCAGTTATAGGGAGAGACTGCTTTATTAGTAAATAATTAATTGTTTATTGTAGGCAAGGAGCATTGAATACCCCTTTCTTCCCTCTTATTTGTTAACAGCAACGCAACATACGGATAATCTCACATGAGTGTGCCTCCTGGGAAAACTTTCTATAGGAAACTGGACCCTATTTAGGTGTTAAAAACTGTGAAGATAACCCGGAAAACTGCACGTGGACAGCTCGTCGGCCAGGCGCGAACACACACTAACTACTAGTGTTTAGTAATGTCAAGACTAAACAATTAATATTGACTAAAAATTCAAAGTTAAAAAATTACTCAAGCCACGCTATTCATAAAGTAATGAGTAATAAAATACTTGCATTCATGTATAAATTTATAATACTGTATTTACAAATACTATACATTCTTTAATTATTACGCCTTTGTGTCCTTTTTATCTTAATTTAAATTTAATTTGTATACTAGTACTTTTTATATATTAACAGGACTTATTATACTGGAAAATATGGATGCAGATATTTAGTCTTACAGATCAAAAATAATGTTTTTTTTTTTTTTTTTGTTTTTGTGAACTTAATAGAAAACATTATTTTTGATCTGTTACTTGATCCAATAGGAATAATACAGAGGTAAAATTATACTCCATAATAACTGATGGATAAACATGAAAAATAAGTGATTTATTTAACGATTGATCTATAAAAAGAAAGATTTATTAGATTTATGTGAAGAATTGTCAACTTACGAAGCCAAATAATATCCTGTTATTCAGTTTTAATTAACTCACAGTAAGGTATGTTGAGATTTTTATAAGTATCGTCATTATTTTCGTGTTATTTTACGTATTATTTATGTATGTCAGGTTATTTATCAATCAATATAATCCTCAACATTTTAAGATTTTAATTGATAAATAATACAGTAAAACTTGTGTATACCGGTACCGTGTTTACGCAGATTTTACTATGTATTACTGTCAATTTACACATTATCTCAATACTTTTCATCACTTGTCCAGCCAAAACATTATGACTACTTCTTTTGTCAATAAAAGAACTGTTCTTATAGGCACACAGTGACGTGTATCAGGTTATTAAATGGTGTATAACATCTGACAGAATATTGCATAAGTATTAGTTTTTATGGTATGCAAATAGGTATTCATCTGACTTCAACAAAGACCAAATTGATAGGCAGATGTCTTGGTGTTAACATCACCGAACGGGCAAAGCTTGTGGGTTGTTTGCACTTATCAGTAGTAAGAGTCTATCACAGATGATCCAAACATGACAAAACAACAACCATTGGTAAAACGTGGGCCGGCCACACCTCATTGACGAAAGAGGTCGGTTTAGGTTGTCTTGTGTGGAAAAACAGGAGGGCTACTGTGGCACAAATCTCTAACAGTTTCAATTGTGATGATGGAGCGAGTGTGCCAGTACGCACTGTTTATTGAGTATGGGTCTACACAGCCGCGTAACAATATTTTTCGCTGATAGCGCTTCTAGTGACCACGTCAACATCAAAATTGAACTGGTGAGGAATGGAAGAAAATTGTCTGGTCCGAAGGATCACGATTCATAAATCCCTTAATATAAATCTAACTTAGCACATTGGTTTGAGTTGGAGAGCCGGGTTCATGATGCATCACCAAAACCACGTAATTTTCAACGTCAAACTGGATAAAGATAATATTAAAAATACCGAAAAACCTTTATAATGAACGAAAATGAAGTCCGAGACAACGGGGAAACCGACCCGGAGGAAAACAGACTGAGCCGGGGAGAAACCATTATTCTTTCTCCCTGAATTTCTGGCTTTTTGAAGGATCTGTCCCCTAAATTCTTAATTTGATCGGTTAATCAATTTGACACTTCCGCTCATCTTGGTCGGCAAGTGTTGATCCAACTTTGAAACTTTCGCTCGCCATGATATTTTACTTTTGACGGCCAAGAATTTTCTTTTCTTTATTTTTTTTTATTTTTTGCCTTTATTACTTACAACGTGACAATTTTGCTCTCGAAGGAATCTGCATTTATTTCCAAATTCTGTCATGTCTACGAGAGTCAAAGCTGGATGTTTCCCATCGGCATTGCAATCCGTTAGTTCGCGTCGACCCATGACCTCAGGGGACTGCAATTGGAAAACATTGTATACCACTAAATTCCCACTGTCTGTCTTAATCTCGAGAACGGAGTTAGATGAAATCCGAGACCAGATATGGAAATTTTAGAAACAGGAAAACCAATTAACTATATATGAACGTCCGATGCAAACCGGAAGTTACGGTTTTTCAATTTGAAACTCCACCTTCTCGAAAGCAGTTAATAGATGACCTATTAACAGGACTCTATTGTTGAAGAAAAAGTATGATGTACAGTGGCAAGCCACTACTAATTTCAGGTGGAAAGCACATGTTTTAAATTAAATGATTTAAAAATATGATTAAAATTTGCATCCCCGGCATTGTGACGGCGTCACAATAAACAATTGCTCGTAGTTGTAATTTGTCTGTAAAAACTTTGGTTTCAACCTGTGAAAATATTTACAATGACAAACTACATTTTGTCGTGTTATGAACCACAATATTGAAGTTAAAATCTTTCTAAGAGGTAATAAGGAGTTAATAATTGTGGGAAATGGAAGAAGCATTGCATTTGCCCATCAAAAATAAACAAGTGCAAGAGACTGATATGTAGAAACTCCACCATTAAGATGTGCGCTATATCCATCATTGTGGGTAACACAGGTATATTAAAGAAGTGTACGGTTTTTACTGGCTTATCGAACAAACGAACACGAACGGGCCCTGACGCGCAATTAATTGATTGCCCCTGTAAGTCGGCTTCTTACAGAAACACAGCTTTCCTATCATTAAATGTCACGACATGCCACTGGAAAACAGTGATACTAGTGAGAGCAGCACGTCATCCCAAGTCCAGCGATAATATAATTCGTGCACAAAAAACTGAAAAAATCCACTGAACACTTCGCAAACGGGAGCACAACAAAACGTGACCTCTCCTATCCTTGCTAACTTTGAATTCTCTCGTTATATTAGTAACAGGGAACGTCCGTTTCAAATATCGATAAAGTTGTTTCCGGTAATGGAGGTATCCTAATCTGTATACTGGAGTACGTCGGATTAATGAGGGTTGTTGTTTGTGTGGTTATCCACCGACTGTCTGAAGTCATAGGTTCGTAATACAACCAGTAGGTTGGATGTAGTTGGCGTGATTCGGGTTGGTCAGGAGAACTAGGCTCCATCTCCTGCAAAGACACGGGCAATGCCGGATTTACAAGTAAGCTATGTTAGCTGTCGCTTAGGGCCTCGAGTTCCAAGAAGCCTCAAAAATTTCTACAAAAAAGAAAATTGAAGTCAAATTTCGAGATAATTTTTTTTTTTTTTTTTTTACAAACCAACAAAATATTTTGTGGTGTTTAATTAATTAATATGTATATGTTTATTATTTTCATTTTATGAGTGACTTCTAAAACTGTGAAGGGTTGGTAAGGGGTCTGACACAAAGTTCAGTTTAGGGCCTCGAAATATCTAAATCCGTGCCGAGGAGGATCAGCGAATAGTTCTCCTCCGAGGGTAGTGGAGAATTTGAGCGGTTTATGCAAACCGGCAGAAGTTCGTTCCAGCAGAGGAGACGAGTTTCCTCTTGTTCCCGGGGACCGTCGCCGCCGTTACGCGTAGATATTGGGTTACCTGCCGTATACCAGTTCGTCCCTCGAATTGTCCGCTGCCTTCCTCAATCTGAGAAATGAAGTTACCGGCAGGTAACGTTCACAAAGTCTAAAAAACTCTTAGCACTAAATTTAAAGCTTCCTTTTTCTAACCTTTACAGGCCATACGTAGGCCCATTGTTCGACTTTGTCTTGTCTTGTCATAACTCCCTCCCTCCCTTTCACTGTAGATGTCATTTATGGACAGCCCGCTATATAAATTACAACAACCGATACTTTAACATTGCCAAACGGTCTGTCCGATAAAATCCGGCAAATTGATAGACCAATAGGTTAATGTTACCCTAGGTATACAAAATGGTGGCTCGTCTCTGATTCCAGCAAGGAAACAGTGTGGACGCACGTTTTAACCTAACCTAACCTATTCTAATAAATTACCATATTTATTAGCAAACAAATTATTACAATAGGGGTAATTTATTAGAATAGGTTATGTTAGGTTAGAACGTGCGTTTCCACTGTTTCCTTGCTTGAATCAGAGACAAGCCGCTATTTTGTATACCTAGGGTAACATTAACCATAATCGGTTCTTTTCGTTATAAAAGACGGATTTCTTCGAATTTTTTTCCTTTATTTCAAGTATATTCAAATACAAGCGTGATATCCTCTTTTGCAGAACAGTTTATGTTTCGTCCAATTTTCATCTGTTGAGCTTAATTTAGAAAGAAAAGGTATTTGATTATAATTTATAATCCTCCGACAGAGGAAAAAAAATGAACGAAAGGTTGGCAACACTTGCTTTGTTTCTATAGCATTTGTAGTAAACACGTTGTGCGTGATGTAGGAATTTAGATTTGTTAAGACGATTTTAAGACGATTGTGAATCTAATTATTTGTATAACAGCAATAAAATTTTCAAAATTTTGAAAGTAGGTATGTTTTGCCGTTCTTTTCCTGAGCTATTATTCAAGTATATTTATTAGTTATTTTCTAGGAAACGAAACTGAGCTCTGCGGCATCGAAAAAAAGGTTTAAAACTGATTTCCATCTAAAATAAAACTTGTCGTAGAGATCAATATAAATTGACAGCAATCGAAAATTCAGCTTACAACCTGCAATCGGCCCATAGACTTTACATGGCGAACTTTGACCTCGAATATCTCGGCCTACAGATTGAACTTCAAAATTCCAGTTTCGTCGGGACATCGACCTTGCTGAGTTGTGCATATTTGTAAAATATCATGTTTAGTTGTCGTGCGATTGCTTTAATTTTTGATCACATACAAAACGCTGATTTACGCAGAGCTCTCATTAGTGTAATATTACAGGCCGTCCATAAAGTACGTAAGGGCGATTTTGGCCATTCTAGACCTCCACCCATCCCTGTGTAAGAAATTGTAATATTTTCTTTGATCCCCTTTCCTTCCCTATCTTGTGTAATATTTAGGCATAATTTTATAGAAATATTTTTACAAAAATAATTTTTTTTAATGAAACCCTAAAAACCTTAGGTCCAAAATATATAATTATTAATTAGTTAATTAATATGTACTATTATTTTAAAAGACTATGTGACCAAGAATTCACACTCAACAACCTTTTAAAAAACCAGTAATAGTAATTGAAAACAAACGTTTTCAACCGTTAACTCGGTCTTCCTCAGGTTCTAAATATTGAGATTCGTTACAAAACTCTTTCAGAACGTATTCAAATTTTCGAATAGAACAGTTGCGTGTTCGTGTTGCCATGGTATCATACGTGCCGTTGACATACGTAATACGTGTGGCGCAAAAACACAATGTAATTACATTCCGTATATAAACGAAGGGATATGGATGTACCGTACATTAAATAGAGCTATGGGGAACATTCCCTTCGTAGCAAAACGTTTGTTTTCAATTACTATTACTGGTTTTTTAAAAAGTTGTTGAGTGTGAATTCTTCGATTACACCAGTACAAAAGTTGAACCTCTATGTGAACAAATTTAAAAATATAAAAATTTAATAAATTTGAATGAACAATTTATTTTAAGAACTTTATTTTTTAATTATTAACAATCTTTTTATTATTATCATTAATCAACATTAAACATTATAATATTCATTTTTATATTCATTTTAATTTTCACAAAAGGATGCAAAAAACTTTGACAGATTGACCAGCTAGTGCATGTGTAAATAGAAACTTCATACAAAATAAAACAAGAGAGAATAGAAACCACATTCTGTTGCCATATTGGTTACATCTTGGCTAAGGCCAAGAAAATAAACTACATGCTGCTAAAATGTGCTAGGTACTCCGGGGACTAAATCATAAAGCTTATAAAACTCTATATAATGGGGCAATACAACCAATGCTACTTTATGCGGCCTCTAGCTGGGGTCATGCAAAAATTAGTAGAAAGTAAATTACTCTCTCTTCAAAGACAGTTTGCCATCAGAATTTCAAAGTGCTGCAGAACTGTTTCTACTAATGCCTCTCTGATTCTAGCAGAGCTCCTTCCTTTGCCACTATGTATTGTAGAAAAGGTTCTAAACTACTACATCAGAACTACAAACATCAAGCTCAACGACAGTCTCTACTCCTATCTACGGCTGTTCAAATGCTACCATATTCCAATTATCCTATCTCTGATCATCACCCTGTAAACAAGGTTATCCTCAGGGTACATTTGGTGTCACCTGCTTCCTTCATGGATAACCATGCAGACAATATCTACACAGATGGGTCCAAAAGCCTTTTTCATGTCTGCTCAAGTATCTGTATCTTCCTTCAAACTGACATATTTTGCCCAAAATATGTTAGAAGGTACAGATACCTCCACATATCAAGCTGAAAAAGATGTTGTCTACCAAGCTGTTCAGGTGGGCCACTTCACTACCAAACAAACCTTTGTCTATCAACATTTACAGTGATTCTCAGTCTGTCCTAAAAGCTCTATCAAATCCCAATTGCAATAGCAATAAACTCACATATATCCAGCACCATATTAAAAATCTTGTAAATAAGATAACGTTTATGTTTGCTCATGACCATACTTGCATACTAGGAAATGAAAAAGCCAACTTTAAGGCTGTCAGCTGCAAAGGACATTGACTTGGACTACACTCACATCCCTCTCTCACACAGCAGCCTTAAAAATTATATTTATGACAATGCTATGCAAAAGTGGAATCAACAATAGTTGAGCAGTAAAACTGGTAGAATAACAAAACTTTATTTTCCTAGTGTTGAATATAGGTACTCATCACCACTTAGAGATTTAACGTTTACTACCGCTCAACTACTTACTGAGCATGTATAACTGGGCAGAAACCGCCTCTTTCTTTTGCTCTACAGAAAACCTAGACACCGTCAACCATATGATCTATTACGTCCAATAGACTTATTCTGAAATTAAAAATCTTTACGCTTGGTTTCAGGTGGCCATATCCACTAAAGAAACTTGTTCAGAAGCCACTGTTTAATGATTTTTACAATTATGTTCAAAAAATATGGAAGAAAAGATTATTTATAATTTCTAGTTTTACATTTTAGTTTTCACTAAAAACCGAATACTAATTTTATGTTTACTTTGTATCATGTATTTTGGTTTGTGTGTTCTTAGTGTTATATACCCATAGGAGTGTGCACTTATTCAAATAAATAAAAAACGAGAGAGAAACGACTACACTGCCTTTCTCCCATGATAAAAAAATGTGTCTGCTAGTGTTGTTATTCTATCACGTCACACTTGATGGTGTTAGTACAACAAGCATTCTTAATAGAAACTGCCAAATTAAAGCCAAATTCAAAACCCCACCACTCATCAAGATCAAAAAATAAAAATAAGTATATTACGTAAGACGAGATCTATTACTCCCTACCCCTGAGTAAGAAATTCTTGACCCCCAACCCAAAATACCTTACGTAATTTATGGACAGCCCCTTATATATAATCAGGTTGACAACCTGTCCTGAAAATACCCTAAATAGCCTTGCTCTATGGCAATGCATATCAATAACATATTTGTCTTTTGACAGTTCAGAGAGAGACAAAATTTCACTTTGGGACTCAGGTGGTATAGACACGGCAGGTGTCGTGAACTTCTCCAGGGCCGTGTTCGGTAATGCAGAACACCTAAGTTAGAATTCTGAGTGGCTTAGTGGGTGGAGCTAAGAATGTTCCGAGCATCATTGAACAATTATTCTTTGACAACTGGGCAAAATGGTGGCCGAAGTTAAAATTATGATAGCAACAATTGTCAAAAACAAACTGGAAAAGGATGAAGTAACCAATACAATTATTCAAATGGAAGCTGTGTCAGGTCATGATGAAATTAATGAAGCAATTATTAATTGTAATTAACGAAATGGATCGTTACCTTCCGTTAAAATGTATTCGGAATCTGTTATACCGACGTGTGATAATTTTACATTTCAAAGTCATTTTAGAATGAGAGAATAACTTTGGGATTGTTATAATAAAATACATTTAGTCTAGCGGTGGGAGGAGTCAAGCAGTAGTTAGAAATGAGTTCAACATTGCAGCATAAGTAGACTTAGCAAGAATTCTGTGTTACTGAACACGGCCCAGATCTCACCATGAGATTCTTGTGCAAGAACAGTCATGAATGTGATTTTTGGAAGCTCCTAGTCATCACTAAAACTCCACTAACCAATGTGGGCAGACTTTACATTCTCCCTTAAACTAATTTTTTTTCTACATTTCCCTCTATTTCTTATTTCCCCTAAATTGGCTTTACTGTATGAAGTATTATTTGTTTATTTGATTTAGTAGCACAACACAGTTTGGTTTCTCTATGACTGAAGTATTATTTGTGTTAACTTGAATTATTTATTCTCAGTAATGTAAGGCTTGGTAGAGGCCAGCCATCAAATGAATGAATTTGCTTACATGATGGCTGTTCCCAAGTTTAGGATAATAAATTATCAAAATTATTATAGCATTTAACAGTAATGTGAATTAATGAGATATATATATAAATAATTTTTATTGATTTTTTTCCAGATATATACAGTAGATTTATTAAAGATCATAATCAAAACGCTCTTCAAGAAATCAGACTAAATTAGATGAGACTGAATTAGATTTCAGGTATAAGACGTTTCATTAGTCTATTATTTTAAAAACATGATAAAATACTGTATTTTATGGCATACAAGACAAATTTTGTTCAAAAAAAATTACCCTGCATCTTATATGTGAAATTGCAATCTCCTATTCTCTAATGAATACTTTTTCCTAGATATTTCATGCTAAAATGGAAAGGCATCTTCTTATATGCTGTAAAATACAGTAATTGATTTTTAGTTATGTAAATAATGTTTTTTATATGACTGCTCAATAGCTTTGTAGTTTTAAAATCTGAAAAGAATTTTTAAATGCTTTATTTTTATTCTCGTGAATCAGTTCATAATAAAAGAAGTAATTTAAAATAATAATTTTTGTTGTTCATTAGGATTAATTATTTTTTGGATAAATCAAAAGTTATTCAAGCCAAACATGCTTGGAGATTTTGGAGATTGTCAGCTTAAATTAACTTTGTTCAATTTTTCATTTCAATATGGTGCCAAGTTCAATCCATTTTTACATCACTTGTGGATGTAAAATTGCTTCCTGACACTGCTTGAACGGCAGGTGTTGTGAACTTCTCCACGGCCGTGTTCGGTAATGCAGAACACCTAAGTTAGAATTCTGAATGGCTTAGTGGGTGTATTATTGCTGACTCCAATCAAATATTATGTTATTAAAGTGCTTTCCTAATAATAAATTATTATTAAAAGGAAAATATAAACACACATTACAGATTTTTTTAAAGCATTGCATTTATGTTTCTTAACATTGAGTACAAGTTCATTGGATATAGTTTTGACAAAAAATTGGAAATTTTTTAAAACTTTTTTAAATTTTTATTATTGATCTAAAAGATTATGCAATAGTTATATCATTTTGAATCCAGTATTAATTTAAAATTTATGAATTTAATTATTACACTTTTAACATATCTGATTTAATAACTGAAGTGTTTTAAGTGCTATTCATATTATTATAAATAGATGTATTATGATACAATAAGACAATAATTATGAAAAGGTAATAGAGGAATCCAAATTTTAAAAACATTTTTTACACCTTATATTAGTTTTCTGGAAGCTTTATGTATTTTACTGGATATAATATGACAGAAAACGAGTTCATTTTTATTGTCTTGTATAATTTATTTTTCATTCTTATTTATTAATTATATGTTATAGACAGTACCATCAAGTGACCATCTGGACTCTTCCCCAGAAAAAATAAGCTCCTATAAAATCACAAGAAAAACAAACAATAAAATGAAAACAGAATTACAAATACAAACATGTCACATAACACTTGGTAAAATGAACAAGTTTTTTAAGTAGAAATCTGATTTACATAATCTTTTAAATTTTAAAAATTTAATATGCAAAACGTTTTTTATTTCATTGACGTTTTGTTTATATATTATAATTTTAAATGTTAAATAATATTTATTTCACTAATGTATCCAGGGAGAGGGGCTAAAGGAGCAAGGGCCCCAATAAAAGGAAAGCCGAAGATAAAAAAATATATTTAAAAGTTAAAAATTATATTTACTTATACAGAATTCTAAACAAATATAAATACAGATAGTGGTAGTTTACTGTGTAATACAATTAATAAAAATATTTTTTACCTTATAGTTTTATATTTTTAGTTATATATAAGTCCTTTCTAATTGTTATAATATTTATAAATACAAAATTTATGATACAACTATTAAAAATTGGTATTAATTAGTAATGCACAGATTATTTACTTTAGAAAAACCCAAAATTTGTATTAAACATTATAAACATAATATGGATAAGCAGAGTAATATTTAAATCCATTGTTAATTTATATATCTTTTTCCCTACTTCTGCATCAAAGATATTATTTCGTGATTATACTCTGATTATTGGTATTTCTGGCCTGTATGATTAACCAAGTTCATAATAATCAAAATTTTTGGATATTAATCAGCATTAAATAAGCCATTTAAATCATTTATTAATAATAAATATTTCAATTAGTTACTTTTAAATTCATACCTATAGTTTTATCAGTAATTCATCTTTGTTAATTTTAATGTGATGAAAATATTGATGTGTATAGCTGTAGAACCTTAGAGTAGCTGCAAACCATAGAGTATAATTTATTGTTCATAGAGCCATGCTAGACATGTAAATAGAGACTTAATATTATGAGTCACATTTTTATTCATTGATAACAAATTTTTCTTTTATTTCAGAAAATGGGATCAGAACATAGTCATCAGTCAGCAAATAGCTCACAAAGGAATAACACAAATAATATTCCCGATTCTAATCAAGTCTTAAGAAGTTCTTCTCCTCGACCATCTATTAGTTCAGATTCAGATATACCATATGTTTCATATACTGTAAATAGACCAATTGGAGGTAACTTATTATATATAATCTTGGATTATTTTTTATTCTAAAATATATCATTTATTACTTATATAATTATATTGTGATAAAATAATATTTGATCAGATAAATATGATGTTTCTTCTGTATTTCTATATTTTCTGTTTGTATCAATCTTATAGATAATGCATATAATATCAGAGTTGTCAATTTCTTTTTTGTTCAGAGACCAAACTGTACTTTTAAGCTTAATGAGTTGTTAATAAACTAAGTACTGCTAGCAGCACTACTAAGCAATCCCATTGAGAACATTGCTAAACTTGTTTTCTTGAAGCACTGTGCACAGTGATCCTTGCAGCAGTCTCAACTGGTTTGAGATTAAATCTTCAGTGCTTATTTTAGTTTTTCTCACTGCAACAAAAATGGTTGCCTTCACAGTAGAAAAGTTGAATTCTTATATGGTGTGACAGTAAAGTTACAAGGTTTTAATCACCATGAATTGATATTTTTTTGTACTCATTTTTCTTTTAAAATACTCATAAAATCAGATTTGACAAAATTTGTCTATTTAAAATGTTTGCAAGAAAAAGCTGCATACACTAAATTCAAATCATTAATTTTACCTCAAAAACAGGTCATTGCAACACAATAATGAATTACTTTTAAAAATGTTTTGAATTAAATAATTTGCAAAGCATTTCAATAGCTGCACCAAGATCCTCCATTTAGGAACTGCATCACTGCTCTATGTACTGTACATTGTTGAAAGACCTTCAGTAACAGTTGCAGTACTTTCATGGTGAAAGCTGCAATGCTGAATTTAATAACAAGCATAATTCAGAGAAGTAATTATTTATCAGTGTAGAAAATAAAGCATTGAATAAGAACGATTATAAATAGACAACATTTATTTTCACTTATAACTATTTGCATTTTGCATAATATACCTGCCCAAATCAGTGACAATTTCTCTGTCACCAATATATCCTTAACAACACTTCCAATATTGATAAACTCAGTATAAAACTGATTAGAATAGTATAAAAGAACAAATACTTTTTCCGAGCAAAAATTTTTTACTGAAACTAACATTTCCAGCCTCATTCATAGCCTTCCTCGGGTAGAACATTCCCACAATGAACATTCAAATGTAAGTATACTTTAAAATGAATCTGAAGATTTTTAAAAATTTCTACTTACATTTAAAGTGTAGATAATTGCTTCTTGCTCTTATTATTTGATTTAAATTTTTTTAATGCATCAATGATAACTGAATTTAAGGACTCATCATGCCATTTTTGAAAAAAGTTTAAGTAAAAAGCAAGAGACCAATGTTTGCTTTGCTGTTTTTATTTGATTAAAGATGCATTTTGAAGTTTTACATCCATTTTCAGTTTAATCATGTTCATAAAACAGCTTTCATTTCTTTTAGATTTACAGGTTCTTCTGTTACTACAATATATTTTATAAAAGATATCACAAATTATATTGCTTTTTACATAAGGAATAATATTACAAATGTATTTCACATTTTAATATTTAAGACCATACATATTACAAAAATTACTTTCAAAAATTCAATACATGGTACCCAACAATATCTAAACAATTGTTACAATTGATATAAATATAAGTGAAGAGTTTTTACTTATAAACCACAACAATCTATTAAATAACTATAAAGTGCACATTCATTAAAAGCATGAGGTATACATTTTTAAAAATGGTCTGAAACTAGGTTCAAGAATTTAAAACCTCTTTCATCCGTACATGGTCATTTACATAAAATTACCAAACCACATGTGACTGCTCCCTCTAGCAACAGTAAATGGGTACTATGAATCATGCATTTGAAATCTTACATTATCATTTATTCTTTTTCTGTATTCATTTTTATAACTTATACATTTAAACTCTTATGTCATCAGAGGGAGTGAATAAAATAAAATTATAAAATTACAAATAGAAGATAAATATACCGTATTTACTCACTTATAAGACATTCTCACATGTAGGACAAGGTGTGACTTTAAAGATCAAAATAAAAAAATTAGATTTATTAATACAATTTAATTTCATTTTGTTTAATCACAAATAAAATGTCAAATGCACATAAATGCACACATTGCCCTGCAAAAATTACTGGCATCGGAAAAATCTTGTAAAATCGACAACATAATTTGTTCATGTAAAGTTGGACAATCGAAAACCTCTTTTGCTAATTCTTAACAGTCGAATCCACTTTCTGATGATTACATTTATGAGTTTCTCCAAATTCTGATTTCCAAATACTCATCTGTTTTCACATGGGATGGATTAAAACTTATATCGGGCTCCCATATGATTTTGGAATTTCAAATTGGAATTCAATTCAAAAGCTTTGCTTTTCCTATTGCTATCCATCTTTACTTCTGATAATACACAAGAACAATTGAAATGATCCAGATAAAGTACTTTTGTATTTAAACACCAGAGAGTGAGTGAGCATCTGGTAAAAAATGCAACAAAAATTATTGCAAAAATGCAAAGAATCCTTCTCTCACGCATATAGGACGACCTAGGTTTTTGAAGCAATGAAAAATGAATAAAATCTTCATCTTATATGCGAGTAAATACGGTAATATAAAAAATAACAAAACAGACAATAAGAAATATAAATAAATATATTCATACATTCATAGTAAGTAAACATGTGTAAAAGATTTCAGTCTAAGATTGGAATTAACAGAACCTAGTGCTCCTTTTCTATGAGATATCATCAAAGACCTTCCTGCACACGATAAGAAGTCTGCATCTTTATAATTATGAATTCCTCTCTCTTTGCTGCTTTAAACATTCCATGAAGCTTAGACTTCTGATATGATCAGTGCTGTAAACAGTATGTATCATCAGGTTTTTTAAATGTTTCTTCTATTTATAATTTTACTTTATTTACTTTCTCTGAAAAAATTAAATACCTTCTAAAACCGATAACCGGTGCAAACTATTTTTCGAAATGGCGAACGTTTTCACTGCCCCTCCTGGGCTCTTCCTCAGGCCAATTCTGGATTTGATAATCGAACAGCTTAAATAAATGGAACGTGTTCCGTAATTTAAACGATCGAGTACGTTGGGCACACCGCGTGCCGTTCCAAATCAACGGTTTGGAACGGCACGCGGTTGCCCAACGTACTCGATCGTTTAAATTACGGAACACGTTCCATTTATTTAAGCTGTTCGATTATCAAATCCAGAATTGGCCTGAGGAAGAGCCCAGGAGGGGCAGTGAAAACGTTCGCCATTTCGAAAAATAGTTTGCACCGGTTATCGGTTTTAGAAGGTATTTAATTTTTTTGTTTATACAACCCGGTGTGGGAGAAGTGTTAGTTTACTTTCTCTGATTGAATAAGAGTCTAAATGTAATTCAAAAATTTTTAAATTTATAGATTGATTTTAAATGTTCTGTTTGTGAATCTGAAGGAAGAATACCTATGAATGAGGCTGAAAATGTTAGTTTCAGTAAAAAGTGTTGCTGGAAAGAAAAAAGATATGTGTTTGTTTATACTAGGTACAAATTTTTGTTTTATCTATCTGGTTAGAGTATTCACTGATAACATGTTCCAAAATGTTTAGTTAAAATGCTTTATAAAGTACAGTGAGTTTCAGAACATATTCATTTTAATCTACCGCTGTTGATCACACAAAACTATAATGTGGCAAATCATATTTGGAAAAATTGCTATATTTACCAAGTAGAAATAATGTGGATGAAAGATTAAGTTTGTTTGACCAATTAGCTATCAATTGACAATCTTGTTTTATATTATTATTTTTACATAATCAATACAGAAAATTTAATGTTGTTTAATAAATTTAAGTTGATTTAAAATGTGATTATAATAAATTGCAAATCTTAAACTTAAATGTAATTAATAATATTTGTAAATAAATTATTGTTGCTATTCAAATTTAAGGTAATTCTGAAGTAATGTAAACCTAACATGGAGGATACTTCCAAGTTATTAAAAAAACCATGTAAGATGAAAATAAATAACTATATTTCATTCAGAAAACTATGTAAAAAAGTGACAAACACTTTCTTCTAATGTAGACCTGTTTTGTCAGTGTTGAAAATCTGGTCAGGAACATAGCTCCCTCTCTTATTATTTTGGCTAGTTTTTCTGGAAAGCTCTTTGTAGCATTTTCATCTGAAGATGCAATTTTTCCTTTAATTTTAATATTTTGAAATGCATTTCTTTTTTAATATCCTGTCAGCCATCTTTCACTAGCAGAAATTTCCTTTCTTTTACCTTGAGTTACTTGAAGGCTTGTTGATGGTTCTGATTCCTGTAGTTTTTCATAAATTTGTAGTTCCTTCTGCTTTTATATTTTCATCCCAGTTATCATTTGCACCAAATCCTCAATCCAAAGCACCAAAAAAATTTTCATTTTTTCTAAGACTTCTGTACTGTACAATGATGTTTTTGAGCTAAGTTTTGATCTGTAGATGATAGATTTTCGTATACAATTCCCATTTCTCTTAATTGTTCTGACAGTTGTTTCATTCAAGCCAAAACTTCTGCCCACAGATGTTGAACCTTCACCATTCACTAGGCAGTCCAAGATTTTTATTTTTGTTTCTAATGAAATGACTTTTCCTTTCCTTTGTAATTTTAGACATTTTGAACTTGTAATCTACTGTAAAAATTTGAATTTAAATATTTTAATTAGACTTGTAAAAATTTGTAAATTGGACTTACTGCAAACTTGCAGTATGTATAATTTTTTTAAAAATTTACTTACTCTATTTGTATATTTATATATTGATTAGACCAAACAAATTAACAAAAACTTTTAACTCTGCACTTTCAAAGTTATAAAATTTTAATCCAAAACTATTTTTTATATTATTATATATTACATATAAGCTATTTTTAATGGCCTTCATCAGGCTGTTCTATGAATTGAACACATTTTAAACATAAAAGAACCAATAGAAGATAGAATTCCTATCATTGAATCCTGGAACATATTGATGATTGGGATAAATTATGAATAAATATACAAACATATTTGAAGAAAAGCCCATATACACAGATATATAATAATACTAATTATGTATAAATTAGTTAACCCAAATTAAAAACAATCCAAATTTGGGATTCTCCTACAGATGGACAAAAATCCAGAAAACATAAAACAATTTGGTCTATTTCTAAGACCTTCATGTTATCATTTTCAGAAATGGAATGCCACAGGCTTCAATGTTTGGAAATAGAATGTGCAGAAAAACTCCACATCAATTTGAATTTAAACCCAAAGATTGACCAATAGGATATGCCTACACATAGATGTTGTAATATTGTTTTATAACAACTTATCAAATAGGGCCTGCCATGCCTGGGAAATTGTTTTTTCTTCTCAACATTGATACACAACCCTTGCATGGTGACTTTAAACATTTTAAGAGCTTCCAGTATCTTGAGTTGTTCCATGTTAGCAGTTATTCTAATCAAAGTTGCTTGCTGTAAATTAGGTCATATTTCGTTGTTACCAGCACATATCGAGAAGGTGGTGGATTGCCTTCCATTTTCTATATCTATAATTCATAACTGAGCATAAATCAGATATAGATACTTGACGACAACCTCTCAACCCTCTCAATATCTTGATCTCCATGATTGGGAAATTTATAGCCATTCTCCTATATCTTTATTTATATATTTCAAGTTCCTCCATCTGTGTAAGGCTGTGTCTGTTTATTATGTGTTTTGATCCCAGCTTCACTCCAGTTCAACTCTACAGCACCTTCAAAAGCATATGCTGTCAAAGTTGTTGAGGGTATCCTTTTTCTTATTGTATACTCATGTTCACTGATTCTAATTTTTAAGTGATGGGTGGTAGCAATAATGTATTCTAAGTTTTGGTCCACTTTGTGGTCAGTGATGGATATTCTCTATACACTTAGGTCTATTTGGCCCTTATCATTCTTGAGTAATTTAGAGATGTGGGTGTTTCTTCAGTAAAATGCACTTTGTTTGATAGAAATAGGATATCAAGTACTTGTTTGCATTTTTTATAAGGTTTGATTAATTAATTTATATATAATTGATATTGAAATTTATATCTCTAATTTTAATGTGTAATGTATAATTCTAATATGAGCTTATTAACAGTGTCATTGATTACAATATGAAGGGTTTCCCAAATAAAAATTATAGTACTGTACATCTGCTATAGCCATGACCATTGACACAAATACACATATGGTAGTTGGTAAATCCAGTGGCAAAATAAGGGTGACAGTTTAAAGCTAAGAGATGTTTATGAGCTAAAAGCTGAGTAACTTCCCCTCTTAGCTTAGTAGGTATAAGAGGGAAGTTATGGGTGGTTTTCAAAGTCAAATAAAAGTGATAAAAATGTCAGCAAGGTGGATAATGTCCTACATTAAAAGAAAATTAATATGTATTATTGATTGAAAATTAAAGAATACGTAGAAATTAAACAAACGTTAAAATCAGTTATAATCATTAGTGTTATATTGTTTGTTTCAATATTGAAAATTATTTATACAGCTCAAAATAGCAATAGTAAAGGGTAGTTTGAAGCAAGTGCTTTTCCTTAAGCATTACAAAAACATATGAAATCTTGAATGTTGCTCATTATTCTTCCTGTTTTCCCTTTTGCATTTGGATTTGAATTTGTCCTCAGTACATCTTTCACTATACTTTTTTGTCTCTCCATTGTTGTAATATTATCACATTTACCCATAGGGGTTCACAGTTAATATCAAGGCTTTGTCTAGCAAATTCAGTAATATGTCTTCCATGAATAATGTCATCTTGGTACTATTAGTCTACTTATAAATATTCCCATGGTGGTGGCTCATGTATATGTGATATTCCATCCTATATTGAAGGGGATGCTATATACAGCTGATTTTTCATGTACTGCATATTCATCCCTGTCATTTCATAAATTTTACATAGGGACAGCAAAGATGTAACAGATAGTACATATTTATACTTCTTAAAAATTCTAGCTAGGTTTAAGGAGATCATTTCCAAATAGGAGACAGAATTTGTGAATAAGTTTTTTTCTTTGCTAGCTAAAATTTTGGCCAAGAATTCTTTCCTTACTACCTAAAGGTTAAGATAGTTAAACTCAGAAATTGTATATCCTGCCTTCTGAACCTCTGTGCAAATACATTAAAGCTGTTCTTTAATTAACTAGGTTTGGGAGGTTGGATATAGATGGGTCCTATCTATAAGGAACATGATGGTAGAATTGGTGTAGCTTGGGTATTGGAAATTGCTGGAATAATTGATGAGAGTAGTAGATCAAACGTATGGTTTGATATACTCTTATGCTAATCTTACTGCCTGTTCTATGTAAAGATAAACTTGAAGAAGGAATTTTGCCTTGTTCTCTTGTTCCACAGTGAATTTAATGATGGGTAAATAAATGCTCAAGTAGTTGTATGAAGTCTAAAAATTTATTGTGTTCCATCCCATGCAACCAGTGTGTTGTCAATGCAGTGTAAATACAGAATCATATAATGTATGTATAATCTGAGGCTTAAATATTTTCGTTTTCTACATTGTGCATGTTAAGTTCTGCTAGGATAGCAGATAGTGACAAGCCCATTGGTACCCCTTCTCTTGGAAATGATAAGACTTGTAACAGAAATAAATTTTGAATGATAAAATTAAGAATCTCATAGTTACAGAAATGTTACATCTAATTTATAAAAGGAACATGAGGATGTTGTTAAGTGCTCCAATCCTTAATAATAGCAGTCTTAACATGAATTTTACCACTAGGCTGGGTAATGGCATTACTGCAGCCAACATCCTACCTAACCAAAGCATTTTCTAATACATTGGATGGATTCTTTAGTTTATCAATCCCTTGTGATAATTTGCTTTGAGTCTTTACTTCAAAGAATATTCTAGGGCATGTGTTAAGTTCAATATACATTAAACAAAATTGTAACATGTCAGGTATGTTTATGTTATCTAGTGTTGATGTACAGTCCACAGCTCTGTCACATGAGTCAGGTGTGTTATGTAACTGTAGACTTAAGAATGCGGGGTGAGATCTTCCTGTCTAGAAAGGGAGAAATTGTACATTCCCTTTGGTATGTCCAGTCAGTAATGACCCAGTGTGTGTTGCTCTGTGGCTGGTAAAGAGCCAATGTTATGATTATTAAATTAATTGTCGGGTGCCTGAGTGTTGCTTGCTTGTGGAGAAATTAAAGTTCAAATTTGTTGTTGTTGCATTATAAAAAATCTGTGTACTGTTTTAGACCGTGTAAACAGGAACATTTTAAAAACATTTTACAGCATGCTATATTGGAGGGTAGATCTACCACTCCCCTAATACCATCCTCACACCTGGAGTTTAATAGTGTTATCCTTTTTTTATGTAGTGCAGCTGTGGATAGATCTATGTTTATCAAGATCACTCCAGATTGCTGCAAACAAAAAGTTTTCAACTCTAGTACAGATAAAATACTAAAACAAAAATTATTCTTAGTTCTAAAACAAGTAAAAACTACTTTGACTTAATCCAACTTCAGTTATTAAATTTATATATCTAGTACAGGTGTTACTGTCCTAAAAATAAGCTTATATATAAGTTTTGTGATAAAAATCACTAAACAACACAGATGCTGAGATAAATTTGAAAATCAAGCTAGTAAGTGGGAAGTATGGAGTTAATTCCTACTTCCCACTAGCATAGCTTTCAAATGGTTCACAAATGTGCTTTGAATAAATTTTTAATACCAGATTCTTTGATTCAGATATCGTGATGACATTCTTTGTATCAAGAATTCAAAAACAACTAGTTCAGATATCAGTAATATGGCTGAATTTATTAAACAGTAAACTTGTATTGACTGATTCACAATGCACTGACAATGTTTTTTAACTTAATAATGATCCCTTAAATTGGATAATAATTTCATTTATAAAAATAATATGGTTAGAATATAGGAATTTCTTTTATGATCTAAAAATGTCTTTTCATCAAGGTAAGACTTTAACACTAATGTTATAGTACTTTTGAATAAGTGAAATATTCAGTAGTAGAAATGAATATAATTTAAAAGTACAATTTAATTACATCTTAGTTATTTAAGTTATATTTGGTTTTTCTGTTAAATATATATTCAATATAAATAATAAACTTATTTCAATAAGCTACCATACACTGTTGATATTGAACTATAATATGAAATCAAAACTGTTTTTGTCTAGTTCTTTGAAACCTAACTGTGTTATTTGAGATAGTTTCAGTTGCTTTTTCCATTTGATATAAACTTATTAATAGCAAAATTTCCTACTGCTGCTGTTATCTATATATTAATGTTTTGATTTTTTTCAGATTCTCCCAAACTTCCAATGAAAAGTCCTGCCCATAGTCTTCGCACAAAAACTCCTTCTCCTCACTCTTCACCTCGTACTCCACGTCCTAAATCTTATGCTGGTTCCACATCTGGACATGACATAGTAATTGTTCAACAAGGTACACAAATGCAAGAAACTTTAGATGGTGATCCAGAACTGATAAAATTACAAGTAAGATCAAAATAATTATACGAGTATTAATGTATCTTGTATGCAGCTGCAATATTTGTATTTTTTTTTAATCAATAGACAATTCCTACATTTCTTCCAATTATGAGAGGTGCACTAAATATTCCAACAGTCAGAGATCCAGAAGTATTAGATAAATTAGATCCCCAAGGTGTTCTTCAGTTGTGTTTGAGGTATCAGGAACATTTACGATACTGTGCAGAAGCTGTAAGCATAGAACAAAATGCCATTGCAGGCAGAATCCGTGAAGTGAGTTGTGAATTTATATTTTAGTCCAGAATGAAATTTTAATTTAAAATACAGTAGAGCGTCGATAAGTGGAACCAATTGGGGACTGGGGTCCTTCCAGTTAATGATTTGTTCCAGTTTCCGACTTTATACGAAAAAATACATTAACCTGTCCGATGTTCAAATTTTTCTCCGTTGCGTATCGCTTCCTGTTGAATTTTTCTCCGTTGCGTGTCGCTTCGTGTTGAATTTTCGTCGATTTTAAGCCTAACGAAAATTTTTATAATAATCATCGAGGCTATCGTATCGTTAAAAATTATTTCTGCATTTTGTACAAACAAAATAAATATATTAAAGAATATAAAAAACATGAAAATTATACTTTAGAAGTAAATTTAGTATCAAAAACATTCGATTCAGCACGACACAGTCCGACTGAAAATCGTTCCACTTTCCGGCCATTCCACTTACCGACGTTCCACTTATCGACGCTCTACTGTAATAACAATCTTCTAAACAAGGAAATGACATTTCTATAACTTAATTTATAATACTAATTACAATAATTTTCTTATAGGTTGATTTTGCTATAGCAACCCTAATGGGTCTCGTAACAGAACGTCAGAAAAAATTTGCAAAGTATGCCGAACAATTAGGAAAGGTGAATGAGATATCATCAACTTTAAAACGATGTCAGACAGCATTAGCAGAAACATTAGAAAGCATGGAAACATTGAACGCTATGCTTCCGCCCGAAGATCGATTAGAGCCATTTGTCATGGTAACTGGATAGGAATTACTCAATTCTGCAAAGGCTGATTCTGATTGAACTACATTATTCTTTTAAAAATAGAAATTTATAATAGCAACATAAACCGAAAGAAAATTCTATGTAAATATATAGTAATGAATAATCTCTCATTGCACTATATAAATCATGTGAAACTATCAACTCATTATTTTAAATACTACTAATATTTAGGTATTTCATTTACAAACAGTGATTTTCTTAAACAGTTAGCAATTTTCATATGCTATAAAGCTTGCATTTCATTCAGAATGGCTGGCTGCAGAATTTGAAATCTCTTTCTATCAGTTACAGGATTAATTGTTAATTAACTTACTATACTTATATAATTGAATATTTGTTTTAAGTACATCATTGAGGAAGATTTCTTTAACCAGTATTTAACTGTGCAAAAATATTACATTCATTTTAAATTCCTATTAGATGTAAATTATTGTATATTAATGTAAAATAGCTTAAGATAATTTTATTCTCTTTCTGTGTTTTATAATATGGAAAGAAAGCCATAAAAGTTTATCTAAATTAATGTATTTATGTATAATTTATATTGTGTGTTTAAAATGTTAAATAAAGTTGTTTAAAATTATTTTTCTGTAAAATCACTTTCATCTTTTTTTGATTTATTATTAATAACTTATTGTAAAATAATAAGTTATTAATTTTAACATGTTTATAGTATAGCCAGTGGCGTAGCATGGGTGTCAGCCGCCCTGGGAGGAGGAAAATTTCGCTGCCCCCTTATTTAGGTATTTTTACAAGATGATATTATTTATTGTAAAATTTTGCTGCTCCTGCCGTCCCCACTATGGCCCCCACTACGCCACTGAGTATAGCTCTATTTTTCATATATTTTACTACTTGTAAGAATATTTATAGATTTAATCAAACTAACTTATGATTAATATACAAATTAATACCCACAAAAATGTGTGTTAAATGGAGTATATACTGTTAACAGGTAGAAAGTGAAAGTTAATGCACAGGGAGATTTATTATTATGTAGTATGTTGTATACTTATTAAATCTGTTTATGGAGATATGCAATTTTAGAAATCAGGTGAATCTTTGTATTAATTTTAAAATGGATTTTACAATATAAATATGCAAACAGAGTTAATTGTGTAAGTTTAATAATTCGATTGCTGCAATTGTTTGCAATGAGATTTTATTTTTGTTTCTGATATCAGTAGCATTTATACTGGGGTTATATTTAGTTCATTTTACACAGAAATTGGCTGTTATCAAATCTGAATGTATAACGAAGTCTCTTCTATGTGGCTTACAGAATTGTGTTGGTTCTCAAAATTTGATCGAGCTATTTTGATTAAACTTTGCCACTTTCCATTAATTGAGTGGGAAAATTCAAAAATGAAATAAAAACAGGAGTCCATGATTTCGTTTCAGAGGTATAAACCGTGGAGAAAGTATACGTGGAGTGGACAGTTCTTACACTCTCTATGCTTTAAAACTTGTCCACCGCACCGGGTGGCAACTAACTGATGATGACGTTATCGTTCCCTTGGATGTTTTCTTTTATGCGTTTGCTACAGTACAAATGACCATTTTATTTTCTTAAAATTATTAATAAAGTTAAATAATCTTGTGTATTGTAGCCTTATACTGTTTACAATAGACAAAAAGATTTGTGTGCCCCGCTATAATCCATAATGATAGATTCACAAAGGATCATAATGTATTTGATTTTAAAAATACAGCAGCATCGTGGTACTGTACGTACTGAATATAATTAGACATTACAGAAACGTAAGAATACAAAAGCTACAATAGAATATATATGATGATGATCAAACGTAGGATCTAACTTAAAATTTAAAATAACCTGTAATGAAAAAAAAAAACAATCTGTTAATGAAAATATAGCAATTAAAAATAAACATTACTTTATTCAATTACTTCTGCATATACAAATTACATAATTCCATACAGTATATTCAATACGGCAATAGTAATTTTTCATTCTCTGCAGTGCTGGTCAAAACTTTAGGATAAAGTGACCAGATTTTAACATTGGTGAAGGACAAAATTGACAGGAGGAGAGCGGTTGTCTTGTTGAAAAAAAAAAATTAGTTTTTAGTAAGGACTGTGTGTTCCACGATTTTTATATTCTGTGCCATGTAACATGCAACGAACAAAATGTTCGTTGCATGTTCGTTGGACAGCCTATAAACACACGCTGCTCCGTTGCTGCAGCTGCGCGCCCCAAACAATTTTCTGTCGGTCTTTGCCACGAACACAAAGGGTTTTGTCGGCGCAATATTCTTTATTTCCGATGCTCATGCACACCTTGGTACTGATACGTGTGATACAAAATGATCTTTACGAATCTTAAACATAAGTGTTTTGGGACATAAGTCGAATTTATGTTATTTAGTAACCAGCATAAATGACACTTTTGGTCATCTAAATGACATAAATGCCACTTTTAGTCACTAAATGACATAAATGCCACTTTTGGTCACTAAATGACAAATGCCACTTCTGGTCATTAAAAAACATAAATGCCACTTTTAGTCACTAAATAACATAAATGCCACTTATGTCCCAAAACTGCATAAATGACACTTTTCGTCACTAAATGACATAAATGCTACTTTTGGTCACTAAATAACATAAATGCCACTTATGGCTCGAAACAGCATAAATGACACTTTTTGTCACTAAATGACATAAATGTAACTTTTGGTCACTAAATAACATAAATGCCACTTATGTCTTGAAACAGCATAAATGACACTTTTATTCACTAAATGACATAAATGCCACTTTTGGTCACTAAATGACATAAATGCCACTTTTGGTCACTAAATGACATAAATGCCACTTTTGGTCACAAAATGACATAAATGCCACTTTTGGTCACTAAATGACATAAATGCCACTTTTGTCACTAAATAACATAAATGCCACTTATGTCTTAAAACGGCATATATGCCACTTTTGGTCACTAAATCACATAAATGCCACCTTTGGTCACTAAATAACATAAATGCCACTTTTGTTTCAAAACAGCATAAATGACACTTTTCGTCACTAAATCACATAAATGCCACTTTTGGTCACTAAAATGACATAAATGCCACTTTTGGTCACTAAATGACAAATGCCACTTCTGGTCATTAAAAAACATAAATGCCACTTTTAGTCACTAAATAACATAAATGCCACTTATGTCCCAAAACGGCATAAATGACACTTTTCGTCACTAAATGACATAAATGCTACTTTTGGTCACTAAATAACATAAATGCCACTTATGGCTCGAAACAGCATAAATGACACTTTTTGTCACTAAATGACATAAATGTAACTTTTGGTCACTAAATAACATAAATGCCACTTATGTCTTGAAACAGCATAAATGACACTTTTATTCACTAAATGACATAAATGCAACTTTTGGTCACTAAATGACATAAATGCCACTTTTGGTCACTAAATGACATAAATGCCACTTTTGGTCACAAAATGACATAAATGCCACTTTTGGTCACTAAATGACATAAATGCCACTTTTGTCACTAAATAACATAAATGCCACTTATGTCTTAAAACGGCATATATGCCACTTTTGGTCACTAAATCACATAAATGCCACCTTTGGTCACTAAATAACATAAATGCCACTTTTGTTTCAAAACAGCATAAATGACACTTTTCGTCACTAAATCACATAAATGCCACTTTTGGTCACTAAAATACATAAATGCGACTTATGTCCCACAACGTTGACAAACGACACAGCAGCACAATATTATCAATTATAGCACAGACTGAAGGAGCGATTGTAAAATGGGAAGAGGCTAAAGTCATTTAAACTGTGCACTCTCCATCCATTGCTTTGGAGATGGAAAAGGTGGAAATTTATAAAAGTAAAATGAAAAACCGTTGCCTAAATGCTATGGATGCTAATGCACTTTTAACAGCGTGGAAATATATAATAGAAAAAAGAATGGCACTTAAAAACCATTAAATCATTTTTCTACTTAGCTTTGTTTTCTATGTTTTATTTATTTATTTATTTATTTATTTATTTAATATACACACTTTCAATTTATTTTAAAGTTAAATTATTTTTTTGAATTTTAAATATGTAAAATATTCGAAAACGGTACGTTCCATTTTGGAACATTTATAATATTAAACCTGGCGATGGCCTATATTAGATAGAGTGAAAACATTTGTATAAAAGTGTAAAGGTCGCCTTTGGCGGCCTGAGTCAAAGAAACCGCCCGACTGAGGTAATTGCTCCCACCTGGAGTCGGGGCCATAAACGGCCGGAAGGATCAAAGGTGTAGCGTCTCCACTTAAGGGTCAATGTGTTGGCCACGTGCCGGCCAGCTTAGGAAAGTAAATGTAAATAAAGCGCGGACGCAAATGTAAGCTACGTCGGCGGGAAATAAGGCAGACGTCGTTGAAGGCTCTAAGAAGGGGAGGCACTGATTGGTCGCAGGAAGGAGTAGCAGAATCCCTTAAATTGGAAGGGTGGCAAAAAAACGAGGAGAAAGGGCGAGGGACCTGATACGTAGCGGTCTCTAACACCAGGCAGACCTTTGAGGCGGAAGAGAGAGTGTTCTCCTCTTGGGAAGTCCTCTAGAGAAAGGTTGTCGTAGAGACGGACGGCCACGAGGTCAAGCCATCTCCGGAAAGGTGACTCGTGTTCCCCGGCCAGCTAAGTCGACGTGCGGCATCTCAGTTTCGGTACATTAGCGTACGTAATGTTATTGCATAGTGTACATCTTTGTAAATATTTGTAAATAAACTGTATATAACTAATTATCGAGTGTGGAGGTGTGACTTTCAACGGACCATCAAACGGACAATCTCGAGGCGTAAAGAACGACTCGGGACGGAACATTTGTAAAGATCACGTGACGAGTAAGAAGGATCTTCACTAAAAGAATTTTAAGCTCAGCAAAATTAGCTGTGGGAAACTGAAGTGAATTGTTTGCTGAGAAAGAGCTGTCTAGATATGAAGTTATCAGTTTTGGTATTTCCTCTCCTTCTGTAAGACATCTTTTTCGATCAGCCACATATTCTGAAATGTCACAAAGTGTAATGATAGTGACTAAACAACCATGAAATCAACTAGGATTAATGTCGGATACAAATGCGAATAAAACGTTTTGACTACAGAGAGAAAAGTTATTAAAAAGACAACACACAGGTAACTCTCGTACATTGTCAAGCACGCTATACCCTTTGTGGCAGCTATTTTGGTCGACTCATACGCCACCTATATTTACTGGCACAAGTGAATTGCTGTTTTCTTTCATTAAGAAAGCGTTTATGATAAAATATCTTTTAAGAAAAATAAGAAGAAATATCAACAAAAACATTGCTCCGTTCATCAAATACATTATTGTATCACAGGACACAAAAATAATAATAACAGTTCTTATTATTTTAAGAATGAAGAGCTTTGAGTTTTGGCTGAGAAAACAATTAAATGGAGCATGTATATGCAATTTCATTAGTAATTTGAAAATGTGGAGAATTAGACAAGTTATTACTTAATGTCTTTGCGAAATTTGGTGGTTACAGGATGAAAAACGTACTTTTACGAGGAGTCAAACTTATTTCTTTTGAAAGACTAAATCTTATACTGTACAACAATAATAAAAACGATATTCAGATCAGTTTTATAATGTAGAACTCTGATAACATATATAATATTTCATGTAAGATATAGATTTGTAAAATTTTTCATAATAGCAAATTATAAAAGATGAAAACAATTACTATTTTACAACCAAAGCACTATTAACAATCTAAAGTTGTTTCTCCGATGTCGATAGCGCCATCTGATGGAAACGAATTTTTCTAGAACCTGTTTCTGGAAGCGGTTGATACACGATGTATTCGGGTGCGTTCGTTAATAGCAATCGCTCTGAGTCTCCGCTACTACGGGAGTGCATTGATGTTTGTAGGCATTTAGGAACGAAGGTGAAAGAAATATGGCGGCGCCCCTACTATAGATAGTATCCTGATGGAGGGATCTATGATTTTAAAATATGAGATTTTAGAGACAAAAGAAAGGTCCCAATTGTAAAATTTAACCATAAAATGGATTATCTTGCCGACAGAGCACACAGAGTAGCGGTGAAAAAAATTCGAGAAGACATTTACATCACTGCGTGCACTAACTTGAGCTTTCACGACTGAATTTTCATTCATAAAACAACATAATGGACACCAAAACGAAACTATATCAGCCTTGGAGAACGCCATGTTTCTTTCCACCGTAAATACAAGCGGCTGTTTTTGCCATCCGACTGCACGCACTCCGGCGGAATATAGGAACACGTTGCCCGGACGAGATAGTCTCTTAACGGACTTACCACAGACGTCAATCACCCATGGATTCTCCAGTTCCGAAAAATGTAAATACGGGGCGAAATAGCCATTTCAGCTAACGCCCAACCATCCCGCCAGAGAGCTAGCAAGGTAGCAGGAAACTAGAGAGCCTATAATGAGAGAGTGGTCATAGGGATAGATAGCTGCCGCCATGTATTTTCCAAACTGCTTATTTAGCTGCAACCACATACTATATTTAGTTGAGGAAACGGAAACAATCTAGCACTTATTTAAATGGAAATTCGGGAAGAAGAAAATAAATGTCGTTTTCGACTTTTAGAATTAATTTTTACTATTATTATTTGTTTATTTAAGAATCGTACAATAGAAGTAAAATAAAATAGGTTTCGTTAAAAGCGCATAACAGATTTCCGAGCTATAGGCGTATTTCTGTCTTCTGTGACGCCTTCCGTGTTAGAAAGTTAGCCATGTTGTTACTTAATAATAGCGAGGCCGCTCTTTAACATTGCTATGATTACTGTCTTACAGTGTCAGCTCTCACTTTAATCCGCCGGACCAAGGTTCAAGTCAAAGTTGATTCGAGTTTTTTCGAGGGGAAATCAACCCAGATATGTTAGGCACTATTCTCCATCGATCAGCCGACTTCATTGTGGGCCTTTTTGAACTTGCGACGGCTAAAAAATAGGCCGAGTTGAGTTGAACACATAAAAGAATTTTTAATGAGAATTCAATAAAATTACCACCTTCACTGATTCATTTATAGGATAGAAATAGAAGACACGACACAATATAAATTTTAATTAAGAAAAGATATTTGGCATTAATATAATTGAACTATATTGCACTAATTTTAATTATTTATTGTAGAAAAATTGATTAATAAACTGCCATCAACAGCAACAGTGCATACTGTAATACTATTGCACAGATGCCGGTTCAGATGTAGCTATTGTCATTAATAATATTACTCTTTTTGCCATGCAAACGTTAAAAGGGATTACATTAGTTGTATATGGCAATACGACACGTGAAGAAGAATGCCTCTCGGGTGAACTTTTAATGGAAAACTGACCCCTATTTAGGTGTTACAAACATGAAGAAAACCCGGAAAATTGTACATTGTCAGCCCGTTGGCTAGGCGCAAATTCACGAAAAACTACAAATGTTCAATGGTTTTTCCACTCGGCCACTGGTAGGCAACTCTTAAAGGTCTTCAATCCTGTTCATTGTGGGTTACACCATACCCACAATGGTGAGGGACGGGGCTCAATGTATCTGGGACAGAGCTTTCATAAAAAATTCTTGGAGACTTGCTCGCCCGGATTTGATCCTGACTCCTTCAGAGAGGTGAGCCGAGACATTTACTGCCACGATCATCACTCTTTAATCATTATTACACAGGGACAGATTCAAAAGTAAAAAAACACCAAAAATTAATCATTAAAATTTTTTATCTTCTTGAATTAACGCGTAACAAAGAAACTCAACAATTGACCCGTTGATTGTTTTGCTCTTTTGTTGCGAAGAGTGCGATTTCGAGTGATTGAAAAATGTTTTTTGATTCTGGCGATTATCGACCCTTGCCTTCACCTTTGGGGTAAGAGATTTTTCACATTTTATTGTTATTTGTGCAAATAAGAAATTCATTCGAAAAATTAATGGCTTTAAAAAGAAATTGCTCGGTGCAAATGATAATTTAAATTAATTAAATTTAATTTAAATTGTGTATTAGGAAAATGGATGCTATTAAATTTTGGTTGTTAAAGGTCGAGGGGTGGGGAGATAAAAGGGGTCATGCGTCTTATGTCGAGTAGAGTCGGACCTAATGACGATTTTACTCTTTGTTAGCATTTACAAATCATTTATCAAACCCATCCCTACCCTCAAAATTAAGCTTTTTACCATTTTATAATAGTTAAAAATATAAAAAGTTTTTTAATAAAATATCATAACAGATGGAGTCACTAAACGTTACAAGGAAAGTTAAGCGACTCGTTGCTGGATTGTTAAAACTAAATTTAGTCATTTTTATACACATTTTCCTCTCATTCTTCAAAACTCTCCTTGTTTAGGCGATGAATAAATAGTCACTCCATATGTGTAACACAATGATGATAATTATTTATATATCTATCCAGTGGCGTAGCGTGGGTGTCAGCCGCCCCCTTATTTAGGTATCTCAATTTAAAAGACTAAAATATACAGTAATTCTAAAGAATAAGTGATGAAAAATTTCATGCTTATTTCAATCGGTCTGAATCGTAGGTGCGACAAAAATATGAAATGAAATAGTTCAAATTTTTACAAGATATTATTATTACTTATTGTGAAATTTTTCCGCCCCCACTGCGCTACCCCACTGTATATATCTATACCTATCTACACGTAGAAAAGGTACAGGCGACAACGTATTCTTTGGCTCCATTAAAAACTATAGACCTCGGTCGTGATGTTATTGAGTCCATCGTTATGCGACACATACCTCCTATTATACGTAATCAAAGTTCGATAGAGCACCACTGTTCTCCTCTGAGATTGGCACTAAACCGAAAAAATCTCAGAGATAAGAATTACATAAAGTAATGAATTCTAAATTCGAATTAGGAGAGGCCCAACACGTCTACAAAATAGTAATAACTTTAATAACGCGAATTTCTAAGCGATAATTTGCTTATTTCATAGAAAATTTCGCGAAAAGTTAGATAAAATGTTTTCCAAGTAATGTATTATAATTTCTCTATTACTTTTACAAATATTTATTGCATTGTAAATTCGTTCTTTCCACTTTTAGTGAGCGATTGGATGAAGATAAGAAGGATTGTGGATTAAATAATAATGGTAGGTTTCCTCCAAGCAAGATCGAAAGGAATAAAGACTCCAGAAAGCAAGAGGATAGTACGGAAAATAGTTTTGGATATAATATTGGATATGCTATTGGATATACTATTGGATGTACTATTAGAGATAGAAAGGCATTGAAAAAAGCCGGATCTTTCTTCAAGGCAGTATGGAAACCAGTCAAGAGGTAACTTTCTGTATATGTCAGTACAAACAAAGTTCGATTTAGCTCGGTCATTCGTTCGCCTTTACAGTTCTCACTGAATCCAGTGTGATGCTGAACCGAAGTACCTCAAATAGCAACACAATTATACACAGTATTAAGATATACGCAGAGATTTGAGCTTGAAAACTTCGTAATTTTTATGAGAATAGCGTAATTTTCCTATATTTTTGGCGCTACATCGAGATTTACCAAACTAGTTTTATTACTAATCCAATGAAAAGATAAGCTACAAATGAAAGTAATAATAATGAGCAATTATTTATTGTGACATCGTCACAATGTCGGCCTGCAATTTTTAATAGTGGAAATTTGTGGTACAATTTTTTCAAATTGCAGCCCAATAATTACAAAGCTTTTACAATAGTAAAATTGAATTTAAAATATCGCTGAAAGAATATCATTCAGAATGAATAAATATAGCATTTTTTGATTCTCAATTTGATATAATGTAATATTTGCAATCAATCAATATAAATGCAGCCGAACCTCCGTATTACGCTCTCTATATGCTTTGATAATTTAATTCAAATTCAGATATAGGTTTTCAATAAATAACTATACTTGTTTTTCACATTCCAGATCAGCGCAGAAAGTATGGGAAAGCATGAAAAGTGGAGAAACCGAATACGTTCGGTTTGAATAAGGATCTCTTTTTCTCCATCATGGAATCAAGTATAAGATTTATCTGCTTGATTTTGTCCGAGTTCGTCTCGGGTAAGTGTTTAATCGGAATATTTTTGTATTCTATACTCAGCACTTAGGAGATTTTCCACTCTCAACTTATAAATTAAATACCATTTCTGTCCCCGATGTACCACTAACACACAATGGCCAGGTAACAGGAGAACAGAAAACGTGTGTTAACGTGGAGATACATCATGTTCTTCATACGATTGAGATTTTACATATAGACAGACTAGAGTAGGCTTTTAAAGCATTAGAATTATATATACAGTATATGTATATTCTTGTCCAAGTATCGACAAAAATATATTCCTTGGAGTGTACTAGTCTCGTAACATAGAAAACAACAACGTAAATAAGAATAGAGATTAAAATATTCAGAAAATTTGTGTGAATGTGTACGTGAAGATTCTAAAGTAATCAAATTAATAATAATATATTTGAATCATAATCAATGACACAACAGTAGCGAATTAACAATTATGCACTGAATAATTTTCGTTTGATTCGTATATAATTGTTTTTAGAAGGAAATAAACTTGTTGATTTAAAAATTATTTAAATAATTGAATATTTCAGATTAAAATATTGATTATTTTCATTTTATTTTCACAGATTTTAGAAGAAATTTCTAATTATTTCGACTTTTCGACTGTGGCTTCCGCAAATTTGTCTTTATCTCGATTTTGACTTTAACTCGATTATGGCACTTTAACTCGATTGTGACCTCCTTAATTTTGACGTTATCTCGATTTTGATCTCAAAACCACATCCAGACTGTGACGTCTCGATTATTGATTTTAACTCGATCGTGACTTCACCAATTTTGACTCCCAATTGCGTCTCCTCAAACTTTGACTTTATTTTGATTGAGATTCTTCTAATTTTAATTTCTAATTGTGTCTTCCCGAATATCGACTTTTTATAATTGTGTCCATTGTTTATTTTGTTAACTAAATCCGTTGACTATCCGATGAAGGCGGAAGAACACGGAAACACAAAGAAAACGAAAGGTCTCTGAAACATTAAAGGATACACATTATGAAATGGTAAGTGGAATTATTTTTAGGAATATACAAATTTTAAATAAACGTTGTTAAGCATTGTTTGTCGTTTCCAGATTACGGATCCTGATTCTGAACGTCTATGATTAAGAAGCGTTCGGAGAGTTCGAGAGAATAAATTTTCAACAAACAAACAACGTGGATTCATTCGAATTACATTGAATTAAACGCGTGCATTGAGTTTATGTCTGAGGATCGAACGTTAAGGTGCTACATCTTCTCTGTCTTGCTGTATGGATGCGAAAGTTGGACTCTAGACCCCCAAACTGAGAAGAGAATTGAAGCTCTCGAAATGTATTTGTACAGACGAATACTTCGAATATCATGAATGCAAAGATTACTAATGTTGAAGTCCTGAACCGCATGAACAAACAAAAAGAACTCCTGCTGACCATCAAGATCAAGAAAACACAATACATTGGTCATATAATGAGTGTAGAGAAATATCGAATACTTAGACTAATATTAGAGGGAAAAATACAAGGAAAAAGGTCTGTTGGGAGGCCAAAGAATCATTGGTTGAAAGACATCACAAGGTGGTTCGGGAGAACATCTATGGAGATATTCCGAGCTGCTACATCGAGGACGACGTTAGCTATATGGATCGCCTACCTTCGACAGGAGATGGCGCATTAAGAAGAAGAAACGCGTGCATAGTGCATCTGCAAAAGAATGGAATTTTAATCAATTTAAGAATGTTTCAGGAAGATGTTCTTTCCACAGTTCTGGCCTTGCATGAATTTGAGAACTTCTAAGTTAATCATAATTATATAAAGATAGTTTGATGAATGATTAAATGCAACCAGAATAATAATATTTAAAAAATAGAAATTGTCTCTGTAAATACTTTTCGTTGTCTAATAAACACTTTTGTTTGATTTTGCATCGAATTATTTCAAGATCACAAAAACTTGTCGTTATTTTTGCTTTTTAGATTAAAATTAAACGTCAAAAGCTTGTATTGTCGAATAATTCGAGTGGTGCAGCTTTGTGCCAGGTTATAGACAAGTTTGTAAAATGTTTACGATTGCAAGAAGTACTAGATTATTTGGATGAAGAGCGAGCATCGAACACAGAAACGCGATATCCATATTCAAAAGTACTCTTGTGCCTACACCCATCTGTAGTTGGTCGCTCTTTACCAATGGACTAGCTATGTGGACTTTTCTAGTTTTTCTCAGAACTATGGAGTCGGAGTCGGGAAAAATGTGTCAACTCCGACTCCGAATCCGGCATTTTAAATTTAATTTAGCTTTTTTTATTTAAATGATAGAAAATTTATTTTATATTAGCTGTTACACGCGACTTCGCCCGCGCGGATTATTCAAGCAAACACCATTTATATTCAGTATTTCAAAAACAACCATAGTAATTGTATTATAACACCTACCGCTGAGAATGATGAGAATTGCCGAGAATCGAACGAACTGTTTTCAATTTGATCAATTTTCTGGAACATTTACAATCGTTCTACAATCGAACCAATATGAAATAACAAATTCGAATTTAAAACGGTTCGAACATTTGGTTTAAAAATCGAAATATATAAAAATATTTATAACAATGTTTGAAATGTTATCAATTTAATACGCCTAAGTACTCAATGAAAACTAAACGTAGTTAAACACAAAAAATCGTATCTAAAATAGTACAGTAGAAGCCGTTCTTCAGGTTAAGCCATAATCCTTTCCCCGCTCTAAATAATTATTCTATTTTTCTGAATGAGCCAGACTAATTAATCAGAGTGGCTGCTATTTATATATTTTTCTTTTCTGAACAAGGGGCTGCTGAGATAGCTAGATCGTACACGTTTAGTTGGACTAACTTTTCTGGAAAGGTGAAATCGAAGTCAGAAAGCTGTAGAATAAAGATATGTAGATGTAGAATTTTATCGCTGCCCCTTTTTCCTCTTATTTGTTAAAAATTAACTTTTTTATACAAATAAATATTAATGTAAATTAAATATTAAAAATACTAACTATAAAAGTATTTGGATAAATGCCCGGGGCTCGTTTTAGAGTTCAGAGTAGGGTAATCTCCCATGAGCGCCTCTGTCTCCCATACTTGGTATTTAATTTTGCCAAAGTTGGGAGTCGGAGTCGGCCTACTAAAATTATCAGGAGTCGACTCCGCAGTCCTGGTTTTTCTTCACGTGTCTAACACCTAAACGGACTAATTTGCCATAAAAACTCCTCCCGAGAGACATTCTCCCTTGGCAGATAGGCCATTTGTCGTGTTGATCTAGCTCTTCAAACCAAACTAAACCAAACCACTACATAAAAATTTTAAAATAAAGGAAAAAGATATTATAAATGAATTTCAGGTTATTAACGTGAACAAAACGTGGAAAACTTTATGCAGCTAACCTGTTGGTGAGAGGCAAACCCACTACTAACTTATCAATGTTTAAGATATTCAAGTACAGGTGGTTTACATAGGGGTCACAAAAAGAAGAGCTTTTTTAATATTCATATCTCTAATATGAGTACATATTGTTCTATCAGAGATAGTATACGTAGCGTATATAATTAAAATACGGCGTATATATACTGTAAATATATTACTTATCTTTGCAACTATAAAAATATCATTTTAATTGAATTTTAAATAGCAAGCGGATTGGACAAGTTAAGTGAAGTGAGAAATATTACGACAAAACGTAAATATTCGTGCTGTACATTAATTGATTATTAATTCATCAAAAAACAACATGGACAGACGAACAACAAAGAAAAATAAAACTTGTTATGAATGGTGGACAAAGATCGGTTTAGACAGAGTTCGAATGTCGAGTTACGAAGACGATCTACTTCAAGGGGTGAGAAATCTGTTCGATATTCTTGCATTTACACAGTATAATCATTTATGATCTAAGTGACTACAGTAACAAAAATCGATATAGGGATTTGTCTGCTTTGTAGTTATCAAATAGGGGTAATTTTTCGAACATTTTTGATTTTTTCAATAAATTATTTATAAAAAAAAAATTACACCTAAGCCCCTACAAAGCTGTTAAGACCATAAATGACGTCATAAATTCCAGAATACCGAATGTCTTCTTATACTTTAAAATGGCCGGCAAATCTTTTACATAACACAACCTTTGAACTTTCACCACAATGAACGCTGTTGTCGTAACCGTTTTAAGTTTCTTTTTCGTTACTATTCTATTAGGTTCTTGCTGAATGAAAGACTCGAGACCAACGACATAGAATAACATAGAGTGCCAGTAGCAGCGATTACAGCCAAATAGGAACAGGATGAAAATGACAACGAATTATAAGCTCTGTTCTAAGGATATAAGCTTGTTTGTCCCATCTTTAATATAATTCATCTTTTCTGTATTTACACCCAATTTACGTAAAAATTATTCTATTGTCCTGTTTATAATTGATAGCTTGTCTTTGTTTCTGTTTACTAAATGGAATTTCACAGTAAAATATTCGGAAACTAAATTATAAAGGCCAAACAAATTAAATAGCTTAATTTTTACAATATTCACTTAAACTGGATAAAAGCATTATTACATATTTATTATTTATTCGTGCATATCGACGTCTTTCGAAGAAATAATCATTTATTGTAGAGTTTTTATAAGCTGAAAATTATTCTGTTGTCTTTGATCAAATTTGTTACAATTTACTAATTTTTACAGAAACATTAAATTTTAAACGATGATATTAGTTAAAATTTATTAATATGTACACAAATATTAAACTGTAGACATATTTCTTCATATTTCTTGGTGATCACGTGATCGAAAGCTATTTTTATCTTGGCGGGAATTTTCCCACATTGATCTTTGTCATATCTAATTTGCATATTAGTGATAGTACATTAATAATCTTTTTTAAACAGATCTAGACATTTTATATTATTTAAATTTGACTGGATTAGTAAAATAATTATATAAAATTTTTAGTATTTTGCATAAAAACTTTAATCCAGGTGATGTAAGAGTCATCCATGGTTCGTGGGAGAATTTTTTATATCTAATTTGCATAATTATAATGGAAAATTATTAATCTTTATTAAACAGATATAGTTATTGTGTATTAATTAAATTCATCGGGTTTCATAAAAGAAGTTTTTAAAACTTTTAGCATTTATTCAAAAGCTTTTTGTCATGTGCTGAAATTTTTCACAGGACATCCTATATGAATCAGTTGGCGGCAGATTTTTGTAGAGTGCGGTTTGGTGTTTCTGTGTTTCTCGTTTTTTCGAAGTTCACTGCGATAAATTTTTATTACATGGATCCCAACATTTTGCGTTGTTTTCAACGGATAAAAGGTGGAAATTTTACTCTGAATTTAGAACTTGTTTTTCAGAATATGCTACTTTACAGAAAGAAAAGTTGAAAATAATTTATTTTTGACAATTTGCGAGAACTGACCTTTGGATATAACATGGATATAAATGAAAGTATGTATTATTGGACTACTAATTTATTTCTGTTTATGTGTATTGTTGTACTGTAACTTACTTTGTTTTACTATGTTAGAGAAAGTAGGTCACACATTTGATTTCTGACATAAAACTGTCAGCTTTTTCAGAGTGAAGCGTTTTAGGGAAGTTATGCGTTTTTTTTCTGATGCATGCCAATCGTGAAAATTGTTTTTAAAATTAAATATCGGTCAATGACGATAACATATGTTATAAATGTGAAGATGAATATAAAAATATTTCTACATTTTTTTTATTGTTTTGTTGTTTTCTAAAGATTAGTTTATTTAAATTTATTATATGTAAATTAAGTTTATTTACAAAATGCTAATATTTTAATCCGCTTTAATATTTCGGTGTAAATTTGAACAACAAATTTTTAAATTTTAAATAAAGGATATACTGAAATTTTCTTTTATTTGTAATGATTATGTCACTTCTACAGAAAGTAGAACACGAGACGACCTTCACCCATATTTCAGTCTGGGTGGAAAGGTCGCCAGGCCTCGTAGTTGTAAACGTAACAACCTTTACGTCATCTATTGTTGTGGATGAAATTCGTTAACTGTCAATTACATTTTCTTGAATTTGATTCGCAGGTTGGAAAAAATCGTCATGACTTAAATGCCTAAAACTTTAAAAAATTATATAAAATTGAAAATAAATTCAAAACTTTTGAAAAAATCGTATCGGATGGAAAATCAAAAAAGAATTTAATATAAATTTGAAAAAAAAATTTAACAAAAAATTACTGCGAAAAAAATTCACATATAAAAAAATTATGTGACAATAAAGAACGATTTTTTCTTTACTAGACGTAACTGTTTACAATTTTTTTTTCTAAACGGAAACGAAAAAACGCGTGGGAAAATTCTTAAAAAATTTCCCACGCTTCTCCACAACTAAGTGGTAGCGCCACATCTGACTGTTCCACTGTTAAGAGGTTAAGAATGAAAATACCGAGTAAAATATAAAATACTTACTTATTACTCTATAAATAAATGCACATATGTGGTATTTATACACTCAAACCTGTTTTTGTGCGGTCTTTTTTTGTGCGATTTTTTATTTGTGCGATTTGTTTTGTGTGATTTTTTGTGTGCGGTATATGAATTTCAATCAAATTGGTATACTGCACAAAAATAATTGCACAAAACACATTGCACATATAAAAAATCGCACAAAAAAGACCGCACAAAAACAGGTTTGAGTGTATTATTTTTGATATATTAATAAGATATGATTGATCTGATTATATTTTTGATCATCACTGTGTTATATACATAATAACATAACTAAATATGTTATTATGAAAAAAAAGTTAAAAGTAATACTTTCGAAATTTTATTATTTTTCATATCTTGTGATTGTCAAAATAAGTAATTACAGACTAAATATTATTTTGTATTTTATTTTACATTTATGGTTACTGCACGCGTAAATATATACTGTATTTTGATAAGAGTAATTTATACCTTGGTTCCAATTCGTGTATAAATTGCACGATTCCCTCATCTTAAAGAATAGAAGACCATGGTGAATCACATGCAATGAATATTGCTAATATTTTATTTATATTAGTTGCCCTTTTACTATTGATATCGAAAACATCTCGATCCCTGGTGAAATAACGAGTTACTCTTGTCGTGTCAGTGGTCACTTCGACGATGAGTTTTCTAAATCTCGAACTTTAGATGTTGAAGCCGAATCGTAATTATTGCTAATAAAAACTTTTCTAGATTCAACAGAATGTGGACATTCTATACGATCTCTTCAATTTCCTGGCGTTTTGTACATTTTTTTTTACATAAAATACATTTTTCAAGTTGTTTGACTTCCATATCAATTTGGAAATACTCCCAAATATTAATTTTTTGATGGACATTCTACAATTTAAAGATAACAGAAATATTGTTTTCCTTGACAGTACCAACAACAAAACGGCTAACGGTCAAACTTAGAAAGAATAGATAGCACTTTACTCGAAGGTTATTTTAATATTATAAATTTTTAAAACTAATTTTAAAACACGATGATAAAAAATAAACATTATTTTCATATGAAAAGTACGATAAAAAATTAGACTATCGATAGTAATGATGTTTTTAAAACATCGACACTAATTGCTTGTTTATTTTAAATAGCTTTAGTGTCTGGATTTGTACAGTATATTCGTTGGTAGTCGCAGTTAAGTTTACCATGAAACTTCAAGGACTTTATAACGTCAATTAAAGTTTACAAACTAATGATGATTACAAACGTTGACAAATACAACGTTAAAATATTAGAGTTCAAATAGTCTATTAATCCTGAACAGGTCCGTCGAAAAGACACCTTGCGACGTATTCCTGAGATGTAGATAGATGTATATTCCTTCCGGCATTCGTTAAAGAAATTAGCGAGACGAAAACAACCTTCTCCGACGAGTTCGTTTGACCAACCTCCTTTCCCGCCAAAACTCAACCTTGAGAGGATTGATTGACCAATCAGCGCTTCTTAGCTCTTTCGGAGGTCCGGCCGTGGTCCAATGATCCGCGGCCAATCAGCGATCGTGGATTCAAAACTACTGGTCGTTTTCCAACCGACTTCTGCAGCGTCGACTAATTAGAAATAAAATAAAAAGAAACAAGGAAATCGTACGACCAGACGATTCTATCCCGACAGTTCCCTTTTCGGTCTCCTCGTCATACAAGCATTTGAAGTATAGTCCGTTTATTCGAACATTAGGCGAGAAATAGTTCCCTTTAAAACTTTAAATTCGTAAGAAACAATGATGCATTTCAAAATTATTTAATCGTCGATGGCAGTAATTAAAGGAATGAAACTTGCAAATAAAAAACGTTAAATCTATATATATCTTTACATATATTTAACGTTTTTGTATTTTAATTAACCATGTTTTCAATGATTGGTTGAATAGCAATACGTTCAGCCTTCTTGTTCGTATTTCACAGATAATATGGCTGACGTTAGCGATACGAGTGAAGAATTTAGTTGGAAATCGATTACATGAATTTAATTAATTGTTCGGCTGAATAGATATTTTAACAGGATAAATTGGCATGTTATTTTAATTTTTGAAAAATCAGCGATTATAAAAAGATATCTTTCTCTATTTAAAATTTTTTTAAATAAGTGTCTTTTATTTCAGACTTTATATTTGTCTACAAAATATTCCTTTAGTTATTGCTACTGATTTATTGCTTTTAATTAATAAAACAAATAAATTTTCGATGATTGTTCAAATTATATTTGACTGAATGGAGAAGATAAACTAGAATTTAAAAGCATCGAGACGGTTATTTTATAACTGTTATAAATTGAATATTAAATTCGTTACGGGTGCCGATAACCGTTACGCATTTTCCGTTTGAAGCGTCGTCTGATGTTTTAAAAACATTCAAACTATCCAATGGCATTGATTGTCCAATCAGAGTATTAGAATTCACCGTTTACCACCAATCAGTAAACGAGACCATCTATAAATTTCCCTACATTCTCAGTTTCGTTGCAATCTTTCATCGGAGTGTGAGCTATCTTATTGGTCTTCTTGTTTTAAATTAAACAGAATTTTGGTAAGCCACATTTTAATTATACAGTAGAGCGTCGATAGGTGGAACCAATTGGGGACTGGGGTCCTTCCAGTTAATGATTTGTTCCAGTTTCCGACTTTGTACGAAAAAATACATTAACCTGTCCGATGTTCAAATTTTTCTCCGTTACGTATCGCTTCCTGTTGAATTTTTCTCCGTTGCGTGTCGCTTCGTGTTGAATTTTCGTCGATTTTAAGCCTAACGAAAATTTTTATAATAATCATCGAGGCTATCGTATCGTTAAAAATTATTTCTGCATTTTGTACAAACAAAATAAATATATTAAAGAATATAAAAAACATGAAAATTATACTTTAGAAGTAAATTTAGTATCAAAAACATTCGATTCAGTACGACACAGTCCGACTGAAAATCGTTCCACTTTCCGGCCATTCCACTTACCGACGTTCCACTTATCGACGCTCTACTGTAATTATTTTTAATCTAATTTTTAAATGGAGAATATAAAATAATATTTTCTACAATTTTTTTAAATTTTAAATTTCTAATTCGTTTGAGGTAATGATTTCAAGGATATTTTAAAATAATGTTTTTAGGTTAAAAATACTAAATGTGGAAAGTCGGCAGTTTTATTTTGAATGGCCCAATCACAAGGGAGATCTGGTATCTAGTTTCAAGCGGTTATTGACTGAGGAAAATTTGATGGACGTCAGTCTATACTGCGAAGGACAAAAAACGAAAGCGCACAAATTGATACTGAGAGCGAGTAGTCCAATCTTCAATAGTATTTTTATAGATAATCCCAATCAATATCCGGTTATCGTCCTAACCGATACAAAATATTCTGATCTGAAAATGATTCTGGATGTTATTTATAACGGTGAAATTTACATCCCGAGAAGTCAATTACCTGGAGTTTTAATTTTTAATGTGATGTAGTCGTGTGTTAGGCTTAACTCGATCACTTAATATAAAAATTGACATCGCTCAAAATGTTATTCGATCTATCAAAATTCTTTGCTGATGTTTGGACAAATGTTTTCTGTGCATGAAATGAAGCAATCAAAAAAATAATGGATGGACCATCAAATATTCGACAATTTACGACATGATGTCGAATGCGCAAATTCGTTCATCTGTAACGCCACTGGTGGGGAGCACGATTTTGTACACCCTGTTTGAAGCTTAACAACTTCTGTGTTTTCTTTCGATAATTTCTGAAATTTTGTAGGAGTTTGTTTATTACGGGGATTGTTGCCATTAGAAAATTTTTAATAAAATATAATGACAGATGGCACCACCAAAATTTTAAATGTCGGGAAAGTTAATCAACTTGTCGCTGGCTTTTTACGTTTCCTAAGATAGATAAATATTTCGATGTGTATACAAATTATATATGTAAGAATTGTTACGAAACTTTATAGCGTAATTTATTTGTATGTAAATGTCTTGGAAACTTCCGCAATAAAGTTGTTTCTTCGTTTGTATTTTTATAATTGTTTTTGTTTTAATAAAAATATTTTTAAAAAATTTATAGTTTTATTTTATTCCCAAATCTCATTTCATTTGAGGTCGGCTATAATTGTGTTAACGCTACTGTGATAATGTAGAAAATGACGAGAAGGTTAAAGGAAAGGTATGATCTATAGAGGCAAGCGACTACTAATTTGAGGTGAAGAGCATATACAGGAGACCCCCCTATAACACGGCGAAAAAATTGCGATCATGTTCGTATAACACGCTAGAAGAGACTCGTATAACACGGACAAACGTCATCGCCGACTCGTGTCACGACAGGATTGATCGAATCTGGACCAATAGCGGACATTGCACAAACCTTTGAGTTTAAACGAGCAGCGGACCTACTAAAAAGCATTTATTATTTAACGGTCATAAAAATTATATTTACATTAATGATGTCTCCAAAGTTCAGCGAATTTTTCGCAGAAAAATAACTTATCAGGAAATGCACCCGCCGTTCGATGAGCCGCTCCGCGACGAAATCAAGCTTAAGCAATTGCGTCGTCGAACGGTGCACACTCGGTAAGTAATCTGCAATTTTTTGTTCATAGCATAGTTTATATGGATTATTCCCAAAAAATATACTTATTATGGAAATGTTGAGTCAAAATAGTCAAGAATCAGTTAACTTTATGGAAGAAAACCTTTCAAACAGCCGTAGTCCCTAACTGCACACGTGCCGGGTTGTGATTGGCTCATGAATTTAAGTGACTCGTACAACACGGAACGTATCTACCGTGTTATAGGGGTCTACTGTATTTTAAATTAAATAAATTAAAAATATGATTAAAAATTGCAGCCCGGCATTGTGATGATGTCACAATAAATAATTGCTCGTTTATTTATATATTTATTTTCAATGTTTATCGTTGAAATTGTTTATCCATGGCGGGCATTCTACCAGGGCCATGTGTAAGGCCAACCGAATCCTTCGCGCTCCTGCATAGACACTATAAACTTCTCGCCGTAATGCGACTGTAACGCCAGCTATCATTTATCTGACAGTACATCTCAAGGACCAGTATATCTATCGACTCTGATTTTACCGTTTACAAGCAGTTTTGTAACGTTTTTCTACTGTTCTGTCAAAAAAATCTATTCATAATTACATTTTTAAATTTTATATCATGTATAAAGAAAGAAGAAATATATTTGATTTATAAAAAATTTAATAATATTTTGAAATTACAGATGAGGATGTGGATAAATCGAAAATAATTATATTTTTGATTTAAGGATTACTTTGAAGAACTCGGCTTCGGATTTTAGATGCGGTTTTTTGCGTTTTTCTGGGAAAGCGAACATATCTTTTAGACCCATCTAAAAATTTTCTAATTAGCCTAAGAAGAGGGGGACCTAATTCTTGCATCCGGTGAAAACGGGTAACCTTTGTAGTTATATAAATCAAATTCTATAATATAATGCAATAGAAGGGTTATAACTACGAAATTAGTTAATTTTAATGTTTGTTCTTACTTTTTGCCCGGGAAACGCCGGGTTTACCTGCTAATTTATATAATATAATATTCTGCACTATCAAATGTAGAATATGAATGAAGGTTTATTGATGGCCTACTACACCAGTCCTTTGTTTATGTAGGCCTAAAACATCACTAGCATGTCTTTTTTTAGACTCTGTGCTATCATTAATCATGTAAAGTCCCAAAAACGGGTTAACATTAATCATTTATATTAGAAAATTGTTAAGACGAATGTAGAAAATCGTCCATTGTTAAAGACGACAAAAACCGATCAAAGATCGAATTAGACGCGTTAGTCATTTGAAACCGCGACGCCAAAAAAGGAAAAAATGTCGAAAGGCCAAAAAGGACCTAATGTAAAATAAAACGCGATGATTGTAATAATTAAAGGTGGTAGACGAATGTCCGCCAGTAGAGATGGACCTTTGACAAGTCGCTCGTATACGAAATATTAGATCATTAAAATTTGGAAAAAGGGAAAGGTTAATAATGAAAAGGAACATCGAATCGAATCGAATCATTAAATTTCAAAAATATCTCAGACCAGACAACAATGGGGAAAATATGAGCGCAGGGTTCAAAGTTCCATCAATTGTTCCCATCCAGAAGTAACGGACGGTGTCAAGTAGATTCGTCGAAACGGCTCTTTCTCGTGACTCGAACATGGGTCGTTTTTCGCTTAGAGACAAGCGAGGGACCAATTGAGAAGCGGGAAAGAGGGGGCGTGGAGCCAATCAACATGAACAATACGAAAAAGGAAGATTGAGATAATCGCCAAGCTAGAGAGACAAGAGGTCTTTTTCCTTCTATGCGCGGAAAGGCCGGACAGAACTGTGAATCCGCTTACGGCTAATACGCGCACAAAGACAATTTATTTTTCGTGCATCGTGCCGATCTGCTAATTAGTGCCACTAAAGACAGACCACCAGTGACCGGAGGCGAACATCTCCACCTGTTGCTGCCCCGGGGCCTACAGTAGAAGACGTCAGGAAAACGCCGGCGTGATTGAGACTTCGAATTTTTTATCGTTCGAGAAGAAGTCTGTACTAGGTGTAAGTTCCTTTACGTCTAAATAAACGACTTTTTGTGAGACACTTGTCGTCTGTGTCACTCCCCCACACCCACACGCGAACGACCCTAGACCATCCTGTCGCGGGATTAACGATCCCCCTAGAAGTCGGCTAACTTACACTGGTGTCCGAGAAGTGGGATTTTAAGTCCCCAATCTCCGCCAGGCCAGCAAACTTACAATCACTATCACTGTCAATATCTAATAATACTGTCTGAACTTTTTTCATCCTATATTTACCTATTTTATTTGACAACCTCCAACTCATCATCCTTTAATTGCCTCTCTAAGTTATTATGTGCCTGTAAATATGTTGAATATGTTGTCTAAATAGTTGAAATTTCCTCTAACAAGTTATATTTGAAATCCAAGAATCCCTCTCTTAATCAACTGACGTTTAATCCCTCTCACTAATTTTTTCGCTCAACTTTAATTTCTCTTTATCTCATTAATAAACACAATACAAATTGTGAATAACATATATCATAGTTTCATTCTCATTGCAAACTACAATAATTTATCTAATTAATAAATAAAAAAGTAAAAATATGGGCTTAACCTTGATAAACTCCAAAGTCATCCTAAATCCCCTTTCTTGTAACACTTTAAATTTATCCTATCTTAACACATGGTTTAACATTTCTATACATTTTTATAATTAAATGTATTTAATTCTCATTGACCCCTTTTCTTCCTGATTCAGAGTTCTCGGGAATCCCGAAGGCATTTCATATTAATAATGCATATAAATGCTTAATATAAATTTTTTGACTATTCTTTCTTACCCTTAACGAAAACTCCCAAAAATATTTAAAAACGAACACAAATTGTAAGCAAAAAAACAAACAGTGTAATCAGTTTAAAGTCTAAAATCGTGAAAATGGAAGTTAATAGAAATGTAAATATTAACGACATTTACGAATAAATAATGTTCAAAACCGAATTATTGAATAAAATAGTATTTATATACAGTCCTTTAATAAAAGACAAAAGCAATATCCGAATTAAAAACGAGAAAATTTCATATATTTAAAGAATTTCGAATGTTTACAGCTGACTCTCCCAATGCTCCAGCCAAACTTATGCCTCGAAGCGATTGTAGCGCTCGAAGAGACAGAAATATTTATTACGCCACTTTCGTAGCATTAGAGCTATTGGCACCTTAATTAAGGACCAAAATACAGAATTTCCGTAACCTAATTGAACCTACATTGTAATTAGCGACTACAGTCAGAGTCTATATACTTTAATGTTAAAAAAAACAGAGCACTTATTAAAATATATAGACTCTGACTGTAGTCGCTAATTACAGTGTAGGTTCAATCAGGTAACGGAAATTCTGTATTCTTCTCAATGTCAGATGTGGTAGCTGTATATACGTAATGTGAATGAATGTCTCTTTAATCCGAATAAATAAATCCGGTAGATTTCCTCACAGCTATCAGGTTAGGTACTCCATTATTGGAAACTAGCAGGTAGGCCCGGCGTTGCTCGGGCAAAAGTAACGATAGCGATAATTAAGATTATTACTTTATAGTCACAAAAGAAAAAGAGTAATTTCATCAACAAACTAAGTATTTCTAAAGAAAGGTCGAATTTGAAAATCGAATGTTCTAATATTGTTCGATTTTCACGACGTGTTCTCATTATATTGTTCAATTTTCATCGAATGTTCTAAAGAAAGGTCGAGAAAAACCGAACTAATGTGTTTAAATTTGAAAATTGAATATGTTCTAACATATTACTCTTTTTCTTTCTTTGTTTTTTTCTCCAGCGCCGGTAAATCTTGCACGTCGCTTTCTCTTGTTCTCCATTGTTACGTAACACTTCCATTGTTGACACTTCCATTGTTACTTAACACTTCCATTGTTGATAAAAGTGTTAAGACGTAATCCTGTCCCTCTCCCCCGTGGGGAGGAATTTCGAAAAATCCCTTTTTAATGTGCGTCCTCGTGACGTACCCTAACTGTGTAACAAATTTCAACTTTCAACTTTTAACCGTTTGAACTCTTAACATTTCCATTGTTACGTAACACTTCCATTGTTGACTCTTCCATTCTTAACGCTTCCATTGTTGACTCTTCCATTGTTACTTCACACTTCCATCAACAATGGAAGTGTTAAGACTTAATCGTGTTCCTCTCCCCCGTGGGGAGGAATTTCGAAAAATCCCTTTTCAGTGTGCGTCCTCGTGACGAAACCTAACTGTGTACCAAATTTCAACTTTCAACTCCTAACCGTTTGGGCTCTGCACTGATTATTATTATTATTATTGTTGTGTTACGTGAGATATATTCGGTTAACACCGGTGGCTGTGTACTATGCCGAACCAAAGTCAAGGCATAGTAACCAAAACAGAAATTAAAGAAGTGTATCAGTGTGTGTCTGTCTGTATTCAGGAATTTTCTCACAATATGACATGTATTCAATATAGTGGCCTTCTGTAGTGTGATGTATGTGTTTCTATTCAATTCTAATGTGCCCAGGCTTTTGTGTAGTGTGTGTGGTATGACACCTGTAGAAGAGAGAACAACAGGTACAATAAACACCCTATCCATCCTCCACAGATGCCTTATTTCCTGGGCGAGTTCTGTGTACTTGCTAAATTTTTCAGTGCATGTGTTTTGTACATTGTGAGTGTTTGGAATGGATATGTCTATAATGTATGTAATTTTATTGTGTTTGTCAATGAGTGTGATGTCTGGTTTGTCGTGGTAAATTGTTTTATCTATGATTATGGCTCTGTCGTAGTACATTTTGTGCGTGTTGTTTTCCAATACTGTCTGTGGAATGTATTTGTAGTATGGTTCGTGGATGTCTACTAATTTGTGTTTCTTTGCAAGCTCTTGGTGTATTATATTTGCTACTTGATTATGTCTGTGTAAATAATCTGTCTGTGCCAAGAGCTTGCAACCAGAGGTGATGTGTTGTATAGTTTCTGGCATGATGTGACATTTTCTGCACGTGTCATTTGTGAGTGTTGCATCTTTGAGTATGTGTTTTCTGTAGTTTTTAGTATTTATGACCTGATCCTGTATGGCAATAAGGAATCCTTCCGTCTCCCCAAAGAGGAATCCCCGAGCTAACCAGCTGTTTGACGCAGTTTTGTCAACAAAATCCTGGGCCAGATCATAAGGATGCCTGCCACGGAGTACCTTTCGAGCGCACGATTGCTTAATGGTGTCTATGCTTTTTATATGTTGTGCTGTGTCCATATGATGTGAGTGTAAGTTTAATGGTGTGTTATTCGAGTCTGCTAGAGTTACTGCTTTATGTAATTGTGATGTTTCTTGTTTTTTGTAGAAAAACTCTCGCAGTGACTGTATTTGTTTGTAGTGAAGGTTAACTATGTCAATCAGGCCACGTCCGCCATCTTTACGTGGAAGGGTTAGTCTTTCTATAGCAGATTTAGGATGATGATGTTTATGCTTAGTAAGTGTAGTTCTTGTTTTCCTTTGGAGTTGCTCAAGATCTGTGTGAGTCCAATGTATAACTCCAAAAGAATATGTGAGTACTGGAATGACATATGTGTTTATTGCTTTGACTGTGTGTTTTGCATTTAACTGTGTTCTGAGAATAGCATTTAACCTACTTTGGTATTCTTTAATTAATCTTTGCTTTATTTGTGTATGTTCTGTTAGTTTGGCCTGTTGGAATCCTAAATACTTGTAGAACTCACCCTCTTCCATGGATTCAATAACGTCACCATTTCCAAGCGCAAAATCTTCTTTCTTCAGGATTCCTTTTTCTATGTGAAGTGTTTTGCATTTATCTAGGCCAAATTCCATTTGTATGTCCTTGGTGTATGAATGTGTGATTTGTAGGAGTTGATGAAGTTGTTTTTGTGTGGATGCATAAAGTTTTATGTCATCCATGTACATGAGATGTGACAGTGTATACTGTGTTGTTTTTTCGTGTCTGATATTGTAACCATATTGCGTGTTGTTTAACATGTTGGATAATGGATTCAGGGCTAGGCAGAACCAGAGAGGACTCAAGGAATCTCCTTGAAAAATTCCTCGCCTAATAAAAATTTGGTTTGTTTGTATGGAAGTGTTATGGGCCCTGAGATGTAGTGTTGTTCTCCAGTGCTGCATAGTGTTTTGAAAGAATGCAATGAGTGATGGATGTATTTTGTACATGTGTAGGATATGTAGCAGCCAACTGTGTGGAACACTGTCGAATGCTTTTCTGTAGTCTATATATGCCATGTGTATGTTTCTGTGTTGTTTGTGTGCTTGCCGTAGAATGACTGAATCTATGAGTAACTGTTCTTTGCATCCCCTGTGGTTTCTACGGCAACCTTTTTGTTGTTCTGTTAGAATGTCGTGTTCTTCAACATGTTTGTATATTTTCTTTGCAATACAGGATGTCAATAATTTGTAGAGTGTTGGAAGACATGTAATTGGTCTGTATTGTGTGGGGTCTGTGGTATTGTTGTTTTTAGGTTTCATGTAGGTGATGCCCTGAGTAAGAAAATTTGGCATGTCTTGTGGATTGATGATGATGTGTGTTAGATGTTTAGCTAGTTCCTGGTGCAGTGATGTAAACTTTTTGTACCAGAAATTGTGAATGTTGTCTACACCAGGTGTCTTCCAGTTGTGTGCTCTGTTAACAGTGTATTGGAAATCATGTATGCTTATTTCAACACATGGCATAGTTCCTTTTCTTTTCTTTCGAAGACACAATGTAGTGACGTAAACTTAAACACTGGGCGAATTTTTCATCCTTTTTATTCGGTTGGCCGACCGAATAAAAAGGATGAAAAATTCGCCCAGTGTTTAAGTTTACGTCACTACATTGTGTCTTCGAAAGAAAAGAAAAGAAACGAAAATACAAAACACGGTTTCCTCAAGATAGACAGGGCATAGTTGTTATGTTGTGTAAGTTTTTGTTTCCCTCCTCGATCCAGCTGCTTCAGCATTGTGCGTGACAGCACTGGACCAAAGAGAAGACCAATATGTTGTGAGTTCTTCTTCTGTCGGTGTGCCACTGTGCTGTGTATCAGTGTTTGCTTTGTTATTAATTTGTCTGTAAAAGAGTTTCTCATTGTTTGTAAATAATTTATTTTGTTGTTTTCGTAGTGTACATGTTTTGTATCGTTTGAGTTTACATGCTTTGGCAGCAAGTTTTGTTTTAGTGTATCAATGTATTCTGTAATGTGTGTGTTGTGACGTTCATGTTTTGTGTGTGTTTTTATTTTCTTGAAAATGTTTTTGAGCTGTTTCCTTAATTTGGGTGTTATGTTGTTTCTAGTGTATTGTGTCAGCCTGCCTAATTGCTGTCTAATGTCATTTATTTGTATTTCTATTCTTCTCTGCCAGGCAGGCTTGTGATAGTATTGTGTTTTCTGTGTATTTGTCTGTGACTGTACTTTTAGTCCATGGTGTGTCACTACTGTGACTGCCCCAGCATAAACTAATGTATGAATGTCTGAGAGTGTAGAAATTGAATGAATGTAGTGTGGTAGTAAGTGAGTGTTTACATAATTTAGTGTTTTTCCTACTTCCTTTGACGTGTTGATTTTTGGTATTCGTGGTCGTTGTGTGGGATCTGTGCCTGTATATTTAGTGAGTGTTTCCTGAAATATAAGTGAGAGCGTATTAACTAAATCCATGTCTATGTTATCAGTGATGGACGAGGAAGTGTCTGTAGTATCATTAGTGGTAATTGTTGTATGTGTGTTATTATCAATGCTTGTTGCTGGATTATCCTGACAGGTTACATGATCTTCATTAATGTTAGATGTTTCTGTCTGTTGATGTATTTGATCAGCCACCTGTTGTTTGATAAGTTCAAGTGTTGTTTGTGGAATAAGGTTGTTGTGTATAATTGTTCTTTTTTGATCAACAACCCTTTGTTCGTGACAGTGAGGTGAGGATATTGTTGTGTGCATTTATGGTGTAGTTGTTGTCTGTATGCTGTCATGTTTGTTTCAAGTTTTGTGATCGTGTAATAAGTACGGATGATAAACTCGTTCATTTCTACTGTGCATTTCATCCGTTGGCGTGGTTTTCCAGCCTTTGTGGTCTGTGGATGCATTGCCACAGAAACACCAAAGCTGGGTTGGTTCCTCACATCTGTTGAGGGCATTGCAGTAGCCATGCTTGGGCCGGTGCTGCTTTCGCCACCGGTAACCAAGGGAGACTGTGGCCTATTTTTCAAACGTGAGCCTCTGCCTAACCCACGAACGCGGACCTTGTTAACCCGGGCAACGTCCGAGCCGGTATCACATTTAGATCTGGTTACTACCATGATACATATCTCCACAGAATGTGGGTGTGTGGTCACTCTTAGCTTCATTTCTCCCCATAGACCTTACTGGCATGGGTGTCCCTACCAGGAGCTTGTGCTCCAGCCTGCATTGCCCTATGGATCAGTAAAATTACTGGGCTCTCCCACCACGACCAGGTGGTGACCCCGGGAGAGTTATTATCATCATCATCATCATCATCATCATCATCATCATCATCAACTCGTCTCGATTATATATATAGATTACAAATGCATTTCAGTTCTATTTAGCGTTTAAGCCCATCTTCAGTGTAATGCTACAGAAGTATTAAAAATAACAAAGAATTTAGTAATTTACAAAAAACGGATGTAGATGATCTTTACAGACACACAAAAAAACTTCTTTACATACCTTTGAAGACAGAGGAGCGCCTTTCAGATTTATAAGATACAAACATGGGTGTGTGTCGGGTGACAATAGTGCAAAATGAAATTGACACGTAATTGACAAAAGTACAGCGTTCTAGTAAAAATCTGGCAAACACATGGGTAATTGTCTGGTGACAACAGTTTAAAGTTTACAGATGAAATTAACGTTACAACCCGTAGGGATATTGACGGCCGGATGGCCGAGCGGTCAAGGTGGCAGCCTACCGCTCTGGGGGACCCGGGATTGAATCCGAACGGGTCGAATAATTCCCAAGAATTTTTCGGGGGGTGGTCCGTTCGGATATGTCGGGCCCCGTCTCTCACCACCCGGTTGCCCCATTGTGGGCTTGGCCAAACCCATAATGGGCCTTCTAAAAGAGGCCCTCTTAGTGCCCACAGGGCGGAAAGAGTTATAAAAAAAAAAGGGCGGAAAGAGTTATAAAAAAAAACCGTAGGGATACATTTATTATTATTATTATTATTATTATTCACAATAATAGTGTTATATTAACAGTAATATTGTTGTAGGTTAATAGATAACAGTATGCATAATTAATCATTTCGTACAACGTATGGGATACATACCAATATGATATTTACCGATATATAATTATACAATGAAAGGTCTTTTTTTATTTAAACATGGTGTATTCTTTTAAACCAAAAATATTCGGAATAACATTAATTAAAGCAACAGTTTTTAAATGATATAAGTAATTTATTTGACAATTATAAAAAACAATACATACATAAAGTTTTATTTTCATTATCCGAAAGAGGCCGATTGGCATCGAGTCCGTAATCACGTGATCACCGGTTAGCGTAAGAAGAATGGCGACAAATTGTATACATTAGCGAAAAGAAAGAACGCCAACTTTCGAAGATCATATCGTTCAAAACTTACATCGAATCATAACGTTACACACCTCAATGTATAAAAAATAACAATAATTATCACAAATTGAACAGTTCGGACAGATAGGTGTCGATTTTAAAGGGACCCAGTAAGTGATCGAGAAGGCAGTTATTATATATGATCCGATTGGTAAATTCCTGAAATAACAAACCGAATGAACCAATGTCTATTGTTCACAGTCAAAATGATGTTATTTTTCCGTTTAGTTTCCAGTTAGAACTTGCAATTTACTTTAGGTTTGATCTACGTCATAGGTAAGAAGTGTTCTTCTGTATTTAGACACTATTTCAGAATTATACACAAATTTTACTGATAAGCAACATGCATTTTATACAGTAAAGGTTCATTTTTACTTCTTAAGCTTTACACCAACAAATTATCCTATAAAAACTCATAAACTTTATACAAAAAATGTAAAAATTAGTTATATAATCACAATCTTTAATTTAACATCATGTTTAATAATAGTAAATTAAGGAGGGTTGTAAGTTAGGTTTACAGAGAATTTAAGTTATTTCCTAGCAGTTTCTTTCATTTAAAGACCATTTGAAACAAAATGTAATGTTTAGTGTTATCTGTTACTAAATATAATAAAAAAATATACAAGTGGAATATGTTAACAGAATAGGATTTCCTCAGCTATTTCCAAGTTACATTATAAAAAAAACATATTGCATTTAACTTGGTAATGTTCTGAAGTTAACAAAAGAAATTACACACATATTTACATAAACTATGAAGCCATTACTGATGATTTGTGAAATTCATTTTTTAGTGTGATTTATATTTATATGCAATTAATATTTTGTGCTTTTGTACTTTTAATTATATAATGTGGGAATCTGATACTATGATGTACAAATTTAATGAATTTCTTGTTACGTCTGTTTATTTTCTAATATGTAAAAGAACTTTGGAATTAATACATTTTAAACGTACTGCTAAATGCATGAGACAGGACTAAGTGATTTGGGAAATTACTATCTATAAATTTGTTTTTCCAAATAATATCATTTTTGATATGATACATATCGTACCTCTATGTGTGTAAATATCGGTTTCATGACTTGTTACTAATAGTTGATGAATTTAAAATTTTTTCTGAAATTGTGATTTTAAATTATATGATTTAGATAACATGAAATCACAAAGATTCTTCTTAATCAAAACTCACAAGTGACTCTTGATTAGGAAGAATCTGTATAAAATGCGCATTTCAACAAGTTCATTCACATATTTTGAAATCAAAATTAGTCATACAGAGTTTATTTTAAAAATTTTTAAACATTTATCATATTATGAAATATGATTATAGAAAGTTATTGCAGTTTTATGTATTTGTTTTTTATGATTTTACAGTTTTAATCATTTATTTATTGTTCTAAATTAATTTATAAATTATCAACATGTACATTCAAAAGTTTATTAAGTAAAAAGAAATTATTTTAGCATTTCATTTTTAAGTAATTTTTTTAAGAGATATTAAACATATTTTTCAAATTATACAAGACTTTATAAACAAAGATGTATAGAAGTACACACTACACATTTGTCATTTGTGTATGTTTATATAATACAATTAATATTAAAAGTATGATTCCATTTATTTTTATTCTACAAATATATATGATGTGATATATATGATCATATAATAATATATGAATGATAAATACAGTATAATGAATTGTTTTTGGGAAATACAGAATATATAAGATTTTGTAATATGGAAATCACACTGTAAGCAGAGTTTACTGCTATTTCTCTGTTCTTCTACATGTTATATTTTATCAAATTATAACAATGTTTAATATTCTAAGGAATCTTATAAAAAATAAAATAATAATATTGTTTTTTAATTAATAAATTTTTAAATAAAATTTTAATTTAACTTTTTGTAAGTTATCATTGTATATAAATGGATAATTTAAACTATAAAATTAAAATATAAAATAACAAATACTTCTGATTACAGCAAGCTACTATAATTTTATTTCAAAATGTGATGACGTGAATGAACTTGTACGGTGCTTTCATTGGGAATATGCATATACGAATTTATATTCAAATATACAATAGCAATCTTATTATTGTTTTTCACATGTAGTATAGAAATTTGTAATAAGATATATAATGTGGTTATAATAATATATTAATTTTAATTAATTCAAAGTACATTAAAATATGAAAATAATCGCACAATATGTATTTATATATTAGAAAATACCAGGGAAGCAGTGCTTCCACAGCTTTCACGGACGCCACTGGTAATATAGAAATTGCTTATTTTAGTGGAAAAAGAAAAAAATTTAGATATTTATATATCATTTTTTATTAAAAAGATTTGATAAAATATATTTTATTATTTTCTTTTTTCATTCAAAACTCGATAACTGATTGAAATATGCTGATATAAAAATCAACATTATCATTTTTATATGAAGTGCAATGTATTTAAGTGAAGTGTAATATATTTGTTTATTGATGATAATCAACCAAATATATTTCTAAATAATAAATAAAAAGGTAAATTTTATTTAAAAACAGAACATTCTATTTTTAAAACAGTAAATGACTAATGATTCAAGTCAAGACAAGATTTCAGTTTGAACATGAACAGTGATAGTCACTGTTCATGTTCAAACTGAAATCTTGTCTTCACTTGAATCATTAGTCATTTACTGTTTTAAATATAGAATCTGTTTCAGTTTAGTAGCAGTAAATATATATAAAAATAATATAAACTATATATTTAAAAACAATTTAGAAGTTTTAAATTATTGTTTGAATTCTTATATTTTTTAAATTTATATTTTAGGCTTTTTGTGAATATTATAGTTGATTAAATGATATATTCATGATTTGATTTTAAAAATTTCTACACTAAAGTATAAACTTTATTGAATAACTAATAGTAAGTTCAAGAAAATAATTGATTTTTATTATATATTTTTATTATTTATGTTATAATAATGGCAAAACAGATAAATTATGGGACTTCACGAGATGGAATATAGATATGATATTAACACAATAAACGTCTTCTACTATTAACACTGTAGTGAGTAACACAAAGTCACAAAAGATATTAAAATGAGCTTAAAAAGAGTCTTTATTTTTGAATGGCATGTAGAAGTATGCTATTTCTTATATGACACTTAGTTCTTATGCATTCCATCAGACCACTCCTTTCACTTGACCTGTTTTGTGCTCTCTCATACTTTATGGCCCTTTCCACAGCAACTCTTGATGTGGGGCCGGATTAATTTTTTTTTCTCCTACTTGCAATATTTAACTTCAGAATCATATCTATAACATTAACAATTTATAGTTTATAAAATTTCAGAATAATAAGTAATAAGATATTTTAAAAATTTATATACTACAAATTATAATAATGTATTACTTTTTACAAAAGACACATTACTCTCTTATGAAAATAAAAAATCCTTTTGTTTGTAAATAGTTTGTAGTTGAACTTCATTTAGAATTTACTTTATAAATTTTATAATTTACGTATTCTTGAAACCGTGTTTTCTTATATGTTGAGCATCAAACACAAGACCGTGTTATTTATTAAACACTTGGCACTTTTCCACTTCTATTAGTTGAGACGAGATTTTATTTCACTCGTTTCGGGCATTTCGCCCCTCTTCAGTCAACTAATAAAACAATATACAACATTTCAAGTAATATAACACACACTAACAGATACCACAAAAATTAATTTAAAACGTACCGTTAGTTCCTCGAACTCAAGGGTGCGCGTGCATAGCACAATTTGGACCTCAAAGTTACAGCAACAAATGTAAATGTTCTACGTACGGCTAATTAAATTGTAAAATTTCTTTTAAAATATATAAACATACAGGCTTATTTTATACATATTGGTATATTAAACATATTCGGTATCTTACTTTTTTAAAATCGAACGCAATAGATCTTTAATCTTCTTTTTACTAACTTTTTTCTTTTCTTCATTGGTGTTTTATCTTGACATAAAGCAATAAACGTTTGGACCTGGTGTTAACTAAAAAACTCACTTTTCGTCTAGTACTGGCTCATTATTACGCAGTTGTTTGTTGACCATTTGCATATTCTGCTGGTTATGACGATCTGAATTTACATAATTAACTGTATAGCCAAAAGTAGCCAAGTTAGGCTGGATCTGTTGCTTATTTTTTATATGATTATAATATTCTTAACCAATTCTTGTTTATATTTATGCTTAAATTTTTATTTATAGAATTACTGGACTTTATGATGGCCACGCTCTCTTTAAATTTTCTATTATAAGCGTATTTTTCTTTATATAAAATTTTTGTACCATCTTGATCTATATTACAATTATTAAGTAGGCAATGATCATGAAAAACAGAGTTTACTCGATTGTATCTTAAGTCGGCGACATGTTCCTTTAATCTGATATTTAACTTACGTTTCGTTTCTCCAATATAAATACTATTATTCTTACAAGTACACGGAATTTCGTAAACGACATTCTTTGTTTCTTTCGCTTCTGTTCTAGTTTGCTGTATACTCTTTTTATTTTTTAGCCGGGATTTAAGTTTCTCATATTTAGGTGCGAGTTTTATGTCTACCTTTCTTAATTCTTTATTAATTTCTTCATATAATCCTTTTACATATGGAAAACTAATATATCTTATTCCTGAGCCTTGTTTTTCTATTCTTTGTTTGTCGTTTCTATTTGTTTTATCATTTATTTCTTTTTCCCATTTTGTAATTATATAGTTTGGGTATCCATTTAATACAAATTTATTTTTTAATTCTTTTATATATTTAGACATATTACTTAACTTACTGGTTCTATTTTTAATTTTTTCATATTCCATTGCAAAGACGTTATATTTGATATATAAAGGTATATTAGAGTTATATTTGATAGTCGTACTGATAGTGCAAGGCTTTTTAAAAGGTTCAAATTCGATACTATTTCTATTCCTTGTAATCCTAACGTCCAAGTAGTTAATGCTATTATTAATACTGTCTTCTTCTTCTGTTTTAAACTGAATTCGTTTATTTAAATTATTTATAAGGACTTCTATCTGGTTGATTGTAATTTCAGAAGTATTGTACATAATCAGAATATCGTCAACATATCGCTTGTAAAATTTTATACCTTGAATTTTATTAATTATTTCATCTATATCAATCATTACTAATTCAGCAAGTTTAGGTCCTATAACTGATCCCATACTAATACCTTCATTTTGGGTGTAATAATTACCTTCTATTTCAAAGTAATTACTCATGTACGAAAACTCTATTAGTTGGGTGATCTCTGGTGTTATGTTAAGTTTTTTTAATTTTTCTTCAATTATGTCCCATGTTATGGAGGGATACATTTCAATTATGTCTAAACTAGCCATTTTAAAAGTGCTTTCTATCTTCATATCTTTTAGATCTGTTAAAAGCTCATCAGTATTAGATATGGCAAAATTAGAATTTTGGTAAGACTTAAGTTCTTGCTTTAAAAATTTTTCAAGGTTATATAACGTTGAATATTTGAAGTCCACTATTTGAAGTCCACGATTTCAGTATCCGCCCAACATGGAGATTAGCGCATGGAAAGAATCTCTAGTAAAAAACAAATCACAGGTTAAAATTCCTGAGGACATCCTTGAAACAATTCGTGCAGGCCTGGACTTTAGTGGCCCCAATAGATGGGAAGTTCTTGATATTATACCAGACTTAGATCGAGTATGTAACAACCTTCCTGAGCCAGAATCGCAACTTATTAAATCAAGTCTTAGTAGCAAAATTAAGAAATACATAACAAAAGAAAAAAGCAAAACTGTTATAAAAGACAAAAATTATTATAAATATAAAAATAACATTAGCAAAGTACAAACATTCCTGGTTGATAATGGACTAGAGATAATTAAAGCAGATAAATCGAAACAAGTTATTATTGTATATGCTGATTGGGTAAAAAATAAGAAATGTGAATTAGTCGAAGGTAAACAGTTTAGGCAACTCCCGATAGACCCAAAAGATATTATATATAAAGAGCTAAAAAGTAGAGTCACAAGATTACATAAAATGAATAAATTAACAAAAGCTGAAAAAGAATTTATCCTAAACGATCAGAATGATCGCACACCAAAAATTAATATTCAACTTAAGACTCACAAAGATGGCGAACAGGTTCGACCCATAGTGGACTTCAAATATTCAACGTTATATAACCTTGAAAAATTTCTAAAGCAAGAACTTAAGTCTTACCAAAATTCTAATTTTGCCATATCTAATACTGATGAGCTTTTAACAGATCTAAAAGATATGAAGATAGAAAGCACTTTTAAAATGGCTAGTTTAGACATAATTGAAATGTATCCCTCCATAACATGGGACATAATTGAAGAAAAATTAAAAAAACTTAACATAACACCAGAGATCACCCAACTAATAGAGTTTTCGTACATGAGTAATTACTTTGAAATAGAAGGTAATTATTACACCCAAAATGAAGGTATTAGTATGGGATCAGTTATAGGACCTAAACTTGCTGAATTAGTAATGATTGATATAGATGAAATAATTAATAAAATTCAAGGTATAAAATTTTACAAGCGATATGTTGACGATATTCTGATTATGTACAATACTTCTGAAATTACAATCAACCAGATAGAAGTCCTTATAAATAATTTAAATAAACGAATTCAGTTTAAAACAGAAGAAGAAGACAGTATTAATAATAGCATTAACTACTTGGACGTTAGGATTACAAGGAATAGAAATAGTATCGAATTTGAACCTTTTAAAAAGCCTTGCACTATCAGTACGACTATCAAATATAACTCTAATATACCTTTATATATCAAATATAACGTCTTTGCAATGGAATATGAAAAAATTAAAAATAGAACCAGTAAGTTAAGTAATATGTCTAAATATATAAAAGAATTAAAAAATAAATTTGTATTAAATGGATACCCAAACTATATAATTACAAAATGGGAAAAAGAAATAAATGATAAAACAAATAGAAACGACAAACAAAGAATAGAAAAACAAGGCTCAGGAATAAGATATATTAGTTTTCCATATGTAAAAGGATTATATGAAGAAATTAATAAAGAATTAAGAAAGGTAGACATAAAACTCGCACCTAAATATGAGAAACTTAAATCCCGGCTAAAAAATAAAAAGAGTATACAGCAAACTAGAACAGAAGCGAAAGAAACAAAGAATGTCGTTTACGAAATTCCGTGTACTTGTAAGAATAATAGTATTTATATTGGAGAAACGAAACGTAAGTTAAATATCAGATTAAAGGAACATGTCGCCGACTTAAGATACAATCGAGTAAACTCTGTTTTTCATGATCATTGCCTACTTAATAATTGTAATATAGATCAAGATGGTACAAAAATTTTATATAAAGAAAAATACGCTTATAATAGAAAATTTAAAGAGAGCGTGGCCATCATAAAGTCCAGTAATTCTATAAATAAAAATTTAAGCATAAATATAAACAAGAATTGGTTAAGAATATTATAATCATATAAAAAATAAGCAACAGATCCAGCCTAACTTGGCTACTTTTGGCTATACAGTTAATTATGTAAATTCAGATCGTCATAACCAGCAGAATATGCAAATGGTCAACAAACAACTGCGTAATAATGAGCCAGTACTAGACGAAAAGTGAGTTTTTTAGTTAACACCAGGTCCAAACGTTTATTGCTTTATGTCAAGATAAAACACCAATGAAGAAAAGAAAAAAGTTAGTAAAAAGAAGATTAAAGATCTATTGCGTTCGATTTTAAAAAAAGTAAGATACCGAATATGTTTAATATACCGATATGTATAAAATAAGCCTGTATGTTTATATATTTTAAAAGAAATTTTACAATTTAATTAGCCGTACGTAGAACATTTACATTTGTTGCTGTAACTTTGAGGTCCAAATTGTGCTATGCACGCGCACCCTTGAGTTCGAGGAACTAACGGTACGTTTTAAATTAATTTTTGTGGTATCTGTTAGTGTGTGTTATATTACTTGAAATGTTGTATATTGTTTTATTAGTTGACTGAAGAGGGGCGAAATGCCCGAAACGAGTGAAATAAAATCTCGTCTCAACTAATAGAAGTGGAAAAGTGCCAAGTGTTTAATAAATAACACGGTCTTGTGTTTGATGCTCAATTTATAAATTTTATTTTAAAAAATCCTTTTGTTAATAAACAAAGAAAAAATACCTCTTTCTACTCTGGATCATCAAAAGACTAAATAAAAATATTTATGCATAGAAGTAAGCTGCTTTAAATTCATATAACTAGGCATATTGTATAACTGACAAAGTTTTTGATAAATGAATGAGGTTAAATTATGATCTATTCAAATTATGAAATAATTCAAATACTTTATTCATTTTTGAAAGCTTCGGTTTTATTGTCAGTTTTTCATTTAGTTATCTAATACAGTGAAATGTTGGTAAAACGAAATTGAGGCAACCATTCAAATATTTTTGTTAAATTGAAATACAGTCAAAAATGGAAGGATAAAAAATTAATCTGTAATAAAAATTTATCAAAAAATATCGCGAGCAAACGATTAAAATAACGATATAGCAGTACCGATTAGTTGGAATCCTGCCTCTTTTATTGTTGTTTCTGCTTGAATCCATTATTTGCTGGTAAAAGAAGTTTAATTTTTGTTTGTGTTGTTTCTTTAATCAAAGTTTTTTTGATAAAATCCAGTACTGTGACACAGCATTCCAATAGGCTAACATCTGTGTGTGATGTTTATACTTGTCTAATATTTAATTGTTCTGGAGGTTATATAAATTTAAATTTGATTTTACAGCATTCTAATTGTATCAAACATTTTGGACTTGAAGCAGATCCTAGTCAGATTGAAAACATTTGTCATAGCACATTTATATTAAATTATATTTGCTGGTATATTTTGAAGGTTTTGTTGGTGTTATTTATTACTGGGAAGATTTTAAAACAAAACCATAACTAAGGATTAATGTTGCCAGACTGTTTGACATAATAATCATTATTTAATAATAATGAATGATTTATGCATTTATAGTGTTTGTTATAATGAAACTATTCTTTCGTAACAGACAATTTTTATTATTTTAAACTGAAATTTTTATTATAATGGTATTCGTTAAACTGAAACATTTTTGCATTGATCTGAATAGGAAATTGGCAAAAGATTCAAGCTACTTTCATTATACCAAAAATTTTGTTAAACTAACATTCTTTATACTGCATTTCACTGTAGTTACTTAAACATTTAAAAATAGCTTGTTGTGATGTATTGTTTTATTATGTGATATAATGTAAAATTACTTTGACGCATTTGAAACTGTGTTGGTAATTGTTATTGTCTCCTAAAGTGCAGACACTTGGCAATCTTCTTAAGTTTATTTCAGTTGATACATGCATTTGTGTTTTGTGCAAGTTTTGGGGTTCTTAAGGCAAAACGCAGGTGCGTGTATCAACTGAAATAAACTTAAGAAGAAGATTGCCAAGTGTCTGGTGTCTGCACTTTTGGAGACAACAAACTTTAACTAATAATTTAATTTTTAAGAACAAAGTAATTTTGTTGTCTCCACAACAAAATTACTTTGTTCTTAAAAATTAAATTATGGGAATAAAACTTCTTGCTGCTAGTTTATTGTGATGTTTTGACTTGTTCTGATTGTATTCCATCTGTCAATAGTGATCTCTAATAATCATTTTTTATTGCTTCCTTTATAGTGTGCAAGTAAACATTTTGTGAATTATTTTTTTTAACCCAGAGTGATATTGTTCTGTAACAAAATTAGTGAGTACTTAACAATACTAGTTATTAAGAAATTATAGTAATAAAATTGACATTTAATTTGCTAGAAATATATCTTAATCTTACTGTGGTTAAAATAGTCTTCATAGTTCTTACTTGTGCTTGTCTGTTCACCAAATGTTGTTTCTTATTTGTAGCAACCAATATTTTGTGAACAGATTTGCTTTTATATTGTTATAAGTATAATATGCATTCATTTTTACTTAGGCAAAATTTTAATAGTTTGACCTGCTATTATAATGATATGAAAACCTGTAAACAAAATGATCACAATATTATTAGTACAGTAAAAACTGCTTAGGTGACCACCTGCATTCGACGGACACTTGTCAAAACAGGCAAAAATTTCTGGCATGGAATAGCTTATACATACAGTCTTCGTATAAGTTACCTGTATTAAATGACCACCTGTGTAACACGACCATAGGCATTGATTTTTGGTCAAAAACAGCATACAACAACTGTAATAAGCAACCACTTCTGCAAATATATCTGGTCTAAAATCTCTAAACTATTGTTTGAATCCAAAATAAATAAAAATAAATTTTATTTATTTTTATTTATTTTATTTTATTATTATTATTTTTTAATGCTCACATACAGTACATGTGTGATAAATAGTTTCTGTATCAACCTACCTTATTTCTATGATATTTTTAGAAAAATAATATCCAAGTAATTTTCGCACGCAAAGTATTCAAAAAACAATAAACACATTAATGCAAAAATCAGTTTTACATGCAATCTTCCTTTTTCAATTCTGCAATTGTCATTGTAATGAAATCATATTATGAGAAGAAAAAATAAAATTGTTTTATTATTAGTTAGTGATTTTTTATTGTGCTAAGAAAATATTAAATATTAAAAAATACAGTATTTTTAAAGTTAAGATAAGATTTATATCGATGATGTAATACATGTCACTGAGGAGCGAAGGAAGAAAACCAAGTTGAATTAAGTCAGAAAAAAGAAAGTGTGCATTATAGTCCAGAAAATGCAAATATTGTATTAATCTTTAAAATACTGGTATTAAATTCGTCTTATAAAATCATGGTGACTTCTGTTAATTGAGTTATCCAATAAGGATAAAATACAGTACCAATATAGCTGTATCGTTGAAAAAATTATCTTATTTTTGCTCACCTCAAATTATGCTTAGTAGATATAGCTTTTAGCCATATCTGTGTGCAAAATACGTGTAGAAATATGGTAATATAACACCACCTGTTTTGGACGACCACCTGTCTAAAAGACCACTGTTTGAAGGAACCGTGGGTGGTTTCTATAAACAGGTTTTAGTGTATATGTAATTATAAATTATTCTGTAAGTTTTATATTAGTTAATATTTTAAGCATTTTACCATTATCAAAACAATCACATGTTGTTCAATTTGTTTTTGATGTTTTTTTAACTTTACTCCTGTCTAATACTGATTTATATAATTATTAATAATTTATACAATTAAATTATTTTTTAGACTATTCACTGATTAAAAAGTGTTTGAAGATAGTCATTTTGAAAAGTTAGGAAACTTTTATCATGTCGCAGGTAAGACAAAATTCAACTTGTCTAAGATTTTGTTAGTAGTTTAGATTTCTTTTAATCTTCAAATATCATATATATCAATTTTGTTTACATATTAAATTTCTATTGATTTTTAAATGTACAGAAAAATTAATAATAATATGTACAATAATTTTGATTAGGTTTTATTACATATTTAATTTTATATTTTACATTCATATTTGTAGTAGTTTCAAATTTTGTTAAACTCAGTACCATCATAAACATATAAATACACTGCTGGATAAAGGCTGTTGGAAATGTTATTCTTAGCATTTATCTCGATTTTAGCTTTTATAATATACTGTAACTATGTATACACAATGAGGTTGTGGTATTCAGGAGGACCAAACATTACTTCACTTAGTTTTTCACTGCAATAGGTACAATCACATTAGGGATAGTTTAATGAGAGCAGCTATTCTTGAAGGTTACAACTGGCCTTGCAATCCACATCAACTCATTCAAACACGTACAATGTTCCATCATCTACTCGCATTTATATTCCTTAGTGTGGCTCTTGAGAGCACTCACTCCAGGGGCACGGATGGCAATTAGCTTTTCCTTGCTTTGTTTCAACCGTCAGTATATACAATCCCCTCCTACAACATGGTAGATATGTACCATGTTATATGATTTCCATGTTGTACGAGTCACTTAAATACATGAGACAATCACAGCCCAGCATGTGTGCAGTTTAGGGGCTAAGGCTGTTTGAAAGGTTTTCTCCCATAAAATTAATTGATTCTAGACTAATTTGACTCGAACATTTCCAAAACACATAATTTTTTAGGAATAATCCATATAAAATATGCTATAAACAAAAAATTGTAGGAATACTTACCGAGTGCGCACCATTCGAAGACACCATTGCTTAAGCTTGTTTTCATCACGGAGCGGCTCATTGAACGGTGGATGTGTGTTTCCTGATAAGTTATTCTTTCTGCGAAAAATTTGCTGAACTTTGGAGACATCATTAATAGAAATATAATTTTTATGGCCGTTGAATAATAATTGTTTTTTAGTAGGTCTGCTTGTTTAAACTCAACGGTTTGTGCAATGTCCACTACTGGTCCAGATTCAACCAATCCTATTGACACACGAGTCGGCCATGACAATCTGTCTCATTCTTTTATCGTGTTATACGAGCCTCTTTTAGCGTGTTATATGAACATGATTGCAATTTTTCTGCTGTGTTATACGAATCCGTCTTATATGAACCTGTGTTATAGGGGGGTCTACTATAGCTGCCTTTTACTTTGTATTTTAATTCTGTTAGCTTTAGTCGTCTGGTTAGGTTTGTCCTAGGTTATGGTCAATATTCCCTCTAATTTTTTTTGTGGCTGAGTGGAACATGTACTTCTCTGAGCAAAAAATTTTCTGAGCATATATATATATATATATACAGTCTTATTTTTTCCTATAAAAGTTAAGATAATTAATTTTAAAGTAGAGATTAAAATTAATTTTAAAACATACTTCCATACAAAATATTATCTTTTGTTAATGATTTAATGTATTTAATCGAAATATACATAGCAATAATCATGTTGCAGACAGAGTGAGAAATAAGTAAACAACAATTCAAATCAGTGTGCATGCTTGCCTGCACGGCGCACAAATTCTCGTGCGTGGCAACAATTTGAGCAGTGCGCAGCTATGCAGCTTAGAGGGAACATTGGTTATTTAGGTTAGTTTAGTTACTTAGTAAGTTAATGTTAGAAAAAATAAAATAAAAAAATTGGGGTCTTGCCTGTTTGTTTTTCTGTCCATTTATTTCATCCAGTTTGTCATTGTGTTCATTTTCTTTTTGCACTGTTTGTCTAGCTGTTAAGTAGTATTAAGATTTGCGATTGCATTCAGTTTTATTAGTATTAAGTAGGTATGTCTTTCTACTAACAGTCACTTGGCACTAACTTCTACACTTAGCTATTTGTGGCGGCACTCAATTATTGGTGTTCGCTACACAGGTTTTCTTTTAGACCCTTTGGGGGACTACAGCCTTGCAGCATAAAAACTGCATTCCAACATCAAACATAGAGGGTACTGTAGCCATATCTATGCCATTCAGAAGGATCCTATCTTTCTCTACTGTTTATCTCCTCTCCCTCCTCCTTCCCCTCCCCTTTCCCTTACCCTGTTTTCAGGGTAAGGGAAACACTTTGTGTACAGCCAAGGTCTTTCTTGTATGTATGTATGTAACTACATATATTTAGACATTGATTTTATTGCAAGGTATTTGATCATGTGGTTTGTTTCTGTTTCAGAATACTACAAATGAAGAAGTTTCAACTAGTGGAATTAAAACTGAAAAGGTAATCAGAAATTTTCTTTAGATACTAGTTAAACTATTTATTTTTTTCAATTGATTTCCTGATTTTTATTAAACATAGGACTAAATTTCAATATTATTACATTGAATGTTTCACTTCAATTATATTGACAGTCAGTTTCTGGTACATGGTATAATAAAAATAAAATTTATCATTTGAAACTTTTTGAAACATTTGAATCATTTGATATTTATCATTTATCATTTCACATTTTGAAAATAGTGTGATGTGATTTTAATTGAGAATTTATTTTGTTGTAATTTTTTAAATCTCTGAATTCACTAATTCACACTTGGTTTTTGAGATATCAAAACCCAAAACAGTGTGAATGTAATATAGCTTCTACACTATTAAACATGTAGCCCCAGGAAATTAGTATTAAACAATAAATGAATGCATCTTCAAAAACATTTTATTCTGCACTCTTAGAACCTATAACTGATGTGATATATAAAAAATACAAAAGATGCTTATCACCACAAACGTTTTTGAACTGCTGAGAGTTGTTCTTCAGGTGTGAGACTGAATAACTGATGGGACAGAGCAAACCATTAAAGGAAATTTGAGAAACAATAATAAGGTGTTACATGAGATGCGTTTGTGTTCGGTCTAGTTGACCCAACATGACCTTAAAGGTCGGAGTCTATCAACGTCTGCCATGCTGTCGATAGAATCAATTCATCCTTAAAATTGATGCAGTTCTGATTGAGGGACGATTTGTAGATTTGAATGGCCTTCAGCCACTTAAGGTGTTCGTTGTGTGATTTTTATTATGTTTACAGTGCTTCATGACGTTCACATTTTTAGATATATTTCTTTGACTCCGCTATTACAGTACAGAGAACATTTTTTCTTTTTTCTTCAACTATGTAATTGCAAAGCATATCTAGCTAAATAGAGGTTTAATTAGCATTAACTGAATTAACATTAATCAACCGAAAACTTAGAGAATTGAGAACAAGTTGCTAACAGTTTCTGATGGATAGTTATGCACCATTGTAGAGACAAGGTCTATGCCTAATGCAGTGCATCACCCAAATGCAATTGGCTTCAAAGGTTTGCTGTAGCATATTTAGAGCATGTCAAATTTCATTGCCTTTCCTCTTTATTAGATCTTTCACTTCTCTTTCACAAACTTTATAACTTGTTCATCAACATCTAGATGACTTCCTTTTTGAAGTTCATTGAATTTCTTTTATGAAGTCTTGCACTCAAAAATAGCCTGTTAATGCTGTTACACATCTAATACTACTCTCTGCGACATCATATTTTCATTCAACTTCTTTGTTCTTTTGTTGTTCAGTAAAGCAGATAACTTTATACTTAAATTTAGCTTTATAGGCAACTTATCTGTTGTTTATCATTTGCACTGCTCGCTGTAGTTCAAAATAAAACAAAGTTTACCTTTGTGATTTAGTAAATAAAATGTCAGTAATAGCAATTCTAAATAAACTATTAGTAATTTGATTTTAAGACAAAGGTTACAAAGAAAGGAAGATGAGATGAAATAATGTTTTCTAATACAATCTTGTAGTGTTTAGCAAATTCTTATTTGATGACATAGATTGTTAACATGTTGATTGTCATTGGGTGAATTTTTTCCTGATGCCATTCTCAATAAGGCACACTGTATACAATGTTTAATTTATAACAAAAATCCACACTGAAACTGTTGTTCACTTTTATAAAGTTTGATGTTTCATTTTAAGAATGTTCTGTAACTAAAGCTGGACCAAAAAAATACCAAAAATGTTTTTATATATATTAAACATTTTTTTCCTTCTTATTGTGCCTTGTCCTTACAGAATATCAGCTACCATCAATGATATTTACATCTTATCCATGGCTTTCTTGAATAAAGTGTTGATGTCTTACACTGATCACATAAGATTCTCATATTTTTAACTTGTTTGATCTGACAGAGGTTCAGATGTTCAGTCTCTGATTTGAAATAAACTCTGTGAGAGTGTAGCTATTAACACAAAAAGCTCTTTGTCTAAATAACAGGACCCATTTCTCAAGCATTTCCAAAACATGGACATCTCAAAATTGAATGTTTTGCTTACTGATATACTACTGTTTGAATTTTAATTTGTTGTGAGATTGTGCCATCAACTCTTATTATATCTATCTGTTTTCAATGCAAATTTACAATAATATGAATATTCTTTTGCTAATCCTATTTCTTATAAGATTTCAACCAAACTGTCATGTTTAACCTGATCAAATGCATAGACATCTGCTGACACATTCTGCACTGCTGTATAAGAATATTTATACTAAATAAGGCTTCCTTTGTACAAGTCCATTCTGAAATCTAAAATCACTTAAATATTCTTCACATTTTTTATATATTCTAGCATGGCTCTTCAGAAAATGGCTTATCAAACTTATTGTTTTATAACTATTGCATCTTTTAGCATTAGATTTCTAAGGGACTGTAATAAATTCTGATTACATTTTTCTCATCACTAAAAGCAACATTTTACCAAAATTCAATGTTTGCAACATCTTTGCAAAAGTGAGTAGCCAGAAAATGTACTTTCAGTTGTGGCTTTGCATTCATTTTCATATACTAAATGATTATTTGATGCTGTCATTACTGTAAGAATAGTTCTTGAGCTGACTGGAAGCTACAATTGCCTTGTAATGTTTATAGCAGACTCATTTGTGGTGCTTGCACATCTCAAAATCATTGTTTTTTTTTCCAAGTAGATAACTTGTTCATTGCATGATTTCCTTCCATAATTGAAGAGCTTATTTTCAGTCTCCACTTTTTATTATTTTTTTTCTTTTAGTTCATGGCACCAATACATTGATAATATGCTTCTGTATAGTGCTACAATATCTCCCCCCGAAACAGATGTTTCTTCTGTTGAAAAATGTATCAAAACATTGGTTTTCTTTTCAACTGTGAAGTTTTTCGTTTTGTATTTATTTCCAAACTTTCACATTTTCATACAGCCAATTACGAAGTATATTTTGGTCACATGACTATTTCACAGTAATGACTGCTTTCTGAAGTGCAAGTGCTATTGTATTTGATTGTTTTCTTTAATAATGGTCACATTTTCTGAAGAAGTTCAAGAAATATTTAGTTGCTATGCTAGAAAGAGGTCACATACTCTTTATAGGAATTTTTGTAAGGTAAATCCATTAAGAAAATTAATTTGTTTTGTGATGGATGCTGTGCACAAAACAAAAATTACACATTATTAGCAATGTTAAGTAAACTTTCAGATATGTATAGTTAATTTTTGAGATTACATATCCGATGTGGGGTCACAGTTATTTACCCATAGATAGGGCCTTTGGAAGGGTAGAAAAAATGTTTAAAAAAAAACTGAACTACTTCTTTTACCAGAAGACTACAATAAAATTTTTGAGCATACAGGACAAGTACATGTTCTTGGTAATTGGAAACTTGCAATTCATTCACATATTAAGTCAACAATGGATTACTTTAAAATCCATTGTTGACTTAATATGTGAATGAATTGCAAGAATGAAATGAAAGTAATCAGAATAAACTCAAAATATGTTTGTTGCAAACAGCACTACTCTGATAGATCGGGGATGTGCAAACATACAATGTTAAAAAGAGGTGAAATAATGGTCATGTCTGTTAGTTGCTTTGTTACCATTGGAGAATAAAGTTAATCTGGAAAAGATAGATGATGTGTGATGATGATGGAAAAGATAGATGATGTTTAAATAAACTGGGAATAAGTGATGGACATATTGCAATGACATTTTACAAAAAGTGTTTTCTTGTTTAGAAAGTGATTGATTCTGTGACAGAACAATTACAATATGATTTTTATTAATAATTTTATGTGATCATTAGGTTTTTATTTTCTTTCTTTTGGAATTAGTTTATTTTTAAACACCGTTTTTTATTATCTTCAATCATATGAACAAGATTCATGTAATTTTTTTTTTATTTTTTATTTTTGTTTTGTATCTTATTTTGTATATTCTCTTTTGATTTTATATGTTAAGTTTTTGACCATGTATCATATTTACTCTCATATAAGACGAGGTTTTTATTCATTTTTCATTGCTTCAAAAACCTTGGTCGTCCTATACGTGTGAGCAAAGGATTCTTTGCATTTTTGCAATAATTTTGTGAACGGTGTGTTTGCAGTTTTTACCGGATGCTCACCCTCTGGTGTTTAAAAACAAAAGTACTTTATCTGGGTCGTTTGAATCGTTCTTGTGTATTGTCGGGAGTAAAGATGAATAGCAATAGGAAAAGCAAAGCTTTTGAATTGAATTCCAATTTGAAATTCCAAAATCACACGGGAGCCCAATATAAGTTTTAATCCACTCCCACATGAAAATAGATGATTATTTGGAAATCAGAATTCGGAGAAACTCATAAGTGTAATCGATGGACAGTGGATTCAACTGTTAAGAATTGGCAAAAAAGGTTTCTGATTGTCCAACTTTACATGAACAAATTATGTTGTCGATTTTACAAGATTTTTCTTTAAAATGCCAGTATTTTTTGTGGGACAATGTGTGCATTTACGTGCATTTGACATTTTATTTGTGATTAAACAAGATAAAATTAAATTGTATTAATAAATGTAATTTTCATTATTTTGATCGTTAAAGTCACACCTTGTCCTATATGTGAGATTGTCTTATAAGCAAATAAATACGGTATTTGTTGTTTTTATTACATTATCCATTTGAATGCTGCAATTTTGTTCTAAAGTTGTGTAAATCTATGAATTGAAGTACCAAAACTAATATTTCCTTTGCTTTGGGATTTTTTTTTCACTGTTAAACCTATGTTCAGAATATAAAAATAAAGCAATGTACTGTACCAATAATTAAGTTTTTACCTTAATATTTAAAGCAATTATTTAAAATTTGAAGTTTTTGAAAATTTGTATTTTCTGGAGATACATGATTTAGGAAATAAGCTCTTTAATTGTCAGGATCTTTTAAATAACTGTCTTGGATCTGTTTAATAATTTTTCAATTTCACATTCTGATTATCCATTCTGTTGGTTTGCTAGTTTGTCCCTTTTTATAATCAGTTAATGCTTTGCTAGCACCCATTTTGAAATGAACAAGAAGAAAACATAAATTAGTTAGAACAAAAAAACTATGTACAGTTCCTATACAGTATATTATTAAAATATTTTGAAATCTCAAACTTTTGTTCAGTGCATTATTATAGAAGAAGTTTTAAATTTGTTATTACTGTTTTGTAAAAATATTAATAAATAGTGAAACTTGTTAAAATATATTTGCCTGCTGTGTTTAGTCATTGTCATAACTTAGGAAAGTTTTACTTAGAAAATCATAGATGGTCTTAAACATCTGTTCTTACATTCTACAACATAAGATTGCTATTATCTAAAACTAATTTTTATCATAAATCACAAATTGTTTAAAAATATTTTCTATACATTAAACTGGAACTTAATATAACAACATAATTATAATAAATAACAAACAGTTAAGTATTATAATTTACAAAGAAATATAAACTTTGTATAACATGCTGTCAATGAGGTAACATTTCATATATTAGGTTTATTGTATAATTAAGAATACTGTTTGCATTTATTTTCAGTTATAATGAACCAACTTAATATATTTTTTTTTTTTTAGTTTGTGTTAAAATCAGCATTTCTTAAGTTACTTGAAAGTGTTGGTGCAAGTGGTAAAGTATTTACATTATCTCAGGTAAATATTTGATTATTATTTGAATATATTTGATTACATGATATTCTTACTGTAATTTTAATAACTTTTGTTTTTTTAGATATTGGGCTTTATGAAAAATTATATAATAGCTCATAATTTGTATGACAAAAAAAATCCCAGACAAATTTTTTGTGAGGATGATGATCTCGGTAAAGTTTTAGGTGTGAATAAATTTACTATAGATGATGTTATGTGAGTAAAGCATTAATTTTTCATTCAGTTTTTCCTTAGTCTACTGTATTGTGTTACTGTATTAATTACTGTGTACGATACAGTGAAACCTCGCTAAATGAGCATAATTCGTTCCAGAATCTTACTCATTAAGCGAAACAATATTTCCCATAGAAATTAGTGTAAAATATGATAATGCATTCCACGCCGAAAAAATACTCAAATATTTTATGCATAATGTTTATTCAAAGAAAATTATGCAATATACATTGTTAAAGAGTGTGAATCATCCTCATGTTTTCTTCTAGCGTGGAATTAACCAATCTGGAATGCGAATTTGATTTATAGAAAACAAAAAAATAAAAAAAATATGTCTCAAATGACCAAACAATATGCAAAATTTTTGAGCTATGTAAATGTTATAATTAAATATTAGAAATTAATTAATTTAACTAGAGGTAGGCGGTTATGCTTTCGTCTCGTAATAAATTTAATAATTATAATTAATTTTTTATTTATGCATTTCTGAAATTTAATTTGGAATTTGTCATTAAATTTAATACGAGATGGCAGGATAACTGCCTACGTGTAGTCAAATTAATTAATTTGTAATATTTAATTATAGCCTCTACATAGCCCAAGAATTTGGCATATCGTTTGGCGTGGTTATTATATAACTAGCGATGGTTGTTGATGTTTATACATAATACGTGTGAACACAAGTTTGGAAAAATATCTGATCACAAGCAATAGTAAGATGCTAGCAGAATGAGTGCTAAACACAGACTGATGGAGCATGCACACAATCTGGACTTTCCCTCTCCTTGTCACTTGCTATGCGAAACATTGCTTGTTAAGCAAGTCATTTTTGTTACAATTTGTTTTGCTCATTATGCGAAATGCTCATTATGCGAGGTGCTCGTTAAGCGAGGTTCCACTGTATAAGTATATAAACTAATTTATGAAAAAAAAAATTTTTAAACCACACTTAAGAAATCCTGTGCATGATTCTCTAAGTAATATATTTTTTCAAAATATATCAGCATGTAAAATTACAAAGTGTGATGTACTTAAATTTAGATACACACTTTTTTTATTACATTTTTACAATTATATCTTTATTTAAACTTTTGAGTAAAGGTATATAAAAACTTGAATTTCCATTCAATTAAGATGAATACTTGACTATATCATTTTTGTAAGCAAATAATTTTTAAATCAATAACTATTACATTTGGACTATTGAGTTTATTGTATCATATGATTTTAGTTTAAAACAAGACTGAACAACTTCAGTATTGCTCAGATCACATTAAGTTCAGTTGTTTTTAAACAGGCAATTATTATTCTTTAGTTAAAATTTATTTTTATGGACATTAACTGGGTGTGTATCAAAGCAATGACAGTGGAGATGAATTTCAAAGGAGAGTGACACAAATATTACTGTAACAGAAGTGACATAGCACAATAGTGACTATGTTAATCTATAGTTAAAAATATAAAATGCATTCATTTGATAGCAAACACAGGCTTGGTTTATATTAAATTTAATTTTCATAATCTAATAATACATAACATTGAAATTCTTAGAGATATATTTTTTTACTTTTCCAAACTATTCATATTTAATCTTAAATATCTTAGAAATACTTCCTTGCTGGCATTCGGATGGCATATATCTACTAATAATAATAATTCTAAGATAATAATTATTAATTAACTGTGAGTTCAAAGATGATTTTAATGATGAAATAATAATATAAGGTTGAGATTGAACAATTTGTATTAATTTTTAATTGTTACTTGTCTAATTTGTCACTTAAATTTTTTAAAACTTTAACTATTTTAACATATTAACACGTTTGCATCCCAAACTTTTTCTAAACATGTTAATTTTACTTAAAATATAATAACAAAAAAAACTTGTAGCTTTCATTTTGTAAATGCTTAATACATATATTAAAAATGCTTGTTTACAAGAGGGATGATTATCACTGAAATCACTATTTATAATACAATTTATTGAAAAAACTTTTGAATTTTCTAATTTATATGATAGATTAATAGATTATATTGAATATGATTGAGCTAACACTCAATTTTATTTAGAATTTTACATGTGCTGATTATTCAGTTATACTTAATGTTGATAATTTATGTTATTTAGGAAATTATTAACACGTGTATTATATCGTTTACCACCCACTACCAAGGACAGTTCTGGTAAATTATTTTTAATTACTACATTTATTCTGTAACCTTTATATCATTTTCATTAATAAGCTTAAAATTAATAAATAAATAAAACCTGATACAAACTTTTTTTTTTAAAGAGTCTTCAGAGAATTCACAAATTGATAGCCTCAAGAGACCACCAGGTTAATAACTTAATTTTTGTAATTATTATTAACTTGTAAAGTTTTGTAATTTAAAGTTTTATTTATTATTAAATATAATAAAAATAAAATGTAGTAATACCTTTTTAGCAGCAGAAAATGTTGAATGTAAAAAGCAGAAGCTAGAAGATCATTCTTCAGCAAATGTTAGACCTAAATCACCCATAATCATTTGCATCCCAGATAAACCTGATTATGATAGTACATGTGAAACAGATTTGAGTATACAGGTATTGATAATTATTGTTTTACCCTTGATTGTAATTTTACCATAAATTAATTTGCTATAAATTTACTTTTAAGAAACACTATTTAGTAAAATGGAATTTTAAAATAACAAATATTAATTATGAATGAATTAAAAATATGACAAAATGGTTAAACAATATAATGAAATACTTACTAAGGAAATAAAATAATGGATTTTGCATATGAAGATGCTTTCTAAGATAGTTTTTCATTAATACATTAAAGTTACTGAATACGAATAGAAAAAACTTAATTGAATTTAATTAACTTTGAGTCTTCTATTAATGTGTTCAGTTTAAATACATTTTAATGTATATTTTTAAGCCAAAATAAAAACAACATGAAGCAATTTAATTATAATGAAATTCTTTGTTAATTATATAGTATTTAGTATCTGTATTAAAGAAACTAACACTAGTCATTTATTCAGTTTATTAAAAGTTATAGAAATTTATAATTATGAAATGTTTTAAATTACTGGGTTATTTTAAGATTTATTAATATATGTTTACTTACCTAAAATAGTTGTAAAATAAAAAGTAATTCATTTTTAAAAATGATATATGCAAGATAAATTTAATTTATGCTGCATTAACTACAAGAAGAAATATAAACTGTAGAAACTAGATTAAGCTATGAATATTTATGTAAAATTTACAAAACTTAGTTTCTTGATGATGATTTTTTCTGATTGATCAGTTCTTCAAGAATTTATTTTTCTGCTTAGATTGGGTCAGGACTAACCTTATAAATTAATAACATTGACTGTTTGTTTTTTTTTTTTATTTTAAAATAACAACATAAAAATATTCTCTAAAATAGCATTAAAAATATATTATTGAATATGTTTATTATTCAATAATATTTGATGTTAATATTTAACTATATACAAAAAATATATGATATATAATGAAATAACTTATTTCTGTGTTAAATAAATAACAGATACATTAAAAAAGTGATTGAAAGTTGGAGTGAATAAATAAGTTAATATATAAACTGTCTTAAAATTTATTAATTCCTTTCAAACTTTTAAGCACTTGTATTTCATCTTCAAAAAGAAAATTTTTAATTAATTCATTATAATATTTTTTATTTTTAGTTTAATTTAGAAATTCATATATTCTACTTTTCAAATTGGATAATGTTGAAGTTTGACATATTTTTTTAAAAAAAAAAAGCTGTAATTAAATAATTCTAGAGAAAAGAATAACCATTATATGTATTAATAATTAAAGTTATTCATTATAAAAAGTTATTATTTAAGTTAGATTAGTGAAAATTGAATTAGAATGAAAAGTAGAAGTTTAATTGTTTTTAAAACTAGTCTTTTTCAGGTTTTATGTTAGATTAGTAGACTAAATTATGATTTTGTTGCAAAATTTGTTTCATTAATACAGAATAAGCTTATTCATAAGAAATGTTAAAATATTCATTTCGAAAATTGTCATTAATAAATTAATTACAGATTTTAATTTATTTGAAAAATGATTTATTGTTACTAAAGCAGTATGAAAAAAATTAATAATAATCTTTCCTTTAGAATTTAAAAGTTCTGTGTAAGAATAATGAAATATTTTTCATGTCTAGATAATTAATTTCATAATGAATAAAACTTGTCCCTGAAAACTTTTTTAATGATTATAACAGTAATAAATGAAATGATATTTTAAATTTATCTTAACTTTAAAATTTAAATACATAAATTTGTGACTGTTCTGAATACATAAATGTAAGCTGGCCAGTAACAAATATTTTGTTCAGTTTACAGAGCTTTAATAATTAATTAGAATATCAAATATTCTCGACTGTTTATTTCTATGATCAAGACTGTAACTTGATATCTTTTCTCTTATTACAACATTTCAGATAGTTTTAAATCTCAAAAATGCATTACTATATATAATTTGTGACCAGAGTGAAATTGAAAATTGAACTTTACTATTAAGTACTTTTCTAATACTTTGCATTTGATCATACTATAATTTATAGCATAATTAATTTATTAATAAAAAGAGAGTTTTAAGAAATGTATATATTTCAATAACGGCACTAAACAACGTTTGACTGTAAGTTACAATGAAAAAAATGAAAGTTAATATTGAAAATTTTCAGTTATTAATGAAAAATAAGTTGGACATTTGTAGGTTAAAAAATATCAGAGAGAGACAAACTTTGAAAAGTATTTGTGAATATAGTTTTTTTAAATTAGTTTGTATTTAAACATTATTTTCTGTTTTACAGAAGTTAATAAACAAAAAAAAACAAAAATTACTTTTAATCTGTTTGACATAAAATATTATAAAGACCTTGTTGCAATGCATATGAGCTAAGAAGTGAGATAATTATCTTCTATGTATACCTTTATAGTTTGAAATTTGAAAGAAAACAATAGCTATATGTGAATATTGATCATTTAGTTGTTAATAAAGAAAATAAAAGTATATTCTGATCTGAAAAAACTAAATATTAACAAATTCTTAATTTAATATAATATTATTTTGACTTTTGAATATTTCACTTAGAATTTTCAAGTATTATAATACAGTTGATCATTTCTTTGACTTTAACTTCTTTATTTCTACAGTAATTAAACTTGATTACTATTACTGCTGAGATTTATTTAAAATGTTTTTTCAAGAATGTATATAATTTATACAAAGATTTTTAAATTCTGAAGGAATATGTTATAAAATAGTAACCTAAATATCGTAAATTCATTTTATTATACTAATATAAAATTTATTTATTTATTTCTGAATTAATATGTTTTTTCCCTGCAGCCAAATTTAGTTTTTTAAAAATAATCAATTCTAACAATGATATTATATGAAATACTTAAAGAATATCTATTGATTTTTTTTTTATTTTAAACGAAACTGATTGTTTTGATTATAATTTAATTTTTTATTTTAATACTAATAATAATTAGTTTGTTTTTATTCATAACTGAGAAGTGTATTATTATTATTATTATAAAACACATTTTTTTGTTGTACAAAGATTTTATAAATTTAATTTTATTAAAAAAATATTTTGATAACTTTCTACTAAAAATATTTACTATTATTTTGTATTCTATACAAAATTAATATCTCATTACATATATTAATGAAACATATCCACAGTGTATTAATATATTTTAACATTGAGTTGAGAATACTGGAAAATATGACATCAAAATTCTGTAAACTAATATGATTGATTTTATACTAATTAAACAAATTAATACTTTTAATTTTTATTAGATTAAAAAATGTCTTACTGAAATAAACAGTATAAATGTGTGTGTAAAGATTTAGTACTGATTTAGTAAGTTTGAAACAACCGCTGAAAATGATGAATTAATTCTTAAGTTTTAATGAATTCTTGAAGTAATGCTTTGTAGATTTTTGTGTTTTTACTGTATGATTTTATATAATGAAAGATATATGAGTTATTTTATTTTTATAAATCAAGTTTTTGGTATGTCTTCAGCTTATTTTATTATTTTTGCTATCTTGACATTAATTAAATTTAAAAATCAAAATTATTATGAGGTCAGGAAACTAGTAAAAAATGAATGCAAACTGATGAATACATGTTTTTTGCTGTTGTATATATTGCGTGATATGTATGTGTATGTATAGCCATGTCTATACATGTAATGTTAATACGAACCATAAAAATAAAAGTGAAATATTTCCTGAGTGATAATCTATCAAAATTTAAATCTGTATTAGCTATGTCGTTAAATTAAAACATTATGAGAGTGATAAAAGGGGACAGTAACTCTTTCTCTTTGTTCAGGTCTGACTTAAAAAGTTTTGCTTAAAAGTTTTAATGATATTTCATTTTCTTACTTATTTTCAATTAAAACTTTTTGATGCTTATACAGAACTTTTAGAATGCTGAATTATTTCAACTTTTGGTGTTTTCTGTTCTTCTAAGACCTAAATTATAAGCACAATCTTAAACATCTTATTTTACTGTGCAGTGTGCTAATCATGGCACCAGCTAGGGACAACTCCTATGCCCATGGCCTAAGTGCATCTCCACAATGGCACTCAGCTAGCAAACATTTTTTATCCGGTGAGGTATATACACACATAAGTGTGTATATATATACATTCTTATCTTGCCAGATAAAAGCATTAGCTAGCTGAGTGCCATTCTGTAGATGTACTTACGCCATGGGCATAGGAGTCATACCCAGCTGGCACCGTGATTAACCACGTAAGGTTGTATATAAATTTAAATACATACCGGACTCCAAGTAAGCGAAGGCTTACTTGATGTCTGGGTGGTGCAACTGACAAGTGCATCACATGGCAAGTGGAGGCTGCAGGTTCATGCCCCATCCCAGGCCAGTTCTTTTCTTTCAGATCATATTATTTTTGTACTTCTGACTGTATTAATTCTCATAAATGTACAATTCAGATATGTTTTAAAATAAAGCCAAATTACAAATAAAATGAACATCATTATTGGTTTATGGAAGTTTTACTAGTCTCACATTAAATCAAATATCATGCAGCAATACATATTTTTAGTATTAGTTTCATTTGTTTTTAACAATATTGATATAAGAAAAATAATAGTTAATCAACTTTCTGATTTATCTTTAATGGTACAATTTTAGTGCATTGTTATTTGTACTTCAGTTATTATTCACTTATGTATATAAAAGTGAATTGCCTTTAGGTTTAATTTGAACATTAAAATAAACAACTACATTAAATCAATTTATACAGTTAAGTCTGTTAAAAGAATTTCTATACAAAATGCTGTTTTTCCTCTTTCAATAATCTAATGTTGAAAATTATAAAATTTTCTGTTTAATGCAACTACTATTTATAGTTAATATATTTTGTTTTCTAATCATTCTTTCTGTAAGTACACTTTCTCCGTAAATACAGCTGGATTGGTTCTAGTGTTGCTATGCTCAAAGAGAAAGATGCTTATAGATTTTATTTATTCAAATTTTCTCAAATAAATGCATTTTTCTTTTCAAAATAAATAAATATATGTTATATGTATATAAAAATCACAGAGTTTAATATGTTATTATTTTTACACATTGGTTCTCTTAGGCAAATTATGTGGTAGCATTAATATGTTTCCATTATGTGTGCTGTTTACTAGTGTGGATAACAAAACAGTTATAAATTGTAAGATAATGTGATTACGTCAGATTAAATGATTTATATTAGGACATTAGATATTTTGTAGGTGAGATAATATTGTTCTTTCAGCAAAATATAGTGGTGATCCATCTATGTTTCAAAACTTATTAGATTTATTTCTCTTTGTAAAGATGACAAACATTTTAAAGAATATTATATCAGTTTTATTATAGTTTTCCTAATAAACAGATGTAGGTTATTTTGATATTATATTTCTCAGTATTCTTGATACCTTTCAAAATTTCATACTTCCATTTGAAATTTTAATAAAAAATAAAAACAAAATGATGTATACAAAATTAAAATAAACTCGATCATCAAATTTGTGAAAGAAAATGAGAAAAATAATCTATTATATAATAGATTTTTTAATTGAAAATTGGTAAGAGTATTTGTGTTTTCTAAATTATAAATTGTATATATTTTTATACTGTATATGCATAATTGTTTTTAATTTAAAAATTAACGAGAAAACTTTTCAAATAAAATTTATAACATTTAAAATAAGTTCGGGTTTAAAATTCATTAATAAATTTTATACTCTTTTTAGTTTGTATTATGCAAAATTAATATAATATAGAAAAGCTGATTTATTGCCAAAATTACATCATAAAAATGTTTAAAATGAAATTATTTTATTTCAGAATTTTTGACCTTTTTCATATTTAATGTATTATTCAATTACATAATGTAGCTATGGATTGATGGATATGCAGGTAATCATTATAATGGATTACCAGAGTAGGGGATGTATAGAAAAACATTACATAATGCTAGGGGCTGAATCAACCCTTAGGTAACACAATAATTTACTTTTGTTTCTAGAGTGTGTGGGTGACAGGGTTATGGAGCATTATAGGGATATGGGATGGTAGGTGAAAGTATAAAACTAACATTACATAATTTATGGACAATCCCATATACAAAAAGTAGGCCTATTTCTATCATTTGTAAGTGATGTGTCAAATATGTTCATGGGCCAGATTGATATTTGCAGCAGGCCTGATTTGGCTCGGGCGACGATTTGTACTTTATTAGCAGTGTACAACCGCTAATAAAGTAACTCTGTTAGACTATATTATTTCAGTTCTTTTTACCATTAGTTGTAATTTTCTAAATTTTGTTTTGTATGTAATTCAAATATTTTATCAACTTCATTATGAAATTAACTAAGATGGAAATATTATGATAGTAGTTGAGATTTAATAAAACAACCATCAAAACTCAAAATAAAAAAATAATATAAGAAATTTTATTTATCATCTCAACATTCATGTAGATTTTAGGTTTTTCTAAGTCTTGACATGGCAGTGTGTAGAACAATAACCAGACTATAATCTTATACATAAATGGCAAAGGTCAATTTTTTGTATTTGTCTGGTAACTTTATAAATTCAGATAATTATTGTTGTTTTACTAAATTCTACAAGAGTTAGTAACAAAACAGGAATTGATTGAATAATTATACCAAAAAAAAAGGCCTATTATCAATAAATAAGAAAAAATTGGTCATTTTGAAATAAAACAACCATTTTAAACACCAAATAAAATATTTATTATTATTATTTTAGTGTTTTTATTAGATATATTATTAAGAGTAAAGTTATAGATATCATTGACCATTAAGCATTCCATTAAATGTCAACATTAACTGTTAAACTTACTCATATATACTGTGATAAATTTTAATAGTCAAATATAGTATAGTTACATTTTACAATTGAAATCTATTTAACACAAAATGCAAAACCTGAAATAATACAAATATAATAGTATAAATTGTTTAATTATTATAAAATTTCAAAATTTAAATACATATATTTTTAACTTAAAAAGGTGATACAGTACATAATTTATTTTTATACAAAAGAATGTGTTTTACAGTATTTATTTATAAATATTTGACAGCAAAATTTTATGGTCTTATGGTCTGTCTTTGAATGAAATTATTTATTCTGGTAAGCTGAGATCTGAATTTATACTTCTAATTGATTTTCAACAAATATCTAAATGGTTGATAAAATGCAAGAAAGTATAAAATCAGATGCCTTCTCAATGTTCAGAAAAAATTGAAGCCCTCGGGGATGTATAGTGCTAACTCTTGGAATCATATTTCTGAGGTAACTGTGTTTGAATGTTTGAAAAAATAGTATGAATAGGGTTTATGTTAATACATTTGTTCTTCTGACATTGCCTGTAGAAGTGGCTGTCATCTCATTGTTTTTTTCAAATATTCACACTCAATTACCCCAGAAACGTGATTTTGAAGGTCATCACTGTACGTCCCCATGGGGCTTCAATTGTATAGTAAAAGTGTGAAATTTACAAATATTTATAAAGTATTACAGTTTTCAACCTTGTGTATTCTTGAATTAACTATGTTTTTACTTCTCGTAATTATCCTGCTTTCAGAAAATATTTTTAGTTAGATTAAATATATTTTCTGATATGAATTTTTAATATTTACTAATTTTAATGTTATATTTCATAATCAACTATGTTAAATTTCAGCATTTTGATTTTATTCTTCTTCATCTTTCAATTGTTTCTGATTTTTGAAATCTTGGCTTATTTCTTTTGTGTTTCTTGCCAAGATTGTGTTTGCTTTAATGTTAAAATTATTTTCATTTAATCCACTTGAAAATAAACAAGCAAATATATCACATGAATTTCATACAAGTGGATTAAACAGGCTCTTTTAATCAAAAAGAAGATACTGAATTTAGATTTAGAAGTCGGATAGAGACTGCCAAAATTTTGGTAAGTATTTTGAATTATTATGAAATTAATTAATTAAATATCATTTATTTTTTTTAGTAAATTTATATCCTCGTTAACATTTCTGCTACTATAATAATTACTAAACTACAGTTTATTGTTAAATGTGTTTAGAAATTAAATAACTTTGTAGTTTATCAAATTTCAATAATAATAAAAAATCAATGTTATTCAAAAATAATACTTACAAAGTTTAAACCAGAAATTTATAATTTAAAAAATTAAAATACTGAATTATTGCTGTAATCTTAACTTTTCATAAAATAATAATTTCATTGTTCAGTTATTGCTAATCATTAACAGATACCTTTTCAGAAATTGATTATTGCAGAAATAATTGAAGGATAGCAAAAATTTAATGATTTAGTTGTTGAGCATGATTATAGAATTCAAACGGTAGAACGACTAGGGTCATACAGTTAAGAGTTTTAGTCATTCTACCGTTTGAATTTGATTTATGTTATGTGTTATTTGAACTTTAAAATTGAAACTTAATATTTATTCCATCCAAAGTGATCCTAATTATCAGATTTCCATGAAGTTCTTAGACAACATTCTAGTCCAAAATGAGAATTCCTCTTGCTTCAAGATGTACCTGCAAAACTGTTCAATTCCATTAGTTACATTGAACATTTTGCTGAAAGGCATTATACAGGCTGTTTAAAACAAAAAAAAAAACTATCAAAGATTCTTTATATAATGCAGAGAAATAAAATTACAAATATATTCAGAATCAACATTTTTTACTCTATTGTTCACTAACTTGAATTGTCTGTAACTTGAAGTTTTTTCTTGCCCCTTGGAGCTTTGAGTTAAAGAAGTTTTTTCTTATGTAACATCTCTCAAAATATCTTAAATATCTTATGTCAAAACAGTAAGAAAAAAAAAGGATATAAAAATAAAACATTTGTACAATTTTATAAAATTATTAAATTTTTTCTCGACAATACAGGAAATCCTTGTTAGTTCAAAATTAAAGGGATAAAATAATTGCAACTTCAAATTGTAGAATTTTGAATTATCCAAGATTTACATATTACTGTACAATATACCAAATGCCATGTAACTTATGTAATTTATTCAGCAAACAGAATATGGCTATATATACAGAATGCTATTTTCATTAATTAATAATAATAATAAGATAAATAAACTGCAACTAAACAGCAAGTGTCAAGTGACAACCTCACAAGATAGATTTCATAAAAAGTAAAGCAGAATTCCTTGAAATGTAGCCCAAATTATTTTTACAGTGGCCCAAAAAGTAAATTACCCAAATGTAATAACATAGAGTCCTACAAATATCTCAATCTGCTACTTGTAGCCCAATATTGCAATCTCAAAACCCAGCTGTATTCTATGAGATAAAGAGAAAAAGGGAAAGTCCATGGGTAAGATAACACCTGAAAATGGGAACATTCTTAAAGTTGAACAAGTTAAACACATTAGTAACGAATTGTTCAAATAGTAGTAATCTCGCTTAGTGTGCATGCTCTGCAGTGATGACGTTTCGAATGAAACTCTAACGATGTTCACGAAGGAAAGAGTTATTTCACTTCGTTAAGAAAATAGCACCCGACAATATCGATGTTACTAAATCTACTCAAGTGTTTCAACTTGTTTAAACTGAATTAAAAGGTGAAATGATAAAAATAACTGTTCGCCCGAAGCAATGTAAGAAAAATATTTCGGATAAGGCTGTACTAGCAACATTCATATCTTTGATTTTAGAAACAGCCATTTAATTATAAACAAATCGGTCGAAAAGTCTAACAAAATAAGAATAACGATGATGTCATTCTCGTTTAATTCATTCGACTTTACGAATATACCCATTATGTTACTGTAGAAAAACTATTGAACAGATTAGAGTTGTTCTTTGTCTATTGTTCTCTTCTGGTAAAAGGCTCTTTGATCTAAATGTACGAGTTAACATGCATATTACAGTTTGGAGAAAATTTTTAGTTACGAACTAACAGGATTTCAAAGTATCCGAATTCGAATTAATGAGGATTTCCTGTAATTTGATAATCAATGTATTTATTATCCTATATATATATATATATATATATAAAGAAAAGAATATACAGTATTCAGTTATCAACTTTTAAATATGGAAAATATTTTCTACTGTTACAGATTTGGATAACTTAAGATGGATGCACTTAGAAATGAATATTGGTCTCTGTTAAACTGAAATTGAGAAACTTGAACGGTCTGGTAAGCTTTTATGTTTTTGATTAAAATAAGCACGATTAACATTTTATGTATTTCTAATGCAAAGATGTAAAGTAGATTAAAAACAAGTTTATTGTTTTAAATCAATGTGGTAAAAAGTTAAAGCTATTATAATGATTAAAAAAAACGTTTTTTATGAAACAACATGCAACATGTTATAATATAACTTATTGCAACATTATTGCTAAATATTTTGACAAAGACTTTTATTTTTGTCTGATGTAAAAAAAATGAGACTGACACTTGTAGTGCTTTTTATTTATCAAATTAAGAAGAGCAGTTGTCTTCTGAATTAACATACAATTGCTTATGATCATGCCACAGTTTAAAGCATGTTTGCAGATCATATTCTGTAAGCTGTTGAGGAGCTGCATTATTTTGCATTTTTGCTTTTTTTTATCTTTTACCAACAGAAGATGGGTTTCTTTAGAGCATTGATTTGATCTTTGGAAAAAGGTAGATGTTATGAGTCATCTCTGAATAAGAGGGATGGTCAGTACAATGATTTTTTATTTGCTAAAAAATAGCTTTATGGCAAGGCATTGAGTTAGAATGTTACAGAATAAAAATCCTCCTGTTTCTCCATGATTCTGATTTTCTTCTTGCATATTTCTGCAATTTTGTTAACACTTCGATATAATAACACTAATTTATTGTTTGACCTCTGGGAACACACTAAATCATTGCAATATGTTGAATAACAAAAGAAATTAATCAGTTATGAATCTTCAAATTCAAATGACTTGTGCATGTTTCTTTTTGTTTTGAAAATAATATAACGAACATCGTTACTTTTACTTTGTGCTTTAGTCAATAATTGAAAAGTTAACTAAACTTGCAGTTTAATAAGGAACTCGACATTATGTAGTCAATTTCTATATTCTAACATTTTCTGATCAAAAGTAAACAAAAATCTATATTTAAGCATATGTTTTTTTTTTTTACTGAATGGAGCAATTAAACTAAACTTTGTTATACAGATTTGAATACAGTCAATATTTGTTGTTCTCTCCCACTTTTGATTCCTAATCTATAGGATCAGTCTCATTTTTTTTGTGTCAGATCTTAAACAGTTTGTGATTTGATAAATATATATCTCCATAGTATTTTCTTTTGAATAAATTAATATTTTATTAAAACAGATTTTGAATTTAAAAAGGTAGATTTTAAGAGAAAATGACTGTGTGAAATTTTTCATGACATTTCATATTTTATCAGCTTTTTATAAGATAATTTTTAATTAAAAATCTTAAGTATTGGATGTTGAAATTTAAACCAAGTTTATTTCATATATTGTATGTCAGATGGTTTTTGAATTATATTGTATATATGTACTTACACTAATTTTCTATATCTTATTAAATTATTAATATTTCAAAGATTATATATATTTTTGTTATATTGTAATGCCTAGATTGAAGTATTGAAACATTAATAAATTAATAACATGAATACTTCCATTTTTAAAAAAATTCTTCATTAAAATGCAAGGAAGATTTGAGAATGCTGCGTACGTGTCCTTGTGAGATTATTTTAAAAACTCGGATAAATGTTAAGAAGACTTACCAAGTTATCCAATTGAAGATTTGATTGATTTTTAAGAGACATAAATTTCATTGCAGCAGAAAACATGATTATTACTCAAAAGTTGATTATTCGCATTCATTATAAATGTGTGAAAATATTCTAAATATTTAAAACCTTGGCCAACGGTATTTAATTCTTTAAAAACTATTTCCATTTACATGATGTTGCAGGAGCGTAGCCTGAAAGGAAAGGTCATCTCTGTATATAAGAACTCTATTTTGGACTGTTGCTAGTGTAAACAATGGAAAAAAGGCAAAGATATTTGCAATGTGTTTTATATATTTTGAAAATATTCTATTTATGAAATAATTTATTAGTTGACGAAATATTCTTTCAAAGAATTGAATTTTACTTATAGTAGTATAAGCTTATGCGATAATTTCATCTTACCAAGCAAATAGTTTCGAAACAGTTATGTACTATGTTTTACTAATTGGTACTGTCTCAAAATCAAAAATATTGCCTTAAAACAGGAATATATACCTAGATGGTCCTACAGAAAATATTTCTGGCAAAAATGGCATTTAGTAGTCAAGACTTTGTCACTTCAAATATATTATTAGAAGAAATATAATATTGGTTTAACAGGCTATGATCACTGATATTTTGATGACTTCTGTGAATTGTATAGGGTTCTGATGAAAAATATTGAATTGCTTAATGTTTCAATACTTATTGTGTTACTTCTGAAGATCTAAGCAAATTTGTTAGCAGAATCAAATTGCTAACAATGTCTAGATACTCAGAAAATTTAATACTTAGGTATTACAATGTATTCAATGCAATAATTTATTTAAAGTCTTTGTTTGTACTATAATTGAATAATTGATAATGTGATAGAAACAACAATAAAGTTTAGAAATATTTTATGATTTTTCATGATTTCTTTCTGCTTTATTTTTGTGTCTATGACACTTGTCAGTTATTCATTTGTAGCTATTGAATAAGACTTGCTTCTTTGTGGATATGATAAAAGTATACTTTTTATTATTTCCACAAAGCATTGTCTCAGAAATTTAGGAGGATATGAAATTTAAAGATGTTTTGCGTTGTTTTCGAATACTTTCTTTTTACTATTCTGTTTTAATAAGAACAATGCTTTCAATATAGTCCTAGTCCAGGGTTTATCAAATGCTTGAAAGACAGAAATTTTGTTTTATAGAATCTGTAACAAAAAATATAGAAGCAGCAATGCAATAAAACTTGCAGAATTCTTGTTGTGAATCTTATCGTGTGTTAAATGGTTTGAAAACCACTGGTCTAGGCACGTGTGTAGAAAAAATATCAAATGAAAAAAATTCTCATACAAAACATCTGATAAACTGACTAATTTTATTTGCTGGCATTTCTAGAATAAATTATTCACAATATCTTTTTACATAATTTTATTAAAATGTAAAATTTTTGATGTAGCTTTTTATCTGTTACATAAATGGTGCTAAAATTATTTAGATTATAAGTTCCATATTTGCAAATACTAATTTGGAAAATATGACAACAAACAGAATTTCAAAATGTACTTTTTAATAGAAAAAATTAGGTATTTCTTTTAAAATCTTGAAACTTTTAAGACTATCACCACAAATATTGCTTCAAATTTAATATTATGACAATATCATACTGAATAAAATCATTTCATTTTCCCACATTAAATACTAATATTAGTAATACACTGTGTAACTGAATGTTTTATTTTAGACTATAAAAAGTCTTCCTGATTTAAATATTTAAAAAAAATTTTTAATTTTAGGAATTATTCAATAACGAAATGATAGCCAAGTTGTAGCCTGAAAGTTTATTCAATGTTAAGTGATACTCGACCATTAACACAATTTTCTGATTACCTGGAATCGTCTACGTCTCGTAGAACAATAATTACAAACAACAAAACTAAATATGTTAGGAATAAAATTTATTTTTAGGCTAAATTAAGTATAAACATTAAACAAATTATTTCCATAAGAATTAAGCTTTTTGTACAAGATATAAAAAAAATTTAACAGGAATCTTTTTCCTTACCTTGAAGACAAAATTTTCTCATCAGGTAGTATGTCTTCTGTTTAAAGAACCACTGGTTCAAATTTGCATTTTAAAATTAGCTAGGTGAATGCAGATACAAGTATTTCTGGCAAATGTTTTTAATTATTTGCAATCATTTGTCATTTTATGTTTTAAATCATGTGCCATAAAAAGAGCTATGTAATAATATGAAAAAATGAATTATTACAATGTTACAAGACGAAAAATCCTAGAAGCATTGCTAAATTGCTTGGAGTTGTACTCGGAGTACGACATCTGATTGTTAGAAAAAATATAATACTATAATATATTATTAAATCTCCATACACTAGTCTTCACAGAAAGACAGCTAAGAGAGAAGATAAAAATCTGCAAAATATTTGCCATAAGGAATAATTACCTTGCAGATGTATTGCCAGTTATGCATCTACAAGTAAGCAGAAGTTGTGAGTTTGAGTCCTCTGGTCTAATTTTTTTTCTTCCAGAAATTTTAAATTAAAATTAATTTATTATAATTATCACAAAATGATGATTTAACTACCTGCCACTAATCAAATTAATTTGTATCTAATTATTGTCTTAGCCCAATAATTTGGCAGATCATGTGGCTTTAATCAGAAATAGGGTTTGTTGAGTTGTTGCTTATATTTAGATGAGTTAGTTAAAATCATTTCATCGTCAATTAATAATAATAACATCACTTTCATTGACAAATGCAGTAAGATCACTTATATAAACAGACATCTCCATTCCAAACACTCATAACATAAAAATGCTTACACTGAAAAAATCAAGTAAATTCTATTCACTCAAGAAATATGGCTGTGGAGGATGGATACAATATTCATTGTACCTGTTCTCTCTTCTACTGGCATTACACCACATACACTACACAAAAGTCTAGAAACATTAAACCGTATAAAAAACATGTATGTGGCACTACAGAAAGTTGCAATATTGAACACATGTCACATTGTTAGGAAGTTTCTAGATGTTGACACATGTACTAATAATAGCTCAATGTTACACTTGTTTGAGTAGCTCTGTCTTAACTTTAGTCCAGCATAGCACTTTGGCACAAGTATCAACTGAACATTTGCAACATAATAATAATAATATAATATTTGAAGGAATGGGATCTTCGCTTTTTTCCATATAAATTCAAATAGATACAGATTAAAAAATAAATAAATAAAATGGAAAAATATTCTTTGTTTTATATCAAAGTTAAATTAGAACTGAATTATAGAACTAGAAACCTAGTAGTTAGTTGATTATGAGCATTCTTAGGATTTAAAACATTTTAATTTATAAAATGATCAATATTCATTACGTGTTTTACATAAATAGATACTAACTAATTTTAACAATTATTATTTTAAAGTATGAATATTAAATCGGTAATATTAGAAAAATTTAGCTTGCAAATATGGAATTTTTATTTATGCTGTATCAGTACATGAACCGAATTATTTAATATTTTGACTTCAAGATTGTAACACACATTAGCGAGGTTGAGGCCGAAGTTTTCAACGTAAAAACGTGTATGTCGGACGTTCGGCACTGCTTTCCTGCAAGCCTAGAAGTTTGGCAGTGCCTTTGGAATGTCGAGCATGATTCCACCGACTTTCCAAATGCCATTGCCAAACTTCTAGGCTTACAGGAAAGTGGTGCCGAACGTCTGACGTACATGTTTTTGCATTGAAAACTTTAGCCTCAACCTCACTAATCTTAAATTACAATTATCTTTTATGTAAAGTAAATTATGAATTTCACTCTTATTTTAAAAAAATATAATGATTGTATTATAAAAGGTTACAAAACTTGGCACCAATATAAACAAATACATAAATAAAATAAATTCTGTTAATTTTAGGAGGCCAACTTTTTTTTATAAAGAAATGTTTTCATCAAAATCTGGCAACCCCCAGCTTAAGTTCATGGAGTTGGTTAAGAATAGTGTAATGTAGAATATATAAATTAATACAAATTTCAAAAATAATATTCTGAACAGTTAATTCTGAATAGAACATGTGAAATGAAATACAATGAAATAAATAACATAAATTAAATGAATTATCACAAGATAAATTACAAATAATTAGGAAACTTTTGATACTAACTTGTTGCATAAGGGAGAGAAATTGATGAAATTTATTAGCCATATCCAGGCTTTACCAATTTCATACGCATCCTGTACATTAATAATGTTACAATATTACTTCCAAAAAATAGATATAAAATTGCTCTGAAATTGTTATTGATCCCATTTCTTAACTAAATAGAGGTTTATTCCATCATACATTTGTCTGCAACTAAAGCCTGTAGACTAGGAATTGGCATTGGCTATATAATCATTTTGGAAGCATTAAAATAATTTATTTTTATTCTATTGGAAATTGACACAATTTTGGTACCTGTATATATACTTATTAACAAGTTTAATTATTTAATTGTCAGTTTAAGCTGAGGATGGTCAAATTTTTCTCAAAACCATTTTTTTTAATAAAATGTTGTCTTCCTGAAATTAGCAAAGTTTATTTAATTTGTATCTTCATAAATAAGTATATGGTAATTGAAATATTTTAATATTCAAAATACAGAGTGTAAAGTAAATGACAAATAGAAGAAAACTTAATTAGTACAGCAAGCCCTCACTTAACAACCCATGACATCATTTAATGTTGAAGTGAACAAGTATTTCCCATTTTTCCATCTCCAGTGATGAGAATTCAACTTCTCTCTCCATATCATCCACCACCATTCACTGACTCCCAATTTGGATAAATAATTATCTTACTTGTCTTCATTAATCTTTCCTACATATAGCTGATGCGAGTTTGGGCTTTTATTTAGAAGTTTAATGATAATTTTATGACTAGAAATATGCCATAAGAAAACTCTTGTTTATGTAATTTAAGTGAATATAGTGAAATTGGTTTCATTATGTGTTGTTTCATTTAACATCACAGTTTCCCAAGAACCTATCAATGACATTAAGTGAGGGTTTGCTGTATTGCACTAGTAAGTTTTAATTTCCCAGTAGAAAATTGAGTTCCACATGATAACAAATAAGATTTTAAAGATTAAAATGATATTCTTAGCTAATTCATTATTGAATATGCATTAACGACTAAATATAATTAACCCGTGAACCATTCTTTTCCTTACAATCAAAAGTATGAGTGATGCTTTACATTTAAATATAATTTAATAATTAAGTTCTTTAATTCATGATATTATGAATTTATTCTAAGACTTGCCAGTAATTTAAAAATATTATTATTATTAAATATTTTGATACATTCAGCAGTATAAATTTAATTTCTGAGTCACATAGAGAGGAGATTCATGAAATAAATTACAAATCATACCGGAACGCCAGCAGTTGTATACAGACAAAATAAATCTTAATCCATTTTAATTTGTTTCACTCGTCTTCTGGGAAACTCGACTATCAAAAATATTGGGCTGAATGTATTAAACAGTAAATAAATCTATTTAACCTAAGTTCCTCACCCTTTTACCCTTACTTGTGTAGTAATAAAATATTGTTGCTATCTATATGTTTATATAGAGATTTAAATTTGATATGACTAATAACCATAAATGTATCATTACAGACTGCTCCTGTGTTGTGCTTACTTTGATCTGCACAAACTATGGAGAAGATGAGTTAATGTTGTGGAAGATAGCTGTAACTTTAATATATCATGACCTGAAGTTCAAAATAATTTTTATATTATTAATAAAATAGCACAAACAAAACTTAATTCAACATTTTGTAAATGCAAATACATTTCATAATATGTACTATGATTAAGGAAATTGAAAGTTAATGGAATTTGTAAAGGGATTCAAATAGATAATTTGGATAAAGGTGTTTTTAGTTTTTGATTTTATTTGAAATTTGTAACTTAGACTCATTTATAATGTAATTAAAATTTTGTAAACAATTATGAAAAACAATGTAACCATTAGTTAATACATGATATGTTGTTAATATACAGTAAAACAACCTGTGTAAACTGGACACACGGTACCGAATATTTTTTCCGATTTGTCAGGTTTCTGTTTTCAACGTGATTTTTTTTTTTTTTTTTTTACATAGAAAACCACTCTGTTCTGAAGAATTCATGATTATATTAACAATAATAATGAAAATTTTTGATGAGTTAAAATGTAAGTTTTTATAAATCAACAATTATAATTCAACATTTTTTGTTTTTCAAGTCTAAGTGATAGTCCTTATCATTGGAAAAGTTAGATGTGGATTTATTAAATCTTTAGAAGCACTTACTTTTAATTGAATCAAAAATAAACGTAAAAATGAAAAATTCAAATACAATGTTTTTTGGTAGCATGGTAAGGTTTTATTAATTCAAAGGTTTCTCTGCATATTATATTTTCTCCTCATCTAATTTGTGTCTGACATCTTCCCGGTCTGTCTATACTTTTTTGTAAAACTTTTTAAATATTTAGAGAATTTGTTCCAGGAAAGTATAATTTTTGTTTCTTATATTATCACATAAACCTGATTGGCCAAATTGGTATTAACGACTCTGTTATGATGATTAAAAATTACTTATATGAGAAAAAACCACAAAGACTCATTGGTTCTCGTTAAACTGATTTTTAATGCAAGACTTATCACTAAGAAGACAATTCTTAAAAATACATTTTTATTAATTATGCATTTGAGCCAAACACACTTGAAACAATGCTTCAAGGCAAACAAATTTGGCTTGAAATGCATAATTAATCAAAGTGTGTTTTTTAAGAATTGCTTACTGAGTGATCAATCTTGCATTAACAATCAGTTTAATGATCCCATGTTTTTTCTCTCCAAATAAGATTAATTTTTACAACAATAGAATTAATATTTATATCTTAAAACAGTTATATTATAAAAAAAACAAGTCTATTTATAAAGTTGAAAATACCGTAACATCCACCTATTGTAATTGCAAGCATTATCAGTCATTTAATATCAGAATTATCAAACAAAACAAGTAAAAATAGTTATAAAACTTTTTGCTTATTATCAACAGAGTTTTGGTTATGGTTATCATTAAATACCTTTCCTGTTTATCCGAAGATAGTCTCAACATGTGACTGATAATGTGTTATTGTTATCATTATCAGTCTTAACCAGTGTTTCAAACACTGTTTTTAATCATTATTTGCTCCCAGCATAATAGATTAAATTGTTGACATTTTTTTCTTCAATTATATTCTGTTGATAATTAATAAATCTTCAAGTTATACATTATTGAATTTTCTAAGTTTATGTAAATTTTTATATTATACTTCATTTCAGATAAAAACAGATGAATATATTTTTTTTTAAAAAAACTATTCATTTTAAAATTTGGTAATTCTGAAATAAAATCAGCTTCATCAGGAGAGGCATATCTTGCTGTTTTATCAATTTGTAATTTATGTCCCAGAAAAAACTTGATGCAAATTAAAATTTAATATATAAAATGTATATGTTGTGGACAAAGGGATTAATCAGGCATTATGATAATGACCAACAAAATCGGACATTGTATCAAATTTCAATAATTTATCAAATTGACCGGTCATTATGAATACTAATCTCTCCAAGCTATCATCTAGTCGGGCAAAGTGATAATAATATGTTGATCGTCCAACATACGCTAGCCAATCAAAACTTGCATCTTAGTTGCGCATGCATATTGCATTTAGTAGCGAATTTTAAATTTATGTGGCCAGTAGTTAATCTTTCTTCTTTGACAAAAATAATGATCATGGAGGAATCATTAAGTGGTATGAATAATCGCTTCAACAACCGATTAAATGAGTTAATAGCAGAAAAAGGTGAAAACAATCAAATTTGTACGAAATCAGCATATTTGTCAATGATACAAAAAGTGAGAGTCAAAAGTGAAAGTTACTTCTACTGGAAGAATATCAGTTAATGGTACTTTGAAATAATTCACAAAAAATAAATATTTCTAAATGAAATAAATGGAGTTTTTTTTAATCAAATTTAAAATTCGGTACTAAACATGATACACACGCACAACTGAATGTCGATTGGCTAGCGTATGTTGGACGATCACTCCTCAACTTATTGTTATTGCTTTGCCCGACTAGGTGATATCAGTATTCATAATGACCAGTCAATTTGATAAATTAATCAATATTTATCAGACTGTGCACCCTTTTTGGTCATTATGAATAATGCCTGATTAATCACTTTGTCCATAACGTATACATTCTATATATTAAATTTTAATTTGCATCAAGTTTTTTCTGGGACATAAATTACAAATTGATAAAACAGCAAGATATGTCTCTCCTGATGAAGCTAATTTTATTTCGGAATTACCAAATTTTAAAATAATTTTTTTTTTTTAATATTCGTCTGTTTTTATCTAAGATGAAGTACACTGTTTTTTGTAAATTTTTTATTCTTTGGTTGAGAAAGTTTGTGATGTGAAAGAACATTCATTATACATTTTTTGATATTCTCTTTAAATGATTTCAGTTTTTTAAAACTGTTAATGTGTTTATTTATCACCTAGTTTTATTTCAAATGTTATGTTGTCTTGGTGAGAAAGGTAAGAGAGTATACGAATTCTGGTTTATTTTTGTAGTTTTCCTCCATTTACATAATCAATATGTCAAGAACGATCTTGGTATCCTATTACTAAGAATATAATTATTTATTTTTCAAAAATAAAGCTCAAAAGTTTAGGGATTTTAATATATTCTTAGTGACAACGATGCCAAGTAGTCTTACTTTTTGAGCTTTATTTTTAAATAAAGTTGAAAGGCACAGATGTGTTTTCTGAATAAATATTGGAACATTGGCTGAGTTTAAATTAATTATATATATATATATCTTTTGTAAAATTTGGTGAAAGGTATGAAATCCGTTTGCAGATTGCATGTGACCACAGGCTTAAGACTAGAAAACAAATTGATGTGAAATATAAGAATATTTGTTAAAAATTTAAATATTTTTTTATGCATAAATAAAATATTTTAAGATCTTGATTGGATTTTGCTTAAATTTCTTAATAAGTAGAATAATACTTTGAATATGTTCAGAGAAGCATTTGAAAATTTTATAATCTACAATAGTCTATTATAAGAATTGTCCTTTAACATTTGCATAAAGATATTGTATTAGTTGAATGCAATTAGAACATTTTAATTGATGTTTTTATTTATTATACATTTTATTTGATTAAAAATGCAATAAATACAATGTTATGATTAATTTGAAATTTCTGAAGTTTGTTTTTTAAATAATATACATTATGAAAGTTTTTGATAAAGTTAAGACATTCGACATTTTCACAATGAATTGTATATGTTGCAAATTTGATTTGATAAAAATGTTATATCGAATTGCTAAGAAAACTGATGCAAATACAAAATAGTGAAGAATGTTTTTAATTGTTTAATGCTTGCATTACAAAAATACATAATTATCTCATATCTATTGGAATTTGATTAGTTTAATCTCTGAGAATTTTTCATTATTATCTACTGTACATAAACTCTTACAAACAATAATCTCCATTAAAATCTGACAAATGGATATTTGTTCCCATAAGTGAAATTTCGGCTCAGTCTAGCATATTAGGAATAATGTTCTTAGCATATTCTATTATTAGTTTGCACTTTGTAACTTTTAATAAATGAAATTCACTGTTTCTTGTTTCCAATGTAACTAGATTGCATCACAAATTTTCAGAATGATTTGAAGTTGGAAATTGTAGAAGAATAATTTGAAAATTAGAACAGAGAAGTTTGAAGAATTCCAACATTGAGACTGGAAAAATGAATATATGTGAAGTGTTTACTTTGTTATTTGTAAAATATGGTTACTAGAGTCTAAAATATGGGCACTACACTGACTGACTTATCAAAAATTATATATACACATTACAGCTGAATATTAAGTCGTAATTATTACAAACATTTTGTTAATGTTCTGTAAGTTATTCAATAAAGGATTGGGATTTTACATGTATTGTTTGAAACCTCAGGAAATTTTGATTGGTAGAGTTGTATAGAAAAGAATAGCAAAAATTTCTTGTAATTTTGATGTTATGTAATTTATGAAATAGTTTTGATTTTTATTATTCAAAATTACTTTTAATGTCTGAAATATTAATCTGATTGTTCACGTTTAATTGTTTTCTTTTATGATTAACATTTTAACCACAGTTTATTATTTATTTGCTGATAATATATTTATAACTATTTGGAATAATATTGGCATTATTGTATGAATTAAAACAAACAAATTATAAATTAATTTTTTTTTAAATAATTTTTTCATGTTAATTTGCATACATATAAACATAATTCACGCAACATACACCAAATACAGATCAACAGTTTTAAAATTCACTTTTTTTGTATTAATACGTAAGTGAGAAGCCCGATTTATATAATAATTGTATTATTGAAAACATTTGAATTGCCAAAATATATATTGTTCATATCGTCAGGAATAAATTCCAGTCGAAACAGTATAGGATACAAAAGCATCTTTCATATTATTTCTGACAATTTATCTTTTAACAATAATTTAATTAATAAATCTATTAGTACATTTTTAAGAAATTTAAAAAATTAACTGATAATTGATGATTATTATAATAAATTAATATAAAGCTTAATATAGAGATGATAACCAGCTTTAATGTTGCCTGACCTTGGTACTAGCTTCAAAAATTATTCTAGAATATTATCTCTGAATTAAACTCCATATTAACTATTAATGTTAAATTTGCTAATGTTTTATTGAAGTTTTTGTATCTTTGCTCTGATACGAATAACACATCAAATCATTTTGAATTGTCTAAAGATAAATAAATGCAATTTATATAACTATTATATTATGTATTAACACACAAAAAAAAACTAAATTCTAAAACTGTTGTTTCAACATTTTCTATTGACAATCTCAATTTCATGAGATAAATGTTAATTCATAGGAAACAATTCTTGATAATCTTCAATCATGGAAAACTTTTTCATAATTGGTTTAGCAATAATAATAAATATTGATAAAATTACTTTATTTTCAGAGTTCTGGGTAACTTATGTTAAGATTCTGTAATTATTTTTATACGGTTATCCTATTAGCTACAGATTAATTTATATTGAATGTGCATAATTTTTTCATTAATGTAATTTGATTTTGCACTTGAAGGAAAATTTAGCTTTGAATATAAATATAATATAGTTTTATCAAATTTCAGAGTCATGAAACAGCCCTAGCTAAAGATTCAACTGATGATCTTTGGTTTTTAGAAGAGGATGAATATGATGTAGAAGTGGAAGATGATGATGATTATTTTTCAGTGGAATATGAGCTTGGTTCACAGTCAAGTATGGAAGGAAGCTTAGTGTCTGATACAGATAGTGACATTGAAGTATGTTTATATATATATAAAAAGTAGAATATTTGATGATATTTTCTTTTTCACGTATAATTATCATCATATTTTAGGATGTTATAAATGCTGTGCTAATATGTAAAGATGATGATGACATGGAATTCTGGGCTGACGATAGCTCTGATGATGATGATTTTTCAACTGACCCAGAACTAGAAGAAGGAGTATGAATATTTAAATCAATTTCAATGACAGAGCCTTATTTGTTTTTATATTATTTGATATTATCATTTAATTAGGATAAATGGACTTGCAGTCGTTGCAAAAGTTTAAATCCGCCACCCATGAGGTATTGTCAAAAGTGCTGGGATGAAAGAATAGGATGGTTACCGGAAAGTCGCAGACACCATCCTCCGCCTCCTCGGAAAAGCAGAAAGAAGCGCAGAATGAATAAGAATCAGAAATTGGTAATTTGCATTTTTTCAAACTGATATTTAGTCGTTATATTCTGATCCATATTTTTGCACACAGGAAAGAAAGAACACTGATTCCAAACCAGAGAAAGTAGATGATGCTTTAGAAGCAAAACTGGAAAAAGAAGAATCCTTGAAAAGTGTAGATGATGTAAATTTGGATAATTTTTATCCAGCCAGTACATCTTATAGTATACACAAAAGTACGACAGACAGTGAAGCATCCATACAACCAATCAAACTGTGTGAAAATCCTAGTGTAGAAAGTTTTCCCGATTCTTATGACAAGACAGATTGCAACTCTGTTCCCCCTTCTGCGGCAGCAGACAAAGAATCCAACGTGTGTCCTCTCTGCTTGCAAAAAGAAAAGACCGCCATCATCGTCCACGGAAGGACAGGTCACCAGATGTGTTGCTATCCCTGTGCCCGTCATCTAGAAAATCAAAACAAACCATGCCCTATTTGCAGGAGAACTATTCAGAGAGTTATTAGGAACTTTTACGTGTAAATTTTCGGGTTTTATAAGAAACTGCAGATGCAGTGCCAGAGCTTTGGTCAATTTGTCCATCAGAGTTCAAAAAAATAATAATAAGGTGAATTAATCTAATATAACCTCCTAAGCCTTTTAAGTTTCTGGTACCAAGACGAAAAATTTTTCTGTGAATTAATCTACAACATTCATGACTTTCTAATACAAGTTTATCTCTAAAAGTAAATTGGTATTTGGTAAATTAGTAAAATAGTATTTGGTATAGTCATTTTCTTTCAAGCCACACCAAATATTTATAATCCATACCAATTACTAATACTAGAAAATTCTCAAATTATGTGTTTCAAAGTGGCCATATCTTTTGTTTTGTGCAATATTTATTAAGTGAAGAATGCTTTATCATTATTTAATAAGATTATTTGTCTATATTTAATCAGATCTGATGAGTGTAAATACTGAATATTACTTTCTGAAATTATTTGAATCATAAGTTATATTTAGTGCATCTTTAAAATATAAATGTATTTTTGTTTGCAATTAATTAAATCTTTTTATTACAAAAAATATAATTTGCCAAGTTAAATGTCACATCAAAAGTTAAAGTATATTGCAGCTGTCTAGAGTCATAATTCTGTTGGAATCATTTTCATGTATATGGGTTAAGGACAACATTAATTCTTTGGATTATCCTAAATAAATACATTAAATAGAATTTAATAGTTAAATTCTACTTGAAAATATTTTTATTACCAAAAATTTATGAATAATTTTGTTTTTAGTGGTTTGTATTATAATAAATAGGTGGATTTTAATCTTAACATTCCTCACTTTTCTGTAGAAATTAATGCCGAAATTTGGTAAAGTTAAAAGAAAAAAAAACTAATGAAAGGAAGCATCTTAATGAAAACAGAAATACCATATTTCCTCGACTCTACCATGTACTTTTTTCATCCAATTTTCACAGTCCAAAATAATAAACTGGTGTTTTTAATGTTGCATACTACTAATAATATGATCAGGAAAGCACATTAAATATCTCACATAGATTCGAGGAAATACGGCATGTTTACGGTCTTTTAATTAACAGTGTTTCAATTGGTAACAGTTTTCGAATCGGGTTTACTCAGTTCAATTTTTACTGCTACAAAATTAGTGGCGAAAGGTTGAAACTTTTGAGGCTAAGTTTTCAAACTACAACGAAATTTACGTATACTCGATTGAAATGTTTATAGACGAGAAAAACTAGCGAATCGTGATTTTAACTCAACCTATATGTATAGTGTGCTTGTGAAATGTGAGGTTGAGCTTCGATCTTGCGTAGATTTCACGTTCAAGCCGAGCGGGGAAAATGGAAACAGCAGATTGGGTAGTAACGCGGTTAGCCCTATAAATGAAATTTTGTAAGTTCGTGTAATTGGGCGTATGTGGCGATGTTTGAATGACTAACGTTCCCAACTAAGTGATAAAACAACACTAATCACACACGTGTTTTATTTTTTGGTTTTTATTGGTGACACACGGGCGGTCTGCCCAGGGATAATACCTTTAGAGAGATCTTTTTATGGGAAATTGGGCCCTATTTAGGTGTTACTAATGTGAAGAAAACCCCATAAACTCCACGTATCCAGCCCATTGGCCAGGCGCGAACTACAGAGTTTAGTGGTTTTATCCACTCGGCCATTGATGGGCCTATTTGATTTTGGAATGGCTGTTTCCTTTAAAATAAACTACATTTATTTTTTCTCTATTTAAGTTTTCGTTAACTAAAATAAATAAAGCTTATTACTAAATAGTAGTCGTTATCAAGTAGTTAGTTGCTTAAAATCGCCACTCAGCTCAAAAGTTGGGTATAAAATTTTTGATATTTTCTTTACTGTAAATGTTTCGTGAGGAGTCATATACAGTAAAATCTGCTTAGGCGACCACCTGCATTCGACTGGCACCTGTCAAACCGGGCAAAAATTTCTGGCACGGAATAGTAGTCTTCGTATAAGTTACCTGTATTAAATAACCACCTGTGTAACGCGACCGCGAGCATCGATTTTTGGTCCGATACAACATACAACTGTAATAAACGACCACTTCCGCGAATATAACTATTGTTCGAACCTATAAACAACGTTTCCCCCTCCTAATATAATGAATTAGTCTAAACGCTTGTTCGAACCCACCTCGGGCATTTCTCCCACTCTTGAAATTAGATGCAGGTGTTAATGGAGTTACAAAGGAAATTCATTTCAGTTTGTTCGAAAATGTCCGAAAAACAAAAGAAATTGGAAGTGCTGTGTTTAGAAGATCGTGTTAAAGTTATCAAAGTGAAAGCTAATTGCCATTGTGATAAACCATTATCACGATGGCAATTAGCTGCGAAGTTTAACTGTGTGAAAACGCAATTTATTGTTTTTTTTTTTTTTTTTTTTTTTGTAACTCTTTTCGCCCTGTGGGTACTAAGAGGGCCTTTTATAGCAAGCCCATTATGGGGGCGGCCGAATAGTGAGGGACGGGACCGACATATCCGGACGGACCACCCCCCGAAAAATTCCTGGGGATTTTTCGACCCGTCCGGATTCGATCCCGGGTTCCCCAGGGCGGCAAGGCTGCTAACCTTGACCGCTCGTCCATCCGGCCGCTTTATTTATTGTATTGTATTCCTTAGGAATATAAAAATATTGTATACGATACAATTAATCTGCTGATCTCATCGTTTGATAAAATTCCTTTATTTATTTGAAGCTCATATACCGTCGCCACGTCCATCAATCTCCCCACGCATGGTTCCCTACCTGGGGGGATTGATCCGATCAGATATGTCTGCTCCCGTCCCTCACCGCCCGATCGCCCCATTGTGGGCCTGGCCGAACCCATAATAGGCTTGCTATAAGAGGCCCTCTTAGTACCCACAGGGTGGAAAGAGTTTTAATAAAAGCCCGCTAGTTCAATCAATGTTAACTCGCTTAAATTAAAATTTTAAAAAGCAGGTAAATTTATAAAAGAAAAAGTAATGATTGATTTACTAAGCCTAAATTTTGGCTTTTTTAAGTAACTTCAATCACATAGGGATACATTAATTAATTGAATATGTAGACTATATTATTGTATTCGGAAATGCATTTCGGGTTCTATTGACTCCTCTTCAGTCCTTTTTTACAGATAGCATTCGATTACTTAACACAGATTGGTATTAAAACTGGACAATTAAACTGGATATATGGTATTTAAAAAAACCTGTATATGGATATTACTACAGTAAAAAAATTGATTTAAATTTGATTGTGTTGTTTGGCATAAATGATAAATATGTGGCAAAATAGAGTTGCAATTAATTAAAAAATTGTAAATGCAGTTAAAACTAATACACAATTAAATAAATAAAAATAATTATAAACATAAACATACATGCACAGGTTAAAACGGATAGAAAATAGCGCAAAAGACAATTATTGTTTTCTGGGTTTAGAGTTTTATAGTTTATTTCAGATTAGAAGTGCCTAATTTACCAGACTCAAAAATGAAAGAGTAAAAATATTGAACAATTATAGAAATTTACATTCAATTTAATTAATCATTGAGGGCGGAAATTAAACGAGACTATTTTCTAGGTTTTACTACGGTGAATATTAATATTCTGAGGAATATTGTTCAGCTTTATTTGAATTCATTACAGATGGTGTTTATGAAGAGAAATTTATCACAGTTTAAGACTCGTAATAATACAAATGAAACCAGCACAACTGCTGCTGCTCTCACGCAGACGAGTTCATTTTCAAGTTCGCTCAGAGCAAGGTCACAAGTCGATTCGCATCAATGTTCGTCTTTTTCTTTAAATTTTACTTAATGATATATATTAAAAACTAAGACATTTCACATACCAAAGCTATATTCAGTTTACATTTCTAAAAATAAAAACCGTATAATTTGGATTGGATTATCACGTACTGTTGTTGATCATTATCATCGATTAGGACATCTTATCACCTTTTCCATCCTCCCGATGTTTCATTCGTGAGTAGAAGAATGGCCCCCTCTTTGCCTCAGAAAAATTATATCTTCCAAATTCACTTCCAAATCTTGTATCGCCTACGCTTATAGAAGTAAAATTCGTGTTTCAATTTTATTGCCTATAAAATTATTCTTTTACGATCGAATTTAATTTACCTGACAGCTGTTGCTTGCCGCTGCATTTTAAAACGCAGTTAGCAAGGCCGCCTTCAATTACTATGCAGAAGTCCAACTACTTGGGGATGTATTCGATAATCTTCTTTATCATCTTCGCCACTCTTCTGGCACTCGTTTCTTCTTATCCCGATGGTAAGTTTCTTTATTTTTAAGTATTTCCGTGACAATTATTATTCTTACAGTAAATTATTTGTTTAGATGTGCTCCCCTATCAATACGGAACACCAGAAAATGTGCGAGAGTAAGTTGTTTCTCTCATTTAATCCTTAAATGTTTTAATACAACACAATGACTTTTTCTTTAAATTATTAAAGCAAATATTCCGCAAGTTCGAGTAACATTCTTTACGCTTTGTGGCAAGAGGTTTTCAACACGAACGAAATGAATAGTTTGAGATCGATTTCCAATCCGAAAGATTTCTTGATCAGAATGCTGAGTTTGTTCGTTTCCCGTCTGTTTTTAAATCTTCAATCGATCACTCTTAATTTTTTGTTTATGCTGTGAAGAGGAAGAAGAAGAAAACTTGCAGAAAATTCAGCGTTTTGTTTCGAATTCGGCTTTGTAAAATCGCCCAGGAGCGATTATGCTATAGCCACGACGATACTTGCCAATGGCGATTGTACATCGTGATTTGCGTTGTTTTTTATCGAAGTAGGTGAATATATTTTAAAATATATAATTTGGTTTGACAATTTTGTTCGAGTATCTCCCCCCGTTTGCTAGATCGAACGGGTTCGAAGAGGAGATGATTTTTGATCTTTAGAGAACTTAATTAATCGGGGATGGTAAAGGGTTTTATTAATTAAAATATATTTGTATGCAAATATTTATTTCGTACGGTTAATTATACTTAGCTATAATTTACTCGTGCTAATTTAAATGGATAATAGTAATGGGTTTAAACTGATTCCGTGATAAAATGCACTGACAATTACAGTTAATGTAATTATTTTGTGCTCAAGCTTCATTACCCAGAAGCTTGGATTGGTGGCGATTCATTGGGTTGTACACGATAATTATATGTAAAAGTCACCGAGTTAAATACGGGAGAATCGCAAATTTATAAACGGGTTTTGGAAATTTATGTTGGTTAACGGCAATAAAATTTTTGGTGAATGTACACTGAATAGTTACTGTTATACTTATGTATAGAGTAGAGCCTATAAGAATATATCTATTTGAAATAATTATATATAAAGGATTTCGTCAGCCTTGTGTAATTTTCTTACGTGTATATTATTTTGTGAATATAAGAAAATCTAACTTATATTGTTTTAAGGAAAATGCCTGAAGATGAATATTTTTCTTTAGGAAATTGGTAAAATGAATGTCATCAGCAATACGCAAGGTCCAAGTAACCGTCTTCGGTTAGGTTCAGTTAAATAAATTCCGTTTAATCATAAAACATCGTATTTATTTACAAATTTATACACATCAATGACACATCATCACAGATTACTTTCAAAAACGTGAATTTCACTATACGAAAGAAAAAATATATATGTTTGTGTATGAAAAGCAACTGATATCGCTTGTCCAAATTCTTTGGTGTCTTAGTAAATAGCAAGTGCAAATATAAAATCATACTTTTATATACCGTTATATATATAGTATTATACAATCTGCGTTAATTATAAATACTAGTCTCCTATATCAAAAACGTTACATGTATCAAAAGTGGCAATGACTAAGTACAGTATTATTTAAATAATTTGCATTGTTTGGAAAAAAGTTTTCTTCGTAAGAATAAACTGTGCACAAAATTGCATTTCAAAATATACATGAATACAAAAGTATAAATTCTTTTTTATCAAAACTTTCTTTAAGATCACGGAATGTCGAGGCAGCTCGTGCTCAGGGATAATGGTATAATTATCCGGCCGAAACTCGCCTCAATGTTCATACAAACGATATACAAAAAAGGCAACTCCACAGCACCATATGTAAGCATATCGTGTTTAAAATATCGACACTAGCAGCCATTTAATATAAAATATTCGCTCCCGACAACATTGCTCAAAAAGCCATAGTTATGAAAAAATATAACTTAAGAACATGCCAAATATTAACTCTCCCCATTGCGGGGAGAGGAGGCAAGCGTTTTCGTCTGCAATGCACCTCAATGGTATGGAAGCTCTTATGAGATATGTTTTTTTCTTTAATACTGTTGGGTAGAAGGCACTATAGCGTGGATTCCAATCCACCGCTGATCAGTTCTTCCTTGTGGATTTTGTTGTCTAATCTCGTGCATTCGTTGTCGTTGGAAAGAGGACTAGAGTATGTGGCGGCTTCTTGCAGGCGCATCAGCATGTTCAGCTGCAACACATTTTGTTTTTTGTTACAAATTTATCTCCCGAAGTGTTACATTACACAAAAACTGTTCTGGTAGAACCTACCAAGGGATCGCCCTCCACTTCGCTGGGGTTCGAATGCAGATGCTTGTTACCTAAACCTGATCCCAGATGACTATCGTAACCGACATCTTCCGGCCTTAATCTCAATAGTTGTGGCCATTCTCCGGCCGAGGGAGGCGGCCACGGATAGGTCATGTGGACCCAGTCGGCAGGATCCTCCCAGGGTGCTCTTCTTCCGTAAAGCTAAATCGAGTTACAGTGTTACTAATATCCCCGTAAAACGTTAATTTTTCTGAAAGCGAAGCTTACCTGTAAACCTTCGCGCACCGCTTCTAAGAGATACGGAACAATGCTATAATTCCATAGGTCGGTGAACCATACCTGAGAATTTGAAATGTCGATGGGACAGGAGAGGAACAACCGCGGACCTAAACATTGCAAATTTATTAGCGTCTTGTATTCTATCGATTCCACTGATTATTGCTTTGCTATTTTCTATCCATATATTTGCTTATAATGTCTTTATACAAATTTTTCCGTTTAGTTTAGCTATTATTAAAATTTCTGGAAAGCTTCTAAAACAAAAACTGCAAAGAAAACACTAACGTAAGAAATAATTACCTATCGTGACATCAGAGGAACTATGAGTTTCCAAGAATTTGTTGAGGTGCTGCCAAACTTTAGGCATCCATTCAATAACTTTCGTCAAATCTTCGTTAGTTTTTCCTTTCTGTACTTCCTCTTCTATCAATCTCTTGCGAAGATATCGTCCTAGGAAACCCTTAACTGGTTCCATGTGATTGGCACATAACACCCACCTAAAGAAAGAATTTATTTTATTTTTAATTTAAAAAAAAACTACTCAAAGAACTTAAGTAATTCTCTCAAAATTTACCTAAAATTATGATGCAGTTGAAGGTTTGTTGTTGAGCAAGTGGCTTGATTCATTGTTCCAATTATATACGGGCTAAGCAAAATTTAAAAAATTTTTAAATCCAAAATAAAATTAGTTTTTTAAACAAATTAATTTATCCGTCACAAAATTTTATGCTTACCATTTCTGGTATTTGGCACTTAAAAACCCATTGAAAACTTCGGCTAATGATCCGACATGATGCAAATTGTCCAAGATAATCACAGATGGAAGATCACCGGCGTTACTTTACGAAGGAAAAGAGGCGTGAAACGATTTAACAATTGATAATCGATTTGAGTTAACTTCCTTCATCTACTTACCTGCTCTCGCATTGTTCAGCTATATTCGATAAATACTGTCTTAATTCTTTAGCCGATTTATGATCCACGCTGAAGGTAGCGACTGCGCCGGCAGTCATTTCTTTGCCATTTCTAGAATGAAAATGTTTTAACCACGTAAATGAAACTGCAATATATTTAACTTTTAAAAACGTATCTCAAGGAACTTACTTAAGCACCAAATATTCGGCTAGTTTTTGAGCAATGTAAGTTTTTCCCGTGCCACTCGGACCACAAAGAATTATCCTGCGATGATCCGTTAATAACGAAACGTAACGGTGTACGATCAATTTCGGAATAAGCATTTCGAATACCAAAGCATCCACTGAATTCTGTTTGGCCCCTATTGGAAGGAAGCATTTCGTATATTTTATTTTTACATAAGATTTATAAACTAATAATATATACTATCTTCAAAAGAATTACCTTTTAAAACAATGTGAATCTGTGCATTATCTCCCACAAAGTAACCGCAAGGTAATAGTTCAGGTAAGTTATTATCTGCAAATTCATTTTAAACAGTCATATTTATGTCCCGAATATTATAATTATATTTAAAGTGTTTTTATTAATTTAAACCAATATACTGTAACTTTTTTTAAAACAGGTAATTGATTTGGGCACATTTAAGTCTGGATTTAATGATCGTTGCGTACAAGATGACCGTGTTTGTCTTACTTTCTTTAAGAACTATACGTTTGTAGCCTGGAGAAAACTTTTTCGGGTCTTTTAAATTTATGTAGTGTTGTATAACCATTTGAGAACGATCTAGCCGAAGTGCTGTAAATCTGGTAGACAAATCTTTATTGTATAAATCATCAATTTGCCCTTTCGGGTCACCATTCATTAATTGCGTGTACAACAAAGCACCTCGGCGTGATCAATGACGTGCTTGAGAAAAGCGCATCATTTGTCACGATGGAGATAAAGGAGGCTGTAGATTGTCTACGGTGATATAGTGCCAAACGAATTTGTTCTTATAAGCCTACTTACTAGTCATGGGAATAAACTCTCAGAAAATATTTGTAGAACTTTAGTCATTTCAATGCCATGGAGTTCGTGGACCATCATACGCGTATTAAAAGGGAAGGGTTTGCCATACTGGCGTAACCATGGAGGGGTTTAGGCTTCGATTCCCCCTTCGTAATGAAAAAGTTAATAATACAAAAGGCTAAAATAATTTAATTGTGGAGTTAACTATTGACATGGTAATTTACGTATATTTGTTATAATCGATTATGTACGTATTAAAAGCGAAAATTTATTAAAATGTGTAGTGACTCATACTAAATTTTAACTTGATCCAGGGCCGCAGCATTGTGGGCCTGGTAGAACCCACAATGGGATTGATTAAACAATTTCTCTTAGTGCCCACAGGGCAGAGTTAAAAAGCAAAAAAACTGACTGTCTCTGGATGGATTATCCCTGTTTTCTCTTAAAGAATACTGTCCTATCCACGTGAACTAGCGTGTGAACATCTTACCAATAAGAAAATGGAGGAAGTTATCTACAGCCTCATCTAGCATCTCACCATCATTTAGGGTGTCCTTGTTTTGCATTTTGCATTGTTTTGTACCTTTTTGTTTTTTCTTATATACTTGTAATTTTGTTGTATCTAGTTATATATATATTTATTTTATTTATTTATTTTTCCCCTTCCTTCTCGCTATCTATTCTGTGCTATTTTTGCATCTGCAATTCTATGTTGTAAATTTGTCATGATGTTTTGTGTAGGTCTGTTATATATCTATTACCCAGTAGCCCTTAGCAGAATTGGGTGTGCCTTTGTACTTGTGGGTGAACCTTTGTACTTCTTTATGATTAAAATAATAATATTATATTATTACTTCTTTATGATTAAATAATAATAATAATAATATTATTATTATTATTAATGTTTAAACATGTTCCTTTACAATGAACTTTTAAGTAGTGAATTCCAAATCTTTAGAAAGGTATAAATAGAAAAAGTGATAATGTTGTCAACAATGAATATTTTACCTTCGAAAATAATAGCTTTAGCAAAAATACTCAAAGTTATGCCTGAATCTATCATTGTTGAACGTATTTTTCTTTAATTAAACGTTCCATTACTGGTTTTGTTGTGTATTTTTTTTTATTTTTTGTCATTTTCTTTAATATATTTTTCTCTCTTTAAAATTTAAAAATAAAATCAATTATTGTACGTTATTAAATGCGTTTATTACAGTTTTTCTTGATATAATAAATAGTTTAAAAAAAAAACAAAAACATGATTTTGAGTTTAAACTTGCATTCAAAAAGGATTTTGTTAAATTGAAATAACTGTATTACAGAAGAGAGTATGATTTAATATCGTATTTTTCGAATTTTTCCAATATAAAATGGTGATTATGACTACATTAAATCTCAGAATAAGTGAGGAAGTAAACTCATTACAAAGAAAAAGTTTTAAAATGTTTAAGCCTATATTTTTACATCTGTGATAAATATGAGAGAATCATATTCATTGATGAATTTGGTATCACCTCAAAAAGCTTAAACATAGTCTAATAAAGATAGTTGAATGGAACATAATTAGTTGTAAACGTGAAAAAAAATAAGATATGGCATGATGATATTTGTCTGTCTGAGTAATAGAACACTTTTTATGCATTATATATACAGCATATTTCCTCGATTAAACCCCATACGTGTTATTTTTAAAACATATGTACCCCCAGGGTTGATTTGAAGACCTGGGGATTTTTTTGAGGCGGGGGGGTTATCTTGCAGCAGGAGATGAGGAGATTATATACACACTGTATTTCCTCGATTAAACTGTATTACTATATTATATATATAGTGAGAGAGTGGAAAGAGTCATTAACATTTACAACAAATACTGTATATAAATTCCCATTATTTGTTCTAGCAGTGTAAACTAACTATAGTCTGATAGTCTGATGCATACCTCTATTTAGTCTAAGATCAATGATGTACATTTAACTACAATGTAATATTTGAAAATATAGAATAAGCTAAATTAAACAAATAAAGCATGCTCCTAATATCCACTTACCTTTTGATCTTGTAATTTCTCCGATATGATAACTATGGATGCTTTCTGAACTTAAACCAAGAGTAGATACAGGATCGATTTGGAAAATATACTCCTGGGGAAAAAGATATTAGAATAATTAAATCTTTTTTTTTTTCATATTTTAGTAAGTATCATTACTTTGGAATATAAAAATTTAATACATACTTTAAATGCCTGTTTGACCATACTGTCAAGGAGATCCCATTTGGTTTTATTGCTGACAAATATTGATCCAATTAAAGTTTCCTTCAAAAGAACAAAATATTCAACTCAGTCGAAGTTAAATATTTTAATCAGTCTTTCCAATAAATAAAAGAAAAACCGGCCATTTAACTTGAAGACATTTCTCAAACAATTATTATAAATGTTGTGATGCATGAGTAAATGTAAGTAAATACGTCTGTCTTACATTTGTTTCAAACACATACTAACACAGATTAATCATGCTGTTTTGGATATGACTATTATTTTCGTGAAATTTTGTTATTTCTATTTTTAATCTGCACTGGAGTCAATGAAGTTTTCTTACCTTAGTATGACTAATATATTTTACGTAATCACCGTGACTTCCCAGAAATACCGAGATGGTTATCCTCTTCCCATCGTGGTTATCTTTAGCTTGCAGATCTGTTAGAAATTCTGAGTTAAAATCTTACAAGCAGAATTCAACATAAAACACATCTCGTATAAAATATCTATCACGATATAATTTTTACCTATAATGGAAGGATCGATTTGACCGGATAATCTCTTCTCGATGTTTTCTGCATTGTTTTCTAACGATCCTTGGGAAGATGCTAGAGATTTAGAAGACACTATCTGCTGCAATCTGTCATTGTCCTGCTTTAGATTCATCATCTCGGCCTAAATTGAACGAATCGAATTATTGTTATCGATTGCTTTTAATCTTTAAACGAAGTCATCAGCCACCTACTCTCATTTTGTTGACTGTGTCTTTAAGACCCTCTAACTGATGGGCCGAGGTCAGGGCTTCCAATCGTATATCCGTCAATACCAGATCTTTTTCGCGCAATTGTTTTTTAAGCTCCACCACTATTTCAGGAGCCGGCTCGTCATCTTTATCGTAAATTCTGAGAGAAATGGAATTTATTTGTAAAGCGTGTTATAAAAACAATTCATTCATAATTTATAATATCGATATTTACGCCGATGACGAATGGGATAACTTCAAACTTTGCGCTATGTTTCCATTGCTTAGATGATGGCAGGATCCCAGAAGTGGAGAATTTGGTGTGGAGGAATCTGACTGAAATTGTCGCGTATCTTCTACATCGGAAACTGAACCATTTTTATTCTTTTTGCTTCTAGAAAAGGCTCGACTGAACGAACTTTTAAACTGAAATTCAAATGTGAGGATCGTTAAATTTCGGTAATTAAGAATCAATATTGCAATACGCATTATTAGAATGTTTATGTCCCGTACAGTTTATTTACAATTTAAAAACACTACCCTCAATAAATTAGAAAATTAAACCTATTCACAAAGTATAACTTATTCTATTCCTAGAAAACTTTTTCGTGTCTTTAATACCAGTTGTTTTAAATAATAATAGAGTTACATGCATTAGTAATGAGAAATTAGAGCCAATCCCGAAGACATTACCATTTATTATATTTGCTTAAGTGCAAAAACATCTTTTTAAAAGTACATAAAATTAAGAATTTGGTATATAGGCCTATATTGTATTTTTGTAATTCATGGAAACGTCTTTGAATATACTTAAAAACAGCTGAGAGTCAAAGAAATTCCAGCGAAAGGTATTAGTTCTCGTGATCTTTTTTACGTAAAATTTGTTTTATTCTACGGATACATTTACTAAAAAATAATATGCATGTTTAAAACTTAAAACTATTACATTTCAACCAATTATGTCACCAAACAAAATAATATTATGTAGCTAAAAAAAGATGAAAACACAACAAGAGATTATATTACATCGAATAGCTTGAAATAAACTAGAGCTAATATAGGAGGGAGAACTGAAAGGATGTGGATCGATGATCTGAAGTGGAATGGACAAACTCTCAAGAGACGAGCCTAAAGTAGAAAAGAAATAGTTTTATAATATAACACTAGATTAGAAAATGAACAGGGTCAAATTTTTAAAGTGCTTAAATGACTTTAAGAATCGTTATTACAGTTCCCTTGAATTGATTTTTTTTTCTTTTCGGTAGTCCATTTCAAATACTGAAGTCGTTACAAAATGTTAATCCTAAAATTAAATTGGAAGTTACGCTTGATACGGAATGATTAAAATTTACACTCACCCAGCTCTTTTTCTTCTTCTTCTTTGCTGAATTTGATTCGGCATTCTTGATTGATGTGCTAGACAGGGAATTAGCACTCGACATCGATTCCGTAGAAAACTGGCGGGATATTCTGCTCTCCTGAAGGGCTGAAATGAAACGATAATGTTTAAAATCGTAATTCATCTCTGGATCAAAATATGTTTATGTTATATTGTTGTTGTGTTTGATATTTTAACACAAGCCGACTGACAATCGGTTAGAAACAAAGCGATAGAATAGAAATGAAAATTATTACTAAGATAACATAGCCACATGACGTGAGCGGTAAACAAATGCAAAAAAAAAACAACAACGAAAATAACAATTAGTTTAAATCAGCTTTTTTTCGGCTTTCATTCCGCCATTTAACATGCACAGAAAAAACTATTCAGGAGCTGCTCTAAAGGCCTCCAAAGCAAATAGCTCGATGCAGACAAATGACGAATTAGCGACCACTTGGAGGTTTGCTTTAGTGTTAGTCGACATCATACCAGTATCCTTAGTAGTGTTAAATGTGTGACGGCGAACTAAGTTAGGAACACCCGTACTTCGCTGGACTGCCTGCATGGATTGCAGGGCCATCTTTGTCAATCCGGCTTCCGCACTCTGTTTCTTCAATGCTTCAATGGTACTCCTCAACTCATTCAGTTCTGAATCCTAAAAAAAAAAACAAAGAGCATATCAAGGCCAACAATTTTTGATTGCTATCGCCGTAACAATAAAATAAAATGACGATAAACGTATTTACTTTCTGTTCTGCTGTCGCTGTTAAGTGTTGTAATCTTGTAGTCATATTAGAGAGCGATTGTTCGAATGCTGCTACCATGTGTGCCTAATGGACATAGCGATATTTAAATACGATAATTAATCATTAGCAATATGAATCATTAGCAGTACTTACGTTAGTGGTTAGTTGAGATGTCAAGGTAGTTACTTTTTCGTGAGCTTGTTCCAGTTCTCTCTTAAGCTTTTTTATTTCGTGTGCTTGCTTCTCTTCAGCCTAATTACGTAAAATATCGGTTAAGATGAATATTAATATGCAAAATATAATTCGATTAGAGACTCACCGTTGAATAAATAGAAGAAGTTGTGGATACTAAAGATAACGACGATCCATGAACTGAAAGGATAAGTATCGATTCTGTTTGTCTTCAGAATATTAAAATTTTATTTTAAGCAATGGAATAAAACTTACTGTCATCGTCCTTATTTCCAATTTTTGATAACAAACCACCCATATAATGAGACATCGTGTTAGAACTCCTGCTATTGGTCTGAGTTGGATTTGATGTAGTCACAGCGGGATTCATGTGAGATAATGGAAACAAACGAGCACAACCCTAAGGAAAACAACGCTTTAATATTAAAATTTTCAAAAATATATTCAATTTTAAAGCTTTTTTTTAAAAATTACCTGCGTTAAAGAAATGGGTGAGGTAGGTTGACTGGTATGAGAGCTGCCACTGCCGTTTCCTGAATATCCTGATAACGAAGCACTGCAACCTATTGCAGAATCTAGATCGTCCGATCTCTGTAACATGGATGGATACAATTTTTCTGATTTCGTGGATCGAATCGAATTAGACCGTGACAATCTTGGAGATGAGGATAATTCTCTTTGGTGCATCATCAGGCGCGCGTGTGTTAAACTATTGGCACGAGCATGTTGTATCTGAAAATATTTCGATATTAATACAGTAATTAGTTAAGTCATATATACGCTGTATCAATGAAACTTACCTGAGCATGTACACTGGATGTTGTAGATGATAACGATTCCATGCTTTCCGCTTCCGTCAACACTCCCGAAGAGTAAAGCCTGGAGGTTGGAGCAGATGCCACCGACATAGCTAGACTAGGACTGTGACGTAACCAAGCGTAATGACTAGTTGAGCTTGTAGTAGTTGTAGGTATGTCCAGACGAAGATAGTTATCGCTATCTGTTGATTTCATAGAAAAGCGGGTCCTATGTTCGCCTCCTGATAAACCTGGTAGCAGCACATAATCGGATACCGAACTGGAATTATTAGATCTATTACCATAAACTCTATCCTTCAGACCAGCAGGCGATGCTAGTAAGTAGTGTTTAGTAGGATATTTCCTTCCTAAAGAACTATACTCGCTATCGGAATGAGTCGTGACACAGAGATCGTGAACTGTAGTTTGAGTATTGGCACTAACTTTTAATTTTCCTTTTATGTCTAAAGATGCTCTACTGTTAGAACATCCTGGAACCGTCCCGCATCTCTGAAACATCATAATGGATGGTGGATCGTTTGTAGTCTCTACAGAATCGCACATTCTTAAATTATCGGAACATTTCTCGAGAATTTTTTTGCAATTCGGATTCCCTATTGATAATTTTGTACTATTCGATTTCATATTGCTGCAAGGATTACTGGGATGCACAACTGTAGAGCGTTTAGTAACCGATGCCACATTTGGCGTAGCTGCCCGTGACGACAAGACTTTTTTACCGTCGTTATTTTTAAGATGACCGGTATCGTTACAGATATTTTTATTACTACGTGAGGATTTTTCATTTGGACAATCGGTTTCTGCGCCTTTGTGTTTGCTTTCGTCTGATTTAGATGACTTATGCCGAGATTTATGCGAGTCACTGCTAGCATTTTTCTTAGATGAACTGCTGCTCGTTCCTTTCTTTTCTCTTTTCTCGTTTTCTATTTTGCATTTTTCCGACTCGCACTTGTTTTCCAGTCTGTTCGTTTGATCGTGATGCTTCTTCCATGCAGTCGACGTGGAATTATGATGAAAGGCACTGGATTCGGTTTGCATAGAACTGTCTGTTTTCTTAATATTAGATCGATTTTTGCTTCCGCTATCATTGGTACCGTTGATGGATTTAGATCCCAAGTGATTCTTGTCGTTTGATGATGGCAGCGACAATTTGCAGGTCGTCTGTGTGTGAGGAGTACGCTTCAAGCTGTTGAATTGATTATCAGAGCTCATAGAAGAACTAGTAATATCATCGGTGCTAAATTCTGCAACAGTATCACTAATACCGCTACTGAGTGAACTACTATCTTCGAAACTGAAAACAACAAGTCTCAATTAATGTCGCTATAAATTTCAATTATATTTTAATAAGTAGTTGTAACTATGACATAAATTATAGTTTCTATTTCATTAATATTAGTCTACAATACAAATTCCATTTAATCCTATTACGTGATTAATATATAATAAAGAAACGACTATACACTACAAAATAAGATACATTAGTCTGTCGTAGTCATAATATAATGTACAGGTCTTTTCTTTTTCGTCTTAGTAACGTGTAGAAACTATGTTTGAGAAAAAACACAAGCACGAATAAGTTATATAAATAAGTTTTGTTAGAGTATATCGATATCCCCGAAGATTTATAGTTGATTTATCGCTGTGATTAAAGTGCAGAGACTGTTTCTGTATAACTTTTTTGAATGTCAACCGACATGTTTGTCTTCTTATACGAACATTTATTTTTACGTTATATTATAAATAATCTACCGTTATAATTTACACCAGACCTGAAAGGTGGCTAGAGAATTAACTAAATTCTAGATGACAGTTTAAATTAATATAAACAGCATTTAGTGCTGAGGATATTTTGAATTATTTATTCAGCTTCCGAGACACTCCGCTAATTTAATTTTGGACATTCATTTTCGAACAATTGCCCTAGAGCAGAAGATTACATAGCATCGTATACCGTGCAGATTTTAGGTTAGCGTTAATTAAATATGGTAATCGAAATCGTTTTCGTGCGAGCAAGTTTTTAAGCGAAAACTTTCATGCACTGCTTATTTATGTTATAAAGTAAATATATAATTTTCCTTATCGAAGATAATTAAAATATTATTAACTTTTATCATAAATAGATCAAAAGTTAAATGGGCAATTTCATTAATTTTTTTCTTGTAGTTCATTAGTTCATTGGAGCAAACAATCAAATACGGTACTTCATTAAAACTTCAGCCGGAGGGGCAGACTGCCAGCAGCTAATCAATGTTTGTATACAAACAGTGGCAATGTGTAGTGAGATTCGGAAAATAACAAGGTGGAGTAGTTAACTCTCCAGAAGTGAAATTCGTTAAATCAACCTATCACTAAATTTATAAACTGCAAAATATACAAGATAAATCAGTTCAATGTTTGAAAAAGAAAAAATAATTATAGCTTTTTATGTAAAGTACATATTTTTTAATACAAATATTTACGAGAAACCGTCCAATAGAAAGTAAAACATGAACTTATCGGGTAACTACATAAAACCAAATGTATCAAGAAGCTACAGATCAGAAACCATAGCAAATACAGGATTAAGTAAGTCATGAGGAAGGTCGGATAGAGGAAATTTGGCAATTTCGCAGGAAAGAGTGAATATCTTCACAAAAGTAACATAGAAAAGACCTGATTTCTTTATAAGATCTTACCTGACATACCAGTGACGCGTTTCGCGGTGTTTAGAGCGGTGCATGGCTGTGCAAAAGACACACCTCCAGACAAAACAAGCGATTTCGGGCTACTCACACTGTATCGATTGGGATGTACCATCTGTGGTGGCAGATGAGGGGAGCGAGCATCACCTTCTGCAATTGTAGCTGGCCTCTATTGATCAATTCATTAAACATAGCGAAGGGAAGGTTTTAATGTTTCTCCCAATCCAATTATAATGTTTCTGTGAAGTTTCAAGTTTATTCTTTACATCGATTTGTTTAAAATAAAAAATTAGTTTCGTTAATAAATAAAAAAAGTGAAAAGTTATGATTAGTTAGGAGGCATTAGCGAATTCTTTTCTTCACAAAGCTCCTTTATATTAAGTCCCACATAATGCTCTTTGTGAAAGGACCCCGTATTTAAATTAGTTTTATTTTCAAGACAGAAGCTTGCTACTGTTTCACTTTCTAAAGCGACTGCTCACGCATTGCAACATCATTCATGCTGGCCTTTTGTGTGAGAAATATTTTACTTCATCCTGTTAGTCTCGAGACTTCTGCTATATTTCAGTCTGTTTAATGGGCATAGGGGGATGGAGGAATCGATTGCAACTGCAAAACGCATATGAAAATGCATCTGAAATGCACCATTTCCATTCTTTCTACGATGGAAACAAATCATATAGATCGAGTTTTATTGCCTTTTTTCGTAAAAGTTAGTAACAGCTACAGGTGCAATTCTAAGAAATGAGTGTGGTTAGATTTTTTTCATGCTATTTTCCTTCCTATAACCTTCCTTAAGATACAATTATTTATTCGTTAAGCTGCTGATTTATGTTATTTACTTAGATAATGTCGTAAATCAAATTTCTTTAATATTTAATAGTTGACATATTAAATATAAAATATAATAGAAATAAATTCATAGAATAAAGTCTAATATTCGGATTTTGTAAAGCCGATAGACATTCGCTGCACTAGACTACACATAAGGAAAATTTTTGTGTATAATCTGTTTATAATTTTTAAAAATTAGATTTTAAAATATGATTCATAACTTATATATAAACACAGATATTTAAGAATAGAACTAATATAATATATATTACATTAGAACAATGTACTATTATTGATAATTACTAGTTGTTTTTATATAGCACACTATTAGAAAACACTGTATTAAATGGGTGATTTTCTTTTAAATCGAATTTATGAACACACACGACGGTTCTAATACTTTATTATGAAATTAGAAAATTATTTAACATTTAAACTGTCTAAAATTACTTTTCCCATAAGGCAACGTTGTTATAAAACAACCTGAAACAGGAGTTTTATTTTAAAACATCGAAAGCTTCAAATCCCAACCGATAAAGTTTTCTAATTACTTTTAAAACTAATCAAGAGAAGTTTTTAACAGCTGTCTTCGAGTCGTTCGTGGCTATATTAGGAGAAGCAGTAAGCCAATGTAATAAATGAACTGGATAACAAACTGGCAGAGACAGAAAAGAAACTGTTCGAGACTAGACTAAGTCAGTCCCGACCAACAATACCGCCATCTTCTCTAATTTAAAACCCTGCAGATCGTTTTATCGATAAATGGCGGCAATCCATACACAAAAGAAATGCGATTTGTCACAGCGGTGGAGTGTTGTAAAAATTGGATATAGAATTTCTACTCGTGAAATTATCAATTAAAGTGTTTCTATCGCCTAATTTTAGTCTTCATCGATTTCTGGTAAGTGAAAATGCCACTGGAACTTCCCTTTGATGTGTTTTTTTAACATCAGACAATATGAAGACGAGCATTGCTATCTTTAAAACTTGTTTTTCTTGTGTAATTATCTAAAATTACAAAGCAAAGAGTTTTAAGAGAAAGTTGTTTCGCATGTAATGATTATTTTTTTATGTGATGGCTTGAAATATTTCAGACGATTCTTTGAGCACACCCCATTAAGAAAGATACCTTCGATTTTAGCTAAGGAAAGTTTGTTTCTAAAAATACCGATTTAAAAAAAAAGAAAAATAGTCTAGTCATTATGTTTCCTATAGTCAAAAAGCAGAAAAAAATTGTGCATGTCACGAACAATAGCGTGTCGTAGTCTCCCAGTGCCTATACAGATGACAACAATTGATAACTGTGAGAGTGGAATATTTTCTTAACTCTAACTAGAAACACGAAACTTTCATAATACTTTTATAACATAATTAGAAGGTGGAAGCTTGATGCTGCCTTACTATTCTATTGTTTCGCACATTCTGTAATAGTACACGATGAATTTATCATTTATTCATGTGCGACTTTTTAAGTAGGAAATCGTCACGCGTTACTAACTATAAAACTTTGAAAATCGCTCTGTGGAACATGAACGAGATAATTAACCACGTTGCGTTGATAATTATTTATGAACTGTCGCAATTACGATTATTAACGGGGTGGATTTACAATATTTATTTGCACATCCGTAAAACATGACTAGAAGTATATACAGTTTTCATTTCTGATTAAATCTTTTATGATTATTATAACACTTCTCTAAATATTGTAGTCTAGAATGAAATTATCGAGCAGTTTGTAGCAAATTTAATATTAATTTCGACGATATAAAAAAAGCAATTACATTTTTACAACATTGAATAATTTTAGTTTAACCTCATTTTTAATAAAATTTCTCAAACGAAAATTGTCGAGTTATAAAAAGAGATATTAATTAGCTTTAATTTCACTCTAAACCATTTGTATTGAATACAAATAACAAAATATATTTGTTTTTTGCGCGAAATATCACCGTTAATTTTATTTATTTCAAAAACTCACCCGAATTTAATTGAATTCTGCATAGAAGATTTATTTCTGAAAAAATAGAAAAAAAAAAAACATTATTAATTAATCGATCGATCAATTCCCGTCACGTCAAAGTCATCTTTTAAAAACTTCTGATTTAATTTAATCAATAAAAGGTTAAAGTTAAAAGAAAGTTTAAGGTCCAAAATGTCATCTGTAACGTTTTTAGAGCGAGAACTGTCACCTCCATTAGTAGTACAGCATTCAACTAGGATCAATGGCCGATAAAAAGCTCATCATCTCCTCTTAAAGATCCCAAGTTTTCAAAAACCATTTTATGTTAGTAAAACATCCTTACACGTATACGAACGAATAGTAGTTTTATTGGATTTCGTTTATCTATCGATTATAGAGAGCTCGCTTAACCTCCTACAATCAATTTACTGTAAATGATACAAAATATAAAAAAAAGAAAGCGTTTAAAAAGTCGATTCTTTGACTATTTATTTATAGACATTGTATTCGAGAAGAGTTTTATATTTAGCTCCGACAATTACGCATCTCATTATCCGTCAGGGACAAACAGCGATTATCTATAAGGATAACGCGTTAACAGTATGGTTTTTGACCTCGACGAGGATATTATCCTCAATTTATTGGACTTCCTCAAAATAATTTTGATAAATATCACGTAGCTAGCGATGTTCTTCGCATATTAATTTTTTTGAAGAGTTCTGTTTTGAATTTAACAAATGCTTTTTCAGACAAATTTAACAAAATTATCCATGAAAATGTAATCTAATTTAAAACACTTTGCAACGGAATTTCATTTGAACTAATAATTTCATATTTATATATGCGCATGTAATAGTCATGGCATGTTCAAAGTTGATTATCTTAAGATAAACCGCAACTTTATGCAAAGCAAAATCACATCTTATTAACATGATTATAATAAATTTTATTTTCCTTGCTGTTGCTTTGGAAATATATGAAGAGGAAATGATATTTAGGTAGTTTTTCAAACAACTTTTTGCTCTTGCAGGTGCAAAATTGTATAAAGATAATTATGTACTTACCTTTCGTCGTGAAAAATGCCGGTTTGCTGACTGCCATTGAGATCCTTACTTCTATTAGTATTCCTTTTCGTGTACAACGGTTGGCTGCCTCCTTCGCTCAAATATCCGCTAGCAATATCATCGAGATGGCAAATGGCCCCTGGGCGTAGAATCTCACCATCGCTCATGTAACCCGCCGATAAGTCAACATGATCCAGATCACTGAGGTAATCTGCCTCTAACAATCCCCCACCTCCCAGAATCGATTTCTTCATGTTGTACACCCGGTTGGTGTCGGAAAATATCTGTTTGCCGAAACCAATTCTTCCACCATTCAACTCCGTTTGAAATCTCAGCCTGCCAGTAAGGGGGCTGAGACTTCTCATGTAACCGTAAGCGGAAGATCGAATGATGGGTTGCATGGGTTTGATATTCAGCACTATGTCTTCCGCTTCTTCAGCTAGAGTGGTCTCATTCATCTTGTTGGAGGAGCTGATAATCTTGTCGGTATTGTCGAATGCTGTCTCCAGTTTTAAACTATCGTTTTTGCTGTTTAAAATTGGAGACACCATGGCTACACTTATGCTCTCGTTGCGAGGACAACTCTTATTCAGTTTGACCTCCGGTTGGATCTCTGGAGCGGAGATGTGAACAGGGACATAAATATCTTGGTTGTTTTGCAGTTTCGATGGTGTCTTACTAGTCCCCTTAACGGCAGCAGTAGGTTTGGGTAGGTGACTCCCAGCCGTCGACATAGTTGCAGAATTAATCACTGGATGGGTTTCACAAGTTTTAGAAGGGGGATCCGTCTTATCTTGTGTGCACTTCTTGTCATTCTGTTCACTTCCTTCTTTATTGTGTGGAGTTTTACTTTGTGCGCCCACAGATTGGTTAGTCGATACTTTTGACTGATGGGATGCGGTGCAATGCTGGATAGCCGGTGCAAACTTTGACAAATGGATTGAGTTATTGGGCTGACTGATCGATGATTTATTATTGTCTAAACAGCTGCTTGATATATCTTTGTGGAGTGCATCAGACGTATTGCTTTTTGTTTCTTTCTCGTTGCCATCGTCTTGATCCCTAGATGCGTTGGTCTCCACTTTATTTACTTCTCCCGGTTTGTTCGATTTTTCTTCGATGGGTGCACTTTTTTTTATGTTGAACGACTTTCTGCTTTGTTGCAATTTCTGTTTCTCATCTGTCGTCAATTGCGACTCTTGCTTCTTTGGTTCGCTTTTCGTAACTAAAAACAAGTGACACGGTAGTTAACAAAGTTGCTTTTGGAACTTATGTGTGTGACAGAGGGAGAAAATAGTACCTTGACTAGTAGTGGCTTTGGAAGGGGCTACTGCTGTTTTAACAACTGTATTCTTCTTTGGGCCATTGCGTACGTTGGGTCGTACGTTATTGCCTGCTGCTGTTTTGTTATCCGTGCACAGGCTGGTAGAAGAATCACTTCTCTCGCTCTGCGCCGAACTGATGCCGCTGCTACTGCTTGTACGTTTTGAGACCGGATTAGCTAAGAAAATTCAGACATTACTCAAACAACTAGTTAAACAATGCCTTTATCACAAATGCAAACATACCTTTGGTTCCAGCTTTATCTTTAGAATTAAATAACTTAAACTTGTCGAACATGGAATTGTGCGAAACTTTATTCTCCCCCGATGACGTTTTATTCGCTGCTGGAATTTGTTTTCCAGATTGAATCGAGTTAGATGAAGTCGGAGGTCTAGACAAATAAATCAGAATTATCATTTGGTTTGTGACTAACGTACTAATAAATCAGATAAAAATTTTATGTAAATATTCTTTGAAGAATAAATCCCAATCATCAGCATAAGAGCCTTTCTCGCTTTTCTAGAATCGTTAGATGTTATCTGGAATACAGCTACTAGAATCGTGTGACAGAGAACATTCGATCATCTCTGCTAATTCATCTCTGACGTACATTTAAAAATTTATTCTAATCGTATTTAACGTAAAATATATTTTAGTAAGCATTTTATTAACAAATAATAATTCATTTAAAAACTTGTAATAAAAATGAGTAATGAAAAATATCTTAAAAGACAATATTTTAAATTTCTTTTAATTATTAAAACGCGTATAATTTAATAATAGGCCTACACATTATAATAATATAAGAAATTTTTCCCAGTAAGCGTTTACTTTAAATTTATTGTAAATTTTGAACCAAAAGAAACTGATTGTTTTCTTTTTTGCATGTTAAAATCTACAATAATTTAAATTGTATGACTAAATAGCGACATCTATTGCTAATAGAATCGTGCAATAAACAATCGATTTAATTTTAATCCACTTTAGGCATTTTTTTAAAAATATTTCACGTAAAAGCACCTCAACAACAGAATAATATCAGTAAATAAATAGATTTTGCGAATTTATCATAGTTTGAACCCAGCAAAAGTTTATTTACACCATCACGTGAATCATTTGTTGTGATATTTATCTGTTTGTTTTTAAGATAATTCAACGATTAAACGTTAACGATCACAAAAAGTTCCCCAGCAAGAAACAAAAACAACAAAACAAAGCGTTACCTCATCTAATTATAATTAATTACATTTAGAAAAGTGAAGTTACTGAATGAGATGACAAATGTAAACTTGTTTAAACGTAAAAACTGAATCAAATCTTATCAAAACTTTAATTATGACAACACTTGGCCGGTCGCTACGTGAGTCACGTGTTAATAGCCAATAGCCACTCGTTTAGAAGTGCGACGAATGAAGTTTGAGTGTATCGATCCGATCAAAATTGAAACTCATTCTGCGAATCGTTAACTTGGAAATATTTTGTGCTGCTTAACAAATTACAGTCACTTGAATGACAGCGCGCAGCTTATTAACTGTAAAAATGATCAAACTGACCTGAGAGTGGTAGCAGCTCGATCCCTCTGTCCTCTAGGCTGTGGAATAAATGAAGCCGGTCTTGAATTGCAGTTTGATGACTGAGGCGGCTTACAGGCTGCACCGGATGTTCCTGCAAGATTAAAAAAAAAAGGATAACTGATGATTGATTCATTCATTGAAGGCGCGCCATTTTTTTCCTTGTTATCAACAACAACAACAATTCTTATCCTCATAGCTGTATAAAAGTGGTTTGTTTCATTCAACACAATAATCTGTTATCATATATATAGTAGTGGAATTATATTAAACTCCTCGTTACGAAAGTAACATTATTCTTTAACTTAATATGTCGTATTTAATGGCATGTGTTAATTTTTTTCATTTCTGTATTTTTTTTTTTTTTTTTTTTTTTTTTTTGACATACCAAGAACTCCAACGACTGATTCCACCTCTTTCGAAGGTTATAATAAAATATATTTCGGAATGAAAGGAGGCTTTATCCGTTCATCTGACCTCAACTTCTCTCGATAGATTAATTGCTCGAGTTGCAATAAACCACTTGACGATTAATTGAGAACGAAGGCCACTTGGGATGAAAACAATAAAAATACTCACCTTCACGATTATTGCTAACTATCATTATGCGATAGGCTCTAAATGGGGAAAGGAAACGTCAGTTTTCTAGGACAGAGACTGGGTTTGTCTACAGAAACTGCTCTAGCAAAACGGGATACACCCAACTGATATCCAAATTTCCTCCCTTCGTATCCATTACTGAACTAGAAAGATGCGATGTTTAATTTTCTGTTAACAGCGTTAAAAAATAAAAACATTAGTGCAAAGCAAGAGAACATTTTAATTTCAAACAAGTTAGGTTAAAGTACAAGCACAGTTTAGTCCTATTAGGAATTGTTTATTTTTTTAAAAAAAAATCGTTTGCCCGCCTTCTGTGGTACTTCAATCTAGAAATAGAAGTTTCATATCATAACGAATTCGTGACGCTCTTAAATAGATGTTTTAGTTCGGTTTAAATGATAAGGAAAGACTTCTCACACTCAATCATATAGATCTTTATATACAGAGATGGCTTGAAAGAAAGCGTTGAAATATCATTTTATGTAGGAGGGGCCAATAGTACCTCAGGGTCAACGCTCATACAGTCCGATATTGTAGCAGGACGTTGTGCAGTTCTGGGTGATATGACCTACAGAGTGATTTAACACTGACACAACCCAGACGATTCAGGAAGCTGTGTAATGGCATTCAAAACAATCTATAAATATGACAGACGAGGAGGCCAGCGAAGGAAATGGTTACGTTCGAAAGATGTCGCTGGGAAATATTTTAACACACATTTTTAATTGTTTCTGTTTAAGCTCTGGCGAAGAGAATTTCTGTTATTCTTAACACGGGATCGATACGAGAAAGAAGCAGTGTAAATTTTAAGCGAGTTCCATTAAATGTGATCGAAAGCTTAACCTTCCTTTCAAACGGAATGCGATTAAGAGTGCACGCCAGGCATCTAAACATTAGTGGGCTCCTTAGGCAACTGTCACAAGTCATCGTATCATCTTCAAACTTTATTCATTGTTTAATTTTTCATGTTCTTAGAATGATGAGGTAAATCCTACGTTATATGTGTCTTGTGAAAAATAATAATAACTGACGATAATTTTAACTGAACAGCTACGTTTGTAATTTTAAACTTTGAAGTTAATGTCCTAATTAACATGGAAGTTTGACAGAAACAAAAAAAAAAAAGACTATAACTTCTGTGCTAGATTTTCTTTTCGTGTTTAAGATGCACATTTCCTGTAGAGATGGCGACCTTGAGAACTTTAGCAGACAGCCATCTAAGAACAACTTTATTTTTATGCAATCCAAGACAGTTGTTCCGACTTCTTAACAAAACAGCCGATGGAAAACACTTAACTTCCTCATAAAATAGTTTAATATTTAGTTTCTTGACAAAATATTTCTGGTATAGTTACGACGTTACAATATCCACCTTGGCAAATTAATTTCCTTACATATTAATGACTATAATGCATATAGTTTACTAACACAGATTTTAGATACAAGTTATACTTAAATTAGATTTCGTTAGCTTTAATCGGATTTAAATTAGTCATTAATTATATTTTACATTAATTAGAAATCAGACATAACACGAACTAATTTAGTTTGCTACATTTAATATAAAAAGTTGTTTGCCACAATACAGCCAAATCACAGACGTTAATCTATAGTAACACGCGTTAATTTAACTAACTATAAAACTTAGTTAACGACTACACAAAGTAAACACTCTTAAACTCAATCTCCCGAGTTTTAAGCAGGATTTGTGCAGCAAGACCCCTTAAGGAGATGATCTCAATTAGTGAGCGATCGAGAGTCGTCTGAAGCAGACAATTGACACGAGTGTTGTACTCCTAATAGCTTCGTCTAGGGAAACAGGATTTACATCCCAACCTGACGGACAAACTCAGAGTTGAGTACTTGTTAAGGGGAGGATTTGGAAAATTGACACACACACACACACACAAAAAAATCGATGATGAAATTTTGCGTGTGTTTCGAATCTATAAATAAATGGAAATAAAACGAGTAGAAGCCGTATAAAAAAGGAAGGAGTAGAGATATTTAACAGTTCTTTAACCTTTAGTGTAGTTTAGAAGAGATCAACAAGTGATCTTATACGACGTGTAATATATGGCAAAGAAAACAGATTAAAATCTCTGTTAATGACAGAATGATCTTTCTAACTGAATGAACCTAGATTGGCAATGATCCAACTTGCCATGCTTCATTAACTATTGGGTGCAATTAACGAGAAGAAATACGCCTGATCGGTTTCGTTTGTAGTTTGTATCGATTGAATTTGCGCATAAAGCAGATGAGCTGTTCGGCGACATTTGCGAACGAATCAAAGAAACTTATTAAACCTTATATTACCATACAAAATTGATTTTAAAATATTGAAAAAAACAATTAAAATTCAATTCGGGAGAAGAAATTTAGTTCCGATATAAAAGAAATTGAATGCACGCACAGTAATTTTTAAGAATATTTTAAATAAAACACACATTTCAATTCAGATTAGTTGATATTGTTCGTTTTAAGTGAATAAAAGCTCGTTCTAAAAGGAAGTTTAAAGCTTAAACATTCGCTTGTATTGAAAAAACACGGCACGTACAAATGGCATCAATTTATTAAATGAGAATAAAATATTTCGAAAGCAACCAGTAAAACTAAATAACTTTATGACCTTACCTATGAGAAAGGGGGGAAAAAAGTATATGTCAGCAAATGTAAAGGTATAATTCGATTCGATACAGACAAAGATTAATAAGATTTACAAACTACTTGGATGTAGCGTCCAATAAGAAAAAAACAAACAAGCCATCTCACCTTATGCGACAACAAAGCTTTCCTTTGTCAGCTCGAGCTTGTGTTGTATTGCGAGTCAAACAGAACTGGGGAAGAGAGAACAGCTATCCCGTCGTCCCAAGCACTGAGTCATGCTTAGGGGTCAGGAGCAGGATGGAGGAGGGGAGAACATCAGCTGATTTCGGCGTATCAACGGCGACCTTACAGGCATCTTAAGTTTCGCGCGATGACGTAAGAAAGTATTTTCCTTTTTTTTAATCCACGACAGTTAACGAGGTTCAATCGAGGGCTGTGACCCGCTGGGAACAGGTAGATAATTGTAGAAGAGTATATCACGAGTTTCTTTATCTCATCTACCTCCAGAGGGAAACAAAGAATTGTCCAGTCGAAATCGAATTTTTTGGTTTACAATTTTAAGCCGTTTCTTTTATTTTTTCAGTTTCTAAGCTTTATCCACTAACGTGATTAGCTTTTCAATAAGAAAGCGATTAGAGTGCAGACAGTGCTGTCGATTATGGTTTGTTAAGTTCTAAAGATAGATGAAGAGTACGTGTAAATATTTAACTAAACCTAAACCAGATGGTGATTAAGAGGCGAATAACTTGACTGAGAAAATAATGTGCATTTGTGTATGATAAGAGATCCGATTACGAAACTACAGTTCGTCGAGTCAAATTAGAATCGAGTGTCATTTAAAAACTGAATAGACTTGCCCTATATTTAAATAACAGCATCGTATTATAACCCTAGAAACGATCCTTACTTATTATCCTTCAGATTTATTTTTTTAAAGCATAAATACTTCGTGTGGTATATGCATGCATGTAAATTTTATTGTAAATTTTAAAATAATCTGTCATTCAATGTGTTTCGATTTGATTCGTCAAATTTCTTTTCTTTACAAGTATTTAATATATTCTGGGTAATTCTAATTACTATTATTATGCCTATTCGTAGGAAGGACTGGTGCCTTGCGTCGAGGGACATGGAAAATTTATGATCCCTATCCCTTTAAAACTTGGCAAGTTTAAGGAAGCCAAGAGCGAAAATTCAAACATTATATGGGTTCAATCAGTTTCTCATTAAGAAAATAATTAATTAAAAATTTTATAAATAAATTTTCAAGTAATCTTCAAATTGATAAGTAGAATTTTCGTGGTTGACATGAAATTTTGAGCAGATTTCCTAATTTAATTAATTAATCTACTGATTTCGGTTAACCTTTTAATTGAAAACATTTTGAAAAAGTTTTGCTTCAGTAGACTAAAATCATATATAACAGAAATAAAAAGATTATGCCTACACCTTCCTCGAGAACATTACAGTTGCTCTTCACTCATAACACTAACATTTGAAAACTAAAAAAGGAAATTCTATACATCTGTGGACCACCTGCTTAGATGTCTGTTGCGAGACATCTAAAATATAGTATGATGCATCCCATTTATCAATGTTTACGTATTAAGAGTTTTCTCTATCAGTGTTTCCAATTAAACCGTTCACGTGGCAGCAATTTAAACGTTAACGTTACTTCTCGGCGGGGTGTATGTTTCAATTTCCTGCCTTTAATCTGATTATAAATTAAGTTTCTGGAGTAGGAACTTCATTTTTCAGAATACGATTAAGATAATAGTAGAAATAGAAGTAGTTATCGCATGCAAACCTTTAACAATCGGACATGCCTAATGATCCAAATTTGGAGGCGAAATTTGAAAAGATTTTACAGTTCAAACTTTGTTGCTTTACTACATCAAAGCTTGGATCGATGTATTACCATCGAATTTCATATCCCTTGCACGGTTGCTAAGCAACGGGATAAGTGGGAGAGTTCTACATGCATATATATCCAAGTTTAAGCAATACGGACTATTGCGCCAATGTTTATCCTTCTTGCGATTAGTTCTCCCTTTGTAGGTTCGCTTGACGACCTACCCACCCTCTCGCTGAGAATGGTACATCCACCCCGTACCATTTTACTGTTGAAACTGTTTAGTGCAGAATGAAAGAGTCGTATCTCGGATACTGCAAGAAGGAATTTGCTGATTGGTGGCGGGATCCTGCTTCTAAAATTGCTGGCATTCCGAGAAAAATTGACTTCTGTGGATTATGAAAAGACATAACAGAGAAATTTCCTCGATAAACTTTTTAGTACGTGTGTGTGTGAGGCAGTTTGTTATGGTTTTAAAAAAGAAAATAGAGTGTAAGCTAGGGTTTTATTTATATAGTGATAATAGTAGGAGCTGTGCAGTAAGTGAAAGGTCACAATCAGATACTGTACTGTTCGCTTAATATTCTTCCCAGGAGGAAAATATTAAATACGAGAGAATTGCCGGTAAAAAGTTGAATAAAGAACCTATTATTAATTTAATAACAGATTAATAATGTTTCTCTTAATGTTTTCTGTTGATGTAGTATAATTGTAATTATAATTTTTTAAAGTATTTTCAACTAAAAGGTATTCCTTTTTCCTTTAGTTTTATACAAATTTGAATTAAAATCCGATATGAAAGTTAACTCATTTATATCATTTTATATCCAATAAATATTTATATTTTAAAACAAATATTTATCTGATCTAAAATACTTTTTTATATCAGATTTTTGATTCAAATTTGTTATTTACTACTTGCAATTTTAAATTTACTATTATAATGCATTAGAAACAAGAACTGTTATGGAGAGAATGTTTTAATTATAATAAAAATATTATATTTTTAAACATTTTTTAATTTGTAAAAATTTCATAAAAGACTTTGTGAAATTATATTTAAATGAAATACGTTAGATATAGACTTATATATAGAATAATAACAGACTTATATATAAATCAGTTATTATCCCGATATCTGGAGAACAAATACAAAAACTTTGTTCGTTCTGAATTTAAATCTTTGTTTTTCTATCATTTAAACATGTGAGACTATTTGTAATGCAGAAAAATAAACAGAGTAAAATGGAAGATAAACATTTGGGTTAAGAACAAATGGGATGAAGAAAAACACTGACCAATAGCTTCTTCTATACCTAAATTTTTATATAATATATATAATTTTTACATCATATGAGCATAGCACGTGCTCAGAAAAAAAAAACACTGGAAAGTAATTAATGCATTACAGTATAATCCTCAACACTACATCGAATTACTGTGAAACGGTTAGTAACGCCATCTGTCGGTGGAACAATAAACTACGAACTTGAACAAGATGGGCAATTTTTCTCTCACATTCATGCACAATAATTATGCACGTTTTTCAAATAATAATAATAATAATCTGTCAATATCATTTATTAGTTTGTTTTTAAATACCCACGTGTGAGCTATAATACGTGAAGCCTAATCAAGGATTGAAGAAAAATTACGAAATCCATAGAAAAATCATATATTTGAATTCAATGAATTAAACTTTATGTGAAACGTACAGCAGCTATATAATGTAGCCTACAGTTCGATTTAAACACAGTATTTACATTATTATATACATAATACTTTCTCTAACTCTTAAATAAATAAAACATTTACATATTTGGTAATATAGTAATATGATTCGGAAGAAAAATACGTCGTTAAATCTATTTTAAAAAAGTAATTTCATACTTTAATTACACGACTAAAACTCCGTTTTAGTCGTGTAATTAAACGCAAATGAAAGAAAAACTTAAATATGTTTGTTTCATGTGTGTAAATAATGATAAACATTTTATTAATTTTTTATTTCATTTGCACACATTCTAAAATGCTTAAAAGCAAAAGCGTGTTTTCAATATGCAATAAAAAGAAAGCATTATTGTATTTTTCCCGTGTAAAAAAAGAAACAGTAAGAAAGAAAGGAATAACAAAAGAGCTACACCATTGTTACGCAAATTTTTAAATTGAATAATAGTTCCACCCGATGTCGCTAGATATTGTTCGTAAAGGATAATGAATGCGAAGAGAATCGGATTTATTGTGGCATTTCATTAACAGATTAAATAATTTATGCTTTTTTTTATAACTTAACAATTACGTTTAAAATTAAGATAATGTATTACACACCTGTAGTATTAGTAGTAGTTTTTATCTGTGGCCTTTCTATCTGACTGAGTTTTCGTGTGTTTCCTGATGTGGGAGCTGGAATATGACTGATTGAAGCTGGTGACGATTCGCGACTCGCGGGTTTAAAAGGAGCGGGAAGTCTATAAAATATATATATATATTATAATAATTTATATATATATAAACATAATTATAAAAATTTTAAATATTAATACTCACTTCGAAGGCATTTCGGAGGTACAATTAATATTTGGGCGTTTTATTTTATTTTCTTTAATACTGTTAGACGTTGCCGAATTCTCTTTCTGTGCCTGCTTATATCTCGAGAGGTTGAAAAACAAACTCAGAATCGATTTCAAATTTCCATCCTTGATGTCTGAAATATTTAATAATCATTTTTATATAGTGAACACAGCTAAATTTTTAAAGCAGCTACGAACTAATCGCGCGTAACTTTCAAAATAATAACGGCGGTTTAGCTCTAGAGACCCAATAAACGTTGGTGAGGAATTAAATAATCGCCGATGAGTTTTCTATGTAAGAGTGCGACCTTGATTGTAATACTGTATATACAAATATATAACAGAAAAGCTTTCAATTACGTTGTTTGTTTTCTCTCTCTGTTTTAACGAACTTGAGCGGTGGAAAAAAATAATATTTAACGAACGTTACTCAGCTAAACCGTTACATCTGTTGAATCTGTATATAAATTTAAATATCGATTTGTTTATTAAGTGCACTTTTCACGATAGAAAGTTGTACGTGCCATCCATTAAGAGTGGAAAACCTTGCATAATAGTCAATTCACAGAATATACAAATCAAACCAGACCATCTTCTGACCTCGTTTAGTAAGAAACTTACACTCGGAATTTTACGAAAAAGAAAGACGTAACACTATCTAAAGTCCACTCCTCTTTATAATCTTTAAACATAATTCAAACTGCTCTAAATTTATTACAACGAAGAGAATGTAAAGTAGTAATCTGATTCGTAAATAGACAAGTTTAAACTTGAAAAAATAATAATAATATTGAATAATTCATCAGCGTTTTTTGTCGCTACAAAGCGGAAGAAAAAAAAAAGAAACGCTTTATAAATAATTCAAAATCCATTATTTTAAAAGCAAAAATTTCGTCCCTCGTGGAAAAAACATGATTTGATAAACGGCAGATGGCGCCACTCATCGCAACAATACACAAGAATAATCTCTACAAATCGATACTTTTCTGTAGTTTACAGCCGCAGTAAAGTCTACGCGAAATAAAAGAGAGAGCGGGAAAAAAACCTTTCTGCAGTATTGCTAATATCTATTCTTATCACCGGAGAACCTTATTTCTTATCAGATTCTAAAGATAAAACTGTACGTGATGGAATATCTGTTATTCGTTGCATTCGTCCGATATTTTCCATGCGTCTTGTCTCCCCGTAAAAACTCTACTCTAGTAAAATATGTATTGGTTTAAGAAGACGAAAACACATCCGTGCCAAAGGAATTTCATCTTTAATGGAAGGGATGATCCGGCGTATGTAAATTTTACAGTGGAAGAAACGTGCCGAAATACACAAATAATCGTTTCGTTACATTTATTTCAATCATTCGGAGAATGAAAAAGGGGGGAGGGGAAACTTTCGTGTTTGGGATTAACATCGTGCATCTTAAAAGTAATAAAATTTTATACAGCTTCTACTTTGTAGTTGTTAAATGCGGTTTTAATATGAAAATAAACGTTGAATATAGCTATATTTGTTATATTTACCTTTAAAATACCATCTAGATGTAAATTCCAATTTATAATTTATGTAACAAGAAATTCCAGTCATTTGTTTTAATAGAAATTATTCAAAAATGGTGAATTTTCGACCCTTTTTTCCCATTATAAATGTATTTTTTAAAGTTATGTAATACAATATGACGTGATAAACCTACCCTCTGAGTCTAAATCTTAAATTAAGATTATAAATACAATACTATTAGTTGATTAACGCTTAATTCGTGGTATGTTTATGCGTTAACGATTTTCTATTGTCCGAACGAGATTAAAAATTTTACTTAAACACAGGAAGTGTCGCGGTAATTTGGTGATTTGGTATTTTACTAAAAGGACGTAAAACATTTTTACTGTCGGAATCTATTTTTAGGTAGATATACAGCGGTATAATCTGGATTTACCGTTTATCAGTTTATTAAAGTGTAACATAATCCAATGTATGTTAAATTTAGGAATAAAAAACAGCCGCGAGAGAGAAAATTTTGAAATTTCACACTGTAATAATGATCCAAACTATAGGAATATATTTGAATTAAATTACTAAAGGTGAGATAAATTGGCGTAAATGCAATATCGTCTTTTAAAATGACTAAATTATTATTATTATTGATAAATAATAATCTCGTATCTACTAAATTGTATAAATAAGTTTTACTTAAATTTAAAATTCTAATATTAATAAATATACAAAATTATTTTGATTGATAAAAGGAAGACGAGACAGACCTTTACTAGTGATATTCTGTGTGGAAACACCCAAATCCACTAACAACGCTAAGCAAAACTCGATGTTGTTGACCTGTAAAGACACAACCCATTACTACTTACTTGTTAGATGGGATGATTACATAATCATATTACTTGGAGGTTGTTTCAGAAACGAAAGAATCGCTTGTAATTTTTTTTCATATATATCACTATGGAACATTAAATGAGCAGATTCCTTCGTGTCCGATTTTAACGATAAACATTTAAATTACAGTACCGCGCTTGAGAGGATCGATACAACTAAAACATCTCTTGAACAGCATGTTTTTAAACGGACGAATGACTAAAGAATAATGCATGTTCTTTCTTCCAGCACTTAGGCACTTTTAACAAGCACGAAGCCAGCGCATGATGATTAAAAGAAGAATAAAAAAAATATATTAATAGATAATATTTCGCATTTAAAAGCGGCATTATATAGTAGGCAAGTTTATAAAAGTACGGATGAAGGTTATATATTGCATTAAATTTCAACTTAACCTTCGAGCGTAGAGTATTAAAGCGTGGTATTTGCGAACAGATCTACATTAAAAAATGTCGCCGCATCTCCAGGCATTTAATTTCGTCTTAAATTTATGTAGGGTTCATTTATAAACTAGTTTCATAACAGTAAAAATCTTTAAATCCAACAATGCGTGCGACCTCTCGTAAACGTTGCTTTCGGGACGTCGACACACGTACAAAGTTTAGATTTCGAAATACTTCAGCTATTAACACTACCTAATAAAACAGAGTTTTTACGAGTGTGTTGCACCCAGTTCTTCACTGTCTACGAACTGTTTACATAAATCCATTATAAACAAAGCCATTCCAGCTCAAACCAATAAATACACTCTAAAATCTGTATTTGTTAATGCGTATCCTGATGAGGACATTGATGAATGCTAAGACAAGTAAAGTTGTTAACGCGCCGATATCTTTTGTATATTTAATTATAACCAGATGCCCGCTTGTCACTGACGTTCGTGCTTCGGGGTGTATGATTAAAATCCCGATTGAAAACAGAGAAGTTTTTTAAAAAATAAAATAAAAAAGCTGCACATAGATTTCCGACGCCTATGTATGATATCCAAATAAAAAACAAGATCTAATCCGAGGGTTTTCTAAAAGATTTATACAGGCAAACTATCGAAGAATCAGCATAAAAAGACTTACCAAACGGGAAAAGATGGGTTGATGTTGTGACAGACTGTTTACCATCTAATATTACAAGGACAAGTCCGACAGCAGCTGCTTGCTGTATAATCCAACAGCCTTCTATCTGGATCTCGTTTCACACCTCGGAGACGAACTTGCTATGTTTCGCGGCTTAAAGAATGTTCTCACGAGTTCCTAAAGTTAAAGGGTGTTAAACTGTTTGAATGACGTCCTAAGCAAAAATTGTCTACTTCCTCGGTGGCGCTCCGTGTTTCTGAAACACGAATTTTTGCTCATTTTCAAAGCGATCTCTTTTTTCTAACTGAAAACGTTTCTATTATTTTAACTCTTGTTGAAATTCAATTTTTTATAGCCGACATTTTTTTTTAATTTAAAAAACAGAACAAATTTAATTATTTTTGTTTTTACAATTAAATATTTGCCTTCCATTACTGAAAAAAATATAAAAAAATAATAAATTCTTTGATTCAAAATTGAAATTTTTATTCTTGTATTATTTTATATTTTTAAAATTTGACCAAACTCGAAATTGATTTTTCTTTGGCATTTTTAAAACAGAACTTTTTAATCTTTTGCACGACTTAAAAAAGGAATTCTTCAGAGCCATTCATTTTGTCGCAGGAATATTTGTTTCTGCACAATTTACTCTTAACGACCGTCAACAAAATCCTGCCCACTCTTATCGTTGAATTACAAGAAATATTGCGCTTTCTTCCTATTGCATTTCGTTTGGTCGGGCTTTTTAGGAGATGGATTTCCCCATAGACGCGTAATGACCTAATAAGCCCTTTCCCAAGACCCGATGATCATTTTTCAAAACCTCGATCGATAAATTGACGTAACGAAGCTTTGCTGATCTTCAAATTGATAGAATATCAGTTTTGAACAGAATTAATATGGGAGAATCTTACTTAGACTTATCTAAAATCTTTATGGGAATTTTTATAGCTCACTGCATTACTCTAAGTCACTGCTAGCTTTTTCGAACTTTCGATTTACTTAGCTAGCTTTCTCCGGACAGCCCCTCCCAAAAAAATGTAAACTATTTCGGCAACTAGACGAACTGCGGCGATAAATCATAAAATTAACCAAAGTTCAAAATGAAATCCTCAAGTTTTTTAATATCATTTATCACTCTAACAGCCCGTCAAACTCGATATTTTAGATACTTAATCTCCCCATCGACATTCATCATTCCGAACTATACAACGTTCGACATGACAAATGCATGGCAAAAGCTCAATGGTCAGTAGACAGATGAGTTCGTGTTTAAAGCTTTTCTTTTTTATAATGTGAATTTAGCCAAATGTTCGAAATTAAAAACAGTCTATTAGCAACGGTTCGACTGATTTCACGAGAAAAACTAACCAATAGTAGTAATACAAATCTGATATTGACTCTAAACAACAGTATATTGTACAGTACTGTCTCAATTCCCAAATATTAACACAGAAAATAAGGATTAACCGTCCTATTTATTGATTATAAATGCTAAAATTAACACCGAAACATTTCACCCGCATAATTTACGAACTAATAAATTAATATTTATGAATATCTAAAAATATGCAGGGTTATTCGTTTCAATTGATCAAGTTAACACGAAAAACGAGTATTAATTGTAATTTCCCGTATTTTTTACACACAACGAATATAAAATTCTCTTCTAAAGTCGACCATACGGAGTCGTCGAAGTTCAAAAAACAGCTTATTTGGCACTCTCTATGTTTAGCGCAGGAAGTGCATGTTTAACGAAGTTGCCAGTCACGCTTAATTGGCAGTCAACTCATCTCAATAACTGTCTCTTCCAGACAGCAGCCATTACATCTTCGTTACATTTATTAAGATCCCCGATGGAGTTATTAGGGAGGAGGAGGAGGAGGAGGAACTTGTTAATCGCATCATAAACAATATTTTTGTTTATCAAAAAGGGAGGGGGAATTTTTTTTAAAAATACAAACAAATATTTCATTCATAAAAGTAATTTTAAGACAGACAACTGAGACAAAACAGTTTTTCAGACGAGGGATTAAAGAGATTTCCTAGAGATTAAACAGAAAGGACGGATATTGTGCAGGTCCTCGGGATCTACTCCAGAACACTGTGCAGGTGGCATTTTTTCACTAAAATAATCGTTTATAAATATTTTTCGGCCATCTATTTATAAATTTAAACTGTGTATACTTTATATAAGTGGTGAAAGGGGTGAAAGTTATTAGATTTTTTTATTCAGTCGATATTATTATTAGGCTTACAGGTTGAACGTAATATCTCAACTGGTTAATACTATTAAAGAAATACATCAAGACTGGATATTAACTACAATGATTTCAATTATTTAATAAGAACAATCGAATGATTATTGTATATTTTACAGATTTTGAATACATGTGAATAGATATGTCGCAAGCGTGCTTGAGTGTGTCCATTTTTATGTCACATATATTCACAAATATATAAAACCTTTACAGCAAATAATAAAATTAATATAATTGAACTATAATGTATTATGGATACACGTTAAAGAATGATAGCATATATTATTTAGTATGATCTCTTTGATCATATAATACTCTATTTTATTATATAAATATACAGCGTATTTTTCCACGTTTGCTTTATTTGCTAATTTTTCCTGGTGGACTTTAAAAACGGGCAAGCAATTAGTACAGAACGTTATTTAGTACAAAACTAATTCTGAGAATATGATAAAAAGAGGTCATTTTTAAGTAAAATTACAGTAATTAAGCAACTCAGCTTCTTTATGAATCGACATAATATAATTTTCCAAGGTCAAAAGAATGGTATAAAAATTTTTAGTTTCAATAATATTGAAAGAAATTGGTCTAAAGGGCAGCAAATCGAATAATAATAATAGCAATTTCTTTTAAATGAGTGAGACTACTTAAACAAATTCAACAACAGCATTAAGACCACTTACGCAATTTTCCATCCTTAAAATTAGACACGATACGAGAGAGAGAGAGAGAGGGAAAAAACTACATCTTTTTCTTCATCTCCGATTGCATTAGTCTGAAAGGATGAATGGGAGATTTATGTGCAAGGCATTCAAACATGTTAAATAAGTAAAAGATCGCTTTAATTAAGTGAAACATCATCGCGTTACCTTCTACGAAAGAAAAATGAAAGAGTGAAAAAGACAAATTTGCATCACAATTATCTGAATCGCTCTTTAAACATCTGAAACTGTCCACCTGCTGCTGGCAATTCGATCTGAACGATACTGGGTTTTGCAGCTAGCGATAGCGATGACCCCCTTTAGCTTATCTTTTGATTTTTTTGCGTTTTCCCGCGCTCTCTAATGATGACGTTTTCAGTTTTTCAACTTCGGGTTAATGTCCAGACTTTGCAAAATTAAAAGCAAGGGGGAGAGAACTTCTAGAAATGGATCGTTTGTCCACAGGAGGAAAAAAAAAGATCATCTGATTAATTTTAGACATAAGCATATATAAAGAACGTTTAAAGAAAAAGAAAATGCTACTAAAAATATTTTGGTTCGTAAATTTTCTGAAGTGCTAAGGGATGGTGTCAGTTATCTAAAATGGTAAAGTAGTTAAGATTTTACACTTGATAAATGATGATGATGATGAAACGATTCAGTTTCTATAAATCATCAAATGTAATAATAGAGTTGGAATTATTGTATTAAAAATCTTTAAAAATTTTAAATGTTAAGGTGTATTTTTGCCTCTAATTTAAAACTACGAGGGAGGAAATGTTTTCAAAATTAGAATAGCCATTTTTAAATAAATCTGCTTATCGTAGTTGAAAATCAAACACTTGACATTTGTGGATTAAACAGAGTTCATTTTCTTGAGTTACAGACTGTGAAATTAGTTTTATTTTTGAACATCCTTTCATATATATACTATTGGCTGAAATTTCAATATGAATTTTGCTTGATGTATTTTCAATTTTTGAATCGTTTTATCTCTTCGTGCAGTGACGTTTTTACACATTTGATTCCACAAATGTCCAATTGCCTCGGTTTTATTGACCCTGAAAATTTACTGGAAGTTATTTTCACACTGCAGATGGTGTTTGTTTAAAACTGCAGAGAAATACTTCACGCCTCGAATAACTCTTTCGACTGTTTTAAATTCCGAGAGGAGATATAAGAATAAGAAAAAAGCCGCTGTATCACATTACAAAATTTTTATTTCGATATTTATGTCGCCCCTTTGTAAGTTTGAAATGTTTATAATTTTATATTTATGGGTTGCTTATAGAATAATCGAAAACTTTTAATTGAATGTCTCATCGAAGATGTCAATTTTTTAGCATGATTTCTGAAAAATTATATACTTTATGAAGTTATAATATATTAATTATAATTTAAATACCTTACGTCAATAATTGTTACGCTTTTCTAACGATTAATTGATTATTTTTTCGTCATACAGCTTTTAACAAAAGCCAATTATGGGAAATAACTAGTCATTTTAAAAATCAATTATACATCTACGTACACTGTCTCTAAGGGGACAGTTTTTATTCTTAAATTTGATTTTAAAAAATACGGTAATATTCTTGATTTTTCATCATAAACAGACTTTCGTGTGTTTCTGTAAATATCCGTTGTAGCGAAACACGACCTCCTATCAATTTTCTGACATTTACTCTCTCGACCATAGTAACTGTTGTTTTTCTCCAGTAAAAAAGGTCCCATCTCATCCATTTTCTCATAATAACCCCTCTATACTGAAACGATAAATATTAGGGCTGTTTTTCATCAAGCTCCGCCATCCCAAATTCGTAAAACAAACTTTTACAGAGTTCAGATTCTAATCTGAACTACTGAGAAATTTATCGGAGGTGGCCATCGCTTATATACATCTGCCATCGTTTAGTCTTTCGGGATATACAAGGTATCAATTTCACGTTCGATAATTGGAAACGGTGCAGGTGGATTGAAGCTGTAGGGGTGCGAGGAGGAGGGGGTGGTGGAAAAAACTGCAGTCCGATCCATTAACCAAAATGCTGATGCTCAAACTAGACATACTGACACAGAACGGTGGTATGTGTGACTAAACCTCATCTCCATGTATGAGTCTACCTCCTCTGCATCTATGACATCACCGGGTCCACCTTGCCTTTCCATCAGTGCGTTTGGCTTATTGACTAATCTTGCGGGAAACGAGAACCAACTAGAAATGACGTCATGTTGAAAGTTGACTAACGCTCGCACCTTACGAATTCCGCGCTCTTTGTAAACTCAATTGCAATTGATTCGGGACAAAAAAAGGGGAAGAAAAATGTATAGACTATATAAAGATGACGTCATTGTTGGATAAAAGCAAAATGCAATTAATAAAACAAGTGAGGATGAATGTTGAGGCGATTTCTCTCTCGGGTTTTAACAGATTCTGCGATTTCTGTGGTAATATTTCAACAATTATAAAACGCTAGCGTGAAAACCACGATATCGATATAATGGAATTAAATATGGGTTACAATTTATGATAAAGATTGAAAATTTATTATACAGCCTGTTGTACGCCTTCGCTTGAATATGCATTATTAATACATATTGTCGCAGGACACACGAGTAAATACGACTTTGTGCAAATATGTTCATAAGATTTGGTAAACAGCATGCATAAAATTTTTGAATAAGAATGTTAATATAGTTCCAAATACGAATAATAAATGAATAATACGAAATAAATGCTATGTAATAAACAGAATAATAAGCACTATCAGGGACTTTAATAAAGTAATATAATAAAACTGAAATAATGACCCTTTTACACCTTTTTTACATTAAGATAACTTATTAAAGAGTTTATTTAATGTTGCATAATATATTTCTAAGTTTAAATTATGTTAAACATTAAATTATAAATATGTTATTTTATGCAAAACTTTATCTATTATGCAGAAATTATTTTGAATTCAAGAAATTGCAGCATTTATTGTATTGAAATTTAACATGGATTTTTAATTCTACAGTCGCATTAAAAGTAATGATGATAATAATGTTTATACGTTCAAGTTTACAATATATTAAAAATACTGTGTATTCAAATGGCATCGTTATTTTAAAACATAAAAAAATAGCAATTTTGATTTCGAAAAAATAAAAATAGATAATTTTTATGCATTAAAATAAGGTGTTCAAATTTCATTGGTCTAATTATCGTAAATTAAATATTTACTAATGGATTCGTTTCTGAGTGCTTGTTTAGAGGTTAATTTGTATTTTAGTTGTGAAAATCTACTTAGTTCCATTAGTAATACTTAGCAATTCGCGGAAATCGGTTAAAAGATAATGATAATGAAGCGAAAAAGCTTAACTAAACTTCAATGAAGCGGATTAACAATTGGACAAAGGGCTACACTATCTTGGGTATCCCACTGTGGTTGCTACGAAAAGAATTAGACTATTCTAGATTTAAACATAACTAAAACCATATTTGGAAATAATTTGTTAAAATTTAACGACTTGCAGAATTTTTCTTCTAACAATTATTTATTCTCAATAAATCACAATAAACTTAACTTTCTATATTTAAAAATAGTATGTAAAAATCGAATATCTTGCTAATGGAGATTCGAAATAAAATTTGATTTGCAATGCAGTAAGTGTCAATTTCTGAAATATTTCACTTTATATTATAGACTATAAAATTATAAAGAGGCTATACGATTTAAGATCACGCATTAAAAAAGCTATAAAATATGTTATAAAAATAATAAACCTTACATTTATATATATATATAAAGCAATTTTTACCTGTTATTCGTAGTCACATTTTAGTCCATACGAAAACAATGAAATTCAAACAAAGAATTCACGATTTCATTAAAAGCTAAGAAAAATATTTATATTTCTTATCCTGGAATTTAGATTCTGCAATTAACTCGTAAAAATTCGTTATTAATTTCTGTATCTTTAACAAATTAAAAACAGACTCGAAAAATACTGCTTACCTCTTAACTAACTCAACGACCGGCAAACCTACGGCACAAAGAGTTGTGCGCTGGAATGCCGGTGCATTTCGAGCCATTTAGCAAATTACACTCACACAACAGATAATAAACCTGCTTAAAATCCCTCACTCTGAAGCTCGCGGCACCTTTTTTTTTTGAGAAAACGCGCTTTAAAGGAAACACCTTTGGCTAGTTTCGTGTTCACCTGCGGACCGCATTTCTCCAGTGCTGCTGCTGCTGCTAACGCTTCATTCCAGAACCGTTTGCATCCAGAGGATCTACGTAGCGATGATTCAGAGCTCGGAGCTCGGCAGTGACGCTTTTGCAATAACGTGACTAATCGCGTCTAATGTGGTCCTCTACCAAAGCGACACTTCAGCATTAGCAACAACTACCTGTGCTTATGCGGAATAGAGCAATTAATTGAGATTAAACTTAGGTATACTCACCATTTCTTCCGCGTTTTGGGGTTTTCTGACGATGTTGGGAATTTTCACGCCAACTGCAATTAATTAACGTATGTTAAAACTTTTCTAGTTACTTAAAAAGATTCAACAGTTTTAGATTTTATTCAATCGATGACTGAAATTAAACTGAGTCGGTATTTTGTTTAGGATACAAAAGATCACGAAGAGGAAACTAACTAAATAAACGAGAGAGTGGATGGAGAGACGTTCACGGTTCAAAAGCTACAAAGATTGCAAAAAGGGACAGGAGCCATTAGTTGCTAGAACTGCTCAACGGTAGTCGGTAATTCTGAACTTGACAAGAATCGAGGCGTGCGAGGTTTGTTGACAATGTGTGTCAGTTGTTTGGCGAAGAAAGCAGGCTTTGACAGTTTCTGAAGATGTAAAAGATTTCGAACATAAGTTTCCTCTTCATCCTGTCATCGATTAAACTCATTTATATGTCCGCGATATGTTTATATTTTTCCCCTTTTTCTTGACTTTTATTAATTTTAAGCACCCAAAAAAACCGGCAGATTACTTAAATAAATATGTTTGAATGATTTATATTAAATATTTCTTCTATTTTTTTCACTTTTAGTGTTTAAAAATATGGTGCAGCTGGACGAAAATTAAGTGTTTTTCTTCTTTAAATCGTCATGTAAATTATTAATGTGTATAATAGATTTGATTTTTTATACAACTATAAACTTGGAATTTATATACATAATATTATACATAGTTTATGACAAATAAGAATAATTATTAACGTTATAAGCATATATTTTGCAGGTTATGTATCTCAATTTTTATCTTACTCTGGATGATATTGGCTCTATTTTAAATCCATCTTTAAGTGCCATACCTGAAATATAACGATTTATATCATATTTACAACTAAAACTAATTAAATTAATGTAAACTAAATAGGAACATGTGTGTTATTTTCATCTATATATCACTTAAAAAATGTTTTTCTGCATAGAAAAAAAAATATATCAATACTCTATGCATTTTTTTCGCTAATTAACATCAATTTAAAATAATTTATTGTATGGGCATTTCGATGATGTTTCTTTACACAAACATCATCGAATGCATACAATTCATTTAAAAATAATTTAGAACACTCACTAACAGCTTCGATGACGTCAGCGAGGAGAACACCATCCCGAACGTCGTTCTGCAAATCTTGAACGCATCTCTTATAATGTCCTCTTTCCAAATAATGATTAGCCCATTCCATATAAATCTGGAGGAAAAGGGGGAAAACACATATTTATTATTATCATTATTACTATTATTAAATATACAACTTCATTTTTCCATTAATGATAACAGTACGAACGGAGGGAAGAGATGGTAGAAAATTCGACCCTGTCAGCACTGGTGTCATTGGTTGTTCTGTGAGCCATAGCAATTAAGTGGCGCCTTACGGGTTCGAGGACAAGGTGGAGAAAGAGAGAGCGAGAGACAAGCCAACTATATATAGATTCGTTGCTAGGAATACTGGACTTACGTTATCGCGAAAACGGAAATTTTCATCCGCCAACGCACACATGATCAACATATTCCATCTATCGTGAGCATTCTTTAAAACTCACAAATCCAGTTAAACGGAAGGACCACAAAAAAGGAAACACGTCCAATCTAAACCCTCGTACACAGTATAATGTATTTGCTTCGCTTCGGTTTATTATAAATATTAGATCATTTTACGCAGAAATAAATATGGAATACTTAATTCAAAAGATGTAAAATTCATTAAGCAATAGCCGATTAGTCGGATTTAACTTAAGCACTAATGCTTAATTAGTAGACGTGCTTAAAGCTTTCTAATTGTTATGTTCATTAAGTGAATTACTTTGCCATTTTACACTAAAACACAATCATTATTTTATTCAATAAAAAGTTATTTTAATGTTATAAAATTAGTAAAAACTGTACAAAATAATAGTAAAAATTAGTTATTACCGACAAATTTCTTTTCGAGTCACGTAACTCGAATAATTTGCATAAACGGCAGCCAAACTTTGTAAATCGTAAGCGGATTGAAGTGGGGGATTTTGAAGAGATAAAACGGTATAAAAAGTAGGTTATAAAATTACCTGAACGATAAGAAAATTGCCTTTAGAGTCATTAGAATATCTTTTCTTAATACAATCCATCCAAAACGGGGATAAAGTGAGGAAAAAGCAGACCAACTGTACTGACGGTCTTTACACGTGCGAAACATCACGGCACGTGCCAGCATACCCGATGTGATTGGTCGATTCGACAAACAGCTGACGTCGGTCGTTTGGAGTTGCTGTCATGTCGCAGGGTCAAGGATATCGGACGCGGGATCTTCTTACAATTCGAGTTAATTATTTATATAGACAAACTTTGACCCCCACACCTTAGATCGTTTTCTAACAAGATGTTATCAAAACCTAGTTTAATTGCGTCATATTGGGACAGGGTCATCTGGAACAACCAAATGTTTCACAGAAAAGGGAAGAAGGGGTCGATTATAACGTTAAGGAACAATTCAAGTAAAAAAAGTTGTGAACCCTTAAAATTTCCACGTGATTTTAATAAATGAATAAAATTTAAATAAAAATATCGTTTAAACAGCCTATTTTTTTGTTGTATTAGTTTTTATAAATATTTAATAAGTATCAATTCGGGCAACAGTTACGTGTTAGTGTTTTTCTGATCCCCGTCCCTTAAAAAAAATCGATCGTTAATTGACATCTGGGCACGTAATTTTTCTTTTCTATTGCTTATTTTTTTTTTTAAATATTAATCTTAAAAACAAATAAAATTAGCTAATTATAGCGTAATTAAATTTATAACGGCTGATACAAATTAATTTTAACTGCTACTATCCGTAACAAATAGGAGTCGGTAGATTAATCATGTGATACTAATTATCCAATGAGATTCTGATTTTTAAATTAATCGCTTTATAATTATAACCACGTGATAGAAAACGGAACACCTATTGGTCAGTGGAAAATATTTTGAAATTAATTATAATAAGGTAAATAAGAAAAATGTCACATGAAATTATAGCTAATTATTTTGGATAAATTTAAATTAGTACAGAAAGTTAGACGTTTAGAGATGTTAATTTAGTGATAAAAAAGTAATTTCAACTGTGTTACCGTAGGAAATTTTTTTAAACAAGATTAAGCTATTGTTCTCGTGACTGGCATCGATTTTGGTCGACTATTAACTTAACTTTTTATAGGAGTAGATAGGATTAATAGCATGAAAGGCAGATTTCCCAGAGCTAGGGGGATATCTGATTAGCTTACGTGACAGAATGTTAGGCTTTCACGCGATACGGAAGCCTTAATTTATTCACATAATAAAAAAACAAAAGAGAATAAAGTTTTATTATAACCATATGACAAAATAGATCTAAAATTAAGATTTTATTTCATTTTAAAAGCTTTAGAACTATCTATTGTTTAATTTTTGAAGAAATTAGAAAGTTGAATATACTTTATAGTACAGAAGGTATTTGTATGCTAGTACACAGTACAATCAAGGCTTTTGTAACTAATAAAAGACATTAAAAGTGCCAGTTCATTGAAGAAACATATTTAATTCTTCCAGCTTGTGTGTTGGAGTTTCAAAAATGAAAAACTAATGATCAGAGCTGAGAAATATAACTTAAAAATTGAAATTTTAATGAGTGAACAAACCAACCTGATCGAAGTGCATCTTCCTAATAGGCAAAGAGAGAACATTCAACTTTTGTTTTAAAGGAAACAGCCTTATTTGGTTTTCCCTAACCAAGGGCGAACGTAATGCATCAATAGTTGATTTCCTTTCTCCACACCTACGATTAATTAAGGTGTGTCCACTTCCATTTTTCTTTACAAGTAAAGTATAAAAACTCATTTTTGATCATTAAAGAAAAAAAAAAACAGGAATTTTTGATATATATTTATTTATTCATAACTACTTGATAAAACCTGTATGAGATATAGCGATAGGGAAATAACTTGTTAGTTTATTGTTAATATATATTATTATTAGATTAATAGAGTTTTATATTATAAAATATATTAAGGCAAGTTCGTAACAAGTTTTGAAAATAACTGTACTGAATTCAAAGGTTACAAAGACCTTTAAACTATCCTGAAACAAGTTAATGGTTTGCGTACATTATTATTCTTCTGTTAACTTACAATTGATATTAAAGTGATATTTAAAAAAAATAAATTTTATTTGGTTTAATTATAGAAAATTTATTATTAATATTCTTTTAAAAGAAAGCAAATAAGATTTAAAACAAAGTCTTACTTTCCAGGTATTATCTTCGTGGCTATGTTTACATAAAACAGTTCGCTTTACACATTGTAATTACAGAAAATTACTCAATTAAATTTTTTCATCTTTATAACCTTAAGCAAGACAAAATAACAATAAGAAACGGTAATTTTATTTATTAAATTCATTATAAATGTAATTATGTAATTACATTCCAACTATAAAAGTCAAAACAGGATCCAACTTTCATAGAACCAGTCTACAAACTGGTCAAATTTTTAAACTTTTTTCAGCCGGAACTACGTATCAAAAGCAGCTTTCCCTTGATAATAAAACTAGAAATCCTTTTTTTAAAGCTATTTTTATAAAACTTTCAGCAACGTAAATGCTCCAATTTTTTTAAAAAACACCTACGATTTTCACAGTTTGTAGCACTTACAAAAATGTAATTAAAGATATTTTAAACTTCGACAACTTTAATCACAATACGTAATGCAATTTATTATTATAGTGTTATTCTGTTTCATACTAACATGAATCTATTTTCCGGTGTTCCAATCCTTCCACTATTCGTATCACCCTTCCTGAGCTTCATTATGTAAATGAAAGTGCATAAATAATCATTTGAGATTGTTTATCGACCTGGAAACAACTATAATTATCATATATGAAATGTGGCATGGGATTTATACAGGCATGGTTTCACATCTGTAAATTTTACCAAAGCCTCCGGAAGTCGCATTCTAACACAATACACTTTTTCCGGTTAAGCAATGACATTATTACATTGTTACTTGCACCATTTTATGACACATGCCGTCATTTTTTATGCTAAATTTCACTAGTAATCGATGTTACGTCACGAAAATAAAGAAAAAAAAACTTTAGCTTAAGCTTACGAGTATTCAATGAAGATGTTCAATATACTAAAATGATGTCAATTTGTATTATGGCATATACTCAAAGTAATCAGTTTGTAAAGTGTTTATTTAGCGTAATTACTTAGAAAATGAACAGATGTGAAGATAATTACCTGTCTACCCCTCGGTCCACAGAGAGCCCATTTTGGTATCTTAGACCTGGCAACCATCTTGTCTGCAGCCTAAGCTAATCACAGAAACAATAATATGAGGCATACTCTCATTAGAGCTGCTTCGTGAAAAGCCAATGCGAAGTAATCACGTGATAGCTGGAAGCAATTGCAGCAAAATTGGGAGGAGGAAATCGTTGCTTACCCGCAGATGATGAGTAATGACATCACTTTAAAATACAGTACAAGGCCACAGTTGAGTCAGGCTTGAACCACACTCGACCAGAATGCATTTTTGCTGCCTTCCCCCTTCGTCAAACGTCTTTTGCGGTAATATGCTGAGTCAGGTAAAGAGTGGGGGGGAATGTCTGAAGTACTCAAAAAACTGTAGAATTATTATGGTGTCCGGGCGATTATATGAAGTATTTGTAAGCCATTTAACCTCATCAAGCGTGGGGCTCGTTCCCACTCCTACTATCAGATGAAAGCCAGGATTCAATTTAGTTGTGCAGGACGTTGACCGGATTTCATCGCAGACAAAATGACTAATCTAGAAATATTTCGGTGTTTTTTATACTCGTAATTGATTTTTTACTATATATTAATAATTTTTTTCTGCCTCGAAACTTCTGTAGCCTAATCCGAATTTACAATCAAAATGGATTCTCTCTTTACAATCTTCATCCAATTTCTACCAACTTAACTTAATTTTCTCCTTACCAATGTATTAAATTTTGACTTTCCCCTTTCGCATCTACCTTAAATTTTCTCCCAAACAGATTTCACAGTGTCAATTTTATTTGATCAAAAGATGATTTTGCTTCTTTCTCTAATTCTCACTAATTATAAAAGATTTCAAATTTAGTACATTTAGTCTACTAACGAGCATACTAAATTGATAATTTCTCTTAGATTAGATTTATTGTTCGAATATAAAATGTAACTAACTCATTAAAAGAATAAAATTACCCTACAGCATCATTAACAGATAACAAACTTTAATGAAAAAAATATATAATTTTCTGTTGTAGATTCATGTTTTTAATTCTTTTTCATTATTAAGTCTTCTTGTAATGTTTTACTTTAGTCCACGTTTCATATATTTCACCAACGCTTTATAAAATTTGGCTTCCTTCCTGTATCATTAGAAAAGCTGTTTTCTCATTATACGTATTATCTAGCTACTTTTAAGGGTATAAAATTAGCAGAGAGATTCTTAAAATATCTTTTAAACACAAAAAAACAATTTACTCCTTACACAATTAAACTTAATAAATCTTCCCACGTAATCTTCAAGGCCAAAGAACAAGGATTTTCAAATATTTTTCTGCTACTCGTAATTTACATTATGTGAATTGTCCCGAAAATTATCCGTAAATATCCTTTATAGCTATAAAATATCCTTCAACAGCCATAACTAAACGCTTTAATAACCTTAAAACACGCACAGGAATTCGTTTCGGGCAAAAGTGAAAAATCGAAAGTACACCGGAATGTAGATTTTTACACTCTTTTACGCATGAAAAATCTACTTTAGGAAATGTTAACATGCTGTTAATTTGAAAATTCAGCTTTCAACTTAAGCTATACAACGGCCCTGTAAACATAATCAATTATTCACACCGATCTACAGGTAATTAAGGATGGTGCGCATAAATTAACGTTTTTCTTCTTCCTTTAATACATTCTAATTATTTTTTTTATTATTACAGATGAATAAATGTTTTAATTATTTATGTAATAAGAAATAGTTATTTCTACAACTCAAGCAAGTTAGACAACTTTCTGGATGAATTCAATTGATGTAATTTCCTGTCTAGGAACGTAAAATGCATCAATGCTTTATTCCTTTTCAACAAAACTTATATCGAATGTAATATAAACATTAAATAACCTTTAATCAATTTATCTAATACATTTAAATTAGTACAAACATTCGATTAAAGAGTTATTTCGTTAATTTATCTATTAAAACTCTCCCCCTCTTACAATCATTTTTTACATCTCCTTGAAACTTAATGCATTTTTGGTTGTTTATTAAAAATATTATTTATTTAAATTTCTTCATAATATTCAAGTCATATTTGAATATTATGAAGGAATTTTAATATAGTTCTTATGGTCAAGGACAGTTTTATATGTAAGGTTTATAAAACGTTAATTTGTTCTCTATCTTTTCGGGAAGAATTCAAATAAATCAGCATAATGATCAGACTTTTATCGTAAATTCATAATTATTTGTTAAAACTACAAATTTTTTAAATAAAAATTGCATTTTGTGATAAATAAAAGCTAAATTTAATTATCATTATTATCAAATTATCAATAAAAGTTTTTGAAAATTGTTATATCAAAACATAAAAAAGATTGGGATTTTTGCCAATTTTATATTTTAAAAACCCACACTTTTTAATATTTATTAACTATAAAAATTTAATTTATAACGATTATCATCGTAGAACTGCATAAGTTTATTTAATATCAATCATTTAAACGAGTGAAAATGCGTAAATATTAACAAATCTTTAACAATTGCGCTCTGATTAAATAAATAAATATAACTAAATCAATAATTAATAAACAAAATAAATTGTTTTTGAACATTTAAAGCAAACTCAGTTCAAAACTATCGTGCTTATTAAACTTAATAAAAGGCAGAAGGTTACAATTGTTAAATAGTTAAAACAGTTCAAAAATAACTCCTAAGTGATACTTGAAATGAATACAGAAATATCGTATAGTATCAGGTAGACAAAATAAAGAAAGAATAAACATTTTTTTTTTCTTATTCCCCTTCACCCATCAAGCACTTGATGTCGGAAAAAAGCCATTCCTCTTCAGGTTGGAGACACATTTTGGACAATAGCCGTACTTGTGTTGCTTCCACAACGACCATTCCCGTAAGAACTATCATTCGGGGAAGGCTTTTACCCCGCAGATGCATCCCCCCGAATCAGAACGGGTAGATAACGATAAATGCAGGTAGTCAGTATGTCTGCTGATACAGGAAGAACATCATATGGCGAGGGGGACATTAACGATTGATATTCCACATAACAACTGTTTGTAACGTAACTTAGTATCTGAAATATTATTATTATTTTTTTTTCCTCCTACTTTAAAAATAAAATATTACATTTTTAACCAATAATAGGATTAAGTTTTGTTTGTATTTAATTCCATTAGGATAGGAAGTGACTAGATAAGGGAAGCCATTAAAAGAGTTTATGTTTAAGAAGAAAGTGGATGTAAAAATTAATTTCGATTAAACAAAGAAATTGTGGTGTTTTCGGCTTTAGAAAATATTTTAAGAGTGTTTTAATTTTGTTTCTGCTTCGTTAAAAAGTCAATAACGTTAATGGTGGCGTGTTTGGTAACATTCGTCTTTAAACCCTCCCCCCATTAATGTTGGCATCTTGCTCATTTCCTGAATAGTTTAACTTCTGTTGTAAGAATTTGACTGAATTAACATTAAAATTAAAACACGTGTTTTCAAATAAAAATAGTTTTTTTTTTCTCTCTCCAGGTTTAAAGACTTTTTAAAAGCTGACATTGTTGACCTATTACAAACAAAATATGAATTATGCATAATTTAACAAGTTAGAGAAATTAACCGTCTAATACGACTAGTTTTCATGCTTTCACATAATTCATCTACAAGTTTTTATGAGTCACAAGGGGTCAATAGTTTAACGAGTCGTGACCTATTCAAAATAACCTCTAATTTTAAAGATGCCAACTGTGAGACCAATTTTCTGAGACCAAAATAACTTTAGTAATGTCTTCCTGAATAACGGAGTTATAACGCTTATGGCTTACATTTTTCTCCCAAAATCTACATTGTTGAAGGTCTTTCGGAGATATACAAAACACGGAAAATCGCAAGAAAAAGAACGTCCTAACAAGATTCTCCGGTTACATCCTTTTTTATTTTTTCTTGCGAACCGACAAGTTACTAGGAGCTCAAATTTTCAATTGAGATCATTATTAAGTTTTTCTTCCCTCCGAAGGGGTTTTTTTTAAGCCTCAGCGTCGTTAATCTGACTGATATTTATCCAATTTTGAAATTAATATTTTTAGCATGTCAAAACTGGATGAAGAGACGATAAAAAAAAAGGTAAAGTTAATTTTTCATTCTTGAGAGAAAGTAAACAGAATATATTCGCACTTTCTGAAGTACCCAGCATTAATCTTCAGTTAATTTTTACTCCCCCCTTCTCGACGACACCGCCATCTGCTGATAAAATGAATAACTAAATGACAAAATTTTAATTAGCAAAAAAATTATATATTGTTTTTTTTTCCTAAGAAATTTAAATTTTATTCACTTCTTATTTCGATTATAAAAAATGTAATTATAATATTTTTTTCCATGTTTTAAATCGCTCTTGTAGTTCACAAATTCATTATTATTATTATTAATTAAATAGTTTGCGAATTTAGATACCCGTTAAATCAGTGATTTACTGAACATTGAAAAAAGTATTTTAGTAATCTTTCCTTGAATATATTATTCTAAGTTAAGAAAACAAGAATTGTGAAATTTTCCTGTTCTCAGTGCGACTTAATTCAACACATTGAAACGAAGAACTAATATTGACTAAGGTTTTCGCTTCTCCTGCATGGTTTTTGGTTCTGATTTATGGTCGAAGAGGAGAATATCGATTGCGAGACTAAGGAGAGTCCAAAATAATCCTTCACTAGGCTTCATTTCTTAAGAAATTGCCCCATTTTCATGTATACACTGTATTAAACGAATTCAACTTTTTAACACATAAAAAGAAAAAAAAAGAGGAAAAAGAGATTGATCACAGTTTTATATTCCTAGTAGACTGCAGCGTTTGAAATTTTATCTCTCGACGAGTTCTTCCTCTTTAGACTGTTAGAAGTGTTTTACTCTATTGGTATGAGGGAAAATGCCTTTATTCTTCTTATATCAATAACTAATTGGTACTTACGTAGTCAACAGCACAGTCTATTGTCGTATTAATTTAATGGGCCAATTGGTATTCGAGTGATGATTTGAGTTTCGAGAGTCTAACGCGTGTCTGCACACACAAATCAGTCACGCACTCAGTTTTGATAAGTAATCGTAAAGCATTTGCCACAACATTAATTCGAACAATACTTCAAGTTTCCATATATGATATAATTATATGCAATGTTTATTTTTGTTAAATGTGATGCTTATCGTTATATTATAATTTATAAATTCTTATAAATGCTCATTTTTAAAGCATCATATTAAAAAAAATGCTTTAAAATAAGGAAAAAGTATGAATGATTTATTTAATTCGCGCCTTTTTTTCCACACAAAATTGGAAACATTATACATTTTATTATTAAATTTAAAACTAATTATTTAAAATTATGGTCAAAAATAAATACTTTATAACCATTATAAAACAGAAATAATATTAACACGTAAAATATGATGGTTAAACAGAATAATAATAATAATAATAATAATAAAGAAAAAATAATTATATTGCTGTTACACAATCTTCCTTCTGGCCAAACCTCATTTTATAGCTACAATAAAATCAGCTTTCGACCCCTAATTTCACAGGGGTTGGTCCTCATTCCCGACTCCAATGAACTCTGTGTAAGAAGCCTTACATAATCAATCAATACGGCAATAGCAAAATCATGTCAGCAATTAACAACCCTGTTGTTTATTATAAACCATACTTTTGACTGCTGGACCGCTGCAAAAAGGGTGGACTTAAAGGGTGTCGCGTATCAGACATCAGAAAACAACAGATAAAGGAAGACAGCGGACATAATTGGATCAGCGTAACAGAGAATCGATATTTGAAATGCCTTTGAATAATAATGCAAAAGCGTCTTTTCCTAGCTTATTTGGACTTAGCTTCTATTTTGAAGATGTTTATGTTCTCACCCATGTTTCTGTATTAAATACAATACGGTAATAACATGATATGTATGCGCTTTCATTCGTTCACTCACTCCGTTTCTATCGAGCCGACCAAATAAAACAATTTTTTTAAACTAAAATTTAAATATCTAATTACCATAAAATTTTATCATCATCATTTTTCGGTATCGGGCTCCATAAAAATCGAACGTTAATGTCTCTGTCATTATTTTTTAAATCAGTAAAACCTTCACGTTAAGACCTCATCTGGCAAGGAACGTGATCCTCAAGTATAAGAGACATCATCTTTCGTAAGGCACCAAATTTAAATTTCGAGAGTGGGAGTCAACGAAAAAATAAATTAGCTGGAAAAAAAAACTACACGAGTAGACGATTTCTATATAAATATAAATTTCATGTCAGTTTATATAAGAATAAAACGAAATTACAAACATTTCTTCGACTTATTTTCTTCTAGACGTTTATCGATTTCTGGAAATACACGGAACCATCTGTATTCTTATCAAGACACGCCTTCTAATCTTGATACCCTACAATAAATTTCGATAAAAAATATGATCTATAAATAATAATAAAAATTCTGGAAAGCCTCCTTCAATGCGGAAATTCATATCATCCGCAAAATATTTAATATACAACCGATATGCATCTCGATCCCTTTACGACCATCCGAACGGAAAAAAAATATCCACGATTAAAAAAGAAAATAATTATACGTGTAGGAAGGTAAAAGTTAATTTCAGATTCTGTACCATCCCCCACAGAATAACGAAAACGTAATTAACCACAAGGGTATTGCGTACCAGGCCAATCCAACCTTAATCAACTTAAGAGCATCGGGATAAATAGCACAATTGTATTGGACCCAAAAATTTACAAATATGAAGAATATTAAATAATATTCATCTACCTTAACCACTTTATTAAAGTGATTATAAAAGAGGAATGTATACGTAGTCTGGTAAAATCGATACGATCTACCTATATAATTATCGAACGGATAATAAATCATTATATAATATTTAATTAAAAAAAACAAATCGTAAGATAAACACCCGTATGACATTTTTTTATATTTACAAATGGCGATTTACTTAAAATTGACCTCACCTTAGTAGCTTCCCTGACAGAAGTATGAGGTTTGGCACATGGTATACGTGAAGCTTGCTTGTCCATCTTGAACACATTTTACGTTTCTTTTGCGCTTTGATATTACGTTAATCCCCACTTACGTCTTCGGTCGACGTCACGTTCGACCCACCTTCTAGCGTTTTCTGGATGCATTTGGCCGTTGGACGGCATCCGACACACGACTGGATCGTTCGATGCGAGAGGGCTTCGAGTACTGCCTGCCCTCTTACGTTTAGGTGTGTGCTGCATCGGATATATAATTATTAAAGGCGACAATTCTCGATAACGCTTATGCTAATTATTCTACCAATTTATAAACTACCTTTTAATTCGTTTATGTCGTAAGTGCTTCCATCTATCGATTAAAAATTAAAAATTTTAATGAATAATTTATTAAATATCCAATTCGAATATCTGATAAACTAGTTTAAAAATTCTCTCTTTAATATAAAAATTACGCAGAATCGATACTGAAATACTTTAAATTATTTTGCAGTTAATTTGATTAGAAAATATAGGCCTATATATATATATATATATAGATTTTCCTACGTTACATGAAAAATTCGAAACAGTAGCGATTAATCGAATGTAATTTATCACATCGGCTGAGATCTGTCGTAAAATGATTGATTTTTAACTGATTCAGATATCTAGCAAAGTATTTTCTTTTTATCATAATAAATGCCGATTAAAATACTCTTTTACGTTTTTATTGTCTACATCCACGTGTTAATTAACTCTAAGAATTTTAGTTTTATTAAATCAGTCGCGACTTATCGCGCTACTTAATAAAGTCGCCAGCGATTTATCGCGTCTTAGCTAAATATGCCAATTAAAATATGTTGAACGTCACAAACAAGTTTTCCTAATGATGAAATATCGCTGGCGATTTTCTCTAAGTTACGACTTATCATTATAAATACTTCTTTTCCTATCTAGTTTATCGTCGAGACGAATTTTTTCTAATGATATAGAGCTAAATTTTTGGGCTCCTTTTTTTTCATCGATCGAAATATCTTCCATTTATAAAATAATTGAATAATAAAATAAATATTTAAATATTTATTTTTAATGGATGAAAATTAAAGCAAAACGTTGCTTACTTTAATAATTTAATACAATGCCATCTTTCGCTAAATAATACAACTAAATATGGCAAATTTAGAAATTTTCTAAATTAATTAGTTACTTCTGTTAACAATAGATGGCGAGGGCTTTGATAGACAGTCTTAAATACAGTATGAAAAATGATCAAAGGGGTGAAATAATTAGAAAGGGAAAATAAATGATTTGACAAATCAACAAGGTCGCCCGGTAATATTTCATTCAACTTGATTGACAATAGCAGATGGCAATTTTATCTTAAGTGCTACACAAACATTCAATTTATCAGATAATTCCACTCCGAATTTTGAATATAAATCACTATTATATTTAATCTCTATATCTAAAATTTATCTTAAAAACACGCAACTGGAGTTAAAATTAATACTAACCATCTAATCGTTCCAACTACCATTTTAACTAATTTTTTTAATGATATGAAAGGAAAAAATAAATAAAAAACACTATGTTTTATGCTGATAATTTTCACGGGCAAACTATCGTAGTTATCGCACATATAACGGGTTTTCGACCTTTAAAAGTTCAAGAGGGATTGTGGAATTTTCTTTTCCTCTTAGATAATTTCGGCATGAAAATAATAATTAATGATTATGTGACTAGTAAATGTAGTATAGTTGAGAGATCAAGCATAAATTATGACATTACCTTAACTATATTTGGTATTAAGTAAAGTTGATCAACCCGTCAAGGTTAGTGCAATTGTTATGAATTTTTTTTTTTTAGTCTAGAAAAGATATGATAAGAATCATTTAATTATGCTAATTTTCTTGAATTTTAGGGTCTGAGAATTTTTTAAAGAATTTTCCACTTTACGGAACGTATAATTTAATAATAAAAAGGAATTCATTAGAGGAATCGAGTGGAGAAACCGTTATTTCAATTTCACTTTCAAGAATTTTCCATTTTCAAGAATGCTGTTTATGCTTATAGAATATTTATATTATTAAACCGTCTACACTATAATTATTTACAGAAAATTTTACTTTAGTTTATACAATTACAGTATATTATTTAAAGGGAATTTTCTATAATTATCTATCATTTTAAAATTTATATCCTATTGAACTTAACAATCCTCTTCATTGGGTAATACCTTCTGATAATTTCTGCAATGTTCAACCTTGAAATGGGATTAATCTGCTACCAGCTTTTATCCTTTGTTTACTTATAAATCGCTTAAAATATTTTCGAAAATTACAGTTTAAATTATATATTATTTCTTATCATAAAAATAAATTTCAAAAATATATAATGCAGAATGGATAATAAATACTTAAAGTATACTTCCAGCCTAAATTAAGAAAGATTAATTAGTTACGTGACTTCGAGTTACGTGATGAATTTTGACATTTTATGGTCAAAAATACATAAATAATAAAACCATTTATTATAATATATCAGGTTGTTTTTCTATTCAGGCAAACAATAATATCTTGGCAGAATCATTCCTCTCTTTTTCGTGACTGTATAAAATTTACGTGAGTACAGTATATAAATAAATATTATAATTGACATTAAACTCTAACCAATTTAACAACAGAAAACTTACATTTGGGAGTATGTTTAGCTTAGAAATTACTCAAAATAATCGGTGATTAATATGCCAAGCTATGCGACAAAACCAATCACTGTCATTAATGATTAAGACGTGAGCTTCCGAGATATTAATTATGATTGATATTCGGGGTAATTGATGTCATATCTTTTTAATAGAACTACACGCAATTACTTTACCTGAACGGCTTCTTCTTTTTTTTTCTTGTTTTAACTACTTAACTTATCAATATATTATGTAAAATTGACCATTTATTATTGTACTAAAGTAGCAAATCGTTTTCAAAATCAAGCTAAAATAAGTAAATATATAAGCCGGATTTATGAATTCAAACTTCATTACTTTCTTTTTTATTGTTCCTAATATGGCTAATATATTTGCTATATTTAACAAATATACAAATTCCGAATAGTTCTAAATGATATATTTATGTCAAACATTCGATAAGCCACACCTGATACATGAAATATTACGAAGTAATTGACTGTTTCATAATATTTTATGTAATATTTTCCTCATCTGTTGTGTTCACCCACGTTTTAATACGTTACGAATGAGAGCTATTTTCTTACTTATATTACGTTAGCCATATTATAAGAATACAGGATATTTTAACTCATATATTTTGTAATAAATTAAATTTATCCTATAAAATAATATATATAATACACACGTGTAATATAATAGACATAATAATTGTGTTATGTAACGGGCATGTTGATTTTTATACATAAAAATTCAACATATCCCGGCATTTAGTCTCATAAATTTCGATAGTAAGCTTAATATAATCGATCCAAAATGTTTTGTTTTTGTTGTCTCTCCTATAATTAATTACAGATTAACTCATATTGTTATACTGTAATGTTTGAAAATAAATTAGCCACATCTATTATTAAAATTTTCATTTATTTTAAGGGTTTGAAACTCACTAATAATTCAAGAAGTGAACCAAATTTTAAAAGGATATACGCGTTTTAATGGACTAATTATCATCACGTGTAACGTAAAAAGAATAGTTTTATTATACTGACCCATTAAATAAGCCAAATACTAATAAATAATGATATAGGATGCGAGTAAATTACCTACTATTACAACCTCTAATGTCGAATTGGCTCTCTAATACACGATGAAATAGTTTGCCACAAATTACTACTACAAGTCACAGTTAATGTCAACTATTATCTGTCAACGAGCTCTTAATTATATATATTAATAAACGACATATGTAAAAGTATTATTATTCCAGAGGAACTCTTAACATAAAAAAAGTTCCAATGGAGAAATGAATTGAAACATTAAAAGTTACTTCAATTTTCTCTTTTAGACCAACCTATTCGAATTGATAATAAAATGACGTATTAGTTTTAATTAAACAAAATGGTAGATAATTACGTTATAAATGTGAAATTGGTACTTTCTGACGAATCCGCACAATGTAAAGCAACCTTTACACCACTAAGATAAGATTAAAGTGACAGGTATCAGAGAAGTTAAAACTCCAGTCTTTCCGAACGTAGAAAGATCATGATATGTATACTTTCAACTTGATAGTTTTATATCTCTCTGCCCTTCTATCCTTTGTAATCATTAGTCAAAGTGAACATGCGAAAGAGGGTGAGTATCATTTTACAATTCGTAACAAGATTAGGCTTTAAATTCTTTACGCTTATTAATTATTTTACTTTTTTCTTCTTCAAAATTCGTCTAATTCTAATGGTAAATAAATTGGAAACATTCCAGACTTTACCAAAGTAAATTAAAAATTCGACCTTCTTTAATTATCGCGTATGCAAATTAGAAACGTAATACGCTCGACTTTATTTGGAATATTAATGAATGGAAAATATAAACACGATTTTTTTATAATAATAATTTTCTCTTGATGAATACGGAATGATTAAAGTTATGGAATAATGAATTTTTATGGTGCGGAGTAGATTACAGTGCAGTAAAATTTATTCTTTTCATTTTGTGTAATGTCTTTAAAATGTTAATGAAACGAAAGGGTATTTTAAAATCTTCACGAAAACATTGAATTTCTGCAGACTTAAAAAAGAAAAAGAAAAATGTTAAGCGTTATTTCGTATCTGATAACTTAACGCAGTCCAAATAACAGTTGATATCACTGAATTCGATAAGAAATGCCGTACAAAGTGTTGTTTATGGTCGGTTTCTTTTAACCCTTTACACAATGTCACGCATCACAACCGAAGTTAAAGATCTTAAATAATCTTAACAAATAAATATAAAATGCCGTGTAATTTAATTACATCTTTAAGAATTAGTCAAACGCACATTTCTTTTTAATTAAAAATGAGTTTAATTTGTACATTTCCAAAATAAAACCGTTAGAAATTCTTTAAGATTTAAATCTATTGATTCTATTATATGCAAATGAAAAAATTTACATATCTTAGATTTAAATAGTTCTTATTCTTTGATTTTAAATAGAATTAAAAGTAATAACAGCATATAGGCTATAAGCATCTTGTTAATTATGTGAAGGGCTGACGAGACTTATGCGGGATCCTGGAGTAGAGCGGGCTCCTTTTGTCCTTTATTTTAGGCAAATAAAATAGGTAGAATGTTTTTTATTAATAAAAAAAAACATCCTGAAATATTTTATTAATAAAAACATCATTAATTTATGGATATAGGAATCAATACGGGCCGTAATGTCCCGTAAAAAATCCCCAGCTTTCCCCTCTCGATTAAAGGACTGGTTTAAAAATTTTTAAACTTCTCAATTATAATTTTTAATATCAATATCATTAATTATCATTAATATATAAATAAAATTTTATAGAAAAAGACCGAGGAATGAAATCTAATCAAGCTTATCTATTAAGAATTAAGAAATAGGCATAATGAATAATGTCGTCATATCAGCCAAGCAAATAACTGCATTAATACTAATTTTGTTGCTCGGCAATTCTTGCGATGTCATAATATTTGGCTTTACTTTCGTCTGTTTTGATGCCTGTTATCATTGAAATAAAAAGGATACATTCGGTTTCTAAGGCAATCGAATTAAGGCGAACATATGCGATATCGTATCGACCTTCATACCATTATAATGAATATCTGTCAAATGGGCATATTAATTATTTTATATCACTTGTTTTGAATTGAATTTTCACTGTCATATATTTTTATAAGGAGCACAATTCTTATCGCATTATTCGAGTAATTGTCGGTTATTGGTGTGGATACCGCAACTAATTGTAACAGGACACTATGATTGATTATGGTGTGGACAATGATTGATTTTCTTCTATAGCTTCAGACATTAACGCTCTATTTGATTATTTCGTGACAGTTATTGCTACTCGAATTTTCTATTTTTATTTTTCTGAAATTTTAACCGTTCGTCGATCAATAATTTTTAAAAAAACTGCAAAGTTATTGAACTTAAATTTATAAATCTATTGCTATTCAGTTACTGTATTTTTTATGAATATTTTTCGTGATTCCGGGTGTCAACGGAAGAACATTAGGGGGAAAAATATTAGGGAATATGTCCTCTCTGTTCCTCTATCCCCTAATATTTATGGGTGAGAAATTGTCCACGAATATATTTTTATTTCATACCATACCACAAAAATTAGGAGTGTAAATGAGTACTGTACACAATACATAACAGGTACACATTATTTTCATATCCGCTTAAAACCCTGGCCCGACTGACCCTCTATGGTCGATGCTAATGGTCAAATACAGTAAAACCTGGTTCTAACGGACAAAATTTCCGGTCCGTACGTCATGTATGAAAATTATCACCTCGTTAATTTTAAAATGCTTTTATATGAAAATAAATTATATTACGGATTCTCGGCTTTAACGAACATCCCTCGCCCGAATTAGTCCGTTAAATCGAGGTTTTACTGTAATTAGATAATAGAAGAAACAATACTTACAAACAATTAATCTTTCTTTCTTTAATTATTTTATATTTTTCTTTTGCTTTACCGAACATTTTCATTATGGAAAAATGTAAAAAATATAAAAAATTAAGTCAAAAAATATCTTAAAAATGGATCTTAAATAGTAATTCAGAATGATATTTTATAATAAAGTTACGAAAAAGACAAATTTGAATAAATGGAAGTTTTAAATCTTACAGAAGAAAAATTAATAGAAGCTCGAAGACGATGTTGTTCTCCAGATAATCCGAATACATTCTGCACTCAAGATAAGTGCTATTTCTTACTGAGTAGAGAGAAATCATGGTCAGCTGCAAGAACCGCTTGCCGAAGATTTTATGAAGATCTTCCCGATCTGGTAGACAGTGTAAGCTTTAGCAGTCAAGAGGAATTGGAAACGGTATTAGAATCAATAAACTTCACAAAGTCGAAAGGTAATTAGGTTAACCTATCATTTACTTTTACCATGTTTAAGATTGATTCAGTTTTAAATCTTAATTTCAGTATGGACTAATGGAATCTGTTGTGGAGAGAACGATCTGGAACATAGATGGATAAATGGTGATCAGTTTAAGTTGGAAACAGATAATGCTGTCACAGATGAGTTTTGCAGTTACTTGACACTGAATATTAAGGATAAATTATTTTTACATGAAAATGAAACAAATAAATACCAAGTTTTGTGCTTACTCAAAATTCCTAAGGAAAAAGAAAATACGTCAATGTAAGTGTTTAATTTTTATTGAATATTTAAAATGTGTTAAAGTACTATAAGTGACAAAATAATTGTAACATAAGGGGCCTTCCATAAATTACGTAAAGCAGATATATAGGTATCTTATTAATGAGCATACACTATACAGGTAATCGTTACAATCCATTACAAGGCATTTACAAAAATGTTACGTAATGTAGGATCTCGACACTCGGGTAACAGATGATTCCTTTCTGTTTCTGAAGTGTTGCGTAGAGAATTGTACCGTTTTTGCCACTGTTATACATGTAATTAATTAAATAATGTAACGTTCGTCATCTCGTGCTGTGCATTATTCCTTAGTACAATTAAAGGGGATCAAGGATATCCGTTACATAATTTGGGGGTTAAGTATAAAAATAGCATTAGGAAACTTATGAACGATCCATAATTTTCCAAATATAATTAAAATCAGAATTTCGTGTTACTCTTTAATAATTTCTATGAAAAGATTGAATTCATATTAAATAAAAATAAATTGCATTGTTTTTATAGTAGATAATTTAATCAATTGACTAGGACAAATCCTACTTCTGGAAAAACGTAGTGTAACTATCCTACAATGTGTTTTATAATTTAGGAAATAAATACATTTTTTAATGTAAAAGAATTACTTCTTTCTTTTAAAACTATTTCATTAATTTATAACAAAATATTATATTATATTTTTTAATCATTTGAAATTGATAAGATAACTATAAACTCGTGTTATCACATACCGCAACAAGTAACACTCGATATTTTATGAAGTTAAATGACCTTATTTTCGCATTTGTGAAGCACTTCCTACTTCAATATATTAGCACAAAACGAAAAGTAGTCTAGACAAGAAACGAGAAAGCATCTCCAATTTTCTTCGAATAATTGAAAATATATTATGAATATATTTTATGTTTATGCACTTACAGAAGTAGCCCATTTTTAGACTCAAATATTTTAACTCACAGTCGTAGTGTTAAATAAAACTTTGGACCAAACATTTCATATCAAATACAATGAAAATGAAACCTCTAAACGTGATAAAAGTTTAAAAACTATTCAATGGGGTCGGAAATTACTTTAATTGCAAAATATATAAAATACGAGAAAAAACTCCCAGCCTCTTCTGACATCAGAAATGATCAAACATTCAAAGAACACTTAAATCAAGAAAGGATTATTCTAATTCTTACACTCCATCGTACAATTATAAGTTACCTTTCAAATGCACTTCGCCAAAGTGAAGATGCTTTGGTCTCCTCAATGACAATTCAATTGTATTATCACCGAGGAGGCATCGTCGCAGACCGAAGCAAAGCATTTTTCCTTTCCTTTGTACAGTACAGTATATCTAAGAAATGTTCTTAAATATAATTGATTGTTGAAATAATCGATTAATCTATAGAATAAATTGCAAGAAAAAAATAACGTCTCATACAATAAAATATCTATACTTTTTATACTGTATTTACGATATTTCATTATGCTATATTGTTTATCATGATTAATATATTTTTAAATTTCGAACGTTCAGCCATTTCTAAGTTAATATCATATAAAATTTGGAATAATAGAATGATTTTAGAGTAGAATATGATTTTTCTTTGCTTTAGATAAATTTTTCTGGGTATTGGCTTTATATTTATGGATAATTATTCTTTCTATTCTATTTTATGGATAACCCGAATAATTCTGTATTCCTCGAGTTTATTTCACTATATTCTTTTTAAAAATAAAAAATTAATGTTTTTTAGATTGAGGTGAGGATAATGGGGTGTGGCCACCATCGGACTTAGAGGATCAAACTTCTATCTTGATAAGAAGTGAATGAAATTTGAGTTGCAAGATTTGATATGATACAGAGCAAGTTAAACAAAAGCGTTGAATAATAAAAGAAATTGTGACTTAATATAAAAATAATTTTTTGTTTTGTTCTTTCCGCCCTGTAGTAGATACTATGAGGGCTATTTAATCATCAGGTCCCCAATGGGGGCTGTTCGGTGAGGGACGAGACCCGACATATCCGGGATAGTTCACCCAAATAATTACTGGGGTTTTTCAACCGCCCGCATTCGATTTTAAGTGAAAAACACGTAAAATTATTGAATATACACCATATAATAAGAACTAAACTGATAACTATATATAGGCCTATATATTAAATTGAAATTATATTTATAATATTTAGGAAACGTTTACTAAATTATAGGTTAAAAAAATTGTGTTTTTTTACCTATACGTGAAATACATGTTTTTTCTTAGCCTATGCTCTTTACTGTTAGAAGTTTTTCAATAAGTAAATATAAATTTTTTTCATGTAAAAGTTCTGCAATAAAGTTAAATTTACTACGTGATTCTGTAAAAAATTCAAAATTTCAAAATTATTTAATGTTTTATAAAATTTGGTAGTCTTTAAATAATTCTAGTTTTGTTATTTAATAAAACTACTTCATATTTTACAAGAATGTGTTATATTCATACATATTTATGTATTTTATATGAACATCTTGGATAATTTTGTTTAAAAAAAAAAAGACAAAATCAAAAATTTATTATATTCATCAAGTCACGAATTTTTTATTACAGATATTTTTTGTGGAATTTAACAAAATTATTTTCAATAAAACATAAATTAATCTTTTTTTCATTTTCATAATGATAAAATCATAAATATATAATTCTATAATATTTACCATAAATAGAAGTGATTAATATTATTCAAATTATTCCTTAAATACTTAAATAGCCTTACTTTGATATGTTTAACGCTAATTAAATTAGTTCCTAAGAAGTTAGGGATGTACTTATGATATATATAAGGCTCAAAATATATTTACAGTAGAACCTCGATTATCCGGACTAATTGGGAATGAAAGTAGTCCGGATAATCGAGGTTCTACTGTATTTATTTATTCCATTATTTAAACGAATACTAATTAAACATTTAATTTGTATTGATAATGAAAATTCAATTGATTTAACTGTAACTATTTGGTTTTAATTCCTTATTGTGAAATGTTTCTCGTGAAGTAAGATGATAAGATTAATCGAATCGAAGGATATGAAATTGCTCTCTACAACTGTTAAATGCTATAATTGTTGATAAGCTCTATTAGAATTGATAAATTTCTCTTTATATACAAGTTACTATTTCGAAAACTCATTTTTTTTTTTTAATCTTTATAACTGCAAGGATTACTTTCATAAATAACTTCTATTCTTATATTTATTTATAACCGAAAAGTTTTAACTATAACAAGTAATAAAATGACTTATAAATCTGAGAGTAAATAAATCTTTCCAGAAGATATACAATAAAAATGTTACTTGCTGAATTGTCCGAAGTTTACACGATGATGGGAAAGAGCATTATCTCTATATTAAATTATCCATTTCTTGGTATAGATATGAATATTTTACTTTATTGTTTCGTTGTGTCATCAGTAAATAATATCACTGAAGTTAATTAAAATTTCTTTGCGACTGTAATATATTATGATATATTTCATACTGATATTATTATATAATGGTGTAAATTTTAAGGATTAAATACAGGCCATAAAGGTGTTTTACATAGACTAAACATGTTATAGACTTAATGTATTTGTGATTCTCATGAACATTTCGTAATGTACTGTACGTTTATATCTTCTAAAATTATATAAAAAATCAAAATTCATTAATTAATATCGTTAAAATTTTAATTATTGATGCATTCAATTAAAACATCTATTTTTTTTAATCAAAAATTTCTCACAGTAATGAAACTTTAAAGTAGCTTTGACTATTCGTTATTGAAACCGATAATGCTAATGTGAAATTTCTAGTATTGTGAATACAGCGTAATAAAAAAAAAATAATTATCAGATAATATCGATGATAAATAAATTTCCATCAGCTGATTAATATAATGTCATGTGGTTGTGGATGCCCAATTTAAATAAGTGGATAAGTGATTAAAATAGGATTTTCTTATTACAGAAAACGTTGTTCACTTATCGCTGAGGAAATCAACGCCATATTCTTCATATATATGTATATGAAAGGTGTCAGTTTACCATAGATTGCACTGTTATTACGTGTGATAAACGAAAACATAAATTCACTCCTGTATAAATTTGATTTTGTAAATCTGCTTACTGCATTAGAGTGAGAAGATTTACGAAATCAATTTCTGTTCGTTCTGTAATTTCTTTTTATATTAAATTTTTCTACAAATGGCACCCTTAAATGATTATATGAAAGATAACGAAATTGAAACATTTTTTACTAGTGAAACTACGAGCGAAGTATCTAAAACACCGGATGTTACATCGTCAAGTATGACAAAAAATACAAAATCAATAACTTCTTATCATCTAACGTCACCAACAATAACAGAAGAAGTAAAACCGACACCAGAAGAAATGCTTTACTGTGAAGGAAAAACATTTCAAGGTATTGAATGGCCGAGAACTGGCGCTGGCAAATGTGTTACCATGAATTGTCCGAAAGAAACAGTTGGTGAGTAAAAAGTTAACATATTTTAACAAAAACGTCAGTTTACGAGGCTTCAATTTAAAGATTTCATCTAATTGCAGCAATATATAATATTATATAGGAACGTGTAGATAAATTTACACAGCTAAATATAACAATTAATAATTATAAAAATATATATTTAATAAAATAAATTCGTTTCAATAAAAGTTCTAAATAAAAATAGAATTTTTATTCAGGAAAAGCTTTTTGGTATTGCGATGAATTCGGACATTGGAAGACGGAACGACCGAATTTGAATGGTTGCATTAGTCCTTGGATTGATCAAATTAATCAAGAGGTATACGTGTTTATTTTTATTATTTAATTTTCTATGAAAATATATTTTCAACCATTTATTAATATTTTTATTATTTGTTTAAAGTCTATATATTTTATCGTTTTTAAATCATCATCTTACAATTTGAAAATTAAAAGATTATTGGCCTAGCCTATACTTTCGTTTTGTTTATTATATTTGTTAAAACTTTATAAACTAAAATTGAAAATAAAAGTAAAGTGAAAAGAATAAAATAGAATTTTACAAACCAAATATGAAAATAGAAAGGAAGCTTCAGTTCAAAAGGAATCTTTTATTCAATCGTTAACATCAGTGAGCAAATGGGCTCTTTCAATGCCATTTTATTTTTTCGTTTAACGTTTCCTTATTCCTTTCACGTTTTTAACTACAAAAGCATCTAAAGACAAAATTATTTTCTATCTTACTATACCATATATTCCATATAATTAAAGCCATAATTATAGAAATAAATGATTGCAAATATGAAATTATATATACAATAGCTATATAGATTGCAATAGCTTTATTATATATATATATGCTGTATAGATGTGTTATGCAATTAAGAGAAAGCTTAATTTTTATGCACCTCTATTTCCAAATAACACACATAAAGTGTATGCTATTTGAAAACGCTTATTTCTGTTTAGAAAAATTAATGCGAATCCTTGTCCAAATAATAAACCGAACTTCGGTAACTGATGTTTATGACATTTATATTCTTTATGTCTTCCGTTTCACTTCATAACTTGGACAGACATCCTAAATTTTCTCTCTCTCTGCTCTCTTGTCGGTATTAAAATAAAATATCGAGAGAAATTATTTTAAAAATCGATATTCTCTACTTATAAATTTAAAATATTTTTCTACTTTTTAATATATATCATCTCGAATAGTCCAAAAATAATAAATTTAAGTTAAAAAAATCGCAGTCGATAATGATAAATGAGTTTCTTGATATTGCACTACAAGATATAGTCGACAGAGACATAATTCCCCTATCTTACGCTTGTTTCTTATAATTTAGATTAATCTTACAAAGTTTTGTTTTGTCTTGCATATCAATGAAGACAATACGGGAGCAGATGTTTCAATTTTGATAAGAATATATCCCTTATAAAATATAGAAGAAATATATTACCGTGAGAGAAATTGTGTTCCGTATCTCACGCAATATCTTACATAAGTAAAATCGTAGAAATCTTTTCATTTTTGCAAGAAAGATTCCATAGATCGATGACAATATTAGTGTATAGTACAAGCCCATTTAAACACACAGACTAAAAATCTTTTAATACATTTAATATTACAGATAAACCAAGGCAAAGATCCAACTCAAATAGCAGAGAAGTTATCAGACTTATCTAAACAAGAATTAAAATTAGGTGATTTGAATGGCGTGATGGAAATAATTAAAAATTTACTAACGCATTTCGAAGCAAACAACAGCAGTTTACAGTTCGAGTCTTACAGCGTTGTTACATTTAGTAAAGCTATAGTTAAAACAGGAAGTAACTTATTAGACAATAAACAAAAATCTGGCTGGAAAAGTTTACCAGAAGTAAGTTAAAAAAAAACTATTTAATCGATAATTAATATTTTTTATTAATAATTTCGAATTGTAATTAGGTAAAACGAGTAGAAACTGCTCATAATTTTATGCAAAAAATGGAGAAAATTGGAAGAATGATTGCCTGTGGATCCATTTTGGATACTGAAGAAAGTATTGTGGAAGAAAATTTAGGTTAGTTCCCTTGAAATCACTTATCAAAGTATTTTCCAGTTTAGTTTTTTTTCTATCCGACAGAGGGGAGCACTTATCACTTAAGAGTATTTTTTTACGTCATAGTATGTAATATATGATTTACTACTACACAAAAATACTGAAAAGACTTTTCATATTTTATGTAATAAAATCAACAAAAATTATTTTTAAATATTAAATAGCCACTATTTTATATCACTGTATTTATGTATTATAATATACAATTTTGATTAGAAAATGCATATAAATTATATTTAGTTTGTTTGTCAATTTTATGTTTTGATGACTGAATTATTAGCATCAATTCTGCGAAATATCTTCATATTTTTTCGGAATTTCTGTCGCTAACAATTCATCCAGATATTAGTTTCGTGAAGCCAAGACTTTATTTAAAACTTTAAACTTATTTATATATATTTTTAACAATTATTAATTATACATTTAACTATTTTCAGCTTTACAGAACTTTTTTCTGGAAGAAGACACTCAAATAATATTTCCTCGTTCGCGTGATCTTATGAATACATCGACCAGCATTTATTTGCCAAAGAACTTGACACATTACAAATTACCTACTTGCACTTCATTTCGAACTGGATTTGGCATTATTTATAAGAATATCGCACCTTATCTGTCAGAAGATCAAGAAAAATGGGAGTGAGTCGAGCAATTTTTATTCATTTGTAATTTCAATAATTCGAATAGAAAAACATCATAAATATACTTAAACCTTTTGTATTATTATTATTTTAATTTATTATTTTCTATAAAAATAATAAAAATGAATATATCTATTGTGTAAAATATAAATTATTAATGAATGGCCTTGTGTTAAAAACAATTAAAAAGAATAAATTAAGAAAAATTTAAACAATATGCAGTAAGGTAAAGTAATTTTGCAACTTGGCATTGTCGATTGCAATTTCGCTATTATTTTCTACAGTAGTAGATATTTGGATCATCCATTGTTTCCAGATTTTTATTGTAACCTTAGCATTGTAAGTCATAATTATAGAACTTTGGCATAATCTTCTAGTTTTTGACTTATATGTGTCTTCAATAACATTAAAATTCTTGCCGCATCAGTAAATTTTTATCATCTGCCGAAATTTTATTTCTCCATTGTTTCTTTATGGAAGATCTATCATCATCTGTTGGACTGACAGATTTTTCTAGCCTGCAATCTATATATATATATATACATTTTATCAAATTTATTATATGGCATATCATATATTTTAGGCTATCCACCAATACAACTATGAAACTGCAAATTTTCTTATTATAGATATTTAAAACATTTATAAATCTGCTTTAATAAAGGATATATTATAGCTTCAGCATCGCACGTTACTCCTTTCAATTCACCCACTTCATTGTTAGACTTCTTAAAACACATAAAAACCTGGTTAGATTCTCTCATCATTTATAATAATAATATATTTAATATCATTGATTACATCAATGCATCTGCTATCATCACTTCAAGAATAATATTTTTTGCAGCATTCATATTTAATGGAACTACCTGTAATTATTTCATTAATGGCTAGTTGCATCGATAGAATTTTTTCCGTACGTCTCCATAACACAATCGGTATTTAATATATTATACTAAACTATTTTATCTATAGAATTATCAGTTTTTTAATATAATTTCTTGTCGTACTAAATGATACAAACGTCAATAACATCTATAATTTACGGATGCAATCCGAGTTTAAAAAACAACGTTAATTATTTCCGTTTGGCGCATAATTTAAGTGCTTTTTATTGTTTTTTTCAGAATTAATTCGAAAACAATTGGCTTCAATTTTGGAGATAGCGCTACTTCCATCAATCTACCGGAAGGAATGCGCGTAGAGATCACTCTCGAGCATCTATATCCTGGAAATTTTAATACTACTTGTGTATTTTGGAATATCGAAACGTGAGTAAATTTAATCTTCTTTAAAGGTTTTTTTTTCACTATCAATTGAACGTATAAACTAGCGCAAAAAATTGAGGAGGTAAATATGACATTGAGAAATCTATCATCTGTAAATTTGATATCTTTTCGTGGCAATGGACCATTTATTTATAAATCAGTCAATCTGATGAATCATCATTTAATCATCATTTACTACTAACCTTATTTTTTTCATTGCTAATGTTGCATGAAAATAAAAATAGGTTAAACTTGTTTCGTCTACTTTATTCTTCTTGTTTTTTTCTTATCATCAAATGGTTGAGATTCTAAAAAGAAGAAGAGGTAAAAAAAAACACTATAACAACAACAACAACAACAATAACAAAGTTGCTCAACTCGTCGACACATTTCATCTCGCGAAGATAGATTAGATACGTTTAAGAAAACGTTTACACTTTTAAAGATTGCCAAATGTTAATTTCTTCATGTATCGAACGACGTCATAGCTCTGTAATCTAAATAATGATATCATTTCTCAGGCGATTTATTAAATAATTTGATAAATTTCCTAGTGTGTTATTTTTAAAATGGATTCGTTTATCGCATCTAATCACACGTGCAATTTATTTGAAGGTTAAGCAAATCTAAAGTAGGAAAATGAAGTAGAAATACCACGAATTACCCAATAGGCGGCTAGGGTCTTGTAATCTCTAGAAGGCCTCAAAAATTACATAGTAAAAAGATAATATGCCTGTAAAAATTTAATAAACGTTTAAAAAGTGTATATTTCGCACCCAGTGATATAACTCATAAATTGATTGTATTGTCTTTTTAATGTAAACACTTACATAAAGGGCCTTATAACGAAATTACTCCTAGAGCCTCGAAGAAACTTAATCCGCTACTGCCACAAAGTATACATAAAAGCGTAATTTAGAATTTTATTAGTATAAACATTAAATATTAAATATTATATTCGTTAAAAATTGTGAAGAAAAATATTTTACTAAAACAAGTTAGGAACTAGACACGTCTAGCTCTATGCCAATGCTATTATTCCTGATCCCCTTTTAAAAGGGGGCTCAAAGTGGGTCCTTTAACCTAGAAAGATTGGTCGTCTATCATTGACAAAAGTTATTTTTTATTCCATATGCTACCGGGGAACCTATTGATGGACATATGTTCTTTTCTACGTGCAGTTAGGGGTAGATTGCACCCCACAAGGATCAAATCTCTTATTTAAAAAAAAAGAAAGGAGAGAAAAAATAGAATAAAGCATTTTTTATGTTCAGCGTAAATCATATCCTGTATTAATACTATAGCCTAGTTGAAAAAAACATGTTTTATTTTTTTAAATATTCATTGAATATAATCGTAAAACAAATACAGAGTATGATAAAATAGGATGATTGTTGAACAGAGTTACAAATTACTCAGGTAACTTATAAATAAAATCATGGCAAATGCGATTTGTCATCATCTCTATGAAAACATTTCAGTTTATATTAGAAAAAAAAAATATCCGAAGAAAGTAAATTCTGAAAGAGCAACTATTCGTTCATTAATTATAATATATAATCTAAACATTTTCTATTATTAAATCGTAAAGTTTGTTTCCTGTTTGACCACTTCTTTTGTTCCATTTAAGAAGTAAATATAGACAAAAGCTCTCTTTATTCTTATCGTACATTTGTACAAGTCATTGTACCTAGAATTTTGCGCAGTAACGTTACTTTCTTATCATTAGAAAACTTCTTTCTTAAACTTGAAAGGAGATATTCTTTTAAATTCTCGAATTCGTATAATGAAAATTTGAAAAGATGGCAAATACCAAACATGTGAATCATCTAGAAACTATTCGTTTTGTAGATAACACTTAATCAAGAAGTTTACTCGAGTAAAAACGAAGGAATTCTGAAAGTTCATCGCTGGTTACATCTTGCTACTTGATGTAATTTTAAACAACTTCGTCATATAAATTACAAAATGTTAATATTAAGAAATAACTAAATTTTCTTCATTTCAATAACGAAATTCTCCATTAAAAAAAATACGTAAGGCAATGCAAATGATGATAAATCTTTTTTTATTAGTTGCAAATCGTAGTTAAGTCTCTCTTGATTGATAATCACCTCATTAAGAATATCGTTAAATCGGATTAAATAGCGATTAAGCATTAAAAAATAATATTGTAAATAGCCTTAATTAGCAATTTCTAATCAAAATTCTACCGAAAGAACTTGATTACATTACAAAGTGCATGTTATAGGCTAATGTAATCAAGTTCTTATATCCAATCTACAGTTTATGAATAATAGATTGAACACAGTAAAAAAGTAGTTGTTTATCATAAGATTTTTAATGGCTGATGAAAACACTATATAATTTGAAGCTTTATTATTAAATAAATAATTGAGAGACAATTTCATTTTTAAAAAAATCAACAACTATTAGTAGTTATTGAAAGAGCTTTTATTCCTTACTACTCTTAAAGTAAAGAAGCCGTAAACAGCTACTTCTTCTATAATACAGCTCTTAACTGAAACTTACAATAAGTTATAAACATCTTCATAGTGTCAGCAAATTATTTAACACGTATTTAAAAAAAACTGTAAAAGACAATTATAAATTGGTAAAAACGTCTTTAATTAGCAATATATTTAAATTTTTTAAATATATTCAGCACGTAGAAGATACTTATTTTAAATTTTACTTTCTAATAACAGCAACGGGAGCAGTTAGGAAGATGGATTTTACAACAGTTTTAAATAAAACAAATGGATTTTCCACATATCTTTCCCTAGCAAAAACCTTCTACTTTCGGTATTATATATTCCACCCATATCTATTCATCACTTTGTTTCCTTTCTTGACCTCAATAATGATCTGCCGCATTCCTTTTTTTAATGCCTATTTATAGCTCCTTTTTTTATATTTATTTATTAAACTATTATTTCTCATAGTTTATTTATTTTTATATGTCTTGTCACATAAATTACTTACGCCAAGGTTACTTTGATTAACGTTCTCGATATACATTAAATATATCCTCACTCACATAATGCACAGTATGTCATTATACAGATTTCCCACACTTAGCTTGGCCATAATGTCCACATAAATTAGGATGTAGAAGCTTTATAATCTATTCAACAATAAAAAAAACTGGATTCGTTAAGTCTAACGCTACAGATATTTTGTTTTCGCGCATCATACTAAAGCAACACCTGCACTGAATATTTGTTATGTATGCATCATTGTACAATAGAACGACTCCCACAGAGATAGACATAGGTACACGTTTTAAACTGTTAAATTATTTATATAAATGAATCAAACTTTCTTTTGTATATGCAAATAATACACTAAAAAAATAATAATAATAAAGCTTATAAAAATATTCTTTAAAATGCAGGCCACAATTGTTGCTTATATCATACCACTTCTTAGGGAAAGGCTGAACTTGATTATACACTTTAATATCTCTTACGGAGTACGATGAGTTTCAAACTGGTTTTTCATCATTTTTAAAAGAGACAGCCCATTTCTAGATATTTTCAAGAATAACAATGACTTTACAATTAAAAAAAAAGGTTAAAATATGCAAATAAATTATATTTCTTTTTAAATATAATACACCTCGATTATAATTCTTATTGAAGAGAAAATTGTATTGAAACTATTATTTAAAATGGTTAAATTAATGTGAACAATACCAAAATTAACTAACTTAAGCAATTCCTATCTGCATAAAAGTATTCGAGAATTCATACGTTTAGATAATTAAGACAAATTTCCCAGAAAGATTAATGGCTATTGTTACTTAGTATAATTGTTGCATGCTGTGATTTTTTTTTCTACACAAAGGCAAATTATTATGCATTATCAAAGTCATGATTTATTTAAATTATTATCTTAATTTAAATTTGCGCCATTTAATAATAAACAATAATTTAAAATTCTATACTTTCGAATTATATATTACAATTACTTGTTTTTCCTGACTTCTTTACGCAGTATTATGCAATATACCAGTGTATTGTGAAAGTTTCACTTTTGTTTAAATTTTGAATACTCGTGCTTACGTTGTATTATTAAAATTTAGTCAAATATTATAGGATACTTCTTTAATTAACAAAAAATTATTGAGAATTTTAAATAAAATTTACATAAATGACCCAAAAAAATCATTAAAAAAGGTACAATTATTTACCTTTAACTTTCGAAGTTTTTAATTTGTGATGGGAAAATCTGATATTTCCAGGTCTAAGACCTGTTCAACGCAGCAGTATACCACAGTTTAAAGAAGTTTAACTGCCTTTAACAATTGTATATTTAAAAATAGGCCATTTCAATAACCATATTTGCATATAAATATTTAGACCTAAATAAATTTTATTAAGATGAATTACTTGGCAGTTTGGCACTTAAATTGTTGATGATGTGATAGTATTTAAACTTGATTATAAAATAACGGGTTTATATATTTCAATTAGGAAATGTAACAATTTCAAAGGCAATGAGTTACAAGTTAGGAAGCACATGCAACATCCTAAGGGATGTGTTATAAAAGCTAAAACATGCGATGGTTAATAGCTAAAATTTCGTTGTAACGTAAAAAAATGGGACTTATCAACTAAAATTAATTAATTTTTTAATAAATATTTTTTTATTTTTAATAAATTTTTAAATTTAGGCCACAAAAGTTACTAGCATGCGGGTTATTGTATGTGAATGACCCATTCTAAGTTATGTATGTTTGTTGTGTCAATAACTATTATTTTCAGTAACATCTATTCGTATGTGGATACAATTTTAAGTTTTCAGTTATCCATAAAAAATTACATATAAAAATGGTATCAATTACATATATTATTTCAGTTAGGCCTATATATTTAAATTGGTGTGAAGCTTCAGTTATTCACAGAGGGTGGTCTATAAGTCACTAACTGTGAACTGTGCTATGTAAAATTGTAGCACAGTTAACACTTTGCGTGTAACTTAAAAAGTTTTATAAATTTTTTACTTTTAAATTATAACTTTCCTTCGTTTTATATATATATATAAGCATTTGTAATGCATTTTAGTTTATGTTTTTAAAATATAATAGAAAAATACTTAGAAAAAATTTACTATTTAACAGGTAAAAGTGGTTCAAGAAAGCCTACTGAACTAGTTTTCAATAGTTGAATGTTACAAGTCAGTGCATTTATGGATATCTAAAGACTGTTTTTAGGGGGAAAAATTGAGTGACAAATATATTGTTAATTAGTATAATTAATCAAGGTGATTTAAAAAAATCATTAAAAATCTCGTTTGTTATGCTCTTTACAGAGAAAAAAAAATCTGATTCGGTCACGGATCAGTAACAGCCGAAAAGAAAACTTGGAAAGGTCTTGTCAAGAAACTTGTTGTCTTGTCAGAGTAGACTGTCTTTAAATATAAACCATTGAACCGTAAATATTTGTACATATAGTCTGAAAGCTAGTCATTTAAGCATTTGTTGTCTTTATAATGAATATAGTCGGGGGAGCAGGAGCAGGAGGCTACTTCCCTACCAAATTCGGGAAAAACAGTGGGAAAACTTTAAGAAATGCAAAAGCAACAACAATAACAAAAAATATGAGAGAAAAAGCAAACAGTTTAACAAATCTCAGTGATGATAAATTAATACTTTTGTTTTTATTTGTATAAATTTTGAGAAAACTGCCCCCCCTGTCCCCATTAACCGAAGTGTTCCCATACAATCATGGTAAAAATTTAAATATTTTCCTTGTAAATTACTTTGTTAACGAATAGACAGTCTTATATAAATCCATTATATTGTATATATATATTATTATAAGATGTTTTTGACTTTGTTGCATATCCTCAAATCCTCTGTATAATAGACGAACTCTAAATATTTAGGTTAGTTTAATTATGTTTGTAATAAAGTTAATTATTTATAAATTATAATCTTATTAATTATTACGAAAATACTCATAAATATATATTTTTTATCATAAGAATTAAATATTTAAATTTCGTTTACGTCATGAAAAATCATTCAAATATTTGGTGTTTATTTTTCTTTTAATTTTTATGAAAGTAATAATCTATTAATACTTTTTATTCGTTATTCTTGTTACTGAAAGTCATTTATTAGGAAAAACCTTTTATATTTAATCAAGCTGTATTAATTTTACACAAGGAAGCACTTTCTAAAGAATGAAAAAGGTCATTCTCACCGATGAAGAGTTAATTTATATAGATTAGGAAGATAACTTTGTCACGTTTAAAGTAGATTTTAACAGCTTAAATCTTCCAAGTTTCACGTTTTAATGACAGAAACTCGACAATCTGATTACTGTAACTATTCCAATTTAACTAGTTTTCCATTGCTTTATCACAAAGTTTTAGATAAACTTGTAGGCTACATTTAAATGTGCTTATACAAACGGGACCGAGCGATGAAATATTAGTTTAGATTACCGAATTGCCACGTTTTAAAGTGCCACATGTTAACTGGAGAAATAAACTATAATTTATGTTTAAAGACTAAACGGAAATGCCGGTCATACAATATGTCCATTCATGTTGTTATGGTGGATGGAGTAATGTTTCGCACCATTTATTTCCACTACATAAAAATGTTTTATAGTTCAACCCAGGTAAATTGCCATTAGAAACATCGTTAATAATGTTTTAAAAATTGCTTTGTCTCTCTTCCTAAAAGTTAGCAAAAAATTTATTTCAGAAAATAAAATGTGAAATCTACTACTAAAAAAATAAAAATACATCTGAGAATCACACAGAAAATTCTGAAACAAAAACAATGAAGTAAAGAAAAAAAAAACTTTCAGTTAATGCTGCATTATTACAATTCACCTTTAGCAATGTTAATAACCACAAATTACAAGAGGAGACGGAAACTAGACAACTAGACAGGATAATCACATCATTCTATCCTCCCTAACCAGAACAAAAACAAATTATCTTTAAAACATAACCGACGAGTTGTAGCTTATCTACATTATACACTTTCTCTCAATAATATGAAACAAGATCAGAAAAGCATTTTTTTTTTTTATTCCAAGAAAGTACAAAGTGTTCTGTCAGACTATAATCTAATCTTGTTTCCACCTAACCTGTTTTAACAATGGTAGCAACCCCTAAATTTCCCCACAGGAACTACACTCCAGGAGTGCATTTCCTGTAACTTCCATATGAAGGAATAAAGTAGACAGAGAAAAATAACTTGTGTACTTATATATATATATATATATATATATATATATACACGTTAATGTGTGATAATTATACCTTTATGAGTTTATGAGTTATTTATCTTTCAAGGAATGTTTTTTTTTTGTAACTTTTTAGGTTAAGATGGGATGGTACTAATTGCTCGATAATAAAATCAAATAAGACTCATACCAAATGCGGTTGCTCTCATTTAACTAACTTTGCAGTTTTGATGGACATTTCTGGAGTAAATTATTCTTTTATTTTATTATTATTATTATTATTATTTTATAAGCTTTTCTTAATCTATTGATTATTACTTTTTAAGAACATCGACAAAGACAACGCAGTCATGACTTACTTAACATACATATGCTGTTCTTTATCTATCATCTCGTTGATTATCACAATTTGCTGCCTTTTGGGATTCAGGTACGTGTTCTATAATTACTTTTTTTGATTAGAAAACATAACGAGTTACAAGTATTTGAATGCTTATGCCTCGGGGTACAAGTTCTACTTTCGATTCTTTCACTATTGAAACGGATTTAAGCATTTTGTATACGATTTAAGAAGCATAAAAATTGAACGTAACGAAGTCTGGAGCGTTTAGCTAGCTACTGAGCTTCTTACTCCTGTCCTCAAGACATTCGTGTCTAAGTAAAACGGTCACGAACTTTCGACGAAGTGGGTCATGACGTCACGTCTGAAAGGATTTGGCGTGGTCACGTTTAGGAGACGGTCTATCTCGTTTCTTTTATCTTAACTCGCATAATTCAAATAAATCTTGGCTGTTCGTTACGGTGAGAGCCCTGCGGAATATATTGAAAAAAAAGGGGAGAAAAGTTTAATGATTCCTGAGAACGGGAAAGAAACAAAATATCCTTGAAAATAAAATATAAATTGACATTAAAGTAAAGGAAAAGTAGAATGCGGGTTACAAATCAGAATATATTTTAATTTATAACAACGTCAATACTAAAATATAACCGAAAATAAAAATGGATGTACTTTAATCATTCGTGATTTAATGCATTTAAATAATACAATAAAAAATTAACATTCAAAACCATAAATTATATTTCCAAGGATTTATATATGTGGTTCTTTTATAAGAGATTTGGTGTTAAATATTTAGTAAATACAAGCTATTATATAACAAGGAAAATGTAAAATGGTTTCAGGAAAAAACAGATAAAAATAATTATCTGAAAGTAAAAGTTATGTAAAAATAAACAAAAGAAAACACTAAAAATATATTAATTAAAAAAAATTGGTTAAACCTGTCTAAATCTATTGTATGTTATACTTATTATATATATATATATATATATATATACAGTAATTTTTTTTATTCAAAACTATTATAACTTTATCTTCTGGCCAATTAAATGTCAAAACAAATGCATAATCTCTAGAATAGAAATAAATCCTAGGAATAAAATTAAAAAATATCCTTGCATGCAAAATTATATATAATTGAGGAAAGCTAAACAGAAAAATTACTATTAAATTTTTAAATATCTTAACCTTCAAACTCGTGTTTCTCAGGGCGGTATCAACACCATCAAAGGAAAGTAAAGAAAAAAATATTATTCTTTGTAATAGTGTGATAAATGTCGAAGAGATATCATATTGCTATTCACCCACTCATTCAGTAAAAAAATCATGAAGGTTACACACAAAAAACAACTAAGACTTTACATTAACCACACATAACATATGTTGTTTCATGGGTATCAAACATAGATTACTATGGTTAATGTAGCATAAAATTAACTACTCATTTTCTTAGAATTTTCTCACAATTCCATAATAATATTTTAATTTAATTTATTTTTTTAATTTCAGAGCCGTTCACAGTAGAAGAACCACCATAACCTGTAACTTGTGTTATTGTTTATTAATTGTAAATTTGATAGTAATATTTGGTTTAGAAAGAACAGAAGTAAGGGTAAGTACTTGAAAATAGATGCACTCGTGATTAAAAATATTATTTACACTTTAACGTGTGATTAATGATATATGCTATAGATCAGCCGTTCTCGAGTTACTTGGTGGGGTTCGAGTTAGAGAGAATAGATAAATAGCCGAAAAAATAGTATAAAAGACTTTTGTTGTCTTATTTATTAAGCAAATCTTCAGGAATAATGTGTAATTAATAATACCTGCTGTAATAAATTTCCTTTATAAATGTGGACTTTAAATTCAGATTTGAAATTGGGATTTTCTTGCAGATTCTAAGACAAAAATACATATATTTAACTATTATTAATAGTGAAAAAGTGATAAGTACAAATGATAATATAAATAAAAATTAATTCTCTATAATTTTACCATTTTACAAGTTTAAGATATAAGCACTATAGATGAATTTTCACTATATTTATAGATAAAAAGTGTAATATTAACTAATAACACTATCAAGAATAATAATAATAATAAATAGTTTTATGTCAGCAACAGACTTTATCAGGATATAGAAGTTTAGATTCTAAAAAAATTCCAGAAAACTAAACTGTCAAAGGTCCTTAAATGCTTGGCTAATTTATTGCAACAGTTTAAATTAATAGCTTTACAGGCGAAAAAAGTTTATAAACAAAAGTTTAACAAGATAAACTCATAACTTTTCCGGGAAGGCAGGTATTTATATCTACTGCTGAAACACTAACCATGTGCCACTTGCTTTTATAGGTGATATGTAGTATTATAGCTGGATTACTGCATTATGTTGCCACTGCTTCTTTTGTATGGATGCTGCTAGAAGGATATCATCTATACCAGATGGTGATTGTTGTCTTCCACAAGATAGATACCATTAAATTCAGATGGCTTTATTTATTTGGATATGGTATGTTCTTTGTATAATAAGAAAAATGATAGCATTAAAAAAAAATGTATGTATACATGTGTATATGTTTTCTGTAAGGTACTCCATTGCTGATTGTAATCTGTTCGGCTGCTATCAATCCAAACAGTTATGGAAGAGACAATTTGTACGTATATTTCATAAACTAAATGTGAAAATCAAGATAAATGATTAAAATTTACTACTTGCAGCTGCTGGATATCATATGAACAAGGGTTCATGTGGAGTTTCGCTGGGCCTGTAGCTGCTATTATATTGGTGAATAATTTACATTATATTAGCAACGATTTCTCGTATATCTAAATATTTAATCATATTTTATTATACTTTAGGCAAATACAGTTGTTTTAATGATGGCATTACGTTCGGCATCGAATGTGAAAATGAAGACGTATCAGACTAAAGTTAAAAATGTCTTGTAAGTATAGGCCTACTTGTTAGTTGAGTGTGAAGCTAGCTTGTGCTACTAACAATTTTTTTTTATCTTTTTAATTTAGAGGGTGGTTGAAAGGTTCTTTTTCTTTAATGTCCTTACTCGGAATTACTTGGGTGTTTGGATTTGTTTACGCCAGTGAAACAACACTCGACTTCGCTTATGTCTTTATCTTTTTTAATGGTTTACAGGTTAGTTCAAGTCTATTATATTTACTTATTTGTATCAATAGCTCCCGTACAATTCTAGGAAAAATGTACATGAAAACAAGGAACTTTTTCTCACTTCATTTGGGTTGGTAACTTGTATTCGATCAACTCCTTTCTACATAAATTCCGGTTAGTGTAAAATGGGGTCAGATTCACTAGCAATTTGATGAGTGTAACCTCCTTTTCTCGAAAAATGCAATACTTGTAGTTCAGTGTTACAACAGTTTTTATCACGTGGTGGATGGTGATATTTATTGCCTTCTTTGGTTTTGTATAAAGGATTAAATTTTATATAAAGGAATTAGGTCTTTGAAATCGATAACTTTCTATCAGATTTTAAATTATGAATTTATTTTATAATTAAAAATAGACTTGATATTATTATAATTTTATATTATATCTCCTTTATAATGCTACTAACTTAATAACATTCTAATATTTTTATATATGTCTAATAAAACTACAAAATGTTATTAATGTTGCGGAATTAGCATTGTTAGACGGGAAAAATATAGTAATGACAACTATCAATGAAAGCTGTTTCTTTTTGAGAATATTAATTACTATATTAACAATTCATTTATATACAAATTATTTTACAGGGTGTCTTCTTAATGATATTTCATGTCATATTAAACGAAAAAGTCCGCCAATGTTTCAGACACATCGTAGCAAGAAGGAAGGTTTCTCACCACATATTTATCAATGTAAGCAATGCATTCGTGTATTATTTTAAATTAATTTTATCTAAACAAGCTGAAATTTGAAATATTTACAGTCTCTTCGTACAACTACATCTCAAAATCCTCTCAATTCGCAGTCAATCCAACCCAGCAAAACATCGTATTTATCTTCTCCACGTCGCTCATCTGTTTCCCCAGTCACCACAACGTTCACAGCTCACATATAAAACTTTTAAAAAATATCTATATATATATATATATATATTTTATCATCATCACAGTCAATGTAATGGGGAACAAATAATAAGTCTTTTTCATAAATCAGTATAGCGTATTTATATACTGTTTAATCCTAATTGAATCCGATAAAAAGCAATATCACAATTTTATTTCGGCGTTCATAAAGCACTTTGCTCGAGGTTACTAGGCACAAGAGTAGCCATGGTATATAATTTTTCTTTGTCGCCTAAATCTACATTAGTTATGTGCTGGAAACAACATGGTTGAGATATGTCACATTTTCTAGGCAACTTAATCCTCTCTTGTTTTTTCTTGACGGCTTTTTTCTTCGGCATTGATAGCGAAATGTTCAAAGGATCTGATACTAATTGGTCCACTTGATCGTAGAACTCGACCGCAGCTGGAAGATTATCGAAACTGAAACCCGCCATTTTCCTGTGATCCGTAGATAAATACATTGTGTGGAAGGTAGTATCCTCTGACCTGTAATTGGACAGATTATCGATGATATCTCTCCATAATACAAAACCGGAACCCTTTTCGGCCAGAACTATCTGAACCATTCTTTTTGTCCTGGCACGCGTTTCACCTTTATCCAACAAAAGGACTGGTATTCCTGTCCTAGCCAACTGCCACTCGGTTCTCTTCTCACCACCATCCGCATTACAAAAATATAGATTAGCTAAACATTGGCACACGTAAACGTAGGTTTTGTGACTCCTAAAAAATACCTCCACTTGCACAATATCCTTCTCTGTTAATTCGCAATCTTCCTGTGACTCACCATCCTCGTGTCCCTGACAATCGCTTAATCTTCTTAACGCATCGTATTTCTGCACAATTTTTTCAATGGCAACTTTTTGTTCCACGATTGATGAAGTGGAATAAACAGTTTCGTCTGACTCACTGTTGGTTTCCATATTATATTTTATTTCTCACTTCTTTCCTACACCATCCAAGGAGACGTGGAAAGCCTGAAAAGATAAACAGAGAGTTTGTTAAAGATAATAATTGCGTAGGATGAGGTGGCTATGGGGTCAAGAATAGTCGTGTGACTGATTTCCTGTTACACGCGTTCAACCATTGTTCACTATATATGCGAACCGATAGTTCAATTCTTCTAAAACTAATTATGATTTTTAACGTTCCATTATTTCGTCACTTTTAAAAATCAATTATCATCCATTATATGCAATTATTTGTAAAATGAAAAATACAATTACGCTTAAAATTATATTTTATTCTCCTATTCACAAATAATTAAACCAATCTTTATAATTCGAATAGTATCATTAATTATTTATAAAATAATTTTGGTATTTCTCAACACAAAAGATCGTTACGGATAACCGAGAAAAAAAAGGTTATCTAAACTAAAATAACTAGATAATAACCGGATATTAGTGCGAGCGAACATTCAACTAGCTTTTGTTAAAGATTATTCTCCTTTCCAAATCTATTCATTTAATAAACAGGAATTATTCGTTACATTCGTGTGACTTGCATCACTCCTTTAAAAATAAAAATGCATTTAAAATGCTGTTTCAGCTTTGCAAAAGTCAACGAAAAATTTTAAATAGAAACAAGATATAAATTTCCCACACGGAAATGAATAAATATAACACTTCCTTCTATGAAGAACGACGCTCTTCGCATGATACACTTGACATACCCAGTTAAGAATATTGACTTCAATACTGGCTATACACACACAAAAGCCTACATACTCCACCCATCGGCTTCCCAATGGATAAAGTGTACCAAAAAAGGCAACACAAAAGAAAAACCTTATTAAATAAATTACTATAAGGTCATAAGATACTAGTATGGTCTAATCTAGGTTTTGGGTGCATTGATTCATTTAACCTTTTATAAAATTTACGTAATAATAATAAATGAATTTGTACGTTAATTAAGTAATGGAAAACGTACTAAAGAAAATTCCGAATCTTCAGATAACTTGAAGACTTTTCCTTGAACTTTTAATCTACCCAAATTCTATTTAACCTCTAGTCTGCTGACAAGCAATTATACTATTTATTTAGTGTGCCTCACTAAATAAACATAATTCGGTGTGCTTCAACGTAGATTAATTAGTTAACTCATTCAAAAATGTCTTGGTATAAACACTAGCCCCATAAAACGCATAAATCGTTCAGTTAAAAACTTATAGACCTTTACTACTTGGATCGTCTTTCCGGCTCATATTTATCCGATGAGTAATAAAAATACTTCTTTTTTAAAACACGATATTACATAATTTTGAAAATCGATACTAAAACTAAATAAACAACGCATACATTCCAGTGTAGATGTAAAACTTAATTTGAAATTAATCGTTTAATAATACATATACAGTACCTAGGAAGTGTCGAGTTGGTGGTTTAATCACGATGACACACTTATACGAGATTAGATATGAGATCAGAAATCATCGAAACTTTAGAGAAATCACACACAATCTGATTGCGATTTATAAATAATAAAGAAAAAGAAACTTAAACACATACATAAGACTTTATCAACGCAGTTAACTGAAGATACACAATTATTTTGTAGCTTTCAGAACGTGAAAATAAAAGAGTCACGAATCTGTGACTCAGGTTTTTTAAAAAAATATGGTACAGGTTGCGAACTTTCAAAACTGCAAGTTATTACAACATATGACGTATTAAACTTCAACACTCTATAGGAAAACTCACGTCTGAAATAAAATCTATATTTAGGTCTTTTATAAGACTATACGTATATGATACAGTGAAAATATATAATATCCCCTTGTTAATTTTTTCCATATATAGACCAAGTGGGTGTAATTCCCATAAAGGACGTCATTGAAAATGTCTGTTAAAACGATTTCGTCATGGAAATACGATCCGTTTTTATCAGTTTACTAAAAGATCGAGTGTACACGTTAACAGGACCTCGGTAAGGTATATTGGTGAATTACGAACCGAAGTTTAGTCGGTTTTGCCTACAAGAACATAACAAAGAAAGGGACGAGCGGAACATAACAATACAAAATCGTCTCGAGAAAAGAGCAATTAACAACCATTAATGCCATTCATTTTAAAGAATATAACGTAGGCCTACAGTTTAAAAACTAAATGAAGTCAGCCATCATTATCTATCTAAATAGCTTAATTGTCTATTGTCCGAGTGGAAAAGAAAGATAAAAAAATAGCTCCTCATAATAAATTTCCAAATGTAACAGAATGAAATAGCACGTTGGAATATTAAGAAAAAACTCTCGTAGCTATTTATGAATCACCATCAGCGAGTAAGTGGTTTTATACCTGACAAAACTTCCCACAGTCCCTGCTCGGTACTTCGCTAAAGGACAGAGGTCCATAACCTTTCACAACCATGAAAACTTGTTAAGGTCACAAGCTCGCACCTTATTATATATATATATATTCGTTAAAGTATGATTTCTAACTATTCGTTTTTAAAAGTATATTTACACTTATAATATTTTAAAGACTGAACGTTGATAAAAACAATAGCACTCACCTGAACAATAGTTTATATACAAGGCTCCTTTCCGGTTTGTTAAAGATAAGTTGATTTATATCGAAACATATTCGATTTATCGGTTGATTCGTTCACTTCACCGTTCCAAATAACTAGTGTTAATTTCCATATGCGCACCAAAGTGTCACCGCACAGCGCCAAACATTCAACTGTAGAAATCATGTAGAGGTACGATGACGTCATTCAACCATTACCCAATGACGAAGAGCGTCCCATGACGTATTCTTCTTAGAATTTTTTGGAAGTAACCTCCTAATAATGATAACAATATGGAAATAATCTTTAATACGTAGTAATACTTTAATAATAATCAAATATAAGAAGTGTGCATTTAATATGTAATGAGTCATTTTTCCTGTTGATTTTAAGAGATGATAACTATTATTTTTTGTGTTTTGTTTAGTAGATATTATAAACAGCGTATTGATTTACATTATAATATTTATTTAAAAAATACCGTAAATATGAGTTTATAGGAATTATTAAAACTAACAAGGATCTTCGTATTGCTTCAAAACTTTTCTATTTTGTTTATGAGTTTAAATAACACTGCGCCACCCAAATTTAACATATTAATACTTCACGTGGGCTATAATCAAATTTCTATGCTAAATTTATTAATATAATTCTGCATTAGAAATTAAATGTTACTGTTTTCATTGTAAATATTTAAAGTTAATTAAGGGAGGAAAAAATTTAATGTGCCATTTACTTTTAAGTCAATTCTATTACTTTGGTGATAGGAGATGTCAACTGGGGATCTGTACATTATTGCCTTCTAAAAATCGTTCAAACTTATTAATGGACTGCATAAATATGGAAATTGGGATGCATTAAACCTTATTTAGGTCAGGGTTGAAGGGTGAAAAGTCTTGCAGGTTACGTGTTAATGTACACATTGAAGATAGTTTAATATTCTGAAATATGCCATGCATTTTTAAAAATATAGCTGCAAGTAGAATAGGTGAAATGGCCCCTTACTAGGTGGGCAATTTTAGCTTCTCTGCTATGAAGCCAAGGGCAAAAATGCCCTGCCCAGTTCCCAACGTTACACAGACTACTCTCTTTTAAACAAGTTTTAAAAGATAGATTACACCGATTGTTCTCTTTTAGTTTTTGATATCAACTGTGTCCCTTCTACGTTGACCTGTACGATAACAAATGATGGCGTCAGGGTTCTATGTGATTTCATCCATGACTCATTGCCCAAGTGCAGACAAGATGAAACAATAGTAAAGAATAGATATTACACTGAAACAAGAATTATTAATATTAAATTATATGAACACACCAAAGGTATTATTAAAAATATTAAACTGTAAGGTATCGAATGATACAAGCGTTATTATTTTCTATTAAATTGATGAAATTTTTATTATTCTATGCACAGGAGTTGTTTTGTCAAAATAATGTAATATAGTGTACCTGTATTAAATTCCTTTAAAAATTTTATCACAGATATAACAACAATAACAATAGTAATTTTTAGTAGTGTATCCCTTGCTATATATATATATATATATATATATCAATTCATAAAATTCTAGTCTCAAAAAGAAATATAATTTAATATTTTTTATAGCATAATAACCTCATTTAAGATGTAGAGCATTTCTTAAAAGTTAAAAGCCATAAAAAGAATTGTGCGTGCAACACCTTCACGAAATTAAGAATTTTTTATTATACAATATTTTAAAATTATCAATTGTGTATTGCTATCATTTAATGTCTAGTACAGACTATGTTGTTCTGTATGATTCCATTTAACAAGTTGTCTCCTCTTAACCTTGGACTATAATTAATTCTCCGTTATCTTGCAACCACAGGTTCTTTACAATTCACTTTAGATGGCCATTATCCTTTTGTTCAAATAGGAATTTCCTTCATAATTTTTTACACGATAACTAAAGATGAAAAACTATCTGATTAGAAATAAAAAAAATAAGTGAAAAAATTAAATTATTTATCGTTATGTCAATCAAGCTGTATAATGGTTTTTACTCTTATTATTAACATTTTCCCCGTATCAGTCTATTTAAATGGTTGACAAAATAGTACACAATCGTCTTATCAACTATCTTAATAATTTTCAAACTATTAATTATATTCTAAAAGTAAGATCCTATTTATTGTTCGTCCTACTTCAAAACATGTACGAGTCAAAATAAAAACTGAATAATAGGAAAACTTGAAATAAAAACAGAACATCGACACCACACATCGATATAAAAGAACAAATTTTTATTGAGTTTATTGTCATTATTTTTAATTAAATAATTTGATATAGTCGAAATTTTAATTTATGCATTAATTATTGGAAATTATTTTAGATGAGAGATAAGATAACTCCGATAAAATTAGCCTAAAGTACTAGGATAGAACTTATAAGTACAATAACCCATACGGAGTCACGTTAAGTTCACCTTAAAATGTCTTAAAATAAAAATAACTGGACAGCTTCAAGACAAAAGTGGTAGGCGATAAAATACTACAGAAGAGATCTTGTTAAAAATATAAACACTTTTTAGCACTTTATAATCGCATTGTCAAAACTTTCCTCATTTGTTTACTTAAAAATCGAAATTTAAATTCTTCCTCTATGCTAAATAGAGTACTTACTTACTTCATTATGTGGAAATAATGTAATAAATAACAAGCAGGATATGTAAGTACGTTTTTTGACGGTGATAGAACTACTGTAAATGCACAATATAATTTACTGTTGTGGCAAAACTAAAATGATTAAATCTTGGGCTTAGCTGCATAAAACATTTACACAGCTGTATCCAAATAAGCAGACCGTAATCATAACTTATCATTTATGTATAGTCAAATATTGCTTGAAATTACATAAAAACTATTTTTGTACTATAATTTATAATCTGTTTAATATGTATACAAACAACTTAAAGTGAACATATGGTTATCTTTATACATGCTCCATATAATTTTTATTATTGTATTTTACGTGTTAGCTAACGTTCGTTTTTATTTCTTAACTAATGCAATTATCTTATTGTCTTGGTGAAAAACAAACTTATGATAATTTTGTTTACAATGGCAATAATGAATGTAAAATGTTTACTTACTTCACGGTATTTTCAAGATATATTTAACTTATTTTCTGCTATCTAATCTGTTTAATCCATTCTTATTTTAGTAAATATCACAATAAAAGGTCCCGTGTTTTTAAAATAATCTTTTATAAAATTTCTACTCAGAAGAAAAACATATAACATTAAATGACTAATCGTAATGGTTGCAAAATTTCAATATTATAATTTACATTATAATTCATCTTTATTACGGTATATGAGATAAGCAGCAATTAGTGGTTAGCTAAACAATTAACGGGGAAAACCTCACGTGTTTTCCCCGTTAATATCAACAGGTATATGTCAGATTATTCTATTTTTAGACAGAAAAAGTGACAGAAAACCTTTAATTTGAAGGATATTCTTATATTTTATGAATAATGGAGATCCTTCACACACTCTGAAGCTGGATACTTTTATCATAATGAAACTGACTTTCATAAACTGGATTTTTATTCATTTAAAACCTTAAACCTATAATTTTTACGTGTGTTTTTTAATGAATTTTATAAATATAAACTTATACACTTTTTAATATACATTCTGTACACAGAACGAGTTTATTTTCTGTACATTATATATATATTTTTTTCATTATTTGTCGCATAAATCAAAATTAACAATTGTAAATAAACAAATGTAATATATAATTGTAACACAGCTAGACAACATGGCGTCACACCGAAATAATGATCCCGCAGAAATATCTCTTCATATATAATCAAAATACAATACAAAATAAACAATACTATAATAAAACATTAATCATTTATGTTAAGAAATTAAAATTTATTAAAATACATTTACTTTTACGCGAGTTTTTAACATTGTGACGTGAAAAAAAGCAGTCAACTGAAAGGTTCTATTAAAATATTGTTAATTTAAACAGTTAACTAAAATTTCGACATTTCGATACTATTTTTAAATATAAATAAATTGAAATAGCCAAATACAAAGAGTTATTATTGCGTTTTAAATCTGAGAAAACTGCATTACGTCACGCGGTTACCATGCAACGTTAACGATTCCAAAGTTCGTGTACAAATATGGCGTCTTATCTAGCAAAATGTGAATAATTAGCATTTGACGTATGTTAAACTGTCATTATCAATACTTAAAAACAGGATTTGTATGATTACTTTCAACATCTGGTGTGATATAATAGACGCTACATGTGTATTCTTATCAAAATTTGTTTATTGTATTGTAATACAACACTCAATTATAACCGCGAGACAGTTTCGAATTTATCATCGTTAAAACTAACCTATTTTGGTATTTGTTCGTTTCAATACAGTTTTCTCGCCATAAAATAAAATAAACGGGAAGACATTTAACCAAATGGCAGTAAAATAATCACTTGTTTTATAATTAAAGGAAAAATATTAAAATGCCTCTTATAAACTACAGCTTAGTGTCTAATTTTGTTTAATTTTCTGGCCAAATTAAAGAGAATTAGGACCAGAATTGTGCCCTACGCTATAATATACGAGGCCCTTTCCTCTTTTTCTAAATGAAGCGTGAGACTAAGCTGTAGCCAGTTTAACTTATGTGCAAATCCGGCTCTGCAGAGAAGAAGAGGCTACGAAACGGTATGCAGTAGTTATAAATCTTAAGAATATGTGTCATTATCACCACAAAATGAGGTTACTCGATACAAGGAATAAGACAACCGAGTTATCAAATACGAATTTTAGTGATTGTTAATCAAATTATCACCGTAGGATATGTATAGACGAAGTAATATACATTTCTTTTGTTTCAGTTAATGATATAACTAATATGATTCATACCAACGAGTGAAAATCGTGACGTGAAGTTGCTTTAATGATAAAATCGCATTGGGGGAAAAAATGCGATTCGTAAAGATATTATTTGAGTGCATTTCGTAAAGCTTAACATGACATATTCATTGACACAATTTCTCCTTCGGAGTTACTTTTAAATCAATCTTATTAGAGTGCGAGTCTCTTTAAGAATTCTTAATTAGACAAGGAATCGATTCTGTCAAATCATTAAATTCAGGAAATTTGTTACAGGAGGAAAAAGTGAAATTTTGCCTGTACCTTTAAATAAACATTTAGAATTATCTGTAATTATAATTATGGCATTCTTAATATTTAATGTGGTTATATTATTTCTCTAATAGCTCTAATTAATTGTATTGTAAAATTTGCGATCATAATGGAATTAAAAGCGAATAAAAATATTTTTTATACTGGAAAACTGATTTTTCTACTCTTATTATTACTTTATTAATTGAAGTTTTGATTTTGAAATTGTTCGATGGGCTACAATGTGCTATTATTATTGGCAGGTATTGTTGATCGATTTTACATTTTGTTAGCGATATATAATTAAAATGAAAGACTAACACAATTTTAAAAAATTAAAACTCTGATGTAACTAGGACAGTTTTTAGAACTGCAAACATTGTTAATGAGTATTCTATCAAATTTTATGTCAGCAAATTTCCCACCCAATTAGTTTCTAGCCATATTCTATCATCCTGCATACGTTGTTTTCCTATTAAACTGAAACTGGCACATTTCCATTACTTATCAACTTCCTGATATGCTATCATTTATTAACCTTGAATCTGTTCGTTTGTTATTTCTTAATTTCATAAAAACCGCTTTCAATTTCTGTGTTATCGTCTTAAACAAGTTTCAAATCTTTTACAAGTTCCAAGTTCCTTTTTACTATTAAATAGCCTTGAATTAATTTATTTATAGTTAATATTCATTAAAAGCTGTTGCAATATTTATTCTAATGCAAACTATTTAGTTTGAATTATTCATTCCGAAAAAAAGAAAAAAAATAATAAACAAATAATTCATTATAAGTGAAGTGTTTTGTACATTATATATTTATACATCAAATCTTGTTACACATCCTGGTAGGATTTACGTAACAGATCAAAGACCTAAATTCACATTCATAACATCAATAAAAATTAAAAAAATAAAATGAAAAACTCTTCAGATTAATATAGACATAAATAATTACTTTTCAGCTTAAGAATACGAGCTATTATTATTTTAAGATGATTACATAACTATATAAGTCCTTCAGTGTATGACCTACATGTGGTTTCATTGGTCTAATTTTTTTCATTATATAACTTGACATGTTTATAGAAACAAGTGACAAGTACTCACCTTTTCCTTTTAACCCATACAATAAAAGAAAATTCAGTTTACGGTATGCTAAACAACTCTACTAATTAAACGAACATTAATATTTACGAATAAACCATGCAGTTCAATTATCTAACAATTGAAAACTAACTGTACCAGTTTGCATTGTTCTTCGTATATGAAACAATTCAATGAATGTCCTTGCTTGTAAGTTTAAAAAAACAAACAAAAAGATATATTTTCAATTCTTATATTAAAATCATTTTTTCTCGCAGAATAAATTTTTAAGGAAGAAAACACCTTACGTTCATGTAACATGGACCTGCTGATGTCAAGGTTAGCTTGTGCAATTTCCTGTGCTTTGGCTTCCATATAAACATATGAGTCAGAACACAAGCCGTGATTTAACATTACCTTGTATGGGACAATAGTTTCCTCATTAACAAAAATGAACTGGTCCGTATTATAATATAAATTATAATAACCATGGTGAAATTTCATTATTGAGGATGTACAGGATAATTACACCAAAATTACTTTCTACTGCCATTCCATCACAATTGGGCATTACAAAATTGTAAATTTCCTTATCAGATGACCCTACAGAATCATTTTTTTAAGATAGGAAATCTCGAGCTTGTTCATTACAATTGTCTGTGCTGCAATATGACATAAAAAAGGTTTATAAACAACAATTGCAAAATTTAAAAGAATACAAAATAAGTTTTACTTTTAGTCAGCAGATGGCGTCACTTAATTTTTGCATATAATTTAAATTTCTATGTATATTAGGCTATATATATATTGTATTCTGTTAATAATTCTAGAGCCGGAAAGTCAATTTTTTTATTTTTCACTGACGATTCATTAGACTAATTTACTAATTAGCAATGCACTAATGGTCTATTGATAATTAAAGGATTGTAGCTTTGGTTGTTTACTTCACTGAAAAGATTTAAATATATATATATATACACAACAAAAATTTACAATGCTCCATATACAGAAGTAATCTTGCCAAGGTTAATCCGTCCTGAGATAAAATGCAAAATAGACACCAACACATAGAATTTTATTATATTTTTCGGCTTGTGGTGTGTCAAAACGTCGAAAAATTCAAAAACAAACCACGGTTATAGACTATAACACAGGGAAAATCCTGTTATGTTCTATAATAATGAGGAAAGGTAAAAGAATTATGCATCTACTTTATAGTCTTTAGGACGTTTAGAAATAAATATTTAATGCGACAAGTAAATTCTAATTTTTTAACACTATTTTAATGCTACGAATTACGTTAATTGTATGAATTATAATTGAAAATGTATTTTATGAGATAAATTATTAATCAATTTTTGTTATATCAAAAATGATTTCAGATTTATTTTCGCTACGACGTTATGAAATATTTTGAATCGATGCTTTTAATCATACCGAGATGATCTAATTTGATTAAAAAGATTTATTTTTATTGCTGAGTCAAAAATATGAGTCATAATCAAAATTATTAAATAAAAACAGTCATACTATAATACATATTTTTTTTTAAATTTTCATTTTATATAAGTAGCATTATATAAATTTTTATATTATTTATAAAATATAAATAAAGTTTAGCTTTTTTTATATGGTATATATATTAAATATGATATACTTTATTATATAAAAATGATTATAAGTGTGGAGTAATACATAAAAATCACATAGATGTATGAATATTATTTTAAAATGATAAAAGTAACGAACAGTTTATTGTAGAAAATGTTACATAAATATTCCAAAATATTCATTACAGAATGTAGAAAAAATGTTCTAAATAATTGCTACTAGTAATAATATTAATAAAGTTTTATTTACAATGGTTATAATATAGAAAGATAGTTTTAGACAGTACTATTTTTAACAATTGTCATAATAATTTAAAATATCGTAAATTTCAGTTAGAACAGTTTAAAACGTCAAAAATAAATAATATTTAGTACTTGCTGATTTACAAATATATTGTAGAAAATAATAATAACCGAAAAAATATTGTTGGTTATTTAACTGTTATCATTTATATCAGGCCAATACTAAATGTAAAACGAATATCTTATTCATACATGAAAATTATATAAATCTTTTACAATTGAAATTCATTTGAGCAAAAGTATATGCAATTATATAATATAATCAAATATTAAACACGTTAAGGTTGATTGTAATCTCTTTGTTTATGCACGCGTTCTCCAGTAGACGGCATTACGTTTTTAACGCCATCTGCTGGAGATCGCTCGCATAACCAAAGTGATTTCTCTACTATATTAAATATTGTTTGTATATGCAGATTTTCACCGTTGCGTTTTATTTATATTCCACATATAAGAACATATTTAACGCACTGGCTAAGTTTTACTTTTTATAAATTAATAAAATTCAGTTAAAATTAAAATCGATTTACACGACAAAAGATTAATGTAAAATTTAATTACACTAGTAATTATTGTACAATAATTTTGTTACAAAAGAGTGGGTGTTATAACAATAAAACATTGAATATTTCGCAGTAAAATTTCAAAACAATAGAATAGAGTTAAAATAAAAAAATTATATATATAAAGTTTTGACTTTATTATATTTTAACTGTACAAATAAAAAAAAATAAACATAATAATGTATAATAATTGTCTCAGTTTAATTCTATAAAATTATTATTATTTTTTATTTAGAATTTGTTTTTTTAATGGAAAGGGTTGTTTTACGTCATCGGAAATAAGAGGCGTACATTAATGCAACCTACCGCGAAATATTTACCACGCAAAGTTGCATTATATTTTTTTCTGCTTTCTTCTAAAGGAAATATTTATTAAATATTGATAAAAGCTTTCCTAGAAGATTTTTTTGCTATTCTTTAGTATGAGTTTATGTCCAAATTCGTTATTTATTTTGCAATTGCAGAGTTATCCATCTTGTTCGTATTTTTTAATAAAGTTATAACGTAAATTAACTTAGATTGAAAACATAAATTAACACGATTGTCTTAAATTGTTTTTTATTTTTAAACCTGAAAACACTTCTTACGAAACTAAATAGAATTTACTGATTACTTTGCAAGCGTTAATATAAATTAATAAGAAATTACCGGTTGTATCGGCATTAATAAATTAATTAATGCCGATACAACAATATTACGCTTAAAACTTTCTCTATTAGTCTGTTTTAAGCATGTTTAATTAATATATTATTATATTTGTATTATAGAAATATTGTCGATGTATAGTGATAGTGATTTTCGATCAATAGTAATGAAATTTACATTAAATTCATCACTATTGTTCACTGTAACACTGCAGACACGGTCTTTTTAACAAGCCCAATATGGTTTCGGCCAGGCCTAAAATTGGGCTGCCGGGTGATGAGGGTCAAGGCCCGACATATCCGAACAGACTTCCGAAAGATTCCAAGAGTGTTTTTGACCTTTCTGGGTTCGATCTCTGTTCTCCGGAGAGGTAGGCTGTTACTTTTACCGCTTGACCATCCGGTAGACTTTTTTTTTTTTTTTTTTTAACTCTTTCCGCCCTGTGGGTACTAAGAGGGCTTCTTTTAGTAGGCTATTATGGATTCGGCCAGGCCCACAATGGGGCGACCGGATGGTGAGGGACGGGGCCCGACATATCCGAACGGACTACCCCCCGAAAAATTCCTGGGGATTTTTCGACCCGTTCGGATTCGATCCCGGGTCCCCCAGAGCGGTAGGCTACCACCTTGACCGCTCGGCCATTCGGCCATCCGGTAGACTTATAGAATGTATCAATAGATTAATTCTGATACAAAGAATACGTTTCTTTATTTCACGACAGTCACTCTCGCTCTGACTCGAGTATCGTTCCTTACTTTATCATTGGGTTGCACGTGCATAAAATATAAAAACATTTTTGTGAATTGTCATGGCGGCCGGTTAGGTTTGGTTTATTTTTTTATGGCAACACGACACGTGGGTGATGCCTTCCTGGAGGACTTTCTAAAGAAACTTGGCCCAATTTAGGTATTACAAACGTGAAGGAAACCCGAAAACTCCACATGGCCAGCCCGTTGGCGCGGCGCGAATCCGCAACCTCTCAAACTAAGAGTACCAGTGTTCAATAGTTTTATCCACTCAGTCACTGGTAGACGGCGGTAGTTTTAGAATTGGAATTATTGACGAATATTTACACATACCATTACTTATTTTCTCGACTGTTTTCTGACTAACTATATCGGTTATTCTAATACCGTTAACGCACGCAGACATACACAATTATGGAGGCAGCCATGTTTTTTCCATGAAGTTCACGAGCTTTAAAGACGACCTGTCTTGTAGCTGGACAAAACTTGCTTTCGTCTATATCACGTGGATACAGAAATGATCGAGTGATCGTCAAGAGAATAAGAAAACGCTTTCGTAAGAAAACGTAAAGAAACGTATTCAAATAATTTAGTAGTCCAAAAGTCGTACATTTAATAATTCACGAACACTAAAAGGTTCGTAGTGTTTATAGGGAAATCCGTTTACAACTATTCATTGGCTCTTTACTAGGATTTATAGGACATTACGTAATATTTATAGGGAAATCCGTTCACAAGTATATTAGTACATTGGCGATTTATTTAGGAGGGCGTTACATCGCGTTTGATTAAATCTTCTCGTTAGATGTGAATGAATTTGAAAATATTTTATTAATAATTCTCATACATAGATCTTCGAAAACATTATAACTTATTAATACTGTATGTAAATGATATCATGAGATTAATTTTGACGATACCTGTATATATACAGCTTATCAATGTTTCCTATCTTATACACGAATAAAATTGGTTCAAATGAGTTTTGAGACAATAATAAAAAATATTATTAGTAAGATTAATTTAGAATAATTTATTTAACTGTTTATATTATTGTAATGCAGAACATTTAATTTTTCAAAAATTTCATAATCACTGAGTAAATTTTCATTTTAGATAAAATGGTTTTAATTGAATTGCAGTAAATTGGATTCGCTTTCATTCATATATACTTAGTTATATACTGTATCTATTTGATATATTATTATAAATGAACCTTTTCTTCTATATGAAAATCAATGTTGGCAAAGGTTGTTTAATTCTGTAATATTTAATATATTGAACATATATTTAATATATTGAGAAAAATTTGAACAACTCAATGCACAATACGAACAGATTTTGTAAGTTTATTTTTAAATAATGGACCTTAAGATTTTCTCTGTGATAAGAATAACATCTTAAACTGCTTAATGTATTGTATCGATAATACGAGCTTGTAATTTGATAATGATAGCGGATTTATTTTTTTCCGTTTAGTAAAAAATCGTTCAAATGTAATATTATTTACATTGTATACGTAGCAGAGGGGTGCCTATTTTACCGAAGGATGACTCATTCCTTTTGAAATGATTGGGGATGTGAATAAAATAGACATTGCTATTGAAAAAATGCTGATCTTTTCAGAATTATATGACAATAGTTATATTGAACAGTGAGCATTCTAATCTGATTTTTATGAATTTCATTTTATCTTTCTGGTAATCGTTTTAAGAATTAAACGAGCGTCGTGCATCCGAAATCATTCCTTAAATCGGTGTTCTCTAACTTAAATGAGGTGAGTACGTATGACGTCACAAGTTACATGACAGAAGTACAATTAAAGTACCAGTTGACGCTTTAATGGATCCTTTTATACGCGTTTTAATTTTCGATTATGACGAAAGGAAAAAGTTTCGGGGACAATAAGTTTTAACTGTGCAGTGTTAGAAATATTAAATACAAAAATAACTTTGTTTACTTGGAATACTACTAGATAAGATTTTTATTTGAAACACGTGCTTTTTAATGTAATATAAATAAAAATTGGTTTTAAAGACAACATATAAATAAAAATTATTTACAAGTTTTAATCTCGTTTTTAGACATATATAATTAGTTTATTAAATTATCAAAAGGTTGACTTTATTAGTAAGAAAATAAAGTTTATTCATATTAGTAATAAAACACTGAGATTAATAGGATATGCAGATAAAGAATGAAAATTAATTTATTAAATAAACAATACTTTGTTTTCATGTATAATAGTTCCATATTTTATTATATTACATAAACACTAAAAATTGCAAATTTAAAAGACAAATACAGTAGAGTATTGTTTATCCGAAAACCGGTTAACCGAAAGCTTTCCAGTCGGACTGTGTCGTGCTGAATCGAACGTTTTTGATACCAGATTTACTTCTAAAGTATAATTTGTTTGTTTTTTATATTTTTAAATATATTTATTTTGTTTGTACAAAATAAAGAAATAATTTTTAACGATACAATAGCCTCGATTATTATTATAAAAATTTTCGTTAGGCTTAAAATCGACGAAAATTCAACACGAAGTGACACACAATGGAGAAAAATTTCAACATCGGTTAAGTTAATTTTTTTCGTACACAATCGATTATCCGACAAAATCAGTTATCCGAACAACCCCAGTCCCCAATTGATTTGGATAAACGACGCTCTACTCTATTTGCCTTCTTTAAGGCAAATATTTGTCTTTTAAATTTGCAATTTTTCTTCTATTATATATATATATATATATATATACTAGCTGACCCGGCCACGCGTTGTTGTGGCTCAAAATGTATCTATTATAAATGTATAACACTTCCCCCGTGGGGGAATTTCAAAAAATCCCTTCTTAGTGTACATTCTCTTGACGTACCCTATTAAAACGCAATTAAAAACGCATCTAAAATAGTATAATAAAAGCCGAGTTCTTCACAGTAAGCCTTAATCCCGTCACTTTTCCCGCTGGGGAATATCGAAAAATCCCTTTTTAGTGTATATTCTGTTGACGTAACCTATTAAAACGCAATCAAAAACCGCATGTAAAATAGTATAATACAAGCCGAGTTCTTCACGGTAAGCCTTAATCCCGTCCATCTCCCCCCACTGGGGGGAATTTCGACATGTATATTATATAAAAACACGTGCGTATTCGAATGCAACGTTGTGTCAAAATTTCAAAGGAATCGGTAGGAACAAACGAACGTTATATTTTATTTATATAGATAGATAGAAAATGATCTGCTTCAGTCCATTCTCACAGAAAAGCATAATGCCTCACAGAAAAGCAAACTTAGGTCGTCGGAAGTTAGCGCCATCTGTTAAACATAAAAGCCTTAATCCATATATAAATATATTTTTGAAAGGGGGGAAATGGTGTAGGGGTATGAAAAATAGATTGTAGCCGATTCTCAGACCTACTGAATATGCATATAAAATTTGGTGAAAATCGGTAAAGCCGTTTCGGAGGAGTAAGGTAACTAACATTGTGACACGAGAATTTTATATATAAGATATATATCATGGAATATAGTAAATATATTATTAGTCATTCCTGAGTTATAAATTCTTAGACTATCTCATGTTATCGCAATCAAATACTTCAGTATAGTACGTAAATTAAAAATAACATATGCCAAAACTTCAACAAATCCAAATATTGAATGATTCAGTTGGAGAACTTTGTACCTATACTGAAGAACTTGCCTGATATTTCAATTAACATGTGAATTTCTGAATTTATTGACTTACTGTAGATATTTCTGATGTATTAAACACATTTAAATTATTTTATTTAGATATAGGTTATAGGTTTTATCCAGTTATATATATATAAAATAAATAAGTATTTTTAGGAATGGCTGAAAAATATTTCATATAACTTATTTATTATTGTTATTACAATTGAAGAGTTCCATGGAATAAGGAACTTAAGTTAACTATTAATGTTTTCACAAAACGTTCTTTTACCACGAGGTTTATTAAATGTTCAATATGATTGGGTAAAGCGCATATTAGAGCAAGACGAATATCCATATCTATAAAACCCTATTTGATATGCATAATAAAACACAACTGAAAAAGGTATTTAAGTGCACTTAGGTACTGTACTTTATTTTATAGAACTCCTCAATTATATATATTAATAAATAGATATTTTTATTTTGTTAATTCAGGAACACGTATTTATTTGTAACTTATTACTTTTAAACTATTCTTCTTGTTGAACTAAAGATGTATTTTCAACTTTGTTGAAAACAGTAGTAGACTGAATATCCTGGTATTATTATTGAACATGATGAATTAAATATGTCTTAACACAAAATATCTGAATTAAAAATAACATATGCTAACACTTGAATTTGAGATAGGCTGTTATTTTTACAGTAATTAGGATCAGTGGCGGAGCATGACCTACATTTGATGTGGGCAAGGTACATTTCGCGAGGACTTCTAGTGGCGCAAGAAGACGGATTTTATAAAATAAAAAGCAGTTGAAACTGTCAAATTTTTATTCATAAAAATGCAAACTATATTCTTTGACTAACATTAAAGAAAATAAAAAATAATAATAATAATAAAGAAAGAGAAATTTCCTGCTTTTAGCCTTACTGAACTCTTTAATAATTGTATCGTAATTTAGCTTAGATGCCATATATGCTTCAATAGATAAAACTGCCAAAGCTGAGTCTTTCCTGATTCATTGTATTTTTTAAACAATTTTTTATTGGTTTTAATTTTGGAAAGCTCCTTTCAGCGTAGGCAGTACTTACCGGTATTGTTAACAAAATTCGAACCACAATGTAAATATTTGGGTAAATTTCTTTTAAGTTATTAACTGTTATGTATTGGAGAAGCTGTTTCACATGTTTAATGAAGTTGGGTAAATTTGGGATCATTGTAATTCTTCATATAATTCGTAAGGTTGGAAGTCACTGCTCTCACCCACTAGCAAAGGCTGAGTGTAAATTTTGACAGTTTTTAATATTTGCTCTTTTGGAATATTTTTTAACTTGCTTAGATCATAGAGAAAAACAAATTTTCAAAATGTTGATTTAAAGACATAAATCTCGAATCCATATTGTTTACTATAGAATCAATCGTGGTGTTCAAAAAATCTGTTTCATACCGGCTTTTGGGATACTGTATAGATTGATCGCTGCCTTCATAATCGAACATCCTTTTCTTTTTGGTTATCCTTTCATTTTTAAAGTCTCATAACTGCAATTCTTAGTAAATTGACGAGCATAAGACAAGGATTTTTCAAATCCAGCGTGAAAGTAACGTAAACAAACAGAATGGGAAATCTCCAGCTCTAACTGGCGGGAATTCCCCGCGATAGCAATGTAACGCCAGCAAATGTTGCTAGACTAAATAAAAACAAATTTGGTATGTCAATATATTTATCGTTTTATGACGAGTATAATTTTTTCTTTGCGTTCACGGTTTTTAAGTAATGTATAAACCTTCGAGGCGCAAAGCCCCTCGGACCGCGAGGCCGTAGGCGGTGGCCCACGTCGCCCACGCCGCCCACGCCTTACGCCGCCTCTGATTAGGATACTATATGACGTATTTGATTGTGATAATATGAGCGATATAGTCTAAAAATATATAACTTAGAAATGACTAATAATATATTTACTACATTTAATGATATATCAAGAATACTTATATCTCACATGTTAAAAATAAAAAGCAAAAATAAATTTAAATTCAACAAATTCATGTGGAGGTAAATCCATGATTAAACTTTAAAATTAGCCGTATTCCAAAATTAGCCGTAAAATCGTTAAATTCAAATCATACGTAAATATTTCATTTAAACAACAAGTGTTTAAATAAATTTTTATTACTTTAAATTTAAATTTGACTTCTTTAGAAGTTCATTTTATTTTAATGAATTTAGTTGATAACAGATGGCAGCATTAATAAGTTCAACACTTACTGTATGATTTTTTATGTAGATTTTTAAATTAATTAAATTAAAAATTAAGAAAAAATATATTAATGTATTGTATTGTATTGTAAAAATGTATTTAATCGTTATTCATAAATGATAATTTACGAGTAAAATACAAACGTTTTGTATTGAATTAATTTGTTTATTAATTTCTTACCTGTGCAATTACCTGTGTTTACATAAAAATTGAGGCGTATTTACTACATTAGCTCCATGCTACTTTTGATTAGTCTTTTGTCTTGTTGTTGTTAATTTATTATTAGACGAACGCGAGTTTTCAAAGCAGTCATATAATAACCTTACAAATTGATATCAATTGTGTCTGTACATTTCCATTTTCGTTTACACGAATTATATAAAATGATCGAATTCCTCGTTAAATTCCGACATTCAAATTAACTCCAGTCTTCTAATAAACTCCTGATAATAAAAATAAAAAAACCTCTGATGTTAAAAACCCTGCTGTTAAAAATAAAAAGAAACCTGTGTTTTGAAAAACAGAAAAAACATATTGAAGTACTACAAAGAAGAAGATAATTCTATAGAGTCAGACACCACTTTCTATTCTAAGGTTCACGGGACCATTCTTGGAAATAAATCTATAAATATTGTCGAATATTGAACGTAGGAAAGTTACGATCGACTTCATAAGTCGAGAGTTTATCGACGGAGGAGTGATTAGGAAAATTCGAAATAGAGGGTGAGAAATTAGAACCAGAAAATCTTAGTAAGATCAAGATTACAATAACATGAATGACAAGTTAACAACCGAATTGGAAGACTCTGAATCAAGTTAACTACGAAAACAGTAATTATTTCAAATGTTGTAGCTGTAACCCATATAGTCAATAAACGGTTTTGATTCCTCCGAAAATGCGTGAATAACTATGTCATTTCTTTTAATTTTAATTCTTCTCCTGTTGCAAGGTAATAAATTCATCTCGAAAAATCCCGAGATACTTTTAAAATAACCTTCATGAGTTTAATAGAGGAAATGCGGTATTTATAGCCGAAGAAAGAAATAAAAATTGATTGAACTTCAAAAAATTAATTTTAAATATAAAATCTGCATTTATTAATCTAAAGTATTATACTTTTACTTTCGTAACTTTTTAAATTTTAACTTTTTTAGCAGCCAGCTTTGCTGTGTCGACACCTTTTCAATTTCAAATTCAGAAAAATTATATTTTATTCTAGAGAAAATAAATTTATTTTCAGATAAAGTTAACTTAATATCAATTTTAAGCAAATTTTTGAACGACAATTAGTTAACCTTTGAATTGGATTGCAACTGCTACGTTACACTCTTATAAATAAATTGTGAAATTTTCACATAAAAATCAACTGTGGCGTGTACACGGTATTCCCACTGTAGCATATGAAAAGTAAAGAAACAAATTAACGATGTGCAAAAGTTTATTACATTTAATTCTTTTATTAGAAAATTTTTATTGTATTTAGTTTATTTAAAGTTACCATCATACGAAATAATCGTTTTTATTTCGTTTTATTTTAATAAATTCACCAAATATTTACTTTACTATTAGGAATTATATACTTTTACTTTAAATACTTGTTGAGATATGAAATTCGATACAACAAACGAATATCCAATTAACTACTTTCACTTAAAATCGCAATTCTTACAACAAATTTTGAAAGAACAATCACGGAATAATTGGCTAAATTATTTATTACATTAGCCTAGCGAAATCCCTATGAAATTCTATATAAAGATGAAAACCGTTCGTCTGTGTCAAATTCGTTTTCTATCATCATAAAGCGTATTTCATATTTCGTATCCAAGTTCATACTACAGAATGAAGTATTTTCTCTTTGCCGTTGTTTTAATTCTGGCGTATGTTCATTGTAAGTATAGATTTAAGTATTTTAAATTCTATATCTGTAGACACATATTTTGTTTCACAAGGACTGCGTTAATAAGACAATAGATAGTATAAATATATAAAAAACAACGTTTAACAAATTACTTTGCTTTTCGTTCATTCGTCCGTCGTTCTCTACCAGTTGACAAGTCCACATTTCCACAGATACGGAGGCGACCTTTCTTTATAAGCTGCTGCCGCCGTAACAAAATGTAAAATAGGTAAAACGTCCGACTATAGATAGTTCGAATTGAAATTTTATTGTGGTTTCTGAAGAGAAAATAGCTATCTCGACGGAGATTGTTTTTGAGATAATATGTAGGTTGTCTCTGTGCATTGTCAGACTAAAAGGCAGATGCGTGGTGGCACTGGAAATTCGTCTGCTTAGCTGGTAGAAACGGATTTGATATTTTACTGTGCCATAATAACGAATTTTTTTTGTTTTTGTTTTTGCTAAAATTATATTCGTTGCCTTTACAACTACATTTACGTACCTGTTAAAATTTTTACGATAAAAATAATTTAATATTTTAAAAACGATGTCGCTCTTCGTAGTTTGTCACCTTAGGTTTCCAGAAGGCCGCCTATTCAGCTTTTTTAGAAAATCCGGACCTGTTTGTGGGTTACGATTACTACAAAGTACAATCTTATAAATTCTAAAAATAGCACGTCATTTTACTTATTATAAATACGTAAACTATGAATTTATCTATCTTGTTGTAATTATTGGGTTTTTATTGCAAATCATTCTTGCAAAGATTGAAGACGTTTTCTTCTTTTTGTCTGGTCTAATGTCACGACTTGGTAAATTTATATACACTTGGTAAATAATTCGTCATTTAAATTCATATAGAGACGCGTTTTCTTCTATTATACGAAATTCTTTCTTTCTATTTCGTTCATTGGAAATTATATTGTATTTGTCAAATATACGGGGTATGTACCAAAATAAAGGTACAATCTTTTGTAACAACTTTAATAACAAATTATATTAAAACTTAGATTAACCATTTGAAAGTACTCAGTCTAAGCTATTTTTCGACATAGTCGCCATTCTTTTCTAAACATTTTTCACAGAGGGAAACAAAGACAAAAATTATTTTCTGAAAAATTTCTCCACTTAATGATTTGAGAAAGTACAGGACTACACCTTCAATTTAACGTTGTTATCCTGCGAAAGTGCGAGCTGCCAAAACGTTTCTTAAAAGGTCCAAAACGGTAAAAATCACACGGTTCTAAATCCGGAACATGCGCAGGATGATCCATTATTTTGTATCCATACTCTTTTTCAGCCAGTCTAAAGTCTTACGTGAAGTGTGGTGATTAGCATTATCGGGCAGCGGGCGTACCATTAATGAATTTTTTAAATTGTAGAAAATTAACAAATTCGGACTGGACTCGTTTGTTAATAGAAGAATTAAATAAAATTCTAACACAAAAAACAATCTTCCATTCTATCTGCTTCCATTTTCGAGAATTTTAGGAAAATAGTTTACATAGAAAAAGCTTTTTGTTTGTTTTTTTTAACGCCCTTTGCTGGAAATCGCGTGCATAACCAAAGACATTACAATCAGTTTTAAAAATTTTAGTATGTAGAATTATAGCAAGGAGACGTTTAAAATTAATATTTACCGAAATCCTTTAAAAATTTGGGTAACGAATAATGATCTTTTGAAGTATTTTAATTTTATAAATTACATTTTTGCTACCTCTTAATACAGATATGTTATTATATGTTATTTTTATTATAATAATAGAGAAAGGATAATGACGCCAATTTAAATTATCTTGAAATACCAAACGAAGTGTAGGATAAAGACATTTTTCTAATAGTTTATCTCATATAACGAATTTCATTTATTTTTTATTACATTTATCGTTAGTCGAAAGATATACATGCAATTTGGCTGGTCGCTACGACATGTTTATTTTTATTATCTCACTTGATAATTTGATATACAGTCAAACCTGTTTTATGCGCTCTTTTTATGTGCGATTTTTATTTGTGCGATTTTTTAATGCGAATTTTTAATTTGTGCGGTATAGTTGGCGACTTTTTTTTTTTTTTTTTTTTTTTTTTTTTTTTTTTTTTTTTTTTTTTTTTTTTTGTAACTCTTTCCGCCCAGTGGGCACTAAGAGGGCCTCTTATAGCAAGCCCATTATGGGTTCGGCCAGGCCCACAATGGGGCGGCCGGGTGGTGAGGGACGGGGAGCGACATATCCTGACGGACCACACCCCGAAAAATTCCTGGGGATTTTTCGACCCGTCCGGATTCGATCCGGGTCCCCAGGGCGGCAGGTTGCTAACCTTGACCGCTCGGCCATCCGGCCTCTAGTTGCGACTAGTCTCGTGCGATTCGTCATGTCTCACGTTGACTTATTATAGCTAAATAAACTTATTATAGCATAAATGCACTTATTATAGTAATATTATTGCATGAATATGCGAAAAATGAAATAATTTACTTTTTAAGTCAACAAAACACCACCTGGACAAAAATATGTAAAACAGACGATAGACCAGACGATGCAGTCAAGTGCTGACATCTGTTGTCAATAAATTCTATTTCGTACGGTTTTGAGTTATTTTCTATGTGAGACTTTTTTTATGCGGTCCCTGTTGACCGCATAAAAAAATTATTTTTTTAATTGTGTTGCGAAAACTATTATTTACAGCCATTCGTGAAGTTTCGTGAGATTTATTTTAAGTCGAAAGATATACATGCAATTTGGCTGGTCGCTACGACATGTTTATTATTATTATCCCACCTGATAATTTCATATATTTATGTATTCGCGTTATATTTCTGTATCCCTTCTTACATTTGTTTAATAAGAAAGTTATAATTTAATGTTTAATTCGAAAAATTTCAATTTTTATTCTTTGTAGATTCATCTGCAGGATCTTGTTATTGCTACGGTCGAGCCGGTACTTATTGCGGTTTTCAGAGAGAACATGGCTTTATAGGAGGAGATTGCACCAGAGATAATATGTACATATGTTATACTGGGCATGGTTCAATTGCTGGCTGGGACGGTAGATGCCGGGAAGGTATTTGCAGAGGAAGCTTACCAGCGGGTCGCGATTACTGTGAACATGGAAATTCTAGAACAAAAAAGAGAAGCATAAGAATAATGCCAAACATAACTGTATAATTTGGGATCTGTTAAAATTATTGTTTATTTATGAAATAAATTTGAAGCGAAAATTGTCAAATATATTATGCTTTTACTATAAATTAATAAAAAACGTTAATATGTAGTATTTTTGTGTTTAATATTTAAGCATTACGTTAAAATATTTTGATGAATTTACTGTTAATAATTAATAACTAGTTCCTAATTTACTAACGTATTGAAATTTCAAATTGTTGTGATATTTACAAATATTATCAAAAATGATAATTGGAATTAAAGTTTTATTTGCACACTAGATAATTCTACATTATGACAAAAAAAAACGACAGTGTCGATGTAATGGATCAGAACTAACCACATATACATGTAACAGTTGGCCTGACTAGTAGAAATCTTTTTAAATGTGATAGATTTAGTTACACTAAATTTATTTATTGTCTTTACAAAAAAAATCAAAAAATATCATGAAAATATAATACACAAAGGCAGAATACTTCTGAAGGATTTGGTAAAATAATTACTACCACTAAATGCGAATACCTGTTATTCCCTTATTGAGGAAAAAAAGTAAAAAGTATGGTAAGCATAAAGCATTTTATAGAATATACTGAACCAAAATCGGTGTAAGAAGACCCGAACAAAAATCGATGTTCTACATGACCTTCAAATAAAGATTGCAAAAGTAAAACAGTTTGTGAATGATGTAAACATAATACAATATTTGTAATGTTTAAAATGTCATGAAAAATAATAAAAATGTTTTATTTTTATTTTTAAATTACTATTTTATAAATAAAACAACACCACAAAAATATGAATGTTAATTTCACAGTGAATCATCTAAAAGAGAAAAATATGACTCATAGATGCATGAAAAGAACATAAAGCCATACAGTTTTATTACGGCAATATTAGTGAAACAACACGTTCTATTGATAGATAATTTGCTGCGTTATATGCTCGGGGTAACGTCATCATACATTTTCGTTTGTTTTCGATTCTCAAATTTAAGAGGCTCGAATATATTGAATGTATACAATTAGCCATTTGTAAATAGACAAATATTCATTTTTTAAAAATTTTATTCGAAGTTTGCATATTTTAAGTAAGCGATAATGACGGAATCGAATTTATAAACTATTTGGAAATAAGATCATTAAAAAGGCTTTAATCACAATAGCAGTTCTTTAATGACAGACTCGCCAGCTGCCACTCTATTAATTACCAGACATCTAATCAATTGTCTGAATTAGAAGACGTCATCTTCAAAGAATATATAAATATAAAGGAATATTTGAATTGGTAATATATTCATTAAAATACTTCGAAAAATTGAAAGAAATTTATTTTGTGCAGCTCATCATAAAAGATAGAAAGTGCATTCGAAGTTCAAAGCAACCGCACAACCGTTAAACGTGATTTTTTGCAAATATCTACAACTAGGCAAGGCCGACGTCTTGACGCAGCCAAAATTTTGAAATTGAATCTATTCTAATAGACTGAGGTATTCGAGTTCAAATTTCTGCACGTGTGCTGACTATAAGCTCGTCGCAGATGTCGACCCAGTTAACGATTGTTGTTAATTTACATTGGTCTGTACGACAACTTTTTATTTTGTTCTTTATGACACGCATTAACATGCACGACGACGTGACGATAATAACTTTTCAAATCTCTTACATTTGTATCCTGTAACCGCTTGCCTCATTGGTGCTTATTTATTGTGTCGATTTACTGCTGCTGTAAGTATTAAATCATTACATCAGTTTAAAATTAATGATTAATTGTTCATTTATATTTAGATGCAAAACAATTTCAAAGATATACGAAGATTTGCTGATTGTAATTTGACCTTAGAGCAGAAGCTGAAAGTAAGAAGTATTATCATCTCGAGTAACGAATATTTAGTTGTGCTGAATGCATAAAATAATTAATTTCTGAATAATTCGTGTCAGAAATGACTAAAATACGTCTCTCGTGTATAAACTTTCATTACAGATTTTGAATTTTATGAAGAGATTCGGGAAAGCTTCATTGCTTGTGTCTTTGGAAGACTATTTCTCTATAACTAAGAAATTTCCAATCAAGGTATAAACATTTAAAGTAATATGAATATTATATTTTTCCGGTTAATTTAAAAACAGTTAGTATCTTCTGCATGTACGGTATGTGCGAAGTGAAATCAATTTCCAATTCGTTAAATTAACAGCACTTGCATATGAATTACACTGTTTTTTATACATGCACCCGAGTTTATGTAATGTAAATTAGCTCGAAATTATTAAATTTATTTTACTATTTAATTTCATTTAAAATAGAAATGAAAATGTGGCTAAAATTCGCTATTGTTATGGCGCATTTATTTAGTTTAGAATTGCGTCTGAAAATAACTTTTCGTTTCCAGATTCTTTCGTTCATTCATTTTCAATTATTTTTCCTTATTTTTCATCCATTACCGACATTTTTTCTTTATTTTAAAACATTACGATAAATTAAATTATAGTCGGGAAAACTGACTTAACTTTTCGAAAAAAAATGGTTGGTGAACAAAGATAAACTTTAACAGGTAGGCGAGTAAGTAACGTAAATGTTGATTTAATTTTCATACCAAAATGAATTTTTAACTGCAAAGTGATTTACACAAAATGTATTATATACAATAAATTTTTCTGTAAATAAATGTAGTTGCTTTTTATTTTTTTTATTTATTCGTAATATTTTGCGAGACAAATAATCTGAATAAAACACAATGTCATTTATTAAGATCCATTTTAGGACTTTTCAGATATCGTTGTTGTATGTTATTAAGACCGTACAGTTTAAACTTTAATAAATTTCAGACAAGAGAAATAATACTAATAAATTTCGATTATTTGTGGATATATTCGTTTGACCGTTTTCTGTATAAACTTTTATATCTATCGAAAAATACATTGTACATGAAATGTAATGTATATCTAATTGCATAGAAATATTCATGACAATTCAATGTTAACTATTACATTATTACATATTAACATTTTTTATATTAACTTATAGTAAAAACATAATATATTTGACAATTTTCGCTTCAAATTTATTTCATAAACAAACAATAATTTTAACAGATTCCAAATTATATAGTTATGTTTGGCATTATTCTTATGCTTCTCTTTTTTGTTCTAGAATCTCCATGTTCACAGTAATCGCGACCTGCTGGTAAGCTTCCTCTACAATCACCTTCCCGGCATCTACCGTCCCAGCAAGCAATTGAACCGTTTCCATCCTTACATATGTACATATTATCTCTGGTGCAATCTCCTCCTAAAAAGCCATGTTCTCTCTGAAAACCGCAATAAGTACCGGCTCGACCGTAGCAATAACAAGATCCTGCAGATGAATCTACAACGAATAAAAATTGAAATTTTTCGAATTAAACATTAAATTATAACTTTCGTATGGAACAAATGTAAGAAGGGATACAAAAATTTAACCTAAATACATAAATATATGAAATTATCAGGTCGGATAATAAAAGCAAATACGTCGTAGCGACCAGCCAAATTGCATGTATAACTTTCGAATAACGATGAATATAACAGAGAATAAATGAAATACGTTTTATAAGATGAACTATTAGAAAATGTCTTTATCCTACACTTCGTTTGGTATTGCGAGATAATTTAAATCGGCGCAATTATCCTGTCTCAATTATTATTATAATAAAAATAAAATAAAATGATGTCGTTGTATTAAAAGGTAGCAAATTCATTCACGAAACCCAATAATTACACAAGATAGATAACTTAAAACTTTACTTATTTATAATAAATAAAATTCGCAGCTGCCTTTAGAATTTACAATATTGTACTGCGATGTAATCGTAACCCACAAACAGGTTCAGATTTTCTAAAGAACTGAATAGGAAACCTAAGCTGATAAATTATGAAAAGCGACATAGTTTTTAAAATATAAAATTATTTTTATCGTAAAAGAAGTCCTAAAGGTACGTAAATGTAATTGTAAAAGCAACAAATATAATTTTAGCTAAAAAAAATACTTAGTTTTAATGTTATTAAAGCACAGTAAAATGTCAAACCCGTTTCTACCAGCTAAGCAGACGAATTTCTAGTGAATACACCATGTCTTCATCTGCCTTTTAGTTTGACAATGCACAGAGACAACCTACGTATTATCTCAAAAACAATCTCCGCCGAGATAGCTATTTTCTCTTAAGAAACCACAATAAAATTTCAATTTGAACTATCTATAGTCTAATTAATGTAGTCCTTTTGAAACAATATATATGTCGACAGATATAAAATTTAAAATACTTAAATCCATACTTACAATGAACATAAGCCAAAATTAAAACAGTGGCAAAGAGAAAATACTTCATTCTGTAGTATGAACTTGGATACGAAATATGAAATACGCTTTATGATGATAGAAAACGAATTTGACACAGACGAACGGTTTTCATCTTTATATAGAATTTGATAGTGTTGTTATTAGGCTAATGTAATAAATAACTTAGCTAAGTTATTTAGAGATTATCCTTTTAAAATATGTTGTAAGAATTGCGATTTTGGGTGAAAGTAGTAAATTAGTTATTGTTTTGTTGTATATCTCAAAAAATATTTAAAGAAAAAGTATATAATTCCGTAATAATAAAGTTAATATTTGGTGAATTTATTAAAATAAAACGAAATAAAAACAATTATTTCGTATGATAATTACTTTAAATAAACTAAATACAATAATATTTTGTAATAAAAAAATTAAATGTAATAAACTTTTGCACATCGTTAATTTGTTTCTTTACTTTTCATATGCTCCCAGTAAGAATGCGTACTGTGTATACGCCACAGTTGATTTTTATGTGATAATTTCACAATTTATTTATAAGAGTGTAACATAGTTACAATCCAATTTAGAGGTTAACTAATTGTCGTTCAAAAATTTGCTTAAAAATGATATTAACTTAACTTTATCTGAAAATAAAATTTCCGTTTCTAGAATAGGAATATAATTTTTTTGAATTTGAAATTGAAAAGGTGTCGACACAGCAAAGCACCTAAATGCTGAAAAGTTAACTCGATAACAAACGATTGAAAAACACCCACGAAAGCAGGTATGTAAGAAAAAAAGTTGACATTATGGTTGAAATTTGTAAGCAGAGTTTAAAATCTGCTATTCATTAGCACCCCTCCCCATTAACTCCACATCTGCGAGGGTCAAGAATTCGGAGAACTGAGGGGTCACGAAGGGGAAGGAAGAGCTTGGACAGGGGAGAGAGGAGAGAAAGGTCACCACTTTTTAGACCGGACATGTGTGTAACGGACGTGGAAGTCATCTGTTCTTGTGATCGCCTTACTTTGTAGTTTAATTATTGTATTATTAAAATTTGTAATATTACAAATTGGCGCAGTCGACAGGATTTCAGTACACAGCTGTATTTATATAGTAGAATCATGCTTTTTAAATTTTTGGTTCAGAAGACCGAAGACTCCTACATTATCTCCCGATATCAACTAGAAGGGGAAGACGAATGGACGGAAATCGACCAAGAATTTCAAGGAATCGAAAATCATCCCGCAATTTCGACCTCGTCGGTTTTTCAAACTGCTATCCGGACGATGACGAATTATCGAACACTATCTATTTCATTATCGGAGACAGAAGGTGAGCTCTATCTTAACAAAACTTTAATACGACCGGTCGCCTCGGACAGTTCGTCTGACCCGAAGTCGGATGTGTTGGCGCAAATGGTTCAGTTGCAAAAGCTGTACATGAACCAACAAGCCGAGACGTTGAAGATTATGAACTCTTTTCGGCAAACCATCGAAAAAATGTCATTAAACTCATCTCGCGATACGATCAACATAGAAAAATATGATGGAAAATCGGAGGAAGCGCGTGTTTGGATAATTTCATACGAACACGCGTGTGCATCTCACAATTGGATTACAGACGAACAAAAGATCCGTAACCTTCGAAATTATTTGGAAGGAATTGCCGTGAAATGGTACAATTCTCGAGTATTAGATAAGGTCGGTGATAATTGGGAGGAATGGAAAAACTCTTTTCTTAGTGCGTTCGGACAGAATCGGATCCAACTTTCCATATTAGCGGATATGTGGGAATATCGTGGTGGTTCACTATTGGAATATTATTTTGAAAAACAACGGCGTATTCAACTTGCATATCCGGATATTGGGGAACAAAGCTTTATCACCATGGTAATACGTGGACTACCGGCGGATATGCAAGCTATTCTTCTTCAACACAATTTAAACGACAAAGAAAACTTACGTGTCGGATTGAGCAAATTGGTACCTACAAAAAACTCGGTACCGAAGAAAATCGAAAGAAGGAATAATAATATTCATGGTAACCGAAGTTTTACCTCCGTGAATGAAATTGATAATGGTCCAAAAAACGAGTAAGGAAGGGTTTACCGATCCCTCTGACAAAATCGGATCATTGTCTAGTCACAGATCATAATGATCCTAGAATATTCTCAATGGAAGTGAACAACGTGTATTGCTCAGTTTTTCTAGATCCAGGATCCACGGTCAACCTTATTAGTCCGAAATTGGTAGATAAATGCAAACTAGAATCCCATCCTATACATACAGTCTTAAAGTCATTTAATGGAGCACTTACTGTATATAGGGAGGGTGTTTTGGCTACTATAAAGTTTAGAGACCGTACCCAACTCATAGAAGCAATTATCGTTAAGGAAATGGACTACGATCTTTTGTTAGGGATTCACACATTGGGAAAACTTAACATCTGCTGGAATTTTGGTAAGCAGGAAGTTTTATTAGCTAAAACCGACAGAATTATATTACAGAAAGAAGACGTTTTGCGGCATTTTCCGGGCATCGATCAACCCGATTATACCAGACCCCCTAAGTTCACTGTCGATTTTAATATAACAGATACGAAAGTGATCAAATGTAAACCATATCGGTTGTCTCGTGACAAATATCAGTGGTTAAGGACCAAAATAAAAGACTTGTTAGCACAAGGCATAATAGAAGAAACATCATCTCCTTACGCTTCTCCTTGTGTTGTTCTTCCCAAAGGGAATGGCGATTACAGATTGGCTCACAATTATATGAAAATCAACGAAGTGACCGAATTGGATCCTTATCCCTTTCCCTTAATAGACGATATTATCAATGGATTCGGAGGATGCAAATATTTTACAAAATTAGACTTAAAAGATGGATTTTGGCAGATTGGAATTAGTGAGGAGACTCGGAAGTATACGGCATTTGTCACCCCATTTGGACATTATCAGTATACTCGTTTGCCTCAAGGTTGGAAAAATTCTCCGGCATTATTTCAAAAAGTTATGAATAAGGTACTGGGGGATCTGTTGGAAAATGAAAAAGTTCGGAATTATATCGACGATATAAGCACAGGGGCTGACAATGAAATAAGTAATGCGGAGCTCACATATCAAGTATTAGAGAGGTTATACAAAGCGAACTTTGTTATAAACCTAAATAAATCAGAATTTAATGTAAATAAAATCAAATTCTTGGGAAGAGTTATAGACGGTTTTAGCAAAACTACGGCAACAGAGTCGATCGAAAAAGTTCGTAATATGCCTCGGCCCCATGATCTTCACACGGTGAGGTGTTTCACGGGACTGACTGGACACTTCCGTGCATTTATTCCAAATTATGCCGCTATTGTTCGACCTTTAGATCGACTTAAACAGAAAGACATTCCCTTCGAGTGGACGAAAGAATGTGAGCAAGCATATCAAGAATTGATTCAAAGAATTACATCGAATCCTATATTACAAACTCCTGATTGGAGACTGAACTTCGAGCTTTGTACCGATGCTTCCCATTATGGCAGCGGCTCTATATTATATCAGCGGGACACCGATGAGATGCGAGGAAGACAACTACGAGTTATAGGATACCAATCATATACTTTTACATCAGCGGAGGTTAACTACAGCACAACTGAAAAGGAGTGCTTGGCCGTGATCAAGGCGATTAAATATTTTCAAAGTTTCTTGGAGGGAAGAAAATTCACCGTGCATACCGATCACCAAGCACTTACCTTTTTAATGGGATTAAAAGAACCGAAAGGAAGGTTAGGTCGGTGGCAAGTCTTTTTACAAACCTATGATATGAAAATTAACCATCGCACTGGAAAAGAATTAACAGACGCAGATGCCATCTCCAGATTGTGTCCCCGCGTGAAATCGATGCCAGTCCACCAAATCGACAAACACAAGTGGCAAAAGACCAAGAATGGCCGGTTGATTGTCCCGAAAAATATTCAAAACAGCATTATGAAGCGGTATCATGATGATCCGGACAGTGGGGGTCATGATGGGTTTTGGAGGACTTATTACAAGTTAAGGGCACGGTTCTGGTGGCCTAACATGAGACAAAGTATCCAACGTTACGTGCAGACCTGTCCGATATGTCAATCCGTCAAGTTTAAATACCGACCCCGTCAAGACCAACTCTATTTGCCCCCACAATCGAAAATACCCTTCAATACGGTACACATTGATTTTGCGGAGCTTCAGAAACGCAGTGAAGGGGTAAGAATGACTAAATCATTTCTAGTGGTCATAGACGAAGCTACACGGATAACTTATGCTAAAGCTATGAAGGAGGATGTGCGTAGTGTCATCCGTTATTTGGATAATTTACCATTATTCAATAATGTAACTACTATCATCAGCGATTGCGGATCTACCTTTAAATCGGACAGTTTCAAGCAATGGGCCAGAGACAGGAATATCACATTAAAAACCACATCTCCTTATCATGCTGCCGGGAACGGAGTGTGTGAGAGAAAGATACGGGATCTCAAGAAATTCCTTAATTGTTATCCAGATTTCAAAGGCGGGTGGAAAAATTGCTTGGATGCTGCAGTTCGCCACGAAAACCGAAGCTACAACTCTTTTTTAGGTTGCTCTCCATTATTCAAATGGCAACGAACAGTTGTTAAGCTGGAAGCTGACAGCGAATTCGGAATTACAGATTTACAATCGTATGAAAAGGAGCGTACCGAGGAACAACGAAAGAAATATAGAGAATCTATCAAAAAATATTATGATAGGAAGCATGCAGGACCATTGGTAAATATTAAAGTTGGATCCTGGATTTTAGTTCAGAGTGGTATGAGGGGAAAACATCCGAACATTAAAGGACCGTATCGTATCGATAAAATAATATACTACGACAACATTCCTAAAAATGTGATGTATAGAACGGAAAATGGAACTAAAAAGATAGCTCACCTTACCAATATAAAATTGTATCATCACAGGGGTGATGACAAGGCTAAGAAGGGGGGTGTAAGCAGAGTTTAAAATCTGCTATTCATTAGCACCCCTCCCCATTAACTCCACATCTGCGAGGGTCAAGAATTCGGAGAACTGAGGGGTCACGAAGGGGAAGGAAAAGCTTGGACAGGGGAGAGAGGAGAGAAAGGTCACCACTTTTTAGACCGGACATGTGTGTAACGGACGTGGAAGTCATCTGTTCTTGTGATCGCCTTACTTTGTAGTTTAATTATTGTATTATTAAAATTTGTAATATTACAAAATTTATACGATTTTTACATAATTTTTTAAAGAAATGAATTTGTATTTAAAAATTCCTTAATTTCGAGATTTGATCGAAATATTTTCTGTGTCAACGGGCCTAATTCGACCGACCTTAAAAATAATTCGCCACTGTTGTAATTGTGACATTTCTACGAATACAGATTCAAACATTTCATTTTTATCTGCTCAACAGCAGTAGAATAAAATAGATGTAGTCCGGAATTCAACAATTTTTAATTTAAGATGCGTAATTCAAGCGTATTAGACCCAGGTGATGTTCATTTTGTTGTTATTTTCATGTAACTTTATTATTTCCTTTATCAAAAATGGGTTATAGAATAAGTAAAGTTTGCATGGTGGATGATAAACAATAAAAACGTAAGTTAAACATACTGGCTTGATTACATTATGCAAATTTTTTAGGAAAGACTTCGCATAGCGTCGTATGATTCATACAGCAGTTCAAAGAAATAATGACATTAAATATATAAATAGGAAGTCGTCATTCTTGAACTTTAATGAATTAATAATACGATAAAATTTCCTGGGAAGAAAGAACAATATTAAAGACTATATTGAAGTATATATTCAACTATAGAAGAATAATATTCAACTATATTGAAGTAGTTTGCATCAAGCAAAATGTTTGCATGTAACTTTCTGGTTTCTGTTTAATGAGATACTGTACGTATTTGATAACGCAGCTGGGACGTAATGAAAAGAGCATATGATGTGTTAACTTATACTATCATATCATCATATAAAAGCCTGTAAACTTTAGGTAGGCAAGATTCACTTCGATCATGTTAATAGAATGGAATTAAGTATTAATTACTGTAATGCTTTGCTGTTCTTAATATTTAAGTGTTTCATTTCATTCATTCTAAGATTACGAAATAAAGTCATTATTCATTATACAAAATGTAACAGAAAATATAATTTAAACTTTTCGTGATAAATAAATGAACAGAATAAATACTATGTAAAATTAATTGCCACTGTTTATTCGAAACATCCTGTGTTTTATGATACAAATACTACGCCTATCGATTCTTAATAAATACCTATTCAATTAAAAGCAAGATATAGTGCAACATACATCTTTGTATGTATCACAACCGTCGTAATAAATACGACAATTTCGTATTTTATAGATACCATAAATATTTTAATTTTACAGAAAATTAAAAAGTTTCTATTTAAACTTGCATTTAATTTTACCTTTAATAATATTTTTCCAATTTCTGTCGGATTTATCAAAATATATTATCACAAAACAAATTAGCATTATTAATAACTTCATGTTATTTTGTAGATCTAGTTTAGACGATATTTGTAATATCTATAATCAATAATAGGTAGGATCGCCGGTAATCGAACGATTTTCAGTCTGACTGTGTCGTGCTGAATCGAACGTTTTTAGACACTAGATTTACTTCTAAAGTATAATTTCATGTTTTTTATATTTTTAATATATTTATTTTGTTTGTACAAAATGCAAAAATAATTTTAAACGATACGATAGCCTCGATTATTATTATAAAAATTTTCGTTAGCTTAAAATCGACGAAAATTCAGCACGAAGCGACACGCAACGAGAAAAATTTAAACATCGACAGGTTAATATATTTTTTCGTACATAATCGGTAATCAGAACAAATCACTAATCTGAACAACCCAGTCCCCAATTTATTCCGATTTTCGGTTCTCTACTGTACAGTCAAACCTGTTTTAATGCGGGGGATAGGGACCGCATTAAAAAAAACGCATTAAAAAAAATCTCACGAAACTTCACGAATGGCTGTAAATAATAGTTTTCGCAACACAATTAAAAAATAATTTTTTTATGCGGTCAACAGGGACCGCATAAAAAAAGTCTCACATAGAAAATAACTCAAAACCGTACGAAATAGAATTTATTGACAACAGATGTCAGCACTTGACTGCATCGTCTGGTCTATCGTCTGTTTTACAATTTTTGTCCAGGTGGTGTTTTGTTGACTTAAAAAGTAAATTATTTCATTTTTCGCATATTCATGCAATAATATTACTATAATAAGTGCATTTATGCTATAATAAGTTTATTTAGCTATAATAAGTCAACGTGAGACATGACGAATCGCACGAGACTACTCGCCAACTATACCGCACAAATAAAAAATTCGCATTAAAAAAATCGCACAAATACAAATCAGCATTAATAATAGAGCGTCATGATATTTTGTAGATCTAGGTTTAGACTGATATTTGTATATATCTATAAATTCAATATATTTATGCGTGGTCGCACTGAGTAAAGCACACATTTCTAATATAAGCAATATAAAATCGCATTTGTTTCGCAAAACAATTGTCCTAGATACAAGGCCGAAGTTCCTTTAAACAGAGTTTGACGAAAGATTTCTCAGCCATCTAATTAGACAGAAGTAACAAACTATTTGTTAAATTCCGACCGCAAAAAAAAAAGAAAAGAAATGGAAAAATTAACTGAATTGTGCTTGAGATGTTTACTTCAACCGTGCCTATCGATGGCTTTAGTGTTTGGTGTGGATCCTTTCTTTGAATGCAACTGTCAATATTCGAGTGGGTCCACTTTTGTGAATAAGTTTTTCAAATCTTTTTATTGTAGATTAGTGAAATATATTTCCTGGACCTTTCTTTCTAGAATAATCATTTCTTTCATTCCAATTCTCAATGAGAATGTTCCTTGCCTTGGTGAATTCAAAATATTTGGACACGAAGTTATTATTGTAAAATTGTATTTGTTTTATCTTTATATTTATGTATGTGATGCTAAATAATTCTGTAGAAAAAAAACAAACTTAGTCCAACAATTAAATTAAGAAATTTTTCTAATTCCGAAAAACAGCATTTCGATCGCATAATAAATATTATTTCCTGTTTTTCTATTTTTATCGTCTTCTGTATGCTTATACTAATACAAACTTGTTTTCGTTCTGACATTAATTTTCTGCATTTCAAAAAAGATATCATTCTTCTCACGAAGTTTCCTATTGCACCATACTAGTATTAGGAATTAACGCAAATTATTTATTTGGTGAATTTTATTTTAGTTGTATAATTCTTGCAACAATTATTTACATCGTAATGACTGCATTTATTAATTTATCAAAGCAACATTTGTTACTACAAAGAAATAACAGACACTTATCGTATGAAATAGAATCGATAATAATTTCTCACGATCAACTTTGGACTTACACTGGTCATGTGAACGAACGCTCACAGTTTATAATCTGGTTAATTATTTTTTTCTATTGCTGGAATCATGTTTAGCTATTTACAGTTTATTATTATAAAAATGAATTTTATAATAAGAATTATATTCTTATTATCTGCCTTTATTCTTTTGTTTGGTTGCCTCATTATTGCTTATTTATTGTCCCGATTTACTGCTGCTGTAAGTATTACGTCATGACATTATGCTGGAATTCTTCATTAATTATTTTTATTTTCAGATGCAAAACAATTTCCAAGATATACGAAGATTTGCTGATTGTAATTTGACCTTAGAGCAGAAGCTGAAAGTAAGAAGTATTATCATCTCAAGTAACGAATATTTAGTTGTGCTGAACGCAGTAAAAGAATTAATTTCTGAGTAATTCGTGTCAGAAATGACTAAAATACGTCTCTCATGTATAAACTTTTATTACAGATTTTGAATTTTTTGAAGAGATTCGGGAAAGCTTCACTGCTTGTGTCTTTGGAAGACTATTTCTCTATAACTAAGAAATTTCCAATCAAGGTATAAACATTTAAAGTAATATGAATATTATATTTTTCCGGTTAATTTAAAAACAGTTAGTATCTTCTGCATGTACGGTATGTGCGAAGTGAAATCAATTTCCAATTCGTTAAATTAACAGCCTTGCATATGAATTACACTTTGTTTTTTTACATTGCATCCGAGTTTATGTAATGTAAATTAGCTCGAAATTAATAAATTTATTTTACTATTTAATTTCATTTAAAATAGAAATGAAAATGTGGCTAAAATTCGCTATTGTTATGGCGCATTTATTTAGTATAGAATTGCGTCTGAAAATAACTTTTCGTTTCCAGATTCTTTCGTTCATTCATTTTCAATTATTTTTCCTTATTTTTCATCCATTACCGACATTTTTTCTTTATTTTAAAACATTACGATAAATTAAATTATAGTCGGGAAAACTGACCTAACTTTTCGAAAAAAAATGGTTGGTGAACAAAGATAAACTTTAACAGGTAGGCGAGTAAGTAACGTAAATATTGATTTAATTTTCATACCAAACTGAATTTTTAACTGCAAAGGGATTTACACAAAATGTATTATATACAATAAATTTTTCTGTAAATAAATGTAGTTGCTTTTTATTTTTTTTATTTATTCGTAATATTTTGCGAGACAAATAATCTGAATAAAACACAATGTCATTTATTAAGATCCATTTTAGGACTCTTCAGATATCGTTGTTGTATGTTATTAAGACCGTACAGTTTAAACTTTAATAAATTTCAGACAAGAGAAATAATACTAATAAGTTTCGATTATTTGTGGATATATTCGTTTCATCGTTCTCTGTATAAACTTTTATATCTATCGAAAATACATTGTACGAAATGAATGTATATCTAATTGCATAGACAATTCATGACAATTCAATGTTAATTATGACAATTGACAATTCATGACAATTCAATGTTAATTATTACATTCTTCTTAGAATATGTATATAATTACGACTGAAATCAATGGGACTTATCACATAAACAAACGTATTAATTATTTAATTAGAACTTATAATTTGATAAAGTTATTTATACACCTAAAATAAATCATCAAACCAAATATATTATACGGAAAAAACAGCCAGCGGGGTAGACGTTTTTCGGGAAAAACACAAATGTAGTGATCTGCTTCTAATGTTCTCTCTAAAGTAGTTTAAAATCCTCAGGTACGGGGACGTGCGAGTTTATTGTCATACTCGACGAAAACATAAAGAAACATTTAAAACATTCTGCAAATAAAATTTTTGTAAAATGAATATTTTGTCTATTTACAGATGGCTAATTGTATGCATTCAATATATTCGAGCCTGTTGAATTTGAGAAGCGTAGAAGAAAACAAACGAAAATGTGCTTGATTAGTTTTATAGATGTATTTGCGATTTGTACTTCACAAAACAAAAATGTTTTTCCAGGATTATCATTATATTAAATAAATTTTTTTATATATATTAAATGGCTGGAGTGTTTGTTTGTTCGCTATACATTTGTAGGCCGTTCGACCAATTGCAACGAAACTCGGCGGTTACATTCATATGCCTCTAACTTAAACATATATAAAATTATATTCACTTAATTACTGTGACAATGATACTGCGCGAAATAGACATACTGTCATTATCGAAACAGGTAGCAAATAGCACTTGTCTGCGTGCAATCGAAATATGACATATTTAATACTTATACGACTTACTTAATATCGAAATATGCATATTTAATACTTAGACTTTTTACAAGGTAAAAAGTCTATAAGTATTTAATTTTCTATATCTAACCACTCGGTTGTTTTTCACTTCTGAACAGTACTTTCTTAAGTTTAATAAGCGCACTCTGGTAGCCGAGTAATACTGTGTGCGATTTTATTATATAATATACATATACTATAAAACAAATATTGAATTTTGTTAGTAAACATATTTTCACGAAACGGGATGGTCACGGGGAGTTTTCCGGGTTTTTCTTCATTTAAATGGGATCCAGCTTACCATAAAAAGTTTTTTTTTAGTATGCATTCCCTGCAGTTCGCTGACGTGTCAGCGTTCCTGTAACCAAATAAACCAAACTAATTCTAACGAGCGATTATTTACTATGACATCGTCACATATATTCTCAATTTTTTAGTGCTGTCTTTTTCTGTACGTCATAACTTTTCTTGTTAGTAACAAAGTCGTGTCGGTTATCTATCTAACTTGTTTAGGGGCAATCTCTCAAAAGTGATAGCCAGTCATTCAGGAATACTACATTTTAAATTTACTGACGGAACAGAGGACGATGCTTTCTGGAGTAACAGTGAAAAAGAGGAGAATTGTAACAAGCTTCGGATGGCGAGTCCGAGTAGACAAAAGGTGATAGCGTCAATAATACATGGTTGTTTGCCTTAATACGTGCATTTGATGATAATTTATTTGTGATTAACGAAATAAAATTAGAATTGTATTAATAAATGTAATTTTCTTTATTTTGATCTTTAAACTCACTCCTCGTCCTATATGCGATATCGTGCTCATACATAAGTAATTTCAGTATTTTTACGTATAACGTTTATTCAAAGAAAATTATACAATATACATTGTTAAGGAGCGTGAATCAACATCATCTTTCTTCTAGCACGGAATGAACCAACCTGAATGCGAATTCCCATTTTACAAAAATCAAAAAAAAAAAAAAAATAATAATAATAATAATTCACAGATAATAGCATGATGGAGCTTACGCACAATTCGGGACTTCTCCTCTCTTCGTCACTCGTTATGCGAAATGCTTCGTTAAGCGATGTTTCTCTGTATATATAGAATATAGTAAATATATTATTAGTTATTCTTGAGTTATAAATTCTTAGACTATCACATGTTATCACAATCAAATACTTCAGTATAGTATGGAAATTAAAAATAACATATGCCAAAACTTCAACAAATCCAAATATTGAATGATTCAGTTGGAGAACTTTTACCTATACTGAAGAACTTGCCTGATATTTCGATTAACATGTGAATTTCTGAATTTATTGAACTATCTGTAGATATTTCTAATGTATTAAAATATTTAAATTATTTTATTTAGATATAGGTTATAGGTTTTATCCAGTTATCTATATATAAAATAAATAAGTATTTTTAGGAATGGCTGGAAAATATTTCATATAATTTATCTTATTATTGTTATTACAATTGAAGAGTTCCATGGAATAAGGTACTTAAGTTAACTATTAATGTTTTCACAAAACGTTCTTTTACCACGAGGTTTATTAAATGTTCAATATGATTGGGTAAAGCGCATATTAGAGCAAGACGAATCTCCATGTCTACAAAACTCTATTTGATATGCATAATAAAACACAACTGAAAAAGGTATTTAAGTGCACTTAGGTACTGTACTTTATTTTATAGAACTCCTCAATTATATATATTAATAAATAGATATTTTTATTTTGTTAATTCAGGAACACGTATTTATTTGTAACTTATTACTTTTAAACTATTCTTCTTGTTGAACTAAAGATGTATTTTCAACTTTGTTGAAAACAGTAGTAGACTGAATATCCTGGTATTATTATTGAACATGATGAATTAAATATGTCTTAACACAAAATATCTGAATTAAAAATAACATATGCTAACACTTGAATTGAGGTGGCCCACGTCGCCCACGCCGCCCACGCCTTACGCCGCCTCTGATTAGGATACTATATGACGTATTTGATTGTGATAATATGAGCGATATAGTCTAAAAATATATAACTTAGAAATGACTAATAATATATTTACTACATTTAATGATATATCAAAAATACTTATATCTCACATGTTAAAAATAAAAAGCAAAAATAAATTTAAATTCAACAAATTCATGTGGAGGTAAATCCATGATTAAACTTTAAAATTAGCCGTATTCCAAAATTAGCCGTAAAATCGTTAAATTCAAATCATACGTAAATATTTCATTTAAACAACAAGTGTTTAAATAAATTTTTATTACTTTAAATTTAAATTTGACTTCTTTAGAAGTTCATTTTATTTTAATGAATTTAGTTGATAACAGATGGCAGCATTAATAAGTTCAACACTTACTGTATGATTTTTTATGTAGATTTTTAAATTAATTAAATTAAAAATTAAGAAAAAATATATTAATCGTTATTCATAAATGATAATTTACGAGTAAAATACAAACGTTTTGTATTGAATTAATTTTTTTATTAATTTCTTACCTGTGCAATTACCTGTGTTTACATAAAAATTGAGGCGTATTTACTACATTAGCTCCATGCTACTTTTGATTAGTCTTTTGTCTTGTTGTTGTTAATTTATTATTAGACGAACGCGAGTTTTCAAAGCAGTCATATAATAACCTTACAAATTGATATCAATTGTGTCTGTACATTTCCATTTTCGTTTACACGAATTATATAAAATGATCGAATTCCTCGTTAAATTCCGACATTCAAATTAACTCCAGTCTTCTAATAAATTCCTGATAATAAAAATAAAAAAACCTCTGATGTTAAAAACCCTGCTGTTAAAAATAAAAAGAAACCTGTGTTTTGAAAAACAGAAAAAACATATTGAAGTACTACAAAGAAGAAGATAATTCTTATAGAGTCAGACACCACTTTCTATTCTAAGGTTCACGGGACCAGTCTTGAAAATAAATCTATAAATATTGTCGAATATTGAGCGTGGGAAAGTTACGATCGACTTCATAAGTCGAGAGTTTATCGACGGAGGAGTGATTAGGGAAATTCGAAATAGAGGGTGAGTTCGAACCAGAAAATCTTAGTAAGATCAAGATTACAGTAACATGAATAACAAGTTAACAACCGAATTGGAAGACTCTGAATCAAGTTAACTACGAAAACAGCAAGTATTTAAAATGTTGTAGCTGTAACCCATATAGTCAATAAACGGTTTTGATTCTTCCGAAAATGCGTGAATAATTATGTCATTTCTTTTAATTTTAATTCTTCTCCTGTTGCAAGGTAATAAATTCATCTCGAAAAATCCCGTGATACTTTTAAAATAACCCCCATGAGTTTAATGGAAAAATGCGGTATTTTATAGTCGAAAAAAGGATATAAAAATTGATTGAACTTCAAAGAATTAACTTTAAATATAAAATCTGCATTTATTAATCTAAAGTATTAATATTATACTTTTACTTTCGTAACTTTTTAACTTTTTAACTCTTTTCAGCATTTAGGTGCTTTGCTGTGTCGACACCTTTTCAATTTCAAATTCAGAAAAATTATATTCCTATTCTAGAAACGGAAATTTTATTTTCAGATAAAGTTAAGTTAATATCATTTTTAAGCAAATTTTTGAACGACAATTAGTTAACCTCTAAATTGGATTGTAACTATGTTACACTCTTATAAATAAATTGTGAAATTATCACATAAAAATCAACTGTGGCGTATACACAGACGTATTCCCACTGTAGCATATGAAAAGTAAAGAAACAAATTAACGATGTGCAAAAGTTTATTACATTTAATTCTTTTATTAGAAAATTTTTATTGTATTTAGTTTATTTAAAGTTACCATCATACGAAATAATCGTTTTTATTTCGTTTTATTTTAATAAATTCACCAAATATTTACTTTACTATTAGGAATTATATACTTTTACTTTAAATACTTGTTGAGATATGAAATTCGATACAACAAAACGAATATCCAATTAACTACTTTCACCCAAAATCGCAATTCTTACAACAAATTTTGAAAGAACAATCACGGAATAATTGGCTAAGATTATTTATTACATTAGCCTAGCGAAATCACTATGAAATTCTATAGTGTAAACCTTTTTCTACTCGCGGCACACCTATGACTCGACACGACTCAACACGGCACACCAAAATGTTATTCCCCTTAAAAACGTATATATTATACTATTAATGGAATTACGTTATGCCACTAACCTATTATTATTATTATTATTAAACAAATGTTGTGTTAACCAATTCGTGCGTTATTAAAATTTATGAACTTTAATTCACTGTAGAGTGTATAGTGTAGAAAATACACTTTTCTACTACTATTAAAATAAATAATTCTACTCATACCTTTTCAATGTGATATTTGCGCCTGCTTAGCTGCACACAGACGGCTGATCCGTGGTGGAATCGTTGACAATGCTACTCTTATTTCTTCATCGACGGATCTGAGTCTCTCCCTCTTTGATGTTTTAATTTCAGTCAACGTCGAGAAGCCCAGTTCACACAAATACGTAGTTGAAAATGGCAATAACATATTAACTGCCATCTCGGATATAGCCGGGTATTCACTTTTTATTGTCAACCAAAATGTATCCAAAGGCACTTCGAGAGAGTTTTAATTTCAATGTTCTGTCTGCTTTTAATTCCACGAGTTCCTCTGTAGATGAATAGGTAGAGACTCTGAAATCGCAACGAATGGGTTACGAACCCAGTCGATATCTTCAACACTGTCTCCAAAATACTTCTTGAACCTCTGCTGCAGGATTTGTAAATGTTCTTTAATTAGATCCATCATCATTTTATTACCGGAAGCAAGTGACCATACAGTCGAGAACATTTCAAACGAACCATTTTCAATTCTCTGTATCCACAAATTTAGCTTATTCACAAATCCTTGAATCTTATCCATACTAGTAAGAATATTTTCGTTCCTACCTTGCATTTTTCTGTTCAGCTCATTCAATTGTACGAAAATATCAGAAAGATAGGCCAACTTACATACCCATTCATCATCTGCAAATAAATTCGCGTACTCGTGCCCCTCGACAGTCAAAAATACACGTACCTCGTCTTTAAGTTCCAATATTCGCGTTAACACTTTTCCTCTTGATAACCACCGTACTTCTGTATGTAGCAGGAGTGTGGTGTGTTCTGATTCCATTTCCTGACACAAAACGGAAAATAGACGCGAATTTAGGGGTCGCGATTTGACAAGGTTTACGACTTTTACTACTTCGTCCAGCACAGCTTTCAGAGAAGGTGGCAAAGATTTAGCAACAATGGCTTCGCGGTGAATAAGACAATGATCGCATCGTATGTTAGGATTAATTTCACGTACTTGAGCTACAAATCCTTTCACTCGGCCTGTCATAGCTGCGGCTCCGTCTGTACAAACACTAACACAGTCCTTCCATTTTAATTCATTTTGGAGCACATATTCGTTAGTTACACGAAATATTTCTTCACCGGTGGCTCGCTCGGGAAGTTGTTTGCAAAAAAAGAAATTAGTTGCAATTACATTACCATCGATGTACCGAATATAAGCAAGAAGTTGTGCGTGGCCGCTAATATCGGTGGACTCGTCGATCTGAAGTGAGAACTTTCGACTGCTGTTGATTTTCTCCTTCATAATGTCTTCAATGTCACTGGACATCTCAATAACTCGGCGACTGATCGTGTCATCAGAAAGAGGAATTTTTGATATTTCACTAGCAGCTTCTGAACCCAGGACTATTTTCACCATCTCTTTACAAGCAGGCATTAATAACGTTTCAGCTATTGTATGTGGTTTTTTGGCCTTTACGATAAGTTCGGCTACCTTATAGCTAGCTTCCTGTACTTTGTCCGAAACACATACTGTTGTAGTCATGAATGCTGCTTGTTTTCGGTTTTGTTCCAACAACCGACGAAAATAATTGACATCTTTGTTTAACAGAGAAGAATGTTTTGTTGACAAATGTCGTTTCAATTTACTGGGCACCATAGCAGCATTAGTAAGTTTTTCACCACAAACAATACACTCGGGGATTGGGCACGTTTTATCACCACACCAAAAAAACCGCAAGATAAATAATTATCACTATACTGCCGGCGCACTAATTTTTGTTTCTTTTTTGCGGGCTCAATGCTATCACTACTTCTACTCGTCGAAGGAACACTCCGTACAAGGAATTTGTCCATCTTAGAAAAAATTAAATAGTCTAATAATAATAGAAAAAAATAAGACTGACTAGCAATCACAATTTTTGGACTACTACAGAGCACAGCTAAGATAGAACTGAAATATTTGCAAGACGCGGGACCTATATTCTTCAAAGGAAAGTCTAACAATGGGTTGGTGAATCGGTATAGGAATGTAATAAAGTTGAGGAAGCACTAACAAACAGGGACAAGTACCAAAATAAAGTAATAAAGTAATAAAGGACAGGGCTAATCCCAGCACTTTTGGGAGAAGCACGTACACAGAACAATTGGCAAGGGTAACAAAACACCTGTGAGCAAATTTATTTTATATTTAATTTCTTAGAATACATAAAAATGCGTGGCTTGTAATAAAGAATAAACAAACATCATCATATTTCATCAGTGCTGCGTCAGAGAATGAAATACAAGCATAAGAAAACAGCAACGTGATAAATAATAAAACTTGACAATTAATAGAATATGTAAAAGTTCACGTCACACCTTTCACCTTGTGACGGCACACCAGTGTGCCGCGGCAAACCGAATTGCGAAACACTGCCTAGCGAAATCACTATCAAATTCTATATAAAGATGAAAACCGTTCGTCTGTGTCAAATTCGTTTTCTATCATCATAAAGCGTATTTCATATTTCGTATCCAAGTTCATACTACAGAATGAAGTATTTTCTCTTTGCCGTTGTTTTAATTCTGGCGTATGTTCATTGTAAGTATAGATTTAAGTATTTTAAATTCTATATCTGTCGACACATATTTTGTTTCACAAGGACTGCGTTAATTAGACTATAGATGAGTTCAAATTGAAATTTTATTGTGGTTTCTCAAGAGGAAATGGCTATCTCGGCGGAGATTGTTTTTGAGATAATATGTAGGTTGTCTCTGTGCATTGTCAGACTAAAAGGCAGATGCGTGGTGGCACTGGAAATTCGTCTGCTTAGCTGGTAGAAACGGATTTGATATTTTACTGTGCCATAATAACGAATTTTTTTTGTTTTTGTTTTTGCTAAAATTATATTCGTTGCCTTTACAACTACATTTACGTACCTGTTAAAATTTTTACGATAAAAATAATTTAATATTTTAAAAACGATGTCGCTCTTCGTAGTTTGTCACCTTAGGTTTCCAGAAGGCCGCCTATTCAGCTTTTTTAGAAAATCCGGACCTGTTTGTGGGTTACGATTACTACAAAGTACAATCTTATAAATTCTAAAAATAGCACGTCATTTTACTTATTATAAATACGTAAACTATGAATTTATCTATCTTGTTGTAATTATTGGGTTTTTATTGCAAATCATTCTTGCAAAGATTGAAGACGTTTTCTTCTTTTTGTCTGGTCTAATGTCACGACTTGGTAAATTTATATACACTTGGTAAATAATTCGTCATTTAAATTCATATAGAGACGCGTTTTCTTCTATTATACGAAATTCTTTCTTTCTATTTCGTTCATTGGAAATTATATTGTATTTGTCAAATATACGGGGTATGTACCAAAATAAAGGTACAATCTTTTGTAACAACTTTAATAACAAATTATATTAAAACTTAGATTAACCATTTGAAAGTACTCAGTCTAAGCTATTTTTCGACATAGTCGCCATTCTTTTCTAAACATTTTTCACAGAGGGAAACAAAGACAAAAATTATTTTCTGAAAAATTTCTCCACTTAATGATTTGAGAAAGTACAGGACTACACCTTCAATTTAACGTTGTTATCCTGCGAAAGTGCGAGCTGCCAAAACGTTTCTTAAAAGGTCCAAAACGGTAAAAATCACACGGTTCTAAATCCGGAACATGCGCAGGATGATCCATTATTTTGTATCCATACTCTTTTTCAGCCAGTCTAAAGTCTTACGTGAAGTGTGGTGATTAGCATTATCGGGCAGCGGGCGTACCATTAATGAATTTTTTAAATTGTAGAAAATTAACAAATTCGGACTGGACTCGTTTGTTAATAGAAGAATTAAATAAAATTCTAACACAAAAAACAATCTTCCATTCTATCTGCTTCCATTTTCGAGAATTTTAGGAAAATAGTTTACATAGAAAAAGCTTTTTGTTTGTTTTTTTTAACGCCCTTTGCTGGAAATCGCGTGCATAACCAAAGACATTACAATCAGTTTTAAAAATTTTAGTATGTAGAATTATAGCAAGGAGACGTTTAAAATTAATATTTACCGAAATCCTTTAAAAATTTGGGTAACGAATAATGATCTTTTGAAGTATTTTAATTTTATAAATTACATTTTTGCTACCTCTTAATACAGATATGTTATTATATGTTATTTTTATTATAATAATAGAGAAAGGATAATGACGCCAATTTAAATTATCTTGAAATACCAAACGAAGTGTAGGATAAAGACATTTTTCTAATAGTTTATCTCATATAACGAATTTCATTTATTTTTTATTACTATTTATCGTTAGTCGAAAGATATACATGCAATTTGGCTGGTCGCTACGACATGTTTATTTTTATTATCTCACTGATAATTTGATATATTTATGTATTCGCGTTATATTTCTGTATCCCTTCTTACATTTGTTTAATAAGAAAGTTATAATTTAATGTTTAATTCGAAAAATTTCAATTTTTATTCTTTGTAGATTCATCTGCAGGATCTTGTTATTGCTACGGTCGAGCCGGTACTTATTGCGGTTTTCAGAGAGAACATGGCTTTTTAGGAGGAGATTGCACCAGAGATAATATGTACATATGTAAGTATGGACACGGTTCAATTGCTGGCTGGGACGGTAGATGCCGGGAAGGTATTTGCAGAGGAAGCTTACCAGCGGGTCGCGATTACTGTGAACATGGAAATTCTAGAACAAAAAAGAGAAGCATAAGAATAATGCCAAACATAACTGTATAATTTGGAATCTGTTAAAATTATTGTTTGTTTATGAAATAAATTTGAAGCGAAAATTGTCAAATATATTATGCTTTTACTATAAATTAATAAAAAACGTTAATATGTAGTATTTTTGTGTTTAATATTTAAGCATTACGTTAAAATATTTTGATGAATTTACTGTTAATAATTAATAACTAGTTCCTAATTTACTAACGTATTGAAATTTCAAATTGTTGTGATATTTACAAATATTATCAAAGATGATAATTGGAATTAAAGTTTTATTTGCACACTAGATAATTCTACATTATGACAAAAAAAAACGACAGTGTCGATGTAATGGATCAGAACTAACCACATATACATGTAACAGTTGGCCTGACTAGTAGAAATCTTTTTAAATGTGATAGATTTAGTTACACTAAATTTATTTATTGTCTTTACAAAAAAAATCAAAAAATATCATGAAAATATAATACACAAAGGCAGAATACTTCTGAAGGATTTGGTAAAATAATTACTACCACAAATGCAAATACCTGTTAATCCCTTATTGAGGAAAAAAAGTAAAAAGTATGGTAAGCATAAAGCATTTTATAGAATATACTGAACCAAAATCGGTGTAAGAAGACCCGAACAAAAATCGATGTTCTACATGACCTTCAAATAAAGATTGCAAAAGTAAAACAGTTTGTGAATGATGTAAACATAATACAATATTTGTAATGTTTAAAATGTCATGAAAAATAATAAAAATGTTTTATTTTTATTTTTAAATTACTATTTTATAAATAAAACAACACCACAAAAATATGAATGTTAATTTCACAGTGAATCATCTAAAAGAGAAAAATATGACTCATAGATGCATGAAAAGAACATAAAGCCATACAGTTTTATTACGGCAATATTAGTGAAACAACACGTTCTATTGATAGATAATTTGCTGCGTTATATGCTCGGGGTAACGTCATCATACATTTTCGTTTGTTTTCGATTCTCAAATTTAAGAGGCTCGAATATATTGAATGTATACAATTAGCCATTTGTAAATAGACAAATATTCATTTTTTAAAAATTTTATTCGAAGTTTGCATATTTTAAGTAAGCGATAATGACGGAATCGAATTTATAAACTATTTGGAAATAAGATCATTAAAAAGGCTTTAATCACAATAGCAGTTCTTTAATGACAGACTCGCCAGCTGCCACTCTATTAATTACCAGACATCTAATTCAATTGTCTGAATTAGAAGACGTCATCTTCAAAGAATATATAAATATAAAGGAATATTTGAATTGGTAATATATTCATTAAAATACTTCGAAAAATTGAAAGAAATTTATTTTGTGCAGCTCATCATAAAAGATAGAAAGTGCATTCGAAGTTCAAAGCAACCGCACAACCGTTAAACGTGATTTTTTGCAAATATCTACAACTAGGCAAGGCCGACGTCTTGACGCAGCCAAAATTTTGAAATTGAATCTATTCTAATAGACTGAGGTATTCGAGTTCAAATTTCTGCACGTGTGCTGACTATAAGCTCGTCGCAGATGTCGACCCAGTTAACGATTGTTGTTAATTTACATTGGTCTGTACGACAACTTTTTATTTTGTTTTTTATGACACGCATTAACATGCACGATGACGTGACGATAATAACTTTTCAAATCTCTTACATTTGTATCCTGTAACCGCTTGCCTCATTGGTGCTTATTTATTGTGTCGATTTACTGCTGCTGTAAGTATTAAATCATTACATCAGTTTAAAATTAATGATTAATTGTTCATTTATATTTAGATGCAAAACAATTTCAAAGATATACGAAGATTTGCTGATTGTAATTTGACCTTAGAGCAGAAGCTGAAAGTAAGAAGTATTATCATCTCGAGTAACGAATATTTAGTTGTGCTGAATGCATAAAATAATTAATTTCTGAATAATTCGTGTCAGAAATGACTAAAATACGTCTCTCGTGTATAAACTTTCATTACAGATTTTGAATTTTATGAAGAGATTCGGGAAAGCTTCATTGCTTGTGTCTTTGGAAGACTATTTCTCTATAACTAAGAAATTTCCAATCAAGGTATAAACATTTAAAGTAATATGAATATTATATTTTTCCGGTTAATTTAAAAACAGTTAGTATCTTCTGCATGTACGGTATGTGCGAAGTGAAATCAATTTCCAATTCGTTAAATTAACAGCCTTGCATATGAATTACACTGTTTTTTATACATGCACCCGAGTTTATGTAATGTAAATTAGCTCGAAATTATTAAATTTATTTTACTATTTAATTTCATTTAAAATAGAAATGAAAATGTGGCTAAAATTCGCTATTGTTATGGCGCATTTATTTAGTATAGAATTGCGTCTGAAAATAACTTTTCGTTTCCAGATTCTTTCGTTCATTCATTTTCAATTATTTTTCCTTATTTTTCATCCATTACCGACATTTTTTCTTTATTTTAAAACATTACGATAAATTAAATTATAGTCGGGAAAACTGACCTAACTTTTCGAAAAAAAATGGTTGGTGAACAAAGATAAACTTTAACAGGTAGGCGAGTAAGTAACGTAAATGTTGATTTAATTTTCATACCAAAATGAATTTTTAACTGCAAAGGGATTTACACAAAATGTATTATATACAATAAATTTTTCTGTAAATAAATGTAGTTGCTTTTTATTTTTTTTATTTATTCGTAATATTTTGCGAGACAAATAATCTGAATAAAACACAATGTCATTTATTAAGATCCATTTTAGGACTCTTCAGATATCGTTGTTGTATGTTATTAAGACCGTACAGTTTAAACTTTAATAAATTTCAGACAAGAGAAATAATACTAATAAATTTCGATTATTTGTGGATATATTCGTTTGACCGTTTTCTGTATAAACTTTTATATCTATCGAAAAATACATTGTACATGAAATGTAATGTATATCTAATTGCATAGAAATATTCATGACAATTCAATGTTAATTATTACATTCTTCTTAGAATATGTATATAATTACGACTGAAATCAATGGGACTTATCACCTAAACAAACGTATTAATTATTTAATTAGAACTTATAATTTGATAAAGTTATTTATACACCTAAAATAAATCATCAAACCAAATATATTATACGGAAAAAACAGCCAGCGGGGTAGACGTTTTTCGGGAAAAACACAAATGTAGTGATCTGCTTCTAATGTTCTCTCTAAAGTCAGTTTAAAATCCTCAGGTACGGGGACGTGCGAGTTTATTGTCATACTCGACGAAAACATAAAGAAACATTTAAAACATTCTGCAAATAAAATTTTTGTAAAATGAATATTTTGTCTATTTACAGATGGCTAATTGTATGCATTCAATATATTCGAGCCTGTTGAATTTGAGAAGCGTAGAAGAAAACAAACGAAAATGTGCTTGATTAGTTTTATAGATGTATTTGCGATTTGTACTTCACAAAACAAAAATTCTTTCCAGGATTCAATTGCTACGAAGAAAGGCGGTTACGTTTATATATTTATAGCTTATATAATGTTGTACATCTCACCCCAAAATTTCTATTTGATTTCTGTAAATCTATTGATTGTAATTTATATCTGATTCGCTGATTTATACGGCAGGAAATTGAAGAGAATAATAAAACTAAATATAATTTTATGAAAAGGATATAATTTTAAATATATAGTATATATTATATTTCACTTAATTACTGCGCGAATGATACAGCGCTAAAAAGACACACTGTCGTCATTGAAACAGGTAGCAAACAGCACTTGCCTGCGTGCAATCGAAAGTTAATACCTTGTAAAAAGTCTACAAGTATTTAATTTTCTAGATCTAATGACTCGGGTGTTTCTCATTTCTGAACTTTCTTAATTGTAATAAGCGCTTTTCGGTGGCCGAGTGCATAAACCACTGAACTGTGGTAGTTAGCGGTTGGTTGGGCTATGACCAACGGACTGGTCAACGGGAGTTCTCTGGGTTTTTCTTCACCTAAATAGGGTCCAGCTTACCATAAAAGTTTTCTTGGGATAGATGCATCCCCGGCACTTCGCTAACGTGTAGCGTTGCTGTAACGACATAAATTAAACTAATTCTAACGAGCGATTATTTGCTATGACATCGTCACAATGACCCGTTGCGACTTTTCGTCACAATGTTCTGAATTTTTTAGTGGTGTCTTGCCCCTGTACGTCATACTTTTCCTGTTAGTAATAGAGTCGTATTGGCCATCTATCTATCTTCGTTCAGGGGAAAATTTTGATACGAAGTAACGTTACATCCGTTTTAAACTTGTAGTTTTCTGTATAGTTTATCTGGGCCTCCTGGGCCTACGTTTTCTAAATCTGCTCTCGTCATTAATGTGTCTGATTTCACTCTCGAATTTTTAAAATCTTGCAATATTGATAACTGTTGTTTTTGTATAGAACGATTAAGAACTAATTTAAAATACAAAATTCTTTGGGATATTGTTTAATTTTAATGCAAAGAATAAACCACAGTAATATATATACAATTTAAAATAACAAATAAATAAAAAAAAACATTGATTAAAGGTTGAAAACGTTCGCCATGTTGTGAATGATTTTCGGCCAGGCCCACCTTGGAACGACTGGGTGGTAAGGGATGGGGCCTGACATTTCCGGACGGATTTCTCCTGAAAATTTCTTGTTTTCCAATTTTGTCTGGATTCGTTCCCGATTTCCCAGAGTAATAAACTGTCAACCTAACCGCTTGGACATCTTGAATCTAATAGTTATGCCACTGCTTTGATCTAACATTGATTGACGTCTTCCACTTACTCTGACACTCCACTAATTAAATATAACCCGAAAAATTTACATTTCGGGCTAAAAATAAGATCGTAAAAAAATGTTATCAGACATATTAAATCAAATAGTACTTTTATTTTAACATTTAACAGGAAAATTCTTACTAAATGTATTTTTTCGCAGTTAAAATCATACTGTACATCAATGAACGCGCCCGATTTTGTCAACAGGTCCAAGAGACCTTTAACCGATATCTCCCTGACCGAAAAGCATATCTTATACTTGACCTATAGTATAAGATATACGTTTCAATAAATTCAATGCAAAATAATACAGAATACAAGCTTTGGGTAGACCATTTGAGAATATACACTACGCATCGCATATGACCTATGATCTGGAGCATCTGCAAGGATCGAAAATACGGCACTCGTGTTCAGGTTGGTTCAGGTTGAAAGTAGCACTTCGGTCCACCCGAACACCGTGTTTACTGCGCCCAGTGATTTTCAAGAGCTATAAGAATTCCCACTTTATGTTACCACTAATTCATAATTTAGAAATAGAAGAAACAACAAAATATGAATTTAAAAATGAATTTTAATTAAAAAGTATTTTTTGGAAATTTTTTTAGCGGTTTTGCCCCTTTGTCTTGAAGTACCAGGGCGCCTTGCCTAATGGGTACTCTATTGCCCCAGTCCTCCCAAAACACTGTAAAAAGAATCCTGCTTGTTAACCGGCAAGGAAGTCTGGGTGTTTCTATTCCATGGAGGCAAATTTTGATTCCGGCGACACTTTTGTTCGCTATTTTGTTTCTCGGTGGACACTCTCTGTGCATTTGCGATAACTTCCAACTATTGCTGCTTAAGCGCAATATCAACTCTTATGGCAAGACACAACACGTCAAAAAGAATGATGTCTTTACCAATAATATGGTACTTTTTACCTTATAAGTGCAATGGCTCGGAAGATATGGATACGTGAAACTTATTTTCTCAGTACCACATGTATATTTATAATTATCATTCATGTATCTACCGACGTGAGTCTCAGAGAGTATCTCCATGAAATCGCTTTAACAGTTTTGATTGTAAAGTCATTCTATTATCTTGTGTAAAGGATGAAGGTTATAGAATTTTTCCATTTGCAAGTTGCCATTTTGTTTACTTCTCACGTTTGCACATTTGTTCAAATTTTTTTCTGCTGTATCTTTTCTTTCTTACTGCTTGATATCTTTTACTTCACACACTTCAATGAGACATCTTAGGGTATCCAAACCATAAATACCAGCATTCTATGAATTATTACAAATATCTAAATGTACTTGAAACAGTAGGAAATTATTTGCTTTAGCGCATTTTCTGTAACTTTATTGCAATACATTCATAGAGTGGTAACTTAATTAAACCCATATTGCCAAATAGCTGTTGAAAAGAACAATAGACGAAATCAATCGGCAAAAAAGTAAGTAGCGTTTAAACGGCAATTGACAAACCTCGGTCTAAGTAGCGACTTTACACTGTATGAAGTTTTACCTAATGTATATTTTACTTTATCCCTAAGATGCAAGTACCATCTGATGTACAGATTCACATAGCTAGTCTTTTTAGGCTCAAATTAGTTTTATATTTTATTAACAAAACATTAAGCTTAAAATACAGTATTGTAAAATTAACATTCCTATTTTTGTGGTGTTCTCTTATTTATAAAATAATAATTTAAAAATAAAATAAAACATTTTGATTATTTATTTTAACATATTAAACATTACAAATACTGTATTGTTTTTACATCATTCCCGAATTGTTTTACTTTTGCAATCTTTATTTGTAAGGTCATGTAGAACATCGATTTTTTTTCGAGTCTTTTTACACCGATTTTGGTTCAGTATATTCTATAAAAATGCTTTATGCTTACCATACTTTTTACTTTTTCTCCGCAGTAAGGGATTAACAGGTGTTCGCATTTGTGGTAGTAATTATTTTACCAAATCCTTCAGAAGTATTCTGCCTTTGTGTCATTATATTTTGATGATATTTTTTGATTTTTTTTGTAAAGACAATAAATAAATTTAGTGTAACTAAATCTATCACATTTAAAAAGATTTCTACTACTCAGGTCAACTGTTACATGTATATGTGGTTAGTTTTGATCCATTACATCGACACTGCCGTTTCTTTTGTCATAATGTAGAATAATCTCTTGTGCAAATAAAACTTTAATTCTAAATGCTGGCATACCGATGAAGCCCATATGTTACTTAACGAAAAAGATCATTGTGAATTTATTGCCAATATCTTTTAAGTTCACCATACAAGATTTGCTAGTAACGTGTTTATAATATAAAGTCTTAACAGATTTTAATAAGAAATTAAAATTTTATTTTCCGAAAATATATACAGTAGAGCATCGATTATCCGACCCCCGATTAACCGACTTATCGGTTAACCGACTGCGTTCTAGCCGGCAAATTCACATGTCCCCTAGTGATGTGGCGCTACAATATTTGGTTATGTCTTGGCTACTTTAATATTATTTAGTTAAATTTTTGCATGTTTTAGCTGGCGGCACTGGCTCGACCATGAAAGGGAGACTAGTATTTAAACCAGGCCTAATACACTATACTAATAATATATTTTTTTTCATACTTTTCGGTTATCCGACTTTTCAGTTATCCGACCAACCCCAGTCCCCAATTAAGTCGGATAATGCGATGCTCTACTGTATTTTGAAATACATCGAGCAAGCAACAAATTCCTAATTTGATAATAGTTATTAAAAAAAGTGGACTTTACAATAAAATTATCATTTTTGATAATATTTGTAAATATACACCATAATTTCAAATTTTAATACGTTAGTAAATTAACAACTAGTTATTAATTATTTGACAGTAAATTCATCAAAATATTTTAACTAATGTTTAAATATTGAAACATGTTAATATTACATTATTACATATTAACATTTTTTATATTAACTTATAGTAAAAACATAATATATTTGACAATTTTCGCTTCAAATTTATTTCATAAACAAACAATAATTTTAACAGATTCCAAATTATATAGTTATGTTTGGCATTATTCTTATGCTTCTCTTTTTTGTTCTAGAATCTCCATGTTCACAGTAATCGCGACCTGCTGGTAAGCTTCCTCTACAATCACCTTCCCGGCATCTACCGTCCCAGCAAGCAATTGAACCGTTTCCATCCTTAACATATGTACATATTATCTCTGGTGCAATCTCCTCCTATAAAGCCATGTTCTCTCTGAAAACCGCAATAAGTACCGGCTCGACCGTAGCAATAACAAGATCCTGCAGATGAATCTACAATGAATAAAAATTGAAATTTTTCGAATTAAACATTAAATTATAACTTTCGTATGAAACAAATGTAAGAAGGGATACAAAAATTTAACCTAAATATATAAATATATGAAATTATCAGGTCAAATAATAAAAACAAACACGTCGTAGCGACCAGCCAAATTGCATGTATAACTTTCGAATAACGATGAATAGAACAGAGAATAAATGAAATACGTTTTATAAGATGAACTATTAGAAGAATGTCTTTATCCTATACTTCGTTTGGTATTGCGAGATAATTTAAATCGGCGTAATTATCCTGTCTCAATTATTATTATAATAAAAATAAAATTAAATAATGTCGCTGTATTAAAAGGTAGCAAATTCATTCACAAAACCCAATAATTACAACAAGAGAGATAACTTCAAACTTTACTTCATTTATACATAAGTAAAATTCGCTGCTGCCTTTAGAATTTACAATATTGTACTGCGATGTAATCGTAACCCACAAACAGGTTCAGATTTTCTAAAGAACTGAATAGGAAACCTAAGCTGATAAATTATGAAAAGCGACATAGTTTTTAAAATATAAAATTATTTTTATCGTAAAAAGTCTTACAGGTACGTAAATGTAATTGTAAAGGCAACAAATATAATTTTAGCTAAAAAAAAATACTTAGTTTTAATGTTATTAACGCACAGTAAAAATATCAAATCCGTTTCTACCAGCTAAGCAGACGAATTTCCCGTGAATACCCCACGTCTGCATCTGCCTTTTAGTCTGACAATGCTCAGAAACGACCTACGTATTATCTCAAAAACAATCTCCGCCGAGATAGCTATTTTCTCTTAAGAAACCACAATAAAATTTCAATTTGAACTATCTATAGTCTAATTAATGTAGTCCTTTTGAAACAATATATATGTCGACAGATATAGAAATTTAAAATACTTAAATCCATACTTACAATGAACATAAGCCAAAATTAAAACAGTGGCAAAGAGAAAATACTTCATTCTGTAGTATGAACTTGGATACGAAATATGAAATACGCTTTATGATGATAGAAAACGAATTTGACACAGACGAACGGTTTTCATCTTTATATAGAATTTGATAGTGTTGTTATTAGGCTAATGTAATAAATAACTTAGCTAAGTTATTTAGAGATTATCCTTTTAAAATATGTTGTAAGAATTGCGATTTTGGGTGAAAGTAGTAAATTAGTTATTGTTTTGTTGTATATCTCAAAAAATATTTAAAGAAAAAGTATATAATTCCGTAATAATAAAGTTAATATTTGGTGAATTTATTAAAATAAAACGAAATAAAAACAATTATTTCGTATGATAATTACTTTAAATAAACTAAATACAATAATATTTTGTAATAAAAAAATTAAATGTAATAAACTTTTGCACATCGTTAATTTGTTTCTTTACTTTTCATATGCTCCCAGTAAGAATGCGTACTGTGTATACGCCACAGTTGATTTTTATGTGATAATTTCACAATTTATTTATAAGAGTGTAACATAGTTACAATCCAATTTAGAGGTTAACTAATTGTCGTTCAAAAATTTGCTTAAAAATGATATTAACTTAACTTTATCTGAAAATAAAATTTCCGTTTCTAGAATAGGAATATAATTTTTCTGAATTTGAAATTGAAAAGGTGTCGACACAGCAAAGCACCTAAATGCTGAAAAGTTAACTCGATAACAAAACAAATGAAAAACACCCACGAAAGCAGGTATGTAAGAAAAAAAGTTGGATTAATGGTTGAAAAATTCTTACGATTTTTACATAATTTTTTAAAGAAATGAATTTGTATTTAAAAATTCCTTAATTTCGAGATTTGATCGAAATATTTTCTGTGTCAACGGGCCTAATTCGACCGACCTTAAAAATAATTCGCCACTGTTGTAATTGTGACATTTCTACGAATACAGATTCAAACATTTCATTTTTATCTGCTCAACAGCAGTAGAATAAAATAGATGTAGTCCGGAATTCAACAATTTTTAATTTAAGATGCGTAATTCAAGCGTATTAGACCCAGGTGATGTTCATTTTGTTGTTATTTTCATGTAACTTTATTATTTCCTTTATCAAAAATGGGTTATAGAATAAGTAAAGTTTGCATGGTGGATGATAAACAATAAAAACGTAAGTTAAAACATACTGGCTTGATTACATTATGCAAATTTTTTAGAAAAAGACTTCGCATAGCGTCGTATGATTCATACAGCAGTTCAAAGAAATAATGACATTAAATATATAAATAGGAAGTCGTCATTCTTGAACTTTAATGAATTAATAATACGATAAAATTTCCTGGGAAGAAAGAACAATATTAAAGACTATATTGAAGTATATATTCAACTATAGAAGAATAATATTCAACTATATTGAAGTAGTTTGCATCAAGCAAAATGTTTGCATGTAACTTTCTGGTTTCTGTTTAATGAGATACTGTACGTATTTGATAACGCAGCTGGGACGTAATGAAAAGAGCATATGATGTGTTAACTTATACTATCATATCATCATATAAAAGCCTGTAAACTTTAGGTAGGCAAGATTCACTTCGATCATGTTAATAGAATGGAATTAAGTATTAATTACTGTAATGCTTTGCTGTTCTTAATATTTAAGTGTTTCATTTCATTCATTCTAAGATTACGAAATAAAGTCATTATTCATTATACAAAATGTAACAGAAAATATAATTTAAACTTTTCGTGATAAATAAATGAACAGAATAAATACTATGTAAAATTAATTGCCACTGTTTATTCGAAACATCCTGTGTTTTATGATACAAATACTACGCCTATCGATTCTTAATAAATACCTATTCAATTAAAAGCAAGATATAGTGCAACATACATCTTTGTATGTATCACAACCGTCGTAATAAATACGACAATTTCGTATTTTATAGATACCATAAATATTTTAATTTTACAGAAAATTAAAAAGTTTCTATTTAAACTTGCATTTAATTTTACCTTTAATAATATTTTTCCAATTTCTGTCGGATTTATCAAAATATATTATCACAAAACAAATTAGCATTATTAATAACTTCATGTTATTTTGTAGATCTAGTTTAGACGATATTTGTATATATCTATAAATTCAATATATTTATGCGTGGTCGCACTGAGTAAAGCACACATTTCTAATATAAGCAATATAAAATCGCATTTGTTTCGCAAAACAATTGTCCTAGATACAAGGCCGAAGTTCCTTTAAACAGAGTTTGACGAAAGATTTCTCAGCCATCTAATTAGACAGAAGTAACAAACTATTTGTTAAATTCCGACCGCAAAAAAAAAAGAAAAGAAATGGAAAAATTAACTGAATTGTGCTTGAGATGTTTACTTCAACCGTGCCTATCGATGGCTTTAGTGTTTGGTGTGGATCCTTTCTTTGAATGCAACTGTCAATATTCGAGTGGGTCCACTTTTGTGAATAAGTTTATTCAAATCTTTTTATTGTAGATTAGTGAAATATATTTCCTGGACTTTCTTGTGCATTGATATGTTTCTCTCATTCCAATTCTCAATGAGAATGTTCCTTGCCTTGGTGAATTCAACATATTTGGACACGAAGTTATTATTGTAAAATTATATTTTTTTATCGATATATTTATGTATGTGATGATAAATAGTTCTGTAAAAAGAAACAAACTTACTCCAACAATTAAATTAAGAAATTTTTCGAATTCCGAAAAACAGCATTTCGATCGCATAATAAATATTATTTCCGTTTTTCATATTTTTATCGTCTTCTGTATGCTTATAATAATGCAAACTTTCTTTATTCTGACATTATTTTCTGCGTTTCAAAAAAGATATCATTCTTCTCATGAAGTTTCCTATAGCATTATAGTATTAGGAATTAACGCAAATTATTTATTTGGTGAATTTTATTTTAGTTGTATAATTCTTGCAACAATTATTTACATCGTAATGACTGCATTTATTAATTTATCAAAGCAAAATTTGTTACTACAAAGAAATAACAGACACTTATCGTATGAAATAGAATCGATAATAATTTCTCACGATCAACTTTGGACTTACACTGGTCATGTGAACAACGCTCACAGTTTATCATATCTGGTTAATTATTTTCTTTTATTACTGGAATCATGTTTAGCTGTTTACAGTTTATTATTCATGAAAATGAATTTTATAATAAGAATTATATTCTTATTATCTGCCTTTATTTTTTGTTCGGGTTGCCTCATTGCTGCTTATTTATTGTCCCGATTTACTGCTGCTGTAAGTATTTCATCATTAGATTATGCTGGAATTCATTAATTATTTCATTTTCAGATGCAAAACAATTTTCAAGATATACGAAGATTTGCTGATTGTAATTTGACCTTAGAGCAGAAGCTGAAAGTAAGAAGTATTATCGTCTCAAGTAACGAGTATTTAGTTGTGCTGAATGCATAAAAGAATTAATTTCTGAGTAATTCGTGTCAGAAATGACTAAAATACGTCTCTCATGTATAAACTTTTATTACAGATTTTGAATTTTTTGAAGAGATTCGGGAAAGCTTCATTGCTTGTGTCTTTGGAAGACTATTTCTCTATAACTAAGAAATTTCCAATCAAGGTATAAACATTTAAAGTAATATGAATATTATATTTTTCCGGTTAATTTAAAAACAGTTAGTATCTTCTGTATGAACGGTATGTGTGAAGTGAAAGCAATTTTCAATTTGTTAAATTAACAGCCTTGCATATGAATTACACTTTCTTTTTTTACATTGCATACGAGTTCATGTAATATAAATTAGCCGAAAATTATTAAATTTATTTTACTATTTAATTTCATTTAAAATAGAAATGAAAATGTGGCTAAAATTCGCTATTGTTATGGCGCATTTATTTAGTTTAGAATTGCTTCTGAAAATAACTTTTCGTGTTTAGATTCTTTCACTCATTCATTTTCGATTATTTTTTCTTCATTTTTATCCATTACCAACAATTTTTATGTCAATTATAAAACATTACGATAAATTAAATTATAGTCGGGAAAACTGACCTAACTTTTCGAAAAAAATGGTTGGTGAACAAAGATAAACTTTAACAGGTAGGCGAGTAAGTAACGTACATTTAATTTTCATACCAAAATGAATTTTTAACTGCAAAGGGATTTACTCAAAAAGTATTCTATACAATAAATTTTTCTGTAAATAAATGTAGTTGCTCTTTATTTTTCTTATTTATTCATAATATTTTGCGAGGATAAATAATCTGAATAAAACACAATGTCATTTACTAAGATCTATTTTAGGACTCTTCAGATATCGTTGTTGTATGTTATTAAGACCGTACAGTTTAAACTTTAATAAATTTCAGACAAGAAAAATAATACTAATAAATTTCGATTATTTGTGGATATATTCGTTTGACCGTTCTCTGCATAAACTTTTATATCTATCGAAAAATACATTGTACATGAAATGAAATATAAATCTAATTGCATAGAAAAATGTTAATTATTACATATTTTTTAGAATATGTATATAATTACGACTGAAATCAATGGGACTTATCACCTAAACAAACGTATTAATTATTTAATTAGAACTTATAATTCGATAAAGTTATTTATACTTCTAAAATAAATCATTATACCAAGTATATTATAGGGAAAAAACAGCCAGCGGGGTAGACTTTTTTCGGGAAAAACACAAATGTAGTGATATGCTTCTAACGTTCTCTCTAAAGCAGTTTAAAATCCTCAGGTACGGGGACATGCGAGTGCACGTTCCCGTACCTGAGGATTGTCGTACTCGACGAAAACATAAAGAAACATTTAAAACATTCTGCAAATAAAATTTTTGTAAAATGAATATTTTGTCTATTTACAGATGGCTAATTGTATGCATTCAATATATTCGAGCCTGTTAAATTTGAGAAGCGTAGAAGAAAACAAACGAAAATGTGCTTGATTAGTTTTATAGATATCTCTGCGATTTGTACTTCACAAAACAAAAATTCTTTCCAAGATTCATCATTATAATAAATAAATTTTTCTATATATATAAATGCTAATGTTTATTTGATATTTGTTTGTTTGTTTGTTCGCTATACACTCGTAGGCCGTTCGATCTATTGCAACGAAACTCGGCGGTTACATTCATCTCTAACTTAGAACGGCGGTTACATATACGTAGGCGGTTACATATGTCTCTAACTTAGAACATATATATTATATTCACTTAATTACTGTGACAATGATACTGCGCGAAATTGACATACTGTCATTATTGAAACAGGTAGCAAGTAGCACTTGTCTGCGTGCAATCGAAATAATACCTTGTAAAAAGTCTATAAGTATTTAATTATCTATATCTAACTACTCGGTTGTTTTTATTTCTGAACAGTACTTTCTTAAGTCTAATAAGTGCACTCTGGTAGCCGAGTGCATAAAAGCACCGAAGTTTGGTAGTTGGTGGTGGGTTGGGGCATGGCCAACGGACTGGTCACGGGGAGTTTTCCGGGTTTTCTTCATTTAAATGGGGTCCAGCTAACCATAAAAGTTTTCTTGAGATTCATCTCCCCGCAGATCGCTAACGTGCCGCGTTGCTGTAACCAAATAAACCAAACTAATTCTTTCTTTTTTTCTCCCTCCTGGTTCATATGGAGATTACTGTCTTGATAACCAAACTAATTCTAATGAGCGATTATTTATTACTAGTAGCCTGGGCCGCTCCCTAGCGGAACGCAGCGGTGTCATTTCGTGGTATAAATAATAAATTTCTATTACAAATAAAAATAGTTTATTGTTAATTTAAAATCATCGCTAGCTCACACCTAGTGGGGGTTTTAGTCATACCGTTACAGATTAGTTATAAAAAACGCGATCAATGGCTTATATCAGTGGTTCTTAACCTTGCTGGAGGTACCGAACCCTATCAGTTTCATATGAGCATTCACCGAACCCCTTTTAATTGGAAAAATAAAATATAATTTTTCAAATTCAAAACATAGGTATATATTTTATTGGTCCACAAAATAAACAAAACCATTATAGAACAAAACATTACGAACAAAGAACAAAACATTAAGAACAAAGAATAAAACATTAAGAATAAAGAACAAAATTTAAAATCAGTGTGACTGCTGCTGTTGCCTTTTAGACACCAGTTCGGAACTGCGAGGCTTTACCTTGGAAAATGCCACTCGCATGTCATTTTCGCAACTAAGTCTGTTCCTTTTCTTTGTTTTAATGTCCAGCATCCTCGAAAAGGATTGCTCGCAAAGATATGTTGTCACAAACGGTATCAAAATCTCCAGAGCTTTCTTCGCAATAGCAGAGTACGTTACTATTTGGTGGCACCAAAACGATGAGAGCGTTGTTGTTTTGAAGAGTTGCTGTTGAACCTGGCTCTGCTGAATTTCAATGATTTCATCCAGGTATGTATCATTGACATCTGTTTTCTCAACATCAAACGTAAACGGCTGCCTCACCCATGCTGGATATAACTCTCTTGAAGGGAAGTACCCTTCAAGAGACTTTGCAAGCTCGTCTAAGTGCATGGAAATTGCGTGCTTCAGTTCCCCCGATACAGAAATATCTCCGATTCCAGGCACATCATAATTCTTATTTACACATTCGTCTAGCAGGGTAAAGTTTGCAAAGTTACCGTTTTCTATTCGTCGTTTCCACAACGGTAGCTTTTTTTGAAACGCCTTCAGGGCTTCTTCCGCTTCGATGATGTTGACACCACCGCCCTGCATCTGTTGATTCAGATGATTGAGAGCTGCGAAGATATCAGCCATGTACGCAAGCATGAGAATAAATTCAGAATTTTTGAAGCAATCTGCATGACCATGTTGGTGCTCTTGCAAAAACAGGGCTAATTCCTCACGTAGGGCAAAAACACGATTCAGAACCTGTCCCCGGGATAACCACCGAACGTTTGAATGGTACAGAAGTACCTCGAATTCAGACCCCATTTCTTTACACAACTCCTTGAAGATGCGGTGCCTCAGAGCACTATTTCGCACATAGTTCACGCATTCCACTACAATTTTTAAGACTTCTGCCAGTTTTGGAGGCATGGTTTTTGTTGCCAACGCATGCCTGTGTAGAATACAATGTGTAACAACGATGTGTGGTGCATCGGCTTTCACTAGCGCACCAAAACCAGACTTTCTTCCCAGCATGGCTGGAGCTCCGTCCGAACAAACTGCAGAAACCATATCCCACGAAAGATTATTTTCTTTGAAGAAGTCATCCACAAGTTTCTTTACATCGGCTGCCTTAGTTGTTGTTGTAAGAGGCTTACATAATAAAAAATCTTCCTTTATAACGTCGTCTTTCACATAGCGCACAAATACTGCAAGCTGACTTAGACTGGAAACGTCTGTAGTTTCGTCGAGTTGAAGGCTGAATTTTGCCGGGCTTGAAATCAGATCTGCAACTACTTGGGCCAAGATATCTTTGCTCATGTCGTCTATTCTGTCACTGATGGTGTCATTTGAAAGAGGAATTTGGGATAACTTAACTTCAGCCGCTTTTCCCAGCATGATATTCGCCATCTTCAACACGGCTGGTTTTATGAGTTTTTCACCAATATTGTGTGGTTTGCCCTGCTTTGCGATAAGGTAAGCGACTTCGTACGATGCTGTAAGGATCGGTTTATCGATGGGTACAAAGCCGAGGACAGGCAGACTACCCTTTTCATCAAATCTGGCCCTCTTCACCTTGAATTCAGCGAGTGTTGTATTTTTGTAATTTCCATGCAGATTAAAGAAGTGTTCTCTTAGTTTTGCCGGTGCTAGACTAGAATTGCTCAACTTGGCATTGCAAATCATGCAACAAGGACGCTGACTCCCATCACGTTCCGTTATACATGTGAATCCATATTGTACATATTCGTCCGACCACTTTCTTTTTTTGCTCGACATAGTATGAAGGGATTAAAATATTTAAAAAAGAAATCACACGACGTACAATCACGACAGTCACAATTCGAATACTGGGCGCACGAAATTTCCTGCAGCATAGAAAGGCCAAGCGATGTTGCGTGATCACCGAGTGGGGCGTGTCATCACGAACGTATGAGTCGGGTGTGTGCTTGACGTCTTGCAGGTCGTTTATACGTGTATTCGATTGGGACCTCTTCACTTCGTTTCAGTTAGAGAGTAGTAGAAGTTAGAGAGTAAGAGAAGTTAGTTTCCCAATAGAACACACGTTATGTAGCATTAGTTTTCGAAACCAATACGGTTTCTACGTCACGATGACGTCAGGTGGTTGACCTCCGCCGAACCCCTGAGACTGACTCGCCGAACCCAGGTTAAGAACCACTGGCTTATATTATTAGATGACATTGTCGCAATACCGGGCTGCACTTCTTTCACAATGTTCTCAATTTTTTAGTGGTGTCTTGCCGCTCCCGTACCTTATACTTTTCCTGGTAACAGTAGAATCGTGTTGGACATGTATCTAAGTTCATTCAGGGGAAAATATTGATTCGAAGTAATGTGACATCCATTCTAAACTTTTAGATTCTGTATAGTTTACTTGGGCCTATGTTTTCTAATTCTGGTCTCGGCATTCATGTATCTGACTCCCTTCTCGAGAATGAGGAAGGACAGGCAGCCAGACAGCCTACAGTCAAAATTTATACGTCTACAATTTTTTAAAATTGCAGTTTCGTAATTTTTCTATATAGACGATATTTACGAGTGTACATCCCATATAGTTTATACAATTTCTTGTAAAAATATAAATACTTTATCATAACATAAAATAATTAATACACAGCTAGATGTTTCTCAATCTACGCAAAAACAGCTTATTTCACTGAGAATCATTTATTAACCGTAACGACCGTTTTCAATCTGCTCTACAGTTTGTTTTCAGGATTTTAATAATCTTGCAATATTGATAATTGTTGCTTTTTGTATAGAACTGTTAAGAACTCATTTAAAATACAAAATTGTTTGGAATTTGAGCGACTTCAATCCAAAGAATAAATTACAGTATTATATATACAATTTAAAATAACAAAATAATAAAATAAATAAAAAACGTTGATTAAAGGTTGAAAACGTTCGTTACTGTCTTTCCGACTTTAAAGTTAGCAACTGGATCACATTCGGAGTCATTACAACCTGTCTAACTCGGATCACTTTTCAAATATTAATAGTAGACTAGTATTAATTAGTAGTGATTGACCATCCTCTTTTCCAGGAGGAGGTCAATGAATACTTTTCCTCGAATTACTTCGATCCCCTTTCGCAACGGTCCCGAATTTCTATCGGACCAGCGATATGGTGGCATTGGAATTGGAAAATCCGAAGTACGAGGTTACTGGCGAGCGCAAAATATGATTTAAGTGGTTTTCGAGAGTGCCGAGTTTAAATATTTGGTCCGTTTTTCGCGAAATTTGAATCGCTGTCAGATGACCATTTGATATTCGGCTGTGAATGGAACAGTTTCTCAAAGTTAACATTCTTAGATGTAGAGAAAAAATTATATCTGAAAAAATTTAAGATACCACATTTTCAATTGGTGTCTACTTGATCAAGGAAATTGTGCCATTTCGTATCGTTCGAGTATCGTGTTAAACGTGGCAATAGTAGGCTAAAAAACCAAAACTCTTGGTTTTCGTTTTAATATTTATTATATTATAACATTTGATTTGTATAACTACGTAGGTTATTTCAGGTAAGAGTTTATCACACCGAATGTCCAATCTAATACATTTTTAAAATTATTTATTCTGTACTGCACACAATTTAAATAATTTTTAAAATGTGTGACATTAGGCACTTTGTGTTTTAAACTCTTACGTAAGATAACATTCGTAATTATATAAATCATATACTGCAGGGGTGGCCAACTTTTGTGTACATAAGATCTACTTTTTATCTTATAAATGTGTCGCGATCGACTTGTTGTCGTAGGCATAGTCTAAGTGGCGAGGGGGGTGTGAAATACATACTATGTTTATACACTGTGCTTCAGTACGAGGTGCACTCCCGCGAGCTATGGGTAGATAAGGAAAATATATGTTCAAAACTATTTTTTATTTTTTAAATCACTTATTAAGTTTTCAAGATATAAGCTCATAAAGAAAATAAATTTCCAGACCCAACTTTTGATATTTGCAGTTACGAGTTCATTCCGTACAGGCGGCACCTAAAAAAAATCGATTTTTCCACACTTTTAAGATAGATTTTTATTAACTTAAAATATAATTTAATTTTTTTAAATCAATTACAATGTATAAATTGTGGTACTATTTGTTCGTAAACTTGAAAAAATTGAAATAAAACTGCACAGTACGGCTGATAATTTGATTATAAGATTTTACTTTCGCGATTTGTTTTTGGGCGAGGAAAATTTATCATGGAAGAATGATATAAGATTTTTAGACTTATTTTTTGCTAATCTATCAATAGCTCGCGGGAGTGCTCTTTGTACTGAAACACCCTGTATATCTACCTACGTAAAAAACAACGTAATTATTTAACGGGCCAAAAAACTCACGTCCAGGGAAATTAAAACAACACGAGTAATTATTAACAATATTTATTAATTCAAATTAGCTACTGATAAAGACAGATTTAGAATTTATTTTATTACGTTACATTAATGGGAGGACTGAGTTTGCACGTCTCTTACCAAGGAAACATAATTAGGTGTATATCCTGACAAAGATAATAATAATGATTCTTCAGTATGGGAATCAGTCAGGACAGAATGTTTAGTCTTCGTTAACTTTAAGTATGAAAATGCCAATTCACACAGGTATGTAGTTCCGAAACAGGAATAAATATATTTGCTACATTTGGTGATACTGGGATATTTTTCCTCAATTGACGTATTTCCAAAAATCCAAAAATATAGAGGTCTGTTGCTGAAAACGCTCACTTATCAAGTAAATAGATAGGTAAGAAAAGCCATAATTTAATTTAAAACATAAAGAACAGGTACTTACATTTTAAACAAATGAAAAATTGAAACTCAACGTTGTCACCGTGGATAAATAATATTGATTAATAATAATAATATTGTTAATACTAAAGAAAAGAAGCTACCGCATGACAGTATCAAATATTCAAGCTAAATAGCTGTGTTTTCTACGAGTCCAGTGATAACTGCATGCATATTGTTGCTTTTGCGCGTTACGTTGACGAGTTGCGTTTAGTTACAAGTGTAACACATTAAGTCAAGACATCGCGAGCGATCGACCAAAATTGGCATCGTGATCGACCGGTCGATCGCGATCGACTTGTTGGCCACCCCTGATATACTGTAATGTTTAGTGTTTCTGACCTTCCTGGCTTTCCCAGAGAGGTTGTTTGCCTTAATACGAGCATTTGATGATAATTTATTTGTGATGAAACGAAATAAAATTAGAATTGTATTAATAAATGTAATTTTCTTTATTTTGATTTTTAAACTTACCCCTCGTCCTATATACTAGGGTGGCCAACAAGTCGATCGCGATCGACCGGTCGATCTCCAATCCAATTTTGGTCGATCGCTTGCGATGTCTTGACTTAATGTATTATATTTGTAACCGAACACGACAGTATGCATGCAGTTATGACTCGACTCATAAGCAGTGCACCACGTACTGAAACACAGTGTATAAACATAGTATGTATTTCACACCTCCCCTCCCCACTTACACTATGCCTATGACAACAAGTCGATCGCGACGCATTTTTAAGATAAAAAGTAGATCTTATATATATAAAAGTTGGCCACCCCTGCTATATGCGATATCGTCTCATACATAAGTAATTACAGTATTTTACGTATAACGTTTATTCAAAGAAAATTATACAATATACATTGTTAAGGAGCGTGAATCAACATCATATTTTTTTTCTAGCACGGAATGAACCAACCTGAATTGCGAATTCCATTTCCAAAAAACAAAAAAAAAATCACAGATAATAGCATGATGGAGCATACGCACAATTCGGGACTTCCCCTCTCCTCGTCACTCGTTATGCGAGGCGCTCCTTAAGCGATGTTCCTGTATATCATGGAATATAGTAAATATATTATTATTCATTCCTAAGTTATAAATTCATAGACTATCTCATGTTATCACAATCAAATACTTCAGTACAGTATGTAAATTAAAAATAACATATGCCAAAACTTCAAAAAATCCAAATATTGAATGATTCAGTTGGAGATCTTTGTACCTATACTGAAGAACTTGCCTGATATTTCAATTAACATATGAATTTCTGAATTTATTTAACTATCTGTAGATAAATAAAATCTAACACCTTTATCGTTGCCGAGAAAGTTTAATTTAAAACAAACGTTTTCGACCTATTCCATAGGTCGAAAACGTTCTGCATTAGTTTTAGTTGATGCTTGTATTTAGGAGTTTTTCTGGGTTCATTTTTAATTTTTATTTTGTTTTTTAATTTTATACAATATTCGTTTATTATGTATCATTTTTTATTATGTATTATGTATTTATCTATCATTATGTATGCATCATTTTTATTTTGTTTTTTAATTTAATACAATATTCGTTTATTATGTATCATCTTTTATTATGTATTATGTATTTATCGTTTATTATGTATCATTTTTTATTATGTATTATGTATTTATCTATCATTATGTATGCATCATTTTTATTTTGTTTTTTAATTTAATACAATATTCGTTTATTATGTATCATCTTTTAATCCAATGTTAATTTTTCGAAATTTGAATATTTGTATTCGATCCTCTGAAACGGAACTGTTCCATTTGTCGGTTTATTTAACCTGATGATGGCCTATGGAATAGGTTGAAAACGTTTGTTTTAAATTAAACTTTCTCGGCAACGATAAAGGTGTTAGATTTTATTTATAATTTTTTGCTGAGCACGTTCTATTTAATATCTGTAGATATTTCTAATGTATTGTAGATATTTCTAATGTATTAAAAATATTTAAATTATTTTATTTAGATATAGGTCTTAGGTTTTTTCCAGTTACCTATATATAAAATAAATAAGTATTTTTAGGAATGGCTGGAAAATATTTCATATAATGTACAGTCAAACCTGTTTTTATGCGGGGGATAGGGACCGCATTAAAAAAAAACGCATAAAAAAATCTCACGAAACTTCACGAATGGCTGTAAATAATAGTTTTCGCGACACAATTAAAAAATATTTTTTTATGCGGTCAACGGGGACCGCATAAAAAAAGTCTCACATAGAAAATAACTCAAAACCGTACGAAATAGAATTTATTGACAACAGATGTCAGCACTTGACTGCATCGTCTGGTCTATCGTCTGTTTTACATATTTTTGTCCAGGTGGTGTTTTGTTGACTTAAAAAGTAAGTTATTTCATTTTTCGCATATTCATGCAATAATATTACTATACTAAGTGCATTTATGCTATAATAAGTTTATTTAGCTATAATAAGTCAACGTAAGACATGACGAATCGCACGAGACTAGTCGCCAACTATACCGCACAAATTAAAAATTCGCATTAAAAAAATCGCACAAATAAAAATCGCACATAAAAAGAGCGCATAAAAACAGGTTTGACTGTATCTATTATTGTTATTACAATTGAAGAGTTCCATGGAATAAGGTACTTAAGTTAACTATTGATGTTTTCACAAAACGTTCTTTTACCACGAGGTTTTATGAAATGAGTAAAATTAAATGTTCAATATGATTGGGTAAAGCGCATATTAGAGCAAGACGAATATCCATATCTATAAAACCCTATTTGATATGCATAATAAAACACAACTGAAAAAGGCATTCAAGTGCACTTAGGTACTGTACTTTATTTCATAGAACTCCTCAATTATATATATTAATGAATTGATATTTTTATTTTGTTAATTTAGGAACATGTATTTATTGTAATTTATTATTTTTAAATTATTTTTCTTGTTGAACTAAAGATGTATTTTCAACTTTGTTGAAAATAGTAGTAGGCTGAATATCCTGGTATTATTATTGTACTGTACATGATGAATTAAATATGTCTTAACACAAAGTATCTGAATTAAAAAATAACATAAGCTAACACTTAAATTTGATTTTTAATTAGAATACTGTATGAAGTATTTGATTGTGATAATATGAGCGATACACTCTAAGATCTTTAACTCAGAAATGACTAATAATATATTTACTATATTTAATGATATATCGATAATACTTATATCTCACATGTTAAAAATAAATTTAAATATAACAAATTCATATTGAAGTAAATCCATGAGTAAACTTCAAAATTAGCCGTATTCCAAATCGTATTAAGTGAATGTCGCAATTGTAGATAAGTAAGTTTATCATTCTGTCAGCATCACATTAATGTAATGTTAAGAAAAGTCTTTCGACGATGAATCATTTGTATTTTATTTATTTATTTTTTTCGTGTGTATCTTTTGTTTTCATGTTTGTTTTATACTTTTAATTTCCAAATCTAACAATAAAAAAACAAATATTTCTCTTTTAAGTTTGCAATAATTTATGCAATATAAGAAAGTATGGAACTATTACACCTTACATGAAAATGGCGTAGACCAATTGTTTATTTAATAAATTAAGTTCTTGCTTTATGTTCATATTCTTTTGATCTCAGTTCGTTTTATTACTATAAACTTTATACTCTTACTAATAAATTCAATGTTTTAATAATTTAATAAATGACGTATACCTTTAAAACATTTTTAAACCTGTAAACATTTTTTCTATTTGCTTATACTACTATAAAACCCACGTGTGTCATATCTTATCTAGTACTACAGTAGAGCGTCGATAAATGGAACGTCTGTAAGTGGAATGGCCGGAAAGTGGAACGATTTTCAGTCGGACTGTGTCGTGCTGAATCGAATGTTTTTGATACTAAATTTACTTCTAAAGTATAATTTTCATGTTTTTTATATTCTTTAATATATTTATTTTGTTTGTACAAAATGCAGAAATAATTTTTAACGATACGATAGCCTCGATGATTATTATAAAAATTTTCGTTAGGCTTAAAATCGACGAAAATTCAACACGAAGCGACACGCAACGGAGAAAAATTCAACAGGAAGCGATACGCAACGGAGAAAAATTTGAACATCGGACAGGTTAATGTATTTTTTCGTACAAAGTCGGAAACTGGAACAAATCATTAACTGGAAGGACCCCAGTCCCCAATTGGTTCCACTTATCGACGCTCTACTGTATTTCAAATAAGTAAATAAATTTGTTTGTTAAAATTGAATTGATTTCCAATTTCACTGTGTAGAAAAAAAATCGTTAAATTCAAGTCATGCATAAATATTTCATTTAAACAACAAGTCTTTAAATAAATTTTGATTACTTTAAATTTAAATATGACATCATTAAAACTTTTTTATTTTAATAAATTAAGTTGATAACAGATGGCAGCATTAATAAGTTCAAAACTTAATGTATGATATTTTTTATGTAGATTTTTAAATTAATTATTATTAATTTTTAAATTAACTAAATTAAAAATTAAGAAAAAAATAGAAAGAAACCTCTGGCTAAAGAACAGAAAAACATATTGAAGTACTACAAAGTAGAGAATAATTATCTGGAGTCAGACACCACTCTCTATTCTAAGGTTCATGGGACCATTTTTGAAAATAAATCTATAAATATTGTCGAATATTGAACGTAGGAAAAGCTACGATCGAGTTCATAAGTCGAGAGTTTATCGACAGAGGAGTGATTAGGAAAATTTGAAATAGAGAATGAGTTCGAACCACAAGATCGTAGTAAGATCAAGATTACAATAACATGAATGACAAGTTAACAACCGAATTGGAAAACTCTGAATCAGGTTAACTACGAAAACAGTAATTATTTCAAATGTTGTAGCTGTAACCCATATAGTCAATAAACTGTTTTGATTCCTCCGAAAATGCGTGAATAATTATGTCATTTCTTTTAATTTTAATTCTTCTCCTGTTGCAAAGTAATAAATTCCTCTCGAAAAATTCCGAGATACTTTTAAAATAACCCCCAAGGGTTTAATGAAGGAAATGCGGTATTTATAGTCGAAAGAAGGAAATAAAAATTGATTGAACTTCAAAAAATTAATTTTAAATATAAAATCTGCATTTATTAATTTAAAGTATTATACTTTTACTTCCGTAACTTTTTAGCAGCCAGGTGCTTTGCTGTGTCGACACCTTTTCAATTTCAAATTCAGAAAAATTATATTTTATTCTAGAGAAAATAAATTTATTTTCAGATAAAGTTAACTTAATATCAATTTTAAGCAAATTTTTGAACGACAATTAGTTAACCTTTGAATTGGATTGCAACTGCTACGTTACACTCTTATAAATAAATTGTGAAATTTTCACATAAAAATCAACTGTGGCGTGTACACGGTATTCCCACTGTAGCATATGAAAAGTAAAGAAACAAATTAACGATGTGCAAAAGTTTATTACATTTAATTCTTTTATTAGAAAATTTTTATTGTATTTAGTTTATTTAAAGTTACCATCATACGAAATAATCGTTTTTATTTCGTTTTATTTTAATAAATTCACCAAATATTTACTTTACTATTAGGAATTATATACTTTTACTTTAAATACTTGTTGAGATATGAAATTCGATACAACAAACGAATATCCAATTAACTACTTTCACTTAAAATCGCAATTCTTACAACAAATTTTGAAAGAACAATCACGGAATAATTGGCTAAATTATTTATTACATTAGCCTAGCGAAATCCCTATGAAATTCTATATAAAGATGTAAACCGTTCGTCTGTGTCAAATTCGTTTTCTATCATAAAGCGTATTTCATACTTCGTATCCAAGTTCATACTACAGAATGAAGTATTTCTCCTTTGCCGTTGTTTTAATTCTGGCTTATGTTCATTGTAAGTATAGATTTAAGTATTTTAAATTCTATATCTGTCGACACATATTTTGTTTCATAAGGACTGCGTTAATTAGACTATAGATGATTCAAATTGAAATTTTATTGTGGTTTCTCAAGAGGAAATGGCTATCTCGGCGGAGATTGTTTTTGAGATAATATGTAGGTTGTCTCTGAGCATTGTCAGACTAAAAGGCAGATGCAGACGTGGGGTATTCACTGGAAATTCGTCTGCTTAGTTGGTAGAAACGGGTTTGACATTTTACTGTGCTTTAATCATTAAAACTAAAATTTTTTTTAGCTAAAATTATATTTGTTGCCTTTACAACTACATCTACGTACCTGTAAGAATTTTTACGATAAAAATAATTTAATATTTTAAAAACTATGTCGCTCCTCATAATTTATCACCTTAGGTTTCCTATTCAGTTTTTTAGAAAATCAGGACCTGTTTTTGGGTTACGATTACAACGCAGTGCAATATTGTAAATTCTAAAGGCAGCAGGGAATTTTACCTAGTATAAATGAGTAAAATTTGAATTTATCTCTCTTGTTGTAATTATTGGGTTTTGTGAATGAATTTGCTACCTTTTAATACAGCGACATTATTTAATTTTATTTTTATTATAATAATAATTGAGACAGGATAATTACGCCGATTTAAATTATTTCGCAATACCAAACGAAGTATAGGATAAAGACATTTTTCTAATGGTTCATGTTATATAACGTATTTCATTTATTTTCCTTTATATTTCTCGTTAGTCGAAAGATATACATGAAATTTGGCTGGTCGCTACGACATGTTTATTTTTATTATCTTACCTGAAAATTTCATATATTTATGTATTTTGATTATATTTATGTATCCCTTGTTACATTTGTTCCATAAGAAAGTTATAATTTAATGCTTAATTCGAAAAATTTCAATTTTTATTCATTGTAGGTTCATCTGCAGGATCTTGTTATTGCTACGGTCGAGTCGGTACTTATTGCGGTTTTCAGAGAGAACATGGCTTTTTAGGAGGAGATTGCACCAGAGATAATATGTACATATGTAAGTTTGGAACAGGTTCAATTGCTGGCTGGGACGGTAGATGCCGGGAAGGTGATTGTAGAGGAAGCTTACCAGCGGGTCGCGATTACTGTGTATATGGAAATTCTAGAACAAAAAAGAGAAGCATAAGAATAATGCCAAACATAACTGTATAATTTGGGTTTTTTTTAAATTATTGTTTGTTTATGAAATAAATTTGAAGCGAAAATTGTCAAATATATTATGCTTTTACTATAAATTATTAAAAAAACGTTAATATGTAGTATTTTTATGTTTAATATTTAAACATTACGTTAAAATATTTTGATCAATTTACTATCAAATAATTAATAACTAGTTGCTAATTTACTAACGTATTAAAATTTCAAATTGTGGTGATATTTACAAATATTATTAAAAATGATAATTGAAATTAAAGTTTTATTTGCTCGCGAGATAATTCTGCGTTATGACAAAAGGAACGGTGGTGTCGATGTAATAGATAAAAACTAACCACATATACATCTAACAGTTGGTCTGACTAGTAGAAATCTTTTTGAATATGATAGATTTACTTACACTAAATTCATTTATTGTCTTTACAAAAAAAATCAAAAATATCATCAAAATATAACATACAAAAGCAGATTACTTCTGAAGGATTTGGTAAAATAATTACTACCACAAATGCAAAGACTTGTTAATCCTTTATTGCGGAGAAAAAGTAAAAAGTATGGTAAGGATGAAGCATTTTATAGAATATACTAAACCAAAATCGGTGTAAGAAGCCTTGAAAAAAAAAACCGATGATCTACATGACTTTCAAATAAAGATTGCAAAAGTAAAACAGTTTGTGAATGATGTAAAAATAATACAGTATTTGTAATGTTTAAAATGGCTGCTAAAAAGTTAACTCAATAACAAACAAATGAAAAACACCTACAAAAGCAGGCATTAAGAAAAAATTTCGACATTGTAGATGAAATATTGTTACATACGATTTTTACATAATTTTTAAAAGCTATAAATTAGTATTCAAAAATTTCTGAATTTCGGGAATTAGTCGAAGTGTCCACGGGACTGATCTTAGAAATAATTGACCAAAATTATTGTTACTGTATTTGTAATTGTGACATTCCTACGAATGCGATTTGACACATTTCATTTATATGTGCTCAACAGCAGTAGAATAAAATATATGTAGTCCTGAATTCAATAATTTTTAACTTAAGATGCGTAATTCAAGCGTATTAGACCCGGATAATGTTCACTTTGTTGTTATTTTTATGTAAGTTTATATTTCATTTATAATAACGGGTTATAGAATAAGTGAAGTTTGCATTTGCATGAAAAATGTAAAAGATATTGGCTTGATACATGGAGCAACTAAAGTAATAATACCTAATGTAAGGGGCCGTCCATAAATTACGTAAGGTATTTTGGGGTGGGTGGGGGTCAAAGATTTCTTACGCTTTCTTACTCAGGGATAGGGTGGTAATAGATATCGTCTTACGTAATATATTGATTTTATTTTTTGATCTCGTCGAGTGGTGGAGTTTTCAATTTGGCGGTTTCTATTAAGAACGCTTGTTGTACTAACGCCCTCAGATGTGACGTGATAGAATAATAACGCTAGCAGACACTCTCTACACATTTTTTATCATGCGAGAAAGGCCGTGTAGGGGTTTCTCGCCGTTTTTTTTTTATTTGAATAAGTGCACCACTTTTATGGGTATATAACACTGAGAATACATAAACCAAAATACATGATTCAAAGTAAACATAAAATTAGTATTCGGTTTTTAGTGAAAACTAAAATGTAAAACTAGAAACTCGAAATTATAAATAATCTTATCTTCCATATTTTTTTAACATAATTGTAAAAAGTATCAAACAGTGGCTACCGAACAAGCTTATCGAGTGGACATGGCCACCTGAAACCAAGCGTAAAAATTTCTAATTTTAAAATAAGTCTATCTTGATCGTAAATTGGACAATGATAGATCATATGGTCGATGGTGTCTAGGTTTTCCGTAGAGCAAAAGCAAGAGGCAGTTTCTGTCCGGTTATACACGCTCAGTAAGTAGTTGAGCAGTAGCAAACGTTAAATCTCTAAGTGGTGACGAGAACCTGCATTCAACGCTAGGAAAATAATCTTATTCTACAAGTTTTACTGCTCAACTATTGTTAATTCCACTTTTGCATAGCGTTGTCATAAATATAATTTTTAAGGCTGCTGCGTGAGAGAGGATTGCCGGTGTAGTCCAAGTCAGTGTCCTTTGCAGCTGACTTAGGCCGCGACTCCACTAGCCGTAAAAGGGCCGTAAAACCCCTCACCGTAAAAGCTTTTAATCACGTGACCATGATATTTTACGTCTGAGCAGGTCGTAAAACCAACGTAAAAGCGAGTTGAACACTGCTCAACTCGCTTTTACGTTGGTTTTACGACCTGCTCAGGCGTAAAAGCTTTTACGGTGAGGGGTTTTACGGCCCTTTTACGGCTAGTGGAGTCGCGGCCTTAGCCTCAAAGTCAGCTTTTTCATTTCCTAGGATGCCAGTATGGCCACGAACAAACATAAAAGTTATCTTATTTACAAGATTTTTAATATGTTGCTGGATATATGTGATTTTATTGCTATTGAAATTAATATATATTAGAAATTTTAGAACGGACTAAGAATCACCGTAAGGCCGCGACTCCACTAGCCGTAAAAGGGCCGTAAAACCCCTCACCGTAAAAGTTTTTACGCCTGAGCAGGTCGTAGAACCAACGTAAAAGCGAGTTGAGCAGTGTTCAACTCGCTTTTACGTTGGTTTTACGACCTGCTCAAGCGTAAAATATCATGGTCACGTGATTAAAAGCTTTTACGGTGAGGGGTTTTACGGCCCTTTTACGGCTAGTGGAGTCGCGGCCTAAATGTTAATAGACAGAGTTTTGTTGGTAGTGAAGTGACCCACTGAACAGCTTGGTAGACAACATCTTCTTCAGCTTGATGTAAGGGTATCTTCTAACATATTTTGGGCAAAATATGTCAGTTTGGAGGAAGCTACAGATACTAGAGCGGACATGAAGGGGGCTTTTAGACCCATCTGTGTAGATATTAATGTCTGCATGGTTCTCCATGGAAGAATGTACCCTGGGGTTAACCTTGTTTACAGGGTGATGATCAGAGATAGGGTAATTGCGATTTGAACAGCCGTAGATAGGAGTAGAGACTGTTGTTGAGCTTTGATGTTTGTAGTTCTGATATAGTAGTTCAGAACCTTTTCTACAATACATAGTGGCAAAGGAAGGAGCTCTGCTAGAATCAGAGAGGCATTAGTAGAAACAGTTCTGCAGCACTTTGAAATTCTGATGGCAAACTGTCTTTGAAGAGAAAGTAGTTTACTTGATACTGAATTTTCATTAGTTACATGATCCCAGCTAGAGGCCGCGTAAAGTAGCATTGGTTGTATTGCCCCATTATATAGAGTTTTATAAGCTTTATGTTTTAGTCCCCAGGTGCACTTAGCACATTTTAGCAGCATGTAGTTTATTTTCTTGTAGTTCAGCCAAGATGTAACCAATATGGCAAGAGAATGTGGTTTCTATTTCCTCTTGTTTTATTTTGTATGAAGTTTCTGTTTACACGTGCACTAGCTAGTCGATCTGTCAAAGTTTTTTGCGTCTTTTTGTGAAAATTAAAATTAATATAAAAATGAATATTATGACGTTGATTAATGATAATAATAAAAAGATTGTTAATAATTAAAAAATAAAGTTCTTAAAATAAATTGTTCATTCGAATTCATTAAATTTTTATATTTTTAAATTTGTTAACATAGTTAACATATAAATAATAGTACATATTAATTAAGTAATTAATAATTATATATTTCGAACCTAAAGTTTTTAGGGTTCATTTAAAAAATTTATTTTCGTTAAAATCTTTCTATAAAATTATGCCTAAATATTACGTAAGATAGGGAAGGGGAGGGGGGATCAAAGAAAATATTACGGTTTCTTACACAGGGGTGAGTGGGGGTCTAGAATGGCCGAAATCGCCCTTACGTAATTTATGGACGGCCCCTAACGTACGAGTACATAATTGGTAATACATGAATGTATTAAAGTTTGGCAAACGCCTTCAACCAGCAAAAGCAAACTTTTTGAACAATTGTTTTAACTGGGGCTTAATAGCCATGTGAGATTGTAAACAGTGAATCATCTAGAACAGCGCTGTCCAACTTATCATAGCCCGCGGGCCATATTTTCTTCACCAAACATTTCGGGGGCCGAGAAAGTTGATAAATGAAAAGTCAGTTTATGTTAATTAAAAAAAATATTTTATTTATACTAAAAAGAAAACTTTAAAATATTCGTAATATATTAATGAGAACATTGTGGCCGTAATTTTCACATAGTAAAATAATTTTAATATTAATAATAATAATTTAGTAGCATAAATTTATTCATAGTAAAATGTACTCGCGGGCCGTAAAAATAATTTGGCGGGCCGTATACGGCCCGCAGGCCGCCAGTTGGACAGCCCTGCTCTAGAAGAAATAGATACGACTCATAGATGCATAAAGCCATACAGTTTTATTACGGCAATATTAGTGAAACAACACGTTCTATTGATAGATAATTTGCTGCGTTATATGCTCGGGGTAACGTCATCATACATTTTCGTTTGTTTTCTCCTACGTTTCTCAAATTTAAGAGGCTCGAATATATTGAATGTATACAATTAGCCATCTGTAAATAGACAAATATTCATTTTAAAAAATTTTATTTGAAGTTTGCATATTTTAAGTGAGCGATAATGAAGAAATCGAGTTTATAAATTATCTGGAAAGAAGATTATTAAAAAGGCTTTAATCACAATAGCAGTTCTTTAATGACAGACTCGCCAGCTGCCATTGTATTAATTACCAGACATCTAATCAATTGTCTGAATTAGAAGACGTCATCTTCAAAGAATATATAAATATAAAGGAATATTTGAATTGGTAATATATTCATTAAAATACTTCGAAAAATTGAAAGAAATTTATTTTGTGCAGCTCATCATAAAAGATAGAAAGTGTATTCGAAGTTCAAAGCAACCGCACAACCGTTAAACGTGATTTTTTGCAAATATCTACAACTAGGCAAGGCCGACGTCTTGACGAAGCCAAAATTTTGAAATTGAATCTATTCTAATGGACTGAGGTATTCGAGTTCAAATTTCTGCACGTGTGCTGACTATAAGCTCGTCGCAGATGTCGACCCAGTTAACGATTATTGTTAATTTACATTGGTCTGTACGACAACTTTTTATTTTGTTCTTTATGACACGCATTAACATGCACGACGACGTGACGATATTAACTTTTCAAATCTCTCACATTTGTATCCTGTAACCGCACATGGGCGTGTTTTAACCGGTCACTGGAATTTGTAGGCTGATGGCTGCCATATTAGTGTATTCACTTGGAATTTATAATCTCAGATAGGTTTAGAATTTATTAAAGTGGGCTACTTTAAATTAACGCAGTTACTTGCTTTTACCAAAATTAGTTGATTGCATTAAGGAAATTTCTTAGGAAAGACTTAGCATAGCGTTGTAAGATTCATACAGCACTTCAAAGAAATAATGGCATTAAATATATAAGTAGGAAGTCGTAATTCTTGAACCTGTATAAATTAATAACACTATAAAATTTTCTGGGAAGAAAGAACAATATTAAGAAATTGATATCTTACTTCTATATTGAAGAGTTTGCATCGAGCGAAATGTTTGCATGTAACTCTCTGGCTTCTGTTTAATGAGATACTGTATGTATTCGATAACGCTTCAGGGACGTAATGAATAGTGCATACGACGTGTTCACTTATACTATCATATCATCATATAAAAGACTGTTAACTTTATGTAGGCAAGATTTATTTCATGTTAATAGAATATGAAATGAATGTTAATACAATGAAATTAAGTATTAATTACTGTAATGCTTTTCTGTTCTTAATATTTAAATGACTAGTTTTATTCATTCTAAGATTACAAAATAAAGTCATTATACCTTATACAAGGCAACAATAAAACAAAACAAATTAAACTTCTCGTCATAAATAAATGAACAGAATAAATATTATGTAAAATTAATCGCCAATGTTTATTCGAAACCTCGTGTAGTTTATGAAACTAATACTACGCCTATCGATCCTTAATACGTATCTACTCAATTGAGAGCAAGATATAATGCAACAAACAGCTTGAAATGTATTACGACACATTGTTGCTTATTTGTATGAACGACTATTTCTGTATAACTAAAATTTGCAATCAAAGTAAAAGCATTTAATTGTAACATTAGTAATAAATATGACAAGTTCGTCATATTTATTACGGCGGTTGTAATACATATCAAGATGTATGTTGCTTTATATCTAGCTCTTTATTGAGTAGATAATAAGAATCGATAGACGCTATTTGCATATATCTATAAATTCATTATGTTTATGCGTGGTCGCACCGAATATCGTTACAGAAGGCGCACATTTCTAATAATAGCATTATAGAATCGCATTTGTTTCGCAAAACATTTGTCGTAGACTCAAGGCCGAAGTTCCTTTAAACGAAATTTGGCGAAAAATTTGTCAGACATCTAATTTACAAAAATAACAAATTTTTGTTAGATTCCGACAGCAAAAAAGTAAAAAAAAAGAAGAAAAAGAAAGGAAAATGAAAGAATTAACTGAAGTTTGATAGAAATGTTTACTTCAACCGTCTCTATCGATGGCTTTAGTGTTCGGCGTGGATCCTTTCTTTAAATGCAAATGTCAATATCAAAGTAGGTCCATTTTTGTGAATAAGTATATTAAAACTTTTTATTGTGGATTTGTGGATTACATTTCTTGGCTTAATCTCTGTGCATTGATTGTTTCTCTCATTCCAATTCTCAATGAGATTGTTCCTTGTTTTAGTGCATTGAACATACTTGGAGACGAAGTTATTATTGTAAAATTATATTTTTTTATCGATATATTTATGTATGTGATGATAAATAGTTCTGTAAAAAGAAACAAACTTACTCCAACAATTAAATTAAGAAATTTTTCGAATTCCGAAAAACAGCATTTCGATCGCATAATAAATATTATTTCCGTTTTTCATATTTTTATCGTCTTCTGTATGCTTATAATAATGCAAACTTTCTTTATTCTGACATTATTTTCTGCGCTTCAAAAAAGATATCATTCTTCTCATGAAGTTTCCTATTGCATTACGGTATTAGGAATTAACGCAAATTATTTATTTGGTGAATTTTATTTTAGTTGTATAATTCTTGCAACAATTATTTACATCGTAATGACTGCATTTATTAATTTATCAAAGCAACATTTGTTACTACAAAGAAATAACAGACACTTATCGTATGAAATAGAATCGATAATAATTTCTCACGATCAACTTTGGACTTACACTGGTCATGTGAACAACGCTCACAGTTTATCATATCTGGTTAATTATTTTCTTTTATTACTGGAATCATGTTTAGCTGTTTACAGTTTATTATTCATGAAAATGAATTTTATAATAAGAATTATATTCTTATTATCTGCCTTTATTTTTTGTTCGGGTTGCCTCATTGCTGCTTATTTATTGTCCCGATTTACTGCTGCTGTAAGTATTTCATCATTAGATTATGCTGGAATTCATTAATTATTTCATTTTCAGATGCAAAACAATTTTCAAGATATACGAAGATTTGCTGATTGTAATTTGACCTTAGAGCAGAAGCTGAAAGTAAGAAGTATTATCGTCTCAAGTAACGAGTATTTAGTTGTGCTGAATGCATAAAAGAATTAATTTCTGAGTAATTCGTGTCAGAAATGACTAAAATACGTCTCTCATGTATAAACTTTTATTACAGATTTTGAATTTTTTGAAGAGATTCGGGAAAGCTTCATTGCTTGTGTCTTTGGAAGACTATTTCTCTATAACTAAGAAATTTCCAATCAAGGTATAAACATTTAAAGTTTAAATTTTAAAGCAATATTATATTTTTTCGTTAATTTATAAATAGTATCTTCTGCACGTACGGTATGTGCCAAGTGAAATCAATTTCCAATTCGTTAACGCACTTGCATATGAATTACAGTTTTTTATACTGCACCCGAGTTTATGTAATGTAAATTAGCTCGAAATTATTAAATTTATTTTACTATTTAATTTCATTTAAAATAGAAATGAAAATGTGGCTAAAATTCGCTATTGTTATGGCGCATTTATTTAGTTTAGAATTGCTTCTGAAAATAACTTTTCGTGTTCAGATTCTTTCACTCATTCATTTTCGATTATTTTTTCTTAATTTTTATCCATTACCAACAATTTTTTGTAATTATAAAACATTACGATAAATTAAATTATAGTCGGGAAAACGTAATTTTTCCGAAGAAACGGTTCGTAAACAAAGATAAACTTTAACAGGTAGGCGAGTAAGTAACGTAAACGTTGATGATTTAATTTTTATGCCAAAATGAATACGTACTGAAAAGGGATTTACACAAAAAGTATTATACACAATAAATTTTTCTGTAAATAAATGTAGTTGCTTTTTATTTTTCTTATTTATTCGTAATGTTTTGCGAGGATAAATAATCTGAATAAAACACAATGTCATTTATTTAGATCATTTTAGGACTCTTCAGATATCGTTGTTGTATGTTATTAAGACCGTACAGTTTAAACTTTAATAAATTTCAGACAAAATAAATAATACTAATAAATTTCGATTATTTGTGGATATATTCGTTTGACCGTTCTCTGTATACACTTTTATATCTATCGAAAAATACATTGTACAAAAAATAAAATGTATATCTAATTGCATAGACAATTCATGACAATTCAATGTTAATTATTACATTCTTCTTAGAATATGTATATAATTACGACTGAAATCAATGGGACTTATCACATAAACAAACGTATTAATTATTTAATTAGAACTTATAATTTGATAAAGTTATTTATACACCTAAAATAAATCATCAAACCAAATATATTATACGGAAAAAACAGCCAGCGGGGTAGACGTTTTTCGGGAAAAACACAAATGTAGTGATCTGCTTCTAATGTTCTCTCTAAAGTAGTTTAAAATCCTCAGGTACGGGGACGTGCGAGTTTATTGTCATACTCGACGAAAACATAAAGAAACATTTAAAACATTCTGCAAATAAAATTTTTGTAAAATGAATATTTTGTCTATTTACAGATGGCTAATTGTATGCATTCAATATATTCGAGCCTGTTGAATTTGAGAAGCGTAGAAGAAAACAAACGAAAATGTGCTTGATTAGTTTTATAGATGTATTTGCGATTTGTACTTCACAAAACAAAAATTCTTATATTAAATAAATTTATATATATATATGTTAATGTTTGTTGGATATTTGTTTGTTTGTTCGCTATACACTTGTAGGCCGTTCGATCTATTGCAACGAAACTCAGCGGTTACATTCATATACCTCTAACTTAAAACATATTATACAGTATATTATATTCACTTAATTACTGTGACAATGATACTGCGCGAAATAGACATACTGTCATTATCGAAACAGGTAGCAAATAGCACTTGTCTGCGTGCAATCGAAATATGACATATTTAATACTTATACGACTTACTTAATATCGAAATATGCATATTTAATACTTAGACTTTTTACAAGGTAAAAAGTCTATAAGTATTTAATTTTCTATATCTAACCACTCGGTTGTTTTCACTTCTGACAGTACTTTCTTAAGTTTAATAAGCGCACTCTGGTAGCCGAGTAATACTGTGTGCGATTTTATTATATAATATAAATATAATATAAAACAAATATTGAATTTTTTAGTAAACATATTTTCACAAAATTATAAAAATAAAATTGTAAAAATAATAATAAAAATCAGAAATTAACACTTTCAGCAAGAGCCGCATGTAACTCAAAAAGAGCCGCATGCGCCACATTTGCCCATGTCTGACATATTTTATTTCAAACAAGCAATAAATACTGAAATAAAAAAATACATATTCATGTTTTGAAAAAGTACCTACTCTAAAAGTCAATGAGTCTAGGTGAAATTCATTAATCTTTCAAATGTTTGCTAGTTATTTACAAAAATGATGTTATCTAAATATTAGAAAGCAATTTCTCAAATATAACTACAGGATGTTTTTAACACTTATGCAATGATCTGAATAAAATATATTTAAAAAATAAACAGTATTTATTATGACATTATCATAATGCCAGGCTGCAATTTTTAATCATATTTTTAATTTAACTTAAAATATATGGTTTCCACCTCAAATAAGTAATGGCTTGCCCCTATACGTTGTACTTTTCCTTTAACAGTATAGTTATGCCAGACATCTATTTAATAGCTTTCAGGGAAAAATTTTTGAATTGAAATAACATGACTTCTGGTTTGCATCAAAAGTTCCTATATAGTTAATTGGGATCTCCTGTCTAGTTTCCATATCTGACCTCATCTTCCATCTAACTCCATTCTTGAGATGAAGGAAAGAAAGACAACAGAGGGAATTTATAGGTCTAAATTTTTGCAGCCCAATGAAATTGCTTTCTTTTTTTGGCTTATATTTACTATTAAATTCATAAAATTAACTGCATTTTGAATAATACAACATAGAAATAGAAATGTCAAGACGAAGTTAATTTTAAGTTAATTTTTATGTGAATATTAAAATTATTCTTGGGAACATCTTTCTTAGTGAAATTTTAAGATCTATGACAATCATGCATATTAACAAACAATTTAATCTGAATTGGATCAAATTAATCATTATCCAATTAACTTGTGTTGCAGCAAAAAATTGTGGCCTCTTTAGACCAATTAGCCCAAGTCCATTAGCTAAAATAAATACTTATAAATCAATTTTAAAATATGGCCAGGACTTAAATTATATAAAAAAATCTTTAAAAAGATTCCTTAAGACAATACATACAAACGTGTCTTTACTCCAATCCAGTCCTTTCAAACGCACATTTGAGGAATTAACAATCTAATTCCGCAAATGTGCATTTGAAAGGACTGGATTGGAATAAAGATACATTTGTATGTATTGTCTTAAGGAATCTTTTAAAAAATTTTTTGTATAATAAATCAATTTCTATTGTTAATCACATAAAATCTTACATATCCATATTTATAATGACAGACTTTTCTATTCTAAATATCAAAAATAGTCAAGTGATATCAGAAATTCTGATGTTGCAAATGCATTTATGTTGTAAAGTGCATATTACATTACATTGTTATTACTTGTACATCAAACAAACCTTGCTTTAATATTAATTTGTATAGTTGTGTGTATATATGTATATTATATAAAAATTGCTAATATTCTTAAAGCTTTTGTAATGAACTTGTGAAAATTAAGCTCTGTACTCAGTATTACAGATTTGACATTCAATAACAAACCATACAAGTGACAAAACAATAGGTTATAAAAAATGTGCAAAATTTAATATTTCATCTCATATTTTAAATAATTTATCACTATAATAATAATATTAAGCTCTGATATTTCCAAACGTAGATTTTCAGAATATTACAATATTTGATGATATTACAAAATGGTGAGAAAATACAAAATAATCAAACTTAAGATCTGAAAAGGCCATTCAATAAATTGCAGAATTAAACAAAAAATACTTTTACAGTTCCTCAGAAACAAAACATATAATTTCTGATGTATATTTTATTTTCTTGCTTGGTCATAATTGGCTATAAACCATTCTACAGTTTCACTGATTGCTGTAAAAAATTAATTTTAGTCAAAATATAAAATATTTTTTTTATTTATTTATTTACAGAAATAAATAGCAAATATTAATATTACCTGTCCTGATATCTGTAAATTGAAAGTCTGGTAAGTATCTCCTTAGTTTGGCATTGCTGGCAGTTTTCTTATATTGTCCATCAGACTTAGTACTGTCAAACTATTATGTTAAGTACTTATTTAATATTGAAAATAAAATTATTTTTACTTGAATGATTTATTCCCAAATACATTAAAAGCTGTTTAATGGTCAAAATTTTCCATTTTAAAAAAATTATTTTTATTAACTAACTCTTCTGGAGAAGAATCAGCAATGTTGTATTGTCAAGTTACTCCATGGACAATGAAAGTATTAGCTTAACAAAAAAAAAATTATAGACTAAATAAATCATATCACAAAAAAATCTATTATCTTTTAAGCCTGCAAGTTACAGCATTAATTATAATTTAGAATTTAGCTACTGTTAAACTGAAAAATTCCACTTTTCTAAGGTTACCTTTTACAATTGGTTTCCAAAAAGTCTTGTTTTTCTGCTAGACAGGTTTTTGAGTTATAATAGTATTTTATGTTAAATCTTGGAATGAAATGATTTATATTTTTTGCAGGGACAGCCATCAGGGTGCCGTGAGTGCAAAGCTTCTAGAACTCAAGTTTTATAAGGGCCCCAGAAAAAGGAAAAAGCCAAAGTAAAAATTTTTAATAAAATTAACTGGACCCACGCAGCATCAACTGAATGAAAAAGAGACAAGAACAAGGTCTATAAACACAAAGGTCAGAACACCAATGATCCTTATGGAATCACCATTTCGGTTCCTTAGTTCCATGCCTATGGTATAGATTTGATGCTCTGTACATGCAACAAAAGCAGAGCCGGATTTTAGGCGATTAGAGCGATTGGTGCCAATCGGGCCCCGCGCTTGAAGGGGCCCCGCATCACGTCAAAATTTATATATTTAAAAATAGTACATGTTACAAAAATAAATATCTAGGTATATTATTATTAAAAATAAAACAACATATTTCAATAACGAAATTAACAGTTAATTAATTTTGTTATTTAAAGTTTGAGGGGCCCCGCAAAAAAAAATTCAATCGGGCCTCACACCTATTGGATCTGGTGCTGAACAAAAGGTACATTCCTTCAAGTTTAAGCCATGAAATTCCTTATGTAATATCAAATAGTGTCTTTTCATTTAAAGGTTATTCCAACATTTACTTCAAGGCTTTAACTATACAGATTTAAAAATAAAAAGTTATGTTAATGGTTGATGTAATACAATACAAGGACACAAGGATAAATTTATTTAGTTTTGAAATGGAAAATTAAAGAAATTTGTATATACTTGTTAAAATAAGTATATATTTATTCTTCTATATTCACATGCATTTTTACAATACACAAACTGCAAACTGGCACTCAAAGCAAGCATTTTTATAAAGTTTTATTAGTTACAGTAAATATTCAAAAGTGTTAACAAAAGATAATAAGAAAGTTCCTAAATGATTCTATGCATATAAACTTAACTTATACTTATTTAATTCACTATAAAAATAATTATCTATAAAAATTTATTAAACAGTAGGCAATACCAACAAATAAAAATGTCAACTTCAATTATTCTGTTGTTTATTTTATAATAAAATGATTATTAAGCAGCATAATTATTCATTTAAATTATCTAATTTCTAATATATTACATCATTCTTAATTATTATAAAATATTAATTTAAATGATTGAAAACTTTAATTTCAATTGTTTTACTTTGAAATCATACTTATATATTGTTTGTAGACAAAAATTTTAAACAGATTTATTCTGTTTAATAAGTCACATTATGTTGTTATACAACCTCTCACAAGACAAATTTCACCACAACACGGTCTACAAATTGGTACTGATCCAAGAACTATGCTTTAATACTGTAATTACAAACAGTATTAAAGTATTGAAAAACTCAAACTTCTTTAGTCAAAACTTACAGTTACTACAGTACAAAGATACTATGGTGAGAGCCTGAACTTAAAAACAAATTTTTTCGAAAGAAAAAAATCATAAAAGATATGATTATAACTTTTCCCACAGACTTGTTTCCTTGTTTAAGGTGACACATCAAATGTGCCACTGGAAACTAACAGAAAAATCGCCATTGGACCATAGAACTAAATAGTACCAAAAAAGGGCAAGGACAGTAACGGAAGGACTCCCAGAGTAAAAGTACGGGTCTGATGATGCAAGGAAATTTGCCATCACCGATGGTTCATCCTCTGTAGACTGGTATTAAGCCCATCCTTTTTGGGTACTGCTGAAGCCATTGCCCATCTTCTGCCCTTCTCAAGACATCAAAAGACTTCCATCCTTTTCGATTCATCAAAGCTTCTTTCAAACAACCTTACAGACCAGGAGTACAGCGATAACCGATTCTGCGATTCTGAAAGGGGACCACTTCAACTAAACTAAGGTATTGACTGATGCATGTACAATTGTAAACTCTCTTTCTTGCAGTCAGGGACCAACAATCTTAACAATAAGGGTTACCTTTTCCCCTACATGTTTTATATAACTAGCATCAGCTGAGTGTTTTAACAAACTTCTATATACATTTGTAAAAAGTATGTGTAAATAAATTACACATACTTTATTATTATTAATTGTTAAATTCGTAGTGGTGTGCACTTCTAGTTGTCTCAGACCATCTCCCTCCCTAGCCCAAGCACTTACATACACGACCACTCGTGAAAAATGAAAATAACTGTTTCTGTGTCTGTCCGAAAATCACAGTGATATCAGTCCTGGCAAATTTGTCATCGTAGTCATTGCCAACACAATGTTGACCCTTCAGTCGAGTGGTGCTGAAGCATAGGGAGCCCTTCGCGCATGGTCACACTGTATTCTATTTCAAAATTGAAAAAGATGAATGATATTAACCACTGCAATACAAGGATATATTTTATTTTGAAAATCAAAATCTCAAACTCCTAGTTAAGGTGAACAGATTACAGTACAAAGATGTATTCTATTTTTCAGATGAAAAACTGCATCTGGTAAACAGACCCTCTACTTACCCGATGCAGTTTTCCATCCTTTTTATCAATTTTTTTGTGAAGATTTTGGACATTATAGTACTGTACATGGCTAGATTTTACTTACAAACTTACTTATAAAACATATTTTTATCATTCAGTTTAAGATGAACATTATGGAAAAGTTTTACCCACAGATTTAAAATTTATAAATATAATAACTAAAAATATAATTTAAAACAAAGGGATGACATATTTACAAACATACACATTTATTTTTGTGTATCAGCAGCAATAATTTTCTCTCGTCTGCTCTTTTAACTTCAAATTGTGACTCCTCAAAATGTATCTAAAAGATTCAATTATATTACATTATAAAAGTTATAAATTTATGAAGTGTTTGCAATATTTTTAACATTATTTGATCCACTAACCTAACATAACCTCAATTTCTCAGCTGTTTCCACTTATTCCTGCAATACTGAAGCCATTTATCTCTACTAGTTTTGTCAGCAAGAAAATGGAAAATCTTACATCTACACCAAACCATTTAAAACAAAAATAGATAACAAGAAATCCAGCTAACTGAGATTGAGAAAAAACAGCCAAATTCACTTTACAAGCATCATGTACACTACAACTAGTGATGTAACAAATAGTATATTCAGCCTCAGCCGAATACCGAATATTCGGCCAAACTATTCGGCTTGATTAACGCACATATAAAAATTAGCGCGCAAACCTCATTATGCAAGGATCGCGCACCCTGCTCTCTATTGGCCCGATGTCACCGATTTTTTCTTCCAGTAGGTCTAAATTATTTAAATGTATTAATTAAATTATAATTATTAAAGTTAATATGAGATTGAGCCTAACGTCTACCTCTAGTGCCAAATTGGTTTATAATTTATGTAATAGCTGTAAATAGCCCGATATGATTCAGCAGTTGTTGGTATTTAGATGTAAGTTATAACTTATAAGTTATTTTATTTGCAATCGATCTTTTTAACTCTTTAATTAAGCAGTAAAATTTTATTTTTACTACGTATTTGTAGACTGAATAGTACCCTAAGGATATATACTTTAGTGGGGACATATGGTCTAGTTTCTTCCCAGATGTGAAACAGTTCAAGTATATTATTGGGGGGTTTCTATTTGTGAAGTTTTGTGATATTTTGTTGCTATTGTTTTTGTCAATATTTTTAAAATTAACATGATTTCAAATGTTATCTTTTGCATATAATGAGAAATGCCCATTCTTTGCTTTATATATAAAATAAATTATATAGTAGTTACTCATCTTCTAGAAATAAATAATTATTTCATTAAATATGATAAGTTTCAATAAAACGTTTCGTAAATCATTTTAAAATATCGTAAAAAAGATTAAAATATACAAGAATACGAATATAACATAATTAACTAAACAATAACACTAATGCCCGATACGTTCTAACCTACATGCCATCAATGCCATAAGATATCAAGCTAGATAAAGGCTATATTATTATTTAATTACGAAATAATTTACTAGAGTTAGACGCTATTTCTTATTAACGTTAATAATTATAATTTAATGTTTAGCATTAATAAAAGTTTCCAAAATGATTAATTTACTGTGTTTTTGTTTAATATGACGATTTTAGTCTCTGTAATCCAAATTCTTGGTAGACAAATCTCACAGCAATTTAAAACTTATTGGCAAATTAAATTTATTTTGTAAAGACTACATCAAATGCATTTCGGGCTGGTGTAATATCTTCCAGTCCCTCTTCAGTGAATAACCGTTGGTGGTAGTTACAATGATATTTCCATAGGTAAGGGTGGTAAACTTTGCACACATTTATAGGAATCAAATTTAAGAAACTTTTCACACACGTGTATAATAAACATACTAAAACCTCCCATCATTAAAACAATTTTTTGACAAACAATTGTATAGATAATTCTAAAGCACTACAAATTTTTGACATCATTAACATCAGTATACCACAATCAACACTTCACAACAGTAATCAAGTGATACTGTTGTGAAGTGTTGATTGTGGTATACTGATGTTAATGATGTCAAAAATTTGTAGTGCTTTAGAATTATCTATACAATTGTTTGTCAAAAAATTGTTTTAATGATGGGAGGTTTTAGTATGTTTATTATACACGTGTGTGAAAAGTTTCTTAAATTTGATTCCTATAAATGTGTGCAAAGTTTACCACCCTTACCTATGGAAATATCATTGTAACTACCACCAATGGTTATTCACTGAAGAAAGACTGGAAGATATTACACCAGCCCGAAATGCATTTGATGTAGTCTTTACAAAATAAATTTAATTTGCCAATAAGTTTTAAATTGCTGTGAGATTTGTCTACCAAGAATTTGGATTACAGAGACTAAAATCGTCATATTAGCTAATATACAGCAAACCATTTATATATATATACTTGTGTTTTTGTTATTTCTTACTCCTGTTTTTAGGTATTCGGTATTTGGCCGAATAGCGAAAAATAGACCGAATACTGGGTAGTAACCGAATATTCGTTACATCACTAACTACAACAAATGAACCGATGTGGCAACTGCTGCAATGTATCACGGTACTGTGTCTATGTCTTGTGTTTCTGAACCTTAACAAGAGAGTCAGATAATGGAGACCTCTAGTCTCAAGACAGACTGAAAGTGCATTTTGGTACATTTGCCAGAACAAAGGTAATAGTGAACATTAATTGTAAATCCTTGACCTTCACATTTTTTCAATGTATATTTGAAGTATACACACAGTATTTGAAGGAACACGGTAAAAACATTTAATGCCATATGTTGTTGTGGATATAACTGCTTATATTATTAAATAAAATATAAACAGTTTATTAATATTAATAAAATTGTATTATTGATCATTAATAAAAACATAAAAATTATATTTATTATAATTGAAGCCATATGATTATCAGTAGCAGTAACGTAGTCAGATTTAATCTGATAATCATTTGGCTTTAATATAAATCGTCAGGCTTTATGTTTATATATGTATATTTATGATAATCTGGCTTCACTTAAAATTTTTATTTTTCTCCGAAAAGTTTTTTCAGAGATATGAACTCACTGTTACGCAAGGGAATTTAAAACACTCAAGTCTAGTTAAATTATATAATTATGTTAGACCTTATGAAAGGATACAACAATTTCATCAGTAAAATTAAATGCTTCTGCTACCATCATTGCTGCTGACTTGATACTTATTTCATCTTCTTCATCCACTGAAAAATATACATTAAATAAATTACAAAACTGAATAAAAATATATTAAACAAATAAGATTCCAAAATTAAAAGCTGTGTAAAAGCTAAAATAGATTAAAATTATAGTCAACAATTCAAAACCCAATATACAGTCAAACCTTGGGTTTCAAACTTAATTTGTTCCTAACAGTTGTTCGAAAACCGATTTGTTTTAAAACCAAAATAAATTTTCCCATAAGAAACTATGTAAAATGGATTAATCTGTTTCCAACCCCAAAACAAAACCATTTTTTACCTTTTTAGCTAAATGTATTTCATGCATTAAAATTCCTATAAAAGGCAATAGAATATATATATATTATTATTTTATCTATACCTGTATTTATTCTATTTATATACTAGTTAAGTAATGCTGCATCAGCGTATAGTCGGAACGAAGCTGCTTGCACCTTTATTTTCTAGATTATGAGGGAAAAAAGAAACACAGAATCGTTCGTTCTCAACAATATATTTGATTTCTATTGGATCATTTAAAGGTACAAATATAAGGTCAGAATAAGCCATTAATTAATTGCTATGCCAACGTTTCATTAAATTCTATCTATCACTATGGGCCTCGAACTTACAGATTGACTCGAAGCAATCTTTATTGTAACTCTTTAAAAATGCCGAGTCAGTTATTTTTTTCACTCGACTCAATGTAACATAGGTAAGACCGATAGCTGTCTCTTTTTTCCCCTATATCTATTTTGATTTTTGGAAGAGTTAATCCCAGTGATTTATGTATAATCATCGAGTATGCTAAAGTAAGGGGAAACTGTCTATGAGATCGCAATATACTGCCATCGTTTGAAGAGTGTATTATGCGGATTATTGGAAACAAATTACAATAGATGAAAGGTCCTTGATAGCTATCGAATTCCACTAAAATAAACAGAGGAAGAGCTGGAGGACGAGCATTTGGAGCATATATAATGTAGTGTATAGTTCCTAGTGAACCATTGACGAGACCTCTTTGCACCCATAAGTTGACTCTCAGCATGATTCTGGCATTAACTGAGAGATACAAATACTTGGAGAGACCAAGAGCTGAGTCATCTTTGGACGAAGGCAGGGCAATATCTGGAGTGTTTTCAGATGCTATATAAGCAAGAGGCATCCAGTTGACTGCAAGTAGCCTTCATTGCTCTGTTTAACTTGCTCGTTTGTTGGATATAGCTCTACTCTCGTTTGGAACTGGTCAAGTTCATCTCTGGATAAACAGGCTCGATTTCTTGTCGTTAGAATGTTCAGATCCGTATCAGAGGAATCACCCGAAGCTAGATGTTGTAAGACTTCTGTGAAGGAACTATCTGTGCTATTTTGTCTATGAGAATTACTAAGTTCAATGAACTTCTCAAAAGAATCAAATGGGAATGTAATGTAATGTCTCAACAAGGTCCCTACCTTGTTGGGACATTACAATACATTGTAAAAAACACTCGAGTAGAGAGGAGTATCTTTAACAGGAGGAAGCTGACGAAAATCACCAAACAAATAAATAAAGAATCCACCAAATGGCTCATCTTTCTCAGGGTTTATCTCCCTCAATCTTCTCTCGATCATGTAAAGCATTCTTGCACCAATCATTGACATTTCATCGATGATGATGAATTTGAGCAACTTCATCTCAATCTGCAATCTCTGTGCAGCTTCTTCATTTAGAGATCAAGATTTCATACTAATGATAGGAAGACGAAGGAGAGAATGGATCGTAAGGCCATCAATATTGATCACTGCTGCTCCATGTTATAGAATAATAAGTGAAAAAAAGAAACTTTTTTAAACTTATTATTCTATAAAGATTCTTTATATTTATTGTGTATCTAGTTAGCGATAACATTTACTTTTCAAAATTACTGTTTTAATGCTTGTCATATTTTCTGACCACTAGAAGACACTTCTACACGTGCGTGCAGGAAGCGACTAACACTTGACTTCATGCATCCTTGTCAACATTATAACTCTAGAATGAGTTGTCTGATCTTGATGAAATTTTCTACGACGACTCACCATCACTCAAGGATGAACTGATTAAAATTTCAACTCTTAAAAATGATCCACACTGCAGAAAAACCCCTATCTCCAGTTCTACAAAAACACATCATTTTTGAAAGTTGAAATTTTAATCAGTTTATCCTTGAGTGATGGTGAGTCGTCCAAGAAAATTTCATCAAGATCGGACAACTCATTCCAGAGTTATTTTGTTGACAAGGAATGCACGAAGTCATGTATTAGTCGTCACTATGTTCCGACAATTAAAAGCAAAATGTTCCATCATTGTCAACCAAAACTGAAACACTTTACAAAGAAGTGCTATAAATAGAGACTCAACCCTGACTGCCTGCATGAAATATGACCAAATCAATCAGGACCAACAGCAAGTGCTTTATGAAATATTGTTTCAATAGGTTTGATTTCAATTTTAATTTAAAATTAATTAATTAATTATACCAAAAATAAAAATAAAATTAAACACTAGTTTTAATTATTATTTTGTTTAATTAACTGGGTACATAGTATTAATAAATAATGCAAAAAAAAAAAAAAAAAAAAAAAACTGTAACTAAAAGAACTAAAATATCTGGAGGATATAGCTATAAAACATGGTTACCATAAACACCTTATTCATCAATTAGCTAATACAGATTCCAACAGGGGTACTCTCTTATAAAAAATTCCTGGAGTTCTTTGCCTGCCCGAATTTGACACCCATTAACAATATATCACAGATTGGGAGCACTCACTACATGTGCCGCATCATTCTAGATTAAAACCACAACATAAGCTTATATAAAGAAACTGCTTGTAAGAAGGGTGATAGATTAACTTATAAACATGTTCCCCCTATCTATGATATCCTCAGAAACAGAAGATACAATACCGACATGCTTAGGGTACCAGGAGTTTATAGGATTCTGTTCAGAGACAATAGATTCAAGTGTGATCTTGAGTACATTGGTGCCACCACACAATCACTTAAAATAAGGCTTGCAGAACACAGATATCATATTGATAAAGAAAATATAACACCATCCTAGCCAGGTATGCCATGGACAATGACATTCAAGCCTATCTAGACAAAGTGTCCTTTATACAATGATATAAGTAAGCATGACAATCAAATGAGGACACTAGAAGCTCTCGAGATATTCAAATCTGAAAGGAGGAGTTTTACATCAATTTTAAGGATGAAAAACAATTATCTAATGCCTAGCAATTTTTATACCAAGACAGTCAATAAAAAAAAAAAAAAAATGTTTTTAAATAACATTTCATATATTCTTGTTTATACTTATATTTTATTATGTATTACAGAATTTATGTTATTTTGTATCACATTATATACACTTGTGCAATTTTTATGTATTTAAGTTTACAAATAATTTTAAAATGTTTCTTTCCTCACATTCCATTTTGAAACACATTAACCTGAAGACAATCTCCAATGTAGATTGAAAACATTTGTATTTTGTCTGCATTAAACTATGCTGGAATTTCATTTATAAGGTTCAGAAGTTTATGTGTTTTACTTTATTCCAGTCTTACAGTGTTTGAAGTATTAATAAATTTTTGTCATTTAATTTAACTGAAGTATGTTCAAACACAAATTCTTGAATGCCATTTATATTACTTTAATGAAAACCATGTTCATTGAGATTCATTAATTTGATTTAAAATCAACGGTGGTGTGTACCAGAAAACAGAAATAGTATCTTTCCAGCATGTGAAATGTAATTTAAATAGCATCATCATTGATGATTCATTACATGAAGCAAGGCAATCTCAGTGCCACTAACATCTGAACCAGTAGTCCTGTTGTTGATTGGTCAAATCAGCTCTCTTTAAATCAAGAAGTGTAGGGAATTGACCATTGGTGGCAGGCTCTGCAGAGTAGCCTGTTCAGCAACTGGGGCAAATATCACATTCAAAATGTTCCTAACCCAAATTGTTCAAAAAGCAAACCATTTGAAACCTGAGGTCTGACTGTATATTAGTAATTTTGACCAATGCTACGTTATATAAAAAAGAAACAAAAATATTAATAAAAAGTTACATCTTATTATTTTGTATTATCTTATGGTTAGGTTTTATAAACAAATATAAATTCCTATTAGAACAGTAGTAGCTAATGTAGAGTAAATTCAGTCATCGTTTGTACTCTTTCCAAATATTTTATTAATAAAATGTTATGATACACAAATAAATATTTAATCATAAATAGATGTTAAAAGCAATGAAATTCTATCTCAAAAGAATGCCTTAAAACAAGATTTAAGTTTTCCTATCAACATTCTATTTCTATTATTCATTTAAATAAATAATAATAAGTTCCAAAGAAATAGTAGGTTGCCTACAGATTTAATTATATAAGTAAATATCATTAACATGATTATTATTATTCACAGTTTATAATTATAATATCAGAAATAAAATAATATAAAAATGTATGTACCAGAATGCTTCTTACCAGATAATATTATAGGTTCTACTTCCTCGTATTCTCGTAAAACCCATATTATAAGTCTTGCCAAATCATACGAATAAATAAACTGACGTAGAGGATTGCCAGTTCCCCATACAATCAATGGTTCTTGTTTCACTAAAAATTATTATTATTATTATTAACGACATATTAATACAATAAAAAAAACTTGTTTTCTTACTTTTTGCCAAAAATGTTTTGTGTATCAATCCTGGGAGTACATGTCCATCCTCAAGATTGAAATTATCATGAGGACCAAAAACATTTGTAGGGATCACAGCTGTAAATTTACAACCATGTTGAATGTTATATGCATGATTCTGTATATCAATCATTCTTTTTGCATAAGAATAACCAAAATTAGATGGGTGGGGTGGCCCATTGTGAATCTGAATTTCATAAAAAAAATCATTAACAAATTCATTATTTTATAAAGATAGTTCAAATAATTTATCAGCCTTTATCATTCATATATTTGATAATATGATTGTTCAGTTTGATATTCTAAAAGTTTACAGATTCTAAGTAATCATACATACACTTCAAACTTTTTAAGACATTTATTTATGGTATTCGTAATTACATTTATTTATAATTAATTGTTCTTAACTCAGAAGTGATATTTTAAAAATTAGATAAATTGAACGCTTTTCAAAAAGGGAAGAAAAACTCTAAAATCATCCAGATATACAGATACATAGCCAAACGATTGCCTTTAATACTCAGGCTATAAATTCACTAATTTACAGATTTATAGCCCTAGTATTAAGGTTGATCGTTTGGCTATGTATGTATATATCAGGTTTTGGGTTGTTTAATGTAGTCATCCAGATATATTTCATTTACATTTTCGCAAGAACTTGCAGATTTTAATCTAATTATTATAAAATACATTTAATCCCATATAATTATAAGATCTGCATATTTTATGTATACAATTTTTATGTTTTTATGATAATGCTTTAATGAAAGTATAACTATTATTTAACTAACTACTAACTAGTGTACTAATTATTTTTACAACAACTCAAAAACATGATATGTGAAGTGTTTGTTCTGCTTCAGAAATGTTTATTCAAACTTTTATACAATATTTTTCTCTAGAATAATTTTTTTAAATTTTTAGTAGTTCTATAGAATGTTTATCCTAAATTTCATTTGTCATTTTTAATGTTTATCTATATTCATATACTTTGGATGAGTTCACATAGAAGCACTGAAATCTTTTTGGAATGGAAAAATCTTGATAAATGAAGCAATCTCCTTAGAACCATAAATCAATAAAAATATTTATTTTTCATTATTTAAATATTGTTGTTTTAGACAAACTGATATAACACCAATTTTCTCTTACCAATAATGTTACTAAACTGGTTATAATAAGACACAGATTCTCAGCTAAAATTTATTATCACTCTCTCTTTTTCAAATAAATATAATAAAACAAAGCAAAATCAAGTATTTCTAAATATATAAAATATATTTGTGTCCTGCTATTTGATCCATTTAAGAATATTTAAGTAACCGAATTTGTATTTAGAAATGTTCAATTTTGTTTTGAAGTGATCTGAAGTGATCTTGAGATAATTGAATTGCAAAATGTTAATCAAATAAATGATTTTGGGCATCTAAAAAAACCCTTCCGGCATTTTTGTTTTTAAATATATTAAAGACTATTTTAAAAACAAAACAGATTAAATTATTTGAAACATTTTATAAATAAATGCAAATACACAAAAATATAAAATTCATACCATAGTTTCATCTATTGGATATGTAGTTTTATCTGGAAATATACAAGTTGATAAGCAGGAAACAACCTTTTCAACTCCAGTTTCGAAACAAGTATGAAGAATGTTATCATTAATCAATATATTATTCCTCTAATATTAAAAGAAATAACTCAGTTAACAAAAAGAATTTTTTAACATGTTAATTAAAATAATATTTACCAAAAAGTCTAAATTATATTTCAAATTGCGAAACAATCCGCCAACCATGGCTGCTAAATGAATGACATGAGTTGGTTTGTATCTTCTGAAGAGACCTTTAGTTTGATCCTTATTCCTGAAACAAATATTAGACCATTTTCAATATTGAAAGAAACAAATATATTGATAAAAAAACAAATTTTACAATTAAAGATTGACATTTAAATTCTAATTTAAAGAATTATATACACTTACAGAATTACATATTGCATTATATAATAAAATCATGTGCCCTATTTATTGACCCTAGAAATTTTTTTCATTTGCAAAATGTTTCAAAGTGCTCTCGCTTCATATCTAAATGTTATTAACTGTTGAATAAACTTTGAATATCAAATGCTAATAGTTAAGAATTGCATGTTAAATTTCTTTTGACTGATTATAACATAGCAGAAAAAAGGTAAAAGCTATTAAAAATATAAAAAATATACCATATTTTTTATATATCTTTTTTTATAACAACAATGATTATTTGGGAAATATAAACTACTTAATTTATTAATCAACATATGTACTACTTGCATATTCATCTACATTATTATAAAATTTTCAGAATGACTAAATACTAGTAACAGAATACAGTAGACCCCCCTGTAACACAGGTTCATATAACACAGCAGAAAAATTGTGATCGTGTTTATATAACACGCTAAAAGAGGCTCGTATAACACGGTAAAAGAACGAGACAGATTGTCATGGCTGACTCATGTCTCGACAGGATTGGTCAAATCTGGACAAATAGTGGACATTGCACAAACCCTTGAGTTAAAACGAGCAGCAGACCTACTAAAAAACATTTATTATTCAATGGCCATAAAAATAATATTTCTATTAATGATGTCTCCAAAGTTCAGAGAATTTTTCACAGAAAGATAACTTATCAGGAAACATGTCCGCCATTCGATGAGTCGCTCTGCAACAAAAACAAGCTTAAGCAATGGCGTCTTCAAATGGTGCACACTTGGTAAGTATTCCTACAATTTTTTGTTTATAGCATAGTTTATATGGATTATTCCCAAAAAATTATATGTGTTTTGGAAATGTTCAAGTCAAATTAGTCTAGAATCAATTAATTTTATGGAAGAAAACCTTTCAAACAGCCGTACCCCCTAAACTGCACAAGTGCCGGGCTGTGAATGGCTCATGTATTTGTAAAATCTAAGTGACTCATACAACACAGAATTCATATAACACAGAACATATCTACTGTGTTATAGGGGGTCTACTGTACTATTTTTAATTAAAAATTTATAAACATAAATATAAAGTATGATATATTTCTATAATAAAGAAATTAGGGATGGATCAAAGAAGGGTTTTTGACCAATCATTCTTGCCTTTCTCACTATCAAATACAGAATATTCAGCCAAATATCAGCTGATCTATTTAGAACTGCTGAATCAGAAGGTTTAGAATAAGCCTTAGAATAAAGTAGAGAGCAGCATCTACTGTTCAATAAAAGGTTATAAATGTTTTTATTTGGAAGGAAAAAAAAATTAAATCTCTCCATAGTTTTGTGTTTTTTTTGGCAATCCTATAATGTGGTGTCTTTAATGAACATTTGGTATGTTTGGTGAAGCTGGAAGTGTTTATGACAACCAACAAACTCACTTCTTATGAATGCAGAAGTATTAATGTTTCATTATTATAATTTATCATTTTCGAATTGTGATTATTAATAAAATAATAGTTATTCAAGACCATTTGTTGAAGTTATATTTATTTCAGAAAAGAAGAAATAACAATATCTTTAAATATCTCGAATTTTAAATGTTTTTTCAGTCTATTTTGCATTTTATCTTGTATTTTTTCTCCCTTTTCTCTCCCCAGATTAAAATGACATTATTTGGTCAAAAAGTTTGGTTATAAGGAAATATTTGTTACAAATATCTAATACATGTGTTTAGTATTCATCCAAATATAAAATATACCCAGATAGAAAATAATGCTGAATATTCAGTGCATCACTAAAAGAAACAAATATTAAAAAGTGATGTTATAAATTCTATGAAATCTTCTGTGTTAAGGAAATATTAACAATAACTCTCAACAGCATATAACTGATAATTCATTTTAATTCTTATTAATTTATAGCACTAGAATAAACGAACTCAATTATGAAAATACCAAGTGCATGTAATAAATATAGATGCTTGATGTAAAATCAAGCACCTATATTTATTACATGCACCTGAAATAAAAAAAAATAATCTCATAAAAAATGGACTTATATATAACAGCAGTATAATAACATATTTATATTCTATCTGCTAGATATAAACAGTACATGAATAAAAAAAATATAAAAATTAATTTAAAATAACAAGAAATATCAAAAATGGAGCTATATTCTGCATGCACCTAATATTAAATAAAATCTTTATTTTTATTAAATTTTATGTAACGGTAATATGAGTTGAAAAAGTTAATTCCTTTCTGTACTGAGAATTAATTTACCATTTAGTATTGTTTAAAAATCTAAGCATATAATGTACCTGAATCAAAAAAAATCAATTCAATCAAACTTTCATGCATTTTCTTTTCTGTTTTGTACTGTTTTATTGCTTGAGCAGTAAAAGGTATTTTGAAGTGATTTAGTAAAAATAAGGACATATTAAAATTAAAATATAAATCAGGTATTCATTATTCATAATATATTAATAGCAAGGTTGAGGCCAAAGTTTTCAATGCAAACACATGTACGTCAGACATTCAACGCCGCTTTCCTATAAGCCTAGAAGTTTGACAATGGTGTTTGGAAAGTCAGTAGAATCATGCTCGACATTCCAAATGCCATTGTCAAACTTCTAGGCTTACACGAAAGCAGTGCTGAACGTCCGACGTACACATTTTCGCATTTAAAACTTTGGCCTCAACCTCGCTAATAATTATTAAATTTTCATATTTACAACTTATCAGACTGCAGAAATAAAATGACCTAATCGACAAAACTACCAAAATATTGAAATAAAACAGTTTGAATTATCAACAAAAATACTGAAAAATACTTTACTCAAACAATTATCTCAATACAATTCACACACTAGAAGGAGATCTATATGATAAAATGCAATTAATATAAATCAAAATCATTACTTAAAGTAATTTTCAAGTACTAAAGTATCAAATTTTTATTTCATTTAAATAAAAGAACATTTTAAGACTTATATAATTTGTTTTAGAACAAAATTTGTATAGTGTTTTACTAATAAAGTAATCTTCTAACATTAAAGCATTAATTACTATAAATAAAGCAAACCTTATTCTGCTTTGCACTTAGTTGTGAAGACTTATGTCACTAACAAATAATCCACCCTAGGACCTTCCTCAGGCAGAACTCTGATTTTTAGGGAGTTCTACCTGACGAAGGTCCTAAATGTGGACCAAAAATGTTAGTAACAGTTTTCATAACTAAGTGCAAAGCACAATAAGGTTTGTGACTTTTATTTATAATGTTTTACTTTGTATTATTTAAATATTTATTTTTCAAACAACTACACAGTTTTCCACATCTTCTATTAGAATTTTTAAAAATTTATATACACTGAAAACTTTAATTCTGTAATTTATCCCAAATATTCTCTGTTGTCCTGGTTAATGTTACCTTAGGTAGCGATGGCGGCTTGTCTCTAATTCCAGTAAGGAAACAGTGGGAGGCACATTCTAACCTAACCTCTAACCTAACCTAACCTATCTAATAAATTACCATAATTATTACCAACAAAATTATTAGAATAGGTTAGGTTAGGTTAGAACGTGCATCTCCGCTGTTTCCTTGCTGGAATCAGACGAGCCGCCATCTTGGAACCATAGGTAACATTAACCTAAATTTTTATTTGATTATAGAACTTTGATAATCTTGATAAAATTGCTAGCAAAATGAAAATTTTTGAAAATGTCATTTAGTTAGGTGAATGTCAAATGATATTTGAGTAAAGGATAATCAACTTACATTAAATCTGCGTCTTTAGAAGAGATAAATATCCACGTTTCATCTGGTTTTTTCTCTTCTTGAATTACTCTATGTATGGCCCTGCCCACCAATCCAGTGCCACCAGTTACCAAGATCACTTTATTTGAAGACATGTCTATAACCAGCTGCAGTAAATTAAAAATATCATTCTTATAGCTAATAATTTTCAATAAAAGATCAATTACTACAACGGTAATAAAATATAATTATATATATATATTTTCTCGTTTAAAATCAATAATAAAAACTTTTCAATAAATGTTATCTTTAAGATTCATGCTATAATTCTTAATTATAAAACGCATAAAAACTGATATTATAATTTAATTACTAAAAACTGATTACCTTACGTTTGCATAAACGAGTAATCCTATAAACTTCGTAACACGTGAAGGAAATGCCGCCAATCAACGTGAAATGAAATGAGACGTAAGGCTTGGCAACACTGAAAAATTCCTTACTAGTCAAAAATTTAAACTATTCTCGTATTATCTCTTCCAGTATTTTATATTTTATCTATGAATAGATTATTAATACGTAAAAATTACACGTAAAAATTACACTGAATAATAATTTACATAAGTGATTTGAAATGTAAAACTAAATAATTATAAGATTACATTTACACTACAGATACGAAAAATGTTTATTTTCCATTATGCAAATTTTTATTTTGTTATTCCCATAATTTGCCAAGCATTTCGGCTAAAGCCCATGATGCGAAAGGCTGATTGTGAGAAAAGATCGGCCATAATAAATTCCTGGTGTTGCTCTCCAAAATTCGATCTTGGGTCTCCCAGAGCGATACCATAAGTCTCTGCCATTCGGTCCTCTGACACCATAAGACTTGGCCATTCGGTCTTCGAGGGAATCTATAAGAAGCAATAAAACTTATTCATTCCGGCGCTGCCTAGTCTAAATATAACCAAACTTTTAGCATGATTTTAACTTTAACGTTTATCTTTATTACACCTCAAAATGTGATGCTCGGCAAATTGGCAACACACGACAAAGTTGGGACAATGGAAAAATATCGTTCATTAGTTTCTTTTATATTTGTAGAATAGACTAGCTAGAATTTTCTGTTGTTTGTTGATAATGAAATTTGGGGCTGCCTTGGGGATTAGGAAAAGGGGGGCACGTGCTCCAAGTGCCCCAATGTACGGATTCCTCTGGGTCAGCATACTACTCTGGGCCTCGAGATCGAAGAACTGGAAAAATTTTTCTGGGTGGTTCGTTCTGGATATGTCGTCCAGGGCCGTGCCGTGCTATGATACAGAAAGACGACCGAATCAGGCGGCGCCATAAGAAGCGGCATAAATAGCATTTAAAGGGCGGCATTTCTAAGACTTGTATCATACTGAGAAAATCTATCGCATCGCCCTAACGTCGTCTCTCACAACGCAGTCCAACCCATAATGGACTTGGACTTGATAGAAAGATTTTCACATAAGGCAAAAAAAGTTAAGAAACACCATCAATTTTATTGTTTATAAAGAAAACTTATTAATTGTAAATGATTATAAACGTAGTTTCCCTCATCAACGTTATAACGACACAATGTTAAGTGAAGACTTACACATGCGTAAATTACTCATTGAAAACTCACGTATAAAAATATAAAAGACCTCCAAAATGGCGGAAGTGGAAAAGGAGCCAGCCTGCCGCTTTAGAAAAATTCCTGAGGTTTCTCCAGTTAGTGAATCCCCGGAATTTTTCATGGATGCAAAAATTTTTTACATTGTACCCGATCTTTACGTCACATGAATAAGTGAACTTTACTACACGACGCGATAAACAAGAGACAGAGCATTTTGCAAGTTCGCTTCCTTTATAGTTAGAATTAAGACTTGAAGAACAACTGATAGCTGTATACGCAGGGCCGGATTTACCGATCCAGGGGCCCTGGGCACAAATTCGGTGGGGGTCCCCCTTTAAGAGTAGGCAAATTTGATGATTTAGAAAATTTACACAAAATACTGTACTTTCAATTAGATTTGAACTAGGAAGTTGTAAATTTCATTTAAAAATAAGGTTATTGTAAACGTACATATATTTTATAGTGTAAAACTAATTATTTTAATTTAACTGAAAAATACCTATGTGAAATTTTTTCCCGAAATTTTCCGATGTTTCATAGGTTTTTTCCCGGGTTTGGTTTTCTCTGCCTGTTGCCCTCATGATTAGGCCACACTAGGCTGTCGCGGTAATAGAAAAAAATAGTTTAACATAATTGTTTTGTGGGGCCCTGGCACAGGCCCAAATGCCTTATGTAAATCCGGCCTGTGATACGAAAGAACAAAGGGTAGAGTCAGCTTAAGTCTTTGTGCGCCGGATGCCGAGCGGTCAAGGTGCAGCCTACGCTCTGGGGACCCGGAATCCGAACGGGTCGAAAAATCCCCAGGAATTTTTCGGGGGGTGGTCCGTTCGGATATGTCGGGCCCCGTCCCTCACCACCCGGTCGCCCCATTGTGGGCCTGGCCGAACCCATAATGGGCCTACTAAAAGAGGCCCTCTTAGTGCCCACAGGGCGGAAAGAGTTTTAAAAAAAAAATCATTTTGTTGTAGACATATCTATATATTTAAAAACGAACAAAATTACTGGTCAAAGTTATACTTAGTGCGGCACTATGGCCGCACTTCCGACTGTTCGTGCTCCCAACTGACCTCCCGGAGGGGAGCCGCCGGCAGACCGCCGTTTGCTAAACGTCACTAGTTATTGAACAAAAGAAAAAAAAAGAAACGTCTACTAAAAATGTAGTTAATCTAATCTAACCTAACCTAACAGAAGCGCCGCCATTGGTGTTACCTAGGTATACTTTAATTAAATTACTTAGTTCACACACTTCCAATTGATGAAATTTGGCAAATGAGGTCTCAAATTAAACTTTATGATCTCTAGATGTGCATAAAACTGTAAAATTTTCAATATATTGCTATTCGATCGAATTAATAATGATTTAAGCGGTTTGCGGTCGATCACGTAATCAGTAGCACTGTAGCAGAAACGATAGATATACTAGTCCTTGCGTTACCAATAGCTCTAATGATACGAGACTGGCGTAATAAATATTTCTGACACTTCGAGCGCTGCTATCGTTTCACGGCTAAGTTTGGCTTGAACATAAGGAGAGTCAGCTGAAAACATTCCAAATTCTTTTAACTTTAATATATGAAATTTTCTCGTTTTAAAGTCAGATATTACTTTTGCCTTTTTAAAGGACCACTTATAAATATTACTTTCATTCGGTTTTGAACATTATTTATTCGTAAATGTCGTTAATATTTATATTTATATTAACTGTCACTTTCGCGATTTTAGACTTTAAATTGATTAGGCTGTTGGTTTATTGCTTATAATTTGTGTTCATTTAAAATATTTTTAGGAGTTTTCGTTAAGGGTAAGAAAAAGTAGTCAAAAAATTTATAGTTAAGTCTGCATATACATTATTAATAATATGAGATTCTTTCGGGATTCCCGAGAACTCTGAATCAGGAAAAAAAAAAAAAAAAAAAAGAATGATGAGAATTATATACATTTAATTATGGAAATGTATATAAATGTTAAACCATGTTTAAGATAGAATAGATAGTGAATAGTGTTACAAAAAAGGAGATTTAGGATTTAGTGTGGCTTTGGAGTTCATCAAGATTAAGCCCATATCTTTTTTATATATTAAAATTAGGTGAATTATTGTAGTTTGCAGTGAGAAAAAAAGGTATGATATGTGTTGTTCACAATTTATATTGTGTTTATTAATGAGATAGAGATTAAAGTTGAGCCAAAAACGTTAGGAATAGGTTAGAGAAGGGGATTAAAAATCGGTAGTTTTAGTTCTTGGATTTCAAATATAGGCTGTTAGAGGAAAAAGAGAAAATTCCAACTATTTAGAAAACGTATTCAACATATTTACAGGCACATAATAACTTGGAGATGATTAGTGGATAATGAGTTATGCGTTGATAAATAAAATAAGTAAATGTAGGATGGCAAGAGTTCAGACAGTATTATTAGATATTGACAGTGATAGTGATTAGTAACGACAATGGAGGCTGAAAGAAAGACATTTTAAACCTATGTAAACAAAAGGACAGGTGTAGTGGGCCATCAATAAATCTTCACTCATATTCTACTTTTGATAGTGCAGAATATTATATAAATTACCAAAATATGTGAAGTCAATGTGACTGTCATAAGAAATGTAATTTCTCATGTCAAAAATACAAAAATATTTCATCTCAAACATTATTTCTCACTATACTGAATCAAATAAAATTTTATAGCACACTTTATGTAATGTTAAAGTATTTTTTAAATAATTTATTAACTTTATCTGGATTAAATTTCTATGCCTATTTAAATGTATTATAAGATAGCTATGGTTTTCCTAATTATATTGTCATACATATGTAATTAAATAAAACGGTTAAATTTAAATTTATTTACTTATTTTACAGTTTCCTATGTATTGAACAGATATGCTATACTCAGAAGATTATGTAAAAATATTTCATTCACAATATGTAGCAATATAAGAGTTTTAAACAGATCTCTATTTAAAACATGGATAAATTAAATCAAAAATATAATTATTTTCAATATATCCACATCCTCATCTGTAATTTCAAAATCTTAAATTTTCTTATAAACCAAATATACTTTTTTTTTCTTTATACATGATATAAAATTTAAAAATGTAATTACGAATAAACGGTAAAGCCAGAGTCAATAAATATACTGGTTCTTGAGCTGTGCTCTAAAGTACAGTTAATGTGTTAGGTAGCCGCTAGCTAGCGTTACAGTCGCATTACGACGAGAAGTTTACAGCGTCTATGCAGGAACGCGAAGGATTCGGATGGCCTTACACATGGCCCTGGTCGAATGTCCCTCATGGATAAATAATTTCAACGATAAACATGGAAAATATATAAATAAACGAGCAATTATCTATTGTGACATCGTCAAATGGCGGGCTGCAATTTTTAATCATATCTTTAATTTATTTATTTTAAAATATATGCTTTCTACCTCAAATTAGTGGCTTCCCCTGTACATTATACTTTACCGGCACGGCTCTATTGTTAAAGGAAATCTATTAACTGCTTTCAGGGAAAGTTTTCAATTTTAACCTAGTCAAATTACTTTTTGCTTTTAATAAATTATCTTTAAAGTTCTACAATAAGTTGCCGGCCTGGAAAATCTGTAAAAAATGTTGGACAAGCCGTCAACAAAACTAATCAGAGAATAACTTTTTTAAAATTGCGTTGAGTTCAGCCAATAAAATTTTTCATGCATATAAAACTTACAGTTATGATCAAAATAATACATCTACCAGAAATACTATATTTAAAATAGTTTTATGACGCGCACTAAATTTTTGTAATAAAACATTGTACTTAGTTATTTCATTTTACTAATAATCATACAATCCGTCATCTTTGACATACAAATTTACTAGTACAGTATATATATATACATGTATATAAAGTATCTAAAAGTAACTTTTATCTTCGTTTCCTTCGAATAAAGATACAGGTAATTGTTTTAGAGCCTTAAATCTAACTACAAACAAGACGAACTTGCAACATGCTTTATCTCTTGCTTGTCGTGTCGCAAACTCCGCCTATTCAGGTGACGTAAAGGTCGGGTATATTGTAAAGTTTGCCACACAGATGAGTCAGATCCCGTCCCTCGCCACGCAATTTCTACAATCTTGGGCTTGGCCTAATCCATGCCATGGTAAGAGCCTACAAAAAAGAAGTCTTAGTGCCCACAAAGCAAATTTAAAAAGAAATACTATCTTTCAATTGAATTTTTTTTATCTTTCCCGTTAATACATACAGTGTTTAATTTATCCATTATTTAAAGTAATTTGTAAGTCAAAGTATTACGTGGGTGACTACTTAATGATTCGCGGAATCGAATTTCTTGAATTTTTTTATTCATTTCCGTGGTCGTAATTGGTCTTAATTTATGCGAATCTTTGGGCGCCAAGCCGAAGAACGTTCCCTCCGTGTATTTAAATATCGATCGCGTCAGTTCCAATAACTAGATGCAAAAAGTTTATAAAAATAGTAATGTAACATATTTTTGAAACTTCACCAAAGATAAATTAATACTCCCATTTAAAATTCTAGACTAAATCTTTCTCAACTATACATTTATAGAAATCAAAACACTGACCACAGCATTTCTCTTAATGTTCTAAATAAATCATATAAAATTGAAAATCAATACTATTTTATTGAAATAAATGTTTATTTTAACTAAAAGCAATTACTATTTTATTTGTAAATGATATTTACAATGCAGTACATCTTCAAATTGAAACATTGATGCACAATAAAATAAATTTAGCCTTGCTAATTTTAACAGAAAGGAAAAGTTATATATACACAATAATGGAATATTCTAGGAAGGATGTATAGAGATATATTGGCAAACTTAAAATACATTTATTCTACTCAAGAAATAAATAAATACATATTTATAAAAAAATAAGTTGATAAATATCAATGAACTTGAAGTTCCGAAGATGATCATCAATAAGAAAATGCAATTCTTACCGATACAAAAATGACTACAAAAATACTTCTGCAGGATTCAAAGGGCCACTTCTACATGCTATCTCTGCATTAAATCAAATATTTTTATTGTAAAATTTAAACTAAGAATTATATAAAAGACTAGAAACTAGTGACTGCTTTTACAAGCTCTTAAACCAAACTGAGGTACACTGTGCAAAATTTAGCATAATTTGCACCTAAAAAAGTTTTTACATCATTCTTTTCAAATTTAATACTCTTAAGACTAGAATATTCACTATTTAATTTTAAATTCTTAATAGATAAACAGCTATTATACTTGGGCTTAATTTTTCTATTGGTTTTGGCCTCTGTATCTGTAGAAAAATTGCACAGGTTTTTCAATAAAGATTAATTTATAACCAAAATGGTGGTTAATATCTGTCAACAGAACACTGGCATACACAGATTTCCATTACATACCGTATTTACTCGTGTATAAGACGATCTTGCATATAGCATGAGGTGTGACTTTAAAGATCAAAATAAAGAAAAGTAGATTTATTGATACAATTCTAATTTTATTTCGTTTAAACACAAAAAATATCAAATGCACATAAATGCACACATTGTTCTGCAAAAATTACTGGCATTTTAAACTTTAACGAAAAATCTTGTAAAGTTAACAACGTAATTTGTTTGTGTAATGTTGGACAATCGTAAACGTTTTTTGCCAATTCTTAACAGTCGAATCCACTCTCCGTCGATTACACTTATGAGTTCCTCCAAATTATCATCTGTTTTCACATGAAAATGGATTAAAACTTATATTGGGCTCCTATGTGAATTTGAAATTCAATTCAAAAGCTTTGCTTATCCTAATGCTATTCACCTTTACTCCTGACAATACACAAGAATGATTCAAATGACCCAAATAAAATACTTTTGTTTTTAAACACAAGAGGCAAATACACAGTTCACAAAAATTATTGAAAAAATGCAGAGAATCCTTTGCTCACGCATATAGGATGACCTAGGTTTTTTAAGCAGTGAAAAATGAATAAAAACCTTGTCTTATATGCGAATAAATACGGTAATTTAACATTATATTAAATTTCTTAAATTCTATTTTATAATCTTAAGTGCAAAGATAACAGAAAAATTAACGATAATTTCTAGATATGAGCAAGAATACCCTCTTAAATTTGGGCAGAGATTAATATATATATTTTTAAAATACTAAAATTATATATAATATATTTATATATATATATAATTTAAATATATTAATATATTTATATATATATATTTATATAACAAATAAGATTTAAACTTGATAACAAGCATTTTTAAATAATATAATAATGGGGTTCTGACTTAGCTGCACTTTTCTTTGGTTAATGCATGACTAATTTGTTTTGGTAATGTTCTTTCTATGGATAATTTTTACATACAAATAGATGTTACTGTTTTAATTCTATTTGGCTAAGCATTGAATGCTCTCTAAAAGATCAAAAATACAATTCGATGTATTTCTATCTATGAATTAGCATAGAAAAAATGTAGACTGTGATATTTATAATTCAATATGATTCACAATCTTCTAACATAATGATAAATTCTTAAGAAATTTAATTAGTTATTTTTTGAGTTAAATTATCACAATAACAAGAACTGACCAGCAATTCAAACCTCAGCACCATATTAAGCACCTTTTTGATTTAATTTTCAAGAGAGAGGTATGGTACCATTGTGGCGAGTCTTTCTGACACTGTCGTCATTACACAAGTAAGGATTAGAAGAATTTGACAAGGCTGCAGTTTTATCAAAGTCTATGGTGGCATAACCTTCAGGTGTTTGATGGGGAGAACAAGGAGGAAATGTCATGCTTGTGGAAGAAATTGGAGACACAACTTGTTCTTTACCATCTGTCGAATGATCCAAATCAAGCACAATGTAATTTACTTGTTGTAAATCACCCATTGCATCTGTTAAATCTGAACTTGTATTGGGAACTGATGCATTTAAATTAGCATAAAAGTGAACAACAGGACTTTTCAATTGATTGCTAGGTAATGTAACTGTTGCATTTTCTATAACCTGACAACTTGGGGTTGCAATATTTTTATTTACTGTCACAGTGCTTGATTTTTCAGGTTTCACATTGACATAGAAATGCTGTTTGACTGACTGTTCTTGTTTGAGTAAGTCATCTAATTTTGCATAGTTTGTGTTTAAATCAACACAACTCATACAATGTAGACAACAATTATCCGAAGGACATATTCTTGCAGAAGGGAAAACAGTATCTGATGATGACATGCACAGTGAAGTATTTACATTACTTCTTTGTAAAGAATTATTGTATTTGCATTTTTTCTGTGCATTTTCAGTGATGACAGATGAGTTTACATACTGATGACTTAAATTAACATTAGACTGAGGATCTTTAGAAGTTGTATTTGCAAAAACAGTTTCATTTGCATAATGAGAATTTGCATTTTGATTGCAAATCCGGCAGTCAGCTTGAACAGTTGTAGAAGATTCCACAGCAGTTCCAGATGGAAAACTGACAAACCCATTCATTGAATTACTTCCAGTTTGTGAATGGGAAGCCATTACAGAACTGTTGTTACTAGTTATAGGTTCCAAATAACCATCCATATCAACTGATGGAGTCTGATTAGCAACATTGCCATTAATACCACTATTAGAAGCAACATTCACAGAATTTGTCAAGTTGTTATGAATATCTTCTGTATTAGAAGAAGAGACAGAAAAACTCGTTCCATTTCCCCCACCAGAATTTTGTATGCATTCTTGAAGCACATTGAATAAAGCTTCGGCCCGACGACATTTAAAAGCATAAATTCCTGGTCCAGTTGGACATCTTCGTCCACTTTCAAAAGAGAACAGTTCTGCATCAAAACCATATCTCCTAAGACTTCTTAAAGGCCAATGAATTGGAGTTTTCCCTTTCTGTCGAAGAATCAGATCAACCTCAGTCACTTCTATTTTACCAGGATTTACATGCCTTCCAAGATCATTTACATTCCACACCTAATAGAAAATATTAGCAATTAAATTTAATCCTTAAGCATTTTTTTAAAATTTATAAAATCAATACATACATGAAATACTCTTGGATTGGAATTTTCCAATTCTCCTTTTGTAAACATGCACCCCATTCTACACAGAATAACACCTCTGAAAACAAATTAATTTTTGTAATGACAATGATACATTTTATTATACTTATTAATCATTGCATGTAAATAAAAAATAATGCAATTAAATTTAAAATTCAGTTTAAATAAAACTTTAATAAAAGGTTTCAAAAAAAAAAAAAAACAGAATACAAAATCATCATCATAGCTGATGCCATAGATATAAAAACATTAAATAACATTCACGGTTTGACCTTCCTTTTTATACCATTCTTCCTCTAATTAAAATTCAAAACTAGCAGTTATTCAAAATAATATCATTATCTGCCTCTTCTCTTGATGTACTTTAAACAGCAGAATTATTTTTAATACTTTTTACTTATAGTTAGTCAATTATTAAAGGAAACTATTTTATCATCTCTTTACATTTTTATCACAATGGTAATAATTTAAAGAGGAATGCCAAAATCATGAATGTTATTGATTTAAAGAGAAAACAACACCTTTCTTAAATTCCAGCAAAAGTTTAACTATATAAAAACGTTTTCAACTGATTTCATCAGTCTTCTTCAGTTACTCGAACAAAAAAACAAAAAGAACGAACCAAATTCAAATTTACAAAATCACGTTATTGATTTTTTGTAATAATGAAAATGAGTGGTGAAGACATTTTAAAAAAATTTAAAAAGTATGAAAAATATTTTGCAATTATAATTATAAATAATGCCTTTTATAAAATTTTCTATAAAGCAGAATTGACATGAATATATTTGGACATAGACAGTTGTTTTATTTAATATTTTTCATAAATTTAATAAATTTTCATCAATAATTCAAAAGAAAAAGCAGGAATACTTATAAGAAAGCAGTTATTGCTGTGTTGATTTGCAGAGCATATCTCTTATATCTTCTACAGATCAGGTTTTGTGTAAAGAAATAATAATAATGCAGGCAATTATTGATTCTGAGTACTCAATTTTACTGATCTTGCTTTAATTGTCAAGTTTTCTGTGTTTTAGTTTTTCTACGTTACAAGTTTTTACAAATGCAATGCTGCAAAGAGGCTGTCACAAATTTCATGTAAGATGGAGGTCTACCTCATATTGCAAGACTAATGCAACAGCTGTTACAAGATCATTTCAGTAAAGAATAATTAGTCATTTATTCCCCCGATGGCATGGCCAAGCCGGATCCAATAGATCCGAGGACCAATTGAATTTTTTTGCGGGGCCCCAGTGGCATCTTTAGAACGTACGGGGCCCTGGGCCAGGACCAAGATGGGGCACCCTTAAGGAAACAGAAAGAATAGTATATTACAGACCTATGGCATTTGCATAGCCAGGGTTTTGTTATGGGGGAGCCTAGTAGAGGCCAGCCTAACACGAAATTGAATTATTTCAAATTACTGGTCATTGAAATGAAATTTACATTGGAATCTACAATAACTGAACACACATAATATGAAACTTCCTTTAACCATACGTTCTCGTAATCCTGTAAAGAACACGCAGTACGTAGTGTTTTAACTTTGTCGAATCCCTTCAGCCATCTATTATTAGTACTCAAGTAACTGATATTCAGAAGTTAGTCGCGGACTGGGGACCCTGGGCCAGAGCCCCGTACACCCTGCTATAAAGATGACACTGCGGGGCCCCTCAAACTTTACATAACAAAATTAATTAACAGTTCATTTACATATTCAAATATGTTGTTTTATATTTTATAATAATATACCTAGATATTTATTTTTGTAAAATATACTATTTTTAAATATATAAATTTTGATGTGATGTGGGGCCCCTTCAAGTGTGGGGCCTGATTGACTCCAATCGCCTCAAATCTGGCCCTGGGCATGGCTACCATATCATATGATCTTATACCATGTGATTATTGGATCTGGGGTCACATCAAAGCCAATGTCTATCAAAGAGGTATGTCTAACCTAACTGTTTTAAACTAAATTTAGCATTGAAACTAATATCTCAAATACTATAGTAGAGATAACAGAGACTTATCACACTGCTACTAGTAACATAAAAATGACACTTCTATCATCAGAATGCATCTTCTATCATTGTGTACGCATTTCAATACACAAGACCCTCATCAGCCATACTGAAAAGCATACCAATAATAAAGTTGCATTCTGATGATAGAAGTGTCATTTTGATGTTACTAGTAGCAATGTGATAAGTCTCTGTTATTTCTATTACAGTATTTGAGATATTAGTTTAAACAATTTTCAAGACAAGAAAATCTTTTATAATAAATTTAGCATGTGGAACATTTCTCCATATGTATTGCATTCCAGAGTTCAGCATACCATGTGTACGAAATAGCCTATGTGGACTTTCTGACTCAAAAAATGATTATCTCTTTAAGCTTAACTGCAGTGTCAACAATATCTCCAATGTCATGAATAAATGATAAATGACTTTCAGGCTGTGATAACAATTTGAAATTACATCTTGGATTTATATTTATTTCTTTTTGTGGTCCTCTGTATGATGTTTTATGTTTTAGAGTGACATATTCTCATCTATCAGCACATTTTGGAACTAAATTTTTTTCACATAATCCTTTTCCCCTAGTTTTAAATAGTATACATACAAATTTTGGTACTTTACTGCTTATTAAATTACAGAATGCTCTACTTTACTTGTAACCACCTGACATGTATATTTGAATATTTTTTAGCTCTTTGCGTTAGGTGGGTTAAAAACTGTTCCACCTTTTGTGTAGCTTTTTTATGCATGGTGGAATTTATTTTAATCCACCTTGAAAAGTTGAAGTTACTCATAGTCATACAGTTTAATCATTTATTTAAAGTGTTTCATTCAGTTTTTCCATTTTTTTATATTAACAAAAATTCTGTGAAACTAAGGTTTGCTTTTGCTTTAAAACTGTGTGCCTAAAAGAGTTAAGATATTCAAATATATCATATGATCATGTTAGAAGATAATTCAGTTTTTGACATTATCATCCAAAACTGTATATATAGATGCCAAAGACTTATTTTACAATTAATAAAATAAAATATAAATACATCATTAAATAATGTAAAGTTGTTTTTATCAAACTAAATGAAATATAAACTAGGTAATTCGATATTAAACTGAAACAAAATTATATTCAGGGGGTACAAAAGTAGGTATGCAGTTTTTGTTATAGAAAAACACATGCAGATGATTATAAAGTTAAGATTATTAAACAGTTTTAAACTCACAATAAATATGATAAGAGATTGTATTTATTTGCAATTTGTATCATACTTTCCTGTAATCTAATTTCTATACTCAAACACACTTTGGCTCAGTTCTTTATTGTCATCAACATATATTTTCATACATATACATGTATTCATACAAATTACTCATCAACAGTGTATGTTTTCATGAAATATTTTGATAACATCCCAAAGAATAAGTCCATTGAGGTAAGAGGTCTGATGATAGTGGTGACCATTCAATTGGTCTTAGTTGATCTATCACAAATAAGGAATGTAAATAATAAAAAGGCAATAAATAATGAAGAATGCTGTACTAAACATTTATATTTTGCAGACGGAAACTGTAAACCTACTCCAAAGTAGGTAAACAGTTTGAATATGAAAAATATAGATATTTAGTGCACATTCTTCCTTATTTATTTTATATCTTTTTATAAAAATTTATTGAATAAATTATATTAATTCATTAATAATTACACTATATTAAAGTCATTCAACATATCAATTAATTTAAACAAAAAGAGGTTAATTAAATAGATGGTGTTAGGTATTATACTTTCCAAACTTATATTACACATGTTCAAATTAATTTATAAAAAATGAAAAAATAGAATTTAAAATATTTAAAATGTTCAATATAATTAATAATATAAAATATTGATATAACAATTGTATCATTTGAGATTTATTTATTATTTATTACAAACCTCCAGAATTTAAAATTTATAAAATCTCATTTTGTAAATTAATCTAAACATATCTAAAATAAGTTAGGAAAGTATTATCCAGCACCATTTATTTATTAATTAGCTTCTTTTGTTCATTTCATCATACATTCTATTCTGTTATACATTTCTGAATAAGTTCTTTAACTTGAGGATGGAGACACAATGGTGGGGAAAACAAAATTAAACACAATGGTGGGAAAAACAAACATTTGCTTTTAGCAATTGAAAATGTTTGTTTTCCCCACCATTGTGTTTCACAAGCTGTGTTTCACAAGCTGGATAATGATTTTCTGTTAGTAATATCATAAAATAAAAACTGAAAAGTTACATCTTTGTCATTTGATCCTATTGATCTTTAGAACTAAGCAGACAAACACGAACAGTAACAAAAAAACTTTATTAAAAAGGTGAGAACTGTCACCGACATCCTCGGCCAACATCCAGGCAAAAACCTGCGAACTTTTGCGCCTCTTTTTCTTACAAGTTGCCAGCCAACATCTCGTTGGCAAGTGTTGCCAGGCAGTGTTCAGGATCTCTGGCGCTGGCGGCCACAGCTACTCCCCCACCAGTGTCTGCGACACGAAACGAGCGGGAAAGGTTACATGTCGGCCAGAGCGTGTGGTAGTTTGTTGCGTTGGGGCTGGATTGTCTGTGGTACGTCTAGTTGGCGCTGGTCTTGGCATTGGAGACGTTGGGGGTGACTGGTCCGATTCACTCGCTGCGAGAATAAAAGCCGATTTCAGTCGATCAATAGAAACTACAGTTTCTTTTCTTTTTATGCATAGAGTGAATGTCTTGCTACCACGTGACACGACTACGTAGGGTCCATCGTATGGAGGCTGCAAGGGCTTTTGTACAGCATCATTGCGAAGAAATACGTGGGAACATGACTGCAGTTCTTTGTGGATAAATGGGTTGCGGTAGGAGTGGTGTACCACAGGCACTGGTTTTAAGTTTGCCATCATCGTCCTGAGTTTTTCGACGAAAGAACATGGATTGACGTTCTGAGAACCTGGGACGAAAAACTCTCCAGGCAGTCGGAGGCTGGTGCCATAGAGCATCTCAGCCGCGGTAGTATTGGTGTCTTCACGGAGCGCAGTTCGTAATCCTAACAAGACTGTAGGTAGCACTTCCGTCCATCTTTCAGTAGAGTGACACTTGATGGCAGTTTTAAGTGAACGATGAAAGCGTTCAACAATGCCATTTGCAATTGGATGGTATGCTGTTGTCCTAACTCTTTGGGTACCAAAAAGTTGAGTGAGGGATTTAAATAAGCCAGATTCGAATTGCCGTCCTTGATCAGATGTTATTTGAGCAGGCACTCCAAAGCGAGATATCCAGCCTGAGTACAGGGCTGAAGCTAATGTTTCAGCTGCTATATCTGGCAACGGGATTGTTTCAGGCCAACGAGAAAATCTATCGATGATTGTGAGGCAATATGTTGAGCCGTTGGAAGGTGGCAATGGACCAACAATGTCAATATGAATATTTAAAAATCTAGCGTCTGGAACAGGAAAGGTTCCCAAAGAGCTAGCGACATGTCCCTGGATCTTCGACCGTTGACAAGAAATGCAGGTGCGAGACCATGTCTGGCAGTCTTTACTGATGAATGGCCGAACAAATTTTGCTTTTACCAATTTTGTTGAGCTCTTTACACCTGGATGGGACAGGTTATGAACAGTGTTGAAAGCAGTGCGACGATAACTAGGCGGAATGTATGGACGAATGCGACCTGTCGTTACATCACAGTAAATTTCGACATCACTATCAGAAAGTTTAAACTTCTTAAGTACAAGTGATGAGTCACTTGAAGTCAGGAGAGACTGGAGCTCAGGATCTTGCTGTTGGTCTTTTGCAATTTTGCTATAATCTATAGATGGGCTACTAATTGATTCAATACGGGAAAGAGCATCAGCTGGAACGTTATCGATCCCCTTTATGTGTCTGATGTCTGTTGAAAATTGTCCTATAAAATCAAGATGTCTCAACTGACGGGGTGTACACTTATCGTGTCGTTGCTGGAAGGCAAACGTTAATGGTTTATGGTCTGTGTAAATGGTGAACTGTCGTGCTTCCAGCATAAACCAAAAATGTTTCACAGCCAAATACACAGCCAGAAGTTCTCGGTCGTATGCAGAATACTGACACTGAGAGTTACTCAGTTTGCGGGAAAAGAACGCCAGTGGCTGGAGACCTTGTGCTGTAACTTGATGAACGGCAGCGCCCACAGCAGAATCAGATGCATCGACGTGAAGTGCAAGGGTAGCACTTGGTGAAGGATGATGCAGTAAGGTGGCATCTGCTAATTGTGACTTACATGACTCAAATGCCTGAATCGAATTGTCAGTCCATTTAATCTCGCGCTGGTCGTTTTTCTTTGCTCCTTTAAGTAGATCGTGTAAAGGAGCTTGGTGATGGGCCGCATGGTATAGGAACCTACGATAAAAGTTCAAGATGCCTAAGAACCTTCTCAGTTGTTTGAGGGTCTGTGGTCACTTCTGTTGAGTTATGGCAGATACACGTTCTGGAAGTGGCATAACGACGTGGGAAGACACCATGTATCCTAAGAATAATACATGTGGGGCAACAAAAGTACACTTGGATGCATTGATTTGCAGACCGTACTTGTCAAGGCGTTGAAACACTTGCCGCATGTGCATCTTATGTTCCTCCCACGAAGTGCTAGCAATGAGGATGTCATCTAGGTATGAAAAACAAAAGTTTAAGCCTTTCAGAACTTCGTGCATGAATCGTTGGAATGATTGGACTGCGTTGCAGAGACCAAAAGGGAGGAAAACGAATTCAAATAGCCCAAATGGCATTGTAATGGCTGTCTTTGGCACATCATCTGGGTTAACTAGTATATGATGGAAAGCTCTAACCAAATCGGTCTTGGAAAATATTCGGGCTCCGTGCAGACTTTGACCAAAATCGTGGATGTGTGGCACTGGATAGTGATCAGGAACAGTTATCCTATTCAGAGATAGTCTCCAGTAGGTCTCCAATCGTTACGACCCTTCGGCACCATATGGAGGGGAGAAGCCCAGTTGGACTTTGATGGTCTGCATATGCCTAACTCCATCATGTGCTGGAATTCTTGCTTTGCTACTTGCAGCTGAGCCGGATGCAATCTACGGGGTTTAGCAAATACGGGTGGACCATGTGTCTCAATATAATGCACTGTGTTGTGCCTGACTTTATCTGAAAACGGTCGAGGACGAGTGAGATGTGGAAAGTCATTGAGAATATCCTGCATTGGGGGATTGCTGATTATAGTTTTGACCGAAGTAGGTGGTCCTGTATAATATCTTCCTCATGTAGTAAGGGAAGTCAGGGGGTCAACCAGTAATCTGTTTCTGATGTCGAGAATGAGTCCAAAGTTGGCCAAAAAGTCTGCACCGATTATAGGCTTCTGCACATCAGCTATGGTAAATTCCCATCTAAAAGAACGTCTTAAGTTCAGGTCAAGTTCTAGCACCTTTGTTCCATACGTCGAGATTTTAGAGTTGTTGGCAGCATACAATTCAACCTTTGTAGGCTGATTCCTAGTGCGATTGGGAATGATCGATAAATCTGCTCCAGAATCAATTAAAAAATTTAGGCCAGTTTTGTTGTCATACACAAACAGATGGCTATATTTAGGAGCCAGGCTGGACCCACAGACCGTTACTGCGGCTGGCTGCGCTCGTTTCCCTGATCAGCAGTTCGGTCGAAGGAACACGGCGAACAACATTTCCTAGTGGCTGATCCAAACTTATCATGGTAGTAACAATATCCCTGACGATTGAGGCTTCTTCCTCGAGGGCATGAACTAATGCGATACCTCAAATTCGGGTCATGTCGGTTTCTCTCTCTACTACGATAACGGGGACGAGCAGTACGCGATACATTAAGTTCTGCAACCTTCGTTGTGAGTTCTAAAATCTGCATTTCGAGATTTTTGATTACGGGATTGTCGGCTTCTAAGTTGATGCTGGCCAGTTGGGTTGGTTCTGTAAGTTCAGCAACCTTGTCAGCAAGGATGGCTAGCTTGTCTAGTTCATCACCGCTAACAGCCAGAACTGTCTGAATATTTTTGGGGAGACGTCGGAGCCACAAGTTTCTAAGAAATTCTTCGGTAATCTTGCCCGCTGAAAGCTCCCTCATTTTACGAAGTAAAACACTGGGTTTCTGATCCCCTAACGCCAGATCTTCAAGCAGAATTTTAGCCTCTTTAGCAGCGGAGTTCTGAAAAATTTTGAGGAGTCGATCTTTGAGTTTAGTAAATGGAGCTTCGGCTGGACAGTCAAATACTAAGTCACTGACGTTAGATAGAATCTCCGCGTCCAGGGAATTGATTAAATAGTTGTACTTAGTGTTCTCACTTGTAATCCGATTAATGGCAAAAGCTGCGTCTAGCTGCACAAAAAATAATTTGATGTTGGTTTTTGTGAAGATAGGCATTTTTGCCTGTACACGTCCGATTTCCAACTCGTTCTGTTCCGCCATTTCGGGCGCCTAACTATGCGGGTACAAGGAAAGCGGGATAGTCTTTGATTAGGCTTAGCCCGAGTCACGCACTGTTAGTCGTCTTATTGAATTTACGATTCAGAAACTGATCATACCTGCATGTCCTGTTAAAAATGTTCCTTCATAGACACAGAGTCGTTCACTATCCAATTCAGTCGAAAGTCCAAGTAGTTCGTTAATCGTATCACGTTCGGGTCACCACTTTGTCATTCGATCCTACTGATCTTTAGAACTAAGCAGACAAACACGAACAGTAACAAAAAAACTTTATTAAAAAGGTGAGAACTGTCACCGACATCCTCGGCCAACACCCAGGCAAAAACCCGCGAACTTTCGCGCCTCCTTTTCACGTTGCCAGCCAACTTTCGTTCGCAAGTGTTGCCAGACAGTGTTCGGGATCTCTGGCGCTGGCGGCCACACATCCATTACAATGACTTACTAATCCAAAGCACCCTGTCCTAATCTAATAAGCAAGTTTTACTAAATGAAACAAATTTTTAAATATTCTACAGATTTACTATATTCTTATTATTCCAAAAATGTTTTATTATTCACATGAAAAAAATTAAATATTTTAATACTATAAGTTTATTCAGATGTTGGAGAAATTTTAGATATTATAAATGCTCCTCTACTGATTAGATATTAATGTTTTGAATTTAAAATTTGTAAATTTTGCAGACAATCTTCCATAAATCATCTTAGCATATCACACTGCTTTAATTTTAAATAATAAAAATTTTTGAAGTACAAAAAGTATTTAGACTAAAGAAAATTCAATGTTTAATATAAAAACAAGAATATATTTATACAGGTGTTTAGCAAAAAAAATTATTTAAAATCATATCTGAATAACTAAATTATATAAAATAGTCAGCATAATCTTATTCTTTCAGAAAGAAAATTGTAACCACATAAAATTAGTTAAAGATATTTCAAAAAAATATATATTTTATAAAATATTAGTCATTACTACTTTCTGATTACATAATATTTCAACTATATGCATGTTTATTTTCATTTTTAGGTACTTTTTCAGAACATGAATATATATATTTTTTATTTCAGTATTTATTCTTATTTGAAATAAAAAAGTATATATTCATGTTTTGAAAAATACATATTATTATTGAAAGCATCTTTGATCATTCCAATCATACCCATTAAATATAAACATACACAAGTAACATTTCTGAACTTTTCTGTATGATATATAATTTAAACAAATAAAATATACAGTCCTATTGAAAAGATGTCATTTTCCACAAGACAACTTTTGTCGTCTAGTATAAAAAAATCAAGAATTGCTTTTTGAAAAAAAATCTAATTTTTTAAAATTTTATGATTTTTAAAAGTACCATACATTACATTTCAGCATCTAAAATGTAACTTTATGAAGTATACTCAAAATAATATTTAACATTCTATTTTAATTTAAATCCTTTATATCCTTCATTATTATTTCTAGAACTTAACTTATTTAAAATTTTAAAAAATTTTATATTTTTATGATATTTCTACAGCCTTGGCTGCCCATGCATCAGATGTAGAGATTTACTTTGATAGAGCTCACTTTTTACATCATTGAAATGCATTACCATTGCGTCTAAAATATTCATAGATTCTTGAAATATACAGGGTTATTTCTAGAGGAACAGCTATCAACTCCTATGTCACATGCCTGGAGGGCAGTATCTGAGCACATTTAGTAACTATGTAATGTTTTATAAACAGTTCTGGCTTGGTATATATATCATATCATTATATATCAACACTCAAGTTGTCTTGAAGTATATTTTATTCCAGACTTTTTGATATTTATATGCATTTAACTGTTTTGTATGTGTTGTTTTCTTTTGTAATCATTTTTATGTTACAATTTATTACTGCATTCCTGTGCATGCAATGTTCATACACAATGAATGTTATTTAAATTCTGTTTCTGTTAATTTGCATTCTACCAGTAGAACCTGAGGATGGCCTTTGTAAAGGGTGAAAATGTTTGTTCTTTAATAAATGTTTTTATTCTTCTCAGTGGATTTTAGGTTTGGAAGTGTTGTCATATTACATACAACCAATTCAGGTTAAGGTTTCTACATTAATATGGCTATGCCAGACAAACTCTACAGGAAAGCTGTTATTCATTTGTCACATCAATGCCAAATTAGATTTTCTGCTTTGTTTCCATTCCTTGGGTATATTTCAGCATCTGTTATGAGAATTAAAGTACCATTTAAATGCTCATTGTTGCTACCTACCATCAAAAGTATGTCTTTGTAAATCAATTTGTTTAGCAAGGAGAAATTGACTCAGCATAATATCACAATTATATATAAATGCAAACTGTAAAAGTGACATTATGCTTTAAAAGATCTAATCAATTACGAATACTAAAGATACAACAATTCAAAGATCTTTAATTTTTTCTGAGAATTTGATTAATATCTTCTCTTCTGTTACTTTGATTAGGAAGAGAAAACAGAATCTAGGACTAGTCATATCTTTTGTGGATTTCACACAATTTTTTTAAAATTTTCTAAATAATAATTTTTGTAATTAATAACTGTAAAAGATATAATAGTACAAAATAAATCAAAACTTTATTAAAAATAGTTATTTTAATAAATTCCAGTACAAATATAGTGTAACGACTAAAATATTAAAAAAAAGTTAACAGTTGTTTCTTATACAAGTTTATGCACCAATTCAAATGGTCGTTCTGGTTTTTTTATGTATCATCAAAGCTTTTTTATTTTATCTTTATTTTTTGGTTTTTATTAATACCTTAAATTTACCTTTATTTCAGGGTAAACATGGTCAAAGCTTTAAGCTTGTAAGGAACTGAGTCCGAACCTTATTTTTTATTTTATTATTATTTCCGTTTTATTATCTTTTTGTTTGGGGTTTATGTTTATTTAGGACGAAGGTTCCCCACCACTCTCTTGTTAGTAATGAAAAACGAAGAAAAAACAACTCACGGAAAAATAAGCGCCATAGGAAACATCTTGCGCACTTGCGCTGCCCGGCGGAAGTAACAGTCCGCAGAAAAAAAATGGGGGGAGTCCCCACAATCACTAGTAGAGAAATACTTGATAAACCGTCTTAAACATCCCAGAAAATTATGATAAATATTTTGTAAACGGTTTATAAGCTTTGTCGGAAACTTAAAGCTGCCAGAACAAAGTTAATGTTAGCAACTAAGTATGTAAATAAGAGGAGTAACCCAGCTCAAGTGTGACGTCACCTCACAGTATAAAACCCGTACGTTAACCGAAGAAGGAGAGGTGATTTCCAAATCGAGGCGACTGTGAGAGCGAGGTTAATTCGAAAGCGAAGTATTTTCTGATAGAAGTCCAGATTGATAATTAGACGATCCAAGGTGCTAAAGAGGAGTTGATCGATTTGACGATATCGAAAGGATTGAGGAAATAGTTTCTTCGTATAGTGAGGTGACGGATAGACGTTTAATTAGTAAGAGATTTTGTTCATAGTTGCTAAGTATTTGATTTGTCGAATTTCAAAGGGAAATTACTATTAAGTTAGCTGAGTTTATTGTCGGGTTGACTTGTTGATTTTCGTTAATAAATTTTGTTTGGATTATTGACATTTGTACGTAGTACATTCTAGTTGCTAATTAAATATATTTGAACTTTTGATCTGACTTGATATTTATCGTTATTATTACTAATTTTTCGGTGCACGCTTAAAAGCCCAGGCCTGGCAAACTAATCTCGGATCCACGTAAAGTACCCGTTAGGTTAACGGAAGTTTTACCGACCGCAATTATAGTCGGTTTCCTAAGATACTAAAAATTAGTACTTTATAAGCTCTTCCCACACTATTTCTGTTACGTTTGTGAATATTATATTGCTCTTAAACAAATTCAGTACAAAATTAACCATAAGGATTAAGTCTTTCATTGTGTATTAAGCTTATAGGAATACTTATGAGAGACCCAGACAAGCTGCAGGCACTGCAATTTTGCTATAATCATTGCAGATCAACTCTGGAAAGTTGACTTCAGGATGCAAGGAAATCAATGCCATTTACCATTCCTCGAATTTGGTAGGAATGAGAGTGAATGCAATTACATATTCTAATGTCCAATTATCTATTTCATCAGTTCCACATTGAAATGAGCTTCCTATCCCACAACCATTAAAAGGTACATAGAGATTAGAGGAAGAAGTTTGGTCAGGTAGTAAGTGTAACAATGAAAAGAGATGACTTCAAAAGGCACATTTTGCAGTAAGTCACATTTTCCAAACAAATTAACAAGAACTAGATGATTTCATAAGAGACTTGTGACTAACAACAAGCACAAACAACTTGTTGAGAATTCAGTATTAATAGAAAAATTTTAAAAGAATAAGTGCAATATGACAGTGAAACTTCATTACTTACACTACTTACATTTTTGATTTTTCAGAGAAAATTTGGGTGCAATGAATGAAGAATACAATGAAATGTTTCACAAAAAATTAAAAACGAGAAAAAAAAAAATTTATGACGGCAGATTACATCTAAAATCTGGTGTGCCATGATAATAGTGTTCATAAGAAGCAAAGGCAATCCAACATTATTGTAACTATGTTCTTCACAAATTACTTGGTTAATTAAACAGAATTTCCAAAGTCAAATGTCAGAATGATGATGTTCAAAATTTTAAAAAAGCGATTTTTGAACATCATCGTTCTGACATTCGACTTTGGCAATTCGGTTTCATTAAAAATCCTGAGGCAGGCCTTAGTGAAGGCCGAAAATGTTCAAGTTTTCGTTGAAGTGCTGTTACTGGATAAAAGATTTCATTTGTATTTAATCCAAAGTTAATTTTTAGGACACATTTTACTTGTTTTAAAGCATTGATCCAACTAATGCTGAACAAATACTATATTTATGATTTGTACTCTCTTATATTCCCTGTCATTTTCTTAAAGCTTTGTAATATAAGTTATGCATTACACAAGTGCATAGATTTTGTACTAATGTAAATTGTGGATAAAAAATTGATGCTATACAAAAATATAACAATTTTTTTATATCCTTGCATCAAAATTGATAAAGAAACATTAAAATAAATCAGATAAACATAAAATTTTCAAAATTTTGTTACCTAATGAAGTAGGTGACAATAATAATAATGATAATAAGGAATGACATAATAAATAATAATGAATTATAAAATCAATAATTTTATAATTCATTATTATAATTAATTTTATAATTCATTATTATTTATTATGTCATTCCTTATAATTCTACCTTGATAAAATAATAGAAGTACCTTATGTGATACATTCGAAATAAGTTCATTGAATAAAAATATTTTCTGATTTTAAATTTACTGTATCTATTAAACATTACTATGTTGTTAACTTTTATTATGATGTAAAATTCAGTAAAAATAAATCCACAATCTTACAAAAGTACAGTACTATTATACTTATGTTCAACACACATTAGACTTATGCTTTATTTTACTGGATTATAAAAACAAAAATATTCTCAAAATAATTATATTGATCTGTTTAAAAGAGAGACCAGCATAGTAAATTATAATCGAAATAAATTTCAGAATTTTAATGTTATCTATAACAAAAAGAAAATATTTTGGTTTATTAGCATTTCCACATGAATTTTATAATGTATATATTAAGTACACTGAACTGTTAATAAGTTTTACATTGAGATGCAAATTTCCCTTTCTTAGAAACATTTCATTGAGGAGGTGGATATTTACTAACCAATTTAAAAATTATGATTAACTAAACCGCTGATTCATCACTTACATACTTATGTAAATTTTCAAAGCATGATAAATTATAGTTTAGTATAAGACTTATTCAGTATAAATTGAAATAAAGCTTCTTATACTTACATTTTTATTTCATCAATAAAATCTTTTTAATATAACTAAATTTACAAAATTTTGTTAATTATTAATATAGTGTATTTTATAAAATCAAAGAATGTTTATTTAATTGGATATTTTATAAACAACAATGAACAATTCATCAGATTACAGTTATAAATATCTTGTAATGTTATCACTTATATCAATCTAAATACTTAAAAAAAGGGTTCTGTCATTAAAACTCTAACAGTAGATAACCTTAAATAGAGAATTGCATCATTAGCAGTAGAAAATGCAATGATGAAAGATTTATAGAATTTATATCTAGAAAATACATCTAAAAACAAAGATTATATGATTTAAGAAAATGAATGTCTTAAGCTAAAGTTAAAATTATTTCAAAGATCAAATTTTTTTTATAAAAAGAAATTTCCTTTCCATTCAAAATTTTAACTCAACAATGTTCTCAAAAGAAAAAGTCTGAGATACATATTTAAATATTGTTGATTAATTAATCTATAACAATCAAATTAACAATAATTAAAATTTTGATATATGCAATGTAAAACAAAATTTTCAAAACAGTTTACACAGTTACAAAATCAAGTTAAACTAAAAAATATGGATAGAATAAAAATATACAAGTAGGAATATTATAATAAAATATGAACAAGCATAATCTGTCAGACATTCTTTAATCATTCAAAAAAAGAGAAGAAAAAAGTTTTTAGTAAAGAAATAAAACAAAAACTTAATGATTATATTTTGAAGTACTGAAAATATAGTCATTAAGTTTCATCAAATTATCATTTATATGCTTTTTAAAGCAAATTACTCCATGAAGTATCTAAACAAGAGGATGAAAGAGGAAAAATAATGAAAAACATTAACAATGAAAAAAGTAATTCAAAATGAATGAAAAAATGCTATGCTGTAAGAGAAACTTCATTCAGTAAATAATTCTACAACAGTTTACTCATATTATGGCTAAAAATCTACTGGATATTATTACTGGACAAGACATTAATAAGGAAGAGCAATTTATGAGTGGTTTACATTTCTAATGCACCAAATTGTAAGTGCAATATTATTTTGAAAACAAAAAATATGGCACGTTTTAATAAAATATTGGTTATTTAAAACATTATCGATAAATATTTATTTTATAAAAGAATTATTGTGATATATTAGTTAAATCATAGATTGTATTGTTTAAATAACCAGATAAATTTCATAATTTTTTTTGTCATTTACTAACAGTAGCAATATTTAATGTTGTGTTGTTGTTGTGAATTAGTGTTTTTCAACATTAGAATTGCAGTATTTTCTTTCTGTTTTTTAATTTTTAATGACATGCGAGTTTTGATTGTAGATAAAAATCTTAAATATCAACCATTTGTTTTTTATCAATATGAAATAATCTGTTTCCATTAAAAAGTAAAGTTAAAAATTATTAAATATAACCTGCAAACATAATATTAATTATGTCATGATATAATTAATATGTCATGAAACTTGCAGGTTTTATAACTTAATAATTAATTTAGAAAGCAATTTTAGTTGAAACAGTCATTTAATTTCTAAACCTAATACATTAAAAAGAATGTTATGAACTACTGACCAGCTTTGTACAACATTTATTAATACATAGAAATCAGGACAGAGATCAAAATATAATTAAAAACACCATTAAGACAATGAAAATAATGATAAATTATTTATATCTTTTAATCTATAATTTTTTCTTGAAGTCAAAAATTATTATTATTAAATTAAATATTTTTTGAAGTTAATTTATTCCATCTCCAGAAACAGATATCAGCATAATACATATTATTTATATAATGTATATATAATTTATTAATGGAATATAGTTTCTATGTATAAATTATTGCAGATCAGAAATTTGATAAAAGGTTTATTTTGTTTTAAATTTTATTATATGATTGTTTCTTAATTAAAATCAAAATTATATTTTTATGAAAGAATTAATGGATTATTAATATTAATCATTTTCTTAGATTTATTATTACTATTATTTATTTTAGATTTATTGTAAATTATTTACAATCAACTGATGAAATAAATACATTAAAAAGGTAATATAAATTATCATCAAAATATCTTTTAAGGTAACAACAATTTTCAATCATAATTTGGTAATAAAGTTTATAGAAATCAAATTCAATTAACAAAATTTAACAAATAGTACTTTACTATTCTATTAATAATAATAATTTGTTCTAAAGTGAATTGTTTCATAAGATACTTTAATAATTTACACATACATTTTAAATACAGTATACTTTTGCTAATCTGAACAAATTTTGTTCCTTTTTTCTGCTAAATGTTCCAACCAATAACAAAAAGAAATCATGAATTAATTTTTAGAAGCATGTCAAATTTGTCTTTTTTGACTTGCTTTTCTTTATATACAACTGCACTAATCCAAACAATCCTGTACAATAATTAGTTTAGATTAGCAAAAGTACACTGTATTTTCCTTCTTTCATATTTAAAAGTTCAATGTAGTTAAAGACTATATCATTTAAGTAATAGCACAAACTAAATCTTGCTGCAACTAAATCTTATTAACTTGCATACTATTTTTGTAATTGTTATACTCATTGTCATGTACTTAATATTATGTATCAAAGTTAAATGGCGCACACAATTAAATAAACACAATTTTTTTTTAAATTATGGGTTTCATGTAGGACATGTTAAATTTATATTTCTACAAGTATTAAAATTGATCTGAAAATAAAATTATAATAAAACTTTATGTAATTAAAAAATTTAATTAAAGTAATATTAATTTCTATAATTTCTTAATATATATGTAAGATATATAGCAAATCATATATTAAGTTTCAAAATTTAAAGACTAATAATTCAATATTAATTTATAAGTTTCAATAAATTATGTTTATATCACCAATAAAAAACATTTTGTAGATATGAAAAAAAAGCATCCAAATTTTCACTTTTTAAGAATACTTTGTTATATTTATAACCTGAAGCAATTTTTAAAAAAGTTTTTTAAATGTGTCAAACAAAATTTGAAATAAAAGTAAAAGAATAGTTGTTTAATTTTAATAATCCCATTCTACTCAATATATCACACAATAATTTTTATTGAGATATAACCATTCAGTAATTAACTTATTAACTGAACCAATATTAACTGATACGTATAAAATTTAAAGAAAAAAAGTTTGTGAAAAAACAATGGGATTCTGAAGCATATTCAGATTAGATATAAACTGTTTAAGTAATTATTACCTAATAGAATGTTTTAATAATCAATATCCTTTTAGATGATGAAATATTTTATATTATTATTTATCATTCTTTAGAATGTTGTCAATTTTGGATTATCACAAATATAAATGTAAATTAAAACTAACATTACAGTGATAAACATAAACATAATTATAAAACAAATAATATTTATATCAGAAATGCAAGTATTTATAGTTACCTGAATATCAAATTATTAAATATTTTAACAATAAATATTTCATAATCAAACTTCTTGGAAAAAATTAAATGCAGAAGGCAGCTCAATTAAAAGCAAATAGAAAAACACCCACTACAAAAGGAAATTGCTAAGAAAATCCACAAAAAAGATGTAACGAAGCTTGATTCCCCTTACATTTTGGAAGTTTGAATTCTTTTGTTGGATGCTGAATGTTTGTCACTCATCACTGATTGCTGCACTATGGATGTTGATGGAGGTCTGGCTACTTGCCAATTTAAAATAAGAGGAAAAAACCACTAGTCTAGTCTGCATTTTGTTGTCCTAAGGGGTCAAAATATTATTTGTAAAGAGTAAAATATATTAGAGTCATTAAGTTAATTTACCAGTAAATTGTATTGAAAAGTCAGAGACATAAACAACACTATTATGACTTTATACCATAACAATTTATAAAGTTGTTTAAGTTAAACTCCAATGATAAATAAAGAAAACAAGCATTAACTTAAAAAATTTATTACATAAAAAAATTCAGTGATTTATTGATAGACTATACCCACAACAACTAATGATATTTCAATTATCTTTGAATAAAATCTAGACATTTTAAAGAATTTTATCACAAATCTGTTGAGAAACAGAAACATTTAAAATGTAAAATATTAAACAAATATAATATACAAATAAAATTTTTTATCTTGAAGTAAATTGTAATTTATTATCCAATTTCCAAATATAGTTAACAAGCTAAAAGGTCAGAATATAAAAAAAATGAATAATACATAATTGTTAATCTAATTTAAATCATTATTATTAAATTGTATAGATTATATGCAGCTGTTTTCAATTGTGGGTGTTTCTAGAATATGAGCAATAACAATTTTCTTAGAAAATATTGATTTGCAATAGCATTTGGCAGAGAGGAAAATCTATTACAAAACATATCAAATGCAGTAATTAAATAGAAAAGCCATTAAAAACTGAAAATAAACCTACAAATATACATTTTAATATTTCTTAAATGCTGTATTTAAAATTCTTTAATTAACTTTTTTATTTAAAAATTAATTTTTTGTATAAATATATAAAACAAATTCTCATTTTTTTTGTTAACTTATATAAAATAAATCACATATAAAAACAAAATTATTTATCTAAATGAGGACTAGTTCAGAATAAATACTTTTTTATGGTTTTATGGATAGACTATTTTTTTAGATAATAACTTTTAAATATAATATATAAACATACACATATTTTTTAAAATTTATATATAATATGAATCAGCTATATATTGTTCCAATTTAATTACATTCAGAAATAAGAAAATCTTTAGTTATAATGTAAAAAGTAGAATCTAAAATTATGTTCTTTAACTGCAATGAACAATCAATTTTATTATAGTAAACAACAGGTCACTTTGTTGATTATTTTGTTATATTTCTCAAAACTGCCAATATTTTAAATACATTAAAGAAATCAGTTTCGAATAACAATTAATCATCTTTAAAACACAGTACAGTCCCGATAGTCGGAATGTGTTTTGGTCGGCGGAGAGGAAATTTTTTAGCTGGCAAAATATACATTTTTTGTATTTTCCAGTCAAGTTTAAATGGTATTAACAATACAAAAAGATTTAGAACCCCACAACAAAATAAAAAAAATTGTATCTTATTGTAGTACTGTATTAATACCGTACAAAATTAATAAATTAGTGTTTGACACAATCTATTAAAAGAGAAGATCTATACAGTACTCACGCACAAAAATGGAAAGAAAAGTCATCGACGGCATTGGATCTATAAAAATGAGACCCATCTTACTGCTGGTTTCTGCATTATTTCAATTATTTGGCTAATCCAAAGGGGGCTCTGTCCCAATTAGTTCGGACTAGTGGGACCCTACCATACCGCAATAACTTCTAAAATCGTTCGAAATAATGCACACGACAAATTAATACAAACAGATATTTTTCAATCGTTTTAAGATTATTAATACTGCAGAATGCACTTAAACATTTCAATTGGCAATCTTCTACAACCTAAATACAACGAAATATATATTCTGACATATAATTCAAGTTTAAACACAAATAATTGAATTATCAATTCCTTTCCTGTGTTGATATCAACATCTTCCTTTCATTCTCAACTTTCTGTAGACTTATATATGTTAAATAGGTTATAATAAAGCTTTTATAAAATTCAAAACATACATAAACAAGCATGTGAAAACAAAAGAAATAATAATAAGAGAAGAGGAACGTACCATTTTCAATGAAGATGCAATAGATTAAATGGAAACGTAATACAATATTGATGTGTGACGTATAATTAGTAAAAGAATAGGATTAAAATGCACAAACGGCTGCAATTTTGATGGTGAAGGAAATGTTCAACAAATGTCAAAATGGGCGAACATCATAAACCGATAAGAAGACGATAAAGTATGATGAAACGGCGCGGTCCAATATACCTTTATCAGCATATATTAAATAATTAATGCAGAACTTATCGAAATTTTAAGTGCAAAAGATTATAAACAAAAGTGGGAAAAATAGGCCTAAATGAAGGCTTAAGTTTCTCACAACTTACTTTAACTTTTCCCATAATGAAATCGGTTGTGTTCAATAATCGATGTTCATGAAGATCTTAAATGTTCGACGATGAAAATCTTGCGCCGTATTTTTCTATGTGAAGCGAAACGATCGAAAACAAAAACTAAACTAGAAATATCGCAGACGTTAATTACAGCATCCCTGAACATCCGACTCGTACTAAAAGCGAAGACAGATGGCGCCACACGTTCTCGCCAGTTTCTCAGAATATTCACCCGATTTCTAAGAATCGATTAGGGAATTAGGGAAGAATTCGGGAAATTCTTCGAGTATGGAAAGGAAATTTTCGGATAAAGTCCCCAAAGAGATATTTATTTCCATATTTAAATCTTAATATAGAGTATAATATATTTTCTAATTGATTTAATCTTCTATGAATTCAAATCAATAGTTACAAGTCGGTGACTAACTCGGTTAAGATGACGGCCGGATGGCCGAGCGGTAAAGGTGGCATCCTACCGCTCTGGGGGACCCGGGATCGAATCCGAACGGGTCGAATAATCCCCAGGAATTTTTCGGGGGGTGGTCTGTTCGGATATGTCGGGCCCCGTCCCTCACCACCCGGTCTCCCCATTGTGGACCTGGCCGAACCCATAATAGGCCTACTAAAAGAGGCCCTCTTAGTGCCCACAGGGCGGACAGAGTTTAAAAAAAAAAAAAAAAAACTCGGTTAAGATGTCGGCCCGTTGCTCTAAAATTTTCAGTAAGTCTCAGATGGGTTAGACCCTGTCCGGCGGTCCATTATGGGTTTGATTAATTAAAAGGCCTTCTTAGTGCTTACCGAGCGAAAAAAAAACAAACGAAACTTATTTTACGGATTCGAATCTTCGCATGGTTAATTTGGGAAACAAAAAAAAACTAAAGTTCTGCGTTTTATTCAAGAAAATCACGATTTTAGTCTCGACGACGGATCGTTTTCGGACCTGGAGAATATATACCGAAAAATAAGTGATTTTCAAGTCTGTATATTACGTACGAAAATGGCAGGTTTTGATTCCAACTGAAACTTGAAATTCCTTGAACGTTTGATAGTCGGCATGCGGTAGGAGTTGTCGCAGGAGGTAGAGTGCTGGCCCACAGATTCTAGGCTTGTTTGTTCTCGCCTGCCAGAGGAGTTTCAATTGAAATTTAAAAAACGCTAATTTTCTCAAAAACTATTATTTTTTGGAGTAATAAACAGACATGGAGATTACTTGTTTTTCAATAATTCTAGATCCAAATGCGCTCCATCATAGGATATTCGGGCCCCGTCCCTCATCAATGTTCCAGACTGCACCATTGTGGGCCTGATGTAAGTTCCTCAAACTAAAACTAAAATTTTAGATACGTTTTATTTATAATGTTATATTTAGTAGTAGTAAACGAGCGATTAATTAGTTTAATTTAAAATACAGTAAATGCTCTCCACCTCAAATTAGTAGTATCTTGCCCCTGTACATCATACTTTTCCTGTTAACAATGAAGCCATCTAACACCTTTCCACTACCAATTTTTGAAATGAAATAACTTGACTTCAGGTTTGAATCGGAAATTCGTGTATAGTTAATCGGGGGCCCTTGTCCCTAAGGCTTCCTTACCTGGTCTCGTCTTTCATCTATATTACTCCGTTCTCGAGATTAAGGAGAGAGACGCTCGAACGGACGACATGGAAATTTATAGGCTACAATTTTTTCAAATTTCAGCACAAAAACAATATAAAGTTCAATGCTTATTATTTGCAGTGTTCATGTCGATTACAAAAATGTTATTTATTAAAAATTCTTGTATTTTTGTTAAATAAAAGTACAGTAAGACCCCGCTTAACGCTGCCTCGATTAACGCTGATTCAATATAACGCGGTGTGCTTGAAGACTAAAAATCGCTCAAAATTTACGCCGATTCAAATTAACGTGGCATTTCATTGATTCGTATATAATACGATTATTCCCAAACATGAACCAATCAGCAAAAAATGGCAATTTGTCGTAGCGCTGTACTTCCCTTATATCTATGTTTGTTTTGTGCAATTTAAAAAAAATATATATAACATCATAGATGCCATAAGAAATATCGACTTTACTTGGCAAGAATTAACTGATAAATGCATGAACGGAGTGTGGAAGAAGTTATGGCTGAAGGTATCCAAGAATTCTCAACGAGAAGAGCCTATTCGCTGTATCGTTAGGTTGACTGAATTGTCAACTTAATCCATACAGGAGATGTAGACAAGCAGGATATTGAGGAGTTACTGGAGGTTTCTGGTGAAAGTCTTGCCAACGATAACGTTCAGGAACTAGCAGAACAAGGAATTCATGTAGAACTGGAAAATAAAGATTCTGAAAACGAAGAACCCAAAGAATTTCTCTACAGATTTCCTTAGTAAAAGTTTGATAACGATAACCGAAATCGTAGATCAAATTGTAGCGAATGATCTAGATTTTCAAATGAGTGAAAAAGCAAGACGAGGCGTTTTGGATGCGATCTTCTGCTACCGACATTTGCTTATGGAAAGAAAAAGAAAGCGACAAATGAAACGACATGACTTCCTCGCAAAAAACAAGAATTTTAGAAAAGTCAGGATCTTCATCACAAATTGAACTTTACATTTCTGTGTGCATATGTTTATGTGTTATTATTATGCAAATTATTATAAAAATAACTTAAAATTAAAGTAAAATTTGTTTAGTTTAGGTCACGTGTTCTTCTTTCTCTATTTACTCTGTATTAAAATGACCTCGTTTAATGCTGTTTTGTTTAGCGCTTTGTCGTCTAGGAACGCATCCCCCGCGTTAAGCGGGGTCTTACTGCATGTGGAGTCTGGTTGTTTGTTCTTTTTAATATACTCGTAGTTGTTTACTAAGTTTATTGTATCATTGTAGCATGTACTGAAGAGGGGATAAATTCCCAAATGCATTTACATTAATTAATAGTGATAATATAAAATATTTTGGATGATATTCCCGTCTGCTTAGTCCTTGTCAGTCAGTAGAAACGTGGCTATTCACATCGGGTTTTGAAAAATACATTCGCTTTTGCGTAAAGAGATAGTTCTTAATGTACTGTACTAGCGGCCGGATGGCCGAGCGGTCAAGGTTAGCAGCCTACCGCCCTGGGGGACCCGGGATCGAATCCGGACGGGTCGAGAAATCCCCAGGAATTTTTCGGGGGTGGTCCGTCCGGATATGTCGGTCCCCGTCCCTCACCACCCGGCCGCCCCATTGTGGGCCTGGCCGAACCCATAATGGGCTTGCTGTAAGAGGCCCTCTTAGTGCCCACAGGGCGGAAAGAGTTACAAAAAAAAAAAAAAAAAAAAAAAAAATGTACTGTACTTACTTTAATTGTAGACCGGTTCAATTTAAAGGGGCTATTAAAAGAAACATCAGTATAGCGTGGTATAACTTCTTTTACGAATCCTTCTATCTTAGCACACTTTGTGCATTTGTTTTTTCTATTACTTCTAGAATTAACATATCTTCTTCTATACTTGTATATAAGTCTTATTTTTACAATTAAACAATTCGCTTAACGAATAAACACACACCGCATCAGCCATTATTCAGCAGATCCAAACACGTGGTAACAAGTTGTTTCTTTTCTCTCCTAAATGACGTCATTGTTTTCCTCATCGCTCACCACCAGTGTTGCTCACACAGTGGAGTTCAGAAATGCCCTCATAAATAAGTTATTGTGTTGCAATTTTTAAAAAAATTGTAAACCTATAAATTTTCAGTGTCTGTCTTAATCTCGAGAACGGAGTTAGATAGATGAAAGCCGAGACCAGATATGGAAACCCCGATTACCTATACAGGAACTTCCGATGCAAACCAGAAGTCACGTTATTTCAATTCAAAAATTTTCCCTTGAAAGGGGTTAGATAAATGACCGGCATGACACTTGCTAACAGGAAAAGTATGTTGTACAGGGGCAAGACACTACTAGTCTGAGATGGAAAGCATATACAGTACAGTATTTTAAATTAAACAAATTAATAATATGATTAACCGCTCTGGGGACACGGGTGGAATCCGGACAAGACACTTTTAGTGTTCGCAGAATGGAAAGATACATAAAACATAATGATTTAAATTTAACTTTTTAAATATTAATTAAAAATATTATTTATAATTTATTATAATTACAAATAAAATATTAAATGAACACAAATAATTTTTACAAATTTGACAATTATATTTGAGATGGCAACGTGAATGCTTCACCACCTGCTGAATTGATTGTCTGTAATTCAATAGAAGGTAGACGGTTAATCAATATTTATTTATTAAAATTAATATCGAGTCAAAATTTTGTTTATGCATTTTATTATTTACATTTTATAACAGAATTTCACTTAAGAATTTCGTAATAATTACCAATCAAATTAATGTGTTGCATTGAAACCTAATTTGCCCTGAATCCAATTGTTAATGAAGTGTAAGTAACACAATGAATTCTATAACCAGAATAAAAATGAAGTATAGGAAACATCTATACATTTTACATGCTCTTTGCACCTCCTGTAATTTAAACGAGTGTTACGCCATTTCAATTGAGTGTAAATTTAAACAATTAACCTCAGAAAATACTCAAAGTATTGTGATTTGCTTTAATATAATTGAATATCTGATTACAGTTGTCATTGTGATTTTTAAATTAACCGATTACTGCCAGTATGCTAGATTCTGAAACATATATGCTAATGATATGCAAACTAGTAATATAAGTTATAGTTTATTTCGGGGAGTAAGCAGCATTCCCTGGAATAAACTAACTTTAACTAACTAACCGTGCTTTGGCATCTAATAGAGAGTTAGCCTGTCGGATTTGTTACTTTAAAATGGGTCGCGAAAACTACGGCCCGCAGGCCAGGTCCGGCCTGCTGCCACAGTGTGCCACAGATGAGATAAAATATAATTATTTATATGGAAATATCATTGATTGTAGATAAACTAACTAACTAGAAAAAGTTAAAATAAGTGTGAGTAAAAATTCCAAAATTGGTCCAGTCTGATTTTTGCATTTGACAATAATATAATTTTTAGGAAAATCAGCGAAATAAAAAATTTGGTGACTATGTGACTTTGGATATTAGAGCACTTTTTGTGTAAGTACTGTACCTACAATGAAGTTTTTAAGAAAAGCAATTACCAGCTTGCTGCAGCCATCGTGTTTGTGCATTGGTAAATAAATATGTTAGTTGTCTTTAATTTTTGCGTATTGGTGAACTGTATTGAATAAAATGGTTATGCGGCCTGCACTAGTCATTCTCTCAGTTACCTGGCCCTCTGTGAAAAAGTTTGGTAATCCCTGCTTTAAAATAAAAATAAATGTAATAATGCATATTGCATGACTTCAATAACAGAAAGTAATCTTATATAAGCAGAAAAAAAGTGAAAAAATTTAAACTGATATTTCTCAAACACATCTAATAGTGTGGGCTCTAAACTAAAGATAATTACATATGAATTCAAAATAACTAATTTTGATCACTTCTAATGAAAATAAGAAATATACTGATTTTATATTTTTCTATTCCTTCTTTTGGAATCAACCAATTATAAATCATACTATAAATTGTATAATTTGTAATCAGTCCATCAATTCAAGATGATCAATTATCCATTTTCTATTAATGATTTTAAAAAGCTAATCACAAAAGAATGGTGTGAAAAGTTAGGCAAGTAAGGTAACTCAATAAGTAACATTCTCCAAAAAATGACAGAAGTTATACACCTTTGTATTCTCTGAGTGCTTTGAACAGTACCCATATTCTCAAAATACTGGATACAACAATGATTTATTCTCATCTTTCCAGTAGTCAAGTTTAGTTTGAATGCTCTTCACTAATATCGGCCTTAATAGTGTTGCATAATAGCAAGAGGCAGAAAACAAGAAAATAAAATTATGTTGGCAAAGCCCGGGGTATTACATTAGGACCATGTGGCTGCGTGTGGCCCCGGGGCCATTGTTTGCTCATGACTGGTTTAGAATTTTGAAGGTAATATCAAATGAATATCATAAATTATCAATTGCTGTTATTTACTATTGAAAACAAAATGACTAATAATTTCTGTAGAATTTTAATTCAACAGGAAATTAATGCAAAATGCATATTTAACTTATTTTTATTTTTTAATTGTTTTTCATATTTTTATCATACAAGAAAATGAATATATTTTTGAATTGACTAATCTGAAATGCAAAAGAAAAAATTTAAAATATAAAATAACAACAAAATCTACTTTTTAGGAATAATATTACTATTTTAATTGAAAACTATGTTTAGAATGTATCCATTATCAATTTAATCAAATATCAAACTCTTTTGCAATGGAAATATTGAAATTACTTTCACTGCAAAAATAGAAACTAATACTTTAATAATTATTAGGAATTTTGAATTTCTGACTATGTATATAAATATGGGATGGCTTACCAGACATCCCATTTTGACTGGGATTGTCCCAGTTCAATGATGTAGTCCCGGCGTCCTGGCCAGTTTGTCATTTTGTCCCAGTTATTGGGTTAAATTTTAAAAGTGCCGAATATACAAGAAGTAAAAATAGTGTAGCCTTGGATAAAATGGTGATTTGGCAACTAAATAATCTCTTCTGTTACCCTCACTGTTGCTAATCTAAATATTTTGTATCTAGATCTAAGTACTTTAAAGTAGTTGTTTAGGTATTTTCTTCCATAATTTATAACATATGGCTTGCCAGGGTTGCGATGGCCAACTGAGTGCTTTGAGTGGATGTATATAGTTTTGAATGAATAACAATGAATTTAGATATTTTATTTTTTCATCTAGATATTGTTTCACAGAATTGATAATAGCACATAGCCTATGAGATCCAGATACTCTTATTTCATTTTTTAGATATTTTGTTTCAATTAGAGTTGACAACACTTACACTGGCCACATCATTGTTGCGCATGTTATGTCTTAGTTGAGGTTCAAATTGCTAGTTGACATTTGAAATTATTTTGTATTGTACATTAAATTAATTTAATCTCTAAAATTCCAAAAAAATGTGTGTTTACTGATGATTGAAAAAGATTATCTATTTTTGAAAATAGTCTGTGATTGTATTGACAAAGTGAAATAAGAACTGTGCTTTTTAGAATTTTTAGTAACTCGTGGGCATTCAGACATTAAAAATCACTTGATATGTGCAAAACATAAGGTAAACTTAGTATTGTAGATATTGTCATATTTTAAAGGTACAAAGAATTTTTAAAGAAAGTTCACACTTGTGATAAATATTAATAAGTTCTTAAAAATTGCTTTTAACTCATTTTTTGTTAACAACTTTTTATATAGCCTTTTCAATCATAGGTACTTATCCTAGTAGGCTTTATTTTCTGTTGTGAGTATTTTCTCAAAATTGTCCCGATTTGAGAAAAAAATATTATGGTAAGCTTATATATAAGTATTTAGTTACTAGAAATTATAATCATGTTACATTTTAAATTGATCAGTTGTTAATGATAAAATTTAATTTATCTACTATAAAACAGTCTCTCTTCAATTTTCAAATAAATTTAATTCTTATATTTTTCTAAACCATATTTAAATGGAATTATATCACTCATAAAAACTTTCATAATTTTATTTTGAAAATATCTTTTGGTTCAATATTTGACAGAATGAGTTGGCATGTATTTTATCAGTTCTAAAATTAAGTGTGTTATGAAGATAATGAAATTACAAATAACTCTAGAATTTAAATCTGTATGATGCAAAATCTCTTAAAATTACAAATAGAAGTATGTTCTTGATATTTTTATTGCAAAAGTGAAAAAAAGTTAACTAGCCATATTATAGCCTGAATAAAAATCTAGCAATATTATATGATTACTATACTATATACTAGGACTTGCATTATATATGATTATGTGCAAAAAAATTGTTTTCAATATAAGTTTAATATTAAACAAATTTTATACAGTTTACTACAGCATACTAGTAACTCAATTATGAATTTTTACCTAATAAAGAACTAACAATCTTAATTGAAATGAACCATAGAATAGAAACAATTGGAATAGTTTTGTATTGGTTTTGTGCATGAATTGATAAGATAGTAGAACCGCCAATTATCTGAGGTAATGTTGACTGATGCTATCTCAGAAAACTGAAAACTTGGATAAAATGGACAAAGATAAAAGATTTTTTATTGAATCACTTTTAAGCCTCTTTATACCTTAGTGAATTTAATCATATAAAAGAACAACATTTTTTTTCATCATGTATTATACTTCTTTTGCAATATATTGTAATACAATAGTTTTGAGAATAAAAATGTATATTGTAGTTACATTTTAATATATCTCACATCAAATTAAATGATTAAAGTTAAGAGAAACAAATCATTTTGTAGTACATGTTATTGTTTTAAACTTTTATGTAAGTTAACCCACATAACAGGCAAATCAAGCGTGGGCGTGTTGCACGGATTTAGTGCAGCGGTAAGAAAGGCCTCCCAAATAAACACGACGCTCCTGTTATTACAATGCCTGAGCATCATCACCTGGTCCCATAGCGGGGTGTATGGGTGCTGTAACACCATTCCATGCTACCTCCGTACTAGAGAGGTCTGGAGTTTACGCCATCCCATTGGAAAATACTGCTTCCGGTATTCGCGCCCACTACGTTGGCGTGACAACCAGAATGTTGGCTTGTCGTATTTCCGAACACCAACTTTCCATCAGGGCAGGCAAAGCAGACACCGAATTAGCAAGAATGGTGTTACAGCACCCATACACCCCGCTATGGGACCAGGTGATGATGCTCAGGCATTGTTTTAAACTTTCTTTAAAAATTTCTTCAGTGGTGTTTGTTTTATGACAGTTCCTTTTTTCTTTGCCACAACGTTCTAGTCGCCTCCATATCAGCCATTTGTTCATTAATGTCAAGGTTAAAAGTACTAAAGTATTTATGTACTCACTACATTGAATTACAGGTTTGCTTTGGATAATGTGGAATCAGGGTTTTATTGTATAAGTGTTGCATAATTAATTCTCAAATACTTTGTACCATATGAAATAAACTCAAACCAAAATTACAAACTTTTAAAAAACTGTTCATAAATGCTAAGCTATTTTTGTTTTCATAGGAATTATCCATTTGTATATTATGCCTTTTTCCACTTTAGACTTTCTTGTGAATTAGGACATGTTATACCAAGAGAAGAGAATCACACAATTTCAAATTAAAATCTTTAAGTCTTAGTTCTTTTTTGGCTTGCTTGTCCTTACTTCCCTCAGAATATAGGCTTCTTTTAACTTCTGTTGTATACATTTTGATATTACATACAGATGAGGACATGTAAGCCAAAGAACTGAGAAGACTTAGTTTGAAATTGTGTGATTCTCTTCACTCAGTATAACAAGTCTTAGTTCACAAGAAAGTCCAAGGTGGGCAAAGGCATAATATATAAATAACTAAGGACAAAAAGCAAATCAAAAAATATTATTGATTTGTATCAATATAATTTTAGTTTTCACATAATAAGTTATAATGTCATGTTTACTTTTTGTATTGAATATTAAATCACTAATTGCTAATGTATCAGTGTGTTTTGCAGTTTAGTAAAACATTTGAATTAACTAATAATTATTTAAATAACAAATAAATCAATATTTTTCTTATTTATTATTTGAACTTCTGTTGGTTTCAATAATAAATTATACATGCATATTGATTTGTATTCAACACAGAAATCCATGAATGTCAACAATATATTATAAGGTAACAAGTAATAAAAATATTTAAACTTAATCTCAAGTATTTTCTATATGTAAAGTAACATTTCACTATAAATAACAATTTTCAGTGTTTTGTATATCAAGAATTTACAAATGCTGAGTGTTTGTGTAGTCCTTTAGAATTAAATTTCTTAAAATTTTTTATATAGTTTTATTATAAAATGAAAAAATTATTTAAACAAAATTTATTCAAGCTTGCTATTTTATCATTGATAGGCCTATATTAATTCTGTTAGTGATTCATGAAATAATATATTTTTTATTTTAATTATGTTCAAAAATTCCTATAATTTTTATTATAATCTTCCAAAATTATAGATTTGAAATGATAGAAGAAAAGAAATCATGAAGAAAAATGTAAAATGTTTTTATGGCAAACGGATAAAATCTGAAACTTTCTCAGATAATTCCAGAAGTTCTTTGGAGACAGATTCTGAGAGTGATTCTTGGAGTGACAACTTAGATCATTATAGTTCAAGTTCAGAGACATCTGATCAGTTAAGTGATTGCGATGATGATGGACAACCTATGCAGTGGAAAACAGATGATGATATTGAATTTAAGAGTGAAATAACTACTGATATAGGATGGACAGATGTTACAAAAACTAACAGAAGAAAAATTATTCTTAATAAAAAACCTAGTATAAATTCTAAACTTCCTTCTAATCCAACACCAATAGATTGCTTTAGGCTTTTTTTAACTGATGATGTGTTGAAATATATTGTAGAAGAAACAAACAAAAATGCAGATTGTATTCTGTTAAATGATGAAACTAGTCAAGAAAATGATCCATCTCAGAAACACACATCAAAAGAAGAAATAGAAATATTTATTGGTCTCCTTCTATGGATGAATTTGGTAGAATTTCCAAGTTTAGAATACTATTGGAGCAGTAATATACTATATAAAAGCAATATTTCAAATATTATGAATAAAAATAGGTTTGAGACCATATTCAGGTTTTGGCCCTTGTCAAAAAAAGAACATGAATTAGAAGATGATCACAGTTATAAAGTAAGGTATATAATAAGTATACTTGTTCAAAAGTTCAAAGAAATTAGGATACCAGGGACTGTTCTAACTATTTGTAAATATAATTTGCCAATAAGATATTCCAATCCACAGAAGAAACACATTAAAATTTTCAAATTGTGTAGTGCTGATAGTTATACTTATAACCTGATGCTCTATGAAGGAAAACAAAATTTTGACCCAACGGAAATTGTTTTGAAAATTTGTGAAGATTATTTAGATAATGGCAGGGTTCTTGCTACTGATGAATTTTTTACATCGGTATTTTTAGCTGATAGTCTCTTAAAAAGAAATACTCATTTGGTTGGGACTCTTGAACCAAACAGAAAAGGAATTCCTTACGAAGTGCTTTGTAATGAGCTTAAAAGAGGGCAAATATATGGTAAAATAAATGAAAATGGTGTGATAATTGCAAAGTGGAAAGATAAGAAAGATTTCCTGATGTTATCAACATACCATAACCTAGATATTGTTAAAATAGAAAAGAGAAATAGAAATGGAGAATATGTTGTAAAACCAAAAATTGTTATGGATTATAAAGCAGGAATAGTTAAAGCAAATGTATCACATCAGATACCAAGTTTTATACCCCTCTTACAAGAATTTCTTAATTGGTATCATAAAGTGGCATTGGAAGTCATTTTTGAAAGTTCAGTGATTAATGCTTATGTTATTCACAAAGAGAATAATCCTGGTTTAATAATGACCATGAAAAAATTCAAAGAACATTTGATAAAAGCAATGTTGAAAATTGATGAATATGATGAAAATAAACAAGTGAAATCTGAAAAACTTGAACACAAATTTGAAAAAACTACACTTGTGACTGCAAGTAACAGAAGAATCAGGAAACGATGTATACACTGCTATGCAAACATTAAGAGAATTAACGGAAGTAAATATGCTGCATATGCAGCGAAAAAAGTTTCCACATTCTGTTCAATCTGTCCTGACAAACCTTTTATTTGCAAGGAATGTTTTTCATTTCATGTAGATACATGTATGTAATTTTAAAGAAATTTCATAATTTAAGAAAACTTTAATAATTAGTACATTTTCTCAATTATAAATGAAATTATATAATATACTAATTTTTTTTTTTCAGGTTAGTTTTATAATTATTAAATAAAAGGAAGAGAAACCTTACCAAGTCAATTAAAGAGAAAGATTCAGTCTGTAATTTATGCTGAAATTTTATATTGAATTACACAAATTATTTTCTATTAAAATCTGTGAGAATGAATGCTGTTTCAAAAATGAAGATATTTTTGTCAGATATTATTTAAAAAGACTAGAAAATCAAAGGACTTGATTTCAAAATAAATCATGTTTTCCACAAGTATTTGGCATTATTATTCCAGATATGATTCTGGAGTTTGTAAGCTTGAATATCATGAAGATACAAGGATTGGAATTTTAATAGTGGCAATGCTGAAATTACAATCTGTACAAAAAACATACATGTTTCAGATTTTCACTGCCCTTCAATATAGTCATTAGTAATGTATATGACCTGTTGTTAGCAATGTGGAAGTTGCAGGATGTCATCAGCAGAACTTGTTTGGTTGATTGCCTGAATAGATTGGTCTACTGCCTGAAGAATATTTGGAATAATTCTGGACCACCTGTGCAGTGGGTGGTTCAGAACTATTCCATTTAGGGATCAAGTCAAAGACATGGGCTTAATTCTGGAGAATACAGTGGATTGTAGAACAATGTGACCACACATTGTGGACAACATGCAGCATGAAACATGCAACATGCAACAGAAGTGCAACATGCACTTGAGCATTGCCATTCAAGAAGATGAGTGGGTTCTACAGAAAGTGTTTCTGCTTTTCTCCGAAAGCGGGCCGTACATTGTTCCAAAAATATAGACTGCTGTATGTTTACAGTCTGGCCTGGGGTTTGGCATTCACTTGTTCTTTACTTACACAGAGACAACCCAAAGGAGGCTTATGTTTCTTGTTTTTGCATTCTGCAATGAAAGCTTTTACCCATCTTGCTATTGTTCTGTATGATGATGCAGATTTCCCACAAGCCTCTAAGAGTTCTTGACAACACTCATGCAGTATGACCAGCACTTTCAATCTTTATCCAACTTCGCTACTCCAATTTTGAGAATATCATGACTAGACTGGGTGATAGCAACAGGCCTTGCTCTTGCCACTTCACAGGCACATGAGTTGGATGGTCAAGTCCATTTGCTCTGATGTAAGATAGGTAAGTAATCAACATCTGGTCTAGCTGTGCATTGAGTTTGGTTTCTATAGCATTGTTGCCACTATTAAATTTCCAACCCAGATATTTCATTCAGATATGATTTTTCTGCAAAACTTGTTGTTTGTACATTCAGAATGTAATTTTTTTCATAAGGAAAAAATTTCAGTTATATTTTTGGCATATTGAAAATTTCAAGAAGTGAGTACTTATGAACATTTATCTATATTTTTGCCTTTGTGTTGTTGTAATTTGAAAAATATAAATTTCATTACTAATACATATTAATGTAAAAAAGGGTAAAAAATTGACGTAATTTTTAAAATACAAAATTACGAGAAACCAGTTGAAATTGTCCAGTTATCTAAAAAATATTTGAATGTTTACCCTCTGTATTCCAGTACTAGTGCCTTAATTAATGAATTGAAATATTCCATGGAAAATTGAAATATATGTAATTTGATATCGTTAATGATATTAAAATGGATCATTCATATAATAGTGTAAAATATAAGTAAAGATTTAAAATAGATATCTGTAAATAGAAAAATCTTGCAGAAATTTTGTATGAATTTATTTTGTCATTTGTAAGTTCTTTCTCTGATAAAATAATTATAATGGGCATTCATAATTAAATGTAAAATTAATTTGATTATGTAACAATAAACGAAAAGTACAATTTTACCACATTTTGTATTTCATGTTTGTTTATTACTTACAGTTATATTTATTTATGGAACATAAAGAAACTGTAAATCCTTTACAACAGCAGTTTCCAACCTTTTTTTGACCAGGGACCACTTTGATTTCATTATTGTTAGCAGGGACCACAATGTTTAAGAAAAATAAACTGTGTCAATCTAAAAATAAACTTTAATCAAAACTGTTAACATAAGTAATGGTTAAACTCAAGAGTAACATGCTTTAGCAGTACTGTTATAATAGAAAACATAAAATTTTTAGTAAAAATTAAATTCAGTTTGTATCAATGTGGGAATAATAATTTAAAATGAATAAAAGTTTTAAATCTTTTGTGGACCATATTTTAGCTCTTGTGGACCACTGGTACCGGCATCAATATATTCGAAGATCGGGAACCAGAAAAAATTGTTTCATCCTAAAAGGGAAATTTGTGGATGTAATTTCAGTTTAAAAATTGCTTTATTGGGGTTAATTTAACAGTAATCTTATTAACTAAATTAGTTATACAACATAATACTGTCATTAAAAAGTTATTTGTGCTTCGAGTTAGGGACTTAATCTATTTGAAATGTCACAGGAAAAAATGTTCAGTGCCCTAATTGTGATAACCATTAGTGCTAAATAGAATAGCATTCTTAAACTGCATAAATGCCACTTTTACTTTGTTTTCAGCATTTGCTTTACACATACAGAACTGGAACAGTGATTACAAGATTATTCTGAAAATGTTTGGTTTAATAGGATATGGTAATGCAACACATGGTCAATTTACCAATGGAATGCCTCCTGGAAGGACTTTATAGGAGACGCCTATTTAGGTGTTAGACACGCGAAGAAAACCCGAAAAATTCCAAGTAGCCAACTCGCGAGCAACTTCCAGTGTTCAGTGCTTTTAATGAACAGCAAATACACAGACTTTCAAGAATCTTGCGGAGATTACATTTATAAATCTCATTCCTCTGTTACCGATTAAAGTAAGCTTACAGTTTTCTACATGGTGCTGAAACCTACTTTTTTGGGGATACAGGTATACATCGAGTTACGTCGTTTGTCAAAAAAGTACAGTAGAGCATCGATTATCCGACTTAATTGGGGACGGGTTGGTCGGATAACCGAAAAGTATGAAAAAATACATTATTAGTATAGTGTGTTAGGCCTGGTTTAAATACTAGCCTCCTTTTCATGGTCGAGCCAGTGCTGCCAACTAAAACATGCAAAAATTTAACAAAAATAATATTAAAGTAGCCAAAACATAACCAAATATTGTAACGCTACATCACTAGCGGACATTTGAATTTGCCGACTAGAACGCGGTCGGTTAACTGATAAGTCGGTTAATCGGGGGGTCGGATAATCGATGCTCTACTGTATATGAAAAAATCAAGTTTAAGTCGTAATATCACTAGAAAAGCGTTAAAAGCACATAAAACCATATTAAAATATGTACATTTACAGTAAATGTTAATATAATCATCAGAAATCCTAGAGAACGAAACATGAAAACATGTGTTTCTGGGTTGTCGTCTTATTTAGCGGTCTTTAAGTGCTCATTATTAGAGTTTTCCACTGTAGTTCTAATGTCTACCATTTGGCATCGTTGTCAGCGCCGCTCGATATTAGTAAATTTAACATAAATTAGTTTATTTTCTACTATCGCAGAATTAAGAACTATATTTGTTATTTAACCTTAAAAAATAATCTTATTTTATAATGTCTTAGAGCAGGGATGGCGAACCTTTTTGAGTCCGCGTGCCATATTGTAAGCATACTTAGCTTTGAAGATGTTAATGCGTGCCAATGTCTTAGACTTCGAATAATGATATTTAAAGAAATTAAATGAATACGCTTTAATTCGAATAAATGTAAAAAATCCGATTGAAAAAAAATGATCAGGTGATAAACAGAAAGGATGATTGAAAAAGACAGAAATCGTATGATACATTACGTGCCAGATGATTTCTCTTACGTGCCACTTTGGGCACGCATGCCATAGGTTCGCCATCCCTGTCTTAGAGAAACTACATTCACAAATAAAGATTCCGCGATGTACTGTAAACATCACCAAATTGTAAACATGTGCTGTACATTTACAAGTATGTACTGTACTGTACATGTATTCGTAAATTTAGATTATTTTTTTCTGCACTATATTAAAAACTAAGATTTATTTGTAAGCTTAAAATAGATTCTTATTAACCATATATTATTAAAAATGCCTTTATAAATAAAATACAGAACTGGGAATGGTAATTTCTGGTTTAGTCTAGTGACAAGTAAATTCGGAGATAGTAAATTCGACTTACGTCGCCTGTCCTGGAACCAATTACCGACGTAAGGCGAGGTATACCTGTACGATAGATTACCACCTATGGAATTTCGGGACTTTGAATATATACCTGAACTGAGGGGACCGAGACGAGTTCAACGATACCCTACTTTTGGACCGGAGACAAAAATAAGAAAGTTATCATAGTTTTTAAGTTATCATACTTTTTTAATGCTTTCATGCAGACAGCACCGTAGTTGCTAGTGCTGCCATCTCGTGGTAAAGTCTGCAAACAAATTTGAAAAAAGCACTCTGAACGGCAATAAATTGCACTAACAGTCGAATGCCACTTCCTTTTTTTCTTTTGTTCAAGAACTACCGTGAATCAATAACTAGTGACGTTAAACAATCAGCGGCCTGCCGGCGGCTCCCCTCCAGGGAGGAGTCCGTTGAGAGCACGAACAGTCGAACGCCAGTTCCTTTTTTTTCTCATGTTCAAGCATCGCGACAGCGCGGTCGGCTAGTATTACGAGCCGACCGCGAGCAATAGCGAGACTGAGGAGTCGTAGCCCCCGAGGTCGACAAGCGCGAGAGTGTGCAAAAAGGACTTAACTCGAACTGTAGACGATCAGTGTGCTCGTGGATCAACATCTGCCTTTGTTGAAGGTATATATAGCCGACTTGCCGGACTGCCTGTTAAACACGGGATAGGCTTAGCGGAGAGAGCGACGCGACTTCCGATTATCGCGCGATCATCAAAAAAGTACGATAACTTTCTTAATTTTTGCCTCCGGCCCAAAAGTAGGGTACCGTTGAACTCGTCTCGGTCCTCTGAGTTCAGATATATACTCAAAGTCCCGAAATTCCATACGTGGTAATCTATAGTACACCCCCTTTTTTAAAAACTTTTTTCCCTCTAGACACTAAAAGAGGGCCTTTTTTAGCAAACCCATTATGGGTTCGGCCAGGTCCACAATGGAGTGGCCGAGTGATGAGGGACGGGGTCCGACATATTTGGCCAGACCAATCCCCAAAAATTCTTGGGGATTTTTCGACCCGTCCAGAATCGATCCTGGGTCTCCCAGAGCGATAGGCTGCCACGTTTACCGCTCAGCCATCCGGCCGATGTTAAGTTAGTTGTAACGGGTCGTGGACAAAGAATTAATACATCATTGCAAACAAAATATTTTAGTTTATTAAAAATAGCTAAACACATACAAAAATAGACTCGGGATATCAGCCAGCAGGGATTTCAACCGAACAATAATGCACCCCAACAACTTGTACGGGACTAAAATTAACTGCGAATAACAAACTCAAACCCGATATACACAACCATTTTATTAATATAACCAGCATATGAGCCTGGCGTTGCTCAGGCAAGTAAGTTAATTCTCATTATAATGGAGAATTGCCCCGAATAAAATGATTTATTTTAAATTCTAAAATCTAAGAAAACTTGTTTGGAACATTATTTTGAATTTTTCGAATTTTGAACGAATTCAAATATTCGTTCGATTTCGTTTATTTTGGGTTACCCGAAGAGTGGAAATAATTAAAATATTTATTAATTTCCTAAATGTACACTATATGTGCCACTATTTACTTTCCTTCTTTATTATTTACACTTTATACTGACCAAAACTAACTTTCTCCTTTTCCCTCAGAGATTTGAATTTCCAAAAATCCCTTCTTAATCTACATTTCATGGCGTACCATACTAAAACGCAGTCAAAAACGCAAAAAATCGCATCTAAAATAGTACAATAGAAGCCGAGTTCTTCAAGGTAATCCTTAACCCTCTAGCTTTTCCACGCGGGGGGATTTCCAAAAAATTTTTATTAGGACGCATTCTCACGACGTACCATACTAAAGCGTAGTGAAAAATAAAAAAATCGCATCTAAAAGCTGTCTATCCGGATCCTCTTTTAGTAGACAGATCCGGGAAAGTAAAAACAAACTAGTTTTCGCAAGAGCGACAGTCTAATCTATCGACACAAATTTGTTCGCAATTACTCGAAATCGTTCCGTTAAATTGTGGGATTCTTTTTTTCCATTCTGCACAATGGGAAATATTTCCTGCTAAGCCGCACGTTGAAGATGAATCCTTCCGATCATTCGTTTAATCTGTTCGATCTTCCCGTAACAAGTTCGTGCAATTTGTCCATTGGTTTTCTCTACGTCGAATACTTGTGTGAAATTAATCCGCAATAGTTGCAAAGTGTTTCTTTATTCGTGATACCATGTGTTTATTTGTGAAATTCCTCCGTTAAATTCAGTATTCAATATATTCATTCTTTATTTAGGTACGTAAAATAATATACATGCCTAGTACCGCGAGGCACAACTAGACAGATGATACAATTTTACAAATTAAATTATACTAAATTATAACAATAGTTTAAATACATAACGTAATGATGAACAGTAAAAGAAGAGCTCGGTACAGTGATTGTGTGCACAAAGTGTGCATGTTTAGCACAATAACATATAAAAGTATGATAGTACAGATAAATGCGTGGTAATGTAGAAAAAAGGCGATATTACATTAAAACCCGAAAACAGATTAGAAAGATAAGAAAGGTAAGACGTGTTAGCATAAAGTAGATGTGATACAAAGGATATCCATAGTGAATCCGTTAATGCCTTTTAGTGTGCACGAGAATAGAACAAATTCGTGAAGACGTAATTACAACCGCGCTATAAAACAAGTGAAACTATGATACATTTATGATAAAATATTTACAATGAAGAACTTGCGTACAAAGATCTAGAACGTACGAAATTTATAGAGGTGGTTATTATTCCATACAGTAGGCCTACACCAGTTCCTATTGGGTCAAGTGCAGGTTGGGATCCTTGTCAGCTTTAGACACCTAACAACCAAATGCTGGACGCGGAATTAAATCTCTTTGTAATTTATGAAGTTCTTGCAGCCGCAAGGCCACTTTCTGCTTTGCTTTGTACAATTAGCTTCAATTGCAATCGTTCATTTTTAAGAATTGGACAATGAAACAGGTAATGAACGGCTCTATCTTCAACCCCACAAGTAGTGCACCGATTATTGATGTGTGATGTAAACTACACAAATAGCTAGCAAAATGTACTGTAAATGGTTGGTTAGGAATTACATGATATTACGGTTTGGGGAAAACCGATTATAGGTAGTGGCCTCGCGGACATTAGGCAGAAACTGATAAGTTATACTATGCATGCAGTAGTTCCAATTTCGCTTCCATTCTTGTATAGAATCCTCTCATAGAAGTCTTTACAGCAAATTTTTACTCACATTACTATAAGTACTCGTAGTCAGGAGAATGCTGTCAGAAGCAGCAGCCTTTGCCGTTTGCAGTGCATCTGTTCGTCCGTTGCCAGTCATTCCTTGGTGGGCACGAGTCTAGATGATGTAAAATTTGTTGTCCGAATTACAAACAATCTCAGAAGTAGCAGATTCGCTGTCGGTGATGATTCTAATCTGATTCTGATCTCTCAGCCTGAAAGAGAAAGCAGTGTTCCCCCAAACGGAACTGCGTACGGGATGATTCAGTGTCATTCTGGTAGATAACAAAGGAACAATCAATCTAAAGGGACATTGTCGTTTACTTTTGAGGCATCAGTAAAGATGACAATATACATAAAAAGTACAGTAAATTAACAAGTGACTGATCGCATTCTCGAAGAAACACGACTCAGATGGCTTCTCTCAATTGTTCATTACGCAACAAATACAGATTCCGTTTTAAAGCAATTTGGAGTCTGTTAGGTCAGCCTACCACCCATTTACGAAAATGGGTAGTCTCCCGAAAATGAAACGGACTGAAACAGCGCATCGAGTCTACATTCTGTCAATTTAGTGTAGAGCACTTTCCAACCCCGTCGGCGTGAACACTAAAATCAGAAAAACCGCCCACTGACAACCAGATTCCATAATAGAAGAAATGAATTTTGTGAATTATGTGTTCCTGGGTAAACTTATTGTAAGTATACAGAAGTTTGATGCTTGTGCAGTGCTTTTGTTTACACAACCTTAATGAAATCTCGAAAAGAAAATAAATACTTTCGTTTCCTTAAATTGTGACGTTAACACGCTAATGTTAATGTCACAATTTATTAGGAAGCGAACTCATCTATGTCATAATTTATAACTTTAATTAAACACTACATACAGTTTATGTATTATCTATATACCATGTTATCTATATATCATGTATATATTAATATACGTGTATATATATATATATATATATGTGTGTGTGTGTAAGTGCGCGCGCGTGTGTGTTAATTAACCCGTAAGTAGTCTAATACTTTAAATATACAACAAACAACAAATTAATAATTATTACTACAGAACAAGTTAATAAAAAATAACAATAACATAAAATAAAAATATATTTTATAAATGTACTGACGCATAAATTTAATGTCGTAACTTTCTACGAATGAATCGAGAGTTAAATATTGAAGTTTCGTAATGAGTATTTTCTTTTACTTTTTTGAGATTTCAATTTTTCTGATAAGTCTACAATCGACATCCTTTTTCGAACACAAAAATACTTCATTTCCTTGTAATACTTCTGCTATTATTCAAACTTTCAAGTCAGCCTGTGAGGCAATTTAATTCAGCAGCTTTATCAAATGGGATCTCTAATCTTAACTTTACAAGAAGGTACCTTTGCAATTATCAATACCTTTGCAAGTTCTATCAACGCAGACAGCGCTGAATATGAATCACCCAGCGTCTATAAAATAATATATACAAAATTAATATATATACCTAAAAAGTGTTACATATTTACTACGATTCTTTCAATAAAATAGATTTGTAAATTATACACTCAGTTATAAATAGTATTTCTACAACTTTAATAAAGTCGAACAGAATATATTGAACGAACTTACTCGAATGATGAAGTTCTTTTCAACATAAAAGAATCCGCCGATGCTTAATCCAAATGAATTTTTACCGTATCTTTTCATAAAGTTCAGCATCTTTAAAAGAAAAAATGTTTAATAATATTAAATTTATAGACGGATAGAAAGAATTTAAATGTATTTGTATTACCTTTATTTTGGTTTCTAACGGTAAATCGGCAGAACACAATTTATTGATTTCGATGAATTTTCCGTACAATTTTCCGTTTTCGACAAATTAAAATAATCATCATAAAAAAATTGTAAAATCGGTATATAAACTCTTAAAAATTACATTGTAATTAATGAATCAATTTCAATATTATATTACGAAGGCTATTTTTTAAATAAGGTCCGTTTTTTAATAAGAAGAAAAATACTGTAAATATCATTAAAATATATCTTTTTCCATATTCTACATACTTTTATCTACTTTTCTACATAATTTCCATTTTGTTTAAACATTTGTCATACCGCTCAACAATTTTTTGAATTCCGACTTCAAAGAAATCTGCCGCCTGTCAAGAAGCCCAATCCACGACTGCAGTTTTCACTTCTTCTTCGTCGTTGAAATGTTGACCACCAAGGAACTCCTTTAAGTATCGAAACAAGTGAAAATCACTGGGTGCAAGGTCTGGACTGTGTGGATGATTGTATCGAGTCAAAAACGATAAAGCACTGTTTAATCTGTTTACGTAGATAAACTTTATTTGGTTAATGTTACCCTAGGTATACAAAATGGCGACTCGTCTCTGACTCCAGCAATCAGAAGACGGAACAGTGGAGACGCACGTTCTAACCTAACCTAACCCATTCTAATAAATTACCATAATTATTAGCAACCAAATTATTAGAATAGGTTAGGTTAGGTTAGGTTAGAACGTGCGTCCCCAGTTCCCTGTCTTTTGATTGTTGGGATCAGAGACGAGCCGCCATTTCGTATACCTAGGGTAACATTAACCCTTTATTTTTATTCTACGCGATTTGTTTTTATTTAGCACCATCGATCCAGTTAAGAAAAAAAAAAAACTTCTTTCGTATTCGTAGCTTGCTTCACATTGTTCACATTTAGGTTTTGTTTATAATTTCAATTAGAAAAATTTCTGGGAATGTCCCTAATTATATTTATCAGTTTAATTTTTGTTAACAGGTAGGTCTATTCTTCCGGAATGTATTTACAGGAGAATTAGGATATATGAATTAATATCAAATAAATAATGTGGTTTTTTTTAAATGTGAATAAAAATGCGTGTAGTTTTTGTTTAAAATAGTTTTATTCATCAAAATATTTACTTCACATTCAATTATACTTTCCTATAATTGAATGTGAAGCCCATAGAAGCCCTATGTCGGGGCTTCTATGCGAATTAGTGGTTAAGAAAATTGAAGAAAAAGTTCTACACAGCTTCAGAAACAATACAGTTTACTACAAGAGATATGTTGACGATATCCTTATAATATGGAGAAGTAATCGAGGAATCAGTACCTTTATAGAAAGAATTAACGATAACGAAGACGGCCTACGTCAGAAACTGGAGCTGAAAAGTTCAGTTGAGATACACTTCTTAGACATCAATATCACTTTTAAGAAAGGGCATCTATCCACTAAAGTGTATACTAAACCCACACATAGCCCACTCTACATCCCGCCACAGTCAAATGATCCATTTCGTTATAAATTGGCAGCCTTTCGTACCTTAGTCAGGAGAGCTTTTACTTATTGCGATCGTTATAGACAGGGTTAACGAAATCGACAGGATCATGCGAGTAGCTGAGAACTTGGGCTACAGAAGAAACGTAATTAATGGTATCGTGAGGAAGTTTGAAAAGAGTGACGCAAGAACCTCTAAACAAAGGCCTAGTGGATATACTAAGTTTACATTCAACAAAAATGTACGGGGCATTATGAAGAAGATAGCGGACATTAAAAAATCAACATTGATCTTAAAACGAGCTCCGAACCTCTACAAAATTCTGAGAACTGATAAAGGGGAGATTAAGAAAAAGGATAAAGCTGGGGTCTTGTAGGATCCTTTATGAAAACCAGCAATTAGGACTAAAACAGGAGTATATAGGGGTTACAACGAGAAACCTAGGTGTAAGAATCAAAGAGCATAAATATGATGCAAGGAAAAGTTCTAACGCAACGATACTGGCCCAGATGGCCCAGGCCGAAGGATCCGTCGTTGAATGGGAAGAGGCGGAAATCGTCAAACAAATATATTCTCCAACTTTAGCAAAGACGGCGGAAAAAATAGAGATATACAAGAGTAGACTCGACAACAGACGCATTAACGCCAGGGACGCTGAGGGATTACCGTCGGCTTGGAAGTTTGCAATTAAGAGACTTACAAATGGCTCATGATTTGCGATGTGTTTCGTATTTGGAGAACTTTAATATTTTATTATCTGTTAAATGATGTTAGCGTGTACTAATAACTTTGGTATTGTTATGTGTTTGTTAGTTTACATTTGTGTAATTTTTGCGCTTTAATTCTAATTTTAATTAGTCGCTTCGTTGTCGGTTTTTTTGAATTTAAATATTTTGTGTTCCATTCTTTGGAATTATTTTTGTTCGTCAGTTCAAACCTGAGGATGATCTATGGAATAGATCGAAAACGTTAGTTTTCTTAATTAAAAATTCTCTCAGCAACTTATAAAGTGGTGGTTATTGGAGTATATAAATTGCCATATTAAAGTTTCTATTAATGAGAATTTTAGTAGAAGGAATAGTTAACATAATGCTATTTAACAATTCTGGTTAAGAAGAAAATGAAGATCAGATTCAACTGAAATATTCATTAGAAAAAAAGCACAAAATTTATTTTGTATAATTTAATAAAATATGATGACATATTTTAGTGTATAATACACTTCAATAAAAGTTTCATAGATCTTTAAATATTAAAATTTTATGAAATTCAAATACAGTGATAACTGATTTGTTTATTCATTCATATATTTATAAATAAGATATAACTCGATATATTTAATTATAATTATATTCTACATTTAAAACATGAACTGTTCTCCACTCAATAGTTTTTCTTTTGTCTAACGGAACGATCAGCATTACAATGCGTTTAATAAAGGTAACAACACTCGGAATTTAAAATTTGTTCCAGGTAGTGAGATGGATTATATGTATTTCAACGTCTTTATACATTTAGATACAAGGTATAAGCCTAACATTCTAACATAAAGAATAGAATAATTTTATGAGAAATGAGTATTTGTCAATAATTATAAGATTTAACTGAATATTATTAATATTAATAATAATACTTAATATTATAATTAAGTTATTAATATTAAATTGAAAATAATATTTTTGAGGTTATTTTTTAAAGCTCATAACCAGAATGGCCTCCTTTGTTTACGATTGCCTTTTTAGGGAAAGGCACTATTTTTATTCTCTGGCACTCCAAAGTCAGCCAACAAACAATCGAATTGTCGACTGCGAAATCTTGGTCATTCCGAGAAATGTTCTTAAAAATGAAGGATCAAGTCTTTCAGAAAAGATTGCAAAAGATTACTAAAGTTGAGAATAAAATTATTGCACAAATTGCAACAAATATTTAAAAGAAAACAGCTTTCGATAATGAATCCACTGATATTTGATAGAGATTCATATACCCCAATCTTCAGTTCTGACAAATTGTTAAATTTGTAGATATCTATTGCAAAAACTTACGTATAAAACATACACTCAAAAAAATTTTCATTTAAATAAGTTAGGCAATTCTTAATTAATTATGTTAGAAACATTTTTTTTTCAGTCGTTTGTTACGTTAACCCAATTATAAATTAGAATAACTTTTTAATTCGTTGTTCATAAATACTATTTAGGATACGAATACCATAAAAATTTCATTTTTAATTAATGAAAGAATAAGTTATATTTTTAAACAAAGTTTCTAACAATATTTATTTAATAACACACGACAGATTTAAATTTTACTTACCAAAGATGTGAAACGAGATAGTCGAAAAGATAGATGCAAAGTTTCGACAACCAGAGTCATTAAACTAATAACTGCAAGACGCGTCACATAATTTAGTTCAAAGTAAACAACTGCATAGTAAAAGAGATCTGTCTGAAACATTCCGAAATAATAAGCGGCAGGAGTGTAAATTTCGCAAACTAAGTTCAGTTCTTGTACATAAGTCCCCAAATCCCAATGAGTTTCAATCAAGCTTTCGATTTTATTCCTTAGAAAACTTTCATATTTTTTCAATTCATCGACTGCATCAGATAAATTCTTAAATCTCTTCGAGATTATGACGGCCCATGCACCTATAACAAGTGTACAGCAATATAATTGTCCAATTCCGTAAATGCATACTAATGTGATATTCAGATTACAGAATGCGAGTTCCGACTGTGAATTAGTTATTCGTATTAATGTAAAATACAGAGAAAAGTCAATTATAGTAACAAATGGAATTATTGAAAAAAAGAAAAGTTTAAGTATAGATATACAAAGAATTTGAATATCGTCAGCCGTTTTTTTCCTCTCCTTCGTATCCACTGTTGTTTCTAGGAAAGTAAAGCCTTTTCCTTTTAAAGAAACTGAATTGAAAAGCTACAAAAATACCAAATGTAGTTAAAATAAATTTCATGAGAAAACCTATTTTGTTATGTAGGAACATTCGGATCCATCCGACACACACCAAATTGTCTGTTACTTCTTGAGTAGAAAGTATTATGTTAGTCCACATAAATATCTCTATAGCTGTTTGGTACAAAGGATATAACTTTGACAGACATTTCCACCTTTTGGCTGGCTTTTTACAATCGCAATTCATCATTTTAATTCCAAATATCTGACATTGAGAGGATTGGGCTTAGAAAACAAACAATGCACAAACTACGTTTCGCGTAACTTGCATACATGTTTTACTCTTAGATATCAAGGACTTGATGAAAATATGAAAAATTGTAGACTTGGAATCGGTTTTGGATGCAAATAAACCAAATTCAGCTTTTCTTAAATCAGAAATTATTTCAAATAGGGCATTACACAAACGATTGATTATTTGATGAATAGCAACAAGTGAGCGAAACTGCACTAGTCGTCTTCATTTCTAAACATATAATGACAATACATTCTAAAGAGAATATATTTTTGATACAATATTACGCAAAAAATCGATTTTCGCTTTATTTTCACGTAAACAATACTGCAACAGCGACCTTAATTAGTAAGTGACATTTTATGATGCTTTTATGATATTGATATTATATCTTTACCGTTTTAATACTTACAACCACTAATTGAATTTTCGTCACGTGACTGCTATACCAAATTGAAATCGATCGTTTGCATTATATCCTGTTAAAATTATTTTAACTTGTAATGAAAGCTGCATTAAGTTTATTTCAGATCTGGTAGTGACGCGTTACAGCTTCGTGACACTCAGATAAATTTGAACGAAGTGGCCCATGTACCGTACCATGTACCATGTACCGTGTTGAGTTGGGACATTTTTCTGAGGGGCCATTTTTTGGATGCACTTCCGGTTTCTTCTTGGATTCAACAGTGCAAAAGATAAACTAGAAAACAATTTTAAATAAAATTTCATTAAATATATAATATAATATTGAATTTGAAAGTAAAGATAATAAAATGTATAATATGACCTTGGAACTGAAATTTAAACAATTTGAAGACAAACCTTTTGGCTATGAATAAGCTTCATTGAAAAATTTCTGAAGATTGTAATGAAAAACTTGCAAGAAAGTTAGAAGAACCACGAATTATTTGTAGGTTTTGAAAGATTTTTTTCTTTTCATATGACATTCAATTTTACAACGATTAAATGCGACTAGTAAAAATCTTAAAACTAAATATTCAATTTTCAAAATGCTATTGAAAATTTAAAATCATTATATGTTGTAAATCACAATACATTCGGAATAACTGTAAAGTTTTATACTATCAAATGAGAATGTATGCATTACGAAACAATGAGAATTATGAATACAATAAACTTAGAAAACAAAAAAGAAGATTAGAGTTTGATGAAATATCTTCTACAAAAATATTTTCACTTTTAAGAAAACTTTCACTTAGTTTCTTTAACGAAATATTTTGCAATAGAACCGCGGAACTATAACAGAATCCAGATCTGAAATTCGTCATTACATTCGTCCTTAGATATTGAAAGAGAAACATGTATCCAGGTTATCCGAAGCGCAGTTTGGGCTGTGTGTGTTTTCCACGACCAATCCTCGTATCATTAGAGATATTTGGTATTAAAATGATGTACTGCAATTGCGAACATTCTGACGAAAAATGGAAATACCTGTCGCAGTTATATTCTTTGTATCAAACTGCTATCGAGATATTTATGTGGACTAACTTAGTACTCACTACTCAAGAGATAACAGACAATTTGGTGTGTGTCGGATGGATCCAAATATTCCCTAAAAATCAAATACTTATAAAATTTATTATAATTACATTTTGGACTTTTCTAGCTTTTCAATTCAGTTTGTTTAAAAGGAAAAGAATTTATTTTCCTAGAAATAACAGTGGACACGAAGAGAGTAACAAATGGAATATGTTATTCAAACAGTTTTTATAGCTGGCCTTACAAATTTATATTTTTCAATAATTACAGTTATTACTGTAATTGACTTATTTCTGTATCCTACTTTAAAGGAAACAACTAATTCACAATTGGAACTCGCATTCTGCAATCTAAATATTACAATGATGTGCATTTATGGAATTGGACAATTAGATTTCTGTACACTTTTTATAAGTTTTCGAAGCCATGTTTTCGAAGAGATTCGAGTATTTGTCTGATGCAGTCGATGAATTGAGAAAAGAGGAAAGTTTACTAAAGCCTAAAATTGAAACCTTGATTGAAACTTTTGTCATCCGATCCTACTGATCTTTAGAACTAAGCAGACAAACACGAACAGTAACAAAAAACTTTATTAAAAAGGTGAGAACTGTCACTGACATCCTCGGCCAACATCCAGGCAAAAACCTGCGAACTTTTGCGCCTCTTTTTCTTACAAGTTGCCAGCCAACATCTCGTTGGCAAGTGTTGCCAGGCAGTGTTCGGGATCTCTGGCGCTGGCGGCCACAGCTACTCCCCCACCAGTGTCTGCGACACGAAACGAGCGGGAAAGGTTACATGTCGGCCAGAGCGTGTGGTAGTTTGTTGCGTTGGGGCTGGATTGTCTGTGGTACGTCTAGTTGGCGCTGGTCTTGGCATTGGAGACGTTGGGGGTGACTGGTCCGATTCACTCGCTGCGAGAATAAAAGCCGGTTTCAGTCGATCAATAGAAACTACAGTTTCTTTTCCTTTTATGCATAGAGTGAATGTCTTGCTACCACGTGACACGACTACGTAGGGTCCATCGTATGGAGGCTGCAAGGGCTTCTGTACAGCATCATTGCGAAGAAATACGTGGGAACATGACTGCAGTTCTTTGTGGATAAATGGGTTGCGGTAGGAGTGGTGCACCACAGGCACTGGTTTTAAGTTTGCCATCATCGTCCTGAGTTTTTCGACGAAAGAACATGGATTGACGTCCTGAGAACCTGGGACGAAAAACTCTCCAGGCAGTCGGAGGCTGGTGCCATAGAGCATCTCAGCCGCGGTAGTATTGGTGTCTTCACGGAGCGCAGTTCGTAATCCTAACAAGACTGTAGGTAGCACTTCCGTCCATCTTTCAGTAGAGTGACACTTGATGGCAGTTTTAAGTGAACGATGAAAGCGTTCAACAATGCCATTTGCAATTGGATGGTATGCTGTTGTCCTAACTCTTTGGGTACCAAGAAGTTGAGTGAGGGATTTAAATAAGCCAGATTCGAATTGCCGTCCTTGGTCAGATGTTATTTGGGCAGGCACTCCAAAGCGAGATATCCAGCCTGAGTACAGGGCTGAAGCTACTGTTTCAGCTGCTATATCTGGCAACGGGATTGCTTCAGGCCAACGAGAAAATCTATCGATGATTGTGAGGCAATATGTTGAGCCGTTGGAAGGTGGCAATGGACCAACAATGTCAATATGAATATTTAAAAATCTAGCGTCTGGAATAGGAAAGGTTCCCAAAGGGCTAGCGACATGTCTCTGGATCTTCGACCGTTGACAAGAAATGCAGGTGCGAGACCATGTCTGGCAGTCTTTACTGATGGATGGCCAAACAAATTTTGCTTTTACCAATCTTGTTGAGCTCCTTACACCTGGATGGGACAGGTTATGGACAGTGTTGAAAGCAGTGCGACGATAACTAGGCGGAATGTATGGACGAATGCGACCTGTCGATACATCACAGTAAATTTCGACATCACTATCAGGAAGTTTAAACTTCTTAAGTACAAGTGATGAGTCACTTGAAGTCAGGAGAGACTGGAGCTCAGGATCTTGCTGTTGGTCTTTTGCAATTTTGCTATAATCTATAGATGGGCTACTAATTGATTCAATACGGGAAAGAGCATCAGCTGGAACGTTATCGATCCCCTTTATGTGTCTGATGTCTGTTGAGAATTGTCCTATAAAATCAAGATGTCTCAACTGACGGGGTGTACACTTATCGTGTCGTTGCTGGAAGGCAAACGTTAATGGTTTATGGTCTGTGTAAATGGTGAACTGTCGTGCTTCCAGCATAAACCGGAAATGTTTCACAGCCAAATACACAGCCAGAAGTTCTCGGTCGTATGCAGAATACTGACGCTGAGAGTTACTCAGTTTGCGGGAAAAGAACGCCAGTGGCTGGAGACCTTGTGCTGTAACTTGATGAAGGGCAGCGCCCACAGCAGAATCGGATGCATCGACGTGAAGTGCAAGGGTAGCACTTGGTGAAGGATGATGTAGTAAGGTGGCATCTGCTAATTGTGACTTACATGACTCAAATGCCTGAATCGAATTGTCAGTCCATTTAATCTCGCGCTGGTCGTTTTTCTTTGCTCCTTTAAGTAGGTCGTGTAAAGGAGCTTGGTGATGGGCCGCATGGGGTAGGAACCTACGATAGAAGTTCAAGATGCCTAAGAACCTTCTCAGTTGTTTGAGGGTCTGTGGTCGCTTCTGTTGAGTTATGGCAGATACACGTTCTGGAAGTGGCATAACGCCGTGGGGAGACACCATGTATCCTAAGAATGATACATGTGGAGCAGCAAAAGTACACTTGGATGCATTGATTTGCAGACCGTACTTGTCAAGGCGTTGAAACACTTGCCGCATGTGCATCTTATGTTCCTCCCACGAAGTGCTAGCAATGAGGATGTCATCTAGGTATGAAAAACAAAAGTTTAAGCCTTTCAGAACTTCGTGCATGAATCGTTGGAATGATTGGGCTGCGTTGCAGAGACCAAAAGGGAGGAAAACGAATTCAAATAGCCCAAATGGCGTTGTAATGGCTGTCTTTGGCACATCATCTGGGTTAACTGGTATATGATGGAAGGCTCTAACCAAATCGATCTTGGAAAATATTCGGGCTCCGTGTAGACTTTGACCAAAATCGTGGATGTGTGGCACTGGATAGTGATCGGGAACAGTTATCCTATTCAGGGCACGATAGTCTCCAGTAGGTCTCCAATCGTTACAGCCCTTCGGCACCATATGGAGGGGAGAAGCCCAGTTGGACTTTGATGGTCTGCATATACCTAACTCCATCATGTGCTGGAATTCTTGCTTTGCTACTTGCAGCTGAGCCGGATGCAATCTACGGGGTTTGGCAAATACGGGTGGACCGTGTGTCTCGATATAATGCACTGTGTTGTGCCTGACTTTATCTGAAAACGGTCGAGGACGAGTGAGATGTGGAAAGTCCTTGAGGATATCCTGCATTGGGGAATTGCTGATTATAGTTTTGACTGAAGTAGGTGGTCCTGTATAATATCTTCCTCGTGTAGTAAGGGAAGTCAGGGGGTCAACCAGTAATCTGTTTCTGATGTCGAGAATGAGTCCAAAGTTGGCCAAAAAGTCTGCACCGATTATAGGCTTCTGCACATCAGCTATGGTAAATTCCCATCTGAAAGAACGTCTTAAGTTGAGGTCAAGTTCTAGCACCTTTGTTCCATACGTCGAGATTTTAGAGTCGTTGGCAGCATACAATTCAACCTTTGTAGGCTGATTCTTAGTGCGATTGGGAATGATCGATAAATCTGCTCCAGAATCAATTAAGAAATTTAGGCCAGTTTTGTTGTCATACACAAACAGACGGCTATATTTAGGAGCCAGGCTGGACCCACAGGCCGTTACTGCGGCTGGCTGCGCTCGTTTCCCTGATCAGCAGTTCGGTCGAAGGAACACGGCGAACGACATTTCCTAGCGGCTGATCCAAACTTATCATGGTAGTAACAATATCCCTGACGATTGAGGCTTCTTCCTCGAGGGCGTGAACTAATGCGATACCTCGAATTCGGGTCATGTCGGTTTCTCTCTCTACTACGATAACGGGGACGAGCAGTACGCGATACATTAAGTTCTGCAACCTTCGTTGTGAGTTCTAAAATCTGCATTTCGAGATTTTTGATTACGGGATTGTCGGCTTCTAAGTTGATGCTGGCCAGTTGGGTTGGTTCTGTAAGTTCAGCAACCTTGTCAGCAAGGATGGCTAGCTTGTCTAGTTCATCACCGCTAACAGCCAGAACTGTCTGAATATTTTTGGGGAGACGTTGGAGCCACAAGTTTCTAAGAAATTCTTCGGTAATCTTGCCCGCTGAAAGCTCCCTCATTTTACGGAGTAAAACGCTGGGTTTCTGATCCCCTAACGCCAGATCTTCAAGCAGAATTTTAGCCTCTTTAGCAGCGGAGTTCTGAAAAATTTCGAGGAGTCGATCTTTGAGTTTAGTAAACGGAGCCTCGGCTGGACGGTCAAATACTAAGTCACTGACGTTAGATAGAATCTCCGCGTCCAGGGAATTGATTAAATAGTTGTACTTAGTGTTCTCACTTGTAATCCGATTAATGGCAAAAGCTGCGTCTAGCTGCACAAAAAATAATTTGATGTTGGTTTTAGTGAAGATAGGCATTTTTGCCTGTACACGTCCGATTTCCAACTCGTTCTGTTCCGCCATTTCGGGCGCCTAACTATGCGGGTACAAGGAAAGCGGGATAGTCTTTGATTAGGCTTAGCCCGAGTCACGCACTCTTAGTCGTCTTATTGAATTTACGATTCAGAAACTGATCATACCTGCATGTCCTGTTAAAAATGTTCCTTCATAGACACAGAGTTGTTCACTATCCAATTCAGTCGAAAGTCCAGGTAGTTCGTTAATCGGATCACGTTCGGGTCACCACTTTGTCATTCGATCCTACTGATCTTTAGAACTAAGCAGACAAACACGAACAGTAACAAAAAAACTTTATTAAAAAGGTGAGAACTGTCACCGACATCCTCGGCCAACATCCAGGCAAAAACCCGCGAACTTTCGCGCCTCTTTTTCTTACAAGTTGCCAGCCAACATCTCGTTGGCAAGTGTTGCCAGGCAGTGTTCGGGATCTCTGGCGCTGGCGGCCACAAACTCATTGAAATTTATGGACTATCTACAAGAACTAAACTTAGTCTGTGAAGCATACTTTCCAGCAATATATTGTTTCGGAGTGTATGAAACAAGTTTCTTCTTCTGTGCTGTGTTTTTCTTTGAACTTGATGATGTAATGCGCCTTGCACTTCCTATTGCGTTGGCAGCTTTAATAGTCTCTTATATAGTTCTAACTTTCCAATTATCTCGGTTCTCATCTTTGGTAAGTTAAAACTTAATCCTGTCGCGACTTATTAATTAGATTTAAAAATATTTTTGAAAAATAAAATTGAAACTTGCACTAAGTAATATAAGATTTGAACTGTAGAGGTATAACTTATTATATATACAGAAAAATAATGTTATTCTAAATGTGTTAAATAATAAACAACTAAAAAGATAAAATGTTTTAATCGTCATCACTAATGAGTGTCCAATTCTGTTGAATAAAAAAAAAATTAACAATTTGTTACAGATAAAGTTGAGAGTTTGAATGGTGAACACGGGTAAGTATTGTATAAACTAAAACGGTTAAAGTCTTTAACCGTTAAAAATAATGCTCGCAAATATTATTATAAATTTATTTTGTTTTATCATAATTTCACAATTTCTACGAAAACCGACAAATTAATAATACAATATCCGGATCATAAATTTATAAAACGGCTTGTCCGGGTGAAAACCAGCTTGGTGGCAACATTACACTATATCCTATGACAGGGGTGGCGAACTATGGCACGTAAGAGAAATCATCTGGCGGGTAATGTATCATATGATTTCTGTTCTTTTCAATCATCCTTTCTGTTTATCACCTGAACAATCCTTTTTTCAATCAGATTTTTTACATTTATTCGAATTAAAGCGTATTCGTTTAATTTCTTTAAATACATTATTCGAAGTCTAAACTTTGGCACACAAATTAACATCTTTAAAGCTAAGTATGCTTACAATATGGCACGCAGACTCAAAAAGGTTCGCCATCCCTGTCCTATGAGTTAAACATTCTATTTTATTGAAAAACTTGTATTTCACTTGCATTTAGAATCAAATTTTTACATTAACTGCAATATAATACATAAGAGTATTTTATACATCAATTACATAATTGTTGTGTTACGAAATTAATTTTAAATTTTCAAGTTGTATATGGAAACACAATTTATCGATTTGAAAAGAACACAATTTATCGATTTCAATAAACTCTAATGTAGAAATCGATAGAGAGTGTTTTGCTGAATCTGCCGTAGAAATAAGGAAGGTCAATTCAAAATTTTCAATTAGTTCTATTAATTTAATGTATTAGAAATGATTTTATTTTTTTAAAAATGATGCTGAATTTTATGAAAAGATTTGGTAAAACTCCATTTGGAATAAATCGTCGGCGGATTCTTTTATGTTAAAAAGAACTTTCATCCGAGTAAGTTCATTCAATACATTTCTGTTTACTTCTTTAAACTTGTAACAGTTAATATCAATTTATAGATTGCATCTAAACAGATCTATTTATATTCGAAATTTAGTATTAAATATAAAGAAATATATTTACATACAAAATAACTTTTAAATATACTTTTACAGAGTATGAGATGCATATATTATCGCTGTCTGTCTTAGTGGAACTCTTCGCAGCAAAGAAGCCACCTTCTTGTGAATTAAGATTAAAGATCTAATACAATAACGCATATTGTCTCACTTGCAGACTGACTTTCTGACACGAATTTGAATAACAATCAGACTTTCATTAAAGTGAATTGGATTCACAGGAATTCAAGACGTTTGAACTCATAGTTATCAGAGAAACCCTTGAAATCTCAATATAGATTTTTCTCCTAAAAAATCACGCATTATTGATTCTGTGACACTCTCTGAGAACGTTTAGATCTGTTTGACATTGAATATATTTATTATCATTATTTTATTATTTGTCCGCATTATTTTAAATAACAGCTTTTTAGTGTTTTATATAGAATATTCTTTATAGATTTATAATATTATTTTCAAATTGCGTATTTAATATATATGTGTATGAATGAAAGTGTATGTACTGTATATATTGTTTAAAATTTACCATAAATTATAACATAGAATGAGTTTTATCGTCGCAAAGCGACCGAACGTTAAGGTTTTTGAAATCACAATTTATTATATAGAAGTCAAGATTTCTTTAAACAAAAACAACCTGTAGAGAAATCGAAATTCTTTATTTTATCTATATATATAATCGAGACGGTTGATGATGATGATCGATGATGATGATGATGATGATGATAATAATAATATAATAATAATAAATAATAATAATAACTCTCCCATGGTCACCACCTGGTCGTGGTGGGAGAGCCCAGTAATTTTACTGATCCATAGGGCAATGCAGGCTGGAGCACAAGCTCCTGGTAGGACACCCATGCAGTAAGGTCTATGGGGAGAAATGAAGCTAAGTGTGACACAAACCACATTCTGTGGAGGTATGTTATTATGGTAGTAACCAGATCCAAATGTGATACCAGCTCGGACGTCGCCCGGGTTAACAAGGTCCGCGTTCGTAAGTTAAGCAGAGGCTCACGTTCGAAAAATAGGCCACAGTCTCCCCTGGTTACCGGTGGCGAAAGCAGCACCGGCCCAAGCATGGCTACTGCAATGCCCTCAACAGATGTGAGGAACCAACCCAGCCTTGGTGTTTCTGTGGCAATGCATCCACAGACCACAAAGGCTGGAAAACCACGCCAACGGATGAAATGGACAGTTAGAAATGAATGAGTTATCATCCGTACTTACTACACGATCACAAAACTCGAAACAAACATGACAGCATAAGACAACAACTACACCTTAGATTACACAACAGTATCCTCATCTCACTGTCACCGAACAAAGGGTTGTTGATCAAAAAGAACAATTATACACAACAACCTTATTCTACAAACAACACTTGAACTTATCAAACAACAGGTTGCTGATCAAATACATCAACAGACAGAAACATCTAACATTAATGAAGATCATGTAACCTGTCAGGATAATCCAGGAACAAGCATTGATAATAACACACATACAACAATTACCACTAATGATACTACAGACACTTCCTCATCAATCACTGATAACATAGACATGGATTTAGTTAATACGCTCTCACTTATATTTCAGGAAACACTCACTAAATATACAGGCACAGATCCCACACAAAGACCACGAATACCAAAAATCAACACGTCGAAGGAAGTAGGAAAAACACTAAATTATGTAAACACTCACTTACTACCACACTACATTAATTCAGTTTCTACACTCTCAGACATTCATACATTAGTTTATGCTGGGGCAGTCACAGTAGTGACACAACATGGACTGAAAGTACAATCACAGACAAATACACAGAAAACACAATTCTATCACAAGCCTGCCTGGCAGAGAAGAATAGAAACACAAATAAATGACATTAGACAGCAATTAGGCAGGCTGACACAATACACTAAAAGCAACATAACACCCAAATTAAGAAAACAGCTCAAAAACATTTTTAAGAAAATAAAAACACATACAAAACATGAACATCACAACACACACATTACAGAATACATTGATACACTAAAGCAAAAACTTGCTGCCAAAGCACGTAGACTCAAAACGATACAAAACATGTACACTACGAAAACAACAAAATAAATTATTTACAAACAATGAAAAACTCTTTTACAGACAAATTAATAACAAAGCAAACACTGATACACAGCACAGTGGCACACCAACAGAAGAAGAACTCACAACATATTGGTCTTCTCTTTGGTCCAGTGCTGTCACGCACAATGCTGAAGCAGGCTGGATTGAGGAGGAGAAC